>NC_088895.1:2500-1398750 GCF_037157495.1 Lathamus discolor | reverse complement strand
GCCGGGGCCGGTTCCGCCCTCGGGGCCGCGCGGGTCCGAGGCGGGGCCGCGCTCAGGTACTCGGGCCCGGCCGGGCCGAGCGGGGGGAGGCGGGGCCGGGCCTCGGGAGGCCCCGAGCGCCGGGGGGCGGCGGGTGAGGGGCAGGACCCGGCCCCGGTGCCGGCCTCGCGTGGGGCCTGGGCCTCCCCTCATTGAGAGCACAGAAGGGTTCCAAAGGGGCCCTTGGGGCCGTGGCGGCCGTTTCGGGGCCTCCTGCAGCCTCCTCGCAGCCCAGGCGTGAGGGTGCTGAGGCGCTGGCCCAGGGTGCCCAGAGAAGCTGTGGCTGCCCCATCCCTGGCAGTGCTCAAGGCCAGGTTGGACACAGGGGCTTGGAGCAAGCTGCTCCAGTGGAAGGGGTCCCTGCCCGTGGCAGGGGTTGGGGCTGGAGGAGCTTTAAGGCCCCTTCGCCCAGAGCACCGCATGGATCACGGTGATCAGGGGCAGCCCCTGTGCGGGTGCAGGGCTGAGGGGGTCCCCAGGGAATGGGGGTTTTGGGGTGCAGGGAAGAGGTTCAGTTTCTCCCCCTTCACTCGGGTTTCCTGACCCTCATGGATGAGCGCTGGCTGTGGGGAACCTCTTCCCTCTCGCAGCCTGGGAGCAAGCAAGGTTTGGTCAAGGAGAGACGGTGCCGTTGGAGCCTTGGAGGATTCCCTGTGCCGAGACAGCCCGGCTGGAGCAGATAAGCTCAGTGCAGGTGATGTTCCCTTGGCACAATAAATCAATCCTGAGTGTGGTATCTTGTTGGGAACATGTTTTCTTATCTGCCTCACTTAAATAACCTTTATTTAGGGAATAACCTCACGTTGGAATAGTGCCTTTGTCTGCTGTTGATGCATTCCAGTCGCGTCCACAGTGCGCAGCCAATCGCAAGTACAAAAAGAAGACTCCTTCCCTCCAGTCTTTAACATATGCAGCACTTTGCAGGTGTGTGTTTGTTGGGATGCGCTTCTGTAGCTGCACTCTCTCCTCCTCACTAAATGAAGGGCTAAATTTAGCATGAAAGCTGTCAACATGTTCCAATCAACATGTCTTAATGACTGCCAACAAATGGAAATGAGCCTGGCATGGAAAGAAGCTGAGGAGGTACAAATGCAGAGCAAGATGAGCTCAGCTGTGTTGAGGCAAGGCTGCTGTGGGTCAGGGTTTCAATCGACCCGCCCTGTTTGTGCTGGTCTTTTCATTGTGAGGAGAAATGTGGACCCGGCAACACCCCTGCTTGCGGGGTTCCCTTTCACTGCATGTCCCCATGAGCAGCTGGGTGTTGGGATCTCCCCACAAGCCGTTTTTTCCCTCCCGGTTAGCACAGTTTTAACAACGTCCATGGAAGTTTTTAACCGATCTGTCAGCTGGTGCAAAGTCAAGCACCTCACCGGGGTGCCCAGCATGTACAGTCCATGTTACTGCCTTAGTCGGTCTGCTTTCCATCCTTGTGGAAAGAGCATTTTCCTCTTTAATCCAGGCTTGTCCAACAGGGCCCGCTCTCATTGAAACAATGTGGGCTTTCTTCTCTTTGTGTTTCTCCTTTCCCCTTCAAGGTGTCCCAGAAGCATCATTCCTTTATTCCAGCCAGGACCGATGTTCGTGCATTTCCTGCTTACCCTTGCTAAAATGTTGGCTTCTCTTGGCAGGCTTCCAGTTCTTTCACATTCACCCTTCACACTACTTAATGGTTGTAGGAATTAACATTTGTGGTTTGGAATATGAGGAATGCGTTTTGAAGTGCACCAGCTGACAGTCATGGGCCTGAATTTCAACTACTATTGATCCTTTCACCGTAAATAGGGAGTTTTCTTGCTGTGCAGCCTCTCAGGCAGTGCTGTGCTGTATCCTTGGTTGGTTTTGCTTTACCTGTCCTGGCTGACAGTTTGCTTTGAGACCTGAATAAGCTGAAGAATCTCAGTTTAAGGAAGATGTGAAATAGCAATGACTGTATTTTCCAGGTATCTCCTATCTTCTCTTCCTTTCAGGTTATAATTACAAGCGGAAGACAGGTCTTTAAATATATCAAATGGCTACTCATCAGCTGTTACAGACTAGGCAAAAGAAGAAGTCCTCTAAGGTAAAAACCCTGAAACGTGATGGTCCTGTGAACCTCAGCTCTCTGTTTTGGACCTGGCATGTCTGTGCCTAGTGAGGTGCTGAACACTTCCTGTTGCCTGCCCTGTTCTTGGTTGGATTATTTCCAGTTTAGTGAGTCCAGAAAGATACAGCATGGGGCTTTGACATGTATTTGCCTAAGAAATGTAAGCTCATGAGGTGTGCACAGAGCTTTATCAGCAGGAAGAAAAGTAACAAACTCATAGAGGAACTAAATTGAGTATACTTTCCACTGAGATTGTTCATGCTGAAGTCACACAGTGTTTGGTATTTACAGCAGCTCCAGTCCCAGACATGTTCTGTTTATAGCTCTGAGCTAAAATTGTTCTGAAAACTGGGTCTGCCTCCAGTGCTGACAGGCTCTGCTTGCTGCCAGGTCTCCGGAGAAGCTGTGGCAGGCAGTGAACTTGGGCACAGCAGTGCGTGCCACACCATCACAAGCACTTGTTTGGCTCCAGAATGAACTGGGGAGAGCTGAGCTGCCAGAAAACTACACACTGGTGTTTCTAGGGGCGGTTGTCTCTTCAGTGCCAGGATTGGTGCAGTAGGGGGTGGAAATGGTCAGCTGTGATAAAAGAGGAGGAAATGACCCACCAGTGCGGTCTGCACCTGAATAAATCATGTCAGATCTGTAGATAATTATCTTTAAAACTCCTAATCCCACCCATGTTAGACAGGAGCCTTCCCTGTGTAGTACGAAGACCAGAGAAATGTGAACATTACATTTCCAAGTCACCCTCTTTTTCCACCTGCCAAAAGTTTGTTTCTAAAGGTAATGCCTGTGTTACTAAAATGGTGCTGGTTTGGGCTTTGCCCTTCTCTTTTTCAGGAATCAGTATTGTTCCCCAACAAGATTGCTACTGAGCAGCAGTCGGTGGTGCTGGTGAAGAGGCTCCTGGCCATCTCTGTGTCCTGTATAACCTACATGAGAGGGCTCTTCCCTGAGAGCTCGTACGGAACTCGATACTTGGATGGTAACGCATTCACTTGATGCTGAATTCTTATTTCTGCTTGCTGTGTTTTAGCTATAATCTGCTCTACATGTAAGCTTCCAGCTGCTCAGAGGTGTAGGAGTTCAGTTTATTAGGAAGTCAGCAACCAGGGCTCCTCAGGTGCGGGTACAGACAGCGCTTCTGTGTAAGATAGGCAGTGTCGAAGACAACCAAGGGCTGTTGGCAGGTGCTGGTTCTTCTGTTAGTGATTTATTTGGTCTGTAATAGCCCCTCAGCATTGCCAGCCCCGTGAATCAGGTCTCAGAGTCAGGAGTCACTTTAAAAGCAGTCAGTTTTTAAAAATTAACTCTGGTTGGTGTGGTTTATTTCCCTTTGGAGTTTTGAGCCTTTCAGGTTCCTATTTTCAGCTTTCCTTGCGAGACTGGAAGTACATTTGTTTGTTTTATTGTGATGGGCTTTATTCTTCTGCGAAAACTGTCTCACATAGTCACACGTGCTTTGGGAATCAGAGCTTTAAGAAAACAAAAAGAACCTTAAGAACCAGAGTGTTGTCATAGGATCACAGGAATTAGTGATGCTTTGATTCATCAACATCCTCGTGCTCATTCGAGATGTGGTAGTAGGGTGTGAAATCTCTCACTGCATTCCAGTCAACTCCCTTATGGAGTTAGGTGGCCTGAAACATGGTCACCTGTACTTGGTGGACTTGGTTGAGGGCACAGGAAGTCCCAGATTGGCTCTTGATCACCTAACCCTTTGTCATTGGATGTCAGGTCTTTCAAGTGCCTTTTTGATCAAGGCTGTGAACACTTGGCCTGCTCCTGCCTCTGAGGGCTCCTTGGCTGAACCCAAAGATGTTAATTCACCTTTTCAGTGGTAGGATGGGTTTCTTCTGGCTATTCCAAATGCTTGAAAACAGAGGTGGAAGGAGCTGTGTGGAAAAGCTTAACAAGAAGCAGTTTATTCTGAGCACAGTCCTCCACCGCATACGGATGTTGGCGAAAGCCAAATGCAGACTTAAAGGTGTTGTTAGGGAATGGCAGAATAGGTGGGAGTGGAGAAGAGGAGGGAGAAGATTTGGAAGCTGCTGGGGTTCTGAAATGAAGCTGTAGCTGTGGGAGAGCCCAGAGCGTCTGAGGAAAGTTTTCATATTTGAAAATGCAGCAATAAGCATGTGTCTGCCCACCTGGGACTTAGTGGCAAACCAACGTTTGTGCTCCGGAAGGATCTCTAGATAAAGCGTTTTATCCAAAAAAGGGAGGATGACTGCCTTTGGTTCAGTGTTGTTTGCCCCAGAGCTGTGATAAGGACTCTGACTATGTGCTAAATCTGGTTTTGCAGACCTCTGTCTAAAAATTCTGCGAGAAGATAAAAGCTGTCTGGGATCACTGCAGATAGTCAAGTGGTGAGTGAGTAACAGCGAAACCAAGACAAGGTTGTGCTGAATAGCAAGACCTCAAGCCCTCGTGGTCTTCTTCTTCCTGAATTTGAGAGCCCTGAGCCAAGCAGCACTATTGACTCTGCCAGTGCTGCAACTCCCAGTGTGCAGCCTGTGTACTTAAGCCAGAATTAGCTGCCCAAGACCATGTGAGTTCAAGGTCTGTTGAGGTGTTGGCTGTAGTGAGGTCATGGTCAGGCCCCAGAGCGCACGTGGGCAGTGTAAGCACTGAGAGAGGGTGACAAAAATCATGAGGTTGAGTCTGTTTGATTTAGTCTTTTCTAGCTTCACTTATACAGGGATTCTTGTAGCTTGGGTTTTAGTATGTACAGTATTATATCTGCCTGGAATTGTGTGTCTAAGTGCCCTACAGCTCATGTCCCTGCCTGTGGCAAGAGGTTGGAACTGAGTGAGCTTTAATGTCCCTTCCAACCCAAAGCAGTCTGATTCTATTTCAGAGTTGGCATGTTCCCAACAAGCAGAATCTGACTTTGACGTGCTAAGGAGACACCTAGCTGCACATCACTTGACTCAGAGAGTAAATATCTCACCATTGCCAGCTCAAACGATATTTACTACTTTGAGAGAATCCATAGCTGTAAGCTATGCATCAGATAGCAGGACTTTACAAGAACAGACGTGTCAGGCTGTGTTCAGATGGGAGTTCCAGCCAAGCTCTGTACAAGGCTGATGGGAAAAGAGCCATCAAAGGTCAGGCTGGGAGCTGGAACAGAGCACTGAGCATAGGGTCACCAGCCCCAGCCTTACCCTTCCAATCCTTGTCTTTGCTGGGACGTAAGTGGCCTCTAGGCTGACAGGGTACTGTCCTGAAGTATGGCAATGCACAGATGCAGGTGGGAGGACAGTGCCTTTAGCATGATTGACCTGAAAAGGACTTTACAGGCCCAAAATGTTACTGTCTTGTCCTAATTCCAGAAAACAAAAAGCACTTTAAACTGTGTTTAATGAGTGTGTGTTTGCAGATCAGGAGCTATCTATTTTGCTGGTTAGTGTTAATGTGTTTCTTCCCTGGCAGGATCCAAGGCTGTTTTGATGCTTTGGAGAGGCAATATGTAAGTTTTCTTCCCATTTTATACAGGATTTTCCTGTTTCTTAATGAAGTCTGGTCAAAGCTTTCTTTCCATTCATGGTTTATAGTTTTGCAGTGATCTTGCATGGACACAACACTCCTTTACAGCTGTGGGATGGGGGGGGAGGCCCTGCCCTGAGTGTATACATGTGAGGTTTGGAATTTTATTCCTTGAGTCCAAGTACTGAATGCTGCTGCTCCCTAGGCTTGTCTGTGGTGTGTGAATTCATTTGTAGCCTGAAATGGATTTCCCTTAGTTCTGTGTTCTACATTTGCATTCTGTAATGCATTGGTAGAGACACTGCCTCTCAGAAGTGAGATCTTGAGAGAGGTTATTGTGTGCTTCTGCCTTCCTTCATTTCCTTTCCCCAAGTCTTTTCCCTTCTTCTCATCTTCTGAAACCCTCCTGGCTTTTCTCTTGAGTTCAGAATTCATTACTGGTTTTGGAAAGTAATTCATCAAGTCAAGTATGTAACTGGTTCCAGGGCAAAACCAGCCAGTAAATCATCATATTCCTTGCTGATTCTCACATAAAAAATGCTCTGCACAGGAAAAAGCACCAACTGTTGTCATCTCTGTCAGCACTGCTCATCAAACCACCTCTCATCTCGATGAGATGAAGTGGTGTTGGTTTTGGCACTGATGATCAGATGGGCTCTTGCACATCAGTACAAGTGTCAACATGCATAAGATAATTCAACATGTTGTGAACTCAGTTTATTACTTCCTGACAGCTCCTGGGGATATTTAGGTCTTTGCTATTTCTGAGACACAAATTAATTGTTATTTGACAAGGATTAAGGGGAAAAATGGAGCTGCTTAATGCATGTTGTAAAATTGTTTTTGAGAGTACTACATTTCCTTGCTGTAGGATTCACCAAATACCTTTGGAAAGTTTCATAGCAGAGATCAAATATTAGTCTTCAGTAGGATAGACGCTCTTGTAAGAGAGTTTCAAATCAGTGTGGCCTTTGGAGACATGTTTCAAAGGAGTCCCAAGGGGAAAGTCTGGAGCCTGCAGTTGTTTCCTCGGGAAATGGCAAGTAAAGCCAAAGCAAACTGGCCACTAGGTGTTGCTGATGCTGTGCTGTGGAGAATCTGTCTTCTAACTCCCACTTTGTTGATTGTGTCTGTTCCTTCTCTGTCTGCAGACACTTAGATTTTGCCTTTCTTTTCCTTGCCCAGTAAGCTTAGGTTTTGATTCTTTGTTCTGTTTTTCCCTCCTTAGTTGCACACTGCTGTCCTCGCAGTAAGTAAACTGGTTTTCTTCTCCCCTCTGCTTGTAAGAGATATGGAGTCAAGGTTGTGTCAACCCTCTTGTGCCTTTTTTAAGGGGCAGTCAGCATGTATGTGGTTTGTAACAGAGCGTTGACCTGTCTGGAATATGGTAAATATGAATTCCCAGGCTGCATGGGAGTATCTTTCTCAGTATGTCATACTCCTGACCGATGCCTCACATGCATCCTTAAACTCCTAGAAGCACTTCCATGTGCTTCATATCACTGCTTCCTTTAAACTCTTGCCTCTGGCCTTGGAAGCTGCTGTGTCTTCTCCATTCCCCCTTGCAGAAGAGTCCTCCTTATTAATCTGATCCCCAAGAAACCACACACACACTGTTGGTGGTTTTGTAGTGAGTCTTTTGCCCTTGGTAAAGCCCCAAGAGCTGTGCTATGCACCTCTTCCGTGCATAATCTGAGTAGCTCCATCTCAGGCATCAAGAGTTGCCTGTGAGGGTTGGAATGGGAATTCACCTCATTCCTCCACAATTACACAGATGAGTGTCTTCTACCTGTCTTTGAAGTGGTAAGTGCTGGCTGCTGATAGAGGGAAGCTGTTGCTCAGCCATTCCTTTCCCTGATCCCACGCTGAAGATAGTGCAATCTCTGCTGTAAAATGAAAAATATCATTGTTTAGGCACTTCGCACTGGGTCAAGCTATCTGAGGGGAGAATGGCCTCACTGTGCTTTCTTCCACAGATTTACACCAATCCCAAGGAACCGGAGGTAAGAAAGAGTCTTAATTAATCTTTGAGGCAACTGAAGGCATGGGTGAGTAGATTTGTATTCAGAGTGGCCTTGTAGGCCTCAGTTCTACCCTGACGTAGCTGCCTGGTGACCCCGTTTCTCTTCTTCTGCCTTCACTGCAGAGCAACAGCTCAGTGAGCTGGACTGTGATCAAACACTCCTACTGGGCACGAGGCTGTGGGCCCGTCTGGGCCTCAGGCAGGGATGTTAACAGGCAGCTAATGGGCATGTTCCCAGGTTTGGTTTTCTTTCCCAAAGAAGAGAAGAAATGGGAAGTTCCAAAGAATTCTTTTATGAACCATCCTTTTAAGAGCAGTGCTGAAAAGACAGCTGGTTTTTCATGGAGAGGGGTTTAGGACTGAAGTTCTGCATCATTTCAGACCTGGGCTGCATGTGTTGGTGGTGCCTATCCTTGTCCTTTCAGTTTTTCCTGTAGTGGTTCCATTTTATCCACATCTGGCTAGTGCAGGAACTGGGCAGTGTGATCTAGAAGTGATCTCCACAGCACCGCAGAGAGGAGCAGCAGAATCTTTGCTCCCCTGAGGACAGTTCTGCTGTGTCCCACCTCAGCATGTGGGGAGGGAGCAAGAGTTTAGTCTGTCCCAAGGCTGGATTTGTAAGGAAGGCTCAGAGTTAAGGGCTCAGCTGAGCTCCTACAAATCGACCTCACTGCCTGTGGAAAAAGTGGATTATAGGCATGGAATTGGACTACAATAGACCATTTCTCTTGTGGTGAAGTTGTCTGTTATTCCTCATTATTCTCTAAAATCAGAGCAAACCATTTCCTTTTAACTGGAAAATCATCAAGGGTTTTTTTTTTTATCTCCCTCAGAAAGACCAGGGAAATTCAGCAACTTTTGCCCATTCAATATTGTTTGTATTTCCCAGTAGGAAGAATCCTTCAGGCCCTTGTTTTCCTGAGCCAGGCTTCCTTGTAATTGCATCACCCACGGAGCTCACAGTCCTTCCTTTAGTAAGGGGGGATGGAGAGATGTGTTGATGGTTGGCTGCCCTGGGGGCTGGTTAGAGATTTCGGCTGGGGAGTCAGGGCACAGAGGAAGTGGAAGGAGGAGGCAGGACGTTTGTCAGTTTGGGGTGACTTTTTCAGTGCTAGGTAAGAAGTTGCTGCTAAGAAAATGTGCCAAAGCCTCTGCAAGGAATAATAGAGTTAATGCTGTCGTCACATCACTTAGTTAATGGTGTGCTCTGGCCTGAAGCCGTCAAAGTTCACTGCTAAGGTTAGGCCACATCTTTATACTTGCTACAGTAACAGATGACCTATATTTTCTTTTCCCCTCTTTTGCTATATCTGTAGACAGTGACTGAACTGTACCAGTTCAAATTCAAGTACAAAAAGGAAGTGCCCCAGATGGACATCATCAGGTAATGCTTTGGGTTTATTTCTCAGAAATAAAACCGTGCTCTTGAAGCACAAGGGAGAAACTGCACTTTATGATGAGAGCATGTCTGAGTGCCTGAGCAGCTGTAAATACTATCAGAGGGGGTTCACCCTACAGGGTATGAACTCCTGAGCTGATGAGCAGAAACACTGCAACATAGTGCCCCAGAACTGAATTAAGGACAGCTGATAGAACTGGCGCCTTATCAGGGAAGTGATGCAGAAACCAGCTCAGTTGTTGAGCTTGCTACTGCCTCAGCAAGTGTTCTGCCACTTCCACCAGGCAGCCTGGTGTGTTCAGATGCAGCTTTTCCAGGTTTGCTCTCTTTTCACTATGACCCTGCACCTAGGACTGCTTTTCCTTGGGCATTTGCCTATGTGTCTTCTGCTTGAGCAGTCTTGCGTGGGTGACCTGAGAGAACTTTCACTCGATGCTGCACACTGTGCGGCAGGAAGCAGCAGGGTTTTGCATCTTTTGGGCTCTCTCTGTCTGTTAGATATTTTAAAGCTGTGCTTAGTAGGCCGTAATCTGTGTAGTTGCAAATAAATACTGTCAGAGGCCGTTGGCTGTAACCAAAGCAAAGAAAAAGAGTTAACCCTTTTTGAGTTTGCTTCTGCAGTTGCTATAGAAAGATGGAGGTTTGGGCCTTGGAAGCCGCCTGTGCAGCAAGAGAGCTCTGCTACCTTGTGTGCTCCTCAGGAAGCTCCTCCACAATGCTTCAGTTGTGTGCCATTTGCTGCTCTTTCTCAAAGCACATCCAAATAATCCATAGTATGTGGCACAATGATTTTCTGTTGGGAAAATCTGAACTGTGACTGAGTCTGGAGTGTCCTGTGAACTGTACCCTCTGCTTCTGCTTTGAAGCTGCTGTCGGTTGTCCTCCCTACACTGAGGGAATGAGGAGACCTTTTTGATTTGAAAGATAATCATAAGATAATCCCAGCCTGGTTTGGGTTGAAGGGACCTTCAAGCTCCTCCAGTCCCAACCCCTGCCACGGGCAGGGACCCCTTCCACTGGAGCAGCTTGCTCCAAGCCCCTGTGTCCAACCTGGCCTTGAGCACTGCCAGGGATGGGGCAGCCACAGCTTCTCTGGGCACCCTGTGCCAGCGCCTCAGCACCCTCACAGGGAAGAGCTTCTGCCTAAGAGCTCAGCTCAGTCTCCCCTTGGGCAGGTTCAAGCCATTCCCCTTGGCCTGTCCCTACAGGCCCTTGTCCCAAGCCCCTCTTCAGGTTTCCTGCAGACCCTTTAGACACTGGAGCTGCTCTCAGGTCTCCCCTTCAGGAGCCTTCTCTTGTCCAGGCTGCCCCAGCCCAGCTCTCTCAGCCTGGCTCCAGGGCAGAGCTGCTTCAGCCCTCGCATCATCTCCATGGCCTCCTCTGGCCTCACTCCAGCAGCTCCATGTCCCTCTTGTGTTGGGGCCCCAGAGATGGATGGAATAGATGGCTTTTGAGCACTTTGATTTTTTAATCACCCTTTCTCAGATCAAAGAAATAACAGTCTCCTGATGGAGCTCCGCATCCCCTGGTGTGGCTAAGGAGAGGCTGAGTAATCCTGCCGCTGTGTTTCTGTCTACTCTGTTGATATCTCATTACTGCTCTGAGGCTTCAGAGCCTGTGGCATGGGATTCCTGGGCTCTGTTGTTTCCTCAGTGACTGACACTGCTGTCACAGGGTCACACGTGTACCTGCAGTCATTAATAAAGTGACCTTCTGGCATTGATCAGGATTGTGTCATCTTTGCTATCAGCTCCCTTGGCTGATAACACTGCTTTGGCACGCCTGGAGTGGTTATTGGCATGTGCAAACTCCAAGTTAATCATTCCTTGAGAGATGTTTTGTGGCTCTGCATCCTCAGATCTGAAAGTGGGAACCTTTCTCCTAAATAGTTTCTGCCTTATTTTGACTGGATTGTGGAGGAATTCCTTGCCATGGATCCCAGTCCTTCAGAGCAGTTCCTCAGCTTGTACCTTTCAACACATTCCTCCATCAAATTCACAGTATTATTCCCGTATTGAACCAGTACTTGACCTGTTAATTCCTATGGAAGTTTCATCTCTTTTTTTGCTTATACTTCTTCCACTTCCCATTTCCTTCCACTTCCCCTTCCTGCTAATCCCAAGACTTGTAAGGTGAGGTGGGAGGGAAGGCCCTGCATTCTCTTTACTCCACCTTGGGCATTGCCAGCATTGGTCCTCTCAGTTGATGCACCTTTCTGATCATTCAGGATTAATCTAATGGTGCTACATGCTCAGCACAGGGTTGTGCCACCAGCAGTTTGAAGCCTACCAAACTGTACCCTGGTAGTCAAGCAACAGCCTCTGTTTTCACAACAAGCCAAGAAGCTTCAACTGGAAGGAAAAATGAGTCTTAAAGAAGCTGTTGTTCCAATGTTTAATCAGTCAAATTCTGCCCTGGGGTCCTCTCTGCTCTCACAGGTTACTTATTGCTATTAAAGCACTTTGGGATGATTGTGTTAAGGACCATCCAGCCTGTGTATAGTGTCATCCACCTGCCAGTGGGCTTCCAGTGATGTAATGAAGGAGCTATGGGGTTTTTATGGCCCCTTCTCATTGAAAGTCAAGGAAGTTCAGGTTCCTTAGTCACGTAGTGATTCATCCAGTCCATCTTCAACTGTGTGAAGTCAGCTGCTGATCTAAGTTGCTCATCTCCTCTACCTCTGTAGTCAGGAGAAACAAACTCCTCCAGAGGCCTATTCATCCCACTCCTGTGAGGTGTTATCTCAGTCTAGACTGCCTGCTTAGGCTGCCCAGCTGACATTTGGGTGGGTGAAGGAGGTGAGAGGAATGCCCCTTAGTCACTTTGGAAGAATGTGCTTCTGAGCTAGTTTTTCTTCCGTGGAATTGAAGTGAGAACATGCAATTCACTTCTCTTCAAGCTGCAAAATAGCCTCTGTGATGAATCGGCTTTATATGGGATTCTCACCTCATTCCTCTCATTCCTGAAATTGCTGAGGTGAAAGGCACTTGTTTTATGGTCCTTTGATCCAATTTAATCATGTTCAAACAAGTGAGTCATGACATTTGTATAATGGGGTCCATTGCCCCAGCTACAAAGTCTGTTCAAATGTAAATGCCATGCCTCCTAGCTGAGAGCTGCCACCCCATCCCTGTCATGTTTCACTTCCCTGTTGATCTGGCATTGTAGCTTTGGGCTGGTGGTTTCAGACAAGTCAGTGGGTGCTCTGTATTTGTAATTAGGTCGTGAATATTCATGGCTGAGGAAAACAAATCTGTTACTCTTCTTCTGATTGTAGCAACCAAGTGAGCTTTGTGGATGGGGCATGCAGTGAGGATGTTAAACAGGCCAGCAGGCTCCTGATCCGGAAACTCTACCTGCTAATGCAAAACCTTGGCCCACTTCCCAGTGATGTTACCCTCACCATGAAACTCCTCTACTACAACGATGGTAGGTGGAGAACAGTGTGTGCTGGGGGGGGCAGATTCCCTGTCCAGCAGTTCCTATCATAATCATGAGCCCCTGTAATGTAAATAAAGCATAAAAAGGTGATATGGTCAAAAGTGTTGGCTGAAAGCAGTGACAAATGGTGTAAAACACAGTAAAACCTTCTGACACGTGGGGATGGCAGATGCCTTTTAAGACAGGTTTGAGCATCCATGTAAGAAGTACAGCCATGTAATGCCAAAAGGAGACATTTGGCTCCTTCACTGGTGGGTTTTGGTGTTTCAAGGCCATGTCAGATTCTGCTTCAGGAAGCTGAGCATTGGAATGGTATCTCAGCATCCAAAAGTCAGTCTTTGAGCTCCCTGGTCACATTTGCTGAGCTCATTTTTCCTTTGCATTCTCTCCCTTCTTCCTGAAAAAAAAGAACCCCAGAATATTTTCAGTGGCTGATGTAGTTACTCGAGGCTGGTACAGACTTGTTCTGTATAAATCAGGTTAAGGAGAGATAGAACTTGGTTTCTCTGACATCGGTGGGTTCTTTCTCCCTGTGTAGTAACTCCTGACGATTACCAGCCCCCTGGCTTTAAGGCGGAGGGCAGCCGTGGTGACCTGTTCTTCGATGGTGATCCTGTCAACCTAAGAGTAGGGTCAGTCTCCACTGCCTTCCACCTCATCAAAGTGAAAGTGACAACTGAAAAGAAGAGAATGGGGAAGGTTGAGAGCAGCCTGATCAGGAGGAATGGCCCTACTGAGATCTCCCATCAAGGGTTAGACTGTGATGAAGAGGAAGAAGAGAGGACCACAAAGGTATGGAAATGGCTCTATTCAGTTCTGGCAGGAGGACCAGAGTTTATCTAGCAAAACTCTCCTTAAAAGACACATTTTCTCAGAATCTGAGTTTCATGAGGGTTTCTGATTGTCTTGGGTAGAGGCACTGCAGTGAATCGAATGCTGGGGCTCAGAGTCTGCAGACATCAAGTGAATTTTGTGGGTACAGAGAGGGGCACCGGAGCTGATGCAGGGTGTGGAGCCCAAGTGTGATGGGGAATGGCTGAGGGACCTTGGGGGTTCAGATGGAGAAGAGAAGGCTCAGGGGGGACCTGATCGCTCCCTACAAGTGCCTGACAGGAGGATGGAGCCAGGAGGGGCTGGGCTCTGCTCCCAAGGAGCAAGGGATGGGACAAGAGGAACCGGCCTCAAGCTGCCCCAGGGCAGGTTTAGATGGAGCTGAGGAACAATTCCTGCCCCAGAGGGTGCTCAGGCATTGGAACAGGCTGCCCAGGGCAGGGCTGCAGGCACCGTCCCTGCAAGTGTTCACAGCCCGTGGAGAGGAGGCCTCAGTGCCATGGGTCAGTGATGGCCTTGGCAATGGGGAATGGTTGGACTGGATGAGCTTAAAGGGCTTTTCCAACCTGGTTGATTCCATGAGTCTGTGATTCTCATTTTGTTCCAGAGTTCCACTGACTCCCAGAGGCTGGTACATCCTCCAGGGAGAGCACTCAGACACAGACATGGCCAAAATGGAAAACATTGCAAACAGTTGTGCACTTCTGCTTGGTGTTTCTCAGGAATAAGCCGTGTTCCACTGTGTAGTTAGGTGGGATTCCTCCAGCCATCTGAAAGTTGTGTGCTGTGTCTGATTTCACTAGGCCTCCTCTGCACGTAGTGGAGGAGGAGGAGGAGGCATCTTTAGCAGGTGATGCCCTTAGACACTAAGGTTGGCTGGAAGGAATGGCTTTCTAATAGTGCTGCTCTCTAGAATGATGGAAGAGGGAACCTTGACTTGACATTAGGTTGTGAGTATCGGGGAATAAAGCTCAACATAACTAACTCCTGAAGGTAGGAAGCCATTTAGGTAGGAATTCTGTCTTATCTAAAGAAATTTCTCTCTTGAAAGACTTACAGGCTTGGGAGGAGGAAGGGCATGGAGGAGCTGTGAAGATCTCATCCCCATTAGTGCTGTACTTATGGATTTACCACCTGAGTGGATTTTTTAGATTATGCTGTAAAGACAAGCCATCATTTGCTTTACAGAGTCACCCTCTCCCTGTCAGAGCAGATTCAAGTGAGCATGAAGAGGACAAAAATGTCAGACAGAAAATGGAAGCATCTTCTTGCCTTCAAGATACAGGTAAACACCAGTTTCAAAGCTGAAGAGCCTGCGCTTGTGACTGTGTCCTAGCATAACACTGAGGCTTTCTCACTTACTTTGGAATGGATGAACAGAGTTTGTCAGGCTGTTTGAATTGTGTGTCGGGTCAGATTGAGCTACAAAATAGGGCTTGTTGTATATGCTTGGTTTGTTAACAGAAACGGTCAATTTTTTACCCATCTCTATCTCAGCAGGGTTTTTTCAGCTGTGGAGGAGAGGCACAGCTCATCAGTGCTGAGTTACATTATCTACACTTTCCCCAAAGCTCTTGTCCTTTAGCTGTTACAGTTTGATTTTGCTAATGGCTTCCATATGTGAAAACATGTATGGAAATACATGACAAAAAAAGCCTTTTCTCTCACTCCCACGAACGCAGCTCCTGATATACCATGCTGAATCTGACCTTTGAAGCTCTCAGATATAGCCTGTGGAACAATACCATCTAGTGACAAAATGGTAAATAGCATTCCTGAGATCCCCAGGCAGTGGAATAAAGCAGCTTGTCTGCTATGGAGTCACCTTTTCAGGTCTTTCTTCTGTAGATTCTCTGATGACTAATAAGGGCTAAACTCGTACTGTCACCTTTTCCACTCTGGGGATATTTACAGGATCTTTCTCCTCTAACAGTTGTCTGCTTTCATAAAACTGAGGTGCTCTGCTACTCCCCATCAAGTTTTATTCAAACAGTGTAGTAAGGTCAATAGTTATTACTCAGGGGACATCTCCCTTCCTTTCCCATACACACACACACACATAAAGCACATGTAGACATAAGCTTTGTTATCTTAGAAACCAGGTTAAAATGGAGCTAAAATATTGGTAGGAGCTGCTGCAGGTTGGTGTGTTGCACATTCAGATGACACAGTTCTGAAATCCCTGTTTCCAGGAATAAACTGCCAGTGTTGGCAGTGCCTGATGGCAAAGGTTACACAATTTCAGCCATGGGATTTGGCTGCCGTGGGTTACTCAGGCTTCTGTGCTTTCTTTTTTCAGTTGAACGTAAGGTTTTAGCTTTGGAGCTAATTTTGGTGTGGTGCTTGTATTGTAGGTGGGAAGAAGAAGACTAGAGGCAAGGAGACAGGCAGGATGCCTTGCTCAAGTCCATCTCAGCAGGTGAGGAGGTATTAGTGATTCTGAGATATGCCAGACAGGGTGGAATCCATTGCCATGAGCATTCTGTCATCGAGGATGGCATAAGATTCAACTGACATTAGTGGCTTTATTGTGCAGTATCAAAATACATAGAGGTGACAATGTATGAGGGCACAGGGACAGAAGCATGAACTGGAAGCATTTAGGATGAAACTCTCTGTGGTCAGCTTATTTCTTGCATCCAGTGCAAGGATTTTGTCCCGGTCTCTGGAGTTGGCATCTGTGAATTACATACACAGACTGATGGTATCAGTGTGTGTTTCCCCCCGCTCACCTGTGTGTGTGTTTGGATTAAGCTCTGAAATCACCACCACATTTCAGGTTTGAAAGGTGTGTTTGTCTGCTGCCTGACATGGTCTTCACCTCTTCTTCTCTGCCTCCAGACTATCTTTCCATGTGAGTCACAGGTACTTACTGGATCCTCTCCCTTTTTGGCTGCCTCTCTAGGATAGGAAGAATTATCCCCTCGAGGTGCTGATCTCTTTCTCAGCAGTTGTTGGGGCAACCCAAAGAAGAGGGGCAGGCCAGACATGTAATCCTAGATAAGTCCAGTGGTGTGAAATCAATCCCATCCTGAAGGCTGCCCTGGCCAAAGCCTGAGTCAGAATCAGAGCTCCAATTCCTGGGCTTGTGCAGAGGTTTTTCAGTGACGGGGCAAATATGTGAACACCACCACACTTGCCACTTGATCCTCCTCCCATTCAAATGAGTTGAGCATCATGTGAGCTTGAATGTGCAGAGGCTGAATCTTTACAGGGTAAGTTAATGAGAGTAGGAAATTGCTACTAAAATTTTCCCCGCCTCTGTTGAAAAGAATCCCGGGGTGTCTAACCCAGACAGAGCTGGAGACTACAACCTCCCGTGTCATTCAAAAGGCATCTGTGAAGTATTTGCCTCGACTCTACATCTTAGAAATGAACTTCTGTGCCTAGGCTGGTATTTTTCAAGCTCTGACCGCATTTTTGTTTGGTGTCACATCCTCCAGTTTCCTTCTGATCGTTGTTTATTCTGTCGGCTGTGTGAAAACAGGAGCCTTTTTTGTTTAGAGCTCATGATTGTCCCCCTGATTCATGCTCTGACATTCTTCTGGGTCCGTCACGATTGGAAGCAGAGCGCCAGACACCTCTGTGCTTGCAGCATGTGAATTTCATTAGGCTACAGTAGCAATAGTGAGAGTTTGTGGAGGTGGTGGAAACAGCATTAGTTGCTGAAAACTGGAAGAGTCACTTTATCCATTGTATGCTTCCAAAGACGTCTAGAAAAAATAAATCCAGGCCCTCTGCCTGGTACATTCTGCATGGCAAAGGGCTTTTAATGTATTCCTTGATACTATTTTTTAGAAGTTGGCTAATATTTCAGCCCATCTAAGGAAAAACCAAGTCAAGTCACTGGTTAAAATCATCAGTGTAAAGCCAGTGCGAAGAAAAATTTGACACTATTTTCCACATGAGAGGGACTTTCCCTTCTTTTCTGAGGGAAGTGGTTAAAACAAATGACCATTGTGTATTCCACTTGAATCGGGAAGCCAAACTGGTCAGTGAAGTTTGTCTTTAAAAATGAGGACAAGCTTGAGTGGAGGGGAAGTCTGAGTTAGGTATTATCTAACAGGGTCAAGTGTAGGTAAGATGGGTAGAAGCAGGGTATGAATGTAAACACCTTGGTGCTCTCCAGACTGCAGTGCAGTCAGGCAGTACTGTTCTCCAGCTGTCACAGAGTGTTCAGAGCAACTCTCTGCTTTAAACAGCTTTAAGGTCTCCAGAGTGACTTGTTTTCTCCTGGATTTCAGAGTTCAGTTAGCTTAGTGGGTTAGGGGCATTGGGGAACAAGGTAGCCCAGGCCATGGAGAGCTCCCTTTGGTGGGACAGACACGAGCCCTTAGACTTGCGGTGCTAGTGTGTGACTTTGAGTGTTAGGTTTCCACCATAAGATCCCTTTGGACTAGCTTACCAAATGGTTGCTCACGTGCCAGCACTACTGTGGGGCAGAGAGGAAGGCTGGATGGAGGGGAACAGGCAACAAAGGCCTGGGAAGGAGTCCTGCCCTTCTGGTGGCAATGTAGTGGTAGCCACTCAGCTGTCCATGGAGCAGCACCTCAGGGACACGGGTTTAGAGGTTCTGTCTGTACCATTAACTGGCCATCATCTTCAGAGCTAACTAAACCAATTTGGAGTGTCCCAGAATGTGGTGTCTGTACAAGGATTTGGTATTCTGAATGCGCTGAGTTCAGAAATGGTGCCCACAGTCAGGAGCTACTTTTGGAAATCGGGGACTCAGCTGGGTTGGAAAAGACCTTTAAGATCACCAAGTCCAACCTTTAGCCCAGCACTGCCAAGTCAATGTGAGTGAGCCCATTACTGCTCTTCCTCCAAAAGGAACAGCTTTTTCCTTCTGATTCCTTGGTTATTAAAACTAAAACCAGTGCTGTTGAAACTGAGTTTGGTCATTATCTTCCTGACCTATAGCTCTTCAGGCAAACCAGGAATGAAAGTATTAAAGGCTTATTTTTGTCTAATCAACATGGGAAAGGCAAAGGATGCGGATCTGCTGGAGGACAAGCAGCTATTCCTGCCCAGTCTGGGCTTTAGCAGTGGCCATGGAGAGTCTCCACAGAGGGCTTTCCAGCTTGGAGACAAATTTACATGCACTCAACTGGCTTGTTATCTGCAATCTCATGATTGATGGTGCTTAGGATCAAATGAGAGATTGCCCTTTCCCAGCACAGCAGCTCTGTAATTAATCATCCAGAGTCAGACACCAGCATGTAAATAAGCCCACCTCTGCTGGCTTCAGGAGAGTTCGGATTGCATCAGCCAAGGATTGGGCCCATGCATTATCCTTATGCGTCTCATGACTTGCCACTGGCACCCAGGAGCTGTGAGAAGATGGGGAAAATAGGGAATTGCTGCCCATTGTTTCAGCTTATAGAAATCTGCTGGTGTGATTGGGGTCCTGCACTGAACTTGGGATAACTTTGTGAGTTGTTCAGAGGGCTGGAGCAGCTCTGCTCTGGAGACAGGCTGAGAGAGCTGGGCTTGGAGAGAAGGGGCTTGGAGCAAGCTGCTCCAGTGGAAGGTGTCCCTGCCCATGGCAGGGGTTTGGAACAGAATGAGCTGTAAGGTCCCTTCCAAAACAAACCAGGCTGGGATTTTGTGATTCTACGATGCCATTATGTTCTTGTGTTAAAGGATGTGTCTAAACATCCTTTAACATTCTTGTCCTCCTAATAGGTTTTGGTCAGCTTTGTCTTCATGTCGCAAACATGTTGTGGTGGAATGAATTTGGAATGAAACAGAACTAGAAGATGAGTAAAATCTGACCATGTGGACGCCTCTGCAGACCTTTATCTCCCATCAGGAAGCTGTGGGCTGAAGTTCTGGGGTGGTCCTTAGAGCACAGTCTCACTGCAGGGAGCCCTGAATCGTCCCTGACCGAGCCTGCACCAGAGCTGGAAACGGTGTGGCCATATCAGCACAGTACAGATCAGCCTCCCAAGTTTCTGGCTTCGTTACCTAGCACCAGACACTGCTTGTGCTGCTGGACTGGCGTGCTTATGCTACTAAACTGCTGTGGGACATGAGGAAGTGTGTTGACACTTGGCATTGTATGTGGACATACCACTTTGGAGCAGTGATAGCTCAGGGATCTCTGCAGTGCAGCTCACTGCGTGCTGTAGGCCTGCTCCTGCCATGAGGATTAGCTCTTAACTGGAGCTGTCTGGAAGCTGGATGTCTAGGGAGACATTCAGACCTAACTGCTGTAAGTCAGCGTTGGTTTAGATCTCAGAGGAGAGCCTGTCTGGCCTCCAGCTGCTGCTCCTCTTGCAGAAGGCTTGGCTACCTGGCCACGTCCTTTCTCCCAGGGCCTGTGGCAGCAAGGGAAGCCAGTGTGACCAGAGTCCTTCATGGATGACACTCTTCAAGTAATATCTGCTGTGTTTGCCAGTGATCAGTGTCCGTGATGGAGATTCTTGTCCCTTTGGTGAGCTTCCGTGTTGTGCACATCTTCTGTCTGAAGGTGAAGGTCAGCACAAGGGGTTCAGTTGCAGAATAACAGCTTGGAGATCAAGACCTTTGTTGTCTGATCTTTCCCAGGCACACCACTGTTAAACTTGCCATGACAGCAAGCAGTTGAAGGGTGAAGCCTGCCATGTGCAGAGCAGTAGGAAAGCATTTTTCTGTGGCAATGTCATTATCTTGAACTTTTGCAGAAAAGAAAAAAAACAGCAGCAAGGTTTATCTGTAACTGCCTATCAAGAGAGCTCTATCTGATGAGAAGTTCCCAGAACATTTTCTCCTCCAACCCAGCTGAGGCTACACAGACCCAAAACAATGAAGAGAGCAAGATTCAGAGATGAGCTTCCCTCTCTCCTTCCTGTGAGCTCAGGCCATTCTGGGAGGAGTGAGACAGGGAGGTCAGGAAATTCCTGGCTTCTCTCAATTCACGTCAGATCCTTAGCTGTATCTTGGGGCCATTCATCCCTTGCATGAGTTATCCCTGTCTAGCGTGCAGGAAACACTTTCCTAGTGATGTCCTCCCGCGGAGGTGAGGCCCGTCACCCCGCGCATCCGGGGAGAGGTAACCCTTGTGCCCCACATTCCCACCAGCTGCCCCAGGGACACCCGTGGGAAGCCGTGGCTGCCTTCACATGCCTTCCTAAGGCCATGCAAGCAACCAGAGCCTCGGGAGGGATCTGCATTGATGAATGCTGGACACATCCAACATCCCAGGAGGGACTAAGCTGGGTTGCAGCCTAGGAAGCAGGAGGAGTGTCTGTTGCTTTTCGCCTCCTCAGTTACGATGCTGTAACCTTACTGGGGAATGCTTCTGTTTTGGGAGGCGTGCTGGATTGGGATCTGGCAATTGGCATGTGCAGTTTGCAGTGGGATTGAGGGCCCTGGAAGAGATTGTGAGGAGAGAGATTGAGAAACGTTGTTTTTCAACAGTTAGTTTTGATGAATTTCTCTTCTACACTCTGGGAAAATCTGTTTGTTGGTCCTTTAAATGCTACGAGATCCGTGAGGGGCAGAGCAGGCCTGTGAGGCTTCCCGTTGGCAACAAAGGAGTTGCCTTGAATGTCAAAGATTGTAACAGTGAGCTATGGAAAAGGAAGAGGACCAGTGATGGGCAGTGATGTGTTGGCACAGCTTCCTGGGGACAAAAATGTGGCAGGTTGCCACAGAAGCACCACAGTGAGTGTCTTTCATTCTTCCACCTGCGTAAGTTGGCTTTCATGCAAAGCAGCATGATTCTCCTCCACACGTACAGATGAAGATCAGGATTAATTCCATTGATGTCAGTGCAATTGCTGTAGTGGAAACAGATACAAGCCCTGTGCTGGGCGTTTAACCACTGTGCCGCCTTCGCAGCACCGCAGGGGTGAGATGGGATGATTGGGGATCATCACGTCCAACCTACCTGCTAGAGCAGAGGCACCTGGAGCAGGCTTCTCAGGAGCTTGTCCAGTCAGGTGTTGAGTATTGTCAAGGATGGAGGCTCCACAACCTCCCTGGACAGCTCCTCTCAGTGTGTGATTGGCCTCATTGTAAAAAATAACATGTCCTCACATTTAAATGGGATTTCATAAAATCATGGATGGGTCAGGTTGGAAAGGACCTTAAAGCTCATCCAGTTCCAACCGCCTGCCATGGCTGGACACCTTCCACTAGAGCAGCTTGCTCCAAGCCCAGTCCAGCCTGGTCTTGAGCACTGCCAGGGATGGAGCAGCCACAGCTTGCAGCATCTGTGTGGCCTCCTTTGGCTCGCTGTGTTTCAGTCTGTGTCCATTTCCTCTCATCCTTTCAGTGGACACCATAATGTACCTGGTGAAACTTGAGTTTTGCTGTGCTTGGACAGCATGGAGCAGCCAGCTGTGGGTGGGTAGGTGGGAGGTATTGCCTTTAGCCAGAGAGAAATGGCACCAGGAATGTCTCAGGTCTTGGGGGTCAATCTAAAGTCACTGGGTTTGCTTTTTGAAAGAGACAAGGATTCTCTGTGCTCCAGTCAGTGTTAGCTGCAGCTGAAATCACAGCATGCATCAGGCTTTCTCCTGTTCAAGTTCCTTGATGATGATGGACATCCCTGCAGACACTGTGTATCACCCTGACACCTGGGGATCATTTAGCCTTACTTCAGCAGTTAATCCATACATTTCAGTTCTTATTCTTTGAGCTTTCTTGATGGAACTGGTCTTCTTGTGACATTACTGTGCTTCTGAAAGCATCAGGATAGTTACAAGGTACAAACCAAACACTCCCTGTCCCTGACAAAGGGAACTCTTCTGAGGGCATAAAATTTACCAAGTGCCAAAGCTCAGCATGGGGCAGGCCAGGGACAAAGAGGGACACAGGCAAATGCTCTTGTGCAATTTTAGCTTTTCTACATAGGATGCCTTGGGAAGCAAAACACATGTCAGAAAAACTGTAAATTTGCTTGGATTTATGCTGGGAATTTTTGGCCGGAATACGTGGGGACACTGGGGACTGAAAACTTCAGCAAGCAAAAGGAGGGCCTGGTTTTGTCTATCTAAGAATAGCAGTGGAGCTGTGGTCTGCTCATTCTGTTTCGTCCACCAGTCTGCCTTGGGAAGGCTTTAATCTAAGTCTAATCTATTTTTAGCCTGATATCTTCTCCAGACAATGTGCAGCTGTCCTGTGAGTTTGATGCCAGAAATCAGCAGCACTGGTATGATTCACAAGTTAGCTGGGTTGCACAGCAGAGCTCTGCGCCTAAATACTACTTTTTTACACGTAGTGCAGCGTGGTAAACTAGGAGAGTCCAACTCGGTGTGTGTTCATGCTCTGACCTGGGGCCAGAGGCATAGAATGGTTTCATGTGAAGGGACCTTCAAGCTCCTCCAGTCCCAACCCCTGCCACGGGCAGGGACCCCTTCCACTGGAGCAGCTTGCTCCAAGCCCCTGTGTCCAACCTGGCCTTGAGCACTGCCAGGGATGGGGCAGCCACAGCTTCTCTGGGCACCCTGGGCCAGCGCCCCAGCACCCTCACAGGGAAGAGCTTCTGCCTAAGAGCTCAGCTCAGTCTCCCCTCGGGCAGGTTCAAGCCATTCCCCTTGGCCTGTCCCTACAGGCCCTTGTCCCAAGCCCCTCTCCAGGTTCCCTGCAGCCCCTTCAGGCACTGGAGCTGCTCTCAGGTCTCCCCTTCAGGAGCCTTCTCTTGTCCAGGCTGCCCCAGCCCAGCTCTCTCAGCCTGGCTCCAGAGCAGAGCTGCTCCAGCCCTCGCAGCATCCCCATGGCCTCCTCTGGCCTCACTCCAGCAGCTCCATGTCCCTCTTGTGCTGCTGCCCCAGAGCTGGATCAGGGCTGCAGGGGGGGTCTCCCCAGAGCACAGCAGAGGGGCAGGATCCCCTCCCTGAGCTGCTGCTCATGCTCTGGGGGTGCAGCCCCGCACACTGGAGGTTCTGGGCTTAAGCACACACTGAAGCCGGGTCCTGGGGAGAACAAGGCCTTGTACTTGGAGTCAGGACGCCATGGATCTGTGTCTGGTTTTGCTGCTTGACCTGGACTTGTCCCCTCTGTCCTGTTGTCAGCATGGTCCCTTTTCAGGGCAAGTGTTTGGGAGCCTGGACCCTCTCCTGTGTGCTTTTACAGCACCTGGCTCATCAGCGGAGCCGAGGACCTGCAGTGGTTGTGTAAGACAACACAGGTACAGCGCAAGCTCCAAGTCAAGCATCCCAGTACATGGGAAAAATTAGAATTAATCAACTTCTGGAGGCTTTGATTGTATGTTTAGTCAGTGGGAGGGATTTCCTGCTTTTGTGCACACCATTTAAGAGGTTTACTTTCTGGTTTAAGTCAAATAAACACACGTAGGATCTGGCTTAATCCCATTTAGAACAACATCTCTGGGGGAGAAGCTTGAGTGTTTGGTTAAGGATGGGACCTGGATGTTGGACTTGGGGTCTATTCCTTGCTCCAAGTTCCTACATGAACTTGTGGCTGGGCAGGGGTGGGGCAGGACAGGACATGTTGGCTTCGGTGAAATACCTCACACGGTTGACATCTGATTCATCCAACAGATGAATAGTGCTTGTCTAGAGCACTTGATGGCTTGCATAGATGTTTGTACCCTTCTCTCAGGTTCCTGTGAGGTGGTCACGCTGCCTGTGGTAAAGGGGGGGAAGATGGTTGGAGAGTTGCAGTGGCTCTGCATGAGCAGCTGCTCCTTCTGGATCTTTCTCCCACCTCAGAAGTGTCCCATCCATGCCGAAAATTCAGGAAGAATAGCAAAGAGGTAAAAGCTTTACTGAGTCTGTGCTGCAGAAGAGCCATTCCTCAATAGAGGAAATAAAAGCACCAACTCTAGCTCATGCTTTTTATACAGTTTAGAGTGAAATAGGAGAGCTGCTGCCTTATTGAGGTAACTGGGGCTCATTGCTTTGCTTCAGTGTGCATCCAGCGGGGCAGGGAACAAACCCTGCGGCTGTATGAGCACCGTAGAGTTCTTGGATGCGGTGTTTCTGCCCCCGGGCCGCTTACTTCAAAAAGGAAGCAGACAGGTTAGCATGATGCCAGGGAAAGGAAAGTAAATAACCGCCTAACGTGCCAGTATGAGCAGCTGGGTGTCAGGTCAGGAGCTCGAACCCACATCCACTCATCACTCTGCCCTCAAGCAAATACACCCCGGGCAGCGCTGCCCCTTGTGTCAACCTGAACGTGCAGGGTGAAGAGAACCTGCCCGTCCCACCTTGGCAGATTCTTGTTTTCTCTGTTTTTATGGAAAGGAAATGGTACTTTTCTGCATTAAGCAATGTTGTGTTGCTCATAATGAAGAGGAGGAAAGAGGGAAGGAAAAACAATTTGCAACATGATCGAGAGGCAAAGTGAGGTTGATTCAAACTGGTTTGCTGTTAATCCCTAATCAGAGTTATTTCACACATTAGAAAGACCATTGCTATGCAGAGATTACCAGAGCCTCATACCAAGGTCAGATAGAAAAGAAAGCCTTGGTGACGCGAGTGGGGAATTCTGTAATGACCACAATCTGGAGACCTTGTGCTTGTCTCCAGGATGTGTTCTGGAATAGCTCTCTATTAACTCCTTCTGTTTATCCTGTTTCACTTACGTGATTCCTCATGTTTTAGGATGAAGCTGGAGTAAAGTTCTGGAGCAGGAACTCGGTCAGCCTCTTTTCCCTTTTCATTCACCTTGCTTTCCCCCAAATGAACTTACTTTCGGAGGCTGAGCTGAAATGTGTGTGTCCCTCCAGCTCAGTTCCAGTGAGAGCAGGAGAGGTTCCATGGCGAGACTGTGCTTTGTCCCTTCTGGGTGGGCAACAACACACATTTCTCTCTGCAGCTCCAGATTATTACTGTAAAAGTGCAGATATGTGATGTGATGTTGAGAATAAGTGAGTTTGTCACTTGGCAGAACCAACACTTCAGCTGTTGTTCTGGCTGTCCATCTCTCTGTGGTCTGTCTGGATTGCCTGTACCACTGACCTGTTTATATTCTAACATCTATTTAATCTGTGGGTTTTAACCCTCTGGTTTGTAGTCCCCTGAATATTCCTAAGGGAGGTTTGTGTCTTTCTAGAGGGAAGTTAAGCCTCTTGGAAAACAGTTTGCTTCACTGAGTTATGTTCTTGGAGACTCACAGGTAGTCTTTGAGGTCTGAGATGGACCAAGTCACGTTGAAGTTCCCTGGTGTACAAATGGAGGTGCTGTGTGTCTCCTCCTGAAAGGCTGTTTCCAGTGACCACCAATTTGACATAAGTGTCCCTACTTCTTTTGCATGCTTCTATGATGATCTGAGGTTGGTGAAACAGGCTGTGCCCTGTGAGCTATTTCTCAAATGTGTCCATGCTCCTGGTATTTTCTCTCAGTGCTGGGGAGATGGGAACTGTTCCTTGTGCCACCAAACCCATCCTCTTTCCCTGAAGCTGAACCTGTTACTTTCACAAATCTTACAGTTCCAATTCCATCCATTATCCCAATTTTGATTCCTTGCCTAACTGCTTTTCAGGAGAACAAGATCATACTGAGCAAATACGAGAGGATCCAGGAAAACACACTGTAGTTTTGGAAGTTGTGTTTCTTGACTCGTCTAGCAGGAGCCTGTACCGTGAGAATGATCACTGTTTCTGATGGTTCTTACAGATAAACTGCCTGAACCTTGCCTTTAGCCAGGAAGAGGTAACAGGACCCAAGAAGAAAAGGAAGGTCAGTGAACCAGAGAAGCTGCTTCTGGAAGGCAGGAAATCATGTTCGTTCTGACACACAATACGTTTTGAAAGGTGTGAGTTTGCGTTGTCACCTGACTCGTAAAGACACTTTCTTCCAATGTTTAACTCTTCCCCATACCCCTGTATTTCTGCATGTTTATTTGTCTGGTGACAGCTTGGATTGCAAAGAGCAGTCCAACAAGCACTGTAATTGTCATGGCAGTGTCAACCAACAGCACTTGTTTGATGTTCTAAAGTTGAGGATTTATGATTCCATGCGAACGGTGTCTGTGTACTTCTTTCTGTCTCCCCACTCCCCTCTCCCTGGCTAAACTTCCTCCTCTGTGGTTGCACTGTCCTTTGCCAGTATCGCACCAATAGCTAGTGGCTCTATTTCAAGATGAACTCTGAGGTATCAATGTCAGCAAGCAACAGGCCTCATGGTTCACTAGATTGTGCTTAACTTCATCCTATCTACTGTTTCCGGGGCATAGATTTTGTTCTCAAAGAGAGATTTTTATCTCTATTGAATACAGAGATACAGCAATCTATACCTAGCTTCTGCTGATGCTCAATGTTTCATTTTATGACTCTGCAAGTCCTGTTGCTATGACTCTATTATCAGCTTGTTTCTAAACCAGCAACCGGCCAGGCACCAAGAGGCTTCGACCGTTGGGTGATAGAAATTGGATTGCAATACACCACGTTTTAAACCTAATAAAGGTACCTCATGGTTGCAGATACAGATAAGGAGAAGCACAGCATCAAAAGTTGTAGTTGGTTTAGGTTGCTTGGCAGGCACTCTGTCCAGACCTGCTGGTTGCTACTGGAGTGGGAGGATCAAAATGCTCTAAACTGGACGTTTTATATCAGTTGTTCAGGGAAAGCCTGTGCATTACTTTGTACACATTGCAAAGGAGATACTGCAATATGAAGTGGTGAAGAAGGGAATGTAGTAAGCCTTCTTCTCAATGTGATATTGATCACCTGAAGTGTTCAAGTGTTACAGTGGTGGGGAAATAAAAGCCATGGAGTACAGCAGAGCAACGCACCTGGGGTATAGCAGCATCCCTGACATTTCTGCCATACACAAAGGTACTTCAGGACTTAAAGAGCAGCAGTGGCTTTGGATGTGAAGGGTTTCTTCTGTGGTGTATGTCAGATTGCTCCCTAGAAAGCTGTGAGGCTCATCCACAAGTGCCTGACCTTTAGTGTCCAGGGCATCTAATTGAAGGACCTCAGCCACCAGTGCTGTTGCTTGACACACTGGTTCCCTATTGCCGTTCATATGGTGATGTCTTTTGCTGTGGCAGCACTTAAAGGTGGCTCCAGACATCAGAGACCTTCCCCACTGCTGAAACAGTGATCTTTCTTTGCTTGTCTAGATAAAAGCTACCAGGAGGTAGGGATTATCATTAGAATCCTGGAAGAGATTTAGTTGGAAGGGACCTTCAGAAGTCATCTAGTCCAATCGCCCTGCAATGAGCAGCAGTGGCTGGCAGGTTTCATTGATGCCTATTTCACAAAACTTGTAGAACATGAGAGTTCTCCATTTTATCCTCACTTTCAGTCCCGTGTTCTCATTTCTGCACCTGTGGCCTAATAAGCCAGCTTGTTCACATGCCAAAACAAACCAGAACTCTTCCTTCTGCCCAGATGTTGTAATGATACTTGCTCTTGTGCCTGCACATCCACAGGACGATGCAGCTCGGGACCTGCCAAGGCTCTGCCCTGGCACTGCTAGCTTGTGTGTCTCCCCTGTTCCTTCATACACAGGCTCCTGCTTGTACCCAAGGCCTTGTTGTGTTGTTGCATAGTGTCTAAGAGTCAAACTGGGATTACGGCTGTTCCTTCTCCTAGATGCAGGCTTTGGGGCATGCAGCTTGCTTGGTGCACACTGGGAGGTGCAAAGTGTCTTGTCCCGCAATGAAAGTGAATGAGCTAACTTGGATCAGCACATAGTGCACACAGACACCATGGAGTAAATCCACAGCAGAGGTGACTGCACGATGTCTTGGTGCTGTAGCAATGGCCAGAGGCTGTCTCACTTCACATTGGCTTCTAATCAGCTATTTTACGGTAATGACTTGTAGTCATTTTCATTTCAGGCTTGGTTAGAAGTGAAGTACCTTGTGCTGAGCTGCCACAGTAAGCGTCTGATTTCTCTTTCCCACAAACTTGTGGTTACCATCAGATTCTAAGAAAAGTCTTTCCACTGCAGATTGGAATCACATAAGCCACTTACACATATCCTTTTATTTATTAGCAATTCTGCTTGGCCAGCGAAAGGTAAAAAACCCTTTTTCTTGTCTTTCAGTCGCATTTCTAGTTAACACTCATTAACTGCCTTAATGTATGTTACACATCATCGACCTGATTCATTACTGACATAAAACAGGAGCAATTCGTTAGTAACGGTCCCTTGCCAATTAGAGACTGAATTACATTTGAACAGCCTTCTTCAAAGATTCTCCTCCTCCTCCCCCTGTGCATCAGTTGGCAAGGCCCCGAATGCTTACAGTAATGATGTGCATGCAGTGAAAGGAGACAGTTACCTCCTAAACCCAAATAAGTGAATATGGGAGCTTTGTGCTAATGGAGCAGTGAGTAATACAAAGAATCAGAGCCATCTCCCTTTGATCTCCCAGAGATACCAGCAGCAATTAAGATTACAAACAGCTTTAAAACACAGAATATTGGGAACATTCACTCAGGGGAAAGGGTGATCTCCAGAGAACCAGTGGAGAAGGGGAGCCCTTCTTCCTTTATCGTGATGATAGTTCTTTGATAGCTGGAATGTGGGTATCCTCAACCTGCCAAGCCGAAACAGGTTGGCAAGGCTTCTGAAAATCGTTCCCTGTTCCTGGGATGGGGTTTAACAAGAAGAGCAGCAGCTCTGTTTCAAACTGAAAGTCAAACTGAAGTCAAACGGAAAATGCATTGTCTCAACCACATCCTTAAATACCCCGTCCTCAACAAGAAAATAACCCCAGCCCCTGATGCTGTGCAGTGATCTTACGGAGAGGTGTCAGCGGTGGGTTTTCACCTGCAGACAGGATTCTTTTGGGATTTCCATTGCCATGTGCAGTGTAGGAAATCATCTGATTGCGGCTGCTTTCAGTGCTGGGAGGAGAGTGGGGAGAAGAAATGAAACACCTGCAGGAGCAGGAGAAATGAAAGTAATTTCACACTTCAAAAGGGAGAGTTCGAGTTTTGCAATGTCCTCCAAGGAGGCGTGGAGGGGCCTCTCACCATGGTGGCAATACACAAGTCACACTCTCACACTGCCCACATGAGCTGAGCAATCATATTTAAAGGGTCCAAAAACTGTGTAAGTGTTCACACACCATGTGGATGAGGCCGTCAGTGCCATGGGTTAGTGGTGGCCTTGGCAGTGCTGGGAACGGTTGGACTGGATGAGCTTGAAGGACTTTTTCAACCTGGTTGATTCTGTGATTTTATAATTCTTTTCCTCCAGTGGATTTCTGAAGTGATACCTGTGAAATACCGTTGCTATCCCTTGCTATAAATGTGATTAGAAACCAAGTAGTATTGTCACCAGTCACTAGTCATTAATCTTTACCTGACGAGCCATTCCGTGAGATTAGCATCTGAGGATTTTGGCTGGGATTTTCATTGTTGTAGGTTCTGCATTCTTCCTCTTGAGTCAGCAGGTGAAGTATGTGGTTGTGGTTGCAGTGCCTGCGTTTCTCATGCCGCAGGGCTGCCATCCTTGGGGGCCAAGATCCTCCTGCCAAAAGCATCATGTCACCCTGCTGGAATCCCACCCACGTGTGGCGCTGGGCAAAGGCTTTTTGGTTAATGGATGAGTAAAATTTCATCAGGCTTTTGTTGTCATCACGAGCTAAGTAAGAGGGGTTTGCATCTGAGCTGGCACATTTTCCATAGCCAGTTTCCAAGGCTAATTTAAGGCAGGTTGGCACGTACATCTTTCCTTTAAGCGGAGGCTGAGATTCCAGAGCCTCACAGGAGTTTTCCATAGGAAACGCTGCCCTGGGCATATGTGCCAGACATGCCTGTGTGGCATTTCCTGGAGCTTCAATGACCTACTGTTCTAATGCAGAATTGATTCTTCCAAATACCTTGCTCTGGAATTTCACAGAATCCCAGCCTGGTTTGGGTTGGAATGGAGCTTAAAGCTCATCCGGCTCCAACCCCTGCCACGGACAGGGACCCCTTCCACTGGAGCAGCTTGCTCCAAGCCCCTGTGTCCAACCTGGCCTTGAGCACTGCCAGGGATGGGGCAGCCACAGTTTCTCTGGGCACCCTGTGCCAGCGCCTCAGCACCCTCACAGGGAAGAGCTTCTGCCTAAGAGCTCAGCTCAGTCTCCCCTCGGGCAGGTTCAAGCCATTCCCCTTGGCCTGTCCCTACAGGCCCTTGTCCAAAGCCCCTCTCCAGGTTTCCTGCAGCGCCTTTAGGCACTGGAGCTGCTCTAAGGTCTCTCTGGAGCCTTCTCTTCTCCAGCTGAACAAGCCCAGCTCTCTCATACTGTCTTCTGTTTACATGTTAGAAGAGGAAGAATTAAGATACTCAAGCTGTGATCAGTGGATTCAACACAGCGATGGTGTGGTTGGGTTGTAACAGAAATGGTACAGCTGTTCCCTGTGCACTTTGCGTTTGTTTTGGAAGGGCTCATGATTCCCTGTGCATTCCCTTTGCATGCCTCTTGACCTTTTCTGGTCTGGTTAGCTAATGATTTAGCTCTGCATTTAGCACCTTTTGAAGGGGGGGGTCTCTGCTGTGGAGAAGACATGGACTTTGGCAGAGATCAGGAAAGTTCAAGACGTGTTGCTGTGATTTACAAGAAAACGCCCAAGACCTGCCCTGGAGGACTTTGAGAAAACACTTACCAGTGGGAGAAGGGGGATGTGGTAGGCAAAGAGAAGGTACCAGTTTCTTTTACAAGCATGTCATGATCTATTCAGTTCATATTACTTGTATTTCTTTACAGGACGTGCAGCGAGGGGATGTTTATTCTGATGAAAGTCTAAGCTTGATAACAGGAAACCAAGTCCTTTGTGCAGTAAATTGACCTTGAATCACACACAGACCTTTTTTCAGTAACAGAGGGTAAGCCTGTCTAAAACACAGGAAAATGGTGTCTCTAGAAAACAAAGTGGCATTTTGAGTTGGCTAGAATCTACCCAAGCCTTTGCCAGCCTCAGAACCGTGAATGTCAGCCCGAGCAGGTGCTGGAGATGCATCCGAGGTCAGGAGCTTCTCAGGAGGACCAGGGGGACAGTTGCTTTTTGTCCCTGAGTCCTTTTGCTTTAAAGTTCACTCTAACCAGCAAATTGAAATTGCGTGTCCCTGTGGGAGAGAAACGGCACTGGGATGGCACTGGGATGCGTGCCCCGGTGGGGCATTCAGAGGGTTATTGAAGGAATCCCTTCCTCTCCCTCAGCCTCCCCCGTTTAGAGAGTACTGGCCTGTGGGAGTAGGAACCACATCTCATGAGCACTTGCCCATCACAGAGCTGTGATCTTGTCACATGTGGGGACAGGCCAAGGGGAATGGCTTGAACCTGCCCAAGGGGAGACTGAGCTGAGCTCTTAGGCAGAAGCTCTTCCCTGTGAGGGTGCTGAGGCGCGGGCACAGGGTGCCCAGAGAAGCTGTGGCTGCCCCATCCCTGGCAGTGCTCAAGGCCAGGTTGGACACAGGGGCTTGGAGCAAGCTGCTCCAGTGGAAGGGGTCCCTGCCCATGGCAGGGGTTGGGACTGGATGAGCTTTAAAGGTCCTTTCCAACCCAAACCAGGCTGGGATTCTATGATTCTGGATGTTTCTGTTGTCCCCATAGTTCCACAGCATTAATAAACCAGGATGCAGTTCCATCAAGAACCAGCATTTCCAGAGTGAAGGACCTCTGTTTACATACAAAAAGGGTTGTTATTTTTTCCTCTCTGCTGTTCGTCCCCAGTATCTGAGACCTTTGCTGAGCTCTGCTCACACATCTCCAGGTGTCTTCTGCTACAGCTCTCCAGTCCCAGCATCTTCTCCCCCATTTACTGAAGACTGGATCTTGTTCAGTGGAGGCCGTTACTTGCCATTGATCATTCCTCCTATGCCAGTGTGGCTTTGGTCATTCCTGGCTGTGTCCCTAAGCAGGTTGTTGGGAAGGGACAGCACACATGGCATTACCTGTCGATTCTCCTAAAAGCTTAGATCAAGTCTCTTTGTTGGGTCAGTTTTCAGCCAGAAGCTTTCCCTGCTCTGCCTCAGCCCATGGCCAGTGTGCAAGGGGAATGGTGAGAACAACCTCAGGGATGTGGGGCAGGGGCCATGGACTTCTTGTTTTGACACCAACCTCCATGTAGACCCACTTCAAGAGGAGCAGGAGGCTGTAGAACAGCACATGGCAAAACTCCCCCAAAACAATCTTGGTGTTAATCCATGGTAAAAAGTTCCTGGGGTTTCAAGACCAAGTTGGACAGAGCCTTGGGTGACATCGTGTAGTGTGAGGCATCCCTGCTCATGGCAGGAGGTTGGAACTGGATGATCTTAAAGTCCTTTCTAATGCTAATCATTCTATGATTCTGTGATTCTGTGAATCAGTGTAGGCTTCAGACATGGAAGGTCTTGGTAAGCATGACATCGAGACAAAGCGTAGTTGCCTGCACACAACCAAATATTTCCTTTGGCTTCTGGTGGCTTGGCAGTTACCTGCTTTCCCTGTCGATGCAGTGGAATTACGCTGAAAATAGAAAGTACATGTTGTCAGGCAACCGGCCCAAGGCTTTTTTTACTTCAAAGTACTGCACAGAGAGCTCAACCTGAGACTTTGGGGCAGAAAAAACCCAAACACACTCAGTATTTCCATACATTTTGGATAAGGCCGGATGGGCACATCCAGTGCTTGCTGCTTGCGTAAAGTGTGTGCTCCAAGGCTTTTGCTGACTTGGAAATTGGACTCACAGTCAACCCATGATGTTTCTACAAAGGAGGTCCAAGCATGAGCAAGGATTGGACATGGTTGTGTCCATTTGCAGCTTTAAAGAGACATCAGTTTGCGAGTGAACTCGCCGTGTCGGCGCTGCTTTGGAGGGCCATCACCTCCTTGTTTTCAGGAGTTACTGAGCCGCTTGGCTGGCCAGCTTTCCTTTTCCCAGGCTGTTTGGGAGAATGTAAGAGCTGAGCTACTTGGCTACAAGAGATTTTCTTCTCTGAACTTGGCAGCTGCTCGTTCCGGAAGAGAATCAGCATATTTGGCCACTGGTTGCAAAGGAAAAGGGAAAACCATTAGTTTTTCATTTCGCTTATTTAACTATCCAGTGGGAGACATTGACTGTGTTTGGGTGACCCTCATTACTAAGGCATTGCGAGGCTTCCCTCCTCTGCCCTTTGCTTTAAAGGAGAAAATAGAAATATTCAGTTTTCAAAAATGCATATATTCTCCTTGGCTGGATGCGGAGGAAGCGGGTGCCAAGTCTCTAATTGTGTCAGGCCTTACACAGCAGTATAGTCAACGTCACGGCTTCATGAGTCAGGGTTTTCTGTCTGAAAAGGATCACGTCAAGAAGCCTGGGACAAAAATTCCCTATAGCCCAGCAACAGAGCTTTGCTGTGTAAGAAGCTCTGTTAGGAAAGAGCGTTAGATGTGAAAGTCAGATAGTTCTGCCTGGGCATCCTTCCACGTCGGACAAAGGAAGTACTGAGGAGCGGTCAGCGCGGCTCCCGATGACTCAAGTGCTGTGATAATTGCTGCTGGAGCGCAGTGTGTGAACCTCCAACCTGCGAGGCCGCGGTGGCCGGCGCGGGGCGGGGGTGCTGAGCTCAGCCTGCTTTGAAGTCGCTCCATGTGCTGCTCACTGCTCGGGTTCCTGCAGCTGAGGGACGCGGGGCTGGACCATGGCGATGTCCAGGCTGGTGTCCAGGCTTGCTGTGAGCTCACACCGCACCCAGAGCTCCTGCTCCTTACGTCACCTCGGCTTTGCCTGTGCCACAGGCAGCCCCACGCGCATCACCGGGGCAGGAAACACTGCCCCTGGGCACGCCTGGAGTTTTCAGTGTCTTGCAATCGGTATTTCCTCCGCCCTCCGACAGAAATTCCATTAACCCACAGGTGCTTATTTCATCCGTGGCTCACAGGGCCCTTTGCAAAGGAGGTTGAACATCTTTCTCCCTACTGTAAAGAGGGAGAAGCTTAAATTCAGGCTGGAAGTGACTCTGCTGAGATCACACAAGTCTGCAGGAGGGCATGCGGAGGTGTCAGTCCTCCAGGGTCTGTCATCAGGTGCTAAACTGGAGTTTCTGATACTGCATAGACTTCTGTTGAGAATTTCCTTGGTTAATCTGGAATATCACCAGAGAGCCCTGTGAAGCCGGGCTTTGGGAAATGAAGTGTTTGCTAAACGCAGCTCTTTGCTGGATGCCATCTCACTTTGTGGTCTGCACCTTAGTTGTGTGTTCTGGGGTGTTTGAGGGAGGCATATGGGGGTGCTGAGGTGCTGGCACAGGCTGCTCCATCCCTGGCAGTGCTCAAGGCCAGGTTGCACACAGGGGCTTGGAGCAAGCTGCTCCAGTGGAAGGGGTCCCTGCCCGTGGCAGGGGTTGGGGCTGGATGAGCTTTAAGGTCCCTTCAACCCAAACCATTCTATGGTTGTTTGATCTAAGAGAGGTCCCTATGGAGGGGTGTTCTGCTGAAGCTGAAATCTTTTCTGATGGTTTTTTCACCCTAATTCAAGGTGTTAGAAGGCTCTAACTGAAGGCCAACAGCCCTAAACTCCGTATTTGGTCACTGAAGAGAGATCAGCTCTTCCTTGGCGTGAGTCAGAGCAGAGGTGAATTCTTCTTCTGAATCACTCCAAAGGAAGTCTTTCATCTCTCTGTCTCCATTACCTGTAGAGGGATGTCTCCCCCATCACTGGTCTTTGAATGAGCTGGTGTGAATACCCATCCACGTTGAGCTGCTATTGACTACCAAAGCCAGTGGACTTGCTCCTGGGGCCTTGTGTGGGGTGATGAGAAGTCATGCATGGGGGGATTCTTTTCCCTCTGTGCACCAAGGAGGCTTTGCACCTTCCTCTGCAGCCTGTGGTGTGAGTTGCTGCCAGAGGCAGAGACTGGCTGCTTGCGCTTTAGGTCTGATCTGGCCATTCTGTCTTCCTTTGACCCAAATTAAGGTTTAGGCACCCCTTACTGGGGCAGAAAGGACGAGACTTTTGCTGACTTCAGTATTTGTGCAGCCTTTTGAGGAACAAAGCGTCACTTTCTGTGGGTTTGGTGATCCCAAAGATCAGTGTTGATCCCCATCAATCCTGCAGCATGTACAGCATTCCAGGAGGTGTCTGGGCTCTGCCTGTCCCCACACCAGCGCAGCCTGCCTTGGGTTGGCTCATTGGGTGGAGGTGACACTGGGGAGAGGTGGGCAAGAAGGTGGTTTGGCAGATGACAGCAAAGATGGAATGAAAACGTATGGGAATCATGCAAGGGGCTGAACGTCGGGGAGTCCTCGAGGTTTTGGCGACTATTCCCACTCCCCAGAAACTGGGGTTTCTGCTGCAAAAGAGCTGATTCATGGGCAATTTGTTGGAGGATGCTACTGGGAGGTGCTTCCAGAGCTGCGCTGCAGCTGGGACATGGAGTTTTGAGCCTCATCTATGGCATTTTCTGAAGTGGCAGGTGAAGGAGGTAATGAAGGTGCCCCAGGTCCAGCCTCCTGCTTCCGGGATGCAGTGAGGGCTTTGCTGACCTACTTAGGCCAAGGAAGGAGGGAAGAACCTTCTTCACTGAGCTCTTGTTCCGCAGTTCCTGCAGCCAAGGAACATACCTTTGCTACGGAAACACATGAACAGGCAGCTCTTTGCAAGGAACTGAACCCACCTGTGTGGGAGGAAGAGGGAGGCCAGCCGCAACAGCTGCCCTCTGCTAGGCAGGAGGCTACGGAGCAGCCTTGGTGCCTTCTGAGTAAGAACAAGTTGTTAAGCAAAGCCGGGGAGCAGATTCCCCATCGCTGGGAGCCAGGCAAGTCTGTTCTTGGTGGGAAGTTCCTTCTTGGAGTCTCACCTGGGAAAGAAGAAGGGGAATATGGAAATCAGTGGCTGCGTGGGACCGTGGGGCTGCAGCCTGCCCGTGGATGGGGCAGAGCAGGTCCAGCCCTGCGGCAGGGCCTGCCCTGGGATGTCGGAGCAAGGTGGGCTTCCATAGAAGCTGTTTTACCCAGGGACATGAATGCACAAATCTCTTCTCAAAGAGGGAGGAGGACCTTGGATTTCCCCTCACCTGAGCTCTCTGTTCCTGGTGCTCTCCCACGTAGAGGCAAAGAGGAGCAGCTCCCTTGCTCTTGCCATCCTCCTCCTGGTGCTGCTGGGAGGGAGCCATCCTCATGGACCTGCACACAGCTGTGTCCCTGTGTCACGGGTGGGCAGCACCAAACAGCCCCCTCCACTCGTTTCATAGAATCCCAGCCTGGTTTGGGTTGAAGGGACCTTCAAGCTCCAGGGAAGAGCTTCTGCCTAAGAGCTCATCTCAGTCTCCCCTCAGGCAGGTTCAAGCCATTCCCCTTGGCCTGTCCCTACAGGCCCTTGTCCCAAGCCCCTCTCCAGGGTTCCTGCAGCCCCTTCAGGCACTGGAGCTGCTCTCAGGTCTCCCCTTCAGGAGCCTTCTCTTGTCCAGGCTGCCCCAGCCCAGCTCTCTCAGCCTGTCGAGGCCAAGAGATGCCCGAGCCCCAGGGACCAGGAGGGTTTTCCATGGTGCTGCCCTGCTGCCCCGCTCCTCCTGGTTGCCACTTGCTCGATGTTGACGTGCTTCATGCTAACATCGAGCCCTGGGCTGCAGCCCAGGCTCCGGGCCCAGCAGTCACTGTGCCAGCTCCAGCTCGTGAGCGGCTCTGGATGTCTCCCAGCACATTGCATTGAGGGCTGCGGGCTGATCCCACGGGGCTGTGCTTGCATCTGGCATCCACACGTCCTTGTGTGGATGGCCGCTCTCCGCGGGGGGATGGAGCACCCGTGCTGGCCCGTCCGGCCCCGCCAGCTGCCCGGGGTGCCCGCGGAAGCGGCGCTGCGGCTCGGAGCAGCGGAAGCGGCAGCCGGCGCGTCCTGGCCACGTTTCCTTCCCCTGCAGTTCCCGGGAAGGGAAGCTCTTTGCCCTCCAGCACTGCCCCACCACCGTGTCCAGCAGCAAAAGGCTCTGGGTGCTGCTGGGGCCTCGCTGCCTTTTGGGCCGCACTTTGCAGAACTCACCCTAAAAGTGAAGGGTTGGGGTTTTGGAGATAAAGGTGGGATGAGTCCGTGCAGGCAGCCGGGTGCGGATGGGACAGGAGAGGTTGGGCTGAGGGGTACAACCTCAGGTTAGGCTTTGGGGGAGCTGGGATGTTTCTAGGGAACTGCCCTGCCTGGTTTCTGCCCAGCTGGGTCCCTCCTCCCCTGTGCTTATGAAAAGACGGTTTTCAGCCAAAAATGCCTTGGTTCCGCAGCCCCTCTCTGAGCCTTGTGACACTGCCTGTAGCGAGGCAGAGTGGTGATCGCTGCTCATCGCTTTCCCACAATGGGCTGGACACCGCTGTAAGGAAGCCAAAACAACCTCCTGGCTCCAGAAGGGATTTAGACCATTCAGCTGCCTGAATCCAGCCCCTCACCCTGGATGTCTCCTCTCGCCTCCATCCGCTCGCAACCAAACCGGTTGTACATCCCGGCCGGGGGGTTGAGGTTGGGCGAAAGTCCATGGAATTGGGGACCAATGCTTGGAGATGCTGTGGTGAGCAGCTCCTTGGTGAGAGCGAGCTGCTCTGCATCCCCATCCTGCTGCTTCCTGGGGCTCTTCCACAGACAGCGGTCCCAGCGCACCCCCAGCCTGGCCATAGGGAGAACTCCCCAGGATGTCTCTTGCTGTGGTCAAATCCCAGAGTTTCTTGTCCCCCCCTCCGCTGATGGCTCTGCCCTGCTCACCACAGCCCCTGCAGCTCCCACCTCACCTTGTCCAGGCTAAGCCAGGGCCGGGCTTTTCCATCCTTTCTGGCAGGCCGTGTCCCATGCGGGCCGGGTCAGGGCTTTCTGGCAGCATTCAAGGTGTCCCATGAGCTGCAGCTGCAGGAAGAGGGGTTCCTGTGCCCTGCCAGCTGCTGTCGGATCGGGCTCAGCCCCGCTCTGCAGCCCGCCCGCACCAGCCCCAGCGCTCTCCCATCACTTTGGTGGCCCCCCCGGCTCGGCCCCTAGCCCTGTGCTGACACCTCCCTGTGCCCCCGGCTTCACCGCTAGCGGAGCCGGCGCCCGTGGGGGCAGCGGTGACAGCAGCAGCTCCCATCCCGGCTGCGGGCGCTCGCGTGCAGGCAGCTGGAGGGAATCAGGCGCTGCTCGAGAGAATCTGGGCAAAGGCAAGGGAAAAATCCCTGGGACCTGGCAGGGGCCCGCGCAAGTTTCCATGAGAAATGTAGCGTGGCCGTGGCCAGCGCCGCGGCGGTGCTGGAGCCCTCCCAGGCCTCCCCCGGGCGCAGCGGCGCTGCCAATGCGCACCCAACCTCCGGCTGAGCGCCGGTGCCACGGCTCCGGCGGCACCGCGAGCCCCGTGTCCCGGCGCTGCCGGCGCTTCGCAGCCCCCTGCGGAGCCGCTGCTCCCGGGACGTGGTCACCGCTGTCGGCAGAGCCTTTCATTTCCTTCGTCTCGGAGCGTGTGACGGCGCAGAGGAGCAGGCCCGAAGGGAAGCGTGTGTGCTCGGTCATCAGCCCTGCGGTTACCGGCTGTCTGGAAGCGGCGCTGGAGCGGGGCTCTGGGAACAGCTGCCAGGCTTCCAGCCTTGTTTTCGTGTTCCAAGAGGTTAGCTGAGAGCCCGATGCGAAGAGACACCCATACACACCCGAAACCCCGCCACACACACGGAGCCACACGCACACGCACGGAAACACACACATAAACACAGATGGGGGCCGACATGGGGACACGTAAACACACCCCGTGTGCGGAACCGGCCCCGCGGCCGCCGGACGGCACCGCTTTGGTGTGAGCGGGTCACGGGGAGCGGGGACGGCGGTCCCCATGGAGCGGGGTCGGGAGCCGGGAGCCCGTTGCCCTTTGCACCTCCAGGCTGTGAAGCGCAGCTTGTTCTGCCCCGGCTGCGGGGCGATGGGGCAAGTCCCTCCCTGCGCTGGTCTGAGACCTCTGCGGGAAGAGCCCGGTCGCAGTAGCCGAGCAGAGGCACAGCTGGGGCTTGTTTCCTCCCGGGCTTGGCTGCGGGACGAGCATGTGGGATGTGCCGGGATCAGGAGCCAGCGGGTCCCCTCTGCCCCGCGTGCTGGAAGGGGTGAAGAAAGCTTTAGTAGGGGTTGTGTTGGGGCAGGAAAGGAGAGAGCCTTTTGCTTTGCCCCCAGGGGATGGGAAAACCCGGTCCTCGAGGCGTTGTGGCTTGTGGTGCACTGGGGACCTGGTGCTGGGGTCATGGGGACCAACTGTAATGGGGACCAGTGGAACCAGGGTGATGGGGACCAGTTGTGGTGGGATAATGGGGACCAGTGGGGCTCGGGAGATGGGGACCGTTGGTGCTGGGGACTGGCAGTGCCAGGGTGATGGGGACTGGTGGTGCCAGGTGATGGGGACCAGTGGAGCTGTGGTGTTGGGTACCAGGGAGAGCCACTGCTGCCTCACCTGAGGCTGACGCACAGCAGCGCCCAGGTGGGGTGTTTGGCAGCACCAAGGTGGGGCAACCACAGCTTCCGTATGGAAATCCCCATCCCGGAACCCGGCAGGCATCTCACCTACAGACGCCAGGAGCAGACGGACTTCGCCCACCCGGCGCTGCCCTCCCTGCCCCTCAGTCATGCGCAGAGCCCATGTGGGAAATGCCGGGCCGGGAGGAAGGCGAGCAGGAATCCTTCTAGGAGCAGAGGATGAGTCAGGAGCACCGTTCCTGGCAGGTTCCTGCCTCGCGGCGCCCGCCTGCGGAGGAGGAGATTCTCCGGTGGCTCGTAAAGGCTGGGCCCAGGCTGCAGCTCCCGTGCTGCCGTGGGGGCTCCTTCGGGGCTGGCTCCCCGGCAGCTCCGGTCTCCACAAGACCCGCAGGAGCCTCCGGTCTCTGCAGCCTCGGGGCTCGCTCAGCCGCTCGCCCGGCGGGGCTGCGCGCACCCCTTGTCCTGCGAGGAGACAGCCCCGGAGAGCCCGCGGCCGGGGGGAGCAGAGCGAGCCCGAGCCGGGCAGCGCTGTCCCCGCGCTTCGTTTGGCTGCGGCGGATTCACGGGGCAGCGCTTCCGGCCCGCAACCCTACCCAGGGGCAGCGGGAGCCGGGGGGATGCGTGGCAGCACAGGACCCCAGGATCCCAGGCTCCTTGGGGTTCAAGGGACCTCAAAGCCCACCCAGCTCCAGCCCCTGCCCCGGGCAGGGACCCCTTCCACTGGAGCAGCTTGCTCCAAGCCCCTGTGTCCAACCTGGCCTTGAGCACTGCCAGGGATGGGGCAGCCACGGCTTCTCTGGGCGTCCTTGCAGTGAGCTTAGCACCAGGGTGAAGCGCAGTCAGGTTCAGTGGGGACACCAAGGTGCCCATCGGGGCTTGGTCACTGCCCTGCTGCTGCCGTGGGCAGGCGGTCCCAGTGGTGGGGTCCTGCTGGGGCTGGGTGCTGGAGGTGCTGCAGGGTTGGGCATCCCCAGTTTTAGGTGCTGTTGGGCTGGAGGTGCTGCCTCTCGCTGGGCTTGGGGAGCCTGGGGAGACCAAAGAGGAGTTGAACACCTCAGAGACGGGTAGATCCAGCCTGGGCCATGGCTGCTCCCTTCTGCCATCCCCCTTTAACAGCAACAGAAACCTCTGCTCTCCATTTGCTCTGGTTCTCCAGGAATCTCCACTGCTTTTGCTGGTTTTCCGCATTCTTCCCTGTCCCAGTGGGAAGGACGATGGCAGAGGCTCATCTTCCCACCAGGCCACACTGAGCTGCAGCCAAGCATGGCACAACCCCCTTTGCTTTCCAGGGCCGGGGACCATGAGCTGTGGCAGCAGGAGTGGCATGTGGGGCGCCGGTGGCACGTGCCCCTCGGTGTGCCATGTCACCCTGGCTCTTGGAACCCTGGGCACCAAGCTGCTACTTGGACCTGGGGCTGGTCCTTCCCCACCGTCCTCATCGGGTGTCACTGGTTTCTCCCCTTCATCAAGGGTCCTCCATCAGTGAAGAGAGCACCCAGGGCTGTCTGAGGGTGACAGAGGGGAGACTGAGCTGAGCTCTTAGGCAGAAGCTCTTCCCTGTGAGGGTGCTGAGGCGCTGGCACAGGGTGCCCAGAGAAGCTGTGGCTGCCCCATCCCTGGCAGTGCTCAAGGCCAGGCTGGACACAGGGGCTTGGAGCAAGCTGCTCCAGTGGAAGGGGTCCCTGGCCGTGGCAGGGGTTGGGACTGGATGAGCTTTAAAGGTCCTTTCCAACCCAAACCAGGCTGGGATTCTGTGACTGAATGAAAGCCGTGCTGGGGCAACCCCCACCAGCAGACACCTGCCCTTCACTCCTGTCAAAAGCCAAGGCAGCAAATCCCACCCTTGATGGAGGCTGGTGGAGAAGGGTCCCCGAAGCCCTGTGCAGCTGAGGTGCAGCAGGGAGAGGCCTCTCCAGCTGGCTCTGACCCCGCTCCAGGCTCGCTCGCTGTGAGACTAAACACTTGCTGAGCAAAGCTGCCGCCGAGGGTCCCTGGGGCCGCCGGGATGTGTCATCCGCCCCGGGGCCAGCGCCGCGCTCCAGCCGTGTCACACAGCGACTGCTGCGCCGGGGGGTCCGGATCCGGCCCGTGGGCTCCCCCCGGCCCTGGCCGGCCCGGGCCAAGTCCCCTGCCGGGCACGGCGGCGGCTCTGGGAGCCGGGTCCTGCGGCGGGGGGTGCGCTCGTCTCGCCTGCAGCCATTGTCTTGTTTGTTCGTCACGGTTGGTCCCCAGGCAGGGAGTTTGGGCCGTTTGGGGCAAGGGCTGTTTCTTCCCATGTGAACGTGCGGCTCCCAGGCCGCTGCGCTCTGATGTGGTCAGGGCCACGCAGGAGCATCTGCTATTGCAGCAGCCGTGCCCGGGGATGAATGCGTTTCAGATGGGCTCCGCTCGGCTTTCCGTGCTCGGGCTGGTGGCCAGCCTGGGACGGTGGGGAAGAGCTGCCGCCTGCGCTGTGGACATGATGTTCCCCTCCCCAGAAACCTGCCGGGAGCCGGCTTGGGGTCAGGGGCCTGAGGGAGAGGTCGGGACCAGCCGATCCCAAATACCAAGCCTTGGGGGCAAGCCTCAAATGGGGAAGGGGCTCTCATGTGGGCACCAACGGGGCCGACCCCAGCCCGGGTGGACACGGGGGAAGGTGGGATGCTCCGAATGGGCTCTTGCATGGGATGTCCCATCCCGGGCCGGCCCCAGCTGGGATGCTGCCGCCGCAGCGCAGGGTACCGGCGGGGGGGACGTGAAGCCCCAGCCCCGCACCTGCAGCCCGGGGATGGCAAGTCCGGTCTGGCCGGTGTCCCGGGGGCAGCGGCACGGACCCGTCCGGCCGGGTTGTGCGGCGTCAGGCAGCACATGATCCGCGCCGCGGGGCCAAGGGCTGAGGTCAGCCCGTCACACCCAGGCAGCGGCACTGACTTCACCGCGGCTCCTCACGTACCGCGCTCCCTAAGGCAGCGCTGACCCGCAGCCGGGCCGCTGGTCAGAGCGCCCGGTGTCAGCGGCGCTCCCACCGCAGCGAGCGGCTCCCGGAGCCTCCGCGGCTCTGCCGCAGCCAAAGCGGCTCCTCCAGCCCCGGGGCCGGAGGGGAAGCGCTCACGGGGTCCCGCCGGTGCCCTCGGGGGGGGGGGCCGCAGCGCCGGTTCCCCGCCGGTGCTCGCAGCCCGGCGCGGGGGCTGGCCCGGTTCCCCCAGGGCCGGCTGGGTGGGATCGGCGCTGGCTGAGGTCATGGAGAGCCCTTTCCATCTCCCCGGGGCTGGGATGGCCGCTGAGCGCGGGGCCTCGTGTCCTGGCTCGCAGGATGGCGATGGCACGAGCAGGGGCTGCCTCCAGCCCCAGCCTCGCACCCCGCGGCGGGGGCTGTGGGGAGCGCGGGGGTCTCGTCCTCGCCGCGGCCGGAGCCGCGGTTCCAGGGAAGGAAGAGTTAATCCCCACCCGCTGCTAATGAGTCTTAACTGGGAATGACCCGGCACAGGGGAGAAGTGAACCCATTGTCCTCGCCTGTGTTTGACCGCCTTCCAGAGGGACTCATGAAGCGCAGAGCCCGGGCGCGGGTTCCCGATTTGTGTCAGGAGGGGCTGATTTATTCTATTTATTTATTTTTGCCATCTGGAGGAGCAGGGGCGCTGAACGCAAGCGTGAGAAATGCAGATGTGCTCCGCTCCTCGCCGCTGCCCGGCCCAGCCCCGCAGGGCGCGACCGCAGCCCCGGCCGCTGACACCCCTTGAGTCCCCGCAGCCGCATCGGTGCTGGCTGCCCCGGGCACCCGCAGGGTGAGGTGCGGGTATTCACATGCAGGTGGGCTTCCAGCGTGCAGGGTATGTGCCATATGGCAGCCGTGGCTGTGACAGCCGTGGGAGCACCCGAGCGTCCCCAGACACAGAGATGCGGTGACCTTGACGTGGTGCTGGCAAGTGCTGCAGGACCTGGCCCTGCTGCATGGTGCCCACCCCAAATAGCTGGTGCTCACCCCTCCTGCTGCTGTGCCCGGCCCCATCCCTGTGGTTTAGGGGTGGCTGTGTTGCTTTGAGGACACCTTATGTGGTGGTGCAGGCAGGAAATGAGCCCCACAGACTGGCTGCAATCTGGGCACCCTCCAAGGCGGTGGCACTGGGGACATCAAGGGTCCCTTCCCTGGTGGCGGGATGAGGTGATGGAAGAAACCCCCACACCATGCCTGGGATCCACTGGGGATGTCCCCTTGTGCCTCCTCCATGGAGCAGGGAAGCTGGCACTGGTTCGGGGCTCACATCCCACCACGAACAGGGTCAGGATGGAGCTGGGCACCGCTCCTTCTGCTGTCACCCATCGATCTGGTGTGGCACAGGGCTGCCCATGGTGTGGCCGGTTTGGGGACAAACAGATGCCATAACGCCTCCTATAGGAGCTGGGGGATGCTGTGGGCAGCCTGACCCCTTGGGGCAGAGCAAGAGGGGTTCCGGGGGGGACGACTTTTGCATCTTTGTGATGATTTTTGTTGGTCTGGGCTCCTCCGAGACACAGAGATGATCACACAGGATCTTAGCTCATCCGTTTGCTGTCTCATGCCTGGGAGGTTTGGCCCCAGGCCCGAGGGCTCCGGAGGAGGAGGAAAATTTCATCATCCTGCTCCAACGTCTCCCGTATAATCAGGCTCTTGTTAACCGATACAGCCCCGCCGAGCCGCGCCGAGCACCGGGGCACTGCTGGAGCCTTTGGTGGTCTTGGCCACGGAGAAGCTTTGCTGAGCCTCTCCCAGGGCTGCCTGGGAAGCGGCTGGGGCTTTATCTGACCCCCCCAACCCGCACACCCTTGCTCTCCTCCCTCTGCCTCTTTCCAGCCGGTTCCAGCGGTCCCCAGTACCCCCAGGCACTGCCAGAGCGTAGCTCCCTGTGCCACCGTGGTGCCTGCGCTGCGATGGTCCCCATGCTGTGATGCGCCCCACTCCATGATGCTTCCCCTCCATGATGCTCCCCCCTCCATGATGCTCCCCATGCCATGATGATCCCTGCATCACGATGCTTCCCACACCATGGTGCTCGCCACTTCATGATGCTCCCCATTTCATGATGCTTCCCATGCTGTGATGGTCTCCACTCCATGATGGTCCCTACACCAACGTGCTCTCTGCACCACAATGCTCCCCGCACGGTGATAACCCCCACATCATCATGGTCCCTGCACCACGATGCTTCCTGCACCCTCCTGGTGCTTTTGAGCAGCTGGAAAATGTCAGTTTAAGCATTACCCCCCACCCCCACCCCGCCTTCCCTAGAAAACGCCTTCACAATCAGGCATCCCATAGGAGATGGGAAAGGAAGAAGGAGCAGGGGGACAGGGGATGGTGACCCCCTCACCCACTGCGATGCTTGAGGGGGTGTGGGGGCCCTGAGGGTGTTTCAGAGGAGCAGCAGAGGAGTTTGGGGTTGAGTTGAAGGGAACCCAGCAAAGAGAAGGCAAACGGAGTCTGTTTCTGTTGGTTTATTTAAAAAATGGGGGAGAGGGGAAGAAGTATAAAAAAATAAATATTTAAATAGAATTCTCTCTATATATATTACCACAAATCTTATTATTAATTATTATTAATTATTATTATTATTAATAGCATTATTAGAAGCCAGGTAGGAGCCCTCGGTGCACGCTGGGCTTTACCACCGAGGCAATAAATAACCATCACAGCCCGCTCTGGTGCCAGGAGCGAGCCAGCGCCTCCTGTCACCGGCCTGGGGCCCGTCCCCGTGTCCCTGTGTCCCTGTGTCCCCATGTCCCCGCGTCCCTGCGCCGGGGCCACGTTCTGCTGTGCGCAGCCCTTGGTACATTCAGAGCCCTCCCGAAGGGAAGGGCGCTTTTCCAAAGGGAATGGCTCGTGGGGCAGTGGCCAGCTCTGTCCCCAGCGGCGGCCTTGTCCCAGCCGGTGGGACCCAGCCCCAGCTGCCACGGCCACCCCGTACCCTCAGTTTGGCTCCTTTGTGGCAGAGCCCAGCCTCAAGGTGTGCAGGTCCCCATGCTCTCTGTCCCCGCCAGCCGCAGCATCCGGCGTCCTTCATCCCAGGGCTTTGGGGCGATGCTCGGGATGTCCATGAGGTCCCTCTCCAGGGTGGAGGACACCGGCTGTGAGGGACAGAGTCCAGCCCTGCCGCCAGCCCCTCACAGCTCCCCACATGGAGCACGGAAGCAGCCGAGATGCATGCCAGGACCAGCCTGCGCTGCAGCATCACCTCTGGGATGCGCTGCCTCGTCCCGCTGGATGCCGGCCCCAGCTCTGCTCCACCCGGGACACACCAGGCTGCAACGTTCACCCCCGCAAGGGGCAGATAAAGGCCAGAGGTCGGTGGGGCCAGCGCAGGGTCCAGGGTAATAAATAGGAGCTGAGAGGAGGCCGGTGCGGGGCAGAGGAGCCGGGGCAGGCGCTCACGGGGGGCTGAGGTGAGGTAGGAGGACACGGGCCGCCTGGGCGATGACCTGCACGTATTTCCTGAGCACCTGGCAGCCCTGCTGCTTCTTCTTGAAGGTGCTCTTACCCTTGGAGCTCTCCCCGTAGCTGACGTCCACCTGGAAGATGTTGTAGTTCTTGCAGAGCAGGCAGGTGAGGTTGGAGATGAGGCCCCGCGTGGTCTTGGTGGTGTTGTGGAGCCGGTCCAGGAGCTCCTTGGCCGTGGGGTTGAGCTCCTCCTGGTCCCGAGTGATGTTGCCGAGCGAGGCGTTGAGGAAGGCGAAGAGCTTGTACATGGCCACCATCACCTCCTTCCTCTCGCTCGTCCGGTTGACGCGGAAGGCGGGGAAGAACACGCTGCCGGGGTTGCAGAGCTTGTCGGTCTCGCTGCTGAACGGCTCTCCCTGGCACTTCAGCTGGGAGGAGAGGACACCGTCAGCCCCGTGTCCCCTGCCCGCCCCCCTGGACACCTCCTGCCACCGTCCCCGGCCCTTCCCATCCATGCACAATCAGCCCCAGGGGTGGTTTCGCGGCCGCAACCTCCCCGAGCAGCACTTACATAGAGGCTGAAGAGGTCCTGAGCGGTGGCGTTGAGCAGCGCGACCTGCCTGCGGGTCTGCTCCTGCACGTTGGAGCGGCACAAGCCGTGGCCGGGGCAGCCGGGGCCGCTCACCAGCAGCGCCCGCCCGGCCACCGGCCGCCGCTGCAGCAGGAGCAGGGCCACGAAGGGCACGACGCCTGCGGGGAGAGAGGCAAGAGAGAGGTCACGGCGGGGCCCGAACCGGTGGAGGTCCCTGGGCACCGCGGCACTGGTGACACAGAGCATCCCCTGAGCGTGTGCCCAGCTCCGGGTGTGCAGCCAGAGCGGGGACGCATCCTGCTGGGGCTGGGGGTCCAAGCCGGAGCCCACGTTCCCATCGCGGCCGTGCAGAGGCTCCCGTCCCTCGGCCGTGCCCCTCACCTGCCCCCCGGCAGGCGCTCTCCCGCCTCCCTTCCCGGCGGGGCGCCCCACGGCATTCCCACATTTCGCAAGGGGCCCGGTGACGACCTGTTGGGTTTGATCAAATATGCAAAGCGCTTTCCCTCTCCGTTATCCCCGTCCCGGCGCTGCGGGAACAAGGCCCCACCCCGGCCCCGGCTGACTCACCGGGGGCGCCCGCAAGGAAACCTGCCTCCGGCAAACCCTCCCTGCCCGCTCCAGCCCCAGCGCCTGCCTCAGTTTCCCTGTCTGCGGAGCAGGCACGAGGAGCCCCCCGGGAATGACGCTGCAGCTGCCAGAGACACCAGCCAGGAGATCCCTGGATGCGGAGCAAGGAGACCCTTGAGCTTCTGGGTGACCCTGGTGAGAGCGGGATGCTCCAACCCCCCAACCCTGGGGACCCCTCAAAGCAGAATCCCTGCTCAGGGAGGCCCAAGCGCCTCCGGAGCACGGCATTCCCAGCGCAGGGTACCCCAGGATGCCAGCACCGGGTGCCCTGGATGCGTCCCCAGCCGAAGCTGCCCGCACTTGCCAGCGCCTCGGCCACGCCGGGTAATTCAAACCTTGTTTTATTTACCCTGCCCAGGTGGGAAAGGACTTACCTGGGCGTGATGAGATTCCCGGCCCACCGCCGCTGCGCGGGGGGGGGGACCCTCCCTTCCTGGGTTTTCCCATGGGATTCAGATGCCCTGACCCCCCCCCCCCCCCCCCAAGCCCCTCTCACTGCATCCTCCCCTTGCCCCGGCCGCTGCCCTCTGCCCATTTCACATGTGCCAGGGGATGGACTGAGGGAGGGCCCCGGGTGGGTGCTGCCCTATAGGAACCCCCAGCACCGCTGCTGGGGTAGCATCCGCTCCCTGCTGCACTTGGCATCCTCCCCAGTGGCTCCAGCGCTGCGGGGCAGCGGCGGCCCACAGCACCGGGAGCCCCAGAAGGAGGAAAAGCAGGAGGGGGGTGGAAAAATATAAAAAAGCCCAAAAAAGCCCAAAAAGAAAATTATCCCCCCCCGTGTTGGGTTTCTTTCCCCGCTGCTTGGCCGCAGTTCCAGTTATATAAGTGTCCAGATGTTGGCTGCCCCGCGCCAGCGCCGCGCTGCGCTCCCGGCTGCCAATTCCCAGAGATGCTCATCCCGGGGGAACGCGGCGTGGCTGGAGCCCTGGCTCCGGCGCTGGCAGCGGCGGCGAACCGGGACCCGCCTGTGCCCGAGCATCACCGGGGAAAGAGGAGCGGGGGGAGAGGGAGGGAAGGGTGGGAAAGGGGGAATAATCCCCCCCCAAAGCTGAGTTTTCTTTTTACCTGCCGGCACGAACTTCATTGTGAGCCGCGTCCCGGGAGCGACTTAATAGGGATTGGTGTTGGCAGAGGGAGTTTTCAGAAATTCATGTTCATACTGGGGGACTTCTCGGGGTTTATATACCGGTCCGGCAGCCAGCCTGTGTTGTAAGAAAGGGGAGGAGGGGGGGACGCGGGGGGGAGCAGCACCACTATCGTTACTTCTATTGAAACTGGAAATCAGGAAGTCGAGGGCTTTGGAAATCCTGAATGATTCTTAGAAATAAACTTCTGATAAAGTTGATGTCACCGGGATTGCGGCTTTGGGGGCTGCTGCCTTTTATTTTTCAATCCTTTTCACGCACGGGGCCGGGGAGGTGCTGCGGGGATGTGGGTGGGAAGGGAAACGGGGGGGGGGCAATGGGGATTGCCCCCGGCCCGCAGGGAGGCCAGCGCCGGCACGTGGGGTTCGGGGGTGTCGCGGTGCCGCTGTCGAGGCGCGATGTGAGCACACGGGGCCGTGAGTCACGGAGCCACCAGCACTTTCACCCCCGGGGCCCCCTCCCCTTGATGGGGCTTCCCCGGCGGCTGCCGGAGCAGTCCGCACAATGAAGGGGGGATAAAGATGACTTGGGGGGGGGATTGGAGGGGTAAAAGGTGGTGTCGGGGTCCCCCGAGGGGTGCGGGAGCCCCGCTCACAGTGGGGTGGACGCGGTGGCATCGGTGTCCCCCACCCTGCCATGGGTTTGTCCCTTTGGGCACCAATGTCAGGAGTAAAGGGTGGGTTTTCTGGAGGAAAAAGGACAAACCCACCCAGGGGGAGAGGCTGGGCCTGCCCCCCCACCCTTTAACCCTTCCATCCCCACTACCAGCGCTGGGCTGCTTGGGAGGATGCTAAACCCAGTGCGGGATCGAGCACCCGAGCAGGGGTCAGCCCCTGCTGGGGTCCTGTGGGACCAAGGTGCTGTTTGCGCCCCGGGTTGGGTGTAAAAGGGGTTAAAGGGGATTTGGCTCTATGCATTTGCTCTGTGTTTTCTGCCTCAGAGGGGCACGGCCCAGCTGAAACTTTGGATCAGGTTTAGCAAGTTTGTGCCCTGGCAGCGCGAAGCCGCCGGTGACAGTCGAGGAACGGTGATGCAAGAGCCACTACGACCCCGGCGTTCCCCGCGTGGCACCCCGAGGGGACACCAGGACGCCCCCGTGCTGGCCGGGGCGTGCTGGGCACGTAGCTGCTGCCTGCCTCAGTTTCCCCAGGCAGGAACCAGGTCTGCCGGTGGCATTGATGCCCCATAGCCCATTTCAGCCCAGTCTGCCCTTACTGGGATGCCCCCGCAGCCCATGCCTGGTTTTATTGGGGTGCAGCGAGCAGCACCTCATTTATTGGTGGAGAGCTGATGCCTGATGGCACTTCATTAGCTCGGGAATGGGTGTTTCTTAATGAACAGGGAATGTTCTCGGGGTGGTTGTGTGCAGGGATTGACATTTGCTGTGCATTCCCGCAATTTCCTCAGCCCAGGGCTGCTGTGTCCGGGAGCTGGGCAGGGATCTGGGGGTTCATTTGTAATAGGTTTTCAAGGCAGAGTAAAAAGGAGGGCTCTCCCTTTAGAGGGGAGGATGCTCCAATAGGAAAACCTGAATCCCTGGTCAGGGCAGGCTGAATAGGGGAGATGCCCGGGAAAAATCCCCTTTCCCAATCACTTTGGTGGCAGGAATGCCCGTACGCTGATCCCGCAGGGATGTCCCATGGAAAGGTGGGATGCAGGTGCTGGATGAGGTGCTGGCATGAAGGGGATCCCGGTAGGTCCCAAGGGGATGGTTGGGAAGTGGGGGGAGCCCTCCCCATCGGAGGGAGCAGAGGGAACCTGGGGGTGTCCCCGGCTTGGGGACCCCAGGAGCGGAGCTGGAGGCAGGACTGGCAGGAGGTGGAGCAGCACCGAGCGCTGCTGCGCTGCTGTCCCCACCGTGCCCAGCCTGCCCGGGGACACGGGCACCAGCCCAGGGCGTCCCAAGGCCACCGCTGTCCCCCTCTCCCCATCCCTGTCCCCATGCTGCCCCCTGCTGCCTCAGACCAGAACTAGACATTCCCCATCCCATAATTGCCCCCCTCGCCCCATCCCCAGCCAGAACTGTCCCCTTATTCCCACCCTAGAACTTACCCCCATCCCCATCGGAGACCTCTCCTCTCCCCATCCCAGAACTGCCCCCTCCACCTTCATCCTGTAATTATGTGTCCCCCCAATACTCATCCCAGAACTGCCCCATCCCATAATTGCCCCCCCCCCGCCCCCCCCGGGCCTGTCCCCAACCCCATCCCATCCCAGACTCCCTTCCTCGGTCCCCTCTGGGTCCCCATCCCGTGCTGTCCCCATACAGGGTTGGGAGGGGGGGGAGCCCCAGATTTCTACCGTGGGGGAGATCTTAGGTTTGGGGCCCGAGTTGGGGCTGCCCAGGGAGCGCCATGGCAGGGGGATGAATCTGGTTACTCCCGTCTGAGCCCCACTGGTGTCACCCCCAGGCACGCACCCATCCGGATGGCAGGGCCCTGTGGCAGGGCCCCTGGGGACTATATCCAAGGAACGTCCCCCCCATGGGGTAGCTTTTCCTATGGGATGGGCACTGGGGTCCCCCTGGGTGTCCCCATGGGGACATGTGACCTGGCAGCACCCCCTGGTGACAGCCAGCCCCTGTCTGGGTGTCCCCTCACCCCCCCACCCCAGGGCCGGTCCCAGGGGTCACGTACCTGTGCCCTCCCCTCCGCAGCCCATGCACGCTGCCGGGGTGCAGCGGCGGGTGGTGGCACCGTCACCCGCAGCGTGGCAAAGGGGCCCAGGCTGCTTCATGGTGACATCGTGGCCCCCTCCTTGTGTCCCCTACGGCAGCGGTGCCAGCGCAGCGGCGGCCGTCCTGGTGCCGATGCTCCCTGTGACTGAGCGAGGCGGTGCCGGTGCTGGGCAGCCGCGGGCACCGGCACACGGCACCGGCGCACGGCACACGGCACAGGGGGGAACAAGTGACTCCAGGGCCACATGACCAGGTCTCAGGGTTTTTGACTCAGCCGTGGCAGCGGGTGGCCGGGTCCCCGCGGTGGCCACAGCAAAGAGCGCTTTGGTTTAGCTGCTCCAGGTCACTTGCACGCAGGGCTGGGTGACATCTGGCACATGGGTTGTGCCCCACTGCCGCATGGCACTGTGATGGTGTTGCCAGTCCATGCCATGAGATGTGGTGCTTTGCCATGTCGCATGCCATGTGCCACACTGCGCCATGTGCCACGCTGTGCCATGTGCCACACTGTGCCGTGCCGTGTGCTGCATCCCATCGTGTGCCGCACGTTATCGCATTCTGCATCCCACCAGGTACCACATCCCATCATGTGCCACATGTCATTGCATGCTGCATCCCACCAGGTACCACATCCCATCATGTGCCACATCCCATAGTGTGCTGCATCCCATGCCACGCCACACCATGTGCCAGGCCATGCTGTGCCATGGGGCTGGGCAAGGACACTGGAAGACAGCCCCTCTCTGCCCACAGACACCTGGACACAGGGATATTGGGCCACCAGGATACCAGGACCCAGGGACACCAGGACACAGGGACACAGGGCCCATGGGCCGACGTCAGTGCTTTATTTCCTGTGCCATTACACAGACCCGGGCTCTGCCCTTCTCACAGTACCAAAATATAGTGAAATCCATAAATAAACCCTCGTCACATTCAGAGGTGATACAAAATAAGATTTATCACAAAAATAGATATTTATATATTAAAAGCGTGTCCTTAAATATCTCTTCCCACTGTGGGAACACATTAAATTAACACCAGGAGTCAATAAATACAATAACACACAAATAATATGGTATAAATTAACGGGGGGGGGGGGGTGTGCCACCACCCAGTGTCACAGTGTGGTGGCTGGAGCCCAGCCCCTGCCGGGCACAGCCTGAGGGGCCTGGGGACACTGAGGGTACAGGACAATGAGCAGAGAGGGATGAGCCTGGGTTCTCCCAGGACATGGGGATGCTGAGAGCACAGGGACACCCTGAGCACGGGGGCACCCTGGGCACAGGGACACCCTGAGCACGGGGGCACCCTGAGTATGGGGACACCCTGAGCACGGGGACACCCTGAGCACGGGGACACCCTGGGCACGGGGACACCCTGAGCACAGGGGCACCCTGAGCACGGGGACACCCTGGGCACGGGGACACCAAGTGTGCAAGAGTGAGCACAGAGGCACAACACAGGGACAAGCGCAGGGACACCAAGCAGAGGGGGACACTGAGAGCACAGGGATGAGCCCAGGGGTGAGCACGGTGACATCGAGCTTGTGGAGACACAGAGCTTGATGGGACGCCAAGCACACCAGGACACAGAGCTTGCAGAGACACGGAGTATGCAGAGACACCAAGCACACAGGGACATGGAGCTTGCAGGGACATGGAACACACAGGGACACCAAGCTCCCAGGGACATGGAGTTCATAGGATCCCACCCCAAGATGCTCTCAGGGGCCGGCAGCCCCAGCGCAGGCGGGTGCTGGTTCTTAGTCAGGCCGGGTCACCAGACCCACTGAATCACTGGAAACTCCGGCAGAGCTCGGTGACAAGCGCCAGCTCCATCCCGCAGCCATGGCACCGGCGACACTGGAGCGTGCAGCTCCCCACGGCACAGGAACGTGGGGCAGGAGGTGGGGGAGCTGCTGGGAGAAGAGCGGGGCTGTCCTGCAGCCGGGTGAGCGGTGGCACGGGGACAGCTTGGTCCTCATGGCAAGCTGAGGTGGTGGGAGCCGCTCGGGGCACGCCGGTGTCCTTAACCCTGCGAGCCTATAGGGTCCCCATGGCGCATCCCAGCCAGCTGGAGAGTGTCCATCCAGGGAAAGGGATGGGTAAAACGGAGGTGATGATGGAGATGATGACACATGGGCACCTCGGTGGCCGCGCTAGGAGCGTGCAGGCAGCTGCGAGCCCCGCTGTGATCTCCGCTTGTCCCGGCGCGCTCGGGCTCGGACCCGAGCCTCCAGCTGGGCACTGAGCTTGGCCATGAAGCGCGCGTAGCTCCAGAGGAGCCGGCACCCCTCCAGCTTCTGCCGGAACACCCTGGTGGGGGCCGTGGGGCCGGGCGCGGGCCGGGGGCCGGGCCGGGGCCCCGGGAAGAGCCCCTCCAGGTTGTTGAGGAGCCCTCGCACCTTCAGGTGGGTGCTGGCCAAGCGGCGCAGGATTTCGGCGCCGGGCGGGTTGAGGTCGCGCTGCTGCCGGGTGAGGTCCTGCAGCGCCCGCGCCATGCGGGCCATGGTCCCCCGCAGCCCCCGCAGCCCCCCGGGCCCCAGCACCGGGCCCCGCAGCCACTCGGGGGGGTGGTTGGTGCGGCAGAGGTGGTGGAAGGCCAGGCGCTGGTCCTCCTCCTGCCCGGGGTGGGAGGGAAAGGTCAGGGGGGTGGGATGGGAGCAGCACAGGGACCCCCCCCCAGCGCTGTGTGTCCCCCCGTGGAGGGGACAGGAGCGACCCCGCACCCTGGGGCTGAGGACTCACGTAGAAGGTGAAGAGCTCCTGCGCATCCTCGGCCATGTGCCTCACCAGCGCCTGGATCTGCTGCAGGGTCGGGGGCTGCAGGGGCCGCCCCCCCTGGCCCGGCACTGCCCAGAGGATGAAGAGCCCTTTGGTGACAACTGGGGAGGAAAAGAAGGGTCAGGAGGGGACACTGGGGCATCGCTGGGTGCAGGGGGGGAGCCCCTTGCCCGTGCTGGAAAGGCACAAGCTCACTGGTCCCTGAGCCGCAGGAAGAGCTCAGCCCTGTGCGCCCATCACCTCAGCATCAGGTCTGGAAGCAAGAACAGCTTGTGCCAGGCACATGCAACCATCCCCTGTGCCACAGTCCCCAGTCCTGCTGCAGGGACAAGCGCCTGTGCCTAAAGCCTGCCGGGGACTCAGCAGGGAGCAGGAAGATGAGGACAAGGGTGGTAAAGATGCCACCTTGCAGCCGCAGCAGCTACCCCAGCAGCTGCCTGTCACCATGGGCCACCATGAAGGTGGAGACAGCAGTGACACCCCTGGATCCGGCCCCTTGGCTCCAGCTGGATGCTGTCCCGACCCCCCCTGTCACCCATGGCTGTGTGCCGGTGGTGGCCTCAGATGTGCTGGACCAGCACCCAGCACTGCTGCACTGCGGGGGTTGAAGGGCTTGTGTGGGCTGCAGGGTCTGTGCCAGCAACCAACTGACTCCGCCATCAGTCCCCACACTGACCCCAAACCATGTCCCCTCCTGCCCACCCCCTTCCCGGGGCACAAAGGGACCCCCATGGGATGCCCATCCCCACGCCCCCACGTGGGGTGGGATGCACCCGTCCCCTGCCAGCACCCCGGGGAGGTGACACCGCAGCGGCACGGGGGGGGCAGAGCCGGGGTGACACCAGCAGCCCCCGCTCAGTGACTGAGCCCCCCCCGTGAGCCCTGCGGGCAGCCGGGGCCCGGCAGCAGCCACGTACCTGCCAGCACGCGCCAGGGCCGCCCGTCGCTCCGCATGGCCGGGGCAGGGTGTTTCGGCGCGAGTTCACTTCCTTCACTGCTGCCGATGGGGAACTTCGCCTTTTAAAGAGCACCCATTGCCCCCACCTCCGACCGGGGCACCCGGCCCCAGCGGGGAGGCAGCGGGGAGCGAGGCCGTGCCCCGGGGCCAATGAGCGGGGCTGAGCCCGGCAGGAGGAAATGATGCTGCCCGGCCAACGGGCTCGTTCTTCGATTCAGTTCCTCGAGGGAGTCCGTGTGGGTCCCGCTGCTCATCCCGGAACCCCAGGACCCGGCTTCCTGGAGAAGGGATGCTTTGAGTCACTCTGGTTTCACCGCGCGGCACCCAATGGGGTGCTTGAACCGAAAACATCCTCAGCTGCCCCGAAACCCAAATGCAAAAGAGCGCGGGAGCGGCGGGGCTGGCACCCAGGGACGGGGGTGCCACCATGTGGGGACACGCATGTCCCATCACGGGGGGCTTCCCGTACTGGGTCCAGCCATGGGAGCTAAAAACCTGTCTGGATAAGGAGGGAGGTGGAAGCCTGGGAAGTTCGTAGCATCCTGGGATGCCCTGGGACTGCCTTGTGCCATGAGGAGAGCTCAGCCCTTTGAGCCTATCACCCTGGCATCAGGCCTGGAGGCACAAACTGCATGTGCCAGGCACACGCATCCATCCTCTTACGCCAAAGTCCCTGCTCCCACTGCAGGGACAAGCCAATCCCTGTTCAAAAGCCTACTGGGGACCCAAACGGGAGGAGAAGGATGAGCGTCCCAGCATGGCCACAGCACCCAGTGATGCTCCGGAGGATGCTCCATCCTTCCACCCATCTGCTCCCAGCAACCCATCCCTGTCGGTGATGACTTTGGGTGCTGATGGAGCGTGGCTCAGCCCCTCTGCCCAGCAGCACCCGTGGGTGCCTGTGGGGAAGAACCACACGCGGCGGGTGTTGCCCAAGGGCAGCGGAAGCGTGGTGCGGGCAGCGCTGCCCTCACTGCTGCGTCAGCCTTATGCAACCACCATGGGAGAGCCCAGCTTGCTCAGCACCAGCCCCAGCACCACAGCAGCACCCACTGCGAACAGCCCCCTTACCCGCACCCCAGCTCCCCTTTCCCAGCGGATGGAGCCGGCTTTGCCTGCTCCATGAAATGGGTGCATGGGATCAGCTCTTTGGGACACGCTGGGCTCCGTGCTGGTGCCACCAAATTGCCAGTGTGAGGAGAGGGAGCTTCCCCGTGCCAAACTTCCACCCTGGGAGGGTTCGGTGGTGGCACGGGGGGGGACAGCCCAGTGACAATGTCTGCTCCGGGCGGAAGCGCGCCCGTGACTCACCCCCGGGGGAAGAAGTGCTCTCTTTTCCCTGAATTTCCCCCCAGGCATCCGCAAGCTGAGGAGTCCCCAGGGCAGGATCTGTCTCCTCCTCCTCCATGTGTCCTGCAGCAGAGGCGATGCTGGGCTGGGTTTGGGGGGCCGGGAGCCAGGAGATCAGCCCTCTACCTGCACATCTGTCTGCAGGAGTTCATCCATCTGTCTGTCTAGGCAGTCCATTTACCATCTGTCCGTATGTCCACCTATCCATCCACACACCCATCTGCATGTCTACCACCCGTCCACCTCTCCATCGGCCTGTCTATCCATCTACCTGTCACCCATATGATGAATCAACTGCTCATGCATCTGTACATCCACTCATCCATCCATCCACCTATCCACCAATCTGTGTGTGCCCATCCATCCATCTATCCACTTGTCCATGCATCCATCTGTCTTTCCTTCCATGCATCCATCGACCCATCGATAAATCCATCCATCCATCCCTCCATCCCTCCCTCCGTCCGTCCATCCATCCACCATCCCTCCATCCATCCCTCCATCCCTCCCTCCCTGTCCCTGCGGACCCTCCAGCATGCGCGGTGCCTGGCAGGACCCCGGCGCTGCGCCCAGGTGAGCAGGACCCTGCAGGCAGAGCAGTGCACTTCACGCCCACCCTTCGCCCCCCAGGGCTCCCCACGGCTCCCCATGGCTGTGACACCCGGGGCAGGCGGGTGGCGGGGCCTGTGCAGGCGCAGCAGGGACAGGAACAGCGCCGGTGACCGCATGGGCCGGGGCAGTTTCCTCATCGCTGGGCGCGTCACCGGCGTCCCATGACAGGGGACGAGACAGGAAAGAGGAGCCCGAAGCCACCGCAGGAACCCGGCGGGAGCTGACGTGGGGAGGACACGGCCGGGACCCTGCTGGTGCTTGGGGCAATGGGGACGGGACCGGAGCAGAGCTGGGGTCACCCCCAGCCCCAGCCCCAGCCCCACTGAGCTGCTCTCAAAGGGGTTTCCAGCACCCAAAGCAGAGGGCATTGGAGCTGACCCCATCACCAGGCACACGGGGGTGATCCCCCCCCATCACCTCCATTCCCATCCCGCCCAGTGCCACCCCCCAGGTACGTGGCAATAAAAATAACAGCTTTTATTGACTCATCCATAAACTAAGTGGAAACGCAGCTTGGCAGAGCTGGGGTCACCACGACAGGCGACAGGCACCGGGGAGGGGACACCGGGCCCCACTATGGGGAGCTCTGGGGTGCCAGGGAGGCTTTTCACCAAGGTGGGGCTGGTCCAGGGGTGCCCCAGAGCACCACGGCCACTTCCCTCCCAAGGGGACCACCCACAGGGGCACACACGGGGCATGAGGACACATCCTGGGCTGTCACCCCCATCACTGCTCTGTGGCACGTCCCCTCCATGTCCCCTCCTCCAGCAGGTCCCTGGGGACATCCATTCTCCTCCTGAGCCCCCCAACAGGGATGGAGCCATGGGATGGCACAGCAGGACCACTGTCCCATTGCCATGAGGCCACCAGGTCCCCACATCCCCAGCAGGCAGGGAGCCATGCTGCACCTGCCTCTGCCCCACACCATGGGGAGCCTTAACATTAAAAGGAATACGGTGGGGGTGAGGAGGGGCAGGGGCACCCCCCCGTGCCACCACACTGGGCAACCCTGCATGGGGACAATCGGCCACTATCTGCTGCTGTCCTGGCGCTGCTGCAGCAGCTGGATGACCTCAGCGATGCCCTCCTCAGGGACCTGCCAGGGGGGTAACGGGGATGTCAGACCCATGGGGACACCCCCAGGGCAGTGGGTCCTCGGGGAGGGGGGTCAGGGGCTCACCAAGGCGTGATCGAAGTTGAAGGTGCTGATGTAGTACGCGGAGATGTCCGCAGCGGCCAGCGGCTCCGCGATCTGCGCCACGATGCCGCACTCATCTGGGCAGGAAAGGGGTCCCCATAGAGCGGTGGCCTTGGTGCCACGGGGGTGCCCAAGGGGAGCGTCACCCCAAGAGCAGGTCAGGGGAGGATGGGGACGTGTCTCACCGAAGCCGAGGGGCTGCCCCCCGATCCGCACCATCCGCCACAGCTCCCCTGTCGAGCTGGTCAGCAGCAGGTCACTGGGGAACCTGAGAGAGGGGGGTGCGGGGTGAACCCCCCCTTTCCTGGGGTTCACTCAGCCCCCGGGTAGGGCAGAGGGACGGACACCCCCAGGGACAGCACCCACCGCTTCTGGGTTTCGGCGTCCATCACGATGGAGATGTAGCCATCGATGAGGGAGAAGGCGAAGAAGGTGATGGAGTCGAGGTCCTGGCTGCCGGCGCCGGCCTCCCGCGGGGGGCTGCAGGGCAGGAAAGGGGTGGAGATCCCCAGAGATCCCCAAAATGGGGTGGAAAGGGCTCGGGGGTGGCACAGGGCATCGCGTTGGGTGAGCTGGGACTGGTGATAACCAGTGGGTCTGCAGCTCGCACAGGGGCCGGGCTGGGGCAGGGGTGACACCAGGACTTGGGGCACTCCCGCAGCGCTGCAGTGGCTCTGGAGCAGGAGGGTGCCCCAGGAAGGCCTCATCCCAGGGACACGGCCAGGAGCATCCCCTTGCCACGGCGCCATCACCACCAGTTTCACAACCCCTCTCTCCTGCTCTGCTCAGTGCGGGGCTTGTCCTTAGGTTGCCCTGGGGCTCCCACCTCCCATGGTGGCCGTGGGACGCGCAGCAGCCACATGTGGGTCAGGAGGGCAAAACCAGGTTGCAAAACACACCCAGAGCTTGAAAAGCCACTGGGAGCGAGGGGAAAGGGACACTTGGCACTGCAGCTCAGGTGGCGCAAGGGTGATGGGATGGATGGAAGGAGGGAGGGATGCGAGGAGCACCCACCACGTCCCCACTGCCAGGACCCACCTGTGGGAGTAGAAGAGGACGTCGATGAGCATGGTGGCGATGGCGGGCAGCGTGTCGGGGGCCACGGTCAGGATGCAGAAACGGGTCTGGGGGCTCTGCACCGGGTGCAGCGTGGGGCTGGCAGCTGCGGGGGAGGCACCTGTCAGGTTGGGGACAGGAGCGCAGTGCCACCGCGTGGCCACCGCAGCCACAGCCCCGCATCCCTCGGGGCACAGGAGGGGACCTGAGAGCAGCTCCTGAGCCTAAAGGGGCTGCAGGAAACCTGGAGAGGGGCTTGGGACAAGGGCCTGTAGGGACAGGCCAAGGGGAATGGCTTGAACCTGCCCGAGGGGAGACTGAGCTGAGCTCTTAGGCAGAAGCTCTTCCCTGTGAGGGTGCTGAGGCGCTGGCACAGGGTGCCCAGAGAAGCTGTGGCTGCCCCATCCCTGGCAGTGCTCAAGGCCAGGTTGGACACAGGGGCTTGGAGCAAGCTGCTCCAGTGGAAGGGGTCCCTGCCCGTGGCAGGGGTTGGAGCTGGAGGAGCTTTAAGGTCCCTTCAACCCAAACCAGGCTGGGATTCCATGACGTGGGTACCACTGGTGAGAGCTGGAGCACCTCTGAGGGGACCGGGTGGCCCTGGGGGACATGGACCCGGTGTCACTCACCTGGCTTGGGCTTGAGGAACCCATTGCTCACATCCTCGCAGGTGACGGGGACGCATTCACCGCTCTCCTCCTTGTAGATGTCGAACTCCCCGGCCAGTGTGTGGATCACCACGGGCAGGTCCCGCTCCCGGACCTGGCCAGGGGGGCAGGATCAGGCCCATCACCACCAGCACCAGCTGGGGCCAGAGGGGTCCTCACGCAGCACCCCCATGGACCAGCCCCCTCCACCCTCGCCCAGCGCTCACCAGGATGAAGTCGGTCTGGTAGGTGGAGAGCATCAGCACGGAGACGTGGTGCTCGGCCAGCGGCGCGATGACCGAGCGCGCGATCTTGGTGACGCCGGTGGCCTGGCAGCCGGGGGGCTCGCGCCCGTTGGACACCACGCTGAGCACCAGCCACGTCGAGTCCGCCACCTGCATGAACTCGGAGGGCGGCAGCTCTGCGGGGGCACGGGGACACCGGGGCTGTGGCCACAGCACATCCCCTCCGCACACCCTGCCCAGGACACCTCACACTGCTCCTCAGGGGGCAGAGCTGGCCGGGGGTCAGGGCAGGATCAGCCCCAGGTGTGGGGCTGGAGGTGCTGGCTGGGGGGCACAGACCAGCCCCATCCGTGAGAAGAACCAGCATCACGAGCCGAGATCGTGGACCAAGCCTATGACACTCCAGCCCCAGGCCCCATCTCTCCTCCCCACAGCAGCACCCCAGGGTGGGTGCAAGGGGGTGTTAGGGTGCACTGCACCCCAAAACCAGCATTACGCTGGGGATGCCTGGCTCGTCCCCTGCCCCCCAGCAGTCCCCAGCACCACAGCAGGACACGGGGCACCAGAGGGGACGAGGGAAGGGACATCTGGTTGTGCCCCCCACCACCCCCACTGCGCCCACCCCCTGCCCAGGAGGGGACCTGGCACTGCTGGGGTGCCCCAGGACCCATCCCTGGGCACCATTTCCGCACCCCACAGCGCTCCCGGGGTGGGGGGGTGGCCACCCAAGGGGTCTCCAACCCACTCCCCCCACCCACGGGACACGTGGAGCCCGCCGGTGCCGCAGCCCCCCCAAGAAGACAAACTCATCGCCCCGGTGGTGGTGGGGAGCTCACCCGGGGGGGTCCCCGTCGTGGGGCGGGCTCCGCACCCTGTTCCTGCTCCGTGGCTGGGGCAGGGCAGGAGCGGGGCCGGATCCAGGCCCTCGGCGGGTGTTCCCAGCGCCTGTTCCTGCGCAGGAAGCGCCAGAACAGCCTCGGCTCCGGCCCAGGGCTCCGCGCTGGGGCCGCGGGGGGGGACACGCGGGGACGTGGGGACCTGCCCCAGCGCCGGCCGCTCAATCGCTTTCCAGCACCACCCTGGGCGGGGGGGGACACCCCGCTCCTCGCGTGTCCCCCCCGCGGTGCCACCTCGTCCCCCACGGGACAGCGGGGCGCGGCTCTCCTGCGCGGGGTCCCCGCAGCGGGGGGGCCCCTGGCACCCGCAGGCGCGGGGGACACGCACGGGGCCGCGGGGCCACCGGCTCGGGAGCCATTGTTCGGCACTTCCCGCCCTCCCCTCGGGACGGGGAACGTCCGTGCACGGGCCCCGCAATGAAACAATTCCTGGGGACGGGACCGGGGCGGGGGGGGCAGGAGCCCGGCCCCGCGGCCCTTCCCGTGGGCAAGGAGGTGGGAGCTGGGTGCGGCCGCAGCGCTGCCCCCTGCCCCGGCCGCACAGCCGAGGGGGCGAACTGCGGCCGGCCCCGCTCCCGGCCCCGGCCCCGGCCCCGGCCCCAGCAGGAAGGTTTGGGCGGGGGAAGGCCGGGCGGGACCCGGACCCTCCGGCGCGGCGCAGCCCGTCGGGCCGGTACCCCCGGTGGCGGGGGTGAACGCGCGCTGGGTCACCCGCGTGGGGCCGTCACCGAATGACACATCCCGAGAGGGCGGCGGGGCCGGGGCGGCTCCAACCCCCCCGCAGGACACCCCGAAACCCGGCCCCAGCTGCCCCGCAGCACCCCCGGGAGAGCTCCGGTGGGTGCGGAATCGGCCCCCGAGCACCGCAGCTCTGCCCGGGCCGTGGCCGGGCAGGCTGGGACATCCCCAGCGCAGGCGCCGAGGGGATGGGAGCTCCGTGGCCAAGAGCCCCGGGGACGGGCACGCTCCCAGGGAGCCGCGCTGCCAGCCGGGACTCGCTCCCTGCGGCCCGGGACCGGAGCGTTGCTGTGCCCGGGTGGGCTGAGAACGGGCACAACTCGCGTCAGCGCTGCCAGCGGGCGCGGCGCGGACACTGCGCGGTACCTCTGAAGCCCTCCTCGTCCAGCATGATGGTGTAGTCCTCGGGGGTCTCCGTCAGGCTGAAGAACTTGCACCTGAAGAAGAAACCGGCGCTGCCAACCCCGGGGCCGGGCCCCGGCGGAGGAGGAGCGGGGGGCAGGAAGATCGGTACCTGCAGCGCTGGGGCAGGAAGAGCAGCTTGAGCAGCGGGTGCGTGTAGAGCCAGAGCCCGCGGCGGGCCAGGCTCAGCACCCGCACCCGGTGCTCCAGGATGTGCAGGTCCATGGCCCCGCCGCACCGGGACCCGCCGCCGCCGCGGCACAAGCCCGTCCCGTCCAGGGGGCGGGGACACCGCTGGCCACGCCCATCGTTAGGCCCATCGCCACGCCCCCCCCCCCCCCGGCCCCGGCCATACAGGGACCGGGCTCATCGCGACCCCAAACGCAGACCCCCCCCCCCCCCGGACACGGGGTTAACCAGGGCGGTGACATCGGGGTGAGAGCGGCGGGCCCTGCCCCATGGCGCCCTCCCAGCACCTTCCCCCCCGGCAGGACCCCCCAGGGGAACATGGGGGGACCCCCCCGCCCCATGGCCCCCCCCCACTCGGCAGACGGGAGGACACGGGGCCGCAGGCGCCTTTACACAATCTGCTTTATTTACCTTTGTACAAAACCGTGTTTCCCCGCTTTATTTTACAAAGCCACCCCCCAACCCTCAGGCAGGAGAGAGGGGACCCCAAACCAGGGAGGGCATCGGCCCCGCTGGGCCTCGGGGCGGGGGGGGGGGGCAGAAGTGCTGGGGGGAGCCCCGGGAGGTGAAACGCGCCCCCCGAGGCTGAGGACATGGGGAGGGGCTGTAGCCCCGTGGTCTGGCATCAACCCCCCTGCTCCTGCAGCTCCCAACCTCGGTCCCTGTCCTGCAACGGTTACTGCCACGGAGGAGTAATAAATAGGCTCAAGTGAGTAGGTACATTGGGTACTACAGGTAGGGCTACAGCTCGATATATCCTCACTAGATAAAGAGGAGCAGGGTGAGGGGTGCCCCCGCCTCCCCATACACCCCCAGTGCCCCTGCGCCAGGCGTGAGTGCTCAGGAACTGGCCCTGGGGCTGGCAGAGGGATGGAGGCAATGGAGGGACCCTGGGGGCAGTGGGTCACAGGGCTCTGGGACAGGGCGAAGGGACCAAGGGGCACCTGGGATCCCCCAGCTGTGGGGAGGGAACTTGGGTGGCTCAGCCACCCCTGCCAGGGCTCCCACCGCACATGGTGCCAGCACCGAGGTGTCCCCGTGGGTCACCGCAGCCCCTGCAGACGGGGACCGTGGCGTGTCCCCATCCCTCCGGTGCCGGGGGGACACGGGTCCCCACGCAGCCCCCAGCAGTGGCTTCCAGCCGGGTCCATGCGTGCCGTGCTGGCCTTACAAGTACGTGTCCTCGCTCTCCCGGGAGCTCAGGCTCTCCTTGGATTGGTGGTGGGGGGAGACCTGGGGGTGCAGCAGCTCCGGGGCCGAGCTGGGAGCCCCATGGCCCTCAGCACCGGGGCCGTTGGCTGGGCTGGCCGGGCTCTTCTCTTGGCTCTTCTTGCTCTTCTCCTTGCTCTTGCGGGCCTTGGGCACGGGTGCGGGCCCAGGGGACACAATGATGGAGGGGACGGGCTCCAGCGCCTTGCGAGGGGGGGGCTCGGCCTCGCTGATGGCCTTGGCGCCGTGCAGGCGTGGGGGGCTCTTGCACTGCAGCTCCCCGTGCGTCTCCCGCCACTTCTTCAGCTGGATGAGGTGCTCCCGCTCGATCTGACGCTCCGTCACCGGCAGCTCGATGACCTGCGGGACACGGCTCGGGTCAGCAGCGACGGCACTGAGCCGCGCGGGGCACCCCCCGGGCAGAGGCAACCCCAAATCCAAGCTGTCTGGGGGCTGCCCCCCCCGCTACACCAGCTCTGCCCACCCCAGTGCAGTCACTGGGGCCCCAGAGCTCCCCCAGCACCTCACCTCCTGCACCAGGAAGGTCTCCTGCATGATCTTGGGGCTGAGGGCCCTCAGCCTCTCCATGGTCTCGTACTGGCCTTGGCAGGACTTGAGCTTGTCCGAGGAGCCCAGCGTGTGTTTGAGCAGCACCAGGCCCACGCGGAAGATGATCTTCACCCCTGCAATGGGAGAGGTGAGGCAAGGAGGGCCCAGCAAGCAGGGTGACGCTGCCACCGTGTCCCTCAGGTGCTGTGGGACAGCAGGTCCCAGCCCTGCCAGCAGTCAGGACATGCAACAGGGTGGATTTGGGACACACGTGTCCCCAGACCCCAAGCCAACAGCCCAGCCTCCACCCCAGGCACGCGGCTGCCCCAAACCTGCCCTACAATAGGTCCCATGTGCCAGGCACAGGCAAGCAGCTGCTGCAGAGCTCCTGCTGCAGCCCCAGGTGCTGTCCATGTGCTCGCCCCGGGACAAGGAGGAGGGTGGTGGGTGAGGAGCTTCTACCTTCACAGAAGAACATGTCCCAGACGCGCAGGACGGAGCTCCAGGGCAGCGTGCGGGAGAAGGCGCACATGAACCACTCGGTCATATAGAGGATGGGGTCAATCTTCTGCTTGCTCAGGTGCTTGTAGGCCACAGGAGAGACCTTGTGCAGCAGCGAGAAGAGGATCTGCCCATCCAGCTGAATGGCCTCCTGCAGGGACAGCATCCAGAGGCCTTAACCCCAGCACAGCCCTGGGACCAGCACCCAGCCCCACCAGAGGAGCAGCCACCCCCCAGACCTGGCTCCTGGAGCAGAGCTGTGCCCCACGGATGCTGGGAGCAGGAGCCCCCCATCCCTGACTGCGGGATGCTCCCAGGGACCACGGCACAACACGGACACTGTGGGAGCACCCAGGAGTCCCCACACCCCCTTCTCCCTCTGGGGTGAGGAGCTGAGGGAGGCATCAGAGGTCCCCGCCGCCCCCAGAGGCACCACGGGCCCTTCACTCACCAGCTTCTCGCTGTAGTAGCCGGGGAGATACTTCTCACAGATCTGCACCAGGCACCAGAACGCTTGCTGCGAGCCAAGGACAGCAGTGAGTGCCCACGGAGCAGCCCCACGGCTCCCTGTGACCAAGGGAGGCAAGGGCACCCCTCAGCATCCCCCTGGGCCCCAGCTCGTACCTCGGCTGGCATGTGCATGAGCAGGACGGCGGCGATGGGGGCCTGGGCCTGGCAGTAGCCCTCCTCAGGGCGGTACAGGGTGTACGCCTTCAGCACCCGGAACAGGTCCTGCTGCCTGCAGGGACACGGGGACAGGGAGCTGGACACAGGGCATGGCAGCGTCCCTGCAGAGCCCATGGGTGAATCCACACTGGGCATCCCATGGGGACCCAGCACCGGCCTGGGGTCCCGCTTCCACACATCCCCAGGGACACAATAACCAAAGCTCTGCACACGGAGGCCCCATCCTACCCGGATCCAGAGGTAAGGCGGGGAGACTGCCATCTCCCATGGGTGCTGGCTCAAGCTGAACTATGGCCAGGCAAGGACCCAGCTGCAAGCAGTGGCACAGACACTCCCCAACACATGGGGAAGGACAGGTCCCCGGTGACCTGGAGGCCACAGTGGCCACCTCCTCCCTCCACCTGAGGTCAGAGGTGGTGCTGAGGGCTGCGCCCCATGCACGGAGCTCCTGAGAAGCCATCCTGCTTTCAGCCTGTGCCTGGATGCCCTGGGAGCTGTGGAGGGGGAACACACAGCGCCCAGCCCACAGTGCTGGTCCAAGCCAGGGCTCGAGCCCGGACACGCAGCAGCTCCACTCACCCGTGGCCTCCGCGTGAGACAAACATCTCATGGAAGGGGAACTGGCGGTGGAGATCCCGCTCGATCACATCCAGCCACTTCGGGTCCCCCGTGAGGAGATCCAGCTCCTGGGGAGCACAGAGTCGGGGTGAGCAGCAGCCCACACCAGCACGGTGCCAGGTCCATGGGGCTGGGGCAATGGCCTCCAGGCTGGGCCTGGCTCTGCCCCAAACACGAGCCCCACCAGGCTGTGGGTCAGTGCACCCTTGAGCCCCCCCCACCAGCAGAAAGAAGCAGCACCTGGGACCCCAAGTGATGCCCCTGCCCTAGGGGGAGAAGGAGCTGACCCAGCACCAGCACCCCCTGTACCAGCACTCACATCAAACTTGCCAATGTTCTGCTCCAGCTTGACCTTGCTCCCGGACAGGTACTGCCAGGCCCGGCCCCGCAGCGAGGGGGGGATCCCCTTCTGGCACCGCAGCCGGATCTGCAGGACACACGCAGCTATCACTGGGAATACCATGGAGCAGCCGCAGGCAAAGAGGCTCCGGGGTCAAGATGGGAGCGGGGCTGAGCACCGGCTGCACCCCTGGGTGCCTGGGCACAGAGGCACAGCCTGGTTTGGGTTGAAGGGACCTTGAGGCTCATCTGGTTCCAACCCCTGCCACGGGAGCTGCAGACATTGCCAGGAGCCAGCTGAGGGCTCGTGACCCGCAAACAGCTCCAGACCAGCCCGGCTCTGCCTCAAAGCGGGATCCATTCTTCCCTGTGAGGGTGCTGGGGCGCTGGCACAGGGTGCCCAGAGAAGCTGTGGCTGCCCCATCCCTGGCAGTGCTCAAGGCCAGGTTGGACACAGGGGCTTGGAGCAAGCTGCTCCAGTGGAAGGGGTCCCTGCCCGTGGCAGGGGTTGGAGCTGGAGGAGCTTTAAGGGCCCTTCCAACACAAACCATTGTGTGATTCCATTCATTCTGTGACCCTGCTGGGAGCTGGAAAAGCAAACACTGGAGCCAAATGGGGAGCGGGTGCTCCCTCCCTGGCACAGCCAACGGGAAGCACTGGAATCACACAGGAGCACTCTCCAGGCTCCAGTCCAGGCCTCCTCTGACCCAAGGAGAGCAGGGTGATGCACGCTGCTGAGCTCTTGCCCTTTCCCCCCTCTCATTCCGGGCCTGCTGGGCCGCAGCTCCACGCATGGCCAGCTCCCGAGAGGCCAGCTCCGTGCCCAGAGCCAGCCCCTGGTTTCCTTGGCACTGGGCACCAGCAGGACCAAAGTCCAGTGCGGCAGTGCCAGCACCTACCCCACAGCAGGGCTTAACCCTGCTCCTGCCAGCAGGGACCAAAACCAGGTACCACCAGTGCTGGGGCACCAGCAGCACCACCTCCCCATGGACCCTGGCCAGCACACACAGCATTGCTGGGCCCATCAGAGCAGTGCTTCCAGCAGTCACCCCACATAAGACCCTGCAGACCCCCAGCATGGCTCCACCCCTGCCATCCCCACACGGGGAGCTCATCCCAACTGCCAGAGAACTGGGATGCCAGAGCCCCCACATCCTCCCCAGTGTCTCCAGCCTGCCTGGAGCTCCCCTCCCTTTGCTGCTGCAGCTCAGGAGCAGGCTGTTTCCAGGCAGCCGGGTGCAGCTCCCTGTCCCCAGGGGGGGTTTTGCTGCTCCCGCCCCATGGTGCTGTGTTTACCGGGGCAGCCCCGGTCCTGCAGGGCCTTTGTGCCTGCAGGAAGCCCTCGGGCGATGCCCACGGCAGCTCTGCCCTGCTGCCAGCTCCCTCCAGAGCCAGCTCCCCTTCCTGCTGGCCCAGCTGCCAGGAAGGAAGCTGCCCTGCTGGGTTCAGTGCAGCCCCTGCAGCTCTACAGGCGCCGGAGCCAGGCACCTCATCCCCTTGGAAACTCCAAGCATCTCATCCCCATGGCCCCGGTGCCGGGGGTACCCGGCCCCTTGGATCCCACTGTGCTCTTCCAGGGATCCGGAGCGTGTTCAGGCTGAGGGAAGCTAAAAGCTAAGAGCAGTCTGAGTGCTGCTCATGGGTCTGTCCTCCTCCGGGCTGGCGACAAAGGGCAAGGACCAGCACTCAGTGCCAGGAAGGACGTGAGGCCAAGGTTCCATCGGGATCCAGGCCAGGCGGGTGAAGGAGGGAGCGATTTGGGATGCTGGAGCAGTGCAGGTGTGGGTGAGCCCAGCAGGGCTGGCCCAAGGGATCCCCGGGCTGTCAGCCAGCCCCGGGGCGCTCAGAGGCACAGGGAGCAGCCACGCGGCATGGCCCCGTACCAAAGCAGCCTGGCTCCTGCCAGAGCAGCACCGAGGCCAGGCCTGGCTCCCTTCCCCAAGCAGCCTCAGAGCTCCAGGCACAGAGCAGCTCTTTGGAGATCCAGATCCACCCCCAGCAGTGTTCAAGGCCAGGCTGGATGGGGCTTGGAGCAAGCTGCTCCAGTGGAAAGTGTCCCTGCCCGTGGCAGGGGTTGGGAACGGATGAGCTTTAAGGTCCCTTCCAACACAAACCAGGCTGGAGTTCTGTGATTCAAGAGGCTCTAGGCACCGTTTTTCACTTCAAGACACTCAGTACATCACATCAGCCCCATGGAGACCCCCAGGAGCTCAGCCCAAGCAGAGGGAGCTCCTCTGCCAGCCCTGCTGCTGCTGGAGCCCTGACCCCAGCCTGGGCACGGCTGGAGAGCAGCAGAAAGCACCCCCAGAACAAAGTGCCCTCTGCTGCGTTCCAAAAAGCTCTCCCGCATCCTTTGTGAGCAGCCAAGAAACAGGAGGGATTCCTGAGCTGAACAAGAGGCTCCGAGCAGAGACAGCGCTTTGGGAGCACCGCACGGAGCTGTGCCAGAAGGCTCTGCCAGCGGGGTGAGGAGGAGGAAGAGGAGGCCCTTTAGCTGCTCTCCAGCAGCACTGGCTGGTGCCAACAGCATCACTGCTTCCAGGGGACACATAGGACTTCTGCATCCCATCCCATCCCATCCCGGCCCGCTTCACAGGCTCAGGTCAGGAAGCAGCCAGGCAGCACACGGCCCCACAGGTCTCCCTAGGACCCCAGCCTGCAGACCAGCATCGCACGCACCAGCCTCAAACATTTCCTACACGGAGTCCTTTGCATCTATGAGCTGCTCAAAGCAGAAGTTTCCATGAGCCAGCAATTCCCTCCAGGGATGGGACACAGGACACAGGGTGCTGGCTGCCTCGGCGGACACGGCTGTCCCTCCTGCTGGGGCAGCCCCAGGGGACGTGGCTGTCACCCACTCACCTTCTTGTGTTTTTTGGCCATCCACTTGTCCCAGTTGTTGAGCATATCCAGCCACTTGGACTCCCGCTGCCGCAGCACCTCCAAGGGCACCTCCTCCAGCCTGTGGGAGGGGGAAGAGGCCATCAGTGCAGGGCCCCCCAGCTCCTCTCCAGCACCTTGTGTCCTGGGTTCCCCCCACGCACAGAGCCCAGCCAGGACATGCTTGAGCTGGAAGCACTCAGCACCCATGACACCACGGTGCCAGCACAGAACCAGCTCCAGACCCCTCCGGATCACCCTGCACTGCACCCACTGCGTGCCCGAGCATCCCTGGAGAGCTGTGCCCAGGAGAAGGGCACATCAGGAAGGTGAGGAACTGGGAAGCACATCCAGAGCCATTTGTAGAGCTGAGCGCTGGCTGCAGGCGGGGAAAGCTGTGGCCATAAGCATCATGTCATGCTCGCGCTCCAAGCCTGGCGCTGCTCCAGGCCCGGCACGGAGCCCGGCAGAGCTGAGGGTCCCCCAGGAGGGAGGGGAGAGTTTTCCAGCACGGCTCAGCCGAGCTGGGAACCGGAGTTAACCCTCCCGAGGCAGGAGGGATGCTGCTGCGATGCCTCCAACCCCCCCGGGCATCCTCTGCCTTCCATCAGCAAGGAGATGGGTGACAGAGAGCTCAGCCAGGCCCCGGGCAGGGACATCCCAGGGACAGCAGAAGCTCCTCAAGCCATCAGAGCCAACCTCAGCAGGCTCAGCGCTGCCCACAACCACACCAAATCCTTCCCGAGTACTCAAGGACCACAGCCCGGTGCTGAGCATCCTCCATGGAGAACAGGACACCCAGGCCCTGCCTCCTCCCGGAAAGCGGGGAGCCCAGGGCTGTACCCAGCTGGCAGCCCCTTGCCCAGCCCCTCGTCTGGATCCCACCCTCCGGGGCCAGGTCCGAAGGGATCCAGCACAGGGGATGGAGGGCGCTGGCCCCGTGCCGGGGCTCTTGAGGCGTGGGAAGCTCGGGAGCGCTGGCCCGAGGCCTGCTGGAGCCCAGCCAGCCCTGAGTGGAAGCTGTTACCAGCTGCTGGCAGCGGGCACAGATGGGCACCAGAGGCACTTCATATGGCCCAGGCGGGAGGACAGGGTGGGGGCACCCACACGAGATGCCCTGTGCAAGGAGGATGCTCCTCTGCATGCACACTGCAGGTGACAGCCCCACAGCCTGGCCCTTCACCGGTGCCCCAGACCCTCCGCAGGTGCTGGGAGCTCCCACTTGCCCTCCCTATACTTCCCCAAGACCCTTCCAGTCAGGGAGACCCCAGCTCTGCAAAGGCAGAGGGAAGCTCTGAACTCCTACTTATCCACTCCTGGACAGATGGAGAGCGGATAAGAGCCCTGGAGAAGGACAGGATTGGACCTCAGCACATCCATGGGGCACAGGAGGAAGGCTCAGTCCCCAGCGACTGCAGCCACCAGGCTGAGAGCAGCGCAGAGCAGCCCCTTGCCCCCAGCACCAGGAGCTCCAGCAGGCAAAGCTGCAGGGACCAGGGCATCCCCAGGGACACCGAAGCGCTGCGGGGATGGGGTGCAGCAGCAGGAGCCACCCTGCTCCTACAGTGCTGAGCCACGAGCAGCGCCAGGGCTCACCCCCCGGCGCGATGCACCTTGGCCAGCACCAGCAGCGAACCCCCCGGTGCCTTCTGCCCCCAGGGACTGGTCCCGTAACACCCGAGGGGCAAACGCTTTGCTCCGTGTGCGCGGGGAAACCGAGGCACGGGCCGCAGGGCGGGCGGCCCACCCGGGGCACATCCAGGCACCGCAGGCCCTGGGCTGCCCAGGGCGTCGCTGCGAAGCGCGCCCGGCACGGCACAAACATGCGGCCGAAGCAGCCCCGAGCGCATTCCTGCTGCCAGCACCGCCCTGGGCTGCTCCCGGCCCCATCCCGGGCTGCCCGGCTCCCTCCCAGGGCTTCCCCGCTGCCGCCTGCCCCCGCAGGAGGCCCAGCAACGGCCCCGACCGCCCCCGTCTGCCCGCTGGAATCCAGCGCTCGGAGGAGAGCGGGCCCGGAGGTACCGGATCCCCGAGGCCGGATCCGCGGCGCTGCCCGGCTTTCCCCCCCTTACCGGCACCGGGGAGAGGCCGGACCAAGGCTGCGGGCCCCGGCTCAGCCCCGGCCCGCCCCGCGGGCGTCCCCGGGGCTCGGCCGAGCTCTGCCCCTCGCGGCGGGTCCCGGACCCCCCCCACTCCCGCGGCGCTGCCCCCCCGGCGGCCCCGCGCCCCGCCCCGGGCGCTGCCGCTCTTCCGGGGCGCGGGCCCGGCGGGGCCGGGCTCTGCGGGGAGCAGGGGACGGGCCCCGGGGGACGCTCCCGGCCGCGGCCCGGCCCCGCGGGTGCCGGCAGCTGCTGCACCGAGCGCCCGCTGACGCGCGGCCCGCCCGGCCCGGCCCGGCCCGACTCACGGCCCCTCGGCGCTGCGGCTGCCCACGATGAAGCCGAACTTGTCGACGCGCCGCTCCTCGGGGCCGCCGCCGTTGACCTCGGAGTCGGAGCCCAGCGAGCTGAGCTCGTCGGCGCCGGGCTCGGCCAGGCTCTCGCGGGTCCCGGCCAGGCTGCGGTGGCGGCCGCCGGGCGAGCCGGGCCCGCGGCTCTTGGCCATGGCGGCTCCGCGGCGCCTCAGCGCTCCTCCATGCCGCGGCCACGGCGGCGGACACGCCCCCCCGCCCGGGCACGCCCCCGCGCCGAGACGCTATTGGGCGGGAGCGAGCGGGCAGCCAATCAGCCGCAAGGATGGCGACGGGGAACGGCCACCATTGGCTGAGCGGCCTCGTGGGAGCTGTCAATCAGGGTGACAGCGAAGGGAGGCGGGGCCAGCGGCGGCAGCGGGACCGGAGCCGCAGCGGGGCTGTCACAGGCACGCACGGGGCCGGGGCCGGGGGCCCGGGCAGGTTGGAGCCAGCGGTGCACATGGCACTTGGCACATGGCACTTGGCACTTGGCACTTGGCACACCGCACCCCATCCTGCCCCAGCGCCGGGGCTCCCACCGCCGCCTCACGCTGAGGTTTCCTAAGCGGCGGCATCGTCAGCGCCAGCCCCGGCCGGTGGAACACAGCAGCAACGGGCTGGGATATGCCCTGGGTGAAGCTTTCACAGGGCTGGTCCATAGGGAGCAGGCACCAAGCTCCATCCCACCTCCAGACCCTTCACACAGGTCCTCCCCCGGCGCGGACAGCTCTGTGAGGGATGGGTTTGTCCCAGACAGACACACTGAGGTCCTGTTCCACCGTTTGCGTTGATGGAAAGGGCTGGCCAGGCTGCACCTGAGCTATTCCAAGCAGGAGGTGTTCCGCTGGATCAGTGGGCCGGGAGCTCAGCCCTGCTAGGGTGAAAATGGCACCTGAGCACGAGGGCAGTGGAAAAGACACACGTGGGATCACCTACATATGGGATCAGGAAGCATCACAGAACTTACCCCTACCAGGCACAGCTGGAGGAGCAAAGCTGGGTGACTGCAAGCCCAGCCCCACGCCGGATTTCTAACACCACTTCTCCATTTCAGAGCTTTCCTGCAGCTTGGTTTTACACCAGCACCAGTTTGCACCAATCCTCTCATGTTTTAAAGCAAAGCAAGGTCATTGCACATCTTTGCTGTGGGACAGGAGCACATTCCCAAGGGAAGGATGCTGATGTGGGTTCACCACAGCCAGGGGACCAAAGCCAGCACCAGGCACGTTCCCCAGGGCAGCAGGGCTTGGCCGAGAGGAGCACACGAGGGCAGAGGAAGCTGGTGCATCCCTCCTCATGCTACATCTCTCACCCCTGAGCAAGGCAATGAGGATGTTGCAGTAGTGCCTGACCACCACTAAGAATAATAATAAATCCGTGGGTTTGGATTATCCCAAGAGGAGAAGAGAGGCACCCACACCACAGACAACAGCCGCTCCTGCAGTACCTGTCCATTAACCTGTGTGCCTGCAGCACAGCTCTGATGGAAGCACAGAACAGGATCTCCACAAGCCCAAGGAGGCAGCTGCACAACATGAAGCACAAACCCCCTTTTCCAATCAAACTCTAAATTCAGAACAGTCTTTCTGCCCACACACACAGACAGCAGCATTTGTGTGCATTATGTTTACACCTAAAGTATAAATCACAGCATCACAGAAAGAGAGTGCCAGAGCCTCAGCACCCTCACAGGGAAGAGCTTCTGCCTAAGAGCTCAGCTCAGTCTCCCCTCTGGCAGGTTCAAGCCATTCCCCTGGGCCTGTCCCTACAGGCCCTTGTCCCAAGCCCCTCTCCAGGTTTCCTGCAGCCCCTTCAGGCACTGGAGCTGCTCTCAGGTCCTCCCTTCAGGAGCCTTCTCTTGTCCAGGCTGCCCCAGCCCAGCTCTCTCAGCCTGGCTCCAGAGCAGAGCTGCTCCAGCCCTCGCAGCATCCCCATGGCCTCCTCTGGCCTTGCTCCAACAGCTCCAGGTCCCATTTGTGCTTTACACTGAGGAGCAACTCTGGATCACCAGGGGAATTTTAACCAAACCCCTGTCCTGCAGCCTTTCCTGGAAAACACAAGGATTTCCTGCAGTAAGTGACAAACCCCAGTGTACATCCCTGCAGCCCCTTCAAGTGCTCTGAAGCCAGGCACAGCTCCATCCATGTCATCAAACCCCGAGGCACCACATCACCACAGACGCCTGCACCAAAAGGTGTTTATTAAAACAAAGTGGAGGCTCTACAGAAGCAGCACGAAGCTGTTTAACACACACAGACCCAAACACTCCTGCTCAGGGAGGGTAAGTTTCCAAGTCAGGGTTAATCTGAGAGGCTCTTGCAGAGGGATCCAAGACAGGGAAAGAACAAGGGGCTTGGCAACTGTGTTGAGAAGGAAGAAGCAGTCAGGAAAAGGTGAAGTGAAGCAGCAAGCAGCACTCTGACAGATGATGGTCAGTGTAAACCCCTCAAAGATGGATGTACTGAGCTGGGCACCATCTCAATGTTGCTTCTAGAGGGAATGCAAGCAAACCATGAAACCCTAAAAGACCAAGTCAGTCCATTTACACATTTCAGGGCTCTATTAACTTCCCCTCTCCCCCAGACACAGGGTTCAGCATCTGTCTCATCAAATTAAGAGCAGTGGGAATAGCCCCTAAAAGGCTGGAAGACTCAAAGGGTTGGGATTATACAAGTGGTAACACAGCCACTTTATGCCTCTGGGCTCCACGGCTCCTATTTCTTTCTGCCTCCTCTCTCTTTGAGGGCCAGGTGGATGAGGGAGCCACTGGTCATGTTGTAATAGGCCAGAGAGTTCGAGTCCTTGATGAAGATGCCCTGAGGAGAGGAGAAAAAAAAAAAAAAAACAGTCAAAGAAGAACTCTTAAACGCTGCCTTCCCACAAAAGCCCAGAGCCAAAGCCCACCCGGCCATGGTGACAGGACAGGGGGTGACAGAACAATGCAGGCGTTGGAAAAACCAGGACAGATCCCAGTGTCTTGGAAGAGGGGCACTGGAGGAGTGGAGAAGAGGGGATGCAGGAAGTGACAATACACACCAGATAGCTTCACACACACACACACACACACACACACAGAGCCACCACCACAAGTGAAGTTATGTAGATGCACAGAATCCCAGTCTGGTTTGGGTTGAAGGGACCTTAAAGCTCCTCCAGTTCCAACCCCTGCCACAGGCAGGGACCCCTTCCACTAGAGCAGCTTGCTCCAAGCCCGTGTCCAGCCTGGTCTTGAATGCTTCCAAGCTTCCTTTCTCACCAAGGGTTAACACATCTGCCCACAGATGAACTCCCAAGCGTACAAAGTTCAGTGCTCAGGCAGCAGGTTGTGCCTGTGCATGACTGGAAACGAGACCCCCCTTGCAGCTCTGTGTCCAGCTCTGGGGCAACAACACAAGAGGGACATGGAGCTGTTGGAGCGAGGCCAGAGGGGGCCTTCGCAGGACTTCCAAGTTACTCTCATCCACCTTCCCAAGCACATACAACAGAGGAGACTGACACACTGAAGTGTCAACCTCCCCCAGTAAAAGAAGAGGCTGACTTTAGAGAAAGCCACCAAGCCCAGAGGACTCATCAGCTGCAGCAACAACTCAACAGTCCACTGATGCCACCTATCCAAAGGTAGTCCTGTTGTCCTGCTGTGCAGTTCTGTAGTTGAAGGTGCTGCACAGCCAGGAACATCATTCCCTCTGCTCCCTGCAGCACCCCAGTAGATGCATTACCAACTTCTGGTACAAGTCAGTTCGTGTGTTAGAAAGCACTGCATAATAAGCAGCATTCCAAGGGCTTCAACCCACCTCATACTGCAGCTTCTGCTTCCCAGCCGGCATCCCTGTGGCCTCGTGGATCTTCACCTTTATAACAGACACCTGGGGAGAAGCAAAGAGCTTGTTCAGGGGGCTTTCCCTGTTGTATGGCTGTACCCGCTGCTCCCCACACACCCCCCCTCACAGGAGGATACAGCCTGGGGAGCATCCCGAGGTTTACAGCTCCCAGCATCAGGTCAGCTGCTGCTCCCCAAGGGAAGAGGCTCAGAGCGCAGGGAGGAAGGGGGCAGCCAGGTCCATGCGCTACATGCCTGGTCCGAGAGGGGCAGGGTGAACACCAGCACTTGGCCATTCAGCTTCCATTCCGTCTTGTCCTGCATGTTGGGAACCTGGACTTTGACCGTGACCGGACCCTGGAGGAAACACAGATAATGTCTCAAGGGGAGGAGGCTCCGCACTGTGATAACCGAGTGCCAGGCACAGTGTTTGCTCCCAAGACCAGGCACTATCTTCAGCTCTCAGTAAACACAAGCCTTAATGATGGGAAAAAGCCTTCACTGCTCCCAAAACAAAGCATTCAGCTGGATTTCTCTCATGCCTCCCTCTGCTCAGGCACCACAGGCACTCACAGCCCTCCTGAAGGACTCAGGACAGCACATGCTGATGGCAAACCTCAGAAGGTTCAGTATAACACCCAGTCCGTGTTGTTATGGAATACTCACATCACCACGGTCATGCTGACACTGAGATATCGAATCTCCTTCCACCTCCAGCTCAGCAGTTCTTAAAGCCTTATTAGCACCTTTAGCTCTTCTTTGCATTACCATAAACCCACCTCTCCCTGCCCTCAAGTGCAGAAGGGCACCATCCCCACACCCTGCTGGAGTGCTGTATCATTCTTCTCAGCAAGGCACACAGCAGTTTGGGAATGCCAGCACCTCAGGAGGTCACTCCCTTGTGCACACCAGCACCTCTCCATGCAGTGAACTGGCTTCACGTCTCTGTGGGGCTGCAGAGCCCAGGGTGTCAGCACTCTCTGGTGCTTCTCTGTGAGCAGCCATACACACACGTACCTTGTTCCTGCGCAGGAACTCCTCCTCTGGGATGAGGCTGTCCTCACTCTTCAGCTTCTTCGAGACCGGCTCATCCTCCATGGGTGGAGGAGGGTGCACAGGAGGCATCGGTGCCGGGGAGGGAACCGGAGCCACGGGAGGAGCAGGAACAAAGGCTGGAAGGGGGCAGAGGGACACAACGTGCGCACTGAGACACAGCAGGTACCCCTCACATAGAAGCTCTCTGAGCAACCAGCAAGGGCTGAAAATAACCAGGAGCGTGCATGGAGGAAGTTCACACAACCAACAGCAACATGCGAACTTCAAACATCAGAACTTTTATAGAGGGAAACAGGCCAGGAAAAGACAATAAGCAGCCAAAGAGCTTCCTGCAGATGCTGCAGAAGAGCAAAGGCTCCGAGCTGGGCAGACAGCACTGCCAGCACCTCGCTTTAAAGAAGTAAAAAAGAAGGAAAAAGAAGGGGAAAGGGAAGAATGGCCTTTTCCATTGTGGTTTTCAACTCTGAAACACCTAATGCTATGAGGAAAGGAGCCAAGTAACAGCTTTGCCCCGCAGCTGCAGCAGCTTCTGTAAGGAGCTGCAACACCCAGAGAGGTGCTGGCAGATCCTCTTCAGCCCAGGGCCTTTTGGGTGCTTCCCTTTCCCCTGGGCAGGCTCCCAGGGACACAGCCACCAACCAGTGACACCCAATTCACTGTCACGCTGCAGGAGTTTTGAGCCCCGCAGCAGTTGCTGTGAAACAGGTCACACCAAACACCCCCAAACTCTCACTGATGGGGTTTGGGGCCTGCAGTGCCACCTACACCTCTCATCCCAGGCACCAAAGGCGCAGAATGGAGCTCAAGCCCATGCTGACCAGGACTGAGCTGCTGCTGAACAGGCACACAGTGAGCTTACCTGTTGGCACAATCATGGGGGGCGGGCGGGGGCTCATGATGGGGGGAGCAGAGGGGGGCATGGGCACCACGTTGATGCGTGGGGTGTGGATGATGGGTGGCATCGGGGTGGCGATGACAGATCCTGGAGGCAAACGGACCACGGACGTCATCGGGGGCCGAGGCATGACAGGGACTGCAGAAACCACAGCAGCACGCACAGGAGGCGGCATCTGCAGGGAGACAGCATCATTTCATTAGCAGGAACATAGAATCAGAGAATGGGATGGGTTGGAAAGGACCTTAAGATCATCCATTTCCAACCCCCTGCCACAGGCAGGGACCCCTTCCACTGGAACAGCTTGCTCCAAGCCCCTGTGTCCAACCTGGCCTTGAGCACTGCCAGGGATGGGGCAGCCACAGCTTCTCTGGGCACCCTGTGCCAGCACCTCAGCACCCTCACGGGGAAGAGCTTCTGCCTTATATCTAACCTGACCGTCTCCCCTTTCAGTCTGAACCCATCGCCCCTTGTCCTGTCGCTACAGTCCCTGATGGAGAGTCCCTCTCCAGCATCCTTGTAGTCCCCTTCAGACACTGGAAGCTGCTCCGAGGTCTCCAGCAGCTTCTCTTCTGCAGGCTGAACAGCCCCAATGTTCTCAGCCTGGCTCCATACAGGAGGTGCTTCAGCCCCTGCTCATCCTCATGGCCTCCTCTGGCCTTGCTCCAACAGCTCCACATCCTTCTTATGTTGAGGACACCAGAAGTGCACACAGAACACGCAGGAATGCTGGGGGCTGTTCCCAATCCTGGCTAAAATAACATGGATTTCTGCAGGCCTAAGGCTTGCAGGGAACCTCAGGCCCAGGCTCAGGAGCCTCATTAACAAACGAGATGGTTCTTCCTTCCCTCACCACCCTGGGTGCCACTCTCAGACAGCAGAACCCCTGGGGCAGGGAGTCACCCGGAGAAGCTCTTACCTGCAGCTCCTTTGGTTCTGCATCCTGCCTGTTTACACCCAAGACAGGCCCCCACCCTCCCAGTGTCAGCCACGCTCTCTGCCTCTGAGACTTCACCACCTCTTTCCCTGCCCAGCTGCTCACATCTTTCTGATGCCTCTAAGGACAATCCACTCCACCCGAGTCTTGTTTTCCATTTTTAACAGCAAGTTCAACATTCTGATGTTTCCAAATGAATCTTAAACTGCCCCTAGGCCTGTTTATAACCTGCTGTTATAACCCTTAACCTTCAACAGGACTCCCTTCTAACTGTGGCCTTTGGAAGCCCAAACACTCACTGTGGGGGGACGAGGCACGGATGTGATGGGCTGAGCACTAGCAGGGGGATTTGATGCTGATGAAGGAGGAGGTGGCTGGGGTATCTCATTGGGTTTGCTGGGCCCAATCTTCTCCTTGCTGTCATCTTCTGGCACCAGTCCCTTGGCCTTATGGATTGCTTCAATCTGCTCTTGGAGGGTGATATTGGCCTGAGCAGCCTGTTGTGTGCGGGCCATGCTGCCCGAGTGGCCATCCCAGGTCACCTGAGAGGATAAAATACATCAGAATAAGCCTAACCCCAGCCTGTCCAGACTGCAACGTGAGCTGCAAAGACATCAAGGGAGCAGTCTGACAGCAAGAACAGAGGCAGGAAGACTTGTGTGTCACTGAGCATACAGAATAGTACAGGAACCTGCTAAAACCAAACCAACACTAATGTCCACTCTACCTTTTCCTCTGGTTTCTGGATTTCCTCTTCACCAATCTTTTTACCAATGGCAGTTTCTTCTACACCAAAGATATCAGTACGGCGCTCTGCCAGCTGCTTCAGGCTGCTTTCAATGTCCAAACCTGGAAGCAGCAAGAGAAGTTCTTATCTCAAGTGACAGAATCAAATGTGACCAAGCTTCTGCCAATGATCTTTACGGTACCTGATGGCAGTCTCTCTAGGAGACTGCAACTGCTGCTCAGCAGCAGCCTATGCTCTTTGCCTTTAACTTCACAGAAAGGCTTTGATGTACTAAAGATAAATGTAGCCACATAATAAGCATGCTGAGAACAGCAGAAAGCCACATTTAAGATGGGTCTTATCAGAGATTGCTGGGGGAGAGATGGGGTGTGCTAGGAGTTCACAGAACTCATCCAGGAGCTGGGGTTTGCAAACCACAGCTCTCCCTGAAGCTGACCTGGGGCATAGACCTCATCATCACTCTGCTTTTCCCGGATGGAGCGGTCACGCTGCTCCAGCCACCGAGGATCCAGGAGTCCAATCCTCATGTGCTCCTGCATTTTACTGGCAGGAATCTTCTCTCCAGTGATGGGGGAAACAAGATACTCGTCTGGAGCCGGGGCAGGTGGTAACGGCTTTGAAGCTGGAAAAGAAGAGCACAGCGTTGAAGCAGCCTGGAAACAAATGCTTTTGTGGTCAGTGAGGGAGAACTGATCCCCACCAGCCTGACTTACCTTTGGGATCGTAATCCTTCCTCACAATGACCTGGTCTGGTGTGGGAGGAAGAGGCGGTGGCATCGGGGTTTCTGGAGGAGGAGGAACCTTCTGACCTTCATCTTCATCATCTGAGCCCTTATTTAAACCAAACCCAAAAATGACAACCAAGTTCCAGCAGGCAAATACCCACAGACAACATTTGGGAAAGGCATAAACATCCTGTGCAGCGCTGGAAGAGCTGATGCTGCAGCTGCAAAGAGACAGAGCTTCTCTGCCTCTGACACCCACAGTGGTTCCTCTGGATAAATCCCAGTTCAGCAGACCCAGAAGAGGAAGCAAGAACCCCTCAGCTTCCACATTAAAGAGCAGAGTAAGCAGGGGCTTATGGTTAACCCTGCTCTTGTTCCTTGTGACCACAAAACAGCTTAAACAGTGGGTGGAGGAAGAATCTAAAATGAGTCATCTTTCAGCATTCCAGACTCTGCAGAGCGTGGCCCAAAGGCCTGCTCACAGGAAGATAAAATCCACACCATGAGGTGACAGCACCACTGCATTTCTCTCTTGGAGAAACTATATTGTCCATGGAAACATCAGAAGTAGCTTATTCCAACAGAAACGGGTTGGTTTGAAGTTCCATCAGAAAGAAATTTCATTTCCTCAAGGAACTGAGGAACTTCTTACAGTGAAAATGCACCAAGGAGCACACACACTTCATGGGATGAAAGTAATGGGTCTGTTGGGTAGTTACCTCATCCATATCCTGCACTTGTGTGTCTTGATCCAGCTGGGCTGGGGGCTCATCTGTTTTCTCTTGCTTTTCATCTTCCTCATCTGACTCCACCTCCATCTCCACCTCCTCGCTTTCCCCAAACTTCTCATAACGCTCCTGGATCAGGATCCGAGCTCCCAGCTCTTCTGGAGTGGTGGGAGGAGGGAAATTCCCTACAACGCAGAAAACAGAGCTCCTGTTTCCCTATCCCACTTCACTGCTCCATGCACAGACAAGTACGAACCTCCTGAATGAAAAGCAGTTTCTTTATGCAGCAGTGGCATCAAGTATCTCCTTGAAGCTGAGGTATATAAAAGGGAAAGGATGGAGCCTATCCAGACCAACATCAGCATGACACATGAAGATGAAGGGACTTATAGGTAGAACTTAAGAAGTACTTAGGAAGAGAAGGCTCTGAGGAGACCTTAGAGCAGCTCCAGTGTCTAAAGGGGCCACAAGAAACCCAGGAGAGGGGCTTTGGACAAGGGCCTGTAGGGCCAGGCCAAGGGGAAGGGAGACCCCCCTGCAGCCGTGATCCAGCTCTGGGGCAGCAGCACAGGAGGGACGTGGCTGCTGGAGCGAGGGCAGAGGAGGCCATGGGGATGCTGCGAGGGCTGGAGCAGCTCTGCTCTGGAGCCAGGCTGAGAGAGCTGGGCTGGGGCAGCCTGGACAAGAGAAGGCTCCTGAAGGGGAGACCTGAGAGCAGCTCCAGTGCCTAAAGGGGCTGCAGGAAACCTGGAGAGGGGCTTGGGACAAGGGCCTGTAGGGACAGGCCAAGGGGAATGGCTTGAACCTGCCCGAGGGGAGACTGAGCTGACCTCTTAGGCAGAAGCTCTTCCCTGGGAGGGTGCTGAGGCGCTGGCACAGGGTGCCCAGAGAAGCTGTGGCTGCCCCATCCCTGGCAGTGCTCAAGGCCAGGTTGGACACAGGGGCTTGGAGCAAGCTGCTCCAGTGGAAGGGGTCCCTGCCCGTGGCAGGGGGTTGTAATTGAAGGACCTTTAAGGTCCCTTAAAACCAGGCTGGGATTCCCTGACAGGTGAAAATGCTGCCAGAAAGTGCAACAAGTTCTGCTGTCCTGGTGGAAATGGCAAAGTGGACACTAGTGCAGTCCTGGACCTAGTTCAAGGGGAACATTACTGACTGCAGAGACAGCCCCAGCCCTGGTGTTACTGGAAGGCTTTCCCCACATCTGTAAACCCCAAAATCTGCCTAAACCCAGCACTTCAGGACACAGCGCCTGCTCAAAGAGAGCAGAGCTTCATAGAGGTCACAGTGCTTCAGTACCTTGCTCACTGGGCTGAAAGTCAACTGTTTCCACCACCACAAAGTCATGCCAGTCGATCTGGGCATAAGCCACGCGCTCCTTTTCTTTCTCCTCCTCTTCCTTCTTTCTCTCTCGCTCCTGGAACTTTGCCCACTCCACTCTGTAATACACCTGCACAAGCAAAGCACGCACCAAATGTCAGACAAGAGACACAACACAGTCACCTCTATAGCACCTAGAGGCTCGCACTACCAACCCCTTCAGGACAGTTACACAGGCAGTATTCCAGAGGCCTGGCACGAGAAAGAACAGTTACAACCCTGTAATTCCACCTTTCCGAAGGAAAAGCCTCACTGTCAAGAAGACAGAAGTCGAAGTAATAAAGAACAACCTGGAAGGACTCCAAGTGACTGAGGGGTCACAGTGAAGTTGTCTGAGAGTGAAACATTCTGCTCTAAAAAGCTTCATGCAGTTCCTAAGCCTCTGCTGCCACCCCTGGCACCAATGGTAGCCAGTAAGGCAACTGCAGTGCCCTGTGTTCGAGTGGCTGCAGAGGAAACACCCATTTTATTGCCTGTATATTTGTTTTTGCTGCCAATAAACCAGAAACACACGAAGGTGAAACATTCAAAACGTCAGTGAAATGCTTCTGTACATTTCCCAGGCATTACCTGATCAAGGACTTCCTTGGGATTTTCAGCCTCCTTCTTGAGTTTGAGGAGCAAACCTTTGGGCGGGATCAGGATCTGAAACACATGACACAGGACAGTTGGTGACAATTCTTTTTGCCAGAGCCTCTTTAAAAGCAATTATTCTCTTTTCTCACACCAGCAGATCCCTGGCGCTACATTCCAGTAATTCTACTGCAACCCTCTTATTACCTATCCCTCCTGCTTGCACTTGAAAATACTCCCTCCTGGCTTTCCAACTACGCTCTATACTTAAAAACCTTATATTTCAGTAGTGGCTGGTATTTCAGCTCTTATATTTCAGTAGTGGCTGGTACATTTAACAGCCCACTGTGTTCAGCACCACACACTGCCAACAATACGAGATATCCACTCTACTTACAGTGGGATTTAAAGGACAGACCCATAGAATCCCAGCCTGGTTTGGGTTGGAAGGGACCTTAAAGCTCCTCCAGTTCCAACCCCTGCCATGGACAGGGACCCCTTCCACTGGAGCAGCTTGCTCCAAGCCCCTGTGTCCAACCTGGCCTTGAGCACTGCCAGGGATGGGGCAGCCACAGCTTCTCTGGGCACCCTGTGCCAGCCTCAGCACCCTCATGGACCTACAGATGTTCCCAGTCTGGCTGCTTTGCAGTGCTTCAGTAGCCTCCAGAACCCAGCACTGCTGCTGAGGCTTGAACCTGGTAGGTGAGCTGCCAGGGTACCTTGGTGTACTGCTCCACCAGCTTCGTGAAGTAGTTGAAGAGGCTGTGCTGGGGGCGAAGGAAATCAAACTGGTAATTCCTCTGCTCCTTCTGCATCAGCTGCGTGAGGAACTGCCGCCCATTGCGCGCCACGAACTGTGCCGTCAGCTTCACCACATCCAGGTCGAAGGCGGAGATGGAGGGAGGATCCGCAATGAACTCGAACTCTGGAGGAGGCTCTTTGGGAACCACTGTCTCCTGGATCACCTGGGCCTGCACCTGCAGAGCAGAAGGATACAGCTCAGGCACTGCCATCAGGAAACCATCACCAAACACTTGGAGAACCCCTTTGCTTTCAGCTGTTGTGGGAAAGCAACACCAGAGACGCTGGCAGCTGCAAGGAGGAGGAAAGCTGGTATCAGAGGGTGCATCTGGACATCCGGGTTTGGGCCTACTATGAAAACAAGCATTGCCCCATCAGCTAACAAAGCTGGAAGCTGTCAGGACGTTGCTGTAATCCTGCATGATGGGCAATGCCGCACAGCATGACTGCCGGGTGTGCAATGCATGTGGAAGGCATTCAGCCCTTGTTCCAGCCAGTATGGAAAAGGCACAGCTAGGCAAGACTAGCAACACTCTGCATCCCACATTTTAAGAGGAAGTTGATCCCTCTTGGAAATGGTTCCACAAGACAAGCCCAAACTGAACTCCAAGACTCTAAAGACTTGCCTATGGCAGGAGTCCTAAATCCATCCAATCTGAGTGATCACTGGTGTAGGTACCATGTCAATCAACACACATTTGTCATTAAGAAGGACCAAGCAGAACAATAAGTTGGTTCTTTCCCACCCAACTTTGAGTTCCCAGCAACTGGAGGGTGCCCATCTGCAGCAAACCAAGTCCCAGACACTGAACGTCAAGGGATCACTGCTGGCTTTCTTGCAGATGTGTAACCAGCTCCTTGTGCTCCAGACCTCCTGCTTCACATCAGGCTGTGGGCCACCAGGAAGAAGTCAAGTTCTGTGCCCACGTGAAAGGGACACTTACCTTCTGTGGCAACTGCTGCTGGGCAGTCTGCTGCTGCTGCATCACCTTGGGAATAGCAGCCGAGGGCTCCTGGGCTTTGCCCTCTTTGAACTCACTGACTTTGTGCCGGTAGTAGGCATGGTAGGGATCGTTGGGGTTCAGGAAATTGAATTTAGGGTTGTTTATCTCATTCTGGCGAATTCGAGCTTCAAACTCTGGCCCATTTCTGGGGAGGAAACAGAGGAAGCGTTCAGGTGAACAGGCATCAACTCCCGGGTAAAGGTTTGTTTCTTTTATGGTAAGATGTGTTGATGCATCAGCCCCCCAAAGGACAATTTCCTCTCCTCCATGGACGGAGTTCACCTCTAAGTAACTCGCACCCAACAGCTCCGCACACACAAGTTAAAGGCACTTGTCCTGATTTAGTCTGAACACTTCACAGTGAACGCTTCTCCAGACAGTTCAAAACTCGGCAGTGTTCCACAGCCCCATCTGGCCACGGACAAACAAAAGGCCATTTACTGGATTGACAGTTTATGGGATGCAGTTTACAAGTTACTTCCTGACCAATCTGATCTACTCATGAGCTTTTGGGATCAGTTTCACATGCAGAAAGCTCATATAAGGAAAAAAGAAGCTAAGGAGCAGCCTGTGCAGAGGCTGAGCATGGCAGGGTTGAATTCACGGAGGCCTAAGCTGAGGTACCATCCATGCCTCTCAGCCATGTATTTGGAAGCACTTGAGACAGAGCATGTTTCTCTTCACATCCTCTGGTTACCTCCAAGTCTTGTTTGGACACTCTACCCCTTCCAAAGAGGTCTCTACAATACCAAAGGATAAACAGCCCTTTCCATATCCTCACAGAAAGCCATCGCTCCCTGCAGCACCCAGAGATCAGTTACACAATAAGTGCTTTTGTCCAGAGCAGCAGCGAGTAACTCCCTTGAACCCACAGTGATAAGTGGCCCTTTCCAGTGAGGTGACAGCACAGCGTGCAGCTGCTGGATGCCATGGAGGTTAAGAATGAGCCAGCTGAGGGGTGGCACCTCCTGTGTTATCCACATCCTGCCAGGAGAACCAGGATCGAACCACCTAAGACCTCATGCAGTGACAAGACAGAAATCAGATCACAGAGCTGCTGCGAGGGCCGGAGCAGCTCTGCTCTGGAGCCAGGCTGAGAGAGCTGGGCTGGGGCAGCCTGGACAAGAGAAGGCTCCTGAAGGGGAGACCTGAGAGCAGCTCCAGTGCCTAAAGGGGCTGAGAAACCTGGAGGGGGCTTTGGACAAGGGCCTGTAGGGACAGGCCAAGGGGAATGGCTTGAACCTGCCCGAGGGGAGACTGAGCTGAGCTCTTAGGCAGAAGCTCTTCCCTGGGAGGGTGCTGAGGCGCTGGCACAGGGTGCCCAGAGAAGCTGTGGCTGCCCCATCCCTGGCAGTGCTCAAGGCCAGGTTGGACACAGGGGCTTGGAGCAAGCTGCTCCAGTGGAAGGGGTTGGAACTGGATGAGCTTTAAGTTCCCTTCAGCACAAACCAGGCTGGGATTCTAGGAATGATGCCAGTCAGCAAATGGAAGAAGCCCACGTGAGTCAAATTTATCCAGCTTTTAGACTCCTCCCTACATTTCAGATCCACTCCCACCCACCACTCTGCTGGTATCCACACATCGCAGGAGATCCTGCCGCAGGGGAGGATCAGACATTCACTGGAGGAGCCTCTCTACCCTGGCTCTCAGGGCAGGGTGAGATGGGGCTCACTGAGCTGAGTACGAACAGGGGTGGGATTTAACCAGGGGCTCACCACACGAGTGAGGAGCCTTGCTATAGGACTGGGATATCCTTCAGCTTCCAGAGCTGCACAGCCATTAACACCAAAGAGGAAAAGCAGGAAAATCCCTGGAACTGTGAGCCAACAGCAGTGTACATTACCTGGCTACGAAGCTGGCAGTCTTGTCCACAATATTCCTGACTTCTGGAGGAGGGTAAATAATTCCAACCACAGGCTTGGCTGGGGCTGCTTCCTCTTTTGGCTCCTCTTCTGGCTGTAAGAAAAAACAATATACACACATTTATCTGGTGCTCTGCATAGGAGCAGGCACAGAGCTGAGTCTTGGATTTAGTATGGAATAACATTGGTGACACACTGGTGCCTCCCAGCTCCAGCAACGAGCCAAAGGGAAGAGCAGGGCCACAGGAAAACACCTTTGTGGTGCTTGCAACCAGTGAGGATGCTAAATTCAGACAGCCTCAAATCAAACCTGTGCAATCAAAGCTGAAAACAAGAGAAGGAACTTCAAATACTAGTGAGCAACATGTGTGTACCAGCACCAGGGGCTGAAATGGGCCTGGAGTGCTGGAATCCCTATGGCCAGGTGGTTGATCTCCATTGCTCCCCAACTTCACTGGGAATAACAATCCTAACACAGTTTAACTGCCAGAGGGGAGACCGAGATGAGATATTAGGAAGTTCTTCCCTGTTTTGCATCCCCCTGTTCAGTGACCACCAGGTCAGAATGAGGTATTCCAAGCAAACAGCTCCCGGGGCCACTGCCCTCCTTAGCTCGCAGATCCCGGAGTTCTTCCCAACACAAGGCTCTGGTTTAACAATCCCATCCCACAGACTCCCCTCGGCTGCTCAGGGTGGGTGACAACGTGGCTGCTTGTCCACGGCACTGCAGGGGTCTTGGGAGGAAGGTCAGGCCCCTCCATGCAACCAAAACAAGCGCTCCCAGTGCTCTTCCTATCCCAGCCTTGACCCCACGTAGCTTCAGGAATGCCAAGCAAAGAGGAACACCTTGAGCACTCCATGTGGGAATAACTGAGCACTGCTGTACAGGGTGGGAAGCTTGGAATGCTCGCAGAGGCCTGGGGGACCACAAGGAACTAGAACCTGAATGATCAGCCCTCATTAAAGCAGAGCTCTTCAGCTCAGGGCAGCTGCATCAAAAGCTGCTTCACAGCGAACAGCTCTGCAGGGCATTGCTCTCAGGGTAATTCCATGAGGATCCAAACGACGATCCCAGAACCCTCCCTGCAGACGGCTCTGTCCTCCAGCAGAGCAGCAGCTCTTCGCAGGACACTGATGTTCCTCCCCCTTCCTCACCGAGTGACTTCCACAGGAAAAGCTGTTACAAGAGAGCAGGTCTACGGGAAACGCTTATACCCTTAACAGGGAAGTGTTCACATTCCAGTCAAGCCACTGGCTCTGCACAACCCCCACGGCTTGGAGGCAGAACGAGTCAAATACAACCTTAACAGCGAGCGCCATAAGGAGCTGCAGATCCCATCCCCACTTGCTCTGAACACGCCCTTGAGGAGCAGGATAAGGCAGCACCGCGCTGAGAGCAGTTTCCACTCAAGCACCCCACTGAGCTGCCCGTGGGCACAGGGAAGCCGCTGGATTTTACACGGAGGAGCCACGCTCTTCCTCGTGTGCGTTAGGGTCTGCCACCGGCTCGGGGCCCTGCCCTATGGCACAAGCGCTGACGCTGTGGTGTCAACCACGGCCAGAGCAGCAGCCCCTGCCCACGGGCGCTGAGCTCCCGCCCCGGGACCGCCGGGAAAAGCCTCCTGCTGAGGTGAGCGGGGCCAGGCCGCGAGGCCCAGCGGGGCGGGGATGCGGTCCCTGCGGTGCCTTCCCCCTCCCAGGGCTCACGGCAGGCCCGCAACCACCGCCTGGGTCCGCAGGGGGCCTCGGGCCTACCCCGCAACCACCACGGCGGGTCCGCGCAAGAACCGCGAGCAGCCCCGGCACGACCCGCCCGGCCCCGCCGCGCTCCCAGCCGGGCCTGCCCCTGCCCCGTACCCCCCCCCGGGCTCGCACCGGTTTGCTGTCGGCGGGCGGCGCTGGCTGCGCAGGCGCCATGGCCTGCACGGGCCCCGCGGGCATGGCGCTGAGCCGGAGCGGCGGGACCGGAACGGACGGGACTGGGACCGGCGGCAGCGACCCCGGCGGGCGAAATGGCGGCCTGCTGCTGCGCTGCGCCTGCGCGCCGGAAGTGACGATGCGGCCAACAGAGGGCGCGAAGCGCGGACTAACGGGGGGCTGTGTGGTGGCGGTGGAAGGCGCAATGCGCATGCGTAATAGCAGAGGAGCCCTGGAGCAGATGCGGACCACAGCGAGGGGAGGGGCCTGTGTTGGGGGTGTGGTCTGCGGTGGAGGCGTGGGCCTCAATTGGGTGACAGCTATGGGGGCGTGGCCTGAACTGGGGGCTTGGCTTGTGATTGGATGGTCTGCGCTAGGGGCGGGGCCTGAGGTGGGGCGGTGTTTTGCCTGTGATTGGGTAGTCCGCACCAGGAGGGGGGCGTGGTCTGCGGGGAGCGTGGTCTGTGATTGGTTAGACTGCACCGGGGCGTGGTCTGTAGGGGCCGCGGCCTCCGTTGCCATAGCAGCGGCCGGCGCCTGTGTCGGTCCCGTACAGGCCCCGGTCCGGCCCCGGGACCCCTCCCCGGTTCCCCGGAGCAGCCGAGCCCAGGGGCCCGTTGTGCCGCTCCGGCCCCCGCAGGCTGCCCCCGCCCGGCCCGGAGCAGTGCCGCCCAGCATGGCGCACCTCCTGGGCCACCCGGGCTGCATGGAGAGCCTGCGGGCCGACCTGCGGGACCTGCAGGCCGCCATCGCCGACGTGTCCTCGCGGGCCGGCGCCGTGCGAGCCCCCTCCTGGAAGTTCCCGGATCAGGTCTCGTGTGAGCTGGACGTGGCGGCGCTGCTGGAGCGGTACCGGTACAGCCCCGGCGACCCCGAGGTCAGCCAGCACGGCCACGTGCTGCTGCTGGAGCTGCTCATCGACAGGTACGGCCCGCCGGGTGCCGCGGTGGGGTGCCCGGGCCGTCCGGGGCTCTGCGGCTCTGCTCCGTGATGGGCAGGGTGCTGACACCTCGTGCTCCGCAGCTCTGCGGTTAAACCCCAACTCCTTGCCCTGCACAGAGCTCAAATGCTGCCTGCAAAGGAGCAGAGCGAGCCCTGGCACTGCTCTGCGCAGGGCAATGGGCGGACAGGGGCAGGCTCCTTAAATGCCCCCTGAAACCTTGGAAACCCCTCGGGTACAGCTGGGTCTCCAGGCCAGGGAGGCAAAAGCACCGTTTGCAAGGAGGGTGAAGTAAATACGGCTGCGTTTTACCAGGGGAGCCCTTCCTGCAGAGCTCTTGGGTTGGATATTGGCAGCCATGGGTGATGGATTTCATATGGATGTCTATCGTATGGATGTCATAGGTGGGGAGAGCTGAACTGCAGGCTGACAGCTGCAGGAGGGTTTTTATCCTCCCAAGTACTGCTCAGGGGTGGGTGAGTAAGGCTGAGGTGGGTCACAAGAGAACTGCTGCACCCCCAGAGCATGAGCAGCAGCTCAGGGAGGGGATCCTGCCCCTCTGCTGCACTCTGGGGAGACCCCCCCTGCAGCCCTGATCCAGCTCTGGGGCAGCAGCACAAGAGGGACCTGGAGCTGCTGGAGCAAGGGCAGAGGAGGCCATGGGGATGCTGCGAGGGCTGGAACAGCTCTGCTCTGGAGCCAGGCTGAGAGAGCTGGGCTGGGGCAGCCTGGACAAGAGAAGGCTCCTGAAGGGGAGACCTGAGAGCAGCTCCAGTGCCTAAAGGGGCTGCAGGAAACCTGGAGAGGGGCTTGGGACAAGGGCCTGTAGGGACAGGCCAAGGGGAATGGCTTGAACCTGCCCGAGGGGAGACTGAGCTGAGCTCTTAGGCAGAAGCTCTTCCCTGTGAGGGTGCTGAGGCGCTGGCACAGGGTGCCCAGAGAAGCTGTGGCTGCCCCATCCCTGGCAGTGCTCAAGGCCAGGTTGGACACAGGGGCTTGGAGCAAGCTGCTCCAGTGCAAGGGGTCCCTGCCCATGGCAGGGGTTGGGACTGGAGGAGCTTTAAGGTCCCTTCCAACCCAAACCAGGCTGGAATTCCATGATGTGCACCCTCCTTTCACCAAGCTCCCTTTGTCTGGGGCATGGGAGCAGTGCAACCTCCTGCACCCTTCCAGGCCCCTTTCCCCGTTGCTCTCAGCTGTGCTCTGTTGCTGTCCCAGGCTGCTGCTGCTGCTCCAGACCTTCACAGGTTATGCAGAGGAGCTGCTGAGCGACCGAGCGGTGCCGCTGGCGCGGGCCCTGGCTCCTGGCATGTCTGCAGGGCTGACTGTGAGGAGGTACTGGTGCTGCATGCTCAAACTGGGAGCCTTCTACCAGCAGCTTCTGGCCGAGGTGGGACATGTGGGGGCCCTGACACCCCCCGAGCTGGGCGCAGGCTCACAGAAATGGCTCTTGCAGCCCCCTCCATCACTGGGACTGCTCTGAGGTCCTCCTCTGAGATGCCTGTGAGCACTGACCCATGTGCCAAACCACATCCGTCCCACACTGTCCCCTCCCTCCTCTAACCACCAAACCAGGATTCCGCTCATGGAAAAGCCTCACAGTCATTCCTCTGGCATGGCCAGAGGTGTGACAGAAGGGCCGGCCTCAAGAAGGGGAGCGGGTTTCATTGCTGAGCTCCCTGCTGTGACACCACAGCTCCGCTAAGGCTGGGAAGCTGCCTGGCAGCTGGGAAAATGTAATTCCCCAATTCCCCCTCATCCTGCATCCGGAAGGGGGAAGTAAATTCGTTTTGCCCATTATCCACGTGCTTTGGTGGTGATGGAGCTCTGCTGTCCTCCTGCAAGCTCTGGGCTCACTGCCCCTTGGCTGCACGGGTGCCCTCTCCCCGTGTTTCACTCCTCTGTATCTGGGCTCTTACCGATCATCTGCAGCCAACATGGTTTGATCTGAGCCCTGGTTTTGTTCTGTGCTCTCTCCACCAGAAGAAGGCTTCCAGGAAGGAGAACCCTGCACTGCCCTCCAGTCCCCAGGCTGGGACCCCTGAGAAGGAGCCCCCGAAACACTGCTTGCCCAGTGTTCTGGAGCCAAGATCTTCTCGAGACATTGCCCCATCCAATTCCCTGTGCCTGCCATCGAGTGTGCTCGCACCAGCCAGCGGCACCTCGGGCAGTTCCCTGCCCAGGGCTGCCCACAGCGTCCCCATGCAGCCAACTGGGACATCCCCAGGACCCTGTGCCACCTGCACCAGCATCCAGGGCTGCCTCCACGAGGTGGGCAAAGCCATCACCAGCATCTGCCAGAGCCAGAACATCCCCTCGGCCCTCAGCAGGTTCCAGGAGGTGGTGGGGGACACGACAGGGAGAAGGACCCTCTCTGCTACCGATGTGAGCTACTGGGCCTCGGAGCAGAGCAAGGACCTGTCCCGGATCAGCAAACACCTCCAGATGCTGCTGCAGCAGGTCCAGCCGCTGCGGGCTGAGCTGCAGGAGTCAGAGAAGCAGAAGGAGAAGCTGCAGAGGCAGGTTGAGGACATGGCCTGGCTGCTGCAGGTAGAGAAGGACACCCATGTGCAGCAGCAGAAGGAGGCTCAGCAGAGCCTGGAAGCAAAGAACAAAGAGCATTTAGAGGCTGTAGGCAGGCTGGAGCGGGCCAAGGACAACCTACAGAGAGGTACAGCGGTGTTCCCAGTGTCCCCTCCTTGGTCTGAGGGGCTTGAGGAGCTTTTCATTACTGAAGGCTTGTGCTGCTTTAGGAGCCGCTCTGCTGGAGGAACAAGTCTCCACCTTGAAGGAGGAGCTGGCTGGAAAGCAGGCAGCTGTGCAGGAGCTGGGTAAGGACCCCAGGGGCACACAGCGGCTGTATCCCACCCCCTGCCAGGGCCTGTGGAGGTTGTGGGTCTCTGAGGACACCTTGTCCTGGGGCTTCTCCCACCCAGCCTGCACCAAAGGGCACAGAATCCCAGCCTGGTTTGGGTTGAAGGGACCTTAAAGCTCCTCCAGCTCCAATCCCTGCCACGGGCAGGGACCCCTTCCACTGGAGCAGCTTGCTCCAAGCCCCGTCCAGCCTGGCCTTGAGCACTGCCAGGGATGGGGCATTGACCCATCTTTGGCCAGTGAAGGTGCTGTGTGTCCCCAGAGACCGCCAAGGCCACCTTGCTGGAGGAGATGAGGACCACAATGGTGGCCAGGAGCCAGGTGCTGGCGCTGGAGGAGAAGGTGCAGCTGCTCAGCAGCCAGCAGGAGAGCCTGGGCCAGGAGCTGGGCACCACCACCACGCAGCTGCAGAAGGAGAAGGCCAAAGTGGAGAGCATGGAGAGGCACCAGGAGGTACCAGTCCAGCTTCCCCTTGCCCTGGCAGTGGGCTGAGCCCCTGGGTGCTGTCGCCCAGCACCGTGTGGGTGCAGCAGCAGCCCCGGAGCAGGCTCCTGCCCCTGCAGTCCCTGCAGGCCAAGCAGAGGATGCTGCTGGAGCAGCTCGACAGCCTGGACCAGGAGCGGGAGGAGCTGCAGCTCAGCCTGGGGGAGGCCGAGGAGGACAAGGCCCGACTGCAGGAGGAGCTCCAGGAGGGCCGGGAGCAGCACAGGCAGCAGAAGGTCAGTGCTGGCACCCAGCACCCCCGGGGGCTGCCCTGGGGACCCCTGTGCCTTGGGAGGGTGTCCAGAGCCACCCCCTGCCCCATCCCACATCCATGGGCACAGATTTCCCAGCAGGATGAATGTGGGACAGGGGATGCCATGAGGGCCATCTCCTGGAGATCCCTCAGCCCTCGTGCAGGGAAGTCTCCACTGGGTTTCTCCATGGCCAAGGAGCAGAGGGAAGTGACTGCTCAGGCTGCTCCCGTGTCTCCAGCATGCCTGTTCCTGGATGTGCACTGTCCTTCCTGGCTGGTGCTACTGCTTCCAGCTCACACAGGGACCTTCCAGCTAAATCCCTGCCCACTTCCCACCATCATGAGGCATCCTTACCACCTAAGGAAGGGAGGATGCTTTCCCTGGGGATCCAAGTGCTCCCACAGGGCTCCCCCATGCTGCACCATCCCGCAGTTCAGGAGAGCTCTCTGCAGACCTCAGCACCTCTTTTGTACCACCCAGGAGCTGCTGGACGCGCTGCAGCAGGAGAAGCTGCGCCTGGAACGGGCTGTCTCAGAGCTGCAGGAGAACGCGTCCCGGCTGCAGGAGCAGGCGCGGGAGCTGCAGGAGCGGGAGCGGCTCCTGGTCTTCTTCCCTGAGCTCCACGTCCCCACTGAGGCCCAGTTTGAGAGTAAGGGAGCAGGCTCCTGCCCTCAGGCTGTGCCCAGGCTCACAGGGGATCAGGATTATCTGTACAACACCCTCTGTGCCATTCACAGCCAAGCAGGGCTCAGCACTGCGCGGTGCTAAGCCCATCTTAACACGCTTCCCAGCACAGGAACTGCTGATCCCACCTCCAGGCTGGGAGATAAAGCTGGGCCAGGGCATGGACAGGGCTTTGTTTGCCTGCATGGGTTCAGCCGTGCTGGTGCTGAGGGGGCAGGAGAGCTGCAGCCTGAGCCCGGGCTCACAGCACAAGAATGCTGTGTTTTGGTTGCAGGCACTGGGAGCTTGACCGAGGACATGAAGAGGCAGCTCCAGGCCAACAACATCCGCATCGGGGTGCTGGAGCAGGAGAATGCGCGGCTCAGCGCTGCGCTGGGCAAGGTGAAGGCAGCTGCCCAGGAGGGAGTGCTGAAGGTGAGGATGCACCAGCCAGGGTGAGCTGGTGCCATGAGGAGAGGCTGTGGAGCCCAGCACCACCCCGTGGGCCATGGCGCTGTCCCCATCTTCCGGGGACTGCCCGTGCAGGAAAAGCTCTGGGTAGCAAAAGACCAATCCCAGAACCCCAGCCTGGTTTGGGTTGGAAGGGACCTTAAAGCTCCTCCAGCCCCAACCCCTGCCACGGGCAGGGACCCCTTCCACTGGAGCAGCTTGCTCCAAGCCCCTGTGTCCAACCTGGCCTTGAGCACTGCCAGGGATGGGGCAGCCACAGCTTCTCTGGGCACCCTGTGCCAGCGCCTCAGCACCCTCACAGGGAAGAGCTTCTGCCTAAGAGCTCAGCTCAGACTCCCTCCAGCAGCTCCATGTCCCTCCTCTCCATCAGCCCCACTGGAGCTGAACATGGTGGGGAAGTTTCACTCCTTCTCTTCCGTTCTGCAGCTCATCCCGCAGAGCCAGCTATGGTCCCAGCTCAGCCAGTGCAGCAGGGACGCTGTCAGGCAGGACAAGGGGTGAGTAGGACCCCAGAGGCAGGAGCTGGGGACCTTCCCTCTTTTTCCTCCCCTCTAACTGCTGCCACCACCCACAGGCCACCGAGCAGCCGGGACAGCGCAGGGACACAGGGACGCACAGGGACAAAGGGACACGCAGGGACACTGGGATGCACAGGCAACACCAGGCAGCGAGCGCCCAGCAGCCAGCAGGCAAAGCCGCCCTGGGCAGAGCCCATGCGCAAGGCTGGATGCTGTCCCTTGCTTGTGGCTGAGGGCCTGGTGCTGAGCCCCCCTGAGCCCCGAGGCAGAGCCCGTCCCCTGTCCTCTCCCCACACCGCTGGCCACCGCCGATGAATAAATGCTCCTGAGACTAACACAGAAGTGAAGAGCTCAGCACCCAGCCCCTGCCCTGCCCAAGGGACACTGCCTCATCCTGGGGCCCACTCCTGGCCCACGCTCTTGTGCCTCCCCTGGGACTGGCCAAGCTGCCCGGAAGAGGAAGGCTGGGGCTGAGAGGAGGCTGAGCCCCTCAGCCCGTGGAAGCGGCTCTCCCTGTGCTGCCAGCACCCAGAGGGGCCGGGGACCCCTGAGCAGCCCCGAGAGAGCATTAGGAACCTGGTGAGCTCAACACAACACACAGCAGCCTGTCCTCGCTTCCTGTTTAATAGAGACCAGTGAGTCCCAGCCCCTGCGGCACAGCCGGGGCCGGTGACACAGGCCCCATGTGGGGTCCCTGCAGCCCCTTCATGCCCTCCCTCATAATAAGTTAGTATAAATAAAGCACTGGCCCTGCCCTCGGTGGTGAGGCCCCCAGCAGAGCTGGCACCCCGCAGAGCTGGCACCCAGCACCCCACCATGCAGGGGCCACCCCACCACAGGCACCCGTGAATAGAAAACAAAGAGACCTATAAAAGTGACTATGAGCAGGGAGAGCACAGCCCAGCCTCTGCACCCCCCCCACCCTGCTGCACCCATGGGTGCCCCTATTCCCTTCCCAGCACCCACTCCCCCACCCTCCCCACACTGGAACCCCCCACCCCTCTACTCGTGCTCATTCGGGAGAGCCCGCCAGGATCCTCCTTTGGAGTGTGATGAGCGCTGCGCCCGTGCCAGCAGCGGGTGCTGCTGCCTGAGCACCCCCTGCACTTCCCCGGAGCACCTATGGGTCCGTCCCTGGAGCACAGCCACCAGGCCAGCTAGCTCTCTGGGCAGCAGTTCCCTGCAAGGCAGGAGGATGGAGGGGATGGCACAGGGAGCTGGGGGGCTCTGGTTCCCCCCCAGCCCTCACCCCCGTGGTGGCGGTGGGCTCTCACCCAGGATGTTGCGCTTGCAGAGGGGGCAGGTCTGCTGCAGCAGGAGCCAGGGGTCCACGCAGTCCCGGTGGAACTCGTGGCAGCACGGCAGCACCCGCAGCCACTGCGGGGAGGGACGCGGACGTGAGCGGAGCTGGGCCCCTGCAAGCATCCTGCCAGGGATGGCAGGAGCACAGGCAGCCCCAGAGCGGGCTCCGGGCTCCCAGCGCCCACCTGGCTCTTGTGGAACTGGTCCAAGCACACGGCACAGCTATCGATCTCGCAGGCGCGGCTCCGCAGCGCTTTGCCCGGGTGGTAGCGCCGTGTTTTCAGCGCCGAGAGCCGCCGGTGGATGAGCTGCTTCAGGTCGAGCTGCGGGGACAGCAGAGGGTCAGAGCCAGGCGCCCATCACCCCGGGGAGGAGCAGAGCGTGGAGACATTCCCAACCTCAGCATCCCGCTCCGACGGGTCCTGCCGTGACTGCCGCTGGGCCTGCACGATCACACCGGTGCAGAGGAGCAGGGCGATGAGCAGGATGGTGTTCCAGAGCTGCTGCAGGTACTTCTGCAGGGACAGCACCAGGGAGCGAAACATGGAATCATGGAATGGCTTGTGTTGGAAAGGAACTTAAAGCTCCTCCAGCCCCAACCCCTGCCATGGGCAGGGACCCCTTCCCCTGGAGCAGCTTGCTCCAAGCCCCTGTGTCCAACCTGGCCTTGAGCACTGCCAGGGATGGGGTAGCCACAGCTTCCCTGGGCACCCTGTGCCAGCGCCTCAGCACCCTCACAGGGAAGAGCTTCTGCCTAAGAGCTCAGCTCAGTCTCCCCTCGGGCAGGTTCAAGCCATTCCCCTTGGCCTGTCCCTACAGGCCCTTGTCCCAAGCCCCTCTCCAGGGTTCCTGCAGCCCCTTCAGGCACTGGAGCTGCTCTCAGGTCTCCCCTTCAGGAGCCTTCTCTTCTCCAAGCTGCCCTAGCCCAGCTCTCTCAGCCTGGCTCCAGAGCAGAGCTGCTCCAGCCCTCGCAGCATCCCCATGGCCTCCTCTGGCCTCCCTCCAGCAGCTCCACGTCCCTCTTGTGCTGCTGCCCCAGAGCTGGATCAGGGCTGCAGGGGGGGGTCTCCCCAGAGAGCAGCAGAGGGGCAGGATCCCCTCCCTGAGCTGCTGCTCACGCTCTGGGGGTGCAGCCCCGCACACGGGGGGTTCCCTCCACTCCCATCCCCATCATTGCCACTGCCCCACACCTGTAACCGGTCACAGGAGGAGCCCTCCCCGGTGCCGGCACCATACCTGGACCTGTGAGCTGTTCTCCCCGGTGCAGATGACCCCCTGCCACTCGCCATAGAGGCCCCCTCGGGAGAGGCCGCAGGTTGACCACAGCGTGAGGGTCACTCCCTGCAAGGCAGGAGATGGCACTGCCAGTGCTGGGTGTATGGAGGGGAGGAGGAGCCCATCGGTGGGGGAAGTCCCTGCCCTCCCACTGGGAGAGGGGAGGAAGAGGAGGCAGAGGAGGAAGGCAGACCAACATACCAGGTTCTCCAGCAGCACCGCCTGGTACGTGATCTTGGCTGTCGCTCGGAGCCCCCTGTGAGCAAAAGGCAGGAAGAGTCAATCCCACGGGCACAGCAGGATCCAACTGCAGCACCCCAGCACGGGGAGCATCTCCCCCCATTCCCAGAGACACGGGGGATGTGGGGAACAGAGGAACACCCAGGGGACTGCCCCTGCCCAGCCCTGAGCGACCCCGCACAACTTCTTCCCCCAGTGCCGTGCCTCAGTGTCCCCCCATGACACCACAGCAGCGATCCCCACTGGCCACCTGCAGGAAGGACCGAGGGGTCCCATCACTGCAGTGGTGGGGACGAGCAGTGACAGCACCAGGGGTGCTGGTAACCTGCCATGTGGGCTCCGCACTGCTGAAGCTCGCCCCCAGCCCATGTGCTGCGCATGAGGACCCCCGGGGCGGCCCGGCCAGGCGGGGCGCGGGACACAGCCCCACGGCCCCAGCCATACCGCAGCAGCGCTCCCAGCAGCCTGGTGACGTTGTCCGAGGACTGGATGACGATCACGGGCTTGGCAAGCAGCTGGGACACGTCCAGCTGCAAGCAGAGGGGGAAGCAAGAGCCGTGAGCAGGGCACGAGGGCGGCGCGGGGAGCCGCGGGCGGGACGCCCCTACCTCCCGGATGGCGTTCTGGTTCAGCGCCAGGATGAGCAGGGCCGATGCCCCCAGCACCAGCGCTCGCTTCATCTGCGGGGACAGGACAGGGGCTCGGAGGGCAGCACAGGCAGCGGGCTCCCGCTGCAGGCAGCGCCCGGCGCCGCTCTGCCCCGCTGAAGCACCACACGGGACCCAGGAGAGGCCGAGCCGGGGGCGCTGCCAGGGACCCCCCGACGGCCGGGACCCCGCATGCGACGCGGAGCGGGCACCGGCGGCTGCCCCGTGCGCTCGCACCTTGCTGACGACGGCCGTGGTGAAGGACTCCTCGCGGGCGCCGCGGGGCAGCTCGGCCGGCTCCTCGCCCACCGGCACCACCCCGATCCAGCTGCCGGCAGCGCCCGGCTCGGGCTCCGCGTCCCCCACCTGGGCAGGAGCAGGAGCGCGGCACCAGCCCCGGCAGCCGCGGCACCGCCGGGGCAGCGGCCGCGGTGCACAGGGGGCGACAGGGCCCGTCCCGGCCTCCCCCCATGGCCCCATCCCAGCGGCCCCGTTCCCTGCGCACTGCCCCCGCCCGGCCCCGCTGCCCGGTGCCCCGCTCCCCGCTCCCCAGCTCTGCACCGCCCGCTTCCGCTGTGCCCGGTCCCCGGCGCTCACCAGCAGCAGCCGCCCGCGGATCTCCTCCCGCTCCCGCTCGTCCCCCGCGCCCAGCACGGCACCGCGCAGGGTGTAGGAGCCTCCGGGCCCCGCGGCCGCGCTGCCGGCGCCGTGCCCCGGGCCCGGCCCGGCCACCGCCACCTCCACCCGGGCGGCGGGCGCAGGCCCCGGCCCGGCCCGGCACAGCGCCAGCAGCGGCGCCAGCAGCGCGGCCCGCACCGCCGCCATCGCACCTCCGCGCAGCGCCCCGCAGCGCCCCCTGCCGACGCGGAGGACCGTCGGGGCCGAGCGCCGCCGGGGGGCGCCCGAGAGCGAGACCAGGAGTGGGGCCGGGGCCGGGATAAGGGACGGGGATAACAGGGGCCGGTCTGGGTACGGGGTAAGAGTCCTGGGGTAAACGGGACCAGGGTAAAGGACCGGGATAGGGGCAGGAACCCAGAATGGGGACCGGGAGAGGGAAAAGGACACGGACAGGGACAGGGATACGGATAGGGGCAGGCACCAGGGCTGGAAACTGCCCCATCACTGTCTGGGACTGGGACAGGCACGGGGAGAGGGACAGGGACTGGGATGGGCATCGGGAGAGGGGCAGGGGCAGGGATGGTGCCACGCTGGGGGATGTGGCCCCCATGGCCCCACAGCCCCGCTTCCTTGTGGGGCCCATGAGGACACGTGGGAACACATGAGGACATGTGGGGACACATAAGGACACACGCGCACACATAAGGACACACGCGCACACATGAGGACACACGTGTACACATGAGGACACACGTGTACACATGAGGACACATGTGCACACATGAGCACATATGGGGACACAGGAGGACACGCGTGTACAGGGACACGCACAGCCCCGCACACATGTGGGGCACCCCAAGCCCTGGCCTGGGCTCACCCCAACACCCGAGTACCCCAAACCCCCCTGACACCCGTCCACTGTGCCCGTGCCAGCAGCGCCAGCAGTGCCACCGTGGTGGCCCCACTGCAGCCACGTGCACCCGGCACACGTGCCGGAACAGGATTCCTGGGGGATTATCGGCTGACCGGCCGGGTGCAGGGGCCATGGTGTGGTGCCATTCCCAGTGGGACGGGTCTGGGTGTGTCCTGGTATTCCCGGTGCTCCCAACCGTGTCGTAATGATGGAGGCTTAATCTCAGCACTGGAGCCGGTTTAACCGCACAGCAAAACATCCCCATCGCTTGGCTCTGCTGTAAACAACAGTCCGGAAACCCATCCGGCTCCGGAGCTGGGCCGGGAAAGGTGGTCCCCAATGTGGGATACCCAAAATGGGAGCATGGGGCACTGCTGCCGTGAGCATGGCCCCACGGAGGGGACACACACGTGGGACCTGTGTGGTGGGACACGCGTGGGGTGGGAAGGGAGCTGTGGAGTATCCACGGGTTCATGGGATATGGGTGGCTCCGTGGGGCAGTCACCGCTCAGAGGGATGGAGATGGCTCTGTGGGACGCGCATGGGTCCATGGGGTAGACGCAGCTCCGAGGGACACGCATGGCTCCGTCCATGGGGCCGTGGGTGACACACGGCCCCCTTAGCCCCATCACCCTGTGACCCCCATCCTCTCCATGCCCCTACCCTCGCCTAAGCCCCATAACCCCACGCCCCCCACGCCCCCCATACCCCCTCATACCCCACACCCCTGTACCCCCGCACCACACGCAGACCCCCGCACGCCCCATCCCCGCCCCGTCCCCCCGTGCCCCGCCGCTGCCCGGGCAGGGTCCAAGGCCGCGGGGCCGGGCCGGGCCGGGCCGGGGCGGGGCGGGCTGGGGGCGGCGCTCCGGAGCCTCCGCAAGCGGCCGCCGGCGCCGCGGCCCGGGAGAGGCTGCGCGACCCCCCCGGGGCCGGCACCATGAGCGGCCGCGTCGGGGACCTGAGCCCGCGGCAGGCGGAGGCGCTGGCGCAGGTGAGCGGGGACCGGCCCCGGTGGCCCCGGCATCCCCCGCGGCGCTGCCCGGTCCCGTCCCGGCTGCGCCATCCCAGCGGGGACCGCGGCCCCGAGCCCCCGGTCCCGCCCCATCCATCCCCACCGCTCCCGCTGGCCCCGCCGCGGGGTCCGGGCGAGCCGCGGCCGTCAGCCCCGGCGGTGGCCCTGGGGCCGGCCCCGCGATCAGCGGCGCCGCGCCCGGGTGGCTTCCCGCGGGGTCGTTCCTCCCACCGCGCCGGGGCTTCATCCTCGCGCGGCTCCTGGCCCCCCCGAGCCCAGGATGACCCCGCCGGGAGCCGGAGCCGGGATGGGGCACGGAGCAGAAACCGCCCCGGTGCTGGCGGGTGGGGGAAAGCGGAGCTGCGGAGCCCGTCCGTGGGCACCTTGTTCCCGGGGTGAAGGAGCTAATCCCGGGCTTAATTACACCTAATTCAGCGGCAGATAATCCCGTCGGCCTCATTAAGAGCAGGTCCTGGCTTGGTGCGGGGACCTGGGCCATGTGCCGCGGGCACCTGCACCCGGACCCAGCTGGGACCCACAGTGTGTCACCGGAGCGGTGCCATCCCAAAGGATGCCAGCGGCGATGGGGAATGGTCCGGTGGAGGGGGCCGAGAAACCTGGAGAGGGGCTTGGGACAAGGGCCTGTAGGGACAGGCCAAGGGGAATGGCTTGAACCTGCCCGAGGGGAGACTGAGCTGAGCTCTTAGGCAGAAGCTCTTCCCTGGGAGGGTGCTGAGGCGCTGGCACAGGGTGCCCAGAGAAGCTGTGGCTGCCCCATCCCTGGCAGTGCTCAAGGCCAGGTTGGACACAGGGGCTTGGAGCAAGCTGCTCCAGTGCAAGGGGTCCCTGCCCGTGGCAGGGGTTGGAGCTGGAGGAGCTTCAAGGTCCCCTCAACCCAAACCAGGCTGGGGTTCTCTGCTCCCTGCAGCCCCGCACAAGGGGACCAGCTCGGGGACACCAAGTGCTTGGGCCCAGCCATGCGCGGTGGCAGGCACAAGGTGTGGGTGCCCCTGCCCTCCTGGGGCACAAAGCGGCGGCTTTGGGGTTTCCGGTGGGATCGTGGCCCCTCCAGCAGCCCCTCTTCCCTGGCAGTTCCGGGAGAACCTGCAGGATGTGCTGCCCTCGCTGCCCGCACAGGACGACTCTTTCCTCCTCAAGTGGCTCCGAGGTGACCCCAGGGTGGGGGACACACGTTGGGGGTGATGGAGCCAGGAACACGCATTGGGGGTGATGGAGCTGGGGATACGTGGGGTGATGGAGCCGGGGACATGCATTGGGGGTGATGGAGCCAGGGATGCATGTTGGGGGTGATGGAGCTGGGGACACCTCTTGGGGGTGATGGAGTCAGGGACGCGCGTTGGGGGTGATGGAGCTGGGGACGCAGGTGATGGAGCCAAGGATGCATGTTGGGGGTGATGGAGCCAGGAACATGTATTGGGGGTGATGGAGCTGGGGACATGCAATGGGGGTGATGGAGTCAGGGACATGCAATGGGGGTGACGGAGCCAGGGACATGCATTGGGGGTGATGGAGCCAGGGACATGCATTGGGGGTGATGGAGCCAGGGACATGCATTGGGGGTGATGGAGCCGGGCTGGAGCACCCGTTGGAGCTGAGCTCTGCTGTCCTGCAGCACGCTCCTTCGATGTGCCCAAGTCAGAGGCGATGCTCCGCAAGGTGAGAAGGACCCCCCCCGGCCCCCCCCAAGCTCCCGGTTGTCACTGAGATGGCCCTGTTCTCAGACCTGCCCGCGGGGTGCACCCCATCCCATGGGATGGGGGGGTCCCCAGATCCTCTCAGCTCTGCCCCCCCCCCCCCGCAGCACCTCGAGTTCCGCAAGCACATGGACGCCGACAACATCGTGTCATGGGAGGCCCCCGAGGTGGGTGTCCCCGGCCGCGGGGGGTGCGCCGGGGGGGTCCCATCCGCATGGGTGCCGCTGACGGCGGCGCGGCGCAGGTGATCCGCAGGTACATGTCGGGCGGGATGTGCGGCTACGACCGCGAGGGCAGCCCCATCTGGTACGACATCATCGGGCCGCTGGACGCGCGGGGGCTGCTGCTCTCGGCCTCCAAGCAGGACCTGCTCAAGAACAAGTTCCGCGACTGCGAGCTGCTGCGGCGCGAGTGCGAGGAGCAGAGCAGGAAGGTGGGGCCTGACCCATAGCGTGCACCCGGGCATCCCCAGCCCCACCACCCAGTGTCCTCCCCACCCCTCCATGCCCAGTCCATCCCCACCAGTCTGTTCCTGCCAGCCCCACAAGTCCACGTCCTGTCCCTCCTGCCACAGATCATGTCCCTGCCAGCTTCATAAGTCCACATCGCTCCCGTCCCTACCCCTCAATGTCCTCCCCAGCCCCATAAATCCATGCCCACTCCATCCCCACCACCCAGTGTCCCAGCCCCAGCCCGTGGTGCCGTTCTCCCCACTCCAACACCCGCAGGAGGCTCTGCCCAGGGTGTTGCAGCCCCATCCCTGGGGCCGGACCCTGCCTGACTCCCCCCCTCCATCCCAGCTGGGCAGGAAGATCGAGACGGTGCTGATGGTGTACGACTGCGAGGGCCTGGGCTTGAAGCACCTCTGGAAGCCAGCGGTGGACACGTACGGGGAGGTGAGGCTGTGGCAGCGACACCAGGACCGTGGTGCAGGAGCAGGCCCCTGTTGTGCCCTGTACCCCGTGAGCGTTTTGGGGTGGGGGTCCCTGCCCGTGGGGGGTGCGCGGAGGGGGCTGATGGAGCTCTCCCCGTCCCACAGCTCCTGTCCATGTTCGAGGAGAATTACCCCGAGTCCCTCAAGCGCCTCTTCATCGTGAAGGGTGAGTGTGGGCACGGGGCCCCTGCTCGCACCGGGGGGTGCTGACCCCCCCCGTAACACCCCCATCCACCCCCAGCCCCCAAGATCTTCCCCGTCGCCTACAACCTGGTCAAACACTTCCTGAGCGAGGACACCCGCAGGAAGGTCGTGGTGCTGGGATGTGAGTCCGGAGCCATCGCACGGGTCCCCACATCCCCCCCGCTGCCTCCCGTCCACCGGGGGGGGGGCCGTGGCTGCGCTGGGGCTCCCCACGGCGCTCCTGTGCCCCCCAAGCACCGAGTCCTCCTCCCTGCAGCCAACTGGAAGGAGGTCCTGCAGAAGCACATCGACCCCGAGCAGATCCCGGTGGAGTACGGGGGCACCCTCACAGACCCCGATGGGGACCCCAAGTGCTCGAGCAAGGTCGGAGAAGCCCCAGCGCACCCGTGGGTTCCTGAGGGGGTGCAGGGGTGGTCGCCCCCCCCCATACCCACGTCCGTCTCCACCCCCTGTGCAGATCAACTACGGGGGGGACGTGCCGCAGCACTACTACGTGCAGGACCAGCTGGCGCAGCAGTACGAGCACAGCGTGGTGGTGAACCGCGGCTCGTCCCACCAGGTCGAGTACGAGATCCTCTTCCCGGGCTGCGTCCTCAGGTGAGGAGGGGGCTGCACCCCACGGGGATGGGGGGACACAGCACAATGAGGGGACCAACGTGATGGAGGGGACACAATGCAATGAGGGGATGAGTGTGATGGAGGGGACACAGCGCGATGGAGGGGACACGAGGCGATGGGAGGGACACAGCGTGATGGAGGGTACACAGCGCAATGGGGGCGACAGCGCGATCGGGGGGACACAATGCGATGGGGGGACACAGCGCGATGGAGGGGACACAAGGCGATGGGGGAGGACACAATGCGATGAGGGGATGAGTGTGATGGAGGGGACACAAGGCAATGGGGGGGACACAATGCAATGAAGGGGGACACAATGCAATGTGGGGTACACAGCGCGATGGAGGGGACACAGCGCAATGGGGGCGACAGCGCGATGGGGAGGACACAATGCGATGGGGAGGACACAATGCAATAGGGGTGACACAACGCGATGGAGGGGACACAAGGCAATCGGGGAGATGCAATGTGATGGATGGAAGGGGGGTGACACAAAGCGGTGGAGGGGCACAAGGCAATGGAGGTGACAGCGTAATGGAGGGGAAACAAGGCAATGAAGGGACACAACGCGATGGAGGGGACACAACGTGATGCCGGGAAACAAGGCAATGGAGGTGACAGTGTGATGCAGGGGACACAAGGCAATGAAGGGACACAACGTGATGCAGGGGACACAGTGGGATGGAGGGAACACAGAGGGATGGGGGGACACGATGCAATGGATGGGATAAAAGGCACTGGGGGTGACACAATGCAATGGCGTGACAGCGCAATGGTGACACAGTGCAATGGTGACACAATGCACCGGGGGTGACACAGCGCACTGGGGGTGTCCCCACCCCGCGGCTCTCCCCACGGCGCAGGTGGCAGTTCCGGACGGAGGGCGCTGACGTGGGCTTCGGGGTGTACCTGAAGACCAAGGCCGGGGAGCGGCAGCGCGCGGGCGCCATGACCGAGGTGTACCCCAACCAGCGCTACAACTCCCACCTGGTGCCCGAGGACGGGTCCCTGACCTGCTCCACCCCCGGCATCTGTGAGCGCACCCCCCCCCCCCCCCGGGGCACCCCGGGCTGCTCCCCCCGGCGCTGACCGCCCCGTTCTCGCCCCGCCGCAGACGTGCTGCGCTTCGACAACACCTACAGCTACCTCCATGCCAAGCGGGTGAGCTACAGCGTGGAGGTGCTGCTGCCGGACGCCGCCGCCGCGCAGCAGATCCAGCGCCTCGGGGACCGGCCCAGCGAGGAGAGCCTCAACCACAGCCCCTAGCGCTGACCCCCCCCGGCTGCCGGAGCCCCCAGGATGGCCGCAGCCGCCCCAGGATGGAGACGGGGCTGAGGCCCCCGAGCGCAAGGACCAAGGAGGGGCTGAGCGGGGCTGGAGGGGCGGGAGCCCCCGGGGAGCCCCCCAGCTGTGCCTTAGGGGGCTCCTGGGCCCCCACTGCTGCGTGGGGTGGGGGGAGTAAAGGGACGGATGGAGCTGGGTCACCTCTGGTTATTGTCACCCAGCCCCACAACCAAACCCTGCTGCCCCCCCCCCAGCCCCATAACCGGACTCTGCTGCCCCCCCCCAGCCCCATAACTAGACCCTGCGCCCCCCCCAGCCCCATAACCGGGCCCTGCTGGCCCCCCGAGCCCCATAACCAGACCCTGCGCCCCCCCCAGCCCCATAAGCAAACCGTGCTGACCCCCCCAGCCCCATAACCGGACCCTACTGCCCCCCCCCCCCCCCCGGTAACTACTCCCCATTGCCCCCCACCCTCATATCCCAGCCATGTGACCGCCGCTGGGCGTCACGTGACTATTTCCCCTCCCGCAGCCCCGCGACGCCCCGCCCCTCTCGCGTGCCCCGGGGGGGCGGGGCCAGGTGACGTGTCCCCGGAGGGGCGGGGCGGGCTCGTGCTGCGGCGGGAGTGGGAGCGCGCGCGCCATGGGGGCGGCGGAGCCCGACCTCTACCGGGACACGTGGGTCCGGTACCTGGGTGAGCACCGCGGCGGGCACCGGGTGAGGGGCACGTGACACCGGGCACGTGACACCGGCACCGGGCACTTGGCACGGGGGCACCACATCGGGGCGGGCACCGGCACCGGTCAGTGCGCAAGGACCGGGTACCGGCACCGGGCACTGCACATGGACCGGGTACCGGCACCGGGCACTGCACATGGACCGGGTACCGGCACCGGTCAGTGCGCAAGGACCGGGCACCGGCACCGTGCTTGTCCTCAGGCACTGACACCGGGCGCTGTGTCAGGCAGCGCGGTTGCATCAGGCACCAGCACTGTGTTAGCAGGTGCCAGGCACTGACACCCGGCACTGGTTATGCACAATGCACTGAGTACCGGCACCGGGCACGCACACTTGTCCTTGGGCACACGCACCGGGCACCGGGTACCAGACACCAGCACCACGCACTGCATTGCGTCGGACACCGGCACGGTGCAGCCAGTACTGACATTTGCCCTTGGACACTGACACCGGGTACCAGCACCACACACCGAGCACTGGCACTGGGTACTGTTGTCCCACCACACTGGATAACAGCATCGCACACTGGCACCAATACTGGGTACCAGCGCCGCGCACCCGGGCACTGGGCATTGCCACTGCACAGCGGTCACCATCACTGGTCCTGGCACTGTGCGCCAGCAGCACGTGCTGACCCTGCACTGCCCCTGGGGACTGGGCACAGGCACCGGCACCGGTGCTGGTCACCGACAGCCGCGGGGTCCCGCGTGACCCATCTGCTCTGACCCCTCCGTGTGGGTCCTCACTTCTCCCAGCAGGCACAGGAACAGCCCGGGGGGTCCTGGTCCCCACTGACCCCCTGCTGCCCCCCAGGTTATGCCAACGAGGTGGGTGAATCCTTCCGCCCGCTGGTGCCGGTGCCGGTGGTGTGGGCCAGCTACGGCGTGGCCACCGCGTACGTGACTGCCGATGCCATCGACAAGGGCCGCAGAGCTGCCACCGTGAGTGCCACCCCCCCCCACCAGCCCCCCCCACTGCTCCATCCCCATGCCCTGACCCCCCCTCGTCCCCCTCCAGGCGCATGTGCAGGACCCAGCGCAGGCCACGCGGGTCGGGGTGGCCGTGGTGGACACGTTCATCTGGCAGAGCCTGGCCTCGGTGGCCATCCCTGGCTTCACCATCAACCGGCTCTGCGCCGCCTCGCTGGCCCTGCTGGGCACCCTCACCCGCTGGCCGCTGCCCCTGCGCCGCTGGGCCACCACTGCCCTGGGGCTGGCCACCATCCCCGTCATCATCACCCCCATCGACAGGTAAGGGGACACCCGTGGCATGGAGCGCTCCTCATCCCAGGGGAACCTTGGAACTGGGTGGGGGAAGCATGGGGTGATTGAGGGGGGGTCCAGCCCCACAGGGATGACCAGGAACTGGGTGTTAGTAGGGCCCTAAGCCTGGTTTTGGTGACACCCGGGATGCTCCTGGCATTAGGGACCACCCCAGCCACCCCATCAGAGCCGGTTAACCAGGGACACCCCCCGCTGCCCCGCTTCCCTTCTCCTGCCACAGGACCGTGGACTTCCTGATGGACTCCAGCCTCCGCAAGCTCTATGGGGCACCAGGAGAGCCCCCGGCCCCGCACTGAGCCCCCCCGGGGACACTGAACCTGATCTTGGGGTGCTGAGACCCACAACTGTGAACCCCCCTCCCCTGATCCCACACCCGGTGACAGCCCCGGGGCTGGTCCTAATAAACCATTTCAAGGCTGACCCTGTTGTGGGTGGTGTTTGGAGACCCCATGGCCATGTCCCCTCCCTGGGGACACACACACACAGGTCTGGCTGTGTCCCAGCCCCTGGGATCTCCACCTGAGGATGGGGGGTCCCTGATCACCCCCCAGCACCCCCAGGTGCCAGCTGGAGCCCCTCCATCCTCCCACAGGCACTGCCAGTCCCATGGGGGCTGCCACCATGTCCAAGGTCTTCAGTGGCGCCTCCCGGCACCCAAATCCCCCCAGGCAGAAGCCACCTGCTCCAGCGCCATGGCCTGGGGCTGTGCCACCGTGCGCGGTGGCCACGTGTCCCAGTACCACGAGGTACCACCAGGGTGATGTGGCTTCCAGGCAAGGTCATGGGGGCCCCAGCCTGCGGTGGCATCTGCATGGTCCCACGCGGACAAGCTTTAGAGAAGAGAGAACCACTTTTAAGTGGGGAGGAGGAAGGGGGGCACCAGCTCACCCCCAGCCCTGCGCCAGGCTCTGGTGGTCTGGAGCCATCTCACCCCCTTTGTTCATCTCTGTGGGGATGAGGGCTCCCCCCACGCTCTGGGACATTGCCCAAGGCCTGTGCCAGCAGAGCCCCAACCATAGCAGATGCCACCAGCGCCAGCCTGGCCAGCAGGAACCTGGCACCGCGCTGGGGACAGCGCCAGACCAAGCAGGGCTTCAGCAGGCGGGGTGGTGGGTTTGGGACCATGGGGCTGGAGGTGTCCACTCACCTTCCCACCACAGCACCTTCTGCACCAGCAATGGTCCAGCCATCTCCCGGTGGGGTGTCCCCTCTCCTGGGAGCCCTGGGGCAGGATGCGGCCGATAGAGCCTGTGAGGACCCCCAGGATCCCAAACCCACGTGTGCCACCGCATCCTGGCCCGGTCCCCAGCAGCTCTCTGGGAGGGTGTCAGCGCAGTGGCACAGGGCTCTCCAGGAAGGAACTGGGAGCTGGGACAGGGTCTCCAGCAGGAGCACATCCCATCCACACTGCAGAGCTGCTGCTCCCTGCCCCGGGGCTCACTGCTGGCCCCTGTGGGGACAGGCAGCCCTGGGCACGCAGGGACAGCAGCTTGGTCACAGCCAGGACCTCAGATGTCCCCACATCAGCCAGGACCAGAGCTCAGATGTCCCCACATCACAGCCCCCGGCCTCGGCACGGGGACATGCGTGGGGGCATCATCTCTGCAGCCACCTCTGGCCTCAGAACTGGCTTCTCCATCCGCTTATCTGCGGAGACAACCGGTGGCTGAGCTGGGATTTGGCACCTGCTCCCAGCAGGAGAGCTCAGCACGGCATGGGAGATGCCATGGAGCTCAGGCAGGTGCCCCAAGCTCTGTGTCCAGGACCCACGTGCAGCACCATGCGCAGCCGAGGTGGTGGCCCCAGACTGACCCTTAGGGTGTGCATCCACCCCAGTACTGATGGTGCTTCTGGGGACTCCCTCCAGCAGCCGAGCTGGGACCTGGTGGCACAAGGGGGTTGGTTGTGTCACCCGTGGTGGCTGTCCCACGGGTCTGGTGTCCCTGCAAGGCCAGCAGAGTGGATCCATGGTCCTTGGCCTCCCCCTGGAGAAAAAGGAGAGGGATGGAGGTGGCTGGGCCACCCTTGGGTTAAAAACTGCCCCAAACACCATTATCTTACAAAAGTAGAAGGGCTCATTTATTTATGGTCTTCCCAAAGGGAGCAGAACACGGGCTGGGGGCCCTTTGCTGCTGGGGAGCCTCAGCCACAGGTGCCACCAGAGGCATCACTGGGATGGTGGCCACCAGACCCCGTTCCCCATCTCCTTCGCACACCAGTTCTCACTGGACCCTGTGGCCTTCTGGGATGTCCCATGTAGGGACCGGGGCCACGGGGCCCTCTAACCAGGGTGATGTGGGGCTGGGAGGGGACTTGCTGGGTGGATGCTGTTCACTGTGGGGACCATGAGCCCACTGACAAATGGGCTTTTGGGGTGGGTTTTCCATTCTCTAAGTGGCTCCAGGTCACAGCCCAACGTGGACCATGGCTACAGGTAGGCTGAGAACGTGCTGCACTCATCACCGCACGGGCCAGAACCCCTGGAGGGGTGCAGCAGCCCCCAACACACAGCTCGAGGAGCTCAAGGGAAATGGGGTGATTTGAGGAGCCCCTTGAGGTTTGGGTTCCCTGGTGGCAGCTCTGCCCACCCCAGACAATGGGGACACCCTGCCCATGCTGCCTCCAGCTGCAGGGTGCTGGACGTGCTGCTCCTGCCACAACGTGCCCTTCATGAACGCCTCCTCCAGCCTTTCCATGGAGAAGGAAGTGGATTCTCCTGGGAAAAAACCACCCCAAGCCCCCAGTCCTTGATGCTCTCGGGGGCCGAGGGAGAGGCTCTGGTGGGTGCCCAAGCACTGCAGGAAGCTGGTGCAGGGTACCCCGGACCATTCCCAGGTGCTGGGGCCTCCAGTGGGTTCTGCTCACGTCCAACCAACAGACACCATGAGTAAGAAAAAGGAAAGCACCTGGCTCCTCCCGGGGGAGAGCGGGACCCCCGCCACCCCCTACCACTTGAGGAAGTCCCTCACGCGGCTCCATAGCTTGGTGATCCAGAGGTTGACCCCCAGGTCGGTCAGGTACTGGATTTCGGGCGTCAGCATCTTGCGGCACAGCTTCTGGTGCTTCTTGTTGATCTTCTTCTTCAAGTTGTAGCCCAGGATGGACTTCTCCCCCAGCGGCTGCCAGGGTTGCATGGAGGACTCCTGGATGGCGCTGGCGTCCACGGGGTGTCCCCCATCGATGCAGATGCTGTTCATCTTCTCATTCTCCCGCTGCAGCTCAGCCACATCCCTGGCCATCCGCTCCCTCCCGTAGGCCTCCACTTTACGCCAGAAGGTGGCATTAAAATAGCGGTAGAGCTTGGCGTCGATGAGGTTCCAGGAGGTGGCCTTCTCGTAGAGCTCAGGTGTCAGCCGGGACACAGTGGAGCCCTTCCGGGCATTGAGCTTGAAGTAGAGGACATCCTCCAGCTGCCAGCACAGTAGCTCCTTCAGCAGCACCAGCGACTCGTCGAAGTACTCGAGCAACATGACAAGGTGGAAACGCTGATCTATCTCCCGGATGTGCTCCTCCACCAGCGGGCTGTTGGCGTTCATGTTGTTGTCATAGCCCAAGTCGAAGAAGAGGAGGTTTTGGAGGTAGTGAGCATTGAACCCGTTGGGGTCATAGTAGTGCCAAGGGTCCCGGAGGAACTCCGCCAGCTTGTCGTCCCCGCTCAGCTTCCAGGTGAGGGGAATGACGCGCCCGAAGTAGTGGAAGGAGGACTCGAAGAGGTAGGCAGGGTCCCGCAGCACCGTCACAAACGTGGTGTCAGCCGGCAGGAGCTTGCGCACCTCCTCGTAGTGGAAGCGCATGTGGTTGCAGATGATGTTGAAGCAGGCACCGGGCCGGTAGTGCTGCACTTGGCTGCGCTCGAAGAACGCGGGGTAGTAGAAGTCGTTGCGGCCGTTGGGGAAGGCGAACTTGAGGCGGTGCTTCTCGCCAAAGCGGAAGAGGATGTTGAGGATGGTGCTGCTGGCCGTCTTGTGCGTCTTCATGAACATGATGTTCACCTTGGGCACGCAGCTCCGGCCCGACGCGCTGCCCGTGCCGTTGGCTGCCGCGGCCAGAGCCTTGCCGGGGGCTGCAGAGGAGGAGCAGGAGGAGGAGATGGGGATCCTGGTGGGGACAAGATGGGACAAAGTGAGAGGGCAGCTGGGCCAACACGGTTCAGCCACCACTGAGGCTCAGCCGTGTTCCTTCCTGGAGGAGCTGGATGGGGAAAGGGTGCTCAGCCTGGGGATGGGTGCTCACCCCCAGCACCCATTAGGATCCCCAGTGCAGAGGAGGTTGGGTTTGGGCAGAGCCCCCTGTACCCCACACCATCCCCAGAGCCCCTGAGCCACCAAACCAAGCTCACCCACGCCTGGACAGCCCCAGTCACTGAGAATGTGCTGCTGTGGGGGTCAGACTCCACCAGCATCAGCACAGCCTGAGCAGAGGGGTCCCCATCCTTCCCCCTGGGCTTGGCTGTGGTGGCCCTGGTGATGTTGAGATGTGCATCAAGACAAGCCCTCCGTGGCCATAACTCCATGGACAGGAGCTATTAACATTCTTGTGAGGTCTGGAAGCTGCCCACCCCTTGTAGGAGCTGTGGAGGATCCAGCATCCCAGTGAAGAGGTGAATAATCCCCATGCCCAGCTCCACAGATGGGCACTGGGAGCATCATGTGTTTTACCCGAGCTGCCTGGGGCAGGGACCACAGCCCTCTGTGAGTGACTCTGGACACTGTTAATGAAGGTGCAAAGCTGATCCCTGATAACGATCCCTTTGGGCAGCATGAGCAGCAGCTTATGCAACACCCACAGGTGGATCCTGGAGATAAGCTTAGAGATAAATTCAGTGCCAGGAGCTGAGCAACGGAGAGCTTTGAACCTCTCCATGCCCATTGCTCTGCGTGACAGTGTACATGTGGCAGCCCTCTGGTAACTCCTAAGGACAAGCCCTCAATGATAAGCACCCAAGTAACTGCTCCCCTCTGCCTGCTGCTCCTGACTGCTGGGGAATGTCCCTGCGATGCTTTTCCTTCTCCCAGGGGACACAAAGCTGGGGTGGGGTGGGGGTCCTGCACCTCCTCGTCCCACCATCACCCACGGTGTATGTATGGGTGCACACATCTCCATCCTGCCTCAAGGTGAGCATCCTCAGCCCCCCGGGGAGCTGGGGTTCCCCTTCACCGACTTATGGGGTGCAGACACTGGCATGAGGTTGTAGGGAGGGGATGTCTTGGTGTGAAGCCATCAGAGCCTGGGAAACCCCAGGATTTTCCCAAGCTTTCCAGGGCTGGAGAGCTCTGGTTGGGTATGAAACAGGGCGGCCGAGCTGCGCGGGCACTCACTCTGCCATGCTGACTTGCAGCGGAGGGACGGCGTAGGAGTAGAGCAGCAGCATGAAGCTGGTCAGGAGGGTCCCCAGGATGAGCCCCTTGCACATGGACCTCCAGTGCTTCCCATGATGCAGCATCCTGGTCACCTGCAGGAGAGGAGAGCTGTTAGCGCCGGGAGATGGGGAAGCTGGGACAGAGAGGGCTCAACTCACCTGTGCTGGGGAGCATCTCACTGTGTTTTGGCACTGGCACTGCCAAGACTGAGGTGAGGCAGCACCAGGCATGTCCCCACTGCTGGCACAACCGCTTCATGGCCAAGGAGCAGCAGCTCTGCTCAGCCTGAGCAACCTTTGCCCACCTGGAGGAAACCCAGCAGCCTGAGCTAGAGCCAGGGGAAGGAAGGAGCTGCCATGGGGTAGAGCAAGAGGACTGGAACACCACGAACATGAGCAGGAGCTTTCCAAGGGCACTGGGACCCCTTTTCCCAAGGAAACCTCCAGCTGCACCAGGAGCTCCATCAGCTCAGGGATGGATGCTGCTCTGTGCACCCAGCGCAGGCATGAGGGAGGTCCTGGGGCCTCCAGCAGCACTGAGGGCAATGTTCAGCCTTGGGTGGCTCCAGGTGGGGACAGGGGGGACACGGACCTATTGGGCAAGGGGGACCCGGGGCAGGATGTCACCTCCCTGAGCACATTACACGCGTGTGCATGCAGCGGGGCATGCACAGCCAGAGGGCACATGCACACAAACACACATGCACATATGCATGTATATGGAGATGCATGTATTCATACACACTGGGACACAGACACATATTGTGCATGCACACACAGGTACATGCATCTATGTGTGTTCATGCACCCACATCCATGCAGACACATGTGCACACATGTATGCACTCATAAATGCCCCCTAAGGACACAGACACCCTTATGCTTGCACACCCAGGGACACACACACACACACACATGTACATCCATGCACACACAGGGATACACACACACATGCACACCCAGGCATACACAGGGACACGGACACACACATACATGCACACACACACACATACATGCACACCCATACACACAAACGGGGACACACACACACATACATGCACGCACACACACACATGCACACACACACACACATGCACACACACATGCACACACACACATATGTGCACACACACATGCACACACACACGCACACACACACACATGCACACACACACACACACATGCACACACACACACATATGCACACACACACACATGCACGCACACGCATGCACACACACACATATGTGCACACACACATGCACACACACACACGCACACACACATGCACACACACACACATGCACACACACACGCACACACACACATGCACACGCGCACACACACACATGCACACACACACACATATGCACACACACACACATGCACGCACACACATGCACACACACATGCATGCACACACACACACATGCACACACACACACATGCACACACACATATGCACACACACACACATGCACACACACACATGCACGCACACACACACACATGCACACACACACACATGCACACGCGCACACACACACATGCACACACACACACATATGCACACACACACACATGCACGCACACACATGCACACACACATGCATGCACACACACACACATGCACGCACACACACACACATGCACACACACACACATGCACACACACACATATGCACACACACACACATGCACACACACACACGGATACACACACACACATGCACACACACACACGTGCACACGCATGCACGTACAGGGACACACACACAGAGGCGCGGGCCCACCTCTGTCCCCCCGGCACCGCCGGGGACACGGGGGGGGGGTTCGGGCAGCTCCGCTGGCCCGCGGCCGCATTGCTGCAGGCTGTCCTCTGCGGCAGGACACGGGGACGAGCCACCGTGACCGCGGCACCGGGGCTGCCAGCGGAGCCGGGAGCCCCCCCCGAGCTGGGGCAAACCCCGCAGCCCCCTTCCATCCCGGGGCTTGGAGCTGGCTGAGGTTCAATGTCCATCCCAACCCCGACCATTCCGTGATTCTCCGACTGAGCGGCAGCAGCATCTCCCCAGCCCCGGCTCTTTCCTCCCCGCCATGCAGCGAAGCCCCCTCTGTTTATCCCCGCTGCCCCCCAAGCAGGCGGGTTACCTGGTGCGGGCAATGCTGCTGGGACACGCGGAGCCCGGGCGGCTGCTCCCCCTGCCCGCCCCCCCCGGCGCCTCGGGTGCTGAGATTTCCAGCTCGATGAATAATGAATGGAAAGTGCAACCGGAGCCCGGGCTGCGGCCGGGCGCGGGGCACAGCTCGTCCTGGCCCCCGGCGCGGCAGCGAGGACACCGGCGGCGGGGGGGCACCCCAAAAGCTCACCCAAGCGCTGCGCTGCAGCAGGGACGGAGGTCAGGCAGCGCCGGCTGCAGCCAGCCTCATCCTGCCCGGTGCGTGGAGCCGGTGGCAGGCGCAGCACGGCACAGATGGGACACAGCGGGTGTTCAGCACAACCACACGGGAGCGGGTGGCCCTGACCCTTACCCCAGCCCGGCTCTGAGGACCGGGGGGTCTCACATACCCGGGAGCAGCCAGAGTTTGGTCTTGCCCACGGTCACCATCCACAGTGGTAAAAGGTGCTGGTGGGAGCCAGGCAGCGCCAGCGGGGACACCCACCAGCACCGGGGTGAAGCTGCATCCCGCTGGCTCATGGGTTGTCCTTGTCACCACAGCAGCACTGACCCCAGGGAAGCAAACCAGCTCCATGAGCCCGGCTCCAGCCCCGGGGGGGTCCTGCTATCCCCCCCGGAGCAGCAGGGAGCCCCATCCCTGGGCACTGGGATGCCAGGAGGATGGAGCTCCACCCTGGCTGGCTCCCTGGGGTGGCTCTGGCAAACAGTTCCCAACCCAGCTCCTCTATTGACTTTGCCTTCAATGAGTGGCTTAATTATTAATAGCTTGCTGAGAGAAACGTGGTGACTGAGGCGCTCTCCTGGGGCTGCGTTAGTGCCGGGCAGCTGCAGCGCCAGCTCCCAGCTGCCTGCTTGAAATTCCCAGCCGGAGGACACGGCAGCACCGGCCATTTCCCCACAGGTCACTCCCAGCACGGCCCAGGCCATGCGGCTCTGCAGCTCCATCCGCATGTCCCAGCAGCTCCTCTGGTCCTCTGGGACATCCCAGAGCCTTCTTTGGGGTTTTCTCTATAGGTGCCATCTCCTTTACATCCAACCACTATAGCTGCTGTCCACATCCACCTGCCCCTTGCTCCTCTAGCCCTACAAGCCCATGGAAATGGTCCTTATCCCACAATCCCAACTTAATGCAGACATGATGCTTCCTACCCCCCTTGCACTCCCCTTACGGGTGCAAACGCCCATCCTCACACGCCCCGCACACCCTGCCCCCCAGATCTGCCCCCCAAGCATCACCTTTTCCTCTGCTTGAGCTGCTCCCTGTGAGCCCTCCCTCTCCTCTCCTGGGCTGGCCGAGGCGCAGGGGGAGCGGGTGGCACGGGGCGGGGGTGCCGATGCTGCTCCGACATGGAATAAGCTCTTCCCGGCAGCTCCCCGCGAACGCTGGCTGGTCCGAAGCCTCCCCGCTAACCACGGCGCTTACGGCATCTCCGGGGGCCCGGCCCCGTGTCACTGGCCTGGGGAAGGGGGAGAAGAGGCAGCGGTGAGGGGCGCTGCGGGAGGGACGCGGGGCTGCGGCCGGGCACTGCCCGGCTCACCCGGGCCAGCCCCTGGGTGCCCGCGGCCACCCCGAGCCTCCGGCTCCCCACCCACCGCCGCGGCACAGAGGAGGCATTGAGGCGCTGCCGGGCAGAACAACGGCCACGTTTGTCTCCATCTGCGCCACCGGCCTCAACGGGGACATTGTCACCGGCAGCGCCCAGCCCGGCATGGCCCTGCGCTGGCAGCCGGGGTGCCGCCGGCCGCGGGGGGACAATGGCTGCCCCTCGGCGGTGGCACCCGGCTCCTCGCCTCTTGCCGTGTCCCATGGCTGCTGTCAGCTCCCACCACCGCAGCTCACCTGGAGGTGGGGGGCTCGGCCCCACAGCCCCGTGCCTGCCGCCCCGGGGTGCCCGGCCAGCACTGCGCCAGCTCCTCTTCATCCTCCCTCCCGCAGGCTCCCTGCCCTCCCTCCCCGCGCCTGCCCTATCTAAAGAGCTTTTATGGCCTTCGTGGCAGCAATATTTATGCTCCCTGAACCCAGCCCGTGCGATAACGATGGAGCCACTGTGCTGCCACCAGCCTTGCCCACAGTGCTGCTCCCACTGCGCTGCGCTGGCGATCTGGGGGCACCCAAAACGCATTTGGGGGCTCAGTGGTGCTGCTGCCTGCTCAGCTGCAGAAGACACAGCCCCATGGGCAGCATCACCCCACGGTGGGGCAGGAAAGGGGCCATTGTGCTCCCGGACCGGTCCTCGGCACTTCCCACTCCTGATCCTCACCTGAGCCACCAGGATGGAGGGGTTGGGGTTAGCTGAGCCCCAGGGCAGCTCTTGCCCCATCGCAGGCAGTGGTCACATCCTGCCCTGCCTCGGCAGGGCGAGGTCCATCCCGGGGTCAACCTGTGCAATCCCCAGGCTGCCCCAGCCCTGCTGGGGAGAGCCAGAATGTCCCCTGTCATGGCGAGACAAGGGACGAGGAGCTGCCACCACCCTGCAGGGGCTGGCATGGCCCTGCTCCCCTGGGACACCCCCCGGCCGTGCAGGGGGGATCTGACAGCAGAGGGGAAAGGGCACCTCTGTGCAGGGGAGAGAGCAAGTGCCCGAGCGAGCACAGGCAGCTCCGGGACGCGTCCTGCTGGAGCAGAGGCTGCTGTGGGACAGGGACAGGAGGCCTGGCCCAAGTGTGTCCGAGCTCATGGCCTCGTCCAGCCCTTCTTTGAATGCATTTCCAGTTGCATCTAGCCCTGCCTGGGACCATGCCAGGGATTTCTCCTCCCAGGCCCATCTGTCACAGGCCACGACACCAGATTAAATATCAGCCCTGGCTCTTCCAGCCCTTTCCATTCCCTCACCTGGAAACAGCAGCGCGGGGGCAAGGAACCACCCCACAGCCTCTCCACAGGGCACCTCTCCATTCCGGGGTCCCCCTTTGTTTTGGGAATGCTGCCACAAAGAAATCCCACCCGGACAAGGAGCGCGGGATGTGGGGTAGATGAGCCGGGAGCTGCGACACCCCACCTCCAGCACCCCTGTAACCCACCCCCAGGAGGCCTCACCGTGTCCCCCACCCACCTGGGAGAAGGCAGAGCGAATCCCCCCGCTCGCGCTGGGAAGCGGGGCTGGCGCGGGGGATCCCGAGGGATGCGGTGAGGAGCCGGGCTGGGGCACGGGCAGCAGCACCCGGTCCCGGGCCTCGGTCCTGCCGGACACGCACTGCCCAGGCGTGGCGACACAGGGAGCTGTCACGGGGAGAAGGTGTCATCAGGGTGGGAAAGACAGGAACCGGTGCCTGCCCAAGTGGTGCGACCAGTCCTTGGCCTCTGCCAGCCCAGCCCAGCGCCATGAGCCCAGCACCCACCCCAGCACCACGCCTCTGGGTGCTGTGAGTGATGTGGGTGTCTGTGGGTGCTGCAGGTGCCTGTGGGTGCTGTGGGTGTCTCTGAGTGCTGCAGGTGCCTATGAGTGATGTGGGTGTCTCTGGGTAATGCAGGTGCCTATGAGTGATGTGGGTGTCTCTGGGTAATGCAGGTGCCTATGAGTGATGTGGGTGTCTCTAGGTAATGCAGGTGCCTATGAGTGATGTGGGTGTCTCTGGGTGCTGCAGGTGCCTATGAGTGATGTGGGTGTCTCTGGGTAATGCAGGTGCCTATGAGTGATGTGGGTGTCTCTGGGTGCTGCAGGTGCCTATGAGTGATGTGGGTGTCTCTGGGTGCTGCAGGTGCCTATGAGTGATGTGGGTGTCTCTGGGTGCTGCAGGTGCCTATGGGTGCTGTGGGTGTCTCTGGGTGCTGCAGGTGCCTGTGGGTGCTGTGGGTGTCTCTGGGTGCTGCAGGTGCCTGTGGGTGCTGTGGGTGTCTCTGGGTGCTGCAGGTGCCTGTGGGTGCTGTGGGTGTCTCTGGGTAATGCAGGTGCCTATGAGTGATGTGGGTGTCTCTGGGTAATGCAGGTGCCTATGAGTGATGTGGGTGTCTCTGGGTGCTGCAGGTGCCCGTGGGTGCTGTGGGTGCTCGGGCTGCGGTGCGGCTGGGAGGCTCCACTCAAGGTCTCCTGGCCCATGGTGGAAGCCTGGCTCCAGGTGCAGCTTCCCAAGGGCTCCCCCCATGTGCTGGGCACCCCCCCCCTTCCCAAGAGGTGAAGTCAACGAAAGGGGAAAAACGAGGGGAAAGGAAATGAACAGGAAAATGCTCCCGAGTCCGAAAGTGAGGGAAGGGAGGGGAAAAGAGAGGCACGGAGCAGGGCAGGAGGGGCAGGGAAGGAAGAGGAGGGCAGGCAGCGGCGACTGCGGGGCCGCGGTGAGCCCATGGCCGAGGCGAGCCCATGGCCGCGGCCCTGCCCCCGGAGCGCAGCCCCCCGGGACTCCTGCGGGGTGCGGCGGCCCCGCGCCGCCCCGCACAAGGCTCCCGGGGGCCCGCAGCCCCCGCCATGGCCGCCAGGACCCGGGCTCACCAAGCCCAGGGGAGCCCCCCCGCACCTCGGGACCCCCCTTGCCCCCCGCCGAGGAGCCAGGGAAGGGGAAGGCGCCCCACGGACGCTGCCCGCTGCAGGCGCTCCCCTGCTGACCGCCCCGGCAGCCACGGGCAGGCCTCAGCCTGCGAGCAGGCCCCGCGGTGGGAACGGGTGATGGGGGGTGTTGGGGAGAAAAACACGGATTTAGGGGAAAAGCGGGGGCAACGCTGCTGGAGGGGCTGCCAGCCACCCCCGGGGTGCTCCGCACGGACCCCTGCCACTGGAGCAGCTTGCTCCCAGCCCCTGTGTCCAACCTGGCCTTGAGCACTGCCAGGGATGGGGCAGCCACAGCTTCTCTGGGCACCCTGGGCCAGGGCCTGGCCACGGCGTCCCCTCAGTGCCCCCCCAGCAGCCCCGGTCACGGCCACGGTGCCTCCTGGGTCAGTTTGTGCCCTCGCCTTCATCCCGGCACCGGGCACCGGTGAGGAGAACCCGGCTCCATCTCCCCCCCCCGCCATTGCCAGCATCGCGCCGAGCACCCTCTCCCCCGGGCCCTGCCGCAGCCGGACCCGCTCCCGTGCCCGCAGGCACCCTGCCCCTCGCTGGCCATGGCGCACCAGGAGCGGCCGCAGCCCTGCCGAGGGCAGGGCGGCCCCCCCGGCCTCCCCCCTCCTGCCCCACGGGCTGTGCGTGCCCCCGGCCATGGTGGTGGCCCATGGAAAGCCCCAGGCCCTTCCCTACAGAGCCGCTTTCCAGCCCGCTGCTCCCCGTGGCCCCGGGTTGAGCTGAGCACAAAGCCAGGGCAGAGCAGACCCTTCCCAACCCCGCTGGGGGCAGCAAGGACGGGCAAAGGGTGACAAGGAGCAAGGTCAGAGCCACGGTGCGCAGGGGTTGGGGCACCTGGAGCAGGGCCCCCGCAGGAGGAGCCCCCTCCAGCCCCACACGTGCACGGGATGCGGTGCGGTCCCCCCGCAGCCAGGAGGGAGGAGACAGCACTGGGTAAGTGTCACCTGCCCTAATGACACGTAAAAAGCCAAGAGGGTGGCTCTGGGATGGGCTCCTCTCCACCAAAGCCAGGGTGCTCTGTGCTGGGCAGTGCCCGGCAGCTCCTGCTCCACCGTGGGGCTGCTCCTCCACCCAGGGCTGTGCCAATCCAAAAGGAACAACCCCAGAGGGACCTGCAAGAGCCTCCTCCTCCTTCCTCAGGAAGCAGAGGTGGCACCAGCACGAGGGGCTGGTGACACTGATGCCGTGGTCCAAGGCAGGATGAGCAGCACCGGCGCAGGGCAGCACTGGGAAAGGCACAGCAGGAAGTTTATTTACAGAGGGGAAACGGTTTCATTTTGCGTTCCTGTCCCAGGATCAAAGCTGAGGGTTCTTCAGCCAAGGACAAGGGTGGCCACAGGGCACAGCCCCGTCACGCTCGCCGTGCCTTCTTGCTTTTCTTCTTCTCCTCCTTGACAGCAGCATCGTGGGCTTTCCTCTTCGCAGCGAGTTTGTTTGCCTGTGGAGAACCACAGTCAGAGCCACGTGCAGCCACGGAGGGCAGCTCTGCCCTGGACCCACCAACCCCCGGCTGTAACGTGGAGAGATGGACCCATACTGCAGGCACCCGGGTCGCTGCCCTCACCAGCTGCAGCAGAGCAGAAGGAGCAACCTCGAGCCGGCACAAGGTGGGACAGACCTGGCTTTAGTGATCCACCACCACGAGCCCATTTGGGAAGAGGCAAAGGTGCTGGGCCCACAACAGCCCTATGCTCCTACCTCTCGGACTTTCCTCTTCTTGCCAAACATGATCTTCTTGTAGAGGTATTTCTCCCTCTTCTTCATCATCATGATGGCCAGGCGCTTCTCCTCGCTCTGCTGCTCCTGCTCCAGGCGCTGCTTGTCCTCCAGCTGCAGCTTCCCGGCCGTCACCGTCACCGGCAGCGCCTGCAGGAGCCAGAGCTCAGCACCCGGAACCCACCGCCCTCCGCAGGGACGCACGGAGCACCCTCCACAGCAGGCAGCAGGTCCTGAGCAGGGGCAGGGCTCCAGGACCCAGCGGAGCGGTGGCTGCAGGAGCAGCACAGCCGCAGCAGTGCCAGCTCTGTACCTTGTTGCTCTGAGTCTTCTGCTCTTCCAGCTTCTTTAATTTCATCTCCTCTTCCTTTTCAGACTCATCTTCCTCCTCCTCCTCCTCCTCATCGTTGTTGTCCTCCTCTTCCTCCTCTTCTTCCTCCTCACTCTCTTCATCTACAGACAGAGCACCGTTATGAATGGCAGAGCAGGCACCAGCTCCAGAGCAGGTCCAGCCCTGCTCAACTCCCCAGCTCCTGATCCCAGAGCCTGGCGTCACCTGGCTCCTCTCCCCTCTGCATCGCCAGCAGCTTCAGCTTCTCAGGAGGGATGTAGTCTCCCTCCTGCTCTGTCACGAAGGGCGAGAGGTGGGGGGGCAGCAGCACCCCCGGGAAGTAGTCAGCCACAGGGAGGCACAGCTTAGCATTGACCGAGTCGAAGACCCACTGAGGCTGCAGGTAGTACCTGTGGGGCAGAGGGACTCAGGCTCCGGAGCTCATGGGCTAGAGGGGAGCGTGGTGGGACAGCTCTCGTGCCTCACCGACCTGCCAACAACCTGCTGCTGCACCTGGGGCCGGTCAACGATCTGGTGGGTGATGGATGGGTCGCTCACGTCATAGGTGGCCCCGATGCACAAGGACTTGTCCCACGAGACTTGGCCACCGAAGCACCTGCCAGCAAAGCCCACTGAGGGGTCAGGCAGGCAGGGGGGCCCACGGGGTCCCCTCGCCTGCAGCAGGTCAGGCAGATCGGCCCCCAAGGCCTGATGCAGGGGCAGCAGCGGGGCACAGCACGTACCGGATGACAAAGGCCAGCGGCTCCCGAGGCACCTCCCTGTTGAGGAAGAAGCGCAGGCCCTCAAAGAGCTTCTTGTGCTTCTCCAAGGCCTCCTGCTCCTTCTTCCTCGCGTCCATCTGCTCCGCAGTCTCCTGCTCAGAGCAAAGTATTCAGCCTCCTCCCCAAGACCAGCCCCTGCCAAGCCCTCTGCAGGGTGCCAGCCCCATTGTGCTCCCAGTCCCTGCCAGCACCACACCAGCCCCTGCCTGGGCACAAAACCTACCCCAGGCAGGATGCCCCAAGGCCAGGGCTGAGCCCCACCACCAGGCTCTTACCCCCTCCACTGGGAACTCATCCAGCTCCACCTCCTCCTCGTGGGTCGGTGCCACCACTCGGGCCAGGCTGGAGCTCAGAGCCGACAGCTTCTGCAGCAGGAGGAGATGAGGAGGGTCAGGCCCAGACAGGGCTTTGGGATGGCAAAAGGGGCAGCCTCATGGGGGAGAAGCTTCTCGGACCAAGAGGTCACAAGACTGGAGAGAGATTCAGCCTCCTCTGTGTACTGTCCCACCCCAAGTCCCCCACCACGCAGAAGGGACGCCAAGCACAGCTCCTCCCTTGTTCAACAAGGAGTTTGAGACCAGCCTCCTCCACCACGGAAGGGTGTGGCTCTGCTCCTCAGTCCCTACACACCAAGTGCCCCACAGCAGGAGGAGGTGTGGGGTCAGGACACCAAGACCACGCAGGATCCTCCCATGGAGCACGGTGACAGCAGTGTCCCTCACCTCCAGGTAGCTCTCCGAATCCATGGCGTATTCCTTGCCCTCTGCAGGCTTCAGCTCAGCATCGGCCTGGCCATCGATCTGGGGGGAGAAACAGGATGTGGGGAAGCAGCTCCCAAATCCCAGAGACCCCAAACACCCCCTGACCCTCCAGCATGGCCTCGCTTCCCAGCACCCCGAGCCAGGAGCAGCTGGTGCCTCACCTTGGGTGGGTAGAGCAGGTTGAGGGACTGGTAGAGGCGGAAGTTGACGAAGCCCAGGAGCGTGGTGTAGAACTCGGTGAAGGTGGCCATCACCCGGTAATCCACATCCGTGGGGTGCTGCGGGCACAGCGAGGGTGAGGACACAGGGACAAACTCCAGGGAGGGAGAACTAATGCTGCCTGGGCAGGACATGGGCTGGCCAAGGAGATGCTGCAGGGCGAGCTGGAGGGGTGAACCTCAGCAGGGGCCAGACAAAAAACTGGGAAGCCTCAACCCAACTGTGCCAAACCCAGGGGTGAAATGAAAGGATCCTGCCTGGCAAGGGGGAATGGTTCTAAACTGACAGAGGGGAGATGGAGCTGAGCTCTTAGGCAGAAGCTCTTCCCTGTGAGGGTGCTGAGGCGCTGGCCCAGGGTGCCCAGAGAAGCTGTGGCTGCCCCATCCCTGGCAGTGCTCAAGGCCAGGTTGGACACAGGGGCTTGGAGCAAGCTGCTCCAGTGGAAGGGGTCCCTCCCCGTGGCAGGGGGTTGGAACTGGATGAGGTTTAAGGTCCCTTTCAACCCAAACCAGCATGGGATGACTCCGTGATACAATCTTGGCAAGGTGCAGCACAGCGATGAGTCTGACTTGGCTCCTCACTAAGTGGTACCAGCCTCCTTCCTCAGGTTAATCTTTAATTGCTGATTGAGGCATATTTGGTAATTAACAAGAGAAAACAAGGAACTGGGGAGGCTGGTACAGACAGGCATGGGGACACGGGGACAGCCAGCCTGGAGGCTGGGCCCCACTGGGCCCTTTATGCATTCCACAGCATGAGCGCCACAGGGTGGTCCCTCAGCTGTCCTTGGGAGGGACTTTAGCAGCGCCTGTTGTGTCTGATGAGGGGTGACAGGTTTGAACTGAAAGAGGAGATTCAGGCTGGACATGAGGAAGGCATTTTTCACCATGAGGGCAGTGAAACACTGGCACAGGTTGCCCAGATTGGTGGTGGATGCCTCATCCCTGGAGACGTTCAAGGCCAGGCTGGATGTGGTTCTGAGCAACCTGGTCTAGTTGAAGATGTTCCTGCTCATTGCAAGGGGCTGGATTAGATGAGCTTTGGGGATCCCCACCAAGCCAAACTCTGATTCTGTTCTAACCCTTCCCCATCCCAGCGAAGGCAGCAGTGGGGCAGCAGCAGCGCGGGTCCCGCACAGATCCTGCCGTGTTCCCCCCTAGTACTCACATCATGGGCAAAAGTGTAAGGGGTGATCCATGTGATGGGCTGCCCCAGCACCTCGGCCTGGTAGTAGATGCCCTTGATGGAGAGGAAGACCTGGGAGGGACAGGAGAGAAGGCTCAGGGGAAGGAAGACCATGGGTGCTCCCTTGTCCCGTTCTTGTCAACCCTTCCCCTGTCAGTGGAGTCATCAGGGGAGTATCAGGCAGCCCAGCAGCACCCGTTCCCCAGCTGAAGCACCAGCACAGAGGGCCCAGTGCCATCCAGGGGCACAAGCTCATCACCACCACCACAATCCCCCAAGGGCGGGGGTTCTCTGCACCCCCCTTCCTGCAGCACCCACCTTGCGCAGGGAGCGGGAGGCGATCACGTAGTTGAGGAACTCCACGGCCAGGCGCCGGCAGAGCTGGATGGTCTGGACGTGGCACTTGCCTGTGCGCGGGAAGGTGGAGAACAGGAAGCACATGGAGAGAGCATCGTCCAGGTCCCGCAGCGCATCCACAAAGGTCGGATACCTGTGCCCAGGCAGGAGGGGGAATCACACACAGCCACGTCCACCAGGAGCTGCTGGGGCTCGTGGAGACCATGCAGGACAAGGGGACAGGAACCAAAGAGCATCAACCTCCTGCACATCCCACCGGACTGGTGACCCACAGTGATGGGGTGTCCCTGCTGGGCACTGGGGAGCTCACAGACACCAGCTCCTGGGACTCAGGGCTCTCCAAGGAGCCAGGACAGCAACAGCCCAGTTACTGCATGGTGCCAACAGGTTTTAGAGCACCCACAGGCACTGAGTGATGGGGAGCCATGAGCTGGACTGATCCCCAGAGCATAGACAGCAGCTCAAGGAGGGGATCCTGCCCCTCTGCTGCGCTCTGGGGAGACCCCCCCTGCAGCCCTGATCCAGCTCTGGGGCAGCAGCACAAGAGGGACGTGGAGCTGCTGGAGCGAGGGCAGAGGAGGCCACGGGGATGCTGCGAGGGCTGGAGCAGCTCTGCTCTGGAGCCAGGCTGAGAGAGCTGGGCTGGGGCAGCCTGGACAAGAGAAGGCTCCTGAAGGGGAGACCTGAGAGCAGCTCCAGTGCCTAAAGGGGCTGCAGGAACCCTGGAGAGGGGCTTGGGACAAGGGCCTGTAGGGACAGGCCAAGGGGAATGGCTTGAACCTGCCCGAGGGGAGACTGAGCTGAGCTCTTAGGCAGAAGCTCTTCCCTGTGAGGGTGCTGAGGCGCTGGCACAGGGTGCCCAGAGAAGCTGTGGCTGCCCCATCCCTGGCAGTGCTCAAGGCCAGGTTGGACACAGGGGCTTGGAGCAAGCTGCTCCAGTGGAAGGGGTCCCTGCCCATGGCAGGGGTTGGAGCTGGATGAGCTTTAAGGTACCTTGCTACATAGACCAGTCTGTGACTCTGAATCCCAGCCTGCAACCACCAGGACCAGTGTTCCTGCGGTGCAGCACAGCGGCCCAGGGCACTCCTTGGCCGGATGAAAGCTGCAGGACTCAAAGGCTGCAGTCAGATGGTGAGGTCCCACCACTCCAGCAGCGCTGCAGTCACAGCATCCCCCATCCCGAGCTTGCTGGGGCAGCGCCTGCCCCTTGCTGCCATTTCCCTTTCCTCAATCTGCACCAGCACAATGAGGTCCCGGACACCACAGGACAATGAAGAGACACTGAGGTTCCTTCCCTGCTTTGGTTTTCTCCTCTCCCACTGCCACCAAACCCATCAAGTCATCAACAGTCACCATCCATCAGCCCTCCCTCTGAGCAAAACAGTGCCCAGGGAGAGGAGGAGAGCTCTGAGCATCTTCCTGGAGATCCCAAATCCATCTGGGATGGCCGGGCACTCCCTGCTCACTCATGCATTGCTACAGCCAGCTTGCAGCACACCTGCCCTTCTGCTCCAGCCCAGAAACACCAGTTTCCATCACCCTCCCTGCAGATACACACAGGAGATGGATCCCTAATGAGGGATGGACACAGCGAAGGCTCCACAGCTCCAGGGCAAGCTCCCGCCCAGAGGACAGCTCTGCCAGGGCAGGGCATGCAGCTCACCCACCTCTCCTTCACAATGTGGTCAAGCTTGTAGGTGGGCTTGTTGTCCTTCAGCCGGTCTACGGTGCTCCACTCGCTCTTCCCGTACGCCTTCCGGAGCTTCCGCACGAACACCTGCGGGACAGCGGGAATGCTGGGGGGGTCTGCGGGAGAGGCCGAGCCCCCAGGGCCCCTCACGGGCTCCTGATGGGAAACCACCTTGTACTCCCGGAACTTGTTGACGATGGGCTCATGGAGGAGGAATTTGATGTCCTTGAGGAGGTAGAAGGTCCTGGGAGCCGTGGAGCCTTTGTTCACCTTCTTCTTGTGCTTGGGCTCGTGGGGATAGATCCCTTTCAGGATGCAGAGGCGCCTGGGGGCAGTGATGAGGGTGAGACACGGGGGCTGTAGCACCCAATGGTGCTGCCACCCCTCGGACACCCAAAACCACAGCACCCTGAGATCCCGGGGCATGCAGGACACAACACCCGGCTCCCCATGGCGAGGGCCCATAGGGACACCTGCCACAGGCCCCATCTCCTGCGGGGGTCCCGGTGGGATGCTGGGCGCACCTGAAGTCGGGCAGGCTCAGCTGCAGCTTCTTCCGCGCCCGGTTACGGGTGATGTAGTTGGTGGCGGCCCCGCGCTCGTACTGCGGAGAGACGGGGGCAGTCGGTACAGGGAGCGCTGCCAGCGGGACGGGGAGGGGGAAATGCGCGGGCGGAATAGAGCCAGTGGGCACGGCGAGAAGAGGGGGAGACCGGCACCGGATGGGATGAGGGGGGGCACGGGAAGGTACAGGGGGAGACGGGGAAGGGGGAACGGACACGGCAGGACACGGTAGGCCATAGCAAGGTACCGGGGGGGGATGGACCCGGTACGGACACAGCCGGGTACCGGGGGGGGTGGACACGGTACGGACACAGCCGGGTACCGGGGGCATGGACACAGCCGGGTACCGGGGGGGGGGGGTGGACACGGTACGGACACTGCCGGGTCCCGGAGCAGGAGAGCTCCGGTGCGGGGAAGGGGGGGGTAACCAGTACCTTCTTCTTCTCCACCCCTCCCATGGCCGCTCCGCCGCTGCCGCGTGCTCCTGGCGCGCCGCAGGACCCCGGGCTGCCCGCGCGCTGCCTGCAAGCGGGCCGCGGGACCCGCACCCACCGGAGCCGCGCCCGGCCGGGGCGGGGCGGGGGGCGGAAACGGAGCGGGCAGAGCCGGCACGGACGTGACGTGACCGCGCCGGGGCAAAGCAGGCGCGCTGTGGGCAGCCCGCGCGGCCCCGTAGGGGGGGTCCTGCGGCGCGGGGCACGCCGGGGCGTGCGAGGCGAGGCGGGGCCGGGGGCGGCCGCAGGGGCCGGGCGGGGCGGGGCTGGTGCCGGTGTGGGCCCCGTCCCGGGGTCTCGCGGAGCCCGCTCGGGAGAGACCGGGCCTGGGGGGTCCGGCTCGTGGTGAGCGCCCGCAGGGGCTCCGTGCCCGGCCCCGGCCTCGGCGAGCCCCGGGATCACGAGCTGAGGAGGTTCGGGTTGGTCTGTGCCGCCCCCGGGTGGAGCGCGGGGTGGCACGGGACGGGCAAAGGCGTTATGAGCCACAGCTGCGAGCACAGAGGGGTTAGAGCCGATAGCGCCCAGCACAGAGGGGTTAGAGCCGATAGCGCCCAGCACAGAGGGGGCTCCTCGGCCCCACTCTTTGCACAGGAATGGGCTGTTTGCCTCGAAACAAACCAAAACCACCAAACAGACCACAAATGGGGAAAAGGAACAATTCCGAGGTGGAAGGGGTTGATGGAAGAGAGGCATTGAGGCTCTGTTGGCTCTGCTCTCCCCGGGCTGTTCTCCTGGGCCAGTGCTGCCGCGCGGTGGCACCTGAGCATCCACTGAACATGCACCAAGAGCCTCTCGGGGTGACGGCTGTTGAAGCAGTTCAGTGTTTGCCCAGTGTCAGATGTCCCTGCCCGAGGCCAGGCATGGAGCTGGAAGAGATTTGAGGTCCTTTCAGCCCAACCCAGGCCGATTTTATGCTGGTCTGTGTGGGGCTGTGGGTAATGAGGGCTTGGACCTGACCCTGCTGGGTCCCTGGAGCTGCTCTTGTCCCCACTGCAGGTTGCAGCCACTCTGGGTGCTTCACCTGCCCCTGGTGCCTCTGGGTGTTGGTGCCTTGCACCCTCCCGCACCCTCATCCATCCCCACCGCCTTTGTGGGTCATCTCCTGCCCCTGTCACTGGTGCGACACCCATGGGTGCTCCCTGGGGTCCCCACTGTGTCCTGTAGAGGCCAGGAGCCACGTCCTCAGCCCCCACCGAGTATGGGTGTTCTGTGGGGCGTAGGAGCGAGTCCCCACAGCCCAGCACCTGCCCCGAGTCTGGGGGTCCCCAGCAGCACCCTGGTGCCCCACGGCAGGATTTACCCGGTGGGGTTCAGCCCCCCCCGCACCCGCGGCCGTGCTGGGCTGGTTAATCCTTGTTTGCAGTTCCGTATGGACAGCGAGTTACAGCTCCCGAAGGGGCCGGAGGGCGCAGGAGCACGGGATTCCCAGCCCCATCCCTTGTTGCTGACTTTGGCCGGTGGCTCTGACCCAGGCAGGGGTTCAGGTCTCACTGCCCCGGAGCAGGGCAGGGGCACCCTGTGCTGAGCCGGGCTGTGCCGGGTCAGGGAGCTGGGAGGGAAGGGGGGCCGGGAATTCCTTATCTCTGCCCCGCGGGGGTCGGGCTTCACTTCCCTTCTCTTCGCCTCCAGCCAAAGTTCTTCCCTGTTCCTGCTGACTCGGCTCCAGTGTGCGGAAAGAGCCTCTTGTGACACCTCCCTGTCCCCGGCTCCGTCCCAGCTCCCCGCGTCGTGCTGTGCTGAGCCATGGCACAGCACCCACGGTCCCGCTGCAGCGTGTGGCTGCTCCTGGTGCTGCTGCAGGCTGCGGTCCTGCCCGCCCGGCTCTGCGGTGAGTATGGCTACGGGCACACCCCGCAGCCCCCCCGGGGGCTCCCCGCTGCTGAGCAGGTCCCTGGGGAGCCGTGACACGAGCCCCATCCTGTGCTCCGGCCCCGTGCCCTGGCTCTGGGGCAGATGCTGGCCGGGTGAAACCGCTCTGGTGATGGCTTGCCCAGGGCTGAGCTCTATGAAGTGCCTGCTGCGGTTAAGCCTTATTCCTGTGCCCCTTCTTCCCAGCGCCTGCAGCCCCCAACCACCCTTGTACCTGAGGATGGGGCAGCCCTGGCAGGCCCCTGCAGCCCCCTGGGTTGCCTTGGGCTCTCCACACTCCTGCTTCATGTCATTTATGTTTATTCCCCATTTCGGGGCAGAGACTTGAGCTCTGGGGACCTGAGGGGGGGCTGCAGAGGGCAGGGCCACACGGCAGTGTGGGGTGCTGGGTCTCCATCACCACCACAGCCCCACACCACTGGTGCTGGGTGCTGCAGGCGCCCCGGGGCTCTCCTGCCCCACTCACCCTCTGCTCCCTGCCGGGGCCGGTAGAAGCCCCGGGGCAGGTGGCCGTGCTGCGGGCTCTGAGCTCCCGGCTGCTGGCGCTGGCCGCGGATCCTGAGCGGGACCCTGACCCCAGTGTGTACCTGGCGCTTCGCCTGGCCAGGGAGCACGACCTGCGCCGGGAGCAGCAGTACCTGGAGCGGCTGCAGGACGCCTTCCAGCACCGCTACGGCCGGTAGGTCCCGCGGGGGACTCCGCATGTCCCCTGGGTCACTGTGGGGTGTCCCCTGGGTCACTGCGGGGTGTCCCCTGGCCTTCCACTGACACCGAGTCCCCGCAGGAGCCTGCAGGCAGCTGGAGATCCCCGGCACCATGCTGCGGACACCGAGCACAGCACGTATGTGTGTGTCCCACACAGGGACAGTCCCCTCTGCTGGCAGGGTGACAAGCACCGGTGCAGTGTGGGGGGGTGACGGGTACTGGTGTGCTGCAGTTGGGGTGATGGGTACCGGTGTGCTGCAGGGGTGACCAGTACCAGTGTGCTGCAGGGGTGATGAGTACTGGTGTGCTGCAGGGGTGACAAGTACCGGTGTGCTGCAGGGGTGATGGGTACCAGTGTGTGCAGGGGGGGTGATGGGTACCAGTGTGCGCAGGGGGGGTGATGGGTACTGGTGTGCTGCAGGGGTGATGGGTACCAGTGTGTGCAGGCAGGGTGATGGGTACCGGTGTGCTGCAGGGGTGATGGGTACCAGTGTGTGCAGGCAGGGTGATGGGTACCGGTGTGCGCAGGGGGAGTGATGGGTACCGGTGTGCTGCAGGGGTGATGGGTACCAGTGTGTGCAGGCAGGGTGATGGGTACCGGTGTGCGCAGGGGGGGTGATGGGTACCTGTGTGCTGCAGGGGTGATGGGTACCGGTGTGCGCAGGGGGGGTGATGGGTACCAGGGTGCTGCAGGGGTTGACGGGGTGTTTGCAGGAGCACTGATGTGGAGTGGCTGGAGACGGGGCGGCTGGCACTGTACCTGCTGGGGCTGAGGGCCACGTGTTCCCCGCTGGAGCACAAGCTCCTGCGCTCACTGGTGACGTGGCTCAAGTACTACCTGGAGGAGGACTGGGCAGGTGAGAGCAGCCCCATGGCGTGACCACAGTGAGCACCCACCTGGGCGCTGGCACGTCCGGCTGCGGTGACACAAGCCTTTGTCCTCAGGCTCCCGGCGGCATGGCCACCCCATCACCAGTTACTACCAATACAGCCTGGGCGTGCTGGCGCTGTGTGTGCACCACAAGCGGGTGCGGGAGGAGGTGATCCGCCGGCTCCTGGCTGCCGAGCAGCACGTCAAGTTCGGGTACAGTGCTGGCAGTGCCATAGGTAAAGGGTCCCTGGGGATCGGTGGAGTGGTGGCACCCAGGGTGGGTGCATGGCTGCATGGTGACACCCTGTCCCCACAGACACAGAGGCAGTGGTGGCGATGGCCTTCACCTGCCTGGAGCAGGAGCGGCTGGTGGGGTCCACGCTGGCGGCGGAGCTGCGGGCAGCGGTGCACGGGGCGAGGAAGAGGATGGTGGAGGCACAGGGCGAGGATGGCTTCTTCGGCAACATCTACAGCACTCCCTGGGCCATGCAGGTGGGTGTCCAGTGTGGGGGGACACAAACATGGGATGTGGGTTTGGGACATGGGTGCAGACGTGGGTGTGAGCGTAGGCATAGTGTGAACATCATGAGGTTCAAGAAGGCCAAGTGCAATGTCATGCCCCTGAGTCAGGGCAGTCCCTAGCACAAAGACAGGTGGGGTGGAAATGGGATGGAGCAGCCCTGAGGAGAAGGACTTGGGGTGTTGGGTGATGAGAAGCTCCCCATGACAATGGCAGGGGGTTGGGACTGGGTGAGCTTTAGGATCCTTTCCAGCCTTTCCCTTTCACTCCATAATCCTATGGCTCTATAAGCAGGGGTATGGGTGCAGATGTGGGTACTGGGGCAGAGGCAGGGGCTGGGTGGGCAGTGCTCAGCTCATTGTGGTGCCCACGGCCCAGTGCTCTGAGCCGCCTCCCTTCTGGGGACACTGCCCCATCCCCTTCCTCCCTCTGGCTCCAGGTCTTCATCGCCACCAACTCGTGCGAGGCGCAGGCTCCGTACGGCCGGGCCATGGCTGCGCTGCTGCAGCACGTGGACGCCTTCAGCACCGCCGCCACGCTGGCACAGGTGCTGCCGGTGCTGCACGGCCGCTCCTACCTGGACATCATCTCCATGCGCTGCGAGGAGGAGCTGGGTAGGAGCTGGGGACAGCTGGGGGGGCACTGGCACCGCGGTGGTGGCCTGGTGCCCACCAGCACCCTGGTGGCTTCTCGCAGACACGCTGACGCCCATCAGCCCCGAGCCGCTGTCGGAGCTGCCGGGGAACAAGACGGTGCGGCTGGTGGTGGAGTGTCCTCTGCCACCGTGTCCCGAGCGCTGGCTCTACGACCACCCGGTGCTTGTACCCGCTGGTGCCACCCTCCTGGATGTGCTCAGGGCAGCCACTGAGCAGGGACCCCCTGACTTCACGTATGTGACCCTCACACCCAGCATGGCCATGCCCTGTGCACCCATCCGTGGGCTCATCCACCCGGCAGTGCTGCTGGACCCTAACCCTCATCTCCCCCCTGCCAGGTTTGACACCCGGGACACCCCCCAGGGCCCCTACCTGAGCGGGGTGCTGGGGCTGGAGGCGCAGCAGCAGAAGCGCACGTACTGGCAGCTCCTCACTGCGCCCAGCACCAGCCTGCAGATGGGTGAGTGACGGGACCCGCGGGGGAGGCAGGGCGTTCCTAGCTGTCCCCACGGGCACTTTCCCATCTGGGGCTGTCCCTCTCTCCACAGGTATTGGTGACTACAGACCCTGCGATGGGGAGACCCTCATCCTGCGCCTCACCGAGTGGTAGAGGATGGGGGTGATGGCAATGAACCGCCTGCCCAGGCACGGACTCTGCTGTCTCCTGCCTCATGCTTTCCTGCGCCCGGGTGCCAGCACCCCAGCTCTGCTCTGGTGGGAGAAGGGAGAGCAGGGGGGACACGCGATGCCCTGTGTCGTGTGTGCGTGGTGGGACGGAAGCACGCAGAGCAGCAGCTCTGAGCGTGGATGCGGCAGCAGCTGCTGCAGGCAGCGTTTGGGGTGCCCAAAGCGGCCAGGCCTGGGCAGCCTGAGCCGGAGCCGTCGATCCCCAGTGAGTCACAGCCAGGGCCATCCTCTGGGCGGGACGCATCGGGCGCCCTCCAGCCCGAGGCGCTCGGGCACGGTGGTGGCCGCGGTGCCGCCGCTGGGTGCACCCCAGCCCCGCTCCACGGCTTTAGCCAAAGCCCGGCCCCCGGAGGCGGTGTCGGGCGCTGCGGGTCGGGGTCGCGGTGTCCCCGGGGACTGTGAGGCGGAGCCGGTGCCCCCGCCCGGGCGGCGCTGACGCGGGGCCGGGGCGGGGCCTCGCTCCCTCCCTGCCTCCCTCCCGCCATCACCAAAGTTTCGGCTCGCTGCGGGCATCGCCCCGCTCGCACATGGCCCCAGCGCCCCGCGGCTGAGCCCGGGCACCGCCGGGCACGGGGGGATCCGGCACCGGCGGCACCGGCAGCACCGGCGGCACCGGCAGCACCGGCAGCACCGGCGGCCGAGCTCGGCGCGGGAGGACGGGGCAGAGCGCAGGGTGGCAGCGGCGGGGAGCGGAGCCGGTGCCCATGTGCCCGCGGTCCCGGCGCGGCGATGAGGCGGCGATGACGGCAGCCCCCGCCGAGGGCACCCGCCGGCCCTGGAAGCCGGACCCGGGGCAGGCGCAGGGCGGCCGGGCCCCGCCGTGGCCGTCGGTGCCGCTGACCCTGACGGTGCTGGCCTGGCTGGGCACCGGCACCACCATGGCCGGCCTCAACAAATGGATCTTCTCGGCGCACGGGTTCCGGTACCCGCTGCTGCTGTCGGCGCTGCACATGCTGTCGGGGGCGGCCGTGGGGCAGGCGCTGAGCTGGGCGCGGGGGCTGGCCCCGGCGGCCCCGCGGCACCGCGCCAGGATCTACCTGCTCAGCATCACCTTCTGCACCAGCGTGGCCTTGGGCAACCTGGGCTTGAGCTCCGTGCAGCTGGACGTGGCGCAGGCGGTGGCTGTCACCACGCCGCTGGTGACGCTGCTGCTGTCGCGGGTGCTGGGGCGCCGGCGGCACCACCCGCTGCAGTACGTGGCCATGGGGCCCGTGTGCGCCGGGGCCGCCTGCGCCATCGCCAGCGGCCACCAGCCCGGCTGCGGCTTCCTGCTGGCTGCTGCCGTGCTCCGCGCCCTCAAGTCCATCCAGCAGAGTAAGTGCCGCCCGCCCGCCCCTGTCCTGCCCGCCCCTGTCCTGCCTGTCCCCTGCCCGTCCCCTGCCCTGCCACATGCCCTCCCCATCACAGCCCCCAGGGCACAGGAGTGCTGGCGGCACCCAGCACCACCCTGGTGCTGGTGCTGCTCCCTGGCACCAGTGCCACCCCAACCCTCGGGCACTTTGGCCCCCGGTGCCCCTTTAGCCCTAGTGCCACCCCAGTTCCAGGGGCACCAACTGCCTTCCTGGCCCTGGCATCACTCGCTGCCCACCCTGTTCTTGGTGCCACCCCAGTGCCACCCTTGCCCACCCTATCCCTGGCATCACTCCGGTGATCACCCTGTGTCACTCTAGTGCCACTCTGTCCCTGGTGTCACCCCAGTGTCACCCGCACCCACCGGGCGCTCCCAGCATGGTGCCATGACCTGGTGTGACCCTGCTTTGTCGGTGACAAATGCGCTGGTGTCCCTGCGGCTGGCTCCCAGTGACACTGCCCCATGTCCTGGGGCCCTGGGCGGTGGCAGTGCCACACTGCAGGGACACCCAAACTGCCCAGTCCCATGCATGGGCTCCCCCAGCACCCACCCTGGGCCCCTCGTCACCCATGGGACATGGTGAGTGGCACTGGGTGCACAGCACGGGCCCCGCTGTGCAGCCCCCCTGGCTGTGCCTGCTGTCCTCGGGTGACCCAGCGAGGAGGGACCTGGGGACGCAGCAGGGGCAGTGCCTGGGAGTGGTGCAGGATGAGGAGATGGGCATGGAAACTGCAGAACAGGCCCGGGAAACGGCTCTGTCCAACCTGCCCCTGGGCACCCCTGACCCAGGCACCCCCAGTTCCCCATTTCCCCCTTCCTAGTGACTGTGCTCAGCTCTGGGCCCCTCACTGCAACAGAGACATTGAGGGGCTGGAGCGGGGCCAGAGAAGGGCACGGAGCTGGTGCAGGGCCTGGAGCCCAAGTGTGATGGGGAACGGCTGAGGGACCGGGGGGGTTCAGATGGAGAAGAGAAGGCTCAGGGGGGACCCGATCGCTCCCTACAAGTGCCTGACAGGAGGATGGAGCCAGGAGGGGCTGGGCTCTGCTCCCAAGGAGCAAGGGATGGGACAAGAAGAACCGGCCTCAAGCTGCACCAGGGCAGGTTTAGATGGAGCTGAGGAACAATTCCTGCCCCAGAGGGTGCTCAGGCATTGGAACAGGCTGCCCAGGGCAGGGCTGCAGGCACCGGCCCTGCAAGGGTTCACACCCCGTGGAGACGAGGCCTCAGTGCCATGGGGCAGGGGTGGCCCTGGCAGTGCTGGGGTTGGACTGGATGAGCTGAAAGGGCTTTTCCAGCCTGGCTGGTTCTGTGATTTGGGCCCTGGGCACGAGGGCTCACGCTGGTGGGTGCCCCTATGGGTGCAGGTGTTCCCGGGGGCCATCCCCACTGACTGTCCCCTGTCCCCACAGGTGTCCTGCTGCAGGAGGACCGGCTGGACGCGCTCTCCCTGCTCTGTCTGACGTCCCTGCCCAGCTTCTGCCTGCTCCTGGGCGCTGCGGTGGTGCTGGAAGTGGGGCCCTCCTGGGACGGGGTCCTGCGCTACGACAGCACCCTGTGGGGCTGGGTGCTGCTGAGCTGCCTGGGCTCTGTGCTCTACAACCTGGCCACGTCGCGCGTCCTGGCCCTCACCTCCGCGCTCACCGTGCACGTGCTGGGCAGCGTCACCGTGGTGGGGAACCTGCTGCTGTCGCGCCTCGTGTTCGGCACCCGCCTCAGCGGGCTCAGCTATGCGGGCACGGCGCTGGCGCTGGCCGGGCTGCTCCTGCTCCACCAGCCCCGGCTCCTCGCGGGGCGCTGGGCCCGGGCACCGCAGCCGTGAGGAGGGACAGCGTGGGGCCGGGCCCGGGAGCCGCGGTGGTGACGGCGCAGCGCACACGGGCGGGCTGAGCGCGCCGTGACGGGTGCGCACGCGGGTGTGCTGTGTGAACACGTCTAGTGTGCACGGCGGTGTGTGCACACGTGTGCGGGCGTGCACAGCCATGTGTGCACACGGGTGTGCTGAGCTCAGCATGATGCGTGCGCACACGGGTGTGCCGAGGTGCATGGTGCTGTGCACAGAGCGGTGCTGGTGCGCGCAGGTCTGTGCACACATCTGATGTGTGCGCGGCTCTGTGCACCTCGGTACTGCGTGCACATGTGTCTGCCGGTGCGCACGGAGCTGGCTGCGCTGCTATGCGCGGCACTGCACGTGTGTGCTGCAGTGCGCAGCTCGGCTCGTGTGTCTGCTGGTTCGCGCGGCTCTGCGTGTGCACAGTGCCGCGCACACGGGTTTGCTGAGGTGCTCAGCGCTGTGTGCGCGTGTGCTGGGGTGCCCGGCACTGCACACGTGTGTGCTGGGGTACATAGCTTGGTGCGCTCAGCCCTGCGCACACGGGTGTTGATGTACCCAGCTCTGCGTGTGCGGGGGGGCCCATGCAGAGCTCGGCGTGCACAGGCCCCGTTGCTGCTGTGCGGCTCTGTGTGTTCCAGCAGGTCTCACGTGCGCTCTGTACATAGGAACGTGTCTGTGCGCACGCGTGTGGTGTGTGCGAGTGTGTTGCTGTGTGTGCAGAGCCTGGTGTGCACGTGGGTATTGTGCGCAGGCGTGTCCCCGCGCACATGCCTGTGCACGGAACATGCGTGTGTTGGTGCGCATAGAACTGTGCGTGCAGATGCACCTCCACATGTACCCGGCTCTGCACAGCCTCGTGTGTGATGGGTACTGGTGGCATGTACCTACATGTGTGTGCCACGGCTCTACATGTGTGTCCCCAGGCTGGGGACACAGCTGTGGATACATGGCTTCATGAATCTGAATGCTGTCACAGCACAGTGTGTGCCCACACATGTATGTCTGTGTGCGCACGTGTGTCTCTGTATGCACATGTATCTATGCACATGTATGTGTGCGCACGTGTGTCTGCACACATGTATGTCTGTGTGCACATGTCTATCTGTGTGCACATGTCTATCTGTGTGCACATGTATATCTGTGTGCACATGTATGTCTGTGTGCACATGTATGCCTGTGTGCACATGTATCTGTGTGCACATGTATCTGTGTGCACACATGTATGTGTGTGCACATGTATGTCTGTGTGCACATGTGTGTGCACATGTATGTCTGTGTGCACATTTATGTCTGTGTGCACATGTATGTCTGTGTGCACACATGTATGTCTGTGTGCACATGTATGTGTGCACATTTATGTCTGTGTGCACATGTATGCCTGTGTGCACATGTATCTGTGTGCACACATGTATGGGTGTGCACATGTATGTCTGTGTGCACATGTATGTGTGCACATGTATGCCTGTGTGCGCACATGTATGTGTATGCACATGTATGTCTGTGTGCACATGTATGTCTGTGTGCACATGTATCTCTGTGCGCACATGTATGTCTGTGTGCACACGTGTGTCTGTGTGCACATGTATGTGTGCACATGTATGTCTGTGTGCACACATGTATGCGTATGCACATGTATGTGTGCACACATGTATGTCTGTGTGCACACGTGTGTCTGTGTGCACATGTATGTGTGCACATGTATGTCTGCGTGCACACATGTATGTGTATGCACATGTATGTCTGTGCACACATGTATGTCTGTGCACACGTGTGTCTGTGCACACATGTATGTCTGTGCACACATGTATGTCTGTGCACACGTGTGTCTGTGCACACATGTATGTCTGTGCACACATGTATGTGTGTGCACACGTGTGTGTGTGAGCTCTCTGCTGGCTGGGGTACACCCGGGGTTGTGCACACGCGGTTCTCGTGGCTGAACAAGGCACCGGGGCCGGGGCCGGGTCCCCCCTTGTCCTCGTCCCCACCGTGTCCTGCGGCCGCCCAGCTCCGGCCCCACCGTTCCCGGCTTGCCGAGGCCGGGCCCAGCAAAGGGCACGGGGACGGCCCAGACCTGCTCGCATCGCCCCGGGACAGCGAAGGGAAGTCCCAGCGCGGGTTCACCGGCACCGGCAGCGCCGCGGGCAAAGGGCCCGGCTCTGGTTGCACTTGTCCCAAAATAAAGCTCTATTTTTGTCGTGCTCCTCCCGGCTCCTGGGTCATTCCCGGCCGAGGCCCCATGCGGGGCATGGAGAAGGGTGCTGAGGCGCTGGCACAGGGTGCCCAGAGAAGCTGTGGCTGCCCCATCCCTGGCAGTGCTCAAGGCCAGGTTGGACACAGGGGCTTGGAGCAAGCTGCTCCAGTGGAAGGGGTCCCTGCCCGTGGCAGGGGTTGGAGCTGGAGGAGCTTTAAGGTCCCTTCCAACCCAAACCAGGCTGGGGTTCTGGGATTGGTCTTTTGCTACCCAGAGCTTTTCCTGCACGGGCAGTCCCCGGAAGATGGGGACAGCGCCATGGCCCATGGGGTGGTGCTGGGCTCCACAGCCTCTCCTCATGGCACCAGCTCACCCTGGCTGGTGCATCCTCACCTTCAGCACTCCCTCCTGGGCAGCCGCCTTCACCTTGCCCAGCGCAGCGCTGAGCCGCGCGTTCTCCTGCTCCAGCACCCCGATGCGGATGTTGTTGGCCTGGAGCTGCCTCTTCATGTCCTCGGTCAAGCTCCCAGTGCCTGCAACCAAAACACAGCATTCTTGTGCTGTGAGCCCGGGCTCAGGCTGCAGCTCCCCTGCCCCCTCAGCACCAGCACGGCTGAACCCATGCAGGTTAGGGTCCGTTCCGCCCAGCCCAGGCTGTGCCTCTGAACCAGCGGCGCAGGAACGGGAGGAGGCGCAGGAGCCCCTCGGGTGTCCCAGCCCCCGGCGCTGCGGCTCCCCCCAGGGCCGCTGCCGGCTCCGGGCTGAGTGCGGGGCCCGTGTGGTGCCCGCAGCGTGGCCCTGCCCGGCCCCGGGGAGCAGCGCCCGCCAGTGCCTCCCCCGGCCGCGTCACGGCCGGCAGGGCCCCCGCTGCCTCCCCGGGCACCCCCCCGGGCGCTGCGCCCTCGGCCGCTTCCCGAAGTGCCCCAGGAGCGGCGCCTTCCCCCGCGCCCGCTGCGGGGCTCGAAGCTGCTGGCGCCCAGGCTGCCGTGGCAGGGGCTGCTCCATAGCGGGCAGCGCTGGGACCCGCTTGTGTTTCCCAGTTCCTCCCCAGAGGCCGGTCCCAGGATGCCTGCGGGGGGAATGCCCATCCCGGCCCCTGACCCATCCGCTGGCACCAGGGTCCGCCCAGATCCTGCCCGCATGGAACCCCAGCCCGGTTTGGGTTGAAGGGACCCTACAGCTCCTCCAGCCCCAACCCCTGCCACGGGCAGGGACCCCTTCCCCTGGAGCCCATTGCTCACCAGGGGCTTTGCTGGCCCCGGTTTCCCTGCCCACTGCTCCAAGGATGTGGCCAGGTCCCTGTGCAGGCTGGGGGCTGGGCTGGGGGCTTCAGTGCTGCCCATGGAGGTGCTGGCCTGGAGCTGTGGCCCTCTCATGGGTATTTCAGGCCATGCCCTCAGCCCAGTGGCATCCCAATGCTTCGGTCATGGGGAGGATCGGGCTTCCCCGGACACAGTGCCCATGTGCCGGGTCTGGTGGCATCGCAGGAGCCACCTTCCTGGGGAGCAGACCTGAGGCAGGGAAGGACGGGGACAGCCCCGCTTGGGCACGTGAAGCCAGGGCAGCAGCAGTGGGGATGGGTGGCACCTCCATGTGCTTGGTCCCACCGTGCTGGAGGTGCTGGTGGCGAGGAGCTCCAGGTAGGAGAAGGGGACGTGTGCCCCATGGGATGGTGTTGTTATGAGGGAAGTTTCTTCTGGATCTGCTGTTAAACTGCTGCTGAAATGCTCCTGTGAGGCAGTGATGGAGCGTCCCGGGAGCTGGGAGCTGCTGCCCTTGCTGGAGGAGCAGTGTGTCCCCATGCAGGGGACGGGACATCAGGGAGGCTTTACTGTGCTCACATTATCCGTGTTTCAGGACAGGGGATTAGCTGCTGCCGTAGGGATGTCGGGAGGCTCAGAGGGATGCGGGAGCTGCAGCAGGACCGGAACTTGCTAAGCTGGAGCCAAAGGCAGCAAATGACACATCCCTCACATGCGGGCTGTGGTCTGACACCACCGCGTCACCGGCCTCACACGGTGCCGGGGACCATCCCGGCTCTGGAGCTGAAACCATGGAAAAGCCTTTTTTAGGGCAGACCTGAAGGAAAACGCATCCCTGTGGCAGGACAGCCCCCGGACAACGTGAGGGGTGCCATGGGCAGCGGTGCGGAGCGGGATCTGAGGGTGATGGACGCAGCCCGAGCCCCGCTGGAGGCCAGGGCATGGACGGGGAGACCCTGCAGGCCCCTGCAGCCCCTCCTCTGCTTCAGCCCCTCCAGAAGCGCTGTGAACCCCCCCGGCCAGGCTGGGGTTGCTGCTGCCTTCTCTGCCCACCCTGCCCGGCCCCCGCGCACTGCCCTGCCCCAGTGCCCAGGGCACAGCTGCCTGACACCGAAAGCAAAGAACCCCGGAGCCGGCCCAACCCCTGCACCCACCAACCCCAGCCCAGTGAGCCCCGCGCGAGGGCAGCGCTTGTATCCCGCAGGAACCTGCATCCCGCCTCCTTTATCCTTCCGCTGAGCAGGAGCGCGGAATGCACGCAGCCTCCGTACATCCTCTGCAGAGGCAGAGGTTCTACAGGCTCGGACCGTAGGGCTCATTTGTGCCCATGCTCTGGTGGCCCAGGCTCTGTGTGAGCTCCAGTCACCGCGGTACTGGAGGGATAAAGAACTGTGCCCCTGGCCCAGGGTGCCCAGAGAAGCTGTGGCTGCCCCATCCCTGGCAGTGCTCAAGGCCAGGTTGGACACAGGGGCTTGGAGCAAGCTGCTCCAGTGGAAGGGGTCCCTGCCTGTGGCAGGGGTTGGGACTGGGGGAGCTTTAAGGTCCCTTGCCACTAAACCATTCCATGACTCCATGGTTCCATGACTGCGGATGCTGGAGTCTCTTCCTGCCCTCTCTGGAATGCAGCAGATGACTGGACTTGGAGCTGCTGTCTCAAAACCCGGAGGCACATCCCAGTTAGGAAAAACAAACCCTGGTAACGCTCCAAACATCCTGACTCACAGCTCGCTCCTGGCCTGTGCTAGCACAGTTTGTGCTGGAATAAAACAACCCTCTCGAGCACGGGACTGCTTCAGAGGCCCCCTCAGTGCCCCAATACAAAGAACACGTGAAAACCAACTTTATAGCTTAAACTGTGCTCATTCTGTCTCCAGCCACCTCCCTGGTGGTACCGCACATCCCCTGGGTTCAGAGCACAGGCTCCCTGCTCCAGCCCCCTCGGGTAAGAAGGTTTTTTTAATGCTCTGGCTCGGATCTGGAAAACTGCCGCTGGCTTTTCCTTGGTGCCTTGCCAAGGGGCCACAACAGCGCCTTTGTACTCTGAGCAGCACTGCTGCTCTTACTTCATCTTCACAAACAGGGAGCATCATCCCTGATGAAGAGAGCACAGAATCCAGCCTGGTTTGGGTTGAAGGGACCTTAAAGCTCACCCAGCCCCAACCCCTGCCACGGGCAGGGACCCCTTCCACTGGAGCAGCTTGCTCCAAGCCCCTGTGTCCAACCTGGCCTTGAGCACTGCCAGGGATGGGGCAGCCACAGCTTCTCTGGGCACCCTGTGCCAGCGCCTCAGCACCCTCACAGGGAAGAGCTTCTGCCTTATCTCCAACCTGAACTTCCCATTTCAGTTCAAACCCATCACCTTGTCCTGTAGCTGCAGATCCTGATGCTCACGGGGTGCAGAGCTGCTGCCAGAGCCGGCTCTGGGCTGGGTAATGGGACAAGAGGGCTCAGGCCAGGCCCCACTGCCTGGAAGCCCCAGGGCATCCAGGATTGTTGGGGGCCTCCCATGGCAACCAGCACCACAGAGAGCACTCGGGGCCATGGCAGAGCAGGACAGAGCACGGCCTCGCATCACCTTCTTCCCACCGCCACAGAGCCGGCAGCCTGGGGGGGTCCGGTGCGGGCTTGGGCACCCCACGTGTCCACATGGGGATGGGCACCCTCACATGGGGATGGGCACCCTCACATGGGGCATTGGGCACCCTCACATGGGGCATTGGGCACCCTCACACGGGGCATTGGGCACCCTCACATGGGGATGGGCACCCTCACATGGGGATGGGCACCCTCACATGGGGCATTGGGCACCCTCACATGGGGATGGGCACCCTCACACGGGGCATTGGGCACCCTCACATGGGGATGGGCACCCTCACATGGGGATGGGCACCCTCACACGGGGCATTGGGCACCCTCACATGGGGATGGGCACCCTCACATGGGGATGGGCACTCTCACAGCTCTGGGTCTATGGGAAGAAGGGTCCAGCCCAGCCCCCCTGCCCCCTGCTCTGTGTGACACGAAGCCCCCTCTCCCTTGGAGCAGCTTTGCAGACCTGGAGCTCGAGCAGGACAGCGCCTGCTCCGGGAGCCAAGTGTCCAGCTCCAGCAGCAGCCATACCCTGCTGCTCCTGCAGAAGAAGGTGAGGCCACCACTGCCTGCAGGGCCCTGGGATGGGCTTCATGGCCCCCTCCAGCACAAGGGGAGGGTTTGTGCCTTGGAGTCCTTAAACCATCGCTGAGGTCCTCATCCCTTTGGCCTCCAGCCTGACGGGTGAGGATGTGGGTGCCGAGGATCTCTTCAGGGGAGTAGGAGGCAAACGGTCAGGGGAGGCAGCTCTTGGCTCCTGGGCCACCTTTGACGTGGAAGGTTGCACCTCCAGCCTGACCTCAGGATGCAGCTGCCCCGTCCTGCCTGCAAGTGAGCTGTGGTCTGGAACCACAAGCTACAGACTTAACCTGACTTAGATGTTGCTCCTACGTAGGGAGACCAAGGGTAAAGTACTAGGAACGGGTGAGGTGCTGACACGTGGGCTCCCAGCAGTGGGGTCCAGGCAAAGGTTTAACAACATTTAGCAGCCTGAGCCCCCCTTCAGAGCTTCCCACTTTGGGTCCAGCAGGAACAGGTTCATTAGCAACGGCAGATGAGATAGGCTCTCCTGTGGGAACGTGCCAGGTAGAGTCGAACACAGAAATGAATGTCTGATGGCTTCGATTCCCTGTGTCTCTTGCTAAAATCTGTCCTTGAGACGTGAACGGTGACCAACAGGTCCTGACCGGAGGTTTGCTCCTGCTGTCACAGGGATGACAGCGCCTTCTCCTTGGCCGGGTGTTCCCTGACCCCTCAACTCAATGGGCTGATGGCAACCTCCAGGTAGGGTGCGCTCAGGAAACCCTCCTGGCTGCCCGTGCTCATGATGCTGGTTTCCAGGCCTCAGGGCAGTGCGGCTGCTCTGGGGAATTAGCTCTAGGCTAGGACCAGCCTGTGCGCTGCGGGTGACATGAAGCTCATCAGCCTGCCCTGTAAGTTCGGGTTGAGAGCCCACTCAACCTGGGGACCACACTGACCTTGGCCACTGTGATAACACGGGCCTTTGTTACCCGTGTGATGGGCTGGTTTGAGATGGAAGAATGCCAGGGAGTGGGAGTTCTGTCCTCCAGACCGGCTTCTTGCAGTAGCACAACGTGAATTACAGTCAGAGGCAGCACGGTTTGAGTGCTCTTCTTCAGACCAACAGAGTGACAGTTACGAATGTTTGAGCTCGGAGGCCACCTGGAGCACAGTGAGGGATGTGGCGGGATGTCCCCCTTCCCAAAGACAAGCATCCCTTTGGAGCTCTTTCTTTCACGGTTAGGATGGTGACCGGAAGATCTTACATTTGCTTTCACACAGGCAAAGCACTTTGAAGAGGCCAAAAGGAAGACGGAGCATTTCCACAGGCAGCTCCAGCAGCAGTTTGTGAAGCAGCAGGAGCGGAAGCTGGAGCGCAGGAAGAAGGCAACGCAGAGGTTTGAGAAGTCACTGGAAGTGCTGAGCCGCAGGAGCGGGCAGGCGGCTGCCCCTCGGGCTGGGAGCGGAGCAGCGCCCTCGGAACACGCAGCTGCCACTGATGGCAAAGGGACCGAGACACGCGTCCGGAGAGCTCCTCCTGCAGGCCCCGGCCCGGGTCCTGCCGGCACACTGCAACGTTCGGCTGCTCCTTTAGGGAGCCGAAGCTCGCTCCTGTCCCAGCAATAAACCAGCGTGGTCCTTCCCTCTGCTGCTGCTGCCCCCCGTCTGAATCCAAGGGGCTGCTGTGGTTAAAGGGCCATGGGCTGGGGATGGCTCAGGGAACAGGAGTAAAATACCTCTTCCAAGGCCTGCTGTCCTTCGGGGGAACAGAACAGGGATGGGAAAGGGACAGAGCTTTTCCTTGGCTTGTGCTTTTAGAGAGGAAGCAAACAACATGTTTCATGGCTGTTTGGATTAACAGAGATGTTATCAGAGGCTCATGGTAAATGAATCCATTGTTGGGGAAAAGAAGAAGGATCAGAGACTTCAGCAGTTTAGGAGAAAAAACAGCAAGGAGAGGGGTATTGAAGGCACTGAAGAGGTGGGTAAGTGTCAGCAGCAGATGGAGAAGGTGGCTGCAGGCAAGCAGAACTGATCAACTTCTTTTCCCAAGCAGAGACATTGAGAGCAAGCCCTGAGATGCAGCTGAGTGCAGGAGTGTGGAGCTGGAGACCCTGACACCGTCCAGCCCGGCCTCAGGACGCGCGGTTTGACTGTCCCTGAAACGCGTCCATCTCACTTGTTCTTACAAACCTGGCACTAAGGGAGGAGCTCCGGTTTCTGGAGGCGCCTGGTTGTCAGCCCAGTTCAGTGCTGGGGTTCATAACATCACAAACCTGTTCTGCTTGGAATGAAGCTGATAAGCTCCTGGTTGGGAGGAGCAGTGACTCAGAGGAGGCTGAGGAGAAGGACTTGGGGTGTTGGTCAATGAGAGCTCCCCAGCACTCGGCTTCAGTGGGCGCTTGAGCCCAGAACGCCCCTGTGTGCTGGGCTGCACCCCCAAGAGCGTGAGCAGCAGCTCAGGGAGGGGATCCTGCCCCTCTGCTGTGCTCTGGGGAGACCCCCCCTGCAGCCCTGATCCAGCTGTGGGGCAGCAGCACAAGAGGGACGTGGAGCTGCTGGAGCGAGGCCAGAGGAGGCCACGGAGATGATCAGGGGCTTGAGCACAAAGACAGGCTGAGAAAGTTGGGCTTAGAAACATCTTGGGCCATGCTGGCAGCAGTGCCAGGCTGGTGTCCACCCACATCCCATGGCTCGAGCTGCACTGACACCCAGGAAGAGGTGCACTGAGGTGGAAAGCAAGGAAATGCCAACACACAAATAATGCCATGAGTGCTCAGAGAGGAGCCTGGCGGCGTCACCCAGGGGTGACCTGTGCTGGTGTCACCCAGGGGTGACCTGTGCTGGCCACCCCCAGGGGTTTCCCTGTGGGAGGATGCTGTTAGGAAAGAGCTGGTTTCAAACAAGAGAGAGCTCCCAGGTTTGGTGACAACTGCGTGTTACCACGCAACACTTGAGCTGTTGTCTGAGCACTGCCTGGAGCTCTGGGCTCCGTCCCTGGATGATGTGCCACCCAAAGCACACCCAGGCTCCTGCCGCCTGTGTCTCTGCCCTCCAGCTCTCAGCAGCCTCCGGGGCTGTTGGACTCTCCTGTGTGTGTTTGGCCTGTGCAGCATCCTGGGGCAGCGACTCTCAGTGTTCAATAATGTAGTGTGAAAATGTCCCTTTGGCTTGTTGTAAACCTGCTACCCGGGTAAATCCACTGTGTGCCCACTGCTGGTGCTGTGAGCAGCAGTCACTGATTAGTGCCTACTTCCTGATTTCAGAGTCCTCTGCTTTGTCCCCCCTCCATCAGCCTCCTCCCTGTTGCTGTGGTAACAGCTCCATCCATCCCTCCATCCCTCCCTCCATTCATCCCTCCCTCCATCCATCCATCCCTCCATCCCTCCATCCACCCATCCCTCCATCCCTCCATCCATCCGTCCCTCCATCCCTCCATCCATCCATCCCTCCATCCCTCCATCCATCCATCCCTCCATCCCTCCATCCATCCGTCCCTCCATCCCTCCATCCATCCATCCCTCCATCCCTCCATCCATCCATCCCTCCATCCATCCATCCATCCATCATCCCTCCCTCCGTCCCTCCCTCCAGCCATCCATCTCCCAAACAGCTCCCTCCCCGTATGGACCCCCAGGTGGTGCCTGGCATGCAGCAGCACGCTATGGGGAGCAGTGGCTGTCCTTCCCCTCCAGCCATGGAAGCAGAGGGGCTGTGGGGCTGCGTCTCACAGCGCTCCTCCGCGCACGGCTGGGTTAGCGAGGCGGGCGATGGGGGTCACAGCACACTGATCTGTCTCAGTGCCCTCAGCACCCCCAGGCAGGTTTCCCCCTCAGGGCTGACCCCATCGCTGCCCACGGCTGACTGCAGAGGGTGCTGCTGCCCGAGCCAGGGCCGCCTTCATCCTGCGGCCACCCGGTGCTCCCAGGCCCCTCCACCCCTCCCGCCCTCCCCTTCTGAAGAGCCCCAGGCACTTGGCTCTTCAGCAGGCGCCTCGCTGCAGGAGCTCTGGTTTCTCTCGTTAGGTAGGGTGGAGGTGAGGGCAATGGTGGCTTGCTGGGGAGCTCCCCCGCTCCAGTGGTCCCCTGTGGAGGGCTCCTCATCCCTTCCAGTGACTGACAGAGCGCCCCAGGAGGGACAGGCTGGGGGGGTGTGTTTTCAGACACGGAGCTGCTCATCACCTGCGCAGGCAGTGCGGGGAGCGGGGGATAGCACTGCTGCCCTGCCCTCTGCGGGCCGGTGCCATCCAGGGCTGGGCGAATCCCCATGGCAGCCCAGGCCCAGCACTCACGGCACCCGCGCTTCCCTCCCTGCAGCTCCGTGTCCGTGGGTAGGAGCAAGCAGGCAGGGTCTGGGCCCTGTCCTCAGCCAGGAGGCTCCAAGGACAGGAGGAGCTGATCCGCGCCAGGCCGGGCACACCGTACACAGCAGTGCGGCTGCCCTGGGGCAGGGTTAGACCCCACGCAGGTGACTTGAGGGCAGCCCCACAAGGCAGGACCCAGCACAGTGTGACGGGAGGTGCGGGCTGTGCGCTTCAGCCTCAACACATGCATTTGGCTTAGAGGCAGCCCCTTTGCCTGCCCGTGTGCTCAGGCTCAGACCACAGATACCATGTTAATAGTGTGTGTTCACTGAGTGCTGCATCATAGGAGCTTGCGCTGACCTGCAGCAAGCTTTGTAAAGCCCTGAGATGAATGTGCAGCTGAAAAGAAATAGCACCTCCTGAATGCCAGTCCTGAAACCAGCCCCAGAGCTCCCCTGGGCTTCCCTTGTGTGCATGCTGCACCATCATTGTCATCCACAGCTGCAGGAGCCTGGCAGGAGCCAGCCCCAGAAGCAAAGTGCTAGCGCCTGGGTTCCAGCAGCACCAGGTGCTGAACTCACCCCCTCTCACCGTGAGCTTTCACTTGGAATTTCCCCGGAGCCAGACAGGTCTCTGGCTGCCTGGACAAGCAGCTCCACCACTTCACCCAATGGTGCCCTCGCTGTGCCGACGCTCCTGACCTGTGCCCAGCCAAGGAGCACGCTGGGCCCACCTGCCCCCGGGCCACCGCAGAACCAGGAACTGCTGCTCCCAAAGTGGTGCTTGGGAAGCTCGGCTGTGCTTCGGCTGAGCTACAGTCAACCCGGAGTCAGCTGGCGAGGGAACCAGGGGATGCAGGTCACAGATGACCCCGCATGGTGCAGCGGTGATGCTGTGCTCCCTCTCCCTCTCCCTGGAATAAGCACTGGGAAAAGGCACTGATGTTACGTTTAATGATGTTCCCAGAGCGCTGCCTGAGCCCTTCTGACAGGCTCCAGGGCACAGGGGAAGTGCAGGCTCCTTCCCACCTGCTCACAGCAGGGATGTGGGACACGTCACCCCACTGACAGCAAGACAGGGCAATGGGGGAGCTCCATGGTCAGGGGTCGGTGGGCAGCACAGGCTCCCCCGGGGCTTGGTGTGGATGCGGAGCTCCGAGCTCCCGGCAGAGCATGATGCAGGGCTCCGTGCAGCAGGCATCGTTGTGTGCTTTCTGTCATTTCAGTGTCAGTTTTAACGGGCACAATCCATCCCCCCCTCACTGCCCCTCCCCTGGGTGGGTGGCAGCAGGAACAGGGGATTTATTTGGCGTGGATCGCAGCCTTCCAAGCTCCTATACACTGAGCTTTGCTTCCCATTGCTGCAGTGGAGATGGATGCAGCTCTGGTGAGAGGTTCAATGGTGGGCGAAAGCCCAGATGGGGCCAGGGAGGTCTCCGATGTTGGGGTGGTCACTCACAGGTGTCAGTGTGTGAGCGCACGCATGGACACAGGGATGTGCCTGCACCAGCGTCTCCCAGCTCTCCCCTGCACACATGGTTGGGATCCTCAGGCTCAGGCTCAGGCAGTGATGCAGTGCGGTGTGTTCAGATGCAGCCAATTGTTCCAGGATGGATCTGAGGTTTCCTACATCCTGGATGAGGTGGGATTGACGCAGGTTCAGTGATGTGCCACCCAGCTCCCACAGGGACCTGGCTTCCTCCTGGGCAGAGGAGCCGCTGCTGGCCGGGAGCGGTGGGTGAAGCTGCAGGCCCAGTCAGGCTGCTCTGGGCACTGCCATCACCTCCATCTCCACCTACAGAACCAGGATGTCTCCAGTTACACATGTCCAGGAGGGAACAGCACCGCTTCACAGCTCTTCCCTGCTTTAGAGGAGGTCTGGATGGGACCAGGATGTCCAGCTCCAACCTTTCCGTCCTCTCTCCCTGGATGTCCCAAGGACCAGCCTGTCCCTTTGAGCTGGCTGTGGGGCACAGGCAGCTGGTCCCATCTCCAGGCCACAAGATGGAGCCAGGAGGGGCTGGGCTCTGCTCCCAGGGAACAAGGGATGGGACAAGAGGAACCGGCCTCAAGCTGCCCCAGGGCAGGTTTAGATGGAGCTGAGGAACAATTCCTGCCCCAGAGGGTGCTCGGGCATTGGAACAGGCTGCCCAGGGCAGGGCTGCAGGCACCGGCCCTGCGAGTGCTCACAGCCCGTGGAGACGAGGCCTCAGTGCCATGGGGCAGGGGTGGCCCTGGCAGTGCTGGGGTTGGACTGGATGAGCCTGAGGCTCTTTCCAGCCCACGGAGGCTGTGCCGTGCCCCGCGGGTGCTGCGCGTGCCCCTGCTGCCGATACCCCCGGAGGACCCCTTGCTCCCGGCAGCTGCCGCGCTCTGTGGCACTGCCCCGGGCTCCTGCTCACCGGCTCGCTCACGCTGCGCCTGCCCCGGCTCTGCTCTGTCGCGACTGAGCGGGGTCTGCACGAACGTGGCCGCGGCGGGAGGGGCGGGCGGGATAAAGTTTATTTTCCGGCCTGTTTTTGGGCTCTCAGGCGTGCATTGCCGGGCAGCCAGCGGGACCGCTGCGCGCTGTGCTCTGTGCGCTGTGCCCTGTGTGCTGTGTCCTGTGCCCTGTGTGCCCTGTGCCCTGTGTGCTGTGTGCCCTGTGCCCTGTGTCCTGTGCGCTGTGTGCTGTGTCCTGTGCCCTGTGTGCCCTGTGTGCCCTGTGCCCTGTGTCCTGTGCTCTGTGCGCTGTGCCCTGTGTCCTGTGCCCTGTGTGCTGTGCGCTGTGTGCTGTGCGCTGTGTGCCCTGTGTGCTGTGTCCTGTGTGCTGTGCCCTGTGCCCTGTTGTCCTGGGTTCAGCAGCAGCAGTCATTTTTTCCCCTTCTTAGTAGCTAGTGCAGTGCTGTTTTGATCTTCTGGCCTGGGAACAGTGCTGATAACACCGATGTTTTCAGTTGCTGCTCAAATGTTTGGTCTGCCCAAGGACTTTCTGAGCCTCCTGCTCTGCCAGGGAGGAGGGGAGGCCGGGAGGAAGCAGAGACAGGACACCTGACCCAAACTGACCAAAGAGCATGACTACCACAGCACGGCATGGCCAGGACGTAACTGGGAGTTACCCGGAAGGGCTGGTTCACTGCAGGGTTGGACGAGGTATGGGTCGGGGAGTGGGGTGAGTTATTGGTCAGCTGGTGTTGAGGTGTTGTATTCTCTTCACTTGTTATTTCCTTTACCATTATTATCATTGGTGGTAGCAGCAGTGATTTGTGTTCTACCTTAGTTACTAAACTGTTCTTATCTCAACCCGTGGGAGCTGTATTCTTTTCGATTCTCCTCTCCGTCCCTCCAGGAGCAGGGGGAGGGCAAGAAGAGGGGGGAGTGAGTGAACGAGGTTTGTGGTTGGGTTTAAACCACGACACCTGTGTCCTGTGTCCTGCGCGCTGTGCCCTGTGCGCTGCGTCCTGCGCTGTGCCCTGCGCTGTGTCCTGCGCTGCGCGCTGTGCCCTGCGCTGTGCCCTGCGCTGCGCGCGCACTGCTCGGGACGCCCCTGCTCCACTACAGACACGGGAGCTCCGCGCTCCCGCCTCACCGCGCTACAACATGGCGGCCCCCGCCCCTCACGGGAGGTCTCATTGGGCAGCGGCGCTGCCCATCAAGTGATTGCCCCAGTGAGAGCCGCACGCCATTGGCTGTTGGGAGAGGCCCCGCCCCAGCTGGTTGCCGAGCAACCGGAGGACGCTGGAGGCGGCTGGGTGCGCAGGGGCTGCGCCGGCAGGGGCCGGGACCGGACCGCGACCGAGTGCGCTGCCAGCCCGGCACCGACACCGCCGGGATAACCCCGAGCCCCCCCGGGCCGCTGCGGCCCCTGACCTCTCCTCAGGCCTTGCCCTGCTCCGGCCCTCCTGAGCCTCTCCCGGGGCTCTCCCCAGCGGAGGCAATTCCCCTCACCCCTCCAGCCTCTAACTCTCCCGTAGCCGGGGATCTCTGGGTTCCCCCGGTTCCCAGCTCCCCCCCTCTTGCTCCTCCAGGCATGCAGCTCCCCTCTCCTCCCTCCAGCAGCGCAGGTCGCAAGGATGGAGGTTTCACACTGAGAGCCCTGCCCTTCCCTCCACACTGGGCCCAGGGACCTGCAGGCTGCTCCTTAGGGACCGCAGAGCTGCAGCGCGGGGGGGGGGGCAGGCACTGGAACAGGGCAGGGCTGGAGCCACCGGCCCTGCAAGCGTTCACACACCGTGGAGACGAGGCCGCAGTGCCATGGGTTGGTGGTGGCCTTGGCAGTGCTGGGGAACGGCTGGATTGGATGAGCTCAAAGGGCTTTTCCAGCCTGTTTGTTTCTGTGATTCTGTGATCCCCACCTCAGCTGCTGCCCACCAGCAGTGGGAGGTTTCTCCCCGCCACCCTTCACAGCAGGAGTCCGTTACTCTTCTCCCTTCCTGTGGGTGTTCCACAGCCTCTGGGACACAGACCAGGTCCGATGCACCTGAGGCACGATCCCGTGTCCTGACCCCATGCACGGACCCAGGGAGAGCTCCAGTGTCAGCTGAAACTCCCAGGCGCTCCCAAATTACAGTTTCTCTAATGCCTTCACTGTGTTTTCCTTGCAGAGAGAAAATCCTAGGAGGAGTCTGTGACAGCAGCAGCAGAGGGACCTTGATGATCTTTGACTCTCACCTCATGTAAGAGATGTAGTGCCCTTGCTAGACTTCCAAACACTCAGCTCACAAATCGGCAACTTCAAAGAGCTCAACTCACTGGAGCCATGGCAACAGGGGATCCAGATGTGCTCCCATCTCAGGATGTGAAGCAATGCAGCAAGCCTTTGGTGAAGGGCATGGCATCACCAAAGAAGGCAAAGATCACATTTGATGCCATGAAGATGTTAGACCCTCATCAGCTGAAACCTGACAGCATGGAGACAGAAAGAATCATGAATGTTTTGCATGAGACAGCTGCCAAGCTGGAGATGAGCAGTTTGATCGCACGTGTGATAGACTCTCTCGATAGGTTTGCTGATATGCTGGGTCCGGAGATCACAAAGAACCTGCTGGAGCTGCAAGAGCTTTCCATGGAAATGGAATGCCTGCTTGCCGGCTCTGGGGAAGAGACCACGAGAGCTGAGGAACAACGGGGCCATCTCTGCTTTCTAAAGCAGCGTCTGAAATGTTCCATTAGAAATGTGCTGAGACTCTTCCTGGCCAACCCTTCACTTCCCCAGGCTCTGAAACCCAAAGCCAGGGTGGCAGACTCACCAGCTGAAGTGTTTGTCAGAGCCTTTGGGGTGTTCAGGAATTTCATGCTGGAGAGACTCCTGACTAGTCCTGTGGAAGAGGAAGGAAAGATCCAGTTTGTGGCAGACATCTCCCTCCAGATTAAGAAGCACACTGAAGCAATCACAGCCCTGCAGGCAAAGCTGGCAGCAGCAATTCAGACTCGAGAGGATGAGGTATGATATCGGAGGAGTATGTTTTCCAACACAGTGTAACTGAAGCCAAACTTGGTAAGCTAAAACCTCATCCCTTGCTTGCAATTCCTAAAGAAGTTCCAGAAGTGATTTCTAACCCAGATCCTAAATAGAAAAGATACTATTTTCATGGAAAATATAATGAAAAATGCTTATTGCATGTTGGATTACTTTAAAACTGGAATTTGGCATGTTTGGAACCTGCTCTCACCATCTAACTTGAGTGACACAAGTCAGCGTGTTTCAAAGGAGCTGCAGGACAGGCACAAATTACTGTGGTGGTGCTTGTAGCTGCCAGCACAAGCCTCCCTTCACTGCTGCTGAAAGGAGGAAAAGTCATTCCAGGGAGAGTTTGCTCTATTAAAATCCATCTTTAATGTCTGCTCTATCTTCATTCTGCTTAAAGCCCCCATTGCTGTGAGCTGCAGCGTGCTGACACCAGCTGCCTCAGAGCACTGGTGGCTCATGTGTGGTTTGAGGAGCCCTCCGTTTGTTGAGGGCAGGCAGCTGAGGCACAGAGAAGTGAATGGGCATTTCCCAGGCTCCTGCTGCGAGCCCTGTGGCACAGCCAAGGCTGAGCTCCTGACAAGCACCGCTTTGTTTCCTACGTGTGCTTTTCTCTCTCCTTCCTGCCAGAGGGGACAGAGGGGAAGGTTTTGTCATGTGCTTGCTGCACTGAATGGTGCTAATGGAGGCCAGGACCTGCTTTCCCCATTCCCTCTGCTCTTTGGGGATCTGCGGATCCAGACATTTGCGATCTTGATGTGCAGCTTGGGCAGGGCATCATGAATGAATGTGTTCCACTGGTCCCAGCTCAGGATTTCTCTTGCACAGCACACTGAGCTGTGTCCCCCAGGAACTCACTCTGAGCTAACCCAAAGCTCGAGGGAGCCATGGGGCTCACTCCACTAGCTCTGATTTTGGCTGTTCCTCAGACAACAGTGCTGGTGGGTCTCACTATGGTTTGTTCATTCTCTGCCTTTATTAACAGGACCCCAGATGAGCAGAAGGGGGAGGTTTCCAGAGCACCTCATGTAAATCTACCTCTGTTCCCTCAGCCAGCAGTGGCAGGTCCCTCTTGTTGCCACATCAGCAGCGTGGCTCCTTAAATCTCCTGTGCCTTCACAAGGGTTCCATACTCCTCCTGCCAGGCTTATACCTCACCAGCATTCCTCAGTGATATTTCTTTCCCTTGTTTTCTGGGTCTAGATTAGCAAGAAGGACAATACGATCAAAGACCTCAAAACCAGAATTCAAGATCTGGCCAAAGACTCCAAGATCAGCTTGCAGAGGATCAAGGAGGAAGGAGAAAACCAGCAGAAGGTGGAGCTGCAAGCCTCCCAGAGCAGGTGTGCTGGGCTGCAGCAGGACATTGAGCAGCTACAGAGACAACTCACTGCACTTGTGGTGGAGCACCGAGCATCTGAGCTGGTGCTCAGGAAGGTAAATGGGAGGAGGGCTCTAGACCAGGAGATGGAGAACTTGGAGGGTTGCTGTCAGGTCTGGCTGCTGTAAGCAGTGGCTCAGCTCCTGCTGGCTGCTGGCAGGATGCACATGCTGTTTGTCAGAGCTTACCTGCTCTGTCCTCACGCTCTGCTGGTTCTGGTGGCAAGCAACCCTGCAGTGACAGCAGTGGAGCAGCTCCCTCACCTCCTCCTGCTGCTGCCTCAGCTCTGAAAACACCTTCATACAGCACGGAGGGAGCCTGGGCTCAGGGCAGGTTCAGAGCAGCAGTGCTAGAGGTGAAAGAAATGAGGGTTTGGTGCAGGGTAAGCAGGACAGACATAATATTGGCTTTGATAAAGCCATCTTTAGAGGTGATGTAGTGTTCAAGGTTGAGCACAGCTGGTTCTCAGAGCTGAACAGCTCCTGATCTGCCTGGCTCTCAGCTGAAGACACAAGCCAAGGATGGGGTTGAGTCGAGTGAGGGGTAAATGTAATTTATCCCAGTGCTGAGCAGATGCAGGAGGAGGAAACAGGAGCAGTGGGCAGGACATGCTGGTGACACAGAGAATCCAGAGCTGGAAAAGGGGTGTTATTCCCCCTCAGTTTGCTCCTGGTGGGTATTTGCTCCAAACAAGTGCAGGGTAGCACACATATGCAAGGGGATTCTCTTTCATTCTTGCTTTGAACCATGTAGGGTGGCAGTGGGGCTGGGCCGTGACAAAGTACAATTCCCAAAACTCCGCATTTTCACCTCCTTTAGTGGAGTGGTTTTATCAGGCAGCTGCTTCCAAGGCTGCCAGGCACTGACTCCAGTGTTTGCTGGGGAGTTGCTCAGCTCATTCCAATGCTCAGGCAGGGGCATTTCCTGACCCCATAAGTCTCCTTTCCCCCTCCTTAGGACATCCTCTAGCCCTGCGTGGCCCAAGACTGCAGTTGTGGTTTAAATAGCTGAGGTGTGACCTCATGATGGCCTAGGAGCCCGTGGGACACCCTGGGTCGCTGCCATACGGGAAACACTTGTGCTGGGCTCTAGCTGACCTTTCCCTTGATGGTTCCGTGGAGCACAGGGGTAAACTGATGTATCTGGGAACCGCAGTATAGCCTTCATTTTGAAAAACACCATTTTCTGAGTTCTTTCCGTCTCACTTCCATGTTTAGCAGTTCTCTATTGCTCTGATTTGAGGGTGGTTGCCCCAGTTTGTCAATGACTTGCCACATTCCATCAGGCATGTTCATCCCCAGCTGCAGAATGTGCTTTTCAGATGTGTTTCAGTCCCTGGCTCCACGCTGTAAACCAAATAAGGCCCTTTTGGCCTCAGGGAATATCCCATGAGAATCCCAAACGAGGGCGCACAGTGTGTGTCAGCTGGAGGAAGCTTGCCACAAGGAGGTGTTACACTCCCATGTGGTGGTGCTGGGGCTCAAAGCTACCCTGTTCTCTAGCTTAGACTACTCTTTCCCAGGGTTCAGGTCCCTGCAAGGAACTTGTCTTTTGTTTCAGAGGAAGTGCAGATTGGAGATGGAGATTTGGAACTGGGTCCAGAAATACGACACAGACATGGCAGAAAAACAGGTATCTGCTTTCAGGGCTGTGCTCTCCCAGGAGGTGACACATTCAGGTGGATTCCTGTCCACATGGACATGTGGCTCCCATATGGGTGGCTGTGGAAGTGAGGGGCAGTTCTCCATCCAGAAGCAGCACAGGCTTTATGTTTGTCCCGCCTGTGTGTTCAGGAGGTCTCTGCTACTTTGACTTTCAGTTACACCTGCTGCTAAATCCCACTGTTTTTGGAGCAAAAGCCACGTTGCCACGTTCTGTCACACACATCCACCTGCTGCCAGGGGACAGTGTGGCTTCAGTCCTCAGTCCTGCCTGGTGTCCAAATCACACTCCTGGTTCTGCTGGCACCCCAGGGAGATGTGCTGAGACACCGAACAGGCTGCATACCACTGGTCCCGGCTGAACCACAGCAGGCTGAGGGGCACTCAGCACTCACCTCTGAGAAAGCCCCACCTGTTTTCCTGCTCTCACCCTCTTTATGGAGATGGAGAAAAGCTGCTGGGGTACCGAAAAAGCCAAATGTGGGGAGGGGCCTAAAAGCTGGCTGCTAATTGTAGGAGATGGTCCCTCTTGTCAGGGGTTCAACAATGGGGTTGTTTCCTGCTGGGTGGCACCATGTCACAGCATGTTAGAGGCAGAACTCACTAAGGCATCACACATCCACTCTGCTGGTTCCCCTGATCTTCCACCTCCCTGTGGCTTCCTCAAGACCATTAAGAAAGGCATAAACTGCTGCTGAGCTTGAGAGGGCAGTGCCACCATGGAAACTGCCTTTCCCAGGCTGCCATGGCCTGGCTTTTCACATGCTCTCAGCAGTGAAGAGCAGATGAGCTGCTCATCTAAATACCTTCCCAGCAGAGCTGGTACTTGGGCTCAGCCTTACCCATCGTGATACATGGCTCTGTACAGAGCATCTGCAGCAGGGGCTCTGACCTGCTCAGGTCCCAGCTGAGGGTGGATGCAGCACAGGGAGAATGGTGAGATCCTGTGAGGACCTGGTCTCAGGAAATTCCCTGGCTATTGGGCACCTTTTCAAGTCCCTTTGGAAGGATTCAGCTCTGCTCCCAGCTGTGGCTCTGCTTGCGTTTGGGATGGGTTTAGGAACCCTTACCTAGGGATGTACAGGGAGGAGCTGCTGAAGGCTCTCACAACTGCTGTACCTGGTATGTGCTCTCTTGCTAGGCTGAGTACGAGGAGGTTGATGCTGCCTATGCTGAGGAGAAGGCTCAGCTGTCCCTGCTGACAGAGAAACACGCTCTGCTTCTCCAGGAGTACACCCAGATCGAGGAGGAACGCAGGATGCTTCGGGAGAAGGAGGAGGAGGCTTTGAAGGAGCTGAACACCAAGAACCGCGCTGCTGCCCGCATCCAGGCACTCTGGAAAGGCTACTTGGTCCGGCGCCTCTACAGGCCAAAAAAGAAGAAGGGCAAGGGCAAGAAGGGCAAGAAATAAAGCGCAAAATCTGTTCTCCTTCCTCCTGGCAAAGCTGCTGACTGTGCTGGGACTGAGCGCCTCCAGGCAAAGCAACAGGTTTGAGAGAGCAGTTGCATTGAGGGCTCTAGGGCTGGGGCTGCCCCTCATAGCTGGAGCATGTTGGAGCAGTGGCATGAAGACAGCTCTCACCACTTGAGGCCTGGCTTTGCTGCCCCTGCAGGGAGGAGGATGTCTCCTGATGGAGGGGCTGGGCCAGGAGGGCAGGTTCCTGCCTTGCCGCCTTCACTTCAGTCTCTCCTCGCTTGTGCTCTTACTGAAGGGGGCAGTGAGGTCGTTCCCGGGGGCAGGATGAGCCCCTTCGCCTGGCAGGGTTTCTGCTGCGTGGCTCCGTGCCCCTTTGTGCAGGGGGAAGCTGCAGGCCGCGGCTCAGCAGGGGCACAAGCGCCGCAAGTGCTGGCCGGGCGCTCTGCAGGGGGGCAGCCCCAGGCGGGACGTGGCGCAGCCCGCCCGCGTCCTGCTGCCTGCCGGGGCTGTCCCGCAGCCGGGCAGCAGGCGGTGGCGCTGGGCGCGGACCCCGCTCTGCAGCGGGTGCCCCCTCCCGTCCCTCCCGCAGGGCCCGGCTCCAGCGCCTTGGCTCCCTTCCTCCCGTCCCTGCAGCACCTTCACCGCGCGGAGCTCTGCGCCCCTGTGCTGCCCAGGGCTGAGCTGCGCCCCGTGCCCGTCCTTCCCTCGGGGAGCTGCGCTCCGCGGCCCCCGCCGCTCCGCTCCGTGTTAAAGCGAGCGGGCTCCGGGCGCTTCCTCACTGCCGACCCCGCGGCCCCTGCCTGCAGCTCCCTGCCCGGGCCGGGGCAGTGCTGCCGGGCGCTGCTCCGTGCCCGCCGCTCTGCCCGCGCTGCAGCCGCAGCTGAAGGGCTGAGGCGTTCCTGGCGCCGGCCGCCGCCCCGAGCTCTACCGGGGCCCCATGGGGTACCAGAGAGCCGCTGCAGCAGCGCCACAACCGCGGCTCGCGAAATGGCGGCGGGGCCCTTTCCCGCCCCGCCGCCAGGGGGCGCCCGCGCCGCTTCTCCTCAGCCACCCCCTCCTCGCGCGGCGCGTCACGTGCCGGCGGCGCCGCCCCCTGGCGGAGCGCGGCGGGTCTATGGGGGAGGCGGCGGCGGCGCCGCGCGGGCTGGTGTGGGGCTCCGCGCCGGGACCCGCCGGCCATGAGCGCCGAGCCGGGCGGCCGCGGAACGGCGGCGGGGGCCGGGCCGCCCGCCGCGCCGGGCTCCGACACCTACAAGGGCTGGCTCTTCAAGTGGACCAACTACCTGAAGGGCTACCAGCGCCGCTGGTTCGTGCTCAGCAACGGGCTGCTCAGCTACTACAGGTACCGCGGGCCGGAGCGGGGCCTGGCGCGGTGGCCTCCGGGCGTCCCGCGGGTTGCGCCCGTGCGGGGCGAGCCCCTTGGGGGTGCGGGTCCGGGTCCGGGTCGTGCCTTTGCTGTGCTCGAATCCTCTCAGCCCGGGTGCTCGTTCCGCGCCCCCCGGCATGGGCCGCCCCGCTCAGCCCCGTCCCTCCGCCCCCCGCTGCTGCAGCGGCTGCGGCAGCCTCCCCGCGGCCGGAGCCACCGGCGCCCGCGCGGGCACCGCCGGCGCTGCTCCCCTGGGGCTGCTCCGTGCTCGGCACCCGCGGTTCCGTCCGCCGGGGCCGGGCCATCCCCGCGGGCAGGGGCCGTGGCGCCGGGCTTGGGGCCCGGAGGGTGGTTCCAGCGCCTCGGGGTGAGTCCCAAGCCCTGCCCCGCTTCCCCCGCTGCTGCAGGGGACGGGTGTGGGGCAGGCTGTGGGGCGGTGCTGCCACAGGGACCAGGGCTGTGAGGGTCGATCCAGAGCGGTGTTCTCTTAGTGCTTTCCCTTGTCTGTCTGCGCTCAGTCGGCCAAACGTAAACGCGTTGGTGTTGTAGGGGTTGGGGGTGTTCCCTGCTGGCAGGATCCCGTTTATTCGTGTCACTTGGAACACAAGTGCTCTGTCACCTTCGCTGTTGTGGAGCGTGTGTTGGCTCTGTGCCAGGGTGTTAATGATGGTTAGAGCTTTATGAAATAGTGCACCTCTAAAGGACCAAGCCCCCTGAGCAAGTTCAGCTCTGTAAAGGCTGCACAGAAGCTGTTTGTCCTCCTGGCACAGAGTTAATCTTCTGGTCCCCTCTGTGCTCCAGCCTGAAGCAGATCCTGGAGCTTGTCAGGTGCTAATGTAAACCCCTGCAGCTCTGAAGGGACATCTGGGACCGGCGTGCTGTGCTCAGGCTGTGGTGGGCGGCAGCTCAGGAGGTCAGTGGTGTGTTTCTCTACTTGGACTTGTTTAAATCCCACCCCCAAGCTCCAGCCCAACAAGAATGCCCTGTAATGCACCTGAGAATGTGGCTCCCTCGCAGCAGTTTGGCTAATTCCTTTCTAATCCCTTCTGGTGTGCTTATGCTCTTGAACTAGTCCAGGTCTGCACCAGCAGCACTGTCTTGGGAGGGTTGGGGAAGTTCTAATGCTCCGCTTGAGCCCGTGTCAGAGTATTTCTTGTTCTGTGTTGCTGCCAAGTCAGCCATGAGCAAACAAGTGGCTTTCTTCCCCAATTATTTCAGATCAGAACGACCGGGTTTATTTTAAGACCATTTGATCTGTTTTAGGTTGAAACAACAAACAGAAACACCCAAGGAAATGATTGTGAGCAGCATGCGAAGGGGTTGGAGCTGCTCTCCAGCGTGGAGCCTTCAGCAGCTGCTGGGGGAGAGCAGGGTCCTGTGCTGCCTTCTCAGCCCTGGCTCCATGAGAGCTGAGTGAATGTGGCTGTGAGTCGGGAGCACAGAGGTACAGCACGTGGCGAAAGTTTCTCGTGGATGGAATGGAACCTCTGTGATGCTCTTCAAAAGCACTGCTCTTCACTGGTGGCCATGCTGCCCGTGCCAGCTCACACCGCTCTGTGCTGTAATTACACCTTCTGGCTAATGACAGGAGCAAGAGAGCTCCAGGTATTGGGCTGGAGCTCTTCCAATGTGTCTTCTTCCATATGAGCGGCCGTGGAGACTGCTGCTTGTTTGACTTGAGTGCAGAGTTCAAGGAATGTCTCTGGAAAGGTCTCCTGCTGCTCTGTTGTCCCTTCTGCTGGGTCTTTGGGCTCAGCCCCGCTCAGAAGGTGTGTGCCAGAGGTGCCTTCTTCTGCCTGTGCTGATAAAGGGCTTTGCAGGTTCAGTGCTGCCCTCGCTGCGCCTCACTGGCTTTTGACACCTCTGTAACCTCTGTAGCTTGAGTTTGGGAGGTGGTTGCACTGGTAGACACCCCGGCTGGTTCCTCTGTTCGCTGTTCGGGACTAGCTGATAGAAACCTCCCTTGGCTCCTATGCTGAAATCATCTTCATTGCATAAGCTGTGCCGTGCTGCCCGGGTGGCTCCTGGTGTGGGTTGCTGTAGTTGCAGATGAAGCTGGGGGTTTTGTTTTGAGTGCTCACTGCTGAGCTTTGCTTGAGGGAACAGCCCAGCACGTTGCCTGGGGGAGATCCCTGGTGGGTTTGTTTGTTGGGCGAGTTGAGCTCAGCCCATCCGGAGCTCCCTTCGGGGTGTGTGGGCAGCAGGAGCTGCTCGCTGGGGCTCTCGCAGCCCCATGTGATGCCTCTTTGCTGCCTGCTTGGTTTCACAGGGAAGTTCTGCTGAATTAAGCTTCCAATTAAAGTGTTTCTTTCCAAATGGAGTGTATTTTCCCAAAACGAGTGTGAGCAGCAGCTCAGGGAGGGGATCCTGCTCCTCTGCTGTGCTCTGGGGAGACTCCCCCTGCAGCCCTGATCCAGCTCTGGGGCAGCAGCACAAGAGGGACGTGGAGCTGCTGGAGCGAGGCCAGAGGAGGCCATGGGGTTGCTGCGAGGGCTGGAGCAGCTCTGCTCTGGAGCCAGGCTGAGAGAGCTGGGCTGGGCCAGCCTGGAGAAGAGAAGGCTCCTGAAGGGGAGACCTGAGAGCAGCTCCAGTGCCTGAAGGGGCTGCAGGAAACCTGGAGAGGGGCTTGGAACAAGGGCCTGCAGGGACAGGCCAAGGGGAATGGCTTGAACCTGCCCGAGGGGAGACTGAGCTGAGCTCTTAGGCAGAAGCTCTTCCCTGTGAGGGTGCTGAGGCGCTGGCACAGGGTGCCCAGAGAAGCTGTGGCTGCCCCATCCCTGGCAGTGCTCAAGGCCAGGTTGGACACAGGGGCTTGGAGCAAGCTGCTCCAGTGGAAGGGGTCCCTGCCCGTGGCAGGGGTTGGGACTGGGGGAGCTTTAAGGTCCCTTGAGCCCAAACCTGGCTGGGATTCCGTGATTCAATGTTATAAAGCCTGTTCTTTGTAAATCTATGAAGGCATCAACTCCCACTGCCAGTGAAGCTTCCCTGCAGGTCATGTGCTTTCACTTTATCTTCCCTGATCTGAAGCTGTGCAGAGTGATAACAGCTGAGTAATTCTTGCAGTTTTCCCCTGCAATACCCTGCTCTGGAGTGATGCACGTGGCTTGAGGAGCTCCAGGAGTCACCCAGCAAGGGAGTTGTGGGAAGGAGAATTCTCCTCCTTGGGTTTTCCCCAGCAGGGGCTTGGACATTCAATTCTGAAGTAAATACTGGAGTGGAACAGGGATGGGAGCAGCTGGAGCTGGGAGCCTCTGGGCATGGACCCAGGACAAGGAGATCACTGGGGCTTTATACCCTGATGTTCTGCACCCGACCGCCACACACTGTTCATGTGCCTCTTGGTCCAGCAGTGACATTTGGTTTGGGGTCTCCACTTCCATCACTGGGTTCTTTCTTTGACTCCAGGCTGGCTGTAAATTTCCTCTTAGGTTTCCTCTTTCAGGTTGTAGCTCCTTGCTAAGAGATGCAACTCCTTCATCTTCCAATCTGCTCTGGTCTCAAGGCCTTTGTTCCCATAACTAAGCACAGGTTGTGGTTAAGTTTTGTCTGGGCGGGGGTGAACTTCAGCTTCCCCATGCTTGGGCACTGCTCATGCTGAGCAAGCCCACCCAGTCATCAAAGCTCAGTGGAAGGGGTTCAGTCCCAGCACTCGAACCATTGTAATGCCCTTGATCGTCCCTCTTGGGCTGACCAAGGCTTGTGGCTGACTTGGAAACCTGCAGTGATGCCCGAGGTGATGCCTGTGCAGGGAGGCAGTTTCGCAGGGCACAGCTGCTCTACTTGGCTTGCTCATGATCCACGCTCTTTCTGAGCTGCTCTGGCAGGCTGCCACTCCCAGAGTTATCATTAGCTGTAATTAGCCTGTCCAGGAGAATCTAATCACCTTGAACAGATAAGTGTTCTCAAGGAGATTAGAGAGGATCTTGAGGTATTAATTCATCAAAGGTTGACATTGGCTCTTGTGATCGATGCTCCAGGTGAGCATTGTCTTCTGCAAGCAGCTCTCTTAGATTTCAAAGAGCTTGAGTTTCGTGTTGTGCTCTCTGTGGCTTTGGTCCTCAGCCCTGTACTCAGGGGCTGGTGTCTGAAGAGCCTTCAGCAGGGGAATGCTTTAGCTGCCTTGTCTGGGTTCTGCTGGGCTGGTGCAGGGCATGGGCAGCTCGCACCCAGGATGCGTGCTCGGTGTTTCCCAGAGCAGCGTTCTTCACCGCCGTTGGGTATCCAGCAGTTAGCCTTTGGTGAGCACTGTAAGGTCTGGAGTACAACACAGAGGGGCTTTTCTTGCTTCTTGCCTTGAGACTCCAGCTGAAAGCTGAGGTGGTGGGGTCAGGAAGAAGCTTGGAAACTGCTGCCGATACTGGCGATGTGGAGGAGTTGAGGGCATCCAGAAGAGACCGCTGAGAGCCTCTGATGCGGGGCCCCCAGCCAGGCTGCTGAGGTTTCAATGCCTCCGAGGTATGAGGTTATGCAGCCTCGGGGGGCCCCTCTCCTCTTAAGTGTTGGACAGTCCTTGGGGGTAAAATGTTTCCTTCTATTTGATTTGGACATTATAAAATGAGGAGAGAGATGCTTTCCTAGAATGATTCCTGTAATAACTGGTCCCTCAGCAGGCGTAGGAGCGGCTGAATATCATTGATTCCCAGTGCGGTGCCTCAGCACCCTCACAGGGAAGAGCTTCTGCCTAAGAGCTCAGCTCAGTCTCCCCTCAGGCAGGTTCAAGCCATTCCCCTTGGCCTGTCCCTACAGGCCCTTGTCCCAAGCCCCCTCTCCAGGTTTCCTGCAGCCCCTTTAGTTGTTGGAAGGATGTCCTGTCCTTCTCTGTTGGCCATCCTTGGGGTGCTGCAGCACACAGGTTTTGGGGACAGCCCTGTAGCTGCACGGTGACTTTGAGCTCCTTGTTTTAAACAATCCCTGTTCTCTCTCACACAGTTTCCCCCTGGCGCTCACTTTATCCCCATGGCACTTTGCTGTCCATTCTTGTTCATCCTTTGCCTGTTTCTGAGGAGCCTCCTCTCTGTCACTGGGGACACGGCGCTTGCCCACCTCCAGCCAGGCCTGGCACGTCCCAGCAGCACAAGAGCTGTCAACTATCTTGATCCTTTATTTCCACCCATACAGTCTTAAATGTACTGACCCAAGTGCTTCATTTGATGGAACTGTAGCAGAGTAACTGGTCTGTCTTGTGCAGAGCTGAAGCTTTGAGCGGGGCAATGCCTGTGGCTCTGTGTAGTGACCCCAGTCTGTGTTGCTGTCTCAAGGAGATGTGCACTGTGAACTGTCACACTGCAGCTGTAGCTCCTGCAGCTGTTTGCTCCTGAAGCATGTTTGTGGGCTCAGGTGCTTGGGTGTTTATGGAGAGGAATGTGCCTCTCACCCTTCTGGGCTCAATTGCTCTAGCTTTAGTTGCTGGAGAACCTGTTGGTGTGGTTCCGCCTTTGCTGCAGCCTTTGTTCTGTCCTCTGCAGGGGCAGGGGAAGGTCAGTGCTCTGGTCCTGTGCTGCTCCCTATGTGCTGGTGCTGGGTCAGCTCTGCCTGTTGCAGCCAAGGGCTGTGTGGGGTGGCTGCTGCTCCCCTTAGACTGCCATCAGCCTTGGGCTGTGTCCATTGGCATGGCTGGCCCGGGCACGCTGAGGTGATGGCATTGCTTCCCTGTGGCTGTAGCTCCTACGCCTGTTCTTTGCCAGGGTAATAGGAATTCAGCTCTGACCCTGCTTGCTCCAGTTCCAGGTTTCAGTTTGTGCTTGTCGCCCCGGTGCCACAGTGAATCACTGGTGAAGGAGCTGAGCCTTCTTGTCAGAAGTAGTGTGAGAAACCTGCTGGGATTTCCCTTGCAGTAACCCTTTAACCTACCCGAGCTCCTCCTCAAGAGGAGTTTCCAGCCAGCACAATGTGCGGAGTTCATTGCTCCTCAGCAGCCTGCACTTCCATCACCTGAAGGTTGATTCCTATTTTGCAGCAAGTCAGACCGTTGAGTTTCCTGTATTGTTCTGTGCTTTACATGAATTGCATTGGAATGTGCTTGGGTGATTTGAGGTAACTTTGGTGTGTGGTGATAGCAGAACCCTTTGCTTCGTGTAGATCTGCTGCTCATGGCCAGCAGCTCTGTCATCACCCTGAGATGACAGCAGCCCCAGGCTGCTGTCAGAGGGCAGGAGCTCGTCCTGCTGCAACAGCCTGGAGGTTTGTCCCCTAAATGGGATAGCGCTCCAAAACCTGAGCTCACGGCAGGTGTTACATTTCCCTTCAGGTCGTCTTCCTGATGCTGTTCAATTCTTGCAATCACTCCTGTGGCACCTTGGCAGGGATCGTGCTACACTTGGTATCAGCCTTGGTTTGGTTTAGGGTGAAAAGTGTGTTTGTGATGACTGATTCATGGGTCGGTGTCTGTGGGCGGCAGGATGCTCAGCAGGATTAGGGATGGAGGATAACGAAGCTGGACATGCTGCTTGCTGTGGGTCAGTGACTGCTGACTCACACAGGCCAGTGCTGAGCCTTCAGGAGATGCAGGAATCAACCTCACAAGTAAAGATGCAAACTGAAAGCGTGGTACGACAGGGCAGATATGAGTCCATTGGCAGTGGCAGCAATGGGGTAAGAGCACAACAAATGTTCTGTGTCCTGGGCTGCATCCCCAGAGCATGAGCAGCAGGTCAAGGAGGGGATCCTGCCCCTCTACTCTCATGAGACCCCACTTGCAGCACTGGGTTCAGTGCTGGTGTCCCCAGCTTAAGAACATGGAGCTGTTGGAGCAAGTCCAGAGGAGGCCATGAAGATAAGCAGGGCCTGCAGCACCTTGTATGGAGTCAGGCTGAGAGCATTGGGGCTGTTCAGCCTGGAGAAGAGAAGCTGCTGGAGACCTCAGAGCAGCTTCCAGTGTCTGAAGGGGGCTACAAGGATGCAGAGAGAGGCTCTTCATCAGGGACTGGAGTGATAGGACAAGGGGTGATGGGTTCAGACTGAAACAAGGGAAGTTCAGGTTGGAGATAAGGGAGAAGCTCTTCCCTGTGAGGGTGCTGAGGCGCTGGCCCAGGGTGCCCAGAGAAGCTGTGGCTGCCCCATCCCTGGCAGTGCTCAAGGCCAGGTTGGACACAGGGGCTTGGAGCAAGCTGCTCCAGTGGAAGGGGTCCCTGCCCATGGCAGGGGTTGGAACTGGAGGAGCTTTAAGGTCCCTTCCAACCCAAACTATTCTTTGATTCTAAATCTCCTCCTTGGTCCTATTCCAGGCACTCACATTGCCTTTGCAAGTCTGGGCTTGCTCCAAAACTGTTTGGCAATGTGGCATGTTGCTCTCTGTCTTCCTAGCCTCCTGCTGTCACCAGGTGATGTTCTCATCCCTGTGTGACATTGCAGCACTGCTGGGTCTGCTCCTGCTCACAAGTGTATCGTGGAGCAGACAGTGCTGCACAGTGATGGAATGCTTGCAGTGTAAGAGCATTGGCTGCCTTGTGCGTGTTAGAGAGCAGTTATCACGTGTGTCTGCCCTGCATCCAGCAGTCGTGCCTTGCACAGTCACAAACTGGTGTGGGTGTGAGGGAGCTTAAAGCTCCCTCATAGGTTTCCTGCAGCCCCTTTAGGCACTGGAGCTGCTCTCAGGTCTCCCCTTCAGGAGCCTTCTCTTGTCCAGGCTGCCCCAGCCCAGCTCTCTCAGCCTGGCTCCAGAGCAGAGCTGCTCCAGCCCTCGCAGCATCCCCATGGCCTCCTCTGGCCTCGCTTCAGCAGCTCCACGTCCCTCTTGTGCTGCTGCCCCAGAGCTGGATCAGGGCTGCAGGGGGGGTCTCCCCAGAGAGCAGCAGAGGGGCAGGATCCCCTCCCTGAGCCGCTGATCTCAGCGCACAAGATCTTTGTTCTCAGGCTGTCAGCCCGTATGGCTGTGGAGCGCGGTGGCTGCGTGCTCTGCTAAAGAACAGCACGCTGCTGCTCTCCCTGGCCTGCCTCTCAGGTGTGGTACCAGGGTTGCAGCAGAGCTGCTTGGGAGGACATTGAGGCTCCTGCTGCGGGGCACACACTCAGGTCCTGGCTCCGTGTCCTCAGGGCTGCTCCCTGCAGCGCTGGGTGATGCTGGGCTGTGTTGCAGAGCACAGTGTCGGGCTCTTCCCAGCTGACTCAGTGCTTTGTGCCCAGCACTTGTCCCAGCACAGAATTAGAGCGTTTGCACAACACAGGAGGTCCATGGCAACTCCATCGTCGGTGCTGGGAAGCCTGCAGGGCTTTGGACGTGTCTCTTCTCCTGTGAAGTGCACAGGGGTGGCTCCACCAACTTTTTCTTTCAGGTCTTCAGCAACTGTCAGGAGTGATGGCTCCGCTTGGAAGCGTGTGAAAAGCACCCCGGTGCCAGCCCGGAGGATGGGGTGAGTTTGGGTGTATTGGGCTGCAGATTGGACATGGGTGATGGAGATGTGCTTGTGCCAGTCAGACAGTGACATGATCCTTACCTCCACATGGATTGTGCATGAGGGGAGATGACATGGTTAGAGAAGAACCTTTTTGGCTTAAAGACCATCTGGTCATCTTCATGGCCTCCTGGACCTGCTCGGGTGACTCCAGCGGAGGCCATGGGGATGCTGCGGGGGCTGAAGCAGCTCTGCTCTGGAGCCAGGCTGGGAGAGCTGGGCTGGGGCAGCCTGGACAAGAGAAGGCTCCTGAAGGGGAGACCTGAGAGCAGCTCCAGTGCCTAAAGGAGATACAGGAAACCTATGAGGGAGGTTTAAGTGCTGCTGTGTCACACACTGTCTGTGGTGATGTGGTGCCTCAGGGTTTGGTGGCATGGATGGAGCTGTGCCTCGCTTCAGAGCACTTGAAGGGGCTGCAGGGATGTACACTGGGGTTTGTCACTTACTGCAGGAAATCCTTGTGTTTTCCAGGAAAGGCTGCAGGACAGGGGTTTGGTTAAAATTCCCCTGGTGATCCAGAGTTGCTCCTCAATGTAAAGCACAAATGGGACCTGGAGCTGTTGGAGCAAGGCCAGAGGAGGCCATGGGGATGCTGTGAGGGCTGGAGCAGCTCTGCTCTGGAGCCAGGCTGAGAGAGCTGGGCTGGGGCAGCCTGGAGAAGAGAAGGCTCCTGAAGGGGAGACCTGAGAGCAGCTCCAGTGCCTAAAGGGGCTGCAGGAACCTGGAGAGGGGTTTGGGACAAGGGCCTGTAGGGACAGGCCAAGGGGAATGGCTTGAACCTGCCCCAGGAGAGACTGAGCTGAGCTCTTGGGCAGAAGCTCTTCCCTGTGAGGGTACTGAGGCGCTGGCACAGGGTGCCCAGAGAAGCTGTGGCTGCCCCATCCCTGGCAGTGCTCAAGGCCGGGTTGGACACAGGGGCTTGGAGCAAGCTGCTCCAGTGGAAGGGTCCCTGCCCGTGGCAGGGGCTGGGGCTGGGGCTGGAGGAGCTTTAAGGGCCCTTCGACCTCGAACCATTCTGTGACTTTGGAGGTGATGAGCAGCAGGGGGTTGCCAGCTGAGACTGCAGCCGGTTCAGTGTTAGTGAAGTGTTGAAGCCTGTGGTTTGAAGTCCTTTTTGGAGGCACTGGAAGGCGACTCCTCAGTGGCCACGTGTCAGGGCTGCGCACTTCACAATCCCATCCTTTGTTTCTCAAGGACTGAGACCCTCCAGCTTTGCTCTTCCCAGTGTGTGTGTTCCTGTGACTGAAGCTGGATTCTGTTTATCCACTTTTATTACTGCCATGTTCCCTCTGGGGTGTTCCCAGGAGAGCATATGGAGCGCAAAGTGCTGCAGGTTTTAGTGTGTGCTGAGATGAAACTAAGATGTGCCTTTATTTCGTCCATGTAGGATTGTTCCTTTCCTTGCTGGTTGGGTCTGTGTTGGGAAGGGGCTGCTCCGGGCACCCCAGCTAGGAATGTCTCTTGCGTGTCATTTTCATAAGCAGGAGGGAGTAGAGTGCTCAATGCAACAGTCAGTTTGTGGTGGTACAGAAGGTGAGCCGCGCGTTGTGTGAGCCATGCATTGTGTGAGCCGCGCATTGTGCGAGCCGTGTGGGGCATGCTTGGTGTGCTGTCAGCTTACGGTACCTTCATGGGCTTGGGACAACCCATGGGACCCCCTTTGGAAGCTGGCGTGGTGCTGTTGCTCATGGTGGCCATACCCTGCCAAGGATGGGTTAGGAATAAGCAGTGTGTGGCTTCACAGTTGTTAGTGTGTAGTGTCTGAGCAGAGCAGCTGAGGTTTGTTTTGGAGATGTGACACCACATTAGTCCTGGTATTTGCTTTATAATGTGTTTATTAACGGGTGAGTGCAGCACAGCCGGGCTCTGGGTGACAGCAATTGTAGCAGAGAGAAGGCACGTCTGGGTTTCAGAGGGACCGTGGCAGGCAGGAGAAACAGGGTGATGGATCCTTGTGATGTTCAGCAGTGGCAGATGCCAGCCCTGCCCTGGGGTAGCTGGCGTGAAGGCAGAAGAGCCCTTGGTGGGCCCATGTGGACACCAAGGGGCTGTCAGGGGACAGCAGTCTCTCTGGCTGCATTAGCATGTTGAGGGAAGGGACCATCCCCTCTGCTCAGCCCCTCAGGGCTGTGGGTCTGCTGTGGGGTCCCCTGAACAAGGCTGGAGAGGAGGAGGAGGAGGTTTGTCTGCTGCCCATGGTGGGAGTGTGTGGAGAGGACATGGCTGTGCTTGTGATGGGATGAGGCAACGGGCTGGTACCAGAGCACGGAAATCCCGTATGGACACAAGGAAACATGTTTTAATTGGGAGTGGGGGCTGAGAACTGGGATAGGGGCTGGAGAGGTGAAGGAAATGCCTGGCTATTCTCAAGCTGTGGCTAGACAAGGTCCTGAGCAACCTCATCTGGTTGCTCCTGGGCAGGAGAGTGGCCCTGAGGCCTCCTGAGGTGCCTCCAGCCCTGGTTAAAGGGCCATTCTGTCACTCCTTGGTTTCAGATGCTTGAAGCTTGGTGAGTTTGCCTTCACTGTTTGGGTACTGATGGAGGATGAAGAGAAACCACGTCACGTCTGTGGCCTGCCCTGGCAGTGCCAGGAGCGCCGGTGGTTCCTGTGTGTGGCATTGACTCCCCCGTTCCGTGGCATTCTGGATTGAGGGAAGGACAGCCTGAGGCTTGGAAGTCAGTGCAAGTGCACCTCTGCAATGTACATGTTCAAGGCCAGATTGAACACGGGCTTGGAGCAAGCTGCTCCAGTGGAAGGGGTCCCTGCCCGGGGCAGGGGTTGGGGCTGGAGGAGCTTTAAGGTCCCTTCAAAACAAACCAGGCTGTGACTCCATGATTCTATAGATGTTTGGTCTTCAACATGTTCTACTTTAAAGCTGTGCAGCAGAAGCCAACTCTTGTGCTGTTGGAAGGCTTCAGAACGCAGCTCTCCTTGTGGTGCTGGGCTGTGCTGGTCAATACCTGTCTCCAAAGGTGTAACTGTCCTCCTCTGACACCACACCGGGGTGTGCATGAGCACACCCGGAGCTGCAGAGCCCCGAAGCGAGCAGCCCCCCGCTTTTCCTGCTCCCGTTCATGTGTTCCGCCCTGGCACACTGCTGCTGCCGCTGCCCCTGTGTCTGTGGGCTCCTGCTTGCCCCGGCCGGCTCACACTGTCCTGCTGACAAACAGCATCGCCTTTGTTGTGTGCCAGCAGCGGGGCTGGAGCTGTCGGAGCCGCTCGATGGCTGCTGCGGAAATGGATGTTGCTGAGCCTGAGCTCTAAAAATAAACTGTTCCTGCCCTGTGACGGGAACTGCTGGACACGGGCGCTCGGTCAGAGGGTTCTAATGCCCTTTATGGAGCACCAGGGCCTGGAGCTGCGCTGGGGCTGTGGGACCTGCTGGTGAAATCCTGCTGCTGCCCCAGAGCCCCAGCAGAGGGGTCTGACCCGGCAAAGCGCCTGCTTGGGCAAAGGCTGGTTCTGCTCTTCAGCAGCTGCTTTGCCTTCATGGCGCAGGTACAGCAGCCCCTGCACTGCGCCTGGGCTCCCCAAAGCGGCTGCTGAGATCACAGAGTCCCAGCCTGGCTTGGGTTCAAGGGACCTTAAAACTCCTCCAGTCCCAGCCACTGCCACGGGCAGGGACCCCTTCCACTGGAGCAGCTTGCTCCAAGCCCCTGTGTCCAACCTGGCCTTGAGCACTGCCAGGGATGGGGCAGCCACAGCTTCTCTGGGCACCCTGGGCCAGCGCCTCAGCACCCTCACAGGGAAGAGCTTCTGCCTAAGAGCTCATCTCAGTCTCCCCTCGGGCAGGTTCAAGCCATTCCCCTTGGCCTGTCCCTACAGGCCCTTGTCCCAAGCCCCTCTCCAGGTTCCCTGCAGCCCCTTTAGGCACTGGAACTGCTCTCAGGTCTCCCCTTCAGGAGCCTTCTCTTGTCCAGGCTGCCCCAGCCCAGCTCTCTCAGCCTGGCTCCAGAGCAGAGCTGCCCCTCTCCTATGAAGAACTGGCTGGCAGTGACACTGACCGCAGTGCTAGCGATGCTGTTGTGGTGCCAGCTTTGCCTGCATGGAGGAGAGGGATGGGGTGGCAGCTTCTGGAGCAGGTGTGGAGGTGTCCTGTGCAGTGCTGTCTGCGAGGCTGGTCCTGGTGCCTGACTGCCGCAGAGGGGCAGAGGGCAGGTCTGGGCTGTGCTGCGGCAATTGGGATGTTTCTGCATTGGAAAGCTCTGAGCAGCTCAGCTCCTGGTGCCGCAGAAGTTGTCTTGCCCCACATGCCCTGGAATAGCACTGAGAATCTGGTGTGAGCTGTTGGGAAACTGACTTCAAGCTGAAACTCATCCCAGCAGGGCCCTGTGGAGGTCACTGCCTTCGCCTGCCCTCTTGGCCACACATTTAACTCTTGTGGTCCTGGTGACCCACACTCAGTGTCCACAGACAGCATGTCTCTGGAGCACTGATCCCAGAGCACCCATGTGTCTTGGAGCCCTAAGGGGAGTTTCTGGAATAACCTACATGTGGGTATTCCTGTGTACAGGCTCGGGGAATGGGGTGGCCCTATAGTGCTAGGAGTGGTCCCACTGTCCTGCACTTCCCTTGTGCAGGTGGATGCAGACACATGGTGTCACCTCGGGCTTGCTTGGGGCTATTTGAGTTCAGAGACAAATTACAGAATGCATTGTAATATTACATCTGATTGATACTGTATTACTGGTAATACATATGACATGGTACAATGGATGTGATGCAGTGTGAAGTAATTCCATCATCTATACGCATCTATCTACATAAACTCTCAGAGTAACACCTTGTTCTAATCTTTGTAACTTTCTTCTGTGCTTCAACCCTGATGGCCTTGAGCTGCCCCTGAGGAGCCGTGTTCATCTCTGCAGGCTGATGGGGATGGAGATGGGACTGGTCAGGAAGAGCCCTTGAAGCACTTGTGCTGAAACTCTAGCTTTGGGCATCCGGTCCTGCAGGTGACACAGCTGAGAGAATCACAGAGTCACAGCTTGGTGTGCATTGGAGGGACCTTAAAGCTCCTCCAGCCCCAACCCCTGCCACGGGCAGGGACCCCTTCCACTGGAGCAGCTTGCTCCAAGCCCCTGTGTCCAACCCGGCCTTGAGCACTGCCGGGGATGGGGCAGCCACAGCTTCTCTGGGCACCCTGTGCCAGCGCCTCAGCACCCTCACAGGGAAGAGCTTCTGCCTAAGAGCTCAGCTCAGTCTCCCCTCGGGCAGGTTCAAGCCATTCCCCTTGGCCTGTCCCTACAGGCCCTTGTCCCAAGCCCCTCTCCAGGGTTCCTGCAGCCCCTTTAGGCACTGGAGCTGCTCTCAGGTCTCCCCTTCAGGAGCCTTCTCTTCTCCAGGCTGCCCCAGCCCAGCTCTCTCAGCCTGGCTCCAGAGCAGAGCTGCTCCAGCCCTCACAGCATCTCCATGGCCTCCTCTGCACTCACTCCAGCACCTCCACGTCCCTCTTGTGCTGCTGCCCCAGAGCTGGATGCAGGATGCTGAGTGTCTCTCCAGAGTGGGGATGTGTCAGCTATGTCCAGAAGTGGTTTTCTAAGGCCCTTTGAGCACCTGCAGTGTTTGATCCGAGAGGTTTCCTCATCTGAAGCATGGGTCACTAAGCAGTTAACTCTCAGTTTGTACGTTATGGAAGCTCTTGGCATCTCCAGCGGCTGACAAGCTGCTGCCAAAGTTTATTTTTTGGGTTGTGTTGTAAGGAATGGGAAAGATCTTACCCTGTGTCCCCCTGCCCCAGCCACTCACATTGCAGACATAGTTTAATAGCCTGCTTGCAGTTTCCCCTCTCTCCTTCATCAGTCCTTCCTTATGGAACCAAATGCTGTTCACTGGATCACTGACCTCTGCATGCCCCAGGAGCATGGCTTTGGAGGCTGATTGATCCCTTCATAGGTAATGGAGATCCCGGAGGTACCTTCTGCACATAAGTGTTTCCATTCTCAAGTTCACGCTCCGTTCTCTGCTCAGGCAGGGGTAGCGATTTCATGGCCCCTAACCAGCAACTTGATTCTGGTGTGGAAGGGAGGGAGCTGCCGAAGCTGACCTCTGGAGAAGAGGTTTGCCAGAAGCAGGATGTGCTGAGGGAAAGCTGGACCCGTTTCTTTGCTTCTGCTGAGTCAGCCTGCTCCAAGCCCCATGCACCAGGCAGTGGTGTGGTGTCACCCCAGCATGGAGAGCTGCTCCTGCCCCGCTCAGTGAGGAGCTGACTCACCATGGGGAGCACGTGAAGCTGCTCGCCCAAGGCAGCAGCCTCCAGAGCTCTGCTGGTGCCCTGTTAACAGGGCTCGTGCCCTTATCAGCCAGGGCCACCTCCAGCCTCTGCAGAGGGGAGAGGAGATAGCACGGCTGGGGGGGCAGGGGGAGCTCTCTGTACCTGGGTTTGGGTTTGGGGTTTTTAACTTTGTTTTATGTTTTCATTTGTTTCTTGAGCGACCCAACAAGAGTCCCTTTGTCAGACCTTGTCCTGTTCTGCTGCTGCCTTATTTTCACCTTCTCACCACAGCTGAGTTTTTGTAGAGTCACAGCCTGGTTTGGGTCGGAAGGGAGCTTCAAACTCCTCCAGCTCCAACCCCTGCCATGGGCAGGGACCCCTTCCACTGGAGCAGCTTGCTCCAAGCCCCTGTGTCCAACCTGGCCTTGAGCACTTGGCCTGTCCCTACAGGCCCTTGTCCCAAGCCCCTCTCCAGGGTTCCTGCAGCCCCTTTAGGCACTGGAGCTGCTCTCAGGTCTCCCCTTCAGGAGCCTTCTCTTGTCCAGGCTGCCCCAGCCCAACTCTCTCAGCCTGGCTCCAGAGCAGAGCTGCTCCAGCCCTTGCAGCATCCCCATGGCCTCCTCTGCCCTCGCTCCAGCAGCTCCACGTCCCTCTTGTGCTGCTGCCCCTGAGCTGGATCAGGGCTACAGGGGGGGTCTCCCCAGAGCACAGCAGAGGGGCAGGATCCCCTCCCTGAGCTGCTGCTCATGTGCTGAGGTGCAGCCCAGCACACGGGGGGCAGTTTTGGGCTAAAGCGCGTCATGGGGAGCTTCTCCTCACCCGATGCTGTATCTCTCTGTGCTTCCCAAAGAGAAAACCAAACCTCTAAGGGAGCGGAGGGAAGGTTATTCATCAGGAGGACGTGCTCCTCCCAGCACTGCAGTGCAGGACAAGGCTCTGCACTCATCCCGGATGCTCTGGGCCATAAAGGTTTAATGCAACATCTCACAAGCCTGTTTTGCCAGCGTCAGCAGTTTGAGGTTGGAGGCATCTTCACGTACCAGTGAGTCATGGAAAACTCACTGCTGGCAAAACATGCAGATGTACGAGGTGGTCCGGTCAGGGAAGAACTGTGAAGTCCAGATTGCTCTGCTTACTGCATCCCTGTGTTTCTAGGGGAGGTTTAGTCAGGTCACCCCTAAATCCTTCCTTGTGCAGCGCTGTTTGAGGCTCTGCAGTGCTGGGTCCTTGGGGTGTTTAGGACTTATCCCAGACTCAGCTTGGGAAACTGCTGGATGGGTTGGGGGGGGCAATTCCTGTGCTGCGGGATGAAGATCACAGCCGGAATTGCAGGCTTTGTCCCTGAAACCTGAGTGTTCCTAATCTTTGCCCATCCTGACTGTGGGCAGTGTCGGATTAATCGGCCTTTAAATAGCACTAAATCGGGTGTTTCTGCAGCAATCTCAGCGCAGCACTTGGCCATATGCTTGTTTGGGGTTGGTTTGTGATGTGGTAGGTTTGGTGAAGGCAAAAAGAGGAAGGAAAACAACATGATCCGAGCTCTTTGTCACGTGGAGCCTGTGGTTTGTGCGAGCTGAAGCAGCTGGTGATGTGCTGACAGGGAACGCTGCTCACTGCCCGAGCCACGCGCCCGCTTCCTCCGGGGCATTTGTGTGCTGGCATTGAGTCAGCATCAAAATCCTTCCTTCCTGAACCAGGGGAGGTTTGGTGTCTGTGCTTCCACCCCTAACTGCAGGCACGTGAGTGTTTAGCCTCAACAGGAACCCAGTTTTAAAGTGCTATTTGGGATTGCTCATGCCTGAAAGCTAATGCAGAGGTCACTGGCTGTGTGCTCCGGTTGTTCGGACCAAAGGATGTGCAAAACCCAGTTCATGGGACACACGCCGTGGGGTGCTCGTGCAGTTGGGTGTCTGTAACGTGTGCTGCAGGGGATCATAGAATCATAGAACAGTTCGGGTTGGAAAGGACCTCAAGATCATCCAGTTCCAACCCCCTTGCCATGGGCAGGGACACCTCACACTAAACCATCCCACCCAAGGCTCTGTCCAACCTGGCCTTGAACACTGCCAGGGATGGAGCACTCACAACCTCCCTGGGCAACCCATTCCAGTGCCTCACCACCCTTACAGTAAAGAATTTCCTCCTTATATCCAATCTAAACTTTCCCTGTTTAAGTTTTAACCTGTTAGATGTTTCAGATGTGCTTGCATCCAGGGCAGGGTGAGGATGGAGCACCAGATCTCAGCGTGGAGGAGCTGCTGAGGCTCAGAGCACCCTGAGCACTGGTGGCACAACGCTGGAAGCTGCTGTGTGGTGGGAGGGAGCCGCTGCCGGGATGCTGGTGGTGGCACAACAGCCCTTTGTCACTGGGGTGAGATGGGGAGCGCGGCTCCTGTCCCTGTGCTGCGGCAGCGCTGGCGTGCCTGGGGCAGGGAGAGCTCCACCTCATCCCTGGTCAGGCTGCGAATTCCCTGTGGAAACCCTTGTGCATTGTCCACAGCCAGTCTGTGCCTTGTGGAAGGCAAGCAGAGAGCAGCATCCCATGGGAAGAGCCGTGCTGCTCTGCGCCGGGGCACCAATGGCGTTTCCTGCACCACAAGGGCTTGTGGCTGCCTCATCTTCTGTGTGGTCCTAACTCCTGGTAATGGAAGAAAATCCCTCGGGAGAAATTGTCATACGCAGTTAGTTAAGAGGGGGATCAGCTTGATGACGCCTGTGCTGCCTGTTCTGCAGCATCTCAAAAGAGAAAGGCGCAGAAAGCGTTGCAAAGCATTGCTCTTCCACATCCAGCTGCTGTCTCCTCTTCGGTCCCCATCTCCTACTGCCTTGCCCAGTTCTGCTGATTTTGTATCCATGTCCTTCATTTCTGGCCCTGCCTCTGCCTGCAGCAGCCTCTGCAGCTTCTTCTAATGGTATTTCCCAGTCTTGCAGCTGGTCGAAGTGTTTCTCTGTGGCTGCAGAGCCCTGCACTTAGTTCGTGAGACGATGTTTTCCAGTCTGATGGGAAAGTGGGATGAATAAGGTGGTTTCAACTTAATCCATGAAGATACAATTGGAAAAATAGGTGTTCATCTCTGAGTTAGGAGAGGTGGGTGGTGGAAGCAGCAGAGAGGTGTCCACTGGGAAGCTTCCAGCTTCCTCCCATGTGCTGGGCTGATCCCCACAGTGTGAGCAGCAGCTCAGGGAGGCGATCCTGCCTCTCTGCTCTCATGAGACCCCACTTACAGCACTGGGTGCAGTGCTGGTGTGCCCAGCACAAGAGGGACATGGAGCTGTTGGGAGCAAGTCCAGAGGAGGCCACAAGGATGAGCAGGAGCTGAAGCACCTCCGATATGGAGAAGGGCTGAGAACACTGGGGCTGCTCAGCCTGGAGAAGAGAAGCTGCTGGAGACCTCAGAGCAGCTTCCAGCGTCTGAAGGGGGCTACAAGGATGCTGGAGAGGGGTCTTCATCAGGGACTGCAGTGATAGGACAAGGGGTGATGGGTTCAAACTGAAACAGGGGAAGGTCAGGTTGGAGATAAGGGAGAAGCTCTTCCCTGTGAGGGTGCTGAGGCGCTGGCCCAGGGTGCCCAGAGAAGCTGTGGCTGCCCCATCCCTGGCAGTGCTCAAGGCCAGGTTGGACACAGGGGCTTGGAGCAAGCTGCTCCAGTGGAAGGGGTCCCTGCCCGTGGCAGGGGATTGGAACTGGATAAGCTTTAATGTCCCTTCAGCCCAAACCAGGCTGGGATTCTGTGATCTATGGTCCTGTGATTTCTTCTCTTGCACAGGGGACAGGAGTTAAAAAGTGTTTTTTGGCTGAACTTCTGAATGTTTCCAGGTGTCCAAATAGCTGAGAACGTGGAGACAGAGATGAGGTCCCAGTGAATCATAGAATCATAGAATCATAGAATAGTTAGGGGTGGAAAGGACCTCAAGATCATCCAGTTCCAACCCCCCTGCCATGGGCAGGGACACCTCACACTAAACCATCCCACCCAAGGCTCTGTCCAACCTGGCCTTGAACACTTCCAGGGATGGAGCACTCACAGCCTCCCTGGGCAACCCATTCCAGTGCCTCACCACCCTCACAGGAAAGAATTTCCTCCTTATCTCCAATCTAAACTTCCCCTGTTTAGGTTTTAACCCGAATCAGGTATGGGGTGGTAAGAGGGGTCAAACATCTATACTTTGGCTGCTAGAAAATGGCCTTCATGCTGTGTGCAGGGTTAATGGGAGTGAAATATCCTGTTGGACAAACCCGGGCTTGGGAACCCTGCAGGTTCTGGATTAAATGCTGCCTCATCTTGAGATGTTGGTAGAAACGGCAGCAGTGAGAGGCTCAGCTGGGGGATGCTCTGAGCTGTTTATAGTTTGGTGTCCTCTGTTTGTGATGTACCACTTGATCACAACAACGCCCACGTTTAAATGAGCCTCGATGTGCATTTGGGTTTTTTTCTTGTAGTTACAACACTGCACTTCACCATTACATCCATAGAACAGTTTGGGTTGGAAGAGACCTTCAAAGCTCATCTAGTTCCCACCCCCTGCAATGGGCAGGGACATCTTCAACTAGAGCAGGTTTCTGAGAACCACGTCCAGCCTGGCCTGGAATGTCTCTAGGGATGGAGCATCCATCACCTCCCTGGGAAACCAGCGCCAGTGCCTCATTGATCACCCTCGTTGTAAAGGATTTCTTCCTCGTGTGATGCAGGGTCTTGGACCACTGTGCTTTGCAGGGTGATGCTGTTCCACGTCGCTCTGCAGAGGAACCGCCTGGGCTCCTGGCCGGGATGTGCTCCGCTGCTCCCGAGCTGCCAGTGCGGGGACTTCCCTTTCCCCATGGGATGTGCTGTTGGGAAGATGGAGCAGCTGCAGGAGCAGGGCTCCCTCTGACTGGGGCTGTGCCTCCTGGCTGTGCTGCCCTGTGCATGTCTCTTGCCACGCTCTCTTCTGGATAGGTCAGGATGGAAGCGCTTATCCTCATCGTCTCCCTGAGAACTGATGCAACCGCCGGTGGTGTTTACCTGGTGGCGTGTGAGTGCTCAGCGTAAGGGGATGCTGGGCTGCCTGGATTCGGGACTGCAGTGAGGGCAGCAGGATGGGGGTGTTGGGGGTGGGTGGCAGAATCATCTTGCTGCAGCGCCCTTTGGTTCTTGGGCTCTGAGGTGTGATCGGGGTCCTTGAGCTGCTTTGACACCGGAGGTGCACTGGCAGCAACAGGCCAACGTGTTCATCAGCCTCACCCTCCCCAGATCTCCTGGTGTGCAGGGGGGTGCCCTGCGGTGCTGGGTTTGTGCTGGAATGGTGCAGCGTTTCCTTCTGGCTGTGCTGGGGTTGGGGTTTGGGTGTGATCTGCAGCACTGCAGAAGCCTGGGTCCATAATTCTGTTGACATAGGACAGCCAAAAGCTCCTTGAGGTCTGTTTGCCAGCTCCAGCAATGGATCTGGGATTTGTGTCCAGCTTCATGCCGTAGGCAGCTCTTCCCTGTGAGGGTGCTGAGGCGCTGGCACAGGGTGCCCAGAGAAGCTGTGGCTGCCCCATCCCTGGCAGTGCTCAGGTTGGACGCAGGGGCTGTCCCTGGGCTGTGTTGATCCACCCACCCAAAGCACATGAGCTGCAGGAACCGGCTGTTGTGGTGGTGCCGGTGGTGCTGGAGAGGCTGTTCCTCACCTACGCTCTAAACTCAGACGTGGGCAGGAAGCTTTGTAAAGCATCAGCTGCCTGGTGTGAGCTGTGACAGCTCAAGAGAGCACTGAGGGGATGGAAACCCCCGCGAGGCTGCACGGCAGCAGCAGCAGGTTTCCCTGTGAATGCCATTTAAACTGGAATGGTTCCTGGCTGGCAGGCAGGGAGCAGGCAGCTGAGGGACAACCTGGAGAAGCCTTGCGTGTCTGGCGGTGCCTGCTGCCAGGGCTGCACTCGCAGCAGATTCCTGTTCAAACACTCGGCGCTGCTTTCCCAAGGGAAGGATGCTCGGGTGGCTGCTTGGGAGCGTGCTGGCTCCAGCATCCCTGCTCTCACCAGCGTGAATTCCCCGAAGTGCATGGTCAGGGGCTTGGAGGTTCAGGTGCAGCCTGTCATGGATGTGCCCAAATGTGCTTGTGGAGCAACCATGGTGAGCAAAGCCCTTGGGTGAAGGATGTGCAGGAATAGAACAGGAGAACCTGTGAGGCCTTGAGTGCTGCTCACCCTGTGGTCACCAAGGCTGTCAGGGGAGGTGGGCATGGATACAGGTTTGAGCCCTGCAGTGACCTCTTTGCTGGAGAGCAAGTGGCTTGGGGAGTGATAAGGTGGGGATTGAAGGTGCAGGCACTGGAGCTGCTCTCAGGTCTCCCCTTCAGGAGCCTTCTCTTGTCCAGGCTGCCCCAGCCCAGCTCTCTCAGCCTGGCTCCAGAGCAGAGCTGCTCCAGCCCTCGCAGCATCCCCATGGCCTCCTCTGCACTCACTCCAACAGCTCCATCTTAGCAGATAAATCCCAGGAGCACCCATTGTGCTTCTTTGCTGTACGTGAGCCGTGGCTGGGAGCAGGGTGTGAGCTCTGGAGCTCTCCATTTCTTGCTGTATCCCATTAACTTCCCACAGAGCCACACAGCTGTAATTAAAATATCCCTGTGAGTGTCTTGCCAGCGTCTACAGGTAAATGTTGGGCTGTTGTGATATAGCTGAAAGCAAAGCTGTGGAGCTTGGAGATGAAAACCAGCTTATTCTGTACGTTCCCCCCTTCTTCTCTTGGCTCTGTTTATCAGTCTGTCTTCAGAGCTCTTACAAAGGAGTTTCAGGGTTTTATATATAGAAAGATGTCTTGGAGCATCTTTTGCATAGCGCTGGCGGCCTGAGCAGCCTCAGAGCTGGAAAGCAGGGCTTTACATGGTGACTTGCTGTTCTCTGATTGCACTGTGCTGTGTGGCTCATCTGTCAGGCTGCAGAGTAGGAGTTGCTAAAATTAAGACTCCAGGAGTTCTATAGCAAAAGCCTTTTTAAGTACCTGATGCTGAGGAGTTGTCTTGTCAAGCTCTGTATGTTTAGGTTTGTGGTATGAAAGCAGCTGGAGCAGCTTTTCAGCTGTTTTCAGAGCAGCATCCTCTGATCGGTGTATGCAGGAATTGGGATCCCTGCATGCTGCCAGAGGAGATTTGGCTGCTGAAATAGGGACCTGCTGGCATCGTGACAGTGCATTGATGCTTTTAGAGTAAGAAATCTTTCTGGGGATTCATAGAATCCCAGCCTGGCTTGTGTTGGGAGGAACCTTAAAGCTCCTCCTGTTCCAACCCCTGCCACGGGCAGGGACCCCTTCCACTGGAGCAGCTTGCTCCAAGCCCCTGTGTCCAACCTGGCCTTGAGCACTGCCAGGGATGGGGCAGCCACAGCTTCTCTGGGCACCCTGCGCCAGCGCCTCAGCACCCTCACAGGGAAGCCCCATTCCTGCCCCAGGAGGGATTTGGGGAATAAACCGTGCTGTGCAGTTGATGGCCAGAGTCTGAGCTACGTTCCCAGCGGAGCCTGTGCCTTAGCTGGTACCTCAGGACTCGCATGGAGCTGCCCTGGGGCTCTGAGTGTCTCGCTGCTGGGCTCTGGGGAAGGGGTTTTGTTCACCCAGGTCATCGGCTTCCTCCTTGCTGGATGTTCTTTACTCCTCCTGCTTTCTAACACCCACAGGTAACCTTTATCCTGTGTTCAGGAGATGCAGGGCATCTCTTGTGCCATTGGCAAGCACTCCCTGCAAGGCGGTCCTCTTCATCCTCCCCCTGCACGGTTCTCGTTATAGACCTCTGAGGGCAAATCCGTCACAGAATCATGGAATGGTTTGGATTGGAAGAGGCCTTCAGAGCTCTTTTAGTCCAACCCCTGCCATGGGCAGGGACATCTTCAACTAGATCAGGTCAGCCAGAACCTCGTCCAGCCTGGGTAGGGGTAAGGTTGATTGGAGTGTAGTGATAGGATGAAGGGCACTGAGCGTGCTGGGGACACGTCTCACTGACCTGGGACTGTAGCCAAACAGAACAAATCCGTCAAGTCTTGTGCTCAGGTCTTGGGGTGCTGCTGTGGGATCTGCCTCTCATGGTGAGCTCAGGCCATGAGCACCTCCAGGCACTTTGTCCTTACCAAAATAGGGGCTGTGGCAATAGGACAAGGAGTGATGGGTTTAAACTGAAATAGGGGAGACAGCTGAGCTCTCAGGCAGAAGCTCTTCCCTGTGAGGGTGCTGAGGCGCTGGCCCAGGGTGCCCAGAGAAGCTGTGGCTGCCCCATCCCTGGCAGTGCTCAAGGCCAGGTTGGACACAGGGGCTTGGAGCAAGCTGCTCCAGTGGAAGGGGTCCCTGCCCCTGGCAGGGGTTGGAACTGGAGGAGCTTTAAGGTTCCTTCAGCCCAAACCTGGCTGGGATGATTCTGTGATGAGCTTTGCGAGGGAACAGCAAAAAAATCCCAGATACTCATCTGCCTCCACCTCTGTGCCCTGAGCCCAGGTTTAACCTCCCTTTGGCTCCGTTGCAGCCAGCCCAGGTCCTCTCCCATATGTGCAGCGCTGGGATTATTGCCGGCAGCGCAGGGTCAGGAGATGTGCCTGGGCTGTGTTACACAAGAGCGGAGCTGCTGGTGGTGCTGAGCAGGTCCACCCCATCGGCAGCGCTCCTCAAGGGCACCCCCGCCTCCTGCCTCTCCCCATGCACACAGAGGAGTCGCTGGTTGTTGGCTCAGGGCTGGGTCAGGTGCCTGCCTCGTGTCGGGGTGCTGATGGATGGGGATTGGTTTCTGTGCAGATTGGCATGGGAATGGAGCTTGCAGAACAAAAACCTGGGCTGAAATGGTGTTCTGGGTGGGAGAGCAGGGCTGGGAATGTGACCGGCGCTGATTGAGTGAAGTCACCTTGGAGACCTCTGTTTTGTGTAGAGGAGAAAATCATTTTAGCAGCTCTCTGAAGGGGGAAGTAATCCCTCCTGGGAACACATCAGTGTGTGCTGCATCACAAAGAGGGTGACTTTGGAAGTGAGAATCAGAGCTTGATTTCATTTGGTGCCAGTTCACTCCCCTCCCGCACACAAATGTAGCAGGGCTGTGCGCTGGGTTTGAACTTAACCTATGGTCCCTACAGGCCCTTGTCCCAAGCCCCTCTCCAGGTTTCCTGGTGCCCCTTTAGGCACTGGAGCTGCCCTAAGGTCTCCCCTTAAGGAGCCTTCTCTTCTCCAGGCTGGACAAGTCTGTGACTCTATGCATTTTGGCAGTATTAAAGGTGTTTAAATTAACAGCTGATTGAGGACTTGTGTTGCTTCCATTTGCCTTTCACATGGCGATCTTTACATGCAGGATCTTAGCACACCAGCTCCATTGCCCTTCTCTGGCCCTGCTCCAGCACCTCAATGTCTGTCTTGTAGTGAGGGGCCCAGAGCTGAACACAGGATTCGAGGTGCCCCAGCCCGTCCCCTTTCTTGTGCTGCAGGAGCCTGTCTGACTGTGGTGGCTCTGCTGTCCTTACCTCCTGCTGGGCTCGTGTCCGTGGGTCTCTGTGGTGTGGCCGGGTGCTCTGGGGACAGGCTGGGTGCAGGGGGGCTGACGCTTCCTTTTCCCTCTGTTCCTCTGCAGGACGCAGGCAGAAATGGCCCACACGTGTCGCGGGACCATCAACCTGTCCACGGCTCACATCGACACGGAGGACTCCTGTAACATTGTGCTTTCCAATGGGGGAAGGACCTACCACTTAAAGGCCAACTCGGAAGTGGAGAGGCAGCGCTGGGTCACGGCCCTGGAGCTGGCCAAAGCCAAAGCCATCCGCATGAGGAACAACCAGTCAGGTAGAGGCCATGACCCTGCAGCTGGGTCCTCTCTAAAACCTCCTTGTAAAGCAGTGCTTTTGTGCTTGCCAACTCGTGCAGAAAGCCTGGCAGATCCTGTGTCATACATGATTAAACAGAGCTGGTGGTGTCACACAGACACAAAGGGTTCTAAACAACATTGTGTGCACCAAACGTCATCTCCTCTGGTTGTGCAGCATTGGGCTGGTCTGCAGAGTCCCTGGTGCTGGCTGTAAGCTGTAGAGGACCAGTCAAAATGAGCTGATGATGATGCTTCTCATGGCAGGATGGATGTGTCTGTCTCCCAGAGACTCTGTGTTGATATGTGTGGATGGGGGATGCTGGAAGAGGCACCACAGGGAGCACCAGTTCACAGCGGGGTGCTGGAGCCGTGCGTTCCGCATTCACCTAGGGCTCAGGGGAGTTTGGCAGATGGATGACACACACATGTAGCTGAGCTGTCTTTCTCTGTGCACATTCCTCCTTCTCCGTACACCACCTTGCTGTGGGGTGGGGGTTATTGCTGTCCATTTGGAATGGCTGTGATCTGTAAGGCTGTCCCAGTGCCGTGCCTGTGACACAGCTCCTCCCCAGGGTGTCATTGCTGCTGCTCGTTGTTTGATGGCTCTGTTCAGTGCTGATCAGTGTTACAGAAGTATTTCAGTGTTCATAACTCTTCTGGGACTAACAATTGGTTTTCTTCCAGAAGCTAGCACTGCTTCCAGTAGCTGAAAGGAAAAGCAAACCAGGCCCTGTACAAGAGAGTTGATGTCGGTTGTTACATCAGCTGTGCTTTTTGTAATGCTCTGCCTGAAATGAAAATGTAGCTTCAGAAAATGCCCCAAATATTTTAGGAAGCGGGTCGGTGAGGCTGAGACCAGATACTGTACCATGCCAGGCCCTGGAGCACGGCTTGGAGCTGCTTTGGTTCAGTGCTTATGGAGCATCTCCCCGTCCTGGTCCGGGTTAGAGCTTGGGGACACTTGCAGGTGCCGCTCTGTGCTATGGACTGCAGGGAATACGGATACATAAGTCAAATATTTTGCAGCTCAGCATTCCAGGGAAGGTTGGGGTTGGTTCAGTGCATCCGTGCAAACCTGTGCTTCCCCAGGGGCACTGCTGCTGCCGGTGCACTGAGCCCACTGCGCGCCGTGGCTGTGTGGATGGAGGCTGCTCTGTAACGTGCTGGCTTAGAAAATCACACAGTCAGCATCAAATCCGTGTGACCATGGCGCATTCATGTTTTTGTCCATGTGCCAGTGGGACTGTCCCTTGGGATGCTGGCTGCCGGGGGCAGAGTCTGTGCTTGATGTCATGTGTTGTACAGAGCAGCACAAAGCCGGAGCGCCAGCGGGTTGACTTGCATGAGAGCAAACCCCTGGTCCTGGATGATGTGGTCCGACTTGTGTCTCCTCAGCCAGCCCTCAAGGTCACGCAGAGGTTGAGCACTGTGTGAGCCACTTCCCTGCTTCCCCTCGCTGTTCCAGTGTGCCGTGTTCCGGGGCACTGGTGTCTGTGGGACTGACATGCAGTATTGTGAGCTCTGCTCCTCTGAGCTCCAGCTCTGGGATGTGTGGAAATATCAGTGGAGAGGGCAGCTCCTGGGCAGAGTTTTGCCTGGCAGAGCATGAGGTTGTGCCAGGTCACAGCTGGGATGGCTGCCGGTCCCGGGAATGCCATGTATCCCACAGCGGGAAGCACGTCCTAAGCTGGGTGGGTGTTTGGAAAAGGATCTTGTGTGTGGGAGGGGTTGGAAGGGCTTCACCTTCCCCTTGCTGGGCATGGGGTGATGGGGGGGTGCCGGGGCAGCTGCAGGGCGGCAGTGCTGCTCCTGGAGCCAGGCACAGTCAGTGTGGGTGGTGTCTTTACATCTAAACAGCAGGCACAGAGACTTCCTGTCCTAAGGCTCCGACTTCCGAACTGCAGGCAGCTGGGGCCGTGCTTCCCGGGAAGGGTGGTGCAGCAGCGGAGCTTGTTCTGGCACGGCCTCACCGTTGTGCTGACTCAGCTCTTTGCAGTGATCCAGGCCAGGGAGGAGTGGGAGATATAGACCAACCCAAAAGCCTGTTTTTCCAGGCTTTTCTGAGCTGCTCCGAGGGGATAAGACACTGTAAACAGGCGCTGAGCCCTTGTGCTGTGCAGTTGGAGCTGGGGACAGCCGTGGTTTACTTTAAACTCCAATGTGCACCAAGCTGATGCTGTTTTGTCCCAGTTAGAGATCTTTCAGTTAAGGAAAACCAGGAATGTGTGTTAGGTTCACTTGAGTCTAAATCAAATTCCCAGTGCAAGGAGGGGGCATTGATGGCTCTGGGTGGCCAGAAGACTGGGAGAGCAGTGCAGGGGATAGGTGAGGAGAGCAGTGAAGCAGGTTTGCTTCTAACGCTGCCTGTCCTGCTGGGGAAGGACATGAGGAGCATCCTTATGGATGCTCCAGGCTGCTGGAGAGGGCTGGGTTCCAGTCAGCTGCTGCTGAGGTGTCTCTGCTGCTGAGCCCCGTGGCAGTCTCACGTGTGGAGCAGCTTTTCAGCATGCAAGGAGCATCCAGGAGAGGGAAGGGGATGTCCTTTGGAGTGACAGAATTGCAGAATCCCAGCCTGGTTTGCGTTGGAAGGGACCTTAAAGCTCCTCCAGTCTGAGCCCCTGCCATGGGCAGGGACCCCTTCCACTGGAGCAGCTTGCTCCAAGCCCCTGTGTCCAACCTGGCCTTGAGCACTGCCAGGGATGGGGCAGCCACAGCTTCTCTGGGCACCCTGGGCCAGCGCCTCAGCACCCTCACAGGGAAGCACAACAGGTTAAGGTCACCCTTAAGCTCCCAAGCCCCTGCCAGGAGACTGGGGAGCCTCAACAAGCCCTCTGAGGCGCCTTGGTGTTCATCCCCCCTTCAAGGAGCCAGTACAACTCCAGCCCCATGCTGAACCCTTCCCTCTCACAGCCACATTCATTTGTTCTTGCAGGAGCAATGTCTAAGCCAGTTTTGACACCCCAGGAGGTACAAGCAACCTGGCTTCTCTCCTTGCATCCAGAAGGGCCAGGGTGTTTGTGTGGAACGAGTTCATTAAAAGCACAGAAAGCAAAGCCAGGTAACTTGAAATGTAAGGGTGAGCCCCACCTGGGGCTCTACTGAAGATACAACATGGTCCAGTGAGAGCTGGAGTTCTCTGGTCATCTGTGGCTCTGCAGACACCAGGGGGTCCTCGCTGCTTTCCTCTTGGGATTGGTGGGGTGTAGGACTGGCACATGGTGTTAACTGCAGATATCCTGACTGGAGGAGACTATTTTGGGATGAATGAAGAGTGTTTTCCCCCTGTGGTTCTCTTGCAGTGAGCAGACAGGAAAGCGCTGGTGCCTGCCCTGCTGGCTGGTGCCTGCCCTGCTGGCTGGTGCCGTGTGCTCAGAGGAGCTGCTCCCACAGCCCTGGGTTTCATTTCTATTTCTAAGAAACATCAAACCCCCCACAAGATGGGAGACTTTGCTGTTCCCTCCTGCTGTAACTCAAGGAGCTCTGGTTTCCCCTGTACCCGCTGCGTAGCCAGGACTATTTTGGTCAGGAGCTGTGAGCAGGGGCACAGGGACGTGCTGATGGATGTCACCGGAGGAAGATCATGTCCTCATCCTGCTTCACTGGTGAGAAACTGGCCTGCTGATACTGGGGATTAGTGGCAGAAAGTGAGAGTAGAGGCGAGCTGCTCTCCTCTGTTACCACGTGGGGTGTAATTCCTCCGGGATAAAGGTACAGTGTAAGTCAGGACAGAAGGGGCTGGGTGGGCAGCTCAGCTCCAGCCTCTGCTCAGCCCCGGCTGCTGTTCCTTCTCCTCCTGGATGGGCTTAGAGTGTGTTGGTGAAGTTGGAGGAAACTTGATTTGCTCACAGGGTTCCCAGCTCTGTCACCCCATGGAGAGTCAGATGCCTTTAACCACCCTCTGGTCCCACTGCTGTGAGCTCCTGGGGTAATTCCAGCCTTCCCACTCCCCACACTGCACCCACATTGGCCCTTGGATTTTTGTCAGCTCGTGCATCAGCCTCTGGACAACGTTGAGTTTGGAGAGTGGGGGCAAAGAAACACTTTTATCTGCTCCTTGTGCTCACTCTTCTCTGCAGCTGTGCTCCGGAGGATGTGAACTTACAAGTATTTGCTGACTGTGGTCAGTATTCCTTTCTCATGGCAGTAAAAATATCCTTTAGGACAGTAACATACTAGCAGCTCCCAGTGCCTAAAGGGCTACAGGAAAGCTGGAGAGGAGCTTTGGACAAGAGCCTGTAGGGACAGGACAAAGGGAATGGCTTGAACCTGCCCGAGGGGAGACTGAGATGAGATCTTAGGAATATTCTGGCTCCTGGGCATCTCATGAGGAATGGAAAGGCTCTGCCAAGGAAGGGAGGAGTTTTGGGGCTGGGATGTGCAGGAGATGGCTGTGGCCCTCCACATCTGCTGCAGCTGAATGCTTGGGGTGTCGCAGGCGATGGGACCATCAGCAATTGCCCTAAACATGGGGGGTTATGAAGCATTGAGTTCCTTTTAAATCCAGGGGTTGAAGTGGTCTGAACACATGCGTGATGTGGTCTGGGAAAGTCAAGTGACAGGAAGAACAAGAAGTGGTTTTCCGTTGTTGCTGCTTTTAGAGTGTGTCTGACCAGCCTGGGAATGCTTCCTAACCCGAGGGCGTTGCAGGCCTTGGGGTGGAAGCCCAGGGTGGTGGGTACTTGAGCAGGCAGTGTGAGTGCTGGAGCTGGTGAGATCCTGATGGATGTGCATTCAGCAGAGATGGGCTATAGTCAGTCTGAGGTCTGTACAGCCTCCAGTTGCAGTGCAGTGCAGATGTGGCGGGGAGCGGAGAAATCTTTAGGAATCTCCCTGTATTTCACAAGCCAGGAAATACCTGGTTGGAATCCTCTTGCCACTGTTTTGCACTTGCACGTGGGGATGGAGTTACCCAGGCCATGCGCGTACCTCCTGGGGTGGGCGCTGCTCTGGCCCTTGTTTCCCAGGCACAGCACTCTGATCTCTGTGATCCTGTTGCAGGTGGAATCTGTGCTGATGGTTTAGAGGGAAGGAACACCGAAAATGTGGCTTATGTAACAGCACAGATTCAACATTCCAGCAGGAGCTCAGCGGGGACTGTGGAATTGAGGCCACCTCCGCTGCAGTGAGCGAAGGAGCTGGTGTGCAGGGATGGGAGAGGGTTTGTGTGTGACAGCAGCAGCGAAAGGCAAGGGAAACACTGGCAGAATCATGGAGTCCTGGGATCCCAGCCTGTTTGGGTTGAAAGGGCCTTAGAGCTCAACCTCCTGCCACGGGCAGGGACCCCTTGCACTGGAGCAGCTTGCTCCAAGCCCCTGTGTCCAACCTGGCCTTGAGCACTGCCAGGGATGGGGCAGCCACAGCTTCTCTGGGCACCCGGTGCCAGCGCCTCAGCACCCTCCCAGGGAAGAGCTTCTGCCTAAGAGCTCAGCTCAGTCTCCCCTCGGGCAGGTTCAAGCCATTCCCCTTGGCCTGTCCCTACAGGCCCTTGTCCCAAGCCCCTCTCCAGGTTTCCTGCAGCCCCTTTAGGCACTGGAGCTGCTGTAAGGTCTCCTGTGGAAAAAAAGCCCACTATTGTGTGTGGAATGGTACTGGGGCAGCAGTCCATGTTAGCATTGCAAGCGTGTGGTGTGCAAGTGGGGTTTAGATGTGGGATGGACAGTGATGTCCAGCTCCACTGCATCTGCAGGACGTGCTCCTGCTCCTGCCCGATGGCACTGGAATATCCCCACCACCCCATTGTCCTGGGGGAGCAGGAGGCAAAGGGAACCCTGGTGCTCTGCTTCCCGAGCTGTCACCCTGCACTTGGGTGCTCTTGGCAGGTTGTGCTTCAATTCCTGACACGCTTCAGGGCTCCTGATCTGCAGCTGCTGGAGCAGGCTGTGAGCTGTGAGCTGTGCCTGGGGCAGTGACTGACCCTGCCTGGGCCCCCGGAGCTGCTCATGCAGCAGCTTGGGCTCTGATGCACTCAGTGCTACAGGTGAGGCTGCCTTCATAAACCCCCTAAAAATAACCCCCGAGGAGCGTGACAGTGCAGAGGAGGGGAGGGGTGAGGAGCTGCAGCAGCAGCGTGGGGAGGAGCCGCTGCCCCCACGCTGGTGCTTGGGAAGATGCTCCTGCAGGAGGAGGGGGATGGAGTGTGCAACGCGAGGATGCTGGCCGACAACGGAGCCTTGGGGTGCTGGGTGAGCACACGGGGTCTGCGAGGTGTCGCTGGCTCTGGGGTGTGTACAGCATCCTGGGTGGAGTTGGTTTTACCGTGATCTCAAAGGAAACTTTGACACTGACTGAGGGACGCGGAGCTGCTGGAGCGAGGGCAGAGGAGGCCACGGGGATGCTGCGAGGGCTGGAGCAGCTCTGCTCTGGAGCCAGGCTGAGAGAGCTGGGCTGGGGCAGCCTGGACAAGAGAAGGCTCCTGAAGGGGAGACCTGAGAGCAGCTCCAGTGCCTGAAGGGGCTGCAGGAAACCTGGAGAGGGGCTTGGGACAAGGGCCTGTAGGGACAGGCCAAGGGAGAACGGCAGCTCACATCTTTGCTGGCCTTGGTGAACCATCCTGGTGCTCATCCCACCATTTGCCTTGTCCTTTGGAGAGCGGGTGCACTTGAACATTCCCAGCTTGTCACCAAGGAATTGCCTCCGTGGCTCTCTCCTGGCCTGCAGATTGTATTCCCTGAGATCTTAAAAATCCCTGTTCCTGCGTTGGTGGCAGAAGTGGGAAGGATGATCCGTGCCATTCCTTCTCTGCTGCCCTGGCTAATATTAGCTTGATTTGTCATTTCGGTATCCTTAAAACCAGAGTTGGGATGAAAGTCAGCGCAGATGGTCCCTTCTATTGACCGCAAGTGCAGGGGTGCTGATTCTAATGCTCTGCCTGGGTTGAAGTTTAACTTGCTGCTATGCTTGCAGCTCTGCATGGTTGAGGCCCGTGACCTGCTCGCACACCCCGGCTCTCGCTGCCTCTCATGCCTTGAGCTGTTGCCAAGCACTGAGGATGGATGTTCGTTACTTACATGTTGAAGCCAGGCACGTTTCACCTGTAGGGAGTTTTTAGTGCAGTTTTTAGAATCACAGAATCCCAGCCTGGTTGTGTTGGAAGGGACCTTCAAGCTCCTCCAGCTCAACCCCTGCCACAGGCAGGGACCCCTTCCACTGGAGCAGCTTGCTCCAAGCCCCTGTGTCCAACCTGGCCTTGAGCACTGCCAGGGATGGGGCAGCCACAGCTTCTCTGGGCACCCTGTGCCAGTGCCTCAGCACCCTCACAGGGAAGAGCTTCTGCCTAAGAGCTCAGCTCAGGCTCCCCTCGGGCAAGGTTCAAGCCATTCCCCTTGGCCTGTCCCTACAGGCCCTTGTCCCAAGCCCCTCTCCAGGGTTCCTGCAGCCCCTTTAGGCACTGGAGCTGCTCTCAGGTCTCCCCTTCAGGAGCCTTCTCTTGTCCAGGCTGCCCCAGCCCAGCTCTCTCAGCCTGGCTCCAGAGCAGAGCTGCTCCAGCCCTCTCAGCAGCTCCATGGCCTCCTCTGCCCTCGCTCCAGCAGCTCCACGTCCCTCTTGTGCTGCTGCCCCAGAGCTGGATCAGGGCTGCAGGGGTGTCTCCCCTTCATGCAGCAGAGGGGCAGGATCCTCTCCCTGAGCTGCTGCTCATGCTCTGGGCGTGCAGCCCCGCACACAGTGGGGTTCTGGGCTCAAGTGCTGTGTGTTCATGGGGAGCTTCTCAGTAGGTTCTCTAATGAGGACTTTCATCTCCGGGAACTCCAGGGGGAGCGTTTCCAGCTCACGTCAGCACTTCCCTGGATTTCAGTGTTATTTTTAGGCCTCTGAAACTCCCAAGTGCTGCTTTTTTTCACTGGCACGGAAAAAGCCTGTTGGAGGAAGCTCAGTTTTGACCTGACAATAACAACAATAGTTCCTGATTAGAAATGAGTCAGTCTGGGATGAGCCTGTGATGAGATGAAAGCTGATCCCTCCAGGAAGCCTGCAGCACGTCCCTGGGGGCTGGCTGGGCAGCGGTGCAGGCGGCAGAGCTGGTCCACACCGAGCAGTGGAGGACAGGAAGGAATCCCTGCTGCAGCGTGGGTTGTGTCGCATGGAGCAAGTCAGCTCCTGCCCTACACCCCTGTGCCAGTGCCTCAGCACCCTCCCAGGGAAGAGCTTCTGCCTGAGAGCTCATCTCAGTCTCCCCTCGGGCAGGTTAAAGCCATTCCCCTTGGCCTGTCCCTACAGCCACTGATGAAGAGGATGCTGTGATTCAGGATGCAGCACAGGGTTGCTGGTGGTTTGGTCCATGCTCTGTGCCAAGGTAGGGCAACAGGAGAGGGTTTATCCTCCTCTGACACTCTCTTCCATGCAGCCCTGACTCCGGTGAACACTCATCAGGATTTGCCCTGAGGCTCCCCAGCTCCTGCATGGCAGACATCCCTGCAGAGAGCCTGGTGCTGAAGGTATTTGCTTGCTGATGCTTGATGGATGGCTTCCAGGAGAGGGGTTTGGCAGCCAGACGCTGCTCCAATGCTCTGCATGGGTCAGGAGAGTAGCTCCCATGGGGGGGGAGCGCTGCTACTCCTACCCCCAGCATCGCAGCTCTTTCCCTGGGGCCAGGTTGGCTCCGGGTGCTCAGAGCCCAGGGGTACCCCGTGATGGCATCAGAACAGTGCACACTGAGCTGCCGGGGTGGACACGGCTCCTCCAGCCGGGCTGTGCTGGCATCTTGTGGTGCTTTGTGCTCCTGCAGCGCCTGGCTCCTGGCGTTGGAATCAGCTTGGCTGTTGACAGATGTTCCTTTGGGGTCCAGCTTGGGAAACAGATGATTCTTGTGTTGCTGAGGAGTGTTTCAGTTCAAATGAATGTGCTGGGAAGTGAAGGTCAGCGGTGAGAGGGTAGGATGGTTCTGTCTTTGTGTTCTGCTCAGGTTTGGTTTTATTGCAAGGAAATCTTTCCTGGATAGTTACATGTGGCCTCTTTCACTGGCTCCATTGGCAAGAGATGGATGGATGGATGGATGGATGGATGGATGGATGGATGGATGGATGGATGGATGTGCTGCTTCTGCCAGGCAGCAGTGGAGGGGTGTCTGCTGGGGCCTGGTTTGGGTTGGAAGAGACCTTAAAACTCCTCCAGTCCCAGCCACTGCCACGGGCAGGGACCCCTTCCACTGGAGCAGCTTGCTCCAAGCCCCTGTGTCCAACCTGGCCTTGAGCACTGCCAGGGATGGGGCAGCCACAGCTTCTCTGGGCACCCTGTGCCAGCGCCTCAGCACCCTCACAGGGAACAGCTTCTGCCTAAGAGCTCAGCTCAGTCTCCCCTCGGGCAGGTTCAAGCCATTCCCCTTGGCCTGTCCCTACAGGCCCTTGTCCCAAGCCCCTCTCCAGGTTTCCTGCAGCCCCTTTAGGCACTGGAGCTGCTCTCAGGTCTCCCCTTCAGGAGCCTTCTCTTGTCCAGGCTGCCCCAGCCCAGCTCTCTCAGCCTGGCTCCAGAGCAGAGCTGCTCCAGCCCTCGCAGCATCCCCATGGCCTCCTCTGCCCTCGCTCCAGCAGCTCCAGGTCCCTCTTGTGCTGCTGCCCCAGAGCTGGATCAGGGCTGCAGGGGGGGTTTCCCCAGAGCAGGGGGTAAATCACCAATCAATCCTATATGTATTTATATATGTATAATCGTCTACAATGGAAATTAGTGGTGTTTTGGCTGCTTTCAGGCAGGTTTATATTCAAGATTCATTTTATTTCTCACTTGTGTAGGTAAATACGGGTGTTATTGGAGCATCACTCTTTAGAAAGGCAGGCTTCTGGGGCGTTGTGAGGAACACCCAGCATTCCAGGAAGAGTTTTAAAGTCAAATGGTAATTAAAACCTACAGAAAGGAAGCAGGTTATGGAGATGTGATGATGCCTTCCAACACTGGAGGTTTCTGCTAGGGGAAGGGTGGCCCTTTCCTCCATGTGTCTGCAGGGGGCAGAGATGCTCCCTTCGGTGTGGAGCAAGAAAATCACTTGGGTGCTGGGAATAACCAACTCCGTGCCTGCAAATGAGTTCTAGAGCAGGGGCATGTGGAAACAGCATTTTCAGGGCAGTGTTTGACAGGTCTGTGTCAGGACAACTCTGTTATACCATAATAGTTATTCTAATGAGTGCCTTGTACAGGATCCCATTGCGTGCAGAAGCCCCCCGAGTTATTTGAAGGTGCTTTGCCATGCTGGCTTCTGTATGGCTTGAAGTGAGGACTTGGAATGTGGTGAGGAGCCTGTCCGTGTGTGGCTGTTGTTGCTCTCCAGCGCCCCAGGAGAGGTCTTGGTGCTCTCCCAAACCCAACTAGCTGGGATGTCCAAAGTTCCTGCTTTCTCTGAGCCTGTTCCGTGCCTGCTGTGTGCTGGGGCAGTGCAGGACAGCGAGAGGAGGAGGAGGGAAAGGAGGAGGAGGAGGAAGAGGAGAAGGAGGAGGAAGAGGAGAAGGAGGAGGGAAAGGAGGAGGAGGAGGAAGAGGAGAAGGAGGAGGGAAAGGAGGAGGAGGAGGAAGAGGAGAAGGAGGAGGGAAAGGAGGAGGAGGAGGAAGAGGAGAAGGAGGAGGAAGAGGAGAAGGAGGAGGCATCTCCCAGCCCCGAGTGCTGGGGGAATGAGATCTACAGAGAGGAGAGGGAACGGAAAGGGAAGCAATGAGGAGATGGAGCCTGCAGAGAGCATCCCAGGGGAACCGTCACCTCTGGTCGCATCCCTCCAGGTGTGATCTCCCAGCACACGTCCCCTCCTCGCGGAGCCGCAGCCTCCTGAGCCCTGGATGAGGAGGAGGTGCTGTGGGAAGCGCAGTATGTAATCCCATACCTACAGCCTCTAACGGGGCAGGAGGAGGGCTGGGCTCTGGGATGCTGGTGCTGGCTGAGTGCTGGGGCTTGCAGCTTGTGGGGCTGTGCTCCTTTCAGGTGTGCAATGGGGGCGAAAGTGTTTGAGGGAGACCTTGAAGTTGGTTGGATGCTGCAACTGATGTATAAGTTCATAAAAGGATGACTCTTCCCATGTGTGAGTGGTCTTCAGGGCTTGCAGAGGCACAGCAAGTCTTTGCATGGGGCAGCCCGTGCTCCCCACTGCACCCAGCACTGCTTTCTGCACCTAAACCAGGGGAAGGTGTTTCAACTGCTACAAATCAAGTGTTTTGCATGCATTTTTAATGGATGGGCTTGAATTGGAGTTGTTCCAGTGCCCCAGTCCCCCTGGAGCTCTGGGATTTTAAATTCACCTCATGTTTCGTGGATTGGCTTGGGAGATGGATGTGTACAGGTATAAAGATGCTCCAAACTTAAGGGCTATGGGTGCTTTCAGGGTGAGCTGAATGAGAATGGTGAGTAGAGGAAATGTCACACTAAAGAGCAGAGACCTCGGAGCTGTGCTGGGGCTCTGTGGTAGGGGTCATGCTTGGGAACACGAAGCCAGAAAACAGTTGAAGCTGAAATGCAAAACCAAAGTGGAGACCGCTTTGGTGTTGCATTTGGACAAAGGAGTCAGACTAAAACCGAACTACATCATCCCAGCAACATTCCTGCCTGGTTTGCTTCCACACCGGGTGTTTGGAAGGTGGAAGCATCAAGGTACGGGGTGTTTTTTACTATCTGATACAGTTGTCTGCAAACAGAATGGTTTGATATTGCCACTGGAGCCTGAGGGTAGAGCTCTGGTGGTCTGGGAGGCAGCGTGTGTCCCTCGGGATGCTGCATGTGCCACAGGGAGGTGGAATTTCCTCCTCTGGCTCCTCTCATTCATCGTTCCTCTCCTGGTGTTTTCCTGCTCCCCTGGGTCGCCCCTGGGTGACCAAAGCCTTTCCCACCTCTGACTCATGTACTGACTTGCCTCTCGCTCAGCAAGAAGTAACATCATGGTTTGAGTATTTCCTGTAGGAAGTAAGAAGCCATTTCATCCTGACCTCTGGAGCGGGGCTCTGGACAAGGGCCTGTAGGGACAGGCCAAGGGGAATGGCTTGAACCTGCCCGAGGGGAGACTGAGCTGAGCTCTTAGGCAGAAGCTCTTCCCTGTGAGGGTGCTGAGGCGCTGGCACAGGGTGCCCAGAGAAGCTGTGGCTGCCCCATCCCTGGCAGTGCTCAAGGCCGGGTTGGACACAGGGGCTTGGAGCAAGCTGCTCCAGTGGAAGGGGTCCCTGCCTGTGGCAGGGGTTGGGGCTGGGTGAGCTTTCAGGTCCCTTCAACCCAAACCAGGCTGGATTCTGTGAGTATGAGAGATGTGTATCCATGTGTGTGTGCATGTGTGTGTCTGCCTCTCTTCGGGTGTATGTGTACACACACTGATACATAGACACAGAGATGTATTGGCTCTGATGTTAGTGTCAGGCACAGATCCTGGCTCCATCTGGTTCTAGGAGCTGATAACAGAAATGGAAGTGCTGGTTTTGGCCTAAACCCCCCCAAGGCCTCTCCCTCCAGTTAACACTTGCTGTTCTTGTGGTGGTTGTGACATTTTCCCCTTGAAAAGTGGCTGGTTCTTCCCTAAGGCACGAACATGTCTGCAGACAAGGGAATAAATGTTTTTGCATGCATGTGCCTTGCTAGCCTGGCGTTTCCCTGCCTCCAAGGCATAGTGTGGCAATAGCTTGTTTTTTCCAGGATTTGTCCCTTTTCCACCCAGAATCTTGCAGAGTTCCTGCCTCTTTTTTATGGTATGGATACAAGGAGAGCAGTCGCAGTTTAAAAGATGGACTATGAGCCTTGCCCTCTTTGCTGTCAGGTTCTTGCAGTACAGCTAAAGGGAGAGAACTACAAGTATGAGCTCTTACTATGTGTTGGTACTTGCCAGCGTGTGGTGTCCAGCATCCCATGCTGTGGCTGTGTGTGTTACTGCCCAGCACATTGAATTTCCCTCTACAAGTGCCTGACAGGAGGATGGAGCCAGGAGGGGCTGGGCTCTGCTCCCAAGGAACAAGGGATGGGACAAGAGGAACCGGCCTCAAGCAGCACCAGGGCAGGTTTAGATGGAGCTGAGGAACAATTCCTGCCCCAGAGGGTGCTCAGGCATTGGAACAGGCTGCCCAGGGCAGGGCTGCAGGCACTGGCCCTGCAAGTGTTCACAGCCCGTGGAGACGAGGCCTCAGTGCCATGGGGCAGGGATGGCCTTGGCAGTGCTGGGGTAAAGAGCAGACTTGATGAGCTGAAAGGGCTTTCCAGCCTGGTTGGTTCCATGGTTCTATGAACTGTGACTTATGCCGCATTTCCCCCTCAATGTGCTCAAATCCCCCAGACCTGTAAAATGGGAAAGGTTGGGAAAATCCAATCATCCCACTGCGGAGGGGTGAGAAAATAGACCTCAGGAGCCATGTGGTTGTGAAACCTCTGAGGTTTTGTTCTTGAGCTGCTGGGGGATGGAAGCAGCAGCGTGAGGAAAATGTATAATGAAGTTTCAGCTACAAATAAAGAAATTCTGATGTATATTTTAAGCAAAGGGCCTAAAAATAACCTCCAGCAACATTTAAAGGGACAAGCCCCCAAATACCTTCTTCCTCCCCAAAAGAGCATCCCTTTGGTTTTCAGGCTGAATACCCAACAGCATTGCTCCAGAGGCATCTGCAGCAACACCTCCCCCAGGCAGGACTCCTGCGCTCCTGGTTTTCTTTCCCCCCCCGCTTTTTTTGGGCAGGATGCTGCCTGTTTCTGGCAGGGAGGGAGTTAAGCCTGGCTCCGTGGTGCATGCTGGTAAGAGGGTGGTTTGATGGTTGCTGTGCTCTGCTGACAGCATGTGGCAAGCATTGGTGATGGGCAGCGTGGAGCTGTAAGTGCGGCGCTGCGGCCGCCGCGCTGCTGCTGGAGAAGGACATTTGGACGTTTTCATTTCTCCTTTCTTTCTCTTTCCCTTCTTCTCCATCCTAAAGCCACGAGCCATGTCGCACACAGCCTCTGCGAGAGCGGTCCCGCTGTGGGGATGAAGGGTAGGGGCTGCTGGGAGACGGGATCCATCCGCGCCTTCTGCAACGCCGCCTGCCTGAATAAATTTCACCAGGGTTAGTGGCATTCCCGGCATCCTCCCGCCGTGCCGCAGGGATCCGGCCCGGCCTGGGCTCCTCGGGAGCGATGGAGGGGCTGCGCCAGCGGGCGAGGTGCATTCCCGGGGTGATGGGGGGTGTTTAACCCCATACAGGAGCCCCGGGACGCAGGGAGATACAGACCATGCTCTGTGCGGGTGCACTGTTGGCGTTCATGTGGCAGCAGGGATGGGACTCTGGGGAATCACGTGCAATGTCCTTCTGGGTTTGGTTTGAGGTTTGTAACGTGTGCGGCAGCTTGTTCTTTCTGCTTTGTCAGGTGTTAGAATCACCCCTGGTTCTGATTTACTGTGTTCTGCTGCTGAGGGAGTTACATTTGATGGTAGATTGTTCTTATTACGTGTCTGTAATATCACAGAGAGGAATTGGTTGTTTTATCATGGGGAAAGTGGTTCCTGCTGCAGCCTGGTCAGACCTGGTCGTGGTTTCAGTAAATCAGATGGATTTGTTCAGTTAAAGCCAAATGACTTTGCTGTTGAGGTGAAATGGGAGCTTCTTTCCTGTGACGCTGCTGAAGCACCTGGAGAGGGGCTTGGGACAAGGGCCTGTAGGGACAGGCCAAGGGGAATGGCTTGAACCTGCCCGAGGGGAGACTGAGCTGAGCTCTTAGGCAGAAGCTCTTCCCTGTGAGGGTGCTGAGGCGCTGGCCCAGGGTGCCCAGAGAAGCTGTGGCTGCCCCATCCCTGGCAGTGCTCAAGGCCAGGTTGCACACAGGGGCTTGGAGCAAGCTGCTCCAGTGGAAGGGGTCCCTGCCCGTGGCAGGGGCTGGGACTGGAGGAGCTTTAAGGTCCCCTCCAACACAAACCATTGCGGGATGATTCTGTGGTGATAATGGTGTTTGCACTGTAATCCACCCTGCCCATACTGTAGTCTGACGTCCCAGGAGGGGCAGAGATGTTCTCCAGCAGCACCTGAGTGCTGGTGAGCTGTTAATTTCAGGCTGTGTACTCTAATCTCCCGTCTGTTACCGCTCCTGAGGTTATTCCAGCCATTCCCCATTGCCAGTCCCAGGAGAGCTCAGCTCTGTCCTTTCTGGAGTGAGTGATGCTCTGTCCCGATCAGGGCTGCTTTGGGGCAGAAATCCCTGTTCCGGCCGTGCTGCTGAACACTTTGGGTGTGTTTTTCCTGGGTTGGATGCTGCGATGCAGACCAGCTCTGGGGGGTTGGCTGCTGCCTTCCAATTTGGACCACTTCTGTGTTGCTTCCTTGGTGGAGTGGCCAAACGAACCCAGACTGCTCACAGCAAAGGAGAAGGCGTGATGGGGAGAAACGAGGGTTTGCAGGATGCTCTTGACCTTCTCTGCTCTAAGGCACTGGCAGCTCAGTCCTTCCTGTGTCATGTTGAGTTGCTGTGGTGCCTAGAGGGCCTGTGCCTGCTGCACTGGTGGCACTGGGTGATGTACTCCTGGGCTTCCTGGGTGCTCACATGTCATAGTTACTCCTTCCCTGTAGTTTGGGACAATTAATAGGTTTAAGGAAGGAAAAGGGGCAAATTAGACAAAAAAAATTCTTCAGGAATCAAGTCAGCATCTCCTACAGAAATCCATTAGGAATCGTGTCACTTTGTCCTGTGTGGGTTTCATCTTGCCTCACACTAGGTGGGATCACGTTATCTCCAATGTCAAAGCTTCACCCAGTGCTGTCCTTGTTGTCAGTAGAGAACCAGCACCTCCAAGAGCTCTTCCCTTCCTCCCAAAATTGGTCACCTCTGACCCTGAGGGAAGCGTGGGCATGGATCTGCTCAGATTTGGCCATTCCATTTCTGGCTGCCCGAAGGTAGGTGAGATCATGGAATAGCTGTGGTCGAAGGGAAACGTAAAGCTGGTGTAGTCCAGCTGCCTGCGATGAGCAGGGCCATCTTCAGCTGGGGATGAGTTATCCCATCTTCTTTAGACACAAGTGTTAAGGTCACCACCACCCGTTTCCTTCTCCTCAGTGTGTGGTGTGTGAGCATGAGCCATCGCTTGAGCTGGTCCCTGCACAGTGGCCGTGCATCCCCGTCCTGCTCTCAAGCGTCACTTCACAAGAAGTTATTGTGGCTAAATGTGATTTCCTTCCCCCAGGAAAGGCAAAGGCAGGAGAAAGGCAAAGAGGTCAAATCAAAACTCAAGTGATGGGGGGTTTACAGCAGGCTTCAGATGACAGGAAGAATAGAAAAGCTTTTCTGTCAAATCCCGGTCGTTCCTCTGGTTCTCTTCTCAAGCCCTTTCTCTCGCTGGGTGATGTAAGGACACGTGTGGAACAGGAGATGTGCTCACGCAGGCGCAGCACTTTATGTAACCAGGCTTCAGTGCAGGATAAAATGCCCCAAACCAGAATCATTCTCACAAAAAGCTGAACCCAGGCTGGCTGCTGTTGTGTGGAAATGGAGGGGGAGGCGGGCGGTGGTGAAACAGTGCTGGGGCTTCTGGGAGACCTCGGGAACGACAGGGAGTGAACCCAGGGAGATGTGTCCCAAGGGAGGCTCAGGTCGGATTATTTCTGTTTTGGGACTGGGAAGGCATGAGGTGGCCTTGAGATCCCTGCAGCAGCGAGTGGCACGGAGCACAGCGCGCTTCGTTTGTTCTGAAGTTGCTAATTCAGATGTTCTCAGGGTTTTCCATAGTTCACAGAATCCCAGCCTGGTTTGGGTTGAAGGGACCTTAGAGCTCCTCCAGCTCCAACCCCTGCCATGGTCAGGGACACCTTCCGCTGGAGCAGCTTGCTCCAAGCCCTGTCCTTTGAGGACCCTAAGAGCAGTCTCCCCTCAGTCTCCCCTCGGGCAGGTTCAAGCCATTCCCCTTGGCCTGTCCCTACAGGCCCTTGTCCCAAGCCCCTCTCCAGGTTTCCTGCAGCCCCTTCAGGCACTGGAGCTGCTCTCAGGTCTCCCCTTCAGGAGCCTTCTCTTGTCCAGGCTGCCCCAGCCCAGCTCTCTCAGCCTGGCTCCAGAGCAGAGCTGCTCCAGCCCTCGCAGCATCCCCATGGCCTCCTCTGGACTCACTCGAGCAGGTCCCTGCTGAAATGAAGTCTCTGCCCTTTCTCACTGTCTGTGGGACTGATGCCCTCTCAGCCCCTTTCCCCTTCATTTGTAGGGTTCATTCAAATGGTTCCTGCTTGGTAGGAAGAGGATGCGCCCCAAGGGCATGCAGGTGCTGGTCGGTTTGGATGCACTGCCAGTGCTGGCGGTGCAGGATGGGTGCCAGAGCAGTTTGGCACGAGGCAGGAGGTGTTCTCCTTGGAGCTCATGGGCAGCAGTCACTAATAATCTGGGTTTATTAGCTGTGGCTTAAATACAAAGCAGAGTAATTAGGGTGGAAGTGGTCCCCTTGCCAGGCTGAGGGTGTGATTAGAGACCAGAAATGCACTTATAGAACTGGAGAGGAGTTGAGCTTCCAGCTCCATCTGAATGCTCTGCCAAGAGGGGCCCTGTGCACAGCAGAAATGGAATTCTGTAGTTTATTCCTTTACTAGTGACAAGGCTGCACTGAGCCAGCACAGCACAAGAAGATGCTGCATCTCAGCGGCTGACCTTCTCCGGTCCTTGCTCTTCCCCAGGCAAGCCTGGGCTGAGGGCTGCTGACAGCAGAGAGAATCCAGAGGTGAACTCCTGCTTCAGAGGATCTTGCTGCAGTAAATCATCCATAGTAGTGCTGTGTCAAGAGCAGTGTGTGGCCAGCCCCAGCAAGCTGCTGCCATCCTGCTTTGTGATCCTGCAGAGCTTGTTGAGGCTCCTGGGTCACCTGGCAGGGGCTTGGGAGCTTAAGGGTGACTTTAACCTGTTGTGCTTCCCTGTGAGGGTGCTGGGGCGCTGGCACAGGGTGCCCAGAGAAGCTGTGGCTGCCCCATCCCTGGCAGTGCTCAAGGCCAGGTTGGACACAGGGGCTTGGAGCAAGCTGCTCCAGTGGAAGGGGTCCCTGCCCGTGGCAGGGGCTGGATCAGGAGGAGCTTTAAGGCCCCTTCCAACCCAAACTGGGCTGGGATTCTGTGGTTCTGTGAGCTCTGAATGTGTGACAGGGCCCTGGCTCGAATCTGTCACTGAGTGGAACTGCTGAAATCACCTTTCCCTTGTAGGAGCTGTGCTGGGGCTGTGTGCCCATTCCTGATCGCTCTTGTGTCCCCTTGGAGCAGAACACGGCTTTGTGCACTGCCTGCTCTGGCCTCTTTGGGAAGGCTGGGTGCCAGCGAGGGGAAGGAGCAGGGAAGGGTTTAGACCTGTCACCACATGTGTCTGTGAGGCTCCAGCCCGTGGTGGGGTCCCAGCACTGCGCCCTCCCTGCATTCCCCAATCCCAGTGCAGGTTTGCTCTACACCCCATTGAGGTCTCTGGCATTTAGGTTGGGTTCTGTGTTTCCCCATAGCTTCCCCTTGCTCTCTGCTGGAAAATCTTCACCTACAAAGGGATTCACTGGGGGTTTGTCTTTCCCTCCAGTTCAAGCCCTTATTGAGGCTGTGCCGGTGCTCAGAGCAGGCTGGTGCAGATGTGTGCTCCGGGGCTTTGCCTGCCTGCAAGGACCAGGGGGGCAGCATTGAAATCCAAAGGCAAACACAGTGGGAAGGGGGTGTCAGATGCCTTTTGGGGGGCTGCTTGTGACCCTCTTCCCCCTCCCCACTCCTGGAGCCCTCAGTTACGTGCTGGGCAGCAGAGCAAAGGGGCCGGGAGACTTCCAGGTCCTGCAGCATCACTCCCTTGGCGCTGGTGTGTCCTGACCTTTGGGAATTGGAGGAAGGTGGGTAACTTACACCTGCCCTGATCCTTTTACACACCAGTAACCTGAGCATGGGTGGATTTAGATGTACATAAGGGCATGCTTTAATGGTGGTGTGCTTTAAACCCAGCTGGCAACTCAGCACCAGCAGCCGCTCACTCAGCCCCGGGCGGGATGGGGAGAGAATTGAAAGTATGTAAAACCCATGGCTTGAGATAAGAACAGTTTAATAAGTACAATATACTACTACTAATGATAATGGTAAGGGAAAACCAGGCTGTGATATGGGGTGGGTTTTGTCTGCAGTGCCTGCCATGTGTCTTTCCCTTTGTCACGGGCTATGGAGATCAGGTGGGCATCTTTGTTCACAGGTTGAGGGAGGGGATCCTACCTCTCTGCTGTGCTCTGTGGAGACCCCCCCTGCAGCCCTGATCCAGCTCTGGGGCAGCAGCACAAGAGGGACGTGGAGCTGTTGGAACGAGGGCAGAGGAGGCCATGGGGATGCTGTGAGAGCTGGGCTGGGGCAGCCTGGAGAAGAGAAGGCTCCTGAAGGGGAGACCTGAGAGCAGCTCCAGTGCCTAAAGGGGCTGCAGGGAACCTGGAGAGGGACTTGGGACAAGGGCCTGTAGGGACAGGCCAAGGGGAATGGCTTGAACCTGCCCAAGGGGAGATTGAGCTGAGCTCTTAGGCAGAAGCTCTTCCCCGTGAGGGTGCTGAGGCGCTGGCACAGGGTGCCCAGAGAAGCTGTGGCTGCCCCATCCCTGGCAGTGCTCAAGGCCAGGTTGGACACAGGGGCTTGGAGCAAGCTGCTCCAGTGGAAGGGGTCCCTGCCTGTGGCAGGGGTTGGGGCTGGGTGAGGTTGCTCCCGACACAAAGCAAGCTGTGACTGTGATTCTGTGAACCCCCTGGGAGCGCTCCTGCTTGCAGCAAGGATGATGTTCTCCTGTGGAGGGTGCGGTGTGTGCTGGCTGATGTGCCTGTCTCGTGCTGTCCGGTTCCCAGCTCCCATCAGCGCTGCCGTGGGTCACTGGTGGATGTCAGGAGAGGCCTCGCGCTGCTGAAATCGTAGCTAGACCTGAGGGTGGAAAATGTTTAAGCATCATTAAAAATGGATGCTCAGTGACGCACTTGGGAGGACATCCAAGACCTCCGGTGGTTTTCCGTAGCTGCGTGCCAAGGCGCTGCTGCTGCTGTTTGTGCAAGAAGAGAGCATCTCCCCATGGCCGCAGCGGTCACGTCTGTGGGTGTCTGCTCTGAAGACAGCTCATGGCCTCCCAGTTACCAGGACATTTCAGTGTTGTGCCATTGCTGATGCTGCTGCCCTGCTTCGGGCTGCGCAAGCTGCTCCTGCCTGCAGCCCGTGCAGAGACACGAGGACATCTTCCCACACTTGTGGTGCCACCAAACTGCAGCATCTCCTGCATTTCAGCACAGGAGACCTGTGCACATCCATAGTAATCACTGGATCCTAAAGGGTTGAGTGACTTAATGGACAGACACAATTAAATGCCACAGTTTGTACATTTCTTCATTGCTTTTGTTCATCTGTCAGTCAGGAGCAAATGACTTGATTGTTTAGGACAGATCTGGTGTCGGTGGGGTCAGTGTCTACTGCTCTGGTGGAGCTGGTCATGAAGGCAGAGGCAGTGTGGGTCTCCCTGCAGGGCTGTCATGGGTAATGTCCTGGCTGGGGACTCAGCCTGGTTCTGTGTGCAGCTCTGCTGTCCCAAACACAAGGACCTGGAGCTGTTGGAGCAAGTCCACAGGAAGCCACGAGGATGAGCGGGGGCTGCAGCACCTCCTGTATGGGGACAGGCTGAGAACACTGGGGCTGTTCAGCGTGGGGAAGAGGAGGTGCATGGAGACCTCAGAGCAGCTCCCGGTGTCTGAAGGGGGTTATAGGGATGCTGGAGAGGGGCTGTAGTGATAGAACTGTAGGGACAGGCCAAGGGGAATGGCTTGAACCTGCCCGAGGGGAGACTGAGCTGAGCTCTTAGGCAGAAGCTGTTCCCTGTGAGGGTGCTGAGGCGCTGGCACAGGGTGCCCAGAGAAGCTGTGGCTGCCCCATCCCTGGCAGTGCTCAAGGCCAGGTTGGACACAGGGGCTTGGAGCAAGCTGCTCCAGTGGAAGGGCTCCCTGCCCGTGGCAGGGGTTGGAGCTGGAGGAGCTTTAAGGTCCCTTCAGCACAAACCAGGCTGGGGTTCCATGATCATTGGCCCCTTTCCCGCTAACCTGTCTGTTGGGTTGGATTGCTCTACACTCTTTCTCCCATCCTGTTTTGAGTTTAAACCCTGCTGTTTGGCATGCCCAACCCCCTGTATGTCTTTGTAGCCTCACCTAACAGCTATTGGAGTTGCTCAGGGGATTGGTTGATCAGAGGATCCTGTATGTGCTGGGAGGAGAATGGGCACAGTCCAGATGAGGTGCAGCATTTGCTGCTGAGCCTCATTGACTGGTACCATCATCAGTGTTAAGATACTCAGTAGCTGGACTGGGAATGCTGCAGTAATTGTAATAGGAATAAGTTGTGCTTTCCCACTGCTTTGCTTTGCAAGAAACAAATCCTTTCTGTGCATCCGTGGCCTGGCATGTGTGCTCCACAGTCAGGCTTGTTGTTTTAGTAGATAATTCCTAGGAAAGGAAGCTGGCAGCGCAGGGTGGGTCAGGATTCATCCCTGCTGTGGCTTCACTGGTTCCAAGACCCTTACTGCAAGGGTGGCTCCTGGTCCTGTGCTATAGTGGGGCAAGTGTTGTTTGCTCTGGATTTGTTCTGTGGAGCCCCATCACTGGGTTGGGGTCCTCCTGCTTGGCCCATGATCAGCTTGCACTGAATGTGACTTCAGGAGATGTCCCTGCTTGCCACAAGCACCCACTATTTGCTGTTTTTAAGGCTCCATGTGCTTGAACAGCTTTCCATTTGCATCAGCAGGGCTGGTGATAGCTGGGAAGTGATCACCCCAGTTTGGAATGATTTATGGGTGATTATTTGCTGTGCTATTTTGGTGCTTCATTTCCAGCCTCATTCTTTGTAACCACAAAAGAACCTCCTGTGCCTGCAGCTGGAGGTGCTGCAAAACCCATCCATCTTCTGGCAGCCAGGCTGGACTATTAAATATAGATACCCATTTCCATTTAATATTCATAGCTATTAAAAGGGATGAAAGCAGATGTGTCTTCTAGAGCCAACGTGGAAATTGCTCTGGCTGAGCAACGAGGGGTGATCAGTGCTTCCAAGAGATCTGGACAACCCCAGGCAGGAAGGGCTGGCGTTTCTGAATCCCTCTCCTGGTGTCAGCAGGGACTCTGGTTGATGTTGGGATAAACGGGGAATCTCCTAGGGAGGTGGGATTGGTTTCTGTGGTGTTTACATGTGGAAACATCTGTGAGGAGCAAGGGCTCGAAGGTTTGTCTGGGATTGCCACAGCAGAGGTTGGCTTGGTGCTTGCTGCTCTCATAGACCTCTTCTGCTCTGCTCTGTGGGGAGAAAAGGCTTTTACCAACTAACTGTGGAATTTTTCAGGGATTTAGATACAAAACTCCAGGACAGATGTGGGGAAAGGCAGGAGAAGGTGCACAGGGGTGGAGCTGGGAAAAAGGAGGCTAAGGATGAAAAATTGCTGTTTTCCTGTAGTATTTTGTTGTTGGGTTGTGTCCTGTCCATCCCGTCCTTGTCCCACACTGTTGCTTTATCCTCTCCAAACCCAGCAAATGTGCCATGATTCCAGTGCTGAAAGAGGCTGCAGCAAACCTGGAGAGGGGCTTTGGGCAAGGGCCTGTAGGGACAGGCCAAGGGGAATGGCTTGAACCTGCCTGAGGGGAGACTGAGCTGAGCTCTTAGGCAGAAGCTCTTCCCTGTGAGGGTGCTGAGGCGCTGGCACAGGGTGCCCAGAGAAGCTGTGGCTGCCCCATCCCTGGCAGTGCTCAAGGCCAGGTTGGACACAGGGGCTTGGAGCAAGCTGCTCCAGTGGAAGGGGTCCCTGCCCGTGGCAGGGGTTGGAGCTGGAGGAGCTTTAAGGTCCCTTCAACCCAAACCAGGCTGGGATCCTGTGGGTCTGTGGTTCCCAGGCACTGGCTCTGGCTGGCAGTGGGGGGGACACTGAGGCACAGTCTGTGATGCTCCTCTCATGGCTCAACAAGGTGATAGTTTTGGGGTGGGTGCAATGGGGATGTTCTGGGACTGCTCCTGGTTGCAGAAGTGAATTCTCCATCTTGTTCCCAGACACGTCTTGGCGCACTGCATCCCCCGAGCATCCCGTGGTCCTTCCCTGCGCTCTGGTGGCGTTTCCCCAGGCAATGGCCAGGCACCATCTACTGCTGGATGTGATGTGGATGGAGCTTTTTCCTTCCCCGGGGCAAGGGAAGGAGGGGGCAGGACTTCAGCGGAGGTTCATTGTCCCTGGATCAGTCAGCTGGAGTTAGATCCCTGGTCCAGACACATGGGGCTGCCTTTGTCATCATCAAGGGCTGGGGGATGGCTCTGGGGATCAGAGCCCTAAAACCAGGTGACAGAGATGTGTAGGCATTAAATGAATGCTCCTTTGTAAGTGCTGGAAGGAAATAGGGGTGCTAAGTGTTCCCAGTGGCCTGAGGTGGTGATAAACACTGACCTGAGGGCTGAGCACAGAGGGGCTCTTGGGAAAGGTAAAGCTCTGCTTTTTCAGCAGGAAGCTTTATTGTCTCTGGCAGCAGTCTCATGCTGCTGCTCTAAACGTGCTGCCTGCTGGTTCTGAGTGCAGCAGCGGCGGGGCTGGGCTCTCCTGCTTTGGGAGCCGCTCACCTTCCACTGGAGCAGGGTGCTCTAACCTGGCCTTGAGCACTGCCAGGGATGGGGCAGCCACAGCTTCTCTGGGCACCCTGTGCCAGCGCCTCAGCACCCTCACAGGGAAGAGCTTCTGCCTAAGAGCTCAGCTCAGGCTCCCCTCGGGCAGGTTCAAGCCATTCCCCTTGGCCTGTCCCTACAGGCCCTTGTCCCAAGCCCCTCTCCAGGTTTCCTGCAGCCCCTTTAGGCACTGGAGCTGCTCTAAGGTCTCTTAAGGAGCCTTCTTGCCGCCTTCTTGCTGCTGGTAGAGAGAAAGGCAGCTGCCGAGATGCCCCATCCTCAGTGCAGGGGTGGTTGGGGGCTGTGGGGGAGCCCAGGAACGCTGTTTCAATTCAAGCCCTCAGTGCTGCTTCTGTTCTGTGCTGGTTTTACCTTTGGACAGCTCTCGACCATCTCTTTTCCCAGTAGGTGACTGGTACTGGTTGGGTGCAGAGGGCATTTGCAGTGCACTGTTTGCTGTCAGGTTTTCCTGTCTCCTCGGTGGGTTCCCGGCGCTGCAGAGCCGTGGTGCAGGAGCCAGTCTCTTGGCTTGGCTCCTGCAGCACCGATCCCACCCTTCCAGCTCCCTCTGCTCATTCCCTTCCCTGCCAGCAGCAAGGCAGGTTCCATTCCTCGCACAGGGCAGCCCTGCCTTTGGGAGGCTCTGGAGGCTCTGGTGAGCGGTTGTAGCAGCTCGGGGCTGCAGGAGAGTCAGGGAAAAGGTGATGTAGGAAGAATGAGGACTTTCCCTGAAAGTGAGGATACTCGGGAAGGTTTCTGCTCACAGCGTGGAGAAGGAAGGTGCGGGATATGGTGCTGGACCTGGAAAGGGCGGTAAGCAGGGACTCACTGGTGTGGTGCCGTATAGCGCTGGTGCTTTGGGCTGGAGGTGTCGCAGCCAGGCTCCGGATGCACTTTGGGAATCTTGGAATGATGGGTCTAACGCTGAGCCCTTCAGTCCTTTTCCTGCTCCTGGTTATCCCATGGCAAGGCTCTCCCCGGCTCTGAAGGACTGAGCAGGCTGGGTGGGAGCATGGTGCTGCCTCTGGCGGGCTCTGTGTCACTGCCTGCCCCGTGGGCGGTGATGCAGGCAGGAGCATTCCCAGCGCAGGGAAGTCCCCACGTCATGCCTCCAGCCAGCGCCGTCCCACCGGCTCCGGGGAAATAGCAAGTGATGGGAGCAATTCAGCCGAGGGGTATTGTAGAGCTGGAAAACGGGCTATAAAGAGAGCTCCTGCCTTAATGGCCTCCTGGTGGGGAGCTGCCCTGGGCACTGAGGGCTTGTGTTGCTCTCCCGGCTGAGGAACAAGCGAGGGAAAGCTTAGGGACGGTGGCTGCCCATCCGTGTTACATGGATTAAATAGCATCACAGAGCCAAAAATAATCTTCCCGGTTTATGGTGATGCTGCTGTTCCCATGGCAACCGCTTATGGAGTGCCCTACAAATAACAGGAACAACATTGCCTGGAAGTCGCAACAAAGTGTGAGATGGGGAGGAAGGGGCTCAGCTTGTGGGGCACCCGCTTCAGTGTGGGCAGAATGTGAGCGTGTTCCTGGGCCCTCAGTACAAGGGGGACATGGAGCTGTTGGAGCGAGGGCAGAGGAGGCCATGGGGATGCTGCGAGGGCTGGAGCAGCTCTGCTCTGGAGCCAGGCTGAGAGAGCTGGGCTGGGGCAGCCTGGAGAAGAGAAGGCTCCTGAAGGGGAGACCTGAGAGCAGCTCCAGTGCCTGAAGGGGCTGCAGGAACCCTGGAGAGGGGCTTGGGACAAGGGTCTGTAGGGACAGGCCAAGGGGAATGGCTTGAACCTGCCCGAGGGGAGACTGAGCTGAGCTCTTAGGCAGAAGCTCTTCCCTGTGAGGGTGCTGAGGCGCTGGCACAGGGTGCCCAGAGAAGCTGTGGCTGCCCCATCCCTGGCAGTGCTCAAGGCCAGGTTGGACACAGGGGCTTGGAGCAAGCTGCTCCAGTGGAAGGGGTCCCTGCCTGTGGCAGTGGCTGGGACTGGGGGAGCTTTAAGGTCTCTTTCCAGGGACCTTGAACTGGGACCAGGCTGAGCTGTGTAAAGTCCACCACCCCCCTCTTCCCACCGAGTATGCTCGTCCAAGCATCATTTGGATCCGTGCCTGCGGGTGGAACTTGTGTTGCTGCTCAGTAGATCTGGTGAAAGCTCATGCTGTCTTTGTGTGGAGACTAGGGAAGGTGATGGATTCCAGCCTGTACCCAAGATTGCCCTGGAAAACCTCAGGGAGGTGGCTCAGAGCAGCACGAGGTCCCTGTCCCAGCGAGCATCTGTGTGCTGCAGGGTACACCCTGCTCCATCCTTCCCGTGCACCAGGTCAGGACAGGTACAGGCACTGCTCAGTGCGCAGGGCGGTGCGTATGTGCTGCCACAGAGCAGCCTGCCTTTGTGTGCCCTGGAATGAAAGGCACCGTGGGAATACTGGAAACATTTGGAACAGAAAGGGGGCCTCAGGGAGATTTTGGTTATTTCCTTACTGGTGGAAAAGTGGCTTAAATTTTCCTGCTGGATCTCGTGCAGTTGGCACATACAGGATGCTGTGGTGTAAGCTCATGCCCATCCCTGTGGTGCCTCTGTGCACCTTCCTGGGATGGAGCCCTGCAAATTTTGCCTGTTCCCATTCCCCTTCCCCTGCCTGTCTCTTCTGCCTATGCTGAAGACTTCCCTGGCACTGTGTGTGCTCCCATCCCTGAGTGGAGCTGTCCCACCAGCTCCATGGCTCCCCAGCCCTCTCCCAGCTGCTCTCCTTCCCCGGGAAGTTCTCAGGGAGCTTCCTTGGGGACTGGGAGTGCTGGCTCTGGTAATCCTTTATCCTCAGCGGCCATAAGGTGCTTCACCTCCCGGCTTTAACCACTGCTCCTCGTGGCTGTCGTGTGAGGATGCTCGGGGCTGGGTTGCAGATGGATCAGGAGGCTGTTTCGGGAGATGCTGCCCTGATTCTATGTTGCTTTGTGCCTTGTTCCCCAGCAGGGCTTTGAATTCTTCTCCCATGTCCTTCCTTGTCCCATCACATCCTTTTTGGGTAGCTTCAGAGCCACGAGACTTGGTGCAGCACCGTGTGTGCTCTGCTGCTGCTTCGACCCTGAGTCCTTTGCTGTTTTCCAGGTTGCTCTGGCTCTTGCCTTGGGAGCAGCCTTGGTGCTGTTCCATGAAGGCAGCTCTGTCTCTCATTGCCCTTAGCTTGCCCAAGAGCAGTGCAGTGGATATGAGCGATGGCTGAACATCCCTCACAAGATATACAGCATTTTGAAAGATCTCATAAATGAGCCACGGATACACCCCAACCCCTGTCAGTGAATTATGGGCTTTTCTGCTCCCCTTACAGCCCAGAAAGGGGATGTTATGCCCCTCCTCGTAACTGAGGCATCCCAAGGTCCATGATTTATAGCTTTCACGTGTCTCAGGCTTACCCGGTCCTCATCCTCTTAAGTCCCCCAGCCATAGAATCACAGAATCCCACAATGGTTTGTGCTGAAGGGACCTGAAAGCTCCTCCAGCCCCAACCCCTGCCCCGGGCAGGGACCCCTTCCACTGGAGCAGCTTGCTCCAAGCCCCTGTGTCCAACCTGGCCTTGAGCACTGCCAGGGATGGGGCAGCCACAGCTTCCCTGGGCACCCTGTGCCAGCGCCCCAGCACCCTCACAGGGAAGAGCTTCTGCCTAAGAGCTCAGCTCAGTCTCCCCTCGGGCAGGTTCAAGCCATTCCCCTTGGCCTGTCCCTACAGGCCCTTGTCCCAAGCCCCTCTCCAGGTTCCCTGCAGCCCCTTCAGGCACTGGAGCTGCTCTCAGGTCTCCCCTTCAGGAGCCTTCTCTTCTCCAGGCTGAGCAAGTTTTGAACCAGTGTTGCTGGTCCTCACCTCTTTCTAATCTAGAAAGAGCTGTTGGAGGGAGGGGAGATGAAGGGGCTGCTCCCTGCTCTGCTGCCTCAGTGGGTTTTGGGTGCACCTGGGGAAACCTTGGCTTGAGTTTGGCCACAAGGATGTGGTGCAGACCCAGCACAGGACCTGCTCTGCTCTGGCTTTTCATACCTGCTTTGGGCAGTGCCTCCTCTTGCAGCCCCTCACCTCCTGGGGAGTGGTGGGGCAGCCTGGAGAGATGCATTATACTCACTGCTCTGTTTTAAGTTGGTTTTCTGGTTTTAAGTCACCTCAGTGCTCTGGAATTGCTGGAATATCCAATTGTGCTGTACCTGAGCTGTCAGTCCTGGATTTTCTGCTCTCTGAGGATGTAATTATGGTTTTGGGTAAAGGCTGCTCTGTGCCTTTTTGCCCTTTCCCTTGTGTGAAGTAGTTCATCCTGCCCAAAGCAGAGTGTGCAGAGCCCTCAGGACCTCAGGAGGTTCACACTGCACTGGGCCCCCCTGGTATTTGCCCCCCCATTGCTCAGCCCTTACCCAAGTCTCAGTGACAGTGATGGGAGCCCTTCGGTCACCTCCTTTGCGCTCCGGGTGACTCCTGTGTTGCTCCAACACTCCATGCTGTGCTCCTGGGGGGACACGGTGGCCACAGCCCCATCCCTGGCAGAGCTGCCTGTGCACGGGGGGGGAGGCAGGAGGTCCCCTGCCCGCGCCACGTCCGGGGGTAACCATGGAAACTGATTCTCCTCCATCCCTCCCTTTGCAGATGATTCGGGCGATGAGGAGCCTGCCTCGCAGTCAGACAAGAGCGAGCTGCACGGCACGTTGAAAACCCTCTCGAGTAAGCTGGAGGATCTGAGCACTTGCAATGACCTGATCGCCAAGCACGGGGCAGCCCTGCAGCGCTCGCTCAGCGAGCTGGAGAACCTCAAGCTGCCGGCCGAGAGCGGCGAGAAGATCAAGGCAGTGAATGAACGCGCCACGCTCTTCCGCATCACCTCCAATGCTATGATCAACGTAAGTTGCTGTGGTTTCCTCCTCCTCCCTCCGTCGTCTTTCTTCCCCCCGGCATGGCCCCGTGTTGTCCCCAAGCACCAGCTTCCCACTGGAGCTGTGGGCTGGATTGTGTCTGCTCAGGGCTTGGGCATGGCTAGGGGCTTGGTGCCAGCTCAGTGCCATGGTGAGGGGATGGGAAGTTAGGAACAGGCAGCTCGGGAAGCAGAACGGATGGTCTGCTGTGTCCTCATGGCATGCTTTCTGGAGAGGCTGCTCCAGACTGACACACCGTGGATGTTAAAAGCCGGGTGGAGGTGTGGAATGCAAAGGGGCTTTCTGCCGTTCCGGGGCAAGGCTTTCTGATGGGCACAGAACCGGGGGCCGGTTCCCGCTGCGCATTCAGACCCACACGGCAGTCACATCCTCACTGACCTCCATGAAGCTGCCCTTGTTTCACACGAGCGGGGATTTAACCCCCTCGGGGCCTGGTTGTGCTTCCCAGCCGGGCTGGCTGAGTCGGGAAGCGTGTGCTGGCTCCAGCGCTGCTCCCTGCCCTGCGCAGCGTGACCCTGCTCTCGGCTTCTGTTTTGGACAGTGTCTGTTTGGGGTGCGGATCTGCCTCTGTCACAGCCAAATGCCCTTTTGGGGAGCCTCCTGTTCCCTGGGGAGCTCTGGGGAGGGAAGGGAGAGCAAAACTGAGGGGAAAATCCAGCAAACCCAGCCCCAAAGCCTCACAGACCTGGAAGAACGTACTGAAGTAGAGCTCGGGGACTTGTGAATGAAGCAGTGCTACCGCCGTGCTGTGCTCGCCCTGGGCTAAAGGAGGTTGTGTCTTGTTTAAGTGGGCTTTAAATACAGCATTAATAATGTAATCCCCAGCAGGAGCTGGGGGCACTTGGGAGCCTGTCCCCACTTGCAGAAGGTTGTAGCTAACAGGGAGAAGGCTTCCTGAGGTGGTGCCTTGTGTTTCGGAGCAGCTCCGGGGGTGAATGTGCGGTGCTTTCCCTGGGAAGACGTGGAAGCTCCTGGAGTGGGGCTGGCAGCACGGTGGGAGCAGTGGGAGGTGACAGCGGAGCCCTTGGTGCTGCCGAGGTGGTTCGGAGGCAGAGCAGCGCTGGGATGTGTGCAGGAAACGGCTGGGGAGAGACGGGTTCTGTAGCAGCCTTTTGGGAAGAGACAAGCAGAGCAATGCCTGCCTTGTCCAGCCCCGAAAGGAGGAGGTTGCAGTGGCAGCAGTGTGATAAAGGCTTGAGTGAAGCCATCTGGACAGTGGGAACAGCACAAACACTGGGTAGAGGAGCAGCAGAAACGGGATTTGACCGAACACTGAGGAGGTGAGAGGGGCTGGGGAGGGAGCAGGGTTTCAGGTGCGTGTTAGAGATCAGCTTTGAACAGCAGCATCCTCTGGTAGCTCAGGAGCAGCTCCACATGTCTGAAGGGGAAAGGTGCCGTGGAAGCAGCAGGATGGGAGCAGAGCAGCAGCTCCTGGGGTGGTTGTGGCTCTCTCAGCCTGTCACTGTGGGGTGGGGGCCTCAGAGCTGTGGGCAGGGGGACACTGACCCCAGGAAGCAGTGATGCTTTGTGTGGAGGGGTGGATTAGGAAGGCAGGAGGAGGGTGAGCAGGGCAGGGTTGTAGGGAATGAGAGGGAGGGGGACCAAGATCGTGACAGCACCATCACGGCGGGATGGTGCTCCCAGCTATGTGGTCACCTTGTCCTGCATGAGTCCCATTTTGTGCCTTGTGTTAGCATTGGGTGATGCTGCTGCATGGAGCCTGCCCAGAGAGACTCCTGTGGGGTGTCTGGGGGCTCTGCAAGGCAAAGGTCTCCAAATCTTCTTTACTGAAACATGAACCATCGCTGCAGGGAAGCGCAGGGAGCCCAGCCATCTCCTGGCAGCAGGTGAAAATACACCCTGCTCCTGCCACAGGCTTCCTGACACACTTCCCATGGGAGCACAGGGTGCTTGGGTGGGTGGGTAGTTCCTTGCAGGAAAAAGATGAGCTCTTAGGCAGAAGCTCTTCCCTGTGAGGGTGCTGAGGTGCTGGCCCAGGGTGCCCAGAGAAGCTGTGGCTGCCCCATCCCTGGCAGTGCTCAAGGCCAGGTTGGACACAGGGGCTTGGAGCAAGCTGCTCCAGTGGAAGGGGTCCCTGCCTGTGGCAGGGGTTGGAGCTGGAGGAGCTTTCAGGTCCCTTCAGCACAAACCATTGTGGGATTCTGTGATTCTCTGCTCTCAGCTGTGTCACCTGCAGGACCGGGTGCCCAAAGCCAGACTTTAGCACAAGTACCTCAAGGGCTCTTCCTGACCATTCCCAATCTCCATCCCCATCAGCCCATGAGGATGAACACGGCTCCTCAGGGCAGTTCAAGGCAGTCAGGGCTGAAGCACAGAAATCAGTTACTCCTGGCTGGAGCACATGAGCAGCCTCGGGCCCGGCTCTGTGCACAGGCAGGGCAGGGGCAGGCTGTGCTGTGCTGCCCGCAGCGCGAGGGGACGGATGCTCCGGGGCTGGTCCTTGTGTTTTCCATCAGCCGCCTGTGATCCGATTATGTAAATATCCCGGGAGCTGCAGGGAGCGAGTGCAGGGAAGTGAATCTGTGCAGATGACAAGAGCCTCACTGCGAAGGTGACCTCGCTGCGTGCTCCCCATCCTGCCTCTGCTGGCTCCCGCTGCTGCTCCTCCCAGGATCTGGAGGGGAAGGCGGCTCCAGCTGCCCCTTGGATGCTTGGGATGGTGGAGAGGGATGTGCTGGACCTTTGTGTTACAGATGAGGGTCTGATCCATGCAGAGACAGGCTGTTGTAGGGCTTCAGTTCAGAATCATAGAACAGTTTGGGCTGGAAGGGACCTTCAAAGCTCATGAGGTCCAACCCCTGCAATGAGCAGGGACATCTTCAGTGAGACCAGGTTGTTCAGAACCACATCCAGCCTGGCCTGGAATGGCTCCAGGGATGGGGCAGCCACCACCTCTCTGGGCAACCTGTGCCAGTGCCTCAGCATCCTCACGGTAACAAATTCTTTCCTCACATCCAGCCTGAATCTCCCCTCTTTTAGTTTCAAACCATCACCCCTTGTCCTGTTACAGCAGGTTCTGCTAAAAAGTCTCTCCCCATCTTATAGACCCCTTTCAGGTACTGGAAGGCTGCAATAAGGTCTGCCTGGAGTCTTCTCCAGAGCTGGATCAGGACTGCAGGGGGGGATCTCAGCAGAGCAGAGGGGTGGAATCCCCTCCCTTGACCTCCTGCTCATAGCCCTTTGCTCCCATCTGCACTTGGGAGTCTCCGTTACGCCCCATGGGGGATGCTCGCAGAGGATCAAAGGGGTCAGAGTGTTCCTGTGTCACTCAGGGAGGGGATGCAGGGAAGCGAGTTGCAATCTGCTGCAGGGGAGGCGTGTAAAAATAAGCGGCAACAAATTAAAGGGCTAATGAGAGGCGCAGGGCTGGGGAGCACAGCGCTGGAGTGCTTAGACTTGTTCAAGGAGCAGTGAGAGCTTCCGACTCATCCTTGAGCATCAGGGACACGCTGAGGAAGCGGTTTTGGCATCCGGAATAGCTCCCAGGGCTGTGGGTGGTGCTGGCAGTAGGGTTTTAATGGGAATGGGGCTTGTGGTGTTGTGCAGGAGCTGCGCTCTGCCTTTGGCTTGCCTTGTGCTTCCTTAAGGGATGTGGGCATGGAGACCAGCGGGACTTGGGCTTGGCTGTGTCACTCCTGCACTATCCGTGGGGTTCCTGAGGAGCAGAGGTGGAGGACGGGTCTGTGGGGCTGGTGCAGCCCAGGCAAATAGGGCTGAGAGGCTGTTGGGGCAAGGAGATGCTGAGTGCTGAGTGGGCAGCCCCTGTGGGGCTGGAGTGGAACCAGTGGTCCCAGGGGCCACAGCACCCCGTAGCATGCCTGCCCTTAGGAGACACACTGCCAGTGGTCACAAGCCCATCGCATGGAAGCGCCCACTTTGAGGCAGACTGAGCTTTCCCACCCGGGTTTTCCTTCCCTGCAGGAGTAGAATCACAGAATCGCAGCCTGGTTTGGGTTGGAAGGGACCTTAGAGCTCATCCAGTTCCAACCCCTGCCATGGGCAGGGACACCTTCCGCTAGAGCAGCTTGCTCATGGACCTGTCTGCAGCTCCGGCACCCAAACACATCAGCAAAGAGCATCCTTCAGGGCTCTGAACCTGCGGGGAGGGTTTTTGAGTGTGTGAAACTCCGGGCTTGAACCAGACGTGAGACCCGTAACAGCACATCCTGCTGCTCCCCCTCGAAAGGCGGCCGGGGGCTGTTGGTTAAAGCCTCTGTGGGATTCCAGCAGCACTTGGAGACCTCCCGGGTGCCTGTGATGGAGTGAGCTGCTTCCGTAGAGCTGCTCCTCTGCCCTCCCGTGTCCCAGCGTCCCCGCTGCGTTCATTTCCTGTGGGATGCTGCTGTGATTAATCCCTACTCCTAAAACTGCTTCCATATAAACCTGACTGATGTCAAGTGCATGCGCCGGGTTCCCCGGAGCAGCCTCCAGCCTGGCAGGTAATTTCTAAGGGTTTATTTCAGTAGTGAGGTAACCGCTGTCGGTGTCTGTGCTTGCGAAGCGGCTTCAGGCTGGTGGGAAGCAGAATTCCCAGGGTTTCCTCCCCAGGGTGTTGCATGGCTGGGGTGATGCTGCTCGTGCAGACCTGGCGGGGTCCCAGAGCAGTGGGTTTGCGGTGCGGTCCCATGGGATCCCCAAAGCCATCCTGACACAGGATGATGGGAGCTGGGGCAGAGATGCTGAGCAGGGAGGGAACAGCTGCCTGCTGGGGTGCTCCCAGTTCACCCCGGCACAGCCAGTGGGGGCAGGAGGAGCTCTCCATCCCATGCATCCATGTACCACAGGGATTGATTCAAGCAGGCTCCAGCTTCATCCCCTGCGTTTGCTTCTTTAGCAGCAGGGATTGTCCCCATGTGCCCTCGGTGGCCTCAGTGGGTTCTCTGCTGCCTAAAAGCAGAGCAAACCCCAGCAATGGGGCAGGGCTTCTTCTCCCTGTGACTTCCAATGGTGATCACATAGGAGGAGCTGGTTCTGGCATGTCCCACTGCCTGTGATAATGATCCGTGCTGCGCTAATGACACACACACACACTAATCAGCCCATTGGAAACCATGTCACCGACCCAGAAAACCCCCGGCTTTGGGATTAAATCCCTCACTCCACCCCTAATCCTTGCTGGATGAGAGGCTGCAGCGAGGGCTCCGTGTGTGCGGGGTGGTTTGGCTGCGGATGCGCCGTGCTGACGAGCAACCGGTGGGTGCTTTGCTGTTTTCTGGGGAGGGGTGGAGGGTGCTGGGTGTCACCCTGGGGTCTGTCCCTGCCCATGGGGCTGGGGTCCGGGATGTGGGGATGTGGAGCCTGGCCCTGTGCTCGGAGCTGCTGCAGCTTTCTCTGGAGCCTTCTTATTGGTGTTTTGATTTAGAGGGTGTCTCTGATCAGATCTGTCCAGACAGGCACTGCCTTCCTTGTACTCATCATCATTCCCTGTGGATGCTGAGTCCTCCCAGCCAGGTTCTGTCCCAGGGGTGTGTGCTCAGACCTTGCACAGTGTGTCCATGACACCTCCGCACCACTGGGGCTCTCGGTGATGCTCCTGCTTTAACCTCACTGTGCCTTAGGGCTTCTCCTCTTCTTCTCCTCTTCCTCCTCACTGTATTCATCTGACCCCCAGGAGGCTTCAGTCTCTGTCCTGGGGTTCCCCACAGAGCCTCATGTGAGAAGGTGAAGGACACATTGTCACCAGCACCTGAGGACGCCTCTCACAGCTCAGCCCTCCTGGGTTTTGGCTAAAAGCGGTAACTTTTGTGTTCTGTGCAGCTTCAGAGCTGAGTTTGGAGCATTCCCGGCTGCGGGATCAGCAGGGCTGTGTGTCAGTGGGCTTAGCACATCCGAGATGGGGATTGCACTGTCAGCAGTGCCTGCTGTGGGTCAGCAGAGCTGAACCATGGGACAGCCCAGCCAGGCGCTGCCTCCGGTGCTACCGCAGTGCTGTGACTGGGTGAGCCCTGTCCCTACCTCCTGTGGCCCTCTGTGCCCAGTGCTTGTCGGCACCCTGGGGACACGGGAAGGGCAGATAGCAAAGTGTTGCTGGGTTAATCCCTCTGGGGTTCTGCCCCTGCTGTCACCAGGGTTGTGTTCACCTCTTGCCTGGCTGATGCACCCGGGATGCTTCTCTCAGCTCCTCCCTCCCTTGCCTGATAGAGGAGAAGGCACTGCAGTGGCAGCACTGGGTCTCCCATGGATTTACCCAGGAAGGAGTCACGGCACTGGGAGATGAGTGGGCTCGAGGAGCTGCTGCGCCTGCAGCCCCTCTGAGCAGCAGAGCTGTTGGCAAAGGCATCGCATGAGGCTGAAGCCGCGGTCCCGGTGGCAGCAGCTCATGGGGCAGGGCTGCCCGCGGGCAGTGCCAGCTGCTCACTGCCACCGTGGCACCGGGACAGATGCTCTCCCAGCCCGGAGGTTGCTCCGTCAGGCAGAAGAGGAAAGGAGCTGCCAGCAAGAGCCTCATTAAATCTGTTTGTGAGAGCCCTTTGCAGGCCAGAGTGCTCAGAGCACATCAGAGCCAGCTCTTCTGCTTTTTGGATTCCTGTGTGGGTCCAGGAGATCCCAGCACAAAGTCTCCGCTCCTTGTGCATCTTCTGTGCTGGTCCCAGCATGTCGCCATGCTGTGGTCCCTGAAGGACCAACCAGCAGGGCCTGGCTGGCATCGTGTTGGTCCGTAACCCATGGCCAGTGTTGGCTTATTCCATTTCTTAGAGCCACGATGGGAATTTCTTTTCATTGTGCCAAACAGGAGATGGTCGAGGCCCTCAGTGCCATGGGTTAGTGGTGGCCTCGGCAGTGCTGGGGTAAAGGTTGGACTGGATGAGCTTAAAGTTCTTTTCCAACCCAGCTGATTTGGTGATTTGTGAATCAGCCTGGGCAGCCTGCGTAAGGGCTGTGTGGGTTAGGGACTGGAGCCTGTTAATGCAGCTGGGCTGGTGGATTTGCCACTGTTTGACCCTAATCCTCTCCATATCTCATGGGGTCACACATCAGTCATGGTGCAGGCAGGGACAGTGCAGGACTGCCCAGGGTGAGGTCCGTTTTGAGGAGCTCCGCCATGGGCAAGGTGTGCTTGGTGGGTTATTCAGTGCTGAGCCTGGCTCATGGGGGAGCGCTGTGTCTTCAGGGCATCCCTGGCAGTGCTCAAGGCCAGGTTGGACACAGGGGCTTGGAGCAAGCTGCTCCAGTGGAAGGGGTCCCTGCCCGTGGCAGGGGTTGGAACTGGAGGAGCTTTGAGGTCCCTTCCAACCCAAACCAGGCTGGGATTCTGTGATTCTGTAAAAGAAAAGCAATAGGGAGTGGGATGATTTCTGGTGTCAAACTCAGGTTTTTAGACTGAGCCTGGCAGGGCTGAACCCAGCACTTCCTTTCAGGCTCTCCTCTTGCCACCAGCCCTGCTCCCGGGAGAAGCAGCTCCTGGTGTGCCTGCATCCTCCTGCTCCAGCCAGGGGGGATGCTCGTGAGCTGGCTGAGGTCACTCCAAGGATCTGGGACAGCTCTGCTGTTACTGAAGCAGCCTGTGTTGATGTGCGTGTTTCCTGGTGCTGTCCAGCCACTGGCACGGCTGTGGGGACCATCCCTGTCGCAGCAGATGGCTACACCCAAAACCACATCCGCATCTGATGTGATTTGGGATTCAGGCTGCCTCTGTCCTTACATTTCCCTTTTCCTTTCTGCTCAGAGTCTTGCGGTGGGGGAAAGGACAAATGAACCCTCTCCTGGTGCAGACACTCGTGTTCATGCCGTGTGCCAGGAGCACTGATGTGTTGGGAATGTGTTCAGAGCTAATGAGGATCAGGAACCGCCCTGCCCCTGGGGGCTGATCTGCAGCAAGCAGATGTGTCCCAGGGTTTTGATGACTCCAGGAAGGAAGGGAGCACTTATCTCCGAGGCGGCAGGCGCAATGTGGAGCTGATGAAGTGACAGCTCCTGCTGTATAATTCACCACTGAAAGAGAGATGATTGAACACATCTGGCGGTTGCCTTCTCTCGTGGCACTCCTGGGTGATGAAGTGGTCCTTGTCCCGTGCAGGCAAAGGAAGGGTCTGCTTGAGAAGCAGGAGGTGTTGCTCCTGGAACAGTAGGCACGTCCCTGGAAGGTTTTCTCTTCCCTAAAGGTTAGATTGACAGGGCTGTTCCTCCAGGATGCTTGGGGAAAGTGGGACTGTGGGTTTGAGTGCATTGCCATCAGCAGTGTGTTGGAGGTGATGAAACCTTGCTAGGACTTCCTGAGAGGTTGTCACTTCTTGTGGTTCAGACCCTGGGCAGAGATCTGGTGTATCTCAATTGGATCATTTACTTTTGAGCTAACGAACCTCATCTCTCTGTTCCTTGTCCCTCATATTAACTGAGGAACCAGCACCACTGGGTAGGATGTGGATGACCTCGGGATGATCCTTTCCAGCTGCATAGATAACCCGTGGGCTGTTGATGGTGTTCCCATTAGCCTGTGGCAAGCTGTGAAATGTGCTCCATTTGCCATGACAAATGTGTGAATGGTGCTAAATTCACCCACTGCTGCTGGGCACAGATGGCAGTGGTGGCACCAGGGCTCACCTCCGGCTCCCCAGCAGGGTCTTGGTGCCACCTTGCTTCTTCCTCCATGGCAGTTTGCAGGAGCCTCAGTGGTGTTTTCCCATGAACACACACTCTTTTGGCCACCTCGGCTGTGCTTCCTTGTCTTGAGGGTGATTTACATTACACCATCCGATGCTGGATTAGGTCCTGCTGCAATTTGGAGTGGACGAGAAGCCCCCTCCATCCTTCCTGCCACCTGCCTGCAGGTACCGCTGGGCTGCCCTGGGTCTTGTGCCTGTACTGCAGATGGATGGAGCTTGCTCTTGTCTTTAGCAGGCCTGTTTGAAACAGGCCCCCAACACAAGAGGGACGTGGAGCTGCTGGAGCGAGTGCAGAGAAGGCCATGGGGATGCTGCGAGGGCTGGAGCAGCTCTGCTCTGGAGCCAGGCTGAGAGAGCTGGGCTGGGGCAGCCTGGAGAAGAGAAGGCTCCTGAAGGGGAGACCTGAGAGCATCTCCAGTGCCTGAAGGGGCTGCAGGAACCCTGGAGAGGGGCTTGGGACAAGGGCCTGTAGGGACAGGCCAAGGGGAATGGCTTGAACCTGCCAGAGGGGTATGGGGTTGGAACTGGAGGAGCTTTAAGATTCTGTTCCATTCCAAACCATTCCATGATTCCATGAAACTGCAGCAGCTGCGCTGTGGCAGTGGTGGCACGGAGGGGACATGGGCATATGGGGTGTGACTTGGTTTTCCTTGTGCTGCTGGGAAGCTGTGGGGTGGGTAATGTGCTCTGCAAATGATGCAGTGTCTGTGCAAAGGCTGCATCTTCAGGTGCCCATAGCCTTGACTCCCAGCCCCAGAGCTCACTGAGGACTTGTTCATCTTCTGCTTCCCTCCTGCAAACCGGGCCCTGTGCTCTGCTTGTGGCAGTTTCCTCTGACCTTTGTGGGGATGGTCCGTGTCCCTGTGGCAGCAGCGTGGATTTGGGGCTGTGCCTTACAACCCAGATCAGGCTCAGCTCTGACTAAATTTAGCTGCTGCTCCGTAAGGGTTCTCTAAGCTGGATTTGAGGTGTGCGGTTGGTTGCACCTTTGGAGCTGGGGGGATGAATGAAGTGAAGGAGCCATGACCTGGGATGTTGGAGTTCCAGCTTGGTTCGTGTCTCCTGCCCTCACCTTAATCTGCACCAGGACTGGTCCAGGGTGCCACTTGTGTCCCTCCAGTGTCACTGGCTGGGGCCATCACCTCTTTGCTCCTTGGCCACCTGCAGAGGGGTGGTTGCTGCTGCTGGAAACAGCTCGCAACCTTGATCCTGCGGGCTTTGCAAGGTCTGCTGCTGCTGGGGATGACACCACGCAATCCCAATGGAGGTGGGAAGCAGGGATGCCTGTGAGTGGTGAAGCAGAACGTCCAGGCTCCCCCCAGGTGCTGTTTGAGGCAAGGTGGGTGCTGGGGTGGCAGCTCCTGGCCTTCCTGGCTCCTCCTGAAACAGAGGGCATGGGGACAATGGGGGTGAGCTGCTTGTGGCTGCTTTCAGCCCTGGTCCTGAGCGTCGTCTGAGCTGTTGTGGCGGGGTCAGTGGCACAGGAGGGGAGTGGAGCTGAGTTCATCCCAGCACGGTGCAGAGCAGCCGACCCCGTACGAAATCAGAACGTGGCTGAGGAGGGGCATGAAGGGATTTGTCTCCTTGTCTCGGACCTTGTCACACTGTTCCTTGCTGCAGCCAGTCCTCCTTGGTTGCCCCAGTGGGTAGAGGTGCAGCACCATCACTCTTGGTACTGCTTTAGGCATGGCTGGAGCATGGCTGGGGATCCCAGGGCACTGCTGGTGTGTTTGGGGCAGTCAGGGCAGGGAGAGCTGCATGTCCCTGTGCCAGCATCATAGAAACATAGAATCACAGAGGGGTTGGAAGTGACCTTAAATCTCATGCAGTTCCAGCACAAAAGCTGTGGCTGCCCCATCCCTGGCAGTGCTCAAGGCCAGGTTGGACACAGGGGCTTGGAGCAAGCTGCTCCAGTGGAAGGGGTCCCTGCCCGTGGCAGGGGTTGGAACCGGAGGAGCTTTCATGTACCTTCCAACACAGACCGGGCTGGGGTTCTGCTGCAGCTCTCTTTGGGGAAGACACGTGGAGAGCATCCCACTGTCGTGCCGCCTGCTGCTCCGGCTCTTTCACTCAGTGAATGTCGCTCTTTTTCCCTCCCAACCCCACACCTTGCAACACGTTCCCTCTTTCCAGTGCTGTCTCCCACTTGCCTTCACTTCCCTCTCCTCCAGGACCCTTTTCCCAGCCACATTTTCTTGCTCTCCAGAGGCCCCAACCAGCCCTGGGAGATGGTGGTGCTCACGCAGCTGGAAAGAGCATCTCGGTGATGGATGTCACTGGGAGCAGTGGTGAAGCCATCCCAGCCTGGAGCAGAGGATGCAGCTGACGGGTCCTGGAAGAGCCCCAGGAACATTTTCCTTCTGGATTTGTTTCCCTGGGGAGCAACAGGCTTCCCTGCCCTCACAGCAGCAGTGCCGTGCTGCTGCCAGCTCTGGTGCGGAGTATCTGGGGGCTCCATCCTGTCTTTGGATGGAGCCAAGACGTGGCTGAGGTGTCTCAGGCTCCTTGTGGACCATGTCAGCAGCTGAGGGGCTGGGAAAACCAGGCGGGAGAGCCCAAGCTGAGGGCCGGGACTCATTTCCCTTCAGTATTGACCTCCCTGGGGTCAAGACTGAAGGAGGGGAGATGCCAATGTCTGAACTACTCACCCCCAGCTCCCTGCAGCTCCCGGGAGCTCATGGTGCTGCCTCTGCTCCATGCTGGGGTCTGGGGCACGTTTTAGCTCAGGAATGGTGATAAAATACACCCTGAGGCCCCCTCAGTGCTGCTGCCCCTCTGGTGAGCATCCCTGTGAACCTCTGCGCTGTCTGGCTGTAGGAGGTGTAAAACCAACTGGATAACTTCAATTGGCTTGGCTGCTGCAGGAGCTGGGGACCTGGGCTTGGGGGGTCTTGCTTGCAGGATGTTCTCCTCTTGCCATCCTCAGCATCACTTGCCCAGGCTGATCTTCCCAAAACCTCCCCATGCTCCATGGAGCCACTTCTCCACCACTTGGATTATTGTGAATGAAGCCTGTGGGTGCACATTTCCCTTTGGGATACAGCAGGGATCCTCTGTGGAGCTCAGCATCCTTGGGGTGAGAGGATCCCAGGTTTTATCTGCTGTTTTCCCTTCCACCGATGGAGCCGTTTCTCCTCCATGCCCCCCAGCTCCAGCTGCCTGGTGATGCTCTGGAGAGCTGCCTCCTCCTGCCTCCTCTCCTTACCTCTTCCTTGAATTTACCATTGCATCTTCCAGCCCATGGTGAGCTTACAGGAGGGTAAGAGGTGATCTCCTAGAGCATCGCTTTAAAGTGCTCTGAGCTGGGGACAGCCAGAACTTTCCATGCCCCGTGCCAGAGAGCTGTGCCAGCAGGGATAATTCTGTGCCTGCTGCCTGCAGGGAGGGACCTTGGGAGCAGATAACGAGCTTTGCTGGGCTGGGAAGGGCACGGCCACGATCTTGTTACTTGCCCTTGTGGTTTTATCCTCTTAAGTGCAATGCATCAGTGTAATGAAAGAAACCAGCTCAGGCTGGCATTGTTTTAAATGGGGGGAGGTTTCTGCTTGCAGGTGGGGATGAAGCTATCAAGGCAGGGTCTGCTGCTGGGCTTTGTGGCCATGGGTGGCTGCTGATGGGACTTTTTGGGCTGGGAAGAGGAGTGGAATTTTGTTTCCAGAGGGCAGCGTGGTGTTCGCAGGGGAGTATTTATAGAGCCAGGCAGGTAGAATCACTGGTCTGGGTTGTGTTGGAAGGGACCTTGAAGTTCATCCAGCTCCAACCCCTGCCACAGCAGGGACCCCTTCCACTGGAGCAGCTTGCTCCAAGCCCCTGTGTCCAACCTGGCCTTGAGCACTGCCAGGGATGGGGCAGCCACAGCTTCTCTGGGCACCCTGTGCCAGCGCCTCAGCACCCTCACAGGGAAGAGCTTCTGCCTAAGAGCTCAGCTCAGTCTCCCCTCGGGCAGGTTCAAGCCATTCCCCTTGGCCTGTCCCTACAGGCCCTGATGAAGAGCCCCTCTCCAGCACCCTTGTAGCCCCCTTCAGACACTGGAAGCTGCTCTGAGGTCTCCAGCAGCTTCTCTTCCCCAGGCTGAGCAGCCCCAGTGTTCTCAGCCCCTCTCCATACAGGAGGGGCTGCAGGCCCTGCTCATCCTTGTGGCCTCCTCTGGACTTGCTCCAACAGCTCCATGCCCTTGTGTTTGGGACAGCAGAGCTGCACACAGTGCTGCAAGTGGGGACTCCCCAGAGCGCAGCAGAGGGGCAGAATCCCCTCCCTGAGCTGCTGCTCACACTCTGTGGGTGCAGCCCAGCACACGGAGGGGTTCTGGGTGTCCCCCTCAGTGTGACAGCACCACTGCAGTCTCTGATGGCCACAGATGGAAAGCAGGAGGCTCAGACGCTGATGCTCCAGGGCAAACCCACATTGTGGAGCTTGCACAGGCTTTTTGGCTGAATCATTCCTGCCTGGCAAGGCTGCACCTGATGGTGTCTCATTAGGGAGCCTTAATGATGCTGTGGAGCGACGTGTGTTGGATGCTCCACATACCTGTCCATCCTGGAAAAACCAGCAGGTTTGCAGCAGGGCTGTGGGTTTAAAGCCACCCCGGGTGCTTTGACGTGGGAATGATCCAGCCCCATGGGCTGGGGGACAGGGAGAGCCATGGAATGGTGAGAGCAGGCAGGAGCAATGAGGGATGGAGTTGACACAGATGTGGGGTCAGGTCCTGCTCTGCTGTATTGGGAAGCAGAAGGGTGCAGAGATGAGGACAAAGCAAAACAGCTTTTAAACAGGAGAGGTGGCACTGATTGAGTTTTCTTGTGCAAAGGACAGACCCAAACTCGTTGCTTGTCCTTCCTTGATCCGATCTGGCAGTGGAGGGCTCCTGGTTTGGGGAAGAACTGGTGAACTGGTGCCTTTTTTGGACAGATCCTGGTAAAATCAGGCCAGGTCATGGAGGCTGAAGCCCTGAACCGGTTGCTTTACCAGGAGATAACTCAATATTCAGGTGCCAGCTGCAGCCCAAATGCAGAGTAACCTGGCAAGAAGAGCTGAAATCATCACACGTGGAACCCAAGTAGATGGAAACAGAAAGGCACCGAGTCCTGGGCAGTGGTTAAAGTCTGTCAGACATGCAGAGCTCTCTGGGTTTAGTCCTTTGGAATAGTTTTGGGCTGTTCAGGCCGTGCTTTATCTCAAGAGGACTTCCAAGGCGTCGCTTGGTGCATCCCATGAGCCCTCCTTCCCTTGTGCCCAGTGTGTCTGTGTCCCTGTGACTGCTGGGTCCCAGGGGCCCATTGTGGAGAGGAGAGGGCTTTTGGCCATAGTGAACGTGTTATGAGGGCTGGGCCAGGCCCTTTACTGTGTGCTGGGCTCTGTGGCTCTGGGAGGAGCTGGGCATCCTCCCTCTCTGCCTCCTTGGAGCAGAGGGCTGGCTCCCAGCATGAGCATTCTCTGCTGTTTGTGGCTGTCACCCTGCAGACCGTTGTCCTGTTCAGCTTTGCCTCAGCTGCAGGACTGGGGATGCATGTGGCCGCTTGAGGTTTCAGGGCTGAGGTTTGTGTGAGCCCAGCCTGGGCTATGGGGAGCAGGGATGGGGTTGGGGGCAGGAACAGGCTGAGGGGCTGGGCATGGCCACGGGAGCGGGGACATCACTGGGGCTTCATGGACTCCAGGCACTGTTGGTGGTGCAGCTCCTTGGACATGACTGATGCTTGGATGGTCAGAGTTGAAGTGTCCTTTGCCTCATGGGTATGGGTGACTGTGCAGAGCTCTGGGATGGTGTTTGGGAAGACCGGGATCCTGGGAGATGAGGTAGTGGGGAGCCAGTTCTGGTGTCACCATGTGCCAGCGCTGGCTCCACAGCGAGCTCCCAGGCTTGAGGGCTGTGCCAGGGCTGATCCATCCCTTCCTCCCCTCCAGGCTTGCCGTGATTTCCTGGATTTAGCCGAAACTCACAGCCGGAAATGGCAGCGGGCGCTGCAGTATGAGCGGGAGCAGCGCATCCGGCTGGAGGAGACCATCGAGCAGCTAGCCAAGCAGCACAACAGCTTGGAGCGAGCCTGCCGTGGAGCCCCCGGCCTCTCCTCCAGCACCACGGGCATCACCAGCACCGCCAAGGGTGAGCATCGGGGAGAGCCCTGCAGAAGCATGTGATGGACGGTGGGGGGGTTCTGCTTGGTTGGTCCCAGCAAGGTGTCATGGATGGGAAGGATGCAAAGAGCAGTGCCCGGCATGCTCATGGTGATAGCTTTTAACAGGTCCAGTTACTTCCAATACCTCCCAATCCATCACTTTCCAAAGGCCCTGTATTTTCCAGTACATTAAGGGAGCTACAGGAAACATGGAGAGGGGCTTTGGACAAGGGCCTGTAGGGACAGGCCAAGGGGAATGGCTTGAACCTGCCCGAGGGGAGACTGAGCTGAGCTCTTAGGCAGAAGCTCTTCCCTGTGAGGGTGCTGAGGCGCCGGCACAGGGTGCCCAGAGAAGCTGTGGCTGCCCCATCCCTGGCAGTGCTCAAGGCCAGGTTGGACACAGGGGCTTGGAGCAAGCTGCTCCAGTGGAAGGGGTCCCTGCCCGTGGCAGGGGTTGGAGCTGTGTGAGCTTTCAGGTCCCTTCAACCCAAACCAGGCTGGGATTCCATGATTACACCTTAATTATTCCTAACTCTCCTGCTGCTCCTTGCTTGAGGATGTCCCCAAGATACAGATGCAGGAGAGGGCTCACCCCAGACTATTTTGGTAGCCAGAACCCTCACCTGTGGGCACCTTTCTGGCTGCTGGAAGTGCCTGGAGGAATCCCGAGGTTCCCGGCTGTGAGGGGTGCTGTTGGCTCTGCCAGGACTTGTTGCTGCTCACAGGAGTTACTGGGCAATAAAATCAAACAGCTTTTGTATTCCTGCCAAATCTCCTTCCCAGTGGGCAGCAGCAGTGCCAAATCCTGCCAATTGTGCCTGGTCTCATTGTAAAGGATAGATAGACTCAAGGGGGAGAATCGTGGCTGTGGGGAGGATGATGGCAGTGCCAGGCTCTGCCCTTGTTCTTGTGTGGCCTCAAGGAAATGGCTTCAAGCTGTGCCAGGAGAGGTTTAGGTTGGATATTGGGAACAATTTCTTCATCACAAGGGCTGTCTAGCACCAGAACGGGCTGCCCAGGGATGCGGTGGAGTCACCGTGTAAGCTGTGGTGTTTTAGGACATGGGTTAGTGGTGGCCTTGGCAGTGCTGGGGAACAGTTGGACTTGATGATCTTAAGGGCTTTTCCAACCCAAATGACTCTGGCACAGTGGGGAGAGCAGGGGAACGCTGCTGTAGGGACAGGCACAAAGCTGGCCCAGCCCTATCACAAGGGGTGACCCTCCTCCTTCAGAGGAGTCTGGGAATGATGCAGGGAAGGAGGTTGCTGAGCCCTGCTGGGAAGCTGAGTCAAGTGCTGAGCCCCATGGGTGCTGTGGTGGGGTGGCTGGAGCCAGGTGGCTGCTCTGGTCCCAGATGCTCTGGGTGGCATTTGGAGGCTTTCCCAAGCGCAGCAGGGAGCCCTTGCGAGCCAGCATTGGGAGCAGATGTGCTGCCAGGGCACGTCCTTGCTTTTAGGAGCTGGAAATTGGTACAGCATCTTCCTGTCGTGGAGTGGGATGGAGAGGAGGGGGCAAGCTGTAGATGGAGCCAGTGTTGGAGAGGAAATGGGTGGTGGAGGGTGGGCGCTGGGGGCAGACTCGTGCTCAATTGTCTCTAAAGGGCACCAGCAGCACCCGAGTGTCTCACACCCTTTGTGCCAGCAGGGAGTGTGCAGTCTGCGAAAGGAGAGGCCAGTGATGAAGATGAAGAGACAGAGTATTTTGATGCCATGGAGGATGCACCAGCTTTTATCACTGTAACTGCAGACCCCAAGCACCACAGGTATGAGCCCCTGCCCCAGGGCCGTGTGTTGCAGAGTGCAACCTGCTGTGAGCGCAGGAAGAGCAGGAAGGGAGTGGTTTGGTGGGCCTTGCGCTTGGGCTTGAGGATGGCATCCCCTTCCATGGGGTTGCTCCGTGTGCAGAGCTCGTGCTCTTGTACCTCCCTGGACGTCTGTTTGGGCCGGAGGTACTGGTGGTCTGAACCATGGTCACATCACTGGGCTTGCTGCCCACAGGCTGGGTCATACTGTGCTGAGCATCCCCTCCCAGTGCCTGTGCATGGCCCCTGTCACCTTGCTGCCTTTCCTGCAGCACCCTGGGGTGGTGCAGGGCCATGGTGTGGGTGATGTTGGCTGTGCTGCACCAGCCTCAGCTCTTCTTTCCCCTTCTCTGCCCTGACGTGTACTTCCTGCCCCACAGGCGTTCGGGCAGTAACCTGAGTGGGGCCAGCGAGGGCCACCCTGAGGACTGGACCCTGGAGGACAGCGTGAGTTGGCCGGGCAGGGCGGGAGGGATGGTCCTTGGGATGGAACCAGGGGAAAGGAGCAGGAAAGGAGGAAAGGAACTCTGTGCCTCCAGGAAGGAGCAGAGTTGGCTCCTCTGTGAGCCACAGATGTCAGCACTCTTAGAGCAGCACCCAAACCCCCTCCAAGGGAAGCAGGAGAGTGTTGGGGACATTGGTGTTTCCCCCTTGCCCTGGAGAACAGGCTCCAGCACTGCTCCCCAGCACAAATGCCCACAGTATCTCCTGACCTGTAGTTGCTGCTCCTGGGAGCTGCTGGGTTTGGTTGGGTCATGTGGGGCAAGTCCAACTTAGATCCGTGTTTCTTCTGTTGCTCCTGCAGGTCTTTGAAAGCTCAAATCAAAGCAGCTACAATGAGTCCACTTGCAAAGATCTCCTGCCGAAGAAAAGGAGACGGAGCCGCATCCCTGACAAACCCAACTACAGCCTTAACCTCTGGAGCATCATGAAAAACTGCATCGGCAAAGAGCTCTCCAAGATCCCCATGCCCGTAAGTGAGTGTGTCCCAGCGCCAAGGGCAGGGGAGGAGGTGCTGCTGTGGTGCTGGTGCTGAAGGTTTGGTGTGGGCATGGCTCCTGCCTGTGCAGAGGCTTTGGGTGATGGCTCTGGCTGATCTTGCTCTGTCCCATGGCAGCAGAGCAGCCCAGAGTGGGACAGGAGCCAACCCCATCCTGGGTCTGGCTTTTGCACTGGGCAGAGCCCTCTGGAACCCCCTCACTCTCCTCCCCAGCCCTGCTCTGTACCATCAGGGTGTCCTCACTGCTCTGTGCTGCTGACTCCAAGCCCTGGCGTTTTCACTGCAATTTATTTGCCCATTGGAATCATCCTTCTGCTGCTGGAGAGCTGGGAAGCTGAACCTGCCCCAGCAGCATGGGGATGGAGTGCCAGTTCCTTTGTGGTGATGGGCTCTGACATCATGGCTGTTACATAGGATCATGGAATAGTTAGGGTTGGAAGGGCCCTTAAGATCATCCAGTTCCAACCCCCTTGCCACGGGCAGGGACATCTCACACTAAACCATCTCAACCAAGGCTCTGTCCAACCTGGCCTTGAACACTGCCAGGGATGGAGCATTCAGAGCTTCCCTGGGCAACCCATTCCAGTGCCTCAGCACCCTCACAGTAAAGAGTTTCCTCCTTATATCCAATCTAAACTTCCCCTGTTTAAGTTTTAACCCGTTACCCCTTTTCCTGTCACTACAGTCCCTGATGAAGAGTCCCTCCCCAGCATCCCTATAGGCCCCCTTCAGGTACTGGAAGGCTGCTATGAGGTCTCCACGCAGCCTTCTCTTCTCCAGGCTGAACAGCTCCAACTTCCTCAGCCTGTCTTCATGCGGGAGGTGCTCCAGTCCCCTGATCACCCTCGTGGCCTCCTCTGGACTTGTTCCAGCAGTTCCATGTCCTTTTTATGTTGAGGACACCAGAACTGCACACAATGCTCCAGATGAGGTCTCACAAGAGCAGAGTAGAGGGGCAGGATCACCTCCTTCGACCTGCTGGTCACGCTCCTTTTGATGCAGCCCAGGATACGGTTGGCTTTCTGGGCTGCAAGTGCACACTGCAGCCGGCTCATGTTCATTTTCTCATTGACCAGCACCCCCAAGTCCTTCTCTGCAGGGCCGCTCTGAATCTCTTCTCTGCCCAGTCTGTAGCTGTGCCTGGGATTGCTCTGACCCAGGTGTAGGACCTTGCACTTGTCATGGTTGAACTCATAAGGTTGGCATCTGCCCACCTTACAAGCGTGTCGAGGTCCCTGTGGATCCCATTCCCTCCAGGATATCAACTGAACCACACAGCTTGGTGTCATCGGCAAACTTGCTGAGGGCGCACTCAATCCCACTGTCCATGTCAGCGATGAAGATGTTAAACAAGACCGGTCCCAACACCGATCCCTGAGGGACACCACTCGTTACTGGTCTCCAGCCGGACATCCAGCCATTGATCACAACTCTTTGTGTGCGGCCATCCAGCCAGTTCTTTATCCACCGAGTGGTCCATCCATCAGAATGATATCTCTCCAATTTAGAGACAAGGATGTGGTGTGGGACAGTGTCAAACGCTTTGCACAAGTCCAGGTAGATGACATCAACTGCTCTACCCCTGTCCATCAGTTCTGTAGCCCCATAGAAGGCCACCAAATTGGTCAGGCAGGATTTCCCCTTAGTGAAGCCTTGCTGGCTGTCACCAAGCACCTTGTTGTTTTCCATGTGCCTTAGCATGCTGTCCAGGAGAATGTGCTCCAAGATTTTGCCAGGCACAGAGGTGAGACTGACTGGTCTGTAATTCCCCGGGTCTTCCATTTTCCCCTTCTTGAAAATGGGGGTTATATTTTCCTTTTTCCAGTCGTCAGGAACTTCACCTGACTGCCAGGATTTTTCAAATATGATGGCCAGTGGCTTAGCAGCTTCATTCGCCAGCTCCTTCAGGACCCATGGATGGATTCCATCAGGTCCCATGGACTTGTGCGCATTCAGATTTTTAAGATGGTCTCGAACCAGATCCTCTCCTACAGTGGGCCCAAGGTCTTCATTCTCACAGTCCCTGCGTCTGCCTTCCAAGACTTGGGTGGTGCGGTCAGAGCCTTTGCCTGTGGAGACCGAGGCAAAGAAGTCATTCAGAACCTCAGCCTTCTCCAAATCCTGTGCAGCCAGTTCTCCCGAGAGCTTCTTCAGGGGGCCTACATTGTCCCTAGCCTAGTTTTTCTTCACAATGTACCTGTAGAATCCCTTCCTGTTATCTTTAACATCCCTGGCCAAGTTTAACTCTAACTGGGCCTCAGTTTTCCTAACCTGGTCCCTAGCTTCCCAGACAACATCCCTGTACTCTTCCCAGGCCGCCTGTGCTTGCTTCCACCTTTTATAAGCCTCTTTTTTTCCCTCAAAAAGCCTTATGAGCCATGAACCTTATCTGGGGTCCTTCCTTTGATGGGTAAAGTAGGAGTGTGTTACAGGGGCCTGGATGCTGACTTGTTGGTGTTTTATCTCTTCTTAAAACAGTACCTGATGTTCTCCAAGTGAGAGCGCTGGGTTCTCTCTGCCTGTGCTATTTTCAGCCAAGATACACAGCCCAGCACTGCCTGTTGGCATTTCTGCAGCAGCATCAGTGTCAGATAGAGGCATGATGGGAACAGAAATAAGCTCAGGATGCGAAATACCAGCAGCTGCTGGTTCCTGGAGAGAGGAAATCAATACCTTCCTTATCAATCCAATCGTGCCAGGAGCTGCTAAAAGGAGCCCAGACCTGAGGGCAGTATGTTCTGCTGGCACAGCAGCCCCTCTGCTGGCTCAGGGGATGTAATTCCTCCATCCCTCCCTGGGGTGAGTGGATCTGGTTTCCCAGCACTGCTTGTGAAGAAAGGACTCAGCCACTCACTGTCAGCTCTTCTCTGCATATCTGTACAGGTAGAGGAAGGGAGATGCTTTGCACCCCACAAGCTCAGCAGAGAGATGCTTCACACCCTGCAAGCTGAGCCAGGGAGATGCTTTGCCTCCACAAGCTCAGCCACACGTGACATTTCATTGGCAGATTCACCCCAAGAACAAGCAGCCCATGGTGAGGCAATGTGAGGACAATTCCATCTCCTTCCAACAGCCATTTATATTCTCTCCCTGTGGAAAGGTTTAGCTTTGCTGATGCTAGTGGGGAGAATGCAGCTGCTGCTTTGTTCTCTCTCTGCGTCTCTCCCGAGCGTTACCTCAAGCCAGCAGTGATTTGCTTTATCATGTGGATGTGATGCTGCCTGTCTGTCTGTTGCTCCTTCTCAGATGCTGTAAGAGCCCTGCTGCTTACAGGCTAAATCCACGAGTGGAACAAGCTGCAATTTGTTTTCTCTAGGATGAAATATGGAGGTTGGCTTATAGAAGTGGTGCTCCCATCCTTCAACCATCTGCTGCTTCTAAAATACGTTTCTTTGTTCTGAACCGGTAGTGAAAAGTGAATCTTTACTATGAGGAGTTATAACATCAGTACCAGTATTATGCAGGGACACCCCAAAATGGGCCTTTTCGAGGTTTTCTGAGCAGTGGGACTGCAGCTGGTATGAGAATGGCTTTGCCGGGAGGTGATGGGAGGATGGAGGGCAGCCAGAGAGCAGCGTGTCCCTGCTCTGCGCTGCCTCTTGCCTGTGGCTGGTGGATACTGGCCGGGAGGCAGGAGGGAGCTGGTCCTGCTGCTGCAGCTTGTTTTGGGGGTCACTGGTGCTCCATCGCCAGAGCAAGTTTATACCTGTGGCTGCCCCATCCCTGGCAGTGTTCAAGGCCAGGTTGGACACAGGGGCTTGGAGCAAGCTGCTCTAGTAGAAGGTGTTCCTGCCCATGGCAGGGGTTGGAGCCGGATGACTTTAAGGTCTCTTCAACCAAAACCATGCTGGGATTCCATGATTCTGTATCTGGTTAGCTCATGGGGCTCCCAGCTCTTGTGCTACAGTTCGGGGAGCAGAGCGTGGGTTTCTGACCTTTAATGTCTCTGTGATGCTGCAGAGGCAGGGAGCAGGTAGTGTGAAGGCAGTGAACAGGCAGGGTGTGAGCAGTGTGCAGGCAGGGAGCCAGCAGGGAGCAGGCAGGGAGCCAGCAGAGAGCAGGGAGGGAGCAGGCAGGGTGCAGGGAGAGTGCCTTGGCTCATCCAGCCCCACACCCTGGGGGCTGCTGCTTCCATTCAGTGCTTTCCATCCTCCCTGGATCCGGCCTCCTGGAGCACATTGCTCCATGTTCAGAGAGCCACACGTGGGATGCTGGTGGCAGCAGGGCCCGGTGCTGGGGGGAGAAGGCAGAAGGTGCAGCTCCCAGCTTGGCACCTCTCCTGCTTTGCTGAGCGTTCCTTGTGCCCCTCCAGGTGAACTTCAACGAGCCGCTCTCCATGCTGCAGAGGCTGACAGAGGACCTGGAGTACCACGAGCTGCTGGACAAGGCAGCCAAGTGCGAGAGCTCCACGGAGCAGATGTGCTTCGTGGCTGCCTTCTCCGTGTCTTCCTACTCCACAACCGTCCACCGCACCGCAAAGCCCTTCAACCCGCTGCTGGGGGAGACCTACGAGCTGGACCGGCTCGAGGAGCTGGGCTTCCGCTCCCTCTGCGAGCAGGTGAGCCGGGGGCTGTTCAGGGCTCTGTGTGCCTGTCCTGCTGCCCATATCCAGCCAAAGCACCAGCATCTCCTTGCACTGAGCATCCTCCTGGCTGAGGCAGCCTGCAGGTTGCTGTTGGCATTGGCAGCAGCAGCAGCAGCAGGCACAACCCAAGCCATTTTTCGGCAGCAGAGTGTCCATCCCAGTGTTGTAGAGCAACAAAGATGGGACAGACAGACGGACGCTCTTCCAGCTGCTCTGAACCTCCCTTGAATGCTGCATGTGCTGCTCAGCCCAGTGCACTGAGCAAAGCGTTGATAATCTTGTGCCTGAAATCCTGTTATCCAAATAGGATTGTCTCCTGCTGGTGACAGTGGGATTTAACAGGGAGCTCTTTGCTGTGCTCCTGTGTGTAATCCAGCAGCTTGGGGCACTCAGCACCCTGGCATGGGAATGGCTTTAACCTGCAGGAGGGGAGATTGAGCTGAGCTCTTAGGCAGAAGCTCTTCCCTGTGAGGGTGCTGAGGCGCTGGCACAGGGTGCCCAGAGAAGCTGTGGCTGCCCCATCCATGGCAGTGCTCAAGGCCAGGTTGGACACAGGGGCTTGGAGCAAGCTGCTCCAGTGGAAGGGGTCCCTGCCCGTGGCAGGGGTTGGGACTGGAGGAGCTTTCAGGTCCCTTCAACCCAAACCAAGCTGTGGTTCTAAGGTAACATTTTGCTAACAAGCCTCAGCAGATCCTGGCAGGAGCTTGGTTCACCTCCTTTTGCTGCTGGGGAACCTCACAGGAGGTCACCCCAATGCCCAGGAGAAGAGCAGGGTGTTCAGGTCACTGCAGTGGAGCATCTGTAGGGCCGAAGCTGGCGGGGAGCTATTGCCTGTCCCAGGAGCCACACTGCGAGCACTCACCAGGGCTCTCTGGTGCTGGTGGCTGTCCCTCATGGGCTGTTTGTCCTCTCCCCAGGTGAGCCACCACCCCCCTGCAGCCGCCCATCACGTCTTCTCCACGCGAGGGTGGACGTTGTGGCAGGAAATCACCATCGCAAGCAAGTTCAGGGGCAAATACCTCTCCATCATGCCACTGGGTAGGTGACACACGGAGGTTTGGGGCTTGCTTTTTGTACCTGCACAGCTCATGCGATACCTAAAGGTTAAAGCAGTTTGGTGGTGCCTTGGGCTCACCCAGGGCTCAGTGAATTCCACCCTGGGAGCACGGATTGGTGCTCCTGATGACAGACAACCTGGTGCTAACTCATCTCCCTTGGAAATTAATGCATCAGCTGCAAAGAGGCTGCGTTGCTTGCTGCTGGCACCGTAGCAGAGGTGCTTTGGAAATGCCCTGCTTGCCCATGAATTGATTTCTCTTGAAGTGATCCTTACAGGTTGTCTTGCTGCCTGGTTTAACCCCCTCCCTGGCAGCCAGATGCAATAAGCTGCTTCCTTCCAGTGTTCTGTCTGTCTTCTGCCTGTCCCTGAGCTGAGTAGAAGTGGTTTTGACACTGAGAGTCAAGCAGGCAACACCTTTCTGACCTGCTTTTGAAATGAGTGGTTTTGGGGTGTTGGGAAGAGGGCAGAGGCTGTGCAGGTCCCTACCTGCAGCAGAACATAGAGCATGCAGCAAAGAGAGGGGTGAATGATGGGAGATGCAGGTAGAGGGGCTGGGTTGACTCTGAGGACCAGCATGGTGCTGGGGTGGTGCCCACAGCCCTGCCCTGTCTCTGCAGGTGCCATCCACCTCGAGTTCCACTCCAGTGGGAATCACTATGTCTGGAGGAAAGTCACCTCCACTGTTCACAACATCATCGTGGGCAAGCTCTGGATTGACCAGGTTGGTGCCTATGGGTCTGAGGTGATGGGTCCTGCCTGGCCTCACCTGGCTGTGGCTCTGGGCAGGGGGCTGGAGAGGCATTGCCTTTCTGGGGTGGATGTTGGTGTCCCCACCGTACTCCTACCACAGTAGGAAGCTGTGCTTCCCTGTAGGGATGGGGCGAAGCTTCTCGGAGCTCCTCATGGTTCTTCCCAAATCCAGCAGCTCCATGGGGCAGGGTGGGTGATGGGTTTGACCCCATGGGGCTGCCTGGGGTGGCCGGGTGGTGGCTGCAGCCACGGGTGATGCTGCAGCTGGTGTTGATCTGTACCTGCACTACAACTAATGCCTGATTTGTCTCCTTGCCAAGCCTCTCACTTGCTCTGGTTCTGTCTTTTATCTAGTCTGGTGAAATAGAGATTGTTAACCATAAGTCAAAAGATAAATGCCAGCTGAAATTTACCCCCTACAGCTACTTCTCCAGAGATGTTCCCCGAAAGGTGTGTATCCAGCAATCTCCCTGCTCCTTCTGCCTGTCCTGGCTGGGATGAGACTCTTGCCTCTAAGCTGGGCTCAGAGGGCCACAGTCCTGCCCATGCTGGCCCCTCTGCCATGGATCACCAGGGAGGGCTGGGGGGCGCCTCCAAGCAGAGCCCATGTTGGGTTCTCCATGTGCTGGAGCTGCAGCACTGAGACCTGGGAAGGGTTTGATGGGCTGGAGACCCCCCTTCATGGTCAGAATGGGAGCACACTGCCCCTGTCCTGGGCTCCAGTTGGGGACCTGGAGGGTGTTGTCCCCCCTGCGCCTCTCCCTGTCCTCTGGGCCTTTCCAAATGTCACCAGAGCCATCTCCTCCTGCCAGGTGACAGGAGTGGTGAGCGACGCCGATGGCAAAGCGCACTACGTTATGTCTGGCACGTGGGATGAGAAGATGGAGTGCTCCAAGATCGTGCAGAGCAGCCACGGCAGCACCAGCACGGAGGGGAAGCAGAAGACCGTCTACCAGACGCTGTCTCCAAAGGTCCTGTGGAAGAAGTACCCCCTCCCGTGAGTCCCTCCTGTCACCCTGAGCCCCACAGGGTGAACGCGTGTGCCCAGAGCAGAGGACGTGGGAAGGGGAGCAGGGCTTGTGTGGCTGCACACAGCAGGTCCCTGCAAGGGGAGGGTGGCTTTGGGGGATGTTAGGGGCAGTTGGAGGTACTGGTTTTTGCGCTGCTGGTGATGGCAGATGTGTTGGCTGCATAGGCATCGCTGGCTATCCTGTTCCAGCAGCTGCTTTAGCCTTCAGGAGACTGGTCCTCTTCACTCTCCTGCCCACAGCAGGGAAGCTGCTCTGAAGTCAGTGGAAGGTGCCCCTGCCTGTGGCAGGAGGTTGGAACTGGATGATCTTAAGGTCCTTTCCAACCCAAACCAGGCTGGAATTCTCTGTGATTCTGTGATCCAGCAGCTTTTTGGTGAAACCATGCTGTGTCTTGCCTGTGCACTCAGAAGTCACAGGCTTGGCTTTTAGCCTGCCCTTGTGGAGGCAGCAGAGGAGGTATCTGCTCCCCTCCAAGACACCCATCAAAGCATCAGTGGCATCTCCATTTAGCAGGTGGGAGGAAGGGCTCCCCAATCCCAGCCTGGTTTGGGTTGAAGGGACCTTAAAGCTCCTCCAGCTCCAACCCCTGCCATGGGCAGGGACCCCTTCCACTGGAGCAGCTTGCTCCAAGCCCCTGTGTCCAACCTGGCCTTGAGCACTGCCAGGGATGGGGCAGCCACAGCTTCTCTGGGCACCCTGTATAAAACCTCTGGTTTGGGGTAGCAGGAGAAGCATCAGTGGGGCTGGGATGAGACGTGAAGACACGAGGGGCTGGGGAGCTCTGCTCACGGTGGCACCACCTGCACCGCGCTGACCGGGGCTCTGTGGCCGCAGGGAGAACGCTGAGAACATGTATTTCTTCTCGGAGCTGGCCCTCACGCTGAACGAGCCCGAGGAGCGCGTGGCCCCCACCGACAGCCGCCTGCGCCCCGACCAGCGCCTCATGGAGAGCGGCCGCTGGGACGAGGCCAACGTGGAGAAGCAGCGGCTGGAGGAGAAGCAGCGAGCCGTGCGCCGCAGGAGGGAGGCCGAGGCCGTGGAGGCCCTGGAGGAAGGTGAGATCCTGTGGGATGCTGGCGGGGCAGGGACCACCATGGGAGGGGGGTTGCGGTGTTGAAACCCCCCGCTGGGTTTGGGGTATGAAGGAAGGACCCTGTGGCTCTTAGTGTGGGATTCACCAGCTTTTGGCTGGGAAAAGCGTCCCTTATCCTGTGTTTACAGGGCCTGTAAGAATGCTGGGGAGGGACTCTTCATCAGGGACTGTAGTGACAGGACAAGGGGTGATGGGTTCAAACTGAAACAGAGGAAGTTTAGATTGGATATAAGGAGGAAATTCTTTGCTGTTAGGGTGGTGAGGCACTGGAATGGGTTGCCCAGGGAGGTTGTGAGTGCTCCATCCCTGGCGGTGTTCAAGGCCAGGTTGGATGAAGCCTTGGGTGGGATGGTTTAGTGAGAGGTGCCCCTGCCCATGGCAGGGGGGTTGGAACTGGATGATCTCAAGGTCCTTTCCAACCCAAACTGTTCTATGATTCCCCCTGGCAGGCAAGGACTACGAGGGCTACATCCCACTGTGGTTTGAGCGCAAGGTGGACACCGTGACAGGGGAGCTCATCTGTGTCTATAAAGGTGGCTACTGGGAGGCCAAGGATAAGCAGGACTGGAGCACGTGCCCCGACATCTTCTGAGCCGCCCCGGGCTGGCCCCTGCTCACTGGGACAGACAGAGGGAGAGCGAGGCCACGCCAGCAGCATCCCACTGGCACTTGACAGGGCAAATCCACCCCCCCCGAGTCAGCCCCTGCAGGAATGTGAGAAGCAAACGTACCCAGGGACTCCGAAGCTATTTTTTTACGCACTAATAAATGGATGGTGGGGTTCACCATGGGTTTGCAGCAGCTGCCGAGGCGGGAGGACCCCCGAGGCCGGCTCCATCCTACCCAAACGTGTTTGCTGCTGTTAGGAGCTGCTGCCTCTGTGTTGCAGCATCTCGGCTGTGCTGGCTGAGACGTCAGCTTCCAAAGATGCTCACGCTGTGGGGATGCGGTGCACTCGTGTGAGCTCTTCCCTTTGGCGTGGTTTTCTCTTTTTCCCCCATTTCTGTGTGGACTTGATGGAATTACTTTATTTTTTTACATCGGCTCCTGGTTCAGGTTCCCTCAAAGACGGACACGAGCAACGTGGTGTCCTGCAGGGAAAACTGTCCCCAGGGGCTGTGCCGCTTGATCCTGGAGGCTTTTGGTGGTTCCCACAGTGCCCAGTGGTCCCAGCAGCACCAATTCGGATATTTCAGCTGTGACTTTGGGGTTTTTTTTGCCCTTTATTTTAAGAAGCGCTGGAGCAGATTCCCTGCAGTCTGCTGTGCTTAGCCAAGGTTTGGGACTGTCTTTAGCAAGAAGCTTTGTTAGAATGATTTGAGTGAGGTTTGGGTTGGTTTGGTTTTCCTGCAACCACATCCAAAGGAGAAACAGCCTTGCCGATGCTGGGAATGCTTGGCAGACCCAGGGCAAAGAGGTTTGTCCCCAGTGTTGCTCTGGGGTCCACATTCTGGCCCCCTCCTGCTCCATACCACTGCAGCCAAGGGGCTGAACCTCCGTGCTGGCTGTGTAGGCAGCATCTCCCTGCTGAGCTCTGCCGGACACCGGGAGGGAAGAGGTGCCATGGTGCCAATGGGATGGAGCCTCCCTGAGGCACAGTCTTGGTCCTGGGTCTCCCATCTCTGCGTCTTCCCCATCAAGCCATGCAGCTCTGGTCCATGGTCCCCTGGCACGGTGGGGCTGAGCCTGGAGGGCACCCACAGCCCAGCTCCCCTCGTCCTCCTCTCTCGTGGCTGCTCTATCGCAGGAGCGGTTTCAGGTAATCACTAACGCAGCCTGAGCGTGGGGCTGGGGGAGCCCCACATCCCTCCTGGCCCCTCCTGCAGGCCTGGACCTGCCGGGAGGAGCGGAGCAATCCCTGCTGATGATCGGTGAGGACCAGGAGCGAGCGGTGCTGGGGCATGGAACGGGAGGATGGAGGTGGCAGGTCCCGAAGGTGGGATCCGCTGGGCCAGAGCGTGTCAGGGGCCTGGACGTTTGCCCCGTCGGATCTCATTTTGATGTCTTCACCAGATCACCCACTGCTGCCTCGCAGGCGTCAGAGCCCGGCCCTACCCGGACTGTCACATCCACATTGGAAGATAATTAGCAATAATGAACTTGGAGGCAGTGGTAACTGGAATCCCCAGGCTGCACATGGGACACGTATGCAATCAGGTTCTTCAACCATCAGTCTCCTCCTGGTTGGCTTCTCTTCCAGCACCTTCCATACCCGTTCTTCACAGCACACCTATGTGTACAGTATATATAGACCTCGTACAGCATAACAGTAGTGAGTTGGCTCTTGGGAGTGGCAACACCCACTGATTCCCATGTACCCTTTAATCTTATTTATTTGCTTCTAATTTATACATATATATATAAATATATATAAAATTATTTTGCTTAAATTTCTATGGTACACAATAGATGAAAAATAATGAAGACAGAAGTGTCTGTCTGAGTTTTTGTAGCACCATTTCCCTGGGCTCGTCCCAGAGGTAGGATGTAGGGCTGATGGCAGCCGAGTAACTCCCAAAGCGGAGAAGCAACGCGTTGCTCCAGAGCTGGATGCGGGAGCGTTCAGGCGGTGTTAGAGGCATCCCCTTCTGGAGACGATGCGTTTGGGGTTTGAAGGGAGGTGCTCGGTGTCCCCCACTTGCTCCAAGCCACTTCCCGGCTCCGTGGGCATTGCAGCGTGGTTTGTGGTGGCAACCAAAGTTGCCCAGGGTGGGGCTTGTTGGGAAAGGGGCTGGAAATGGAGCTCTTCAGAAGCCTCATGTGCCCTGTGTGCTCTGTGGGTGCAGCTGGAGGGGTGAGGAGCTCCTGCCCCAGCTGTTCCCGATCGAGGATCCGAGCGTACCCGCGGCGGAGCAGAGCTCGGTAAGTGCTGACACCGAGGGTCCTGCCGGGCTCTGGGAGCCCGGGACGTGCTCTCTGCTGTGCCCCCAAGTCGCTGCTGATGATTTGAATGCCCATCCCAGACCCCGCTCAGCCCCGCGGGGCAGCGCCAGGAGCACCCCCAAGGCAGAATTCCCTCTTTTTTAGGCTGGTTTTAAGAATTCCTCTCTCTTCCAGAGACCTAATGGCAGCACTTACCCACAGCACATCCCCTGCTCTTTCTATTGCCCCTCCCCGAGGATTTTAATGTCATTCCACTGTAAATGCTGTCAGATGTATTTCTTTTGGAACAATATATTGTGAGTGATCCCTCTTCTCCTACACGGAAATAAAACTTGGATTCGGGAGTTTTAAAAGCTGCAGTGCTGAGATGGTCACTCGCTCCCCAGGATGCAGGCAGGGGGCCTGGAGGAGCCCCAAGGTGGGTGAGCTCCATGGTGGATGGTAGGTGGGGTGGCCAGGGAAGGGACCGGGCAGAGGATCCAGAGAGCGGATGGACCGGGGAAGGTGGGACAGGGGAGGAGATGGCCCAGGGAAAGGAGGTTGCCCAAGGGATGAGGGCTTTAAGGGGTGGCCCAGGGGACAAGGGGGGGTCGATGGAAGGAGAAGGATCAGGTTGCCCAGAGAGGAGGTGGTGCAGGGAAGGTGATCTGGGGAGAGGGAGGTCAGGGGAGGAATTGGCTCCGCAGGGGCTGTCCAAGGCTGGAGGTGTCCGAGGGGAGGTTGCGCAGGGGGGAGGTCCAGGAAAGCAGGAACACGAGAGGAGGCCCAGGGGCAGGGACCCATGGGAGGAGGTTGTCCAGGAGAGAGCTTAGAGGAGAAGGGGCTGCCCGGAGAAGGGAGGCCCAGGGAAGGAGAGCAGCCGGGAGATGTCCCAGTGCAGGCTGGCCAAGGGAGAAGGTGCTCGCCCAGGGGAGAAGAGAGGTGGCCCAAAGGCAGGTGCCCAGGGCAGGAGGTGGCCCAGGGGAGCTGCAGGAGGGTGGGGGAAGCCCAGGCAGGCTCAGACTGGCCGGAGGCTGCAGCGTTGCCAGGAGACAGGCACGCACAGCACTGCCCGTCCTGCTGTCCTGTCCTGCTGTCCTGTCCTGTCCCATCCCACTGTCCTGTCCTGTCCCGCTGTCCTGCTCACCCCAGCCCAGTCAGATCAGGTAAGCACAGGTTGGGGTTGGGGACCCTGGTACCGGACCCGCTCTGTCCGTGCAGGCACTGGAGCTGGGGAGGAGCATCCGTGCACTGGGTGCAGACAGCAGCACATGGGGCACATGGCCCCAGGTGAAGGCCTGGCAGCTCCAGTGTGCTGGAATCTTGGCTTCAATGGGGGGCAAAGCTGTGTCCTACAGCGCCTGCAGAGCCCCGGGCACTGCGGCACCGGGGCTGGGGGGCTGTGGGGGCATCGGTGTGTTCACTCTGAAGCCTAATGAGTGCACGGGGGCTTCTAGCATGTTACCCTCACCTTGCCTTGTGTTGCAGGCCTCGGGGCAGGCATGGAGCTGGAGGAGGCTGTCTCCAAAGGCCAGACACGCAGTAAGGCTGCATCCAGAGGGATATCTGTCTCTCCCCATGCTGTTGGTCCCGTCCTGCCAGGGACACGCATGTCCCACCCACTCCACAGCAGAGCAGTTTGGAAGCCCAGGGTGCAAGAGGCCAGGGCTGCTGCTGCTGCCCTCCCTGCCTGCTCCCCACTCCCCAGCACAGGGGGTTTTGCCCCCCAGGGCTTTAAGAGCTGCTCTGTCCTGACCTGCAGCACCGAATTCCTCCTCTCTTCAGGGCTGGGCCCAGGGAAGCTGCTGGGATTTGCAGGATCCTGGGCAAGGGAACACCAGGACCAAGGGCTGAACCCCGCTGATGCCCAGCACAGCCAGGTGTGGGGCAGGGGGTCACGTTGTGGGGGGGCAGTGGAACAGCCCCGGGGTGCACTGATGGAGGGTGCGCAGCTGCCGGGGTGCCCCATGGCCTGGTGTCCCCTCTGCAGCAGCACAGCCTGGGCACAGGCAGCGGCAGGGCCGGTGCCATCGCTCCTGACACCTTCCTCGATGGCTCCTGGGTGGCTGGTGAGTGGGGACGGGCCCTTGGGTGCTCTCCCAGCTGTGCTTTGCCCCCTGTCCTGCAGTGATGCCCAGCGGGGACAGGCGGCCGGCGGAGCAGTAGAGACCAAAGCAGCAAGGGTGGGGAGAGCAAACCTGGTGCTGGGAGATGTCACTGGGGCTCCCGCAGAGGTGCCAAAGGGCGGTTTGGGACCAGGGCTCTCCTGTCAGGCAGAGGCTTCCCATAGTTTGTGCTTGAAGGGCTAAGAGCATCCTCCCCCGTGCCCTGCTGCCCCGGCAAGGCTTTGTGCTGCACCCACTGAGCTGAGCTGCGGCAGCAGCGCCTGGGAGCGTCCATGAGTGGAAACATCACCAGGGGTAAAAACCCAAGAGGGGATGTTGGAACTTTGGAATCCCAGGATCCCAGCCTGGTTTGTGCTGAAGGGACCTGAAAGCTCCTCCAGCTCCAACCCCTGCCACGGGCAGGGACCCCTTCCACTGGAGCAGCTTGCTCCAAGCCCCTGTGTGCAACCTGGCCTTGAGCACTGCCAGGGATGGGGCAGCCACAGCTTCTCTGGGCACCCTGTGCCAGCGCCTCAGCACCCTCACAGGGAAGAGCTTCTGCCTAAGAGCTCAGCTCAGTCTCCCCTCGGGCAGGTTCAAGCCATTCCCCTTGGCCTGTCCCTACAGGCCCTTGTCCCAAGCCCCTCTCCAGGTCTCCGTGGGGAGGGAGCAGCTGAAGTCGGGATTTGGCTGGGGAGGCTGGGAAGGGTTCGGGGAGCACCAACTGCTCCCCGCTGGGAGCGGGCGGTGCCGGTGCCCCGGAGCCGGGTCCACGCTGGGGAGCGGGGCCGGTGCAGGGGCCTCAGGGCTCTGCTCTCTCAGCTCTGCAGGGACCCGGAGCCGGGGGTCCGCGGGGCGGTGCCAGCGCTGCCCCAGGGCAGGAGCGCTGCTGGGGGCTGGCTCCGCTCCTCGGCTCCCGGCCCGTCCCGGGGGATCAGAGCGGCTCCAGCTCCGTCTGCACCGAGGACTCCGCGGACAGGTTCCGGGCGGGCGCGGGGCGGCCCCTGCTGTCCTCGGAGGAGGAGGAGCCCGCTGCGCCTGGGGGCCCCGGGCGGGACGAGCCCTCGCTTCCCGCAGGGAGAAGCCCGCGTGTCCGGGCGCAATCGGTGCGGGGCCGGTCCCCACCTCTGGGGAGGAGGCAGAGCCTGGAGTCCCTGGGCGGGAGGATCTGCAGACTGAGCCGGAGCGCAGCTCCGGGGGTGAGCGGAGGGGGGGCCCGGCCAGGCGCCTCCCCGCACCCGGCCCTGGCCCCGGGGGACTCTCCCCACGGAGACCGATTGGGCATCGCCCGGCGTGGGGAAGGCAAAGACCCGGCTGCCGGGTGTCCCCGGAGGGCCGCGGGCCCCGCCGCGGGCAGGAGCAGGGGCTCTGCTGGGGGCCCTTTGCCAGGGACCGGCTATGCCAGGAGCGGGGGGCTTCGCTGCAGCGAGGCCCCGGTCCCGGGGCAGCAGGAGCCACCGCGGGGGCAGCGCGGAGGGAGCGGTGCCCGTGCAGTGCACGGCGATGCGAAGGGAGGAGCAGGCACCAGGCGGGTCCGAGCTCCCTGCGCCCCTCCCCGTGAGTCTGGGCTGGCTGCAGGGCGCTGGGGGTGCTGGAGGGCCAGGACCAAGCATGGGGAAGGGCATGGCCGGGCCAGGCACCCTCTGGGCACGGCACCGGTTGCTCACTGGGGCTTGTCCGGGCTGTGTGGGCTGCCCCCAACCCCAAATGCCGCTTCTCTCACAGGTCCCACAGCATCGGGACCCCTCGGGCGATGTGGGGCCGGGGTGCACGGGTCACCCTGCCCGGCACGAGCGGCCCGCTGGCAGCTTGGGAAGCAGGAGGTTGTGCTGCCCTGCAAGGTGCGGCCCAGGGGCTGGCTCTGCCCCGCTGTGGGGTACCGAGGGGTGGGGGCTGCCCCGGCTGTGTCGGGATGCACGGGGTGGGAATGGCCCCTGGAGACCAAACCTGGTCCCGATCTTTGTGTGGTGGCCACGGGAATGCCCTGGGAAAGGACAATGGGCTCGCCACCAGCGTGCAGGGAGGCAGCGGGTGCCGCTGCGTTGGTCCCTGCAGGGGAGGCAGGAGGGGACACGGGACACAGGAGCTGCTGCAAAGGGGACTCAGAGCAAAGCGGACAGAGCCAGGTACCGGGGGCCCAGGGATGATGGATCCTGTGCTGAGGCTGGAGACACAGCCCGGGGATGCCCACAGGTGCCAGTGCCTGGGAGCAGAACATGGCACTGGGAGCCCAAGGAGGGTTCTGGACCCCTGGTGCTGAGTGGGCATCCTGCGGGGCCACTGTCTGCAGTGGTGCTGGTGGGGACGTGGGTGCTGGTGTCCCCGCTGCAGGGCTGGGCTGGACGCGTGCTGCTGGGACCCGATGGGCCTGGAGAGGATGGTGAGGTGCCCCCGAGCTGGGCAAAGCGGGGTGGGCAGGGGCAGCCCCGGTGGCAAGAACAGGTCGGGGGTCAGGGGGCTGCAGGGGCTGGGCTTAGGGAGGGAAGAGCACTGCGGCTCCTGAGCACCGCAGGGGGGCCGGAGCTGGCTCCTGGAAGAGACAAGGGCATGGGAGGTGGAAAAGGGGGATTTTCGGGTCTCAGCAGGGGCAAGGAGCCTGTGAGCGCTGCCCGGAGGGGCTGGAGATGGAGGGGAGAAAAACAACGGCTTTGCAAGAAGAGAAACTGGAGCTGCAGAAGGTCAGTGGCCTCCTGGCTTCCCAGTGCGGCCGGGATCACACTGGAGGTTCTCTGGGAAGGAGCACGTCACATTCCCCACTGCAGGCTCAGCCCCTTAGCCAGGCACGCACATGTCCCATGGAAGTGTTCAGGGCTGCCCAAATTCCTAAGGAGCCAAACTAAATGTACCTGCGGGAAGGTTTTATTGAGGGCTGGAGCTTCGGGGGGAAGGGTTTGCTGGGAAACGACTCTTCCGGCTGTGCTCAGGCTTGGCCATTGCTCTGGAGGCTCCCAGCAGAGGCACCTTGGGTGCAGGCAGGGCTTGGTGCCGGGTGGTGATCCCGGTGCTGATGACGCTTCCCCACCAAACCCCAGCTCTTCCCAGGGTGCCACCGACCCCTGTGCCTGGCCGAGCGGGGGCTCGGGGTGTCCTGCACAGTGACTGCCCTTGGGAAGAGCATTCCTGGCCCTGGCGGGGGGCACAGGCTGCCACAAGGGGTGGTGTGAGCCCAGCTTCTCCTGCAGAGGCTCCGGGAGCTGGAGCATCGCTCCCGCTCCCTGCTGCGGCAGAGGCAGGAGGTGCTGCGCCGGCTCCATGCGCTGCTCCTGCAGGAGAAGGTGGACGCCCTTCGGCAGCTCCAGGAGGCTCTGGAGCAGGTGGGGAAGGGAGAAGGGAATGGGGGGCGATACGGGATGACTCCGGGGCGCTGGAGCTGAATGAGCACGGGCAGGGTCCATCTGCCAGCGCACACCGTGGCCGTTGTGTTCAGCCGCAGCCAGACCACCCGCTCCGGGAGCTGCGGCTCACACGGGGACGGGAGCAGCACCGGGGGGCACATCAGCGCAGAAGTGCTGCTCCCCCAGGGTCACCCTGGGCTGCTGGGTGCAGCAGGCAGCAGGCTCCGCAGCTTGCACTTCGGCAGGGCTGGGGATGCTCAGGGAGCAGAGGAGATGCCTCCTTGGGTGCCTCCATGCCTGCTCATTCCAAACCCTTCCTGCTCAGCCCTACGTGTGCAGGGTGGCTCCAGGGCTTTCCCAGGAGCTCTGGCCTGGCTGCAAGGCCAACAGTTTCCATATGAGAGGCCGAATGGAGCGGGGGGCAGACCTGGGGGTGCGGGTTCCGCTCTGATCCATGCCTCTCCCAGCAACTGCTCCTCAAGGAAAGGGCTGTCGGGACCACACGGCTGCAGCACCGCCTGAGCCACCCATGGGAGCAGGCTGGGAGCTGCCCGGCCATGGGGACCACCTCAGCATGCCGGTGCCAACACGAGCTGCACCCCAGCAGTGCCATGGGGCAGGGCCCGGTGCCAGCGGCAGTCAGGTGAGCCCCATGGCTGCAGGGTGCTCACGCACAGGGTGGGTGATGTGGGCTCCTGCAGCACCCCAGCCCCAGGGCATCCTCTGGAGGAGCCATGGGTGCTCCCGGGCTGGCTGTGGGTTGTGTCCTGCAGCTCCTCTCCTCTGCCCCAGCCGCGCGCTCCATGTCCTGTGTGGCCTCCGGGAGCAAATCCAGCAGCACATCAGGGAGCTGCAGAGGGAGCCCAGGGACGCACCGGCTGAAGGAGGGAGGTGATGTGGGGATGGGGATGGATCTCTCCCTTTGAAGCCATTGAGACAGGGAGGGCTTCATCTGATGGTGTCTGACCCAGGGAGCAGCCCTCGCTGTGCCCTCTGCCTGCGCCACGCAGCCGGGGGCTGAGGGTTTGGTGATGCTGTTATAGAACCCCAGCCTGGTTTGGGTTGGAAGGGACCTTAAAGCTCCTCCAGCCCCAACCCCTGCCACGGGCAGGGACCCCTTCCACTGGAGCAGGGTGCTCCAAGCCCCTTCCCTTCCAAACTGGGGTGACCTTTTCCTCTCTCACGCACAGAGATGGGGTGAACACCCCTGCCCCCATCCCACCTCTTCCTTGTCCCTGAGCGCCTGCCCTCCCGCAGCACGGCCATGGGTCCCTGCGGCTCCTGCACCACCTCCGGGAGCTGCAGCCTGGGTGACCTGACAGCGCTGGGGAGCCGGGCACCACAGCACAGGAGACACAGGGACAGCCTGCGACAAGGGACCTGCCGTCTGCCACAGCCTCACCCAACGGCTAAGCCATGCAAGAGGGGCAGAGTGCACCGCCTGCTTTCCCCTCTCTACACATCTCCCTGGAGAGGAATCCGGCTTTCCTTCACGGGAGTGAGTCCAAGGAGAGGTCCTGCATGTGCAAGGGCGGAATGCCAGTTCCCTGCAGCATTTTGTTCCTATGCCTCCTTCCAGGGGAAAGGGGGGACGGGATTGCCGTAGCTGTGTGCTGACTTTCGGGTTCCATCAAAAGGGCTTTTCGCGGCGGTTTTCTGCAGTGTTGGGTTGGGGAGGTTTCTGGAATGATTTGTAATTCCCAGTCGTTCCCGTGCGGAAGTTACTGCATGATCTGAAGCTTCACAAAGAGGTTTGAGGTGCAGGCTCTGTGTATCTTGTTCTTGTTCTAAAGAACTTTGAATTAAGCCCCAAATGCTTGCAGAAGTCCATGGACATCTTTGCAAAGGGTAGGATGAGGTTCCTGGCCATATGGCTAATACCAGGGAAGACAAATCTGGCTCTTTAGCAGAAGTTTGAGGCAGAAATGCCCCCATATCTCTGAATGATCACAACAACGTTTTCATCACTGGGAATTTCACCTCTTCCCTGTTGGAATCTCGGTTGTTACGAAGGTTTTGGTTCTGGAGGTGGCTGAAGACATCGTAAGTGGAAGATCAACCACGGTTAACTTTGCTTTAGTGATGGGCTTTCATGGCAGAGCTTGCTGGTTCTTCTGCCGTTCATGGAAACGGTGGGGTTTGCTTCTCCAGCAAGGGCTGATGAATGAAGGAGGCTTTGAGCTTGCAGGGTAGGAACTGTTGGAAAGGGGCTATGAACACTCAGGATGCTCAGGGGAGATTCAGATCTTGGACATTCTTTTGTTGTTCCTGTTGGAGGACCTGTTGGTGTAAAGAAACAGCTCTGGACAATGGAAATTCAATTATCCCACGTCCAAAGCCAGCCACTGCCCTGTTTCATGCACAACAGCGTCTATCCCAGGAGCAGGGGCAAACCATCCTGAGATTCTGCGATTCTGCTGCTTCTTCTAAAATGCCTAAAGTGCAGCAGTTCCGTCCTCAAATCAGGTCCTTATCTTGCATTTACATTTACATGTCCGAGCTGCTTTGCGTGTTCAGGTAAGGTCTTTGGTTTTGCTCTGGAGTTGCTGTTTGTTCCAGCAAGTCAGCGGATGAAATGAGGAACAGCAGCATCCTCTGCAGGAAGATGGTAGAATCACAGCCTGGTTTGGGTCGGAAGGGACATTAAGATCACTTAGTCCCGACCCCTGCCACGGGCAGGGACCCCTTCCACTGGAGCAGCTTGCTCCAAGCCCCTGTGTCCAACCTGGCCTTGAGCACTGCCAGGGATGGGGCAGCCACAGCTTCTCTGGGCACCCTGTGCCAGGGTTCCAGTGGTTCAAATGGTTCCAGCGGTTCAATGGTCACTTCCTCAGCTGCCTTTCCTGGGGTGCAGGGGCTGTGCAGCCCTCCCGAGCTGCTGGAAGCAGAGCCGATGTGCCCCAGCCCGAGCTCCCACTTGGCAGCAACCACAAGGCTCTTTCCCTGGCTGCTGGGGCTAAATCCACTAACGAGGATGAGATGTGCTTGTTGCAGGGGGGCAGTGCAAGAACAGGGATCCGGCTGTGTGCTTGGCTCTGTGAGTGCTGTGGCTGACACGTACGTGCCGACATCCATGTAATGCAGGAGGTGTAATGAGATTGAAAATGAAGCACGGTGAGGCGGAGGCACAGCGTGGTGCCAAACCAGTCTTGCAATGAGAAGCAAGAAGGGATGTGCTGTGAAAATGGAGGCATGACACGAGCTGCAGAAACCAAGGCTCTGGTTGAAATGCAGAGTGAGAACAATGCAAAGGGATTGGGTTGGGAAATGCACAAATTGGTGCGAATGAGAAATGCTGAGGAGGCAGACAAAAAGAAAGAGACAGATCCGTGCAGGAGAAGCTGCACAGCGCATGGGGACCCGCGGAGGGACAGGCCAGACGGCTTCAACCCGTGTCGTTAGGAACCACACAACTTGATGCTTCTGCCTTGCCTTGTGCTTGGAAGGTCTCTAAGGCAGCGCAGCTTCAGGACCCCAGTGCAGCCTTGGCAGCATCTGGGACAAGATGTGTCCCTGTTGAAGGCAGTGCAGGAATGTGAGAGCAGCTGTTAGGGTTAGTTCAGTGTAATCCAAGCCTGCTTGAAAGCTGGAGGGAATACCTGGAGCCACGGCTCCGCACCAGAAGTGGTGAACTGTTGTGCAGGGGAAAGAATGACAAGAGGGTGTGCTTGGAGAGAATGTGGAAAGTTCTGCTGAAGCAGCGTGTAATTCGGGACGCTGGGGAGAAAGTCCTTAGTGAGGAGGTGCTGCCTGACGATGGCTGTTTGATGGTGTTTTGTGCACCTCCAGCAAGGGGAGGAGTAGGGAGGATTTAAGAGATCTCAATCAGGATTAGACAACGCGAGCACCATGGGGCTGCGTGGTTAAAGCTGGGATTCCGGCCCTGCTGGACCCTGCACTACGTGGGCTTGGCTGACATTTCCGATAACATCTTCTTAGTTAAAGGTTTCCAAAGCTGCCCCACGCTGAAACCTGCTCAGTGCGAAGAGCACGAGCTGGGAGGGCCTCGCTGCCAGCACCGGCATTGAATCCTTATTGGGGTGAGAAGAGGTCTGGATTATGGGGAAGGGGTAAGGAGGAGCTTTCAGAAATGAAATGCTCTGGGTAACAAAAAGCCTTTTCTTCAGGAGGAGAAGTTTAACAGGAATTGTTGGAGGAAAGCTGCTAGGAATGAAAGCCCTCTATTGAAAACCTCCTCTGTGAAAGCTGCCCATCGCTCACTCCTGGCACCGCCACACAATCGCATCAGATCCTCCTTTTTTTTGTGGCAGAACTCATTTTAATCAGGTTGGAGACCTGAACCGCTCGTTTCTTTTGTGCTCTTTATGTTGGCAGTCTTTTAATGGGGCTGCAAGGAGGGGTTGGGGCTGCCTCTCCCTGGTACCTGGTTTCCACACAGCTTCTGGTGAGGTGAAAATTCAGACCTTGCTGAAGGATGGAAGGGGTCATAGATGAGAACACACCATGAGCGTTCACCTCTGCCTTCTACAGAGAGGGGATAAAAGCACAGGGGAGAGACCCTGTAGCACAAGGGCAAACCCCAAGGAAAGCTGTTTTTTGCAACCAGGGAAGCTAATTCCAGCAGTTGTCATCTGTCGCCATTTCCACTGTGATAACAGTGACCATGGGTGTATGGATCCAGCTTTTCTCCTTGCTAGGGATGCTTGGGACTCCTCCTTATGTATTACTCAACATTCCTCTATTCAAAAAATTCCAAAGCTTCCAGCTCTCAGGCGGAAAAACCTGAGCCAAGCAAACCCTAGCAGTTTTTTGAGGCTTGCTCTTTGATTTGCTTATAAAGATAGGAGGTTTAAAAAGAAAACCCTTCTACGTTTGCATATATCCAGGTAGAGATGTGACCGCTTAAAACTCCTGCTGCTATTACGATTTTGGGGCCAGCTGCTCTCCTGGTTGAGGGTCTGTCGCATCAGGCGATGGCTCAGTTCAGATGCTGGTTCAGCCCAGGTTAGCCAGCCTGCAGCACGCTTCTCTGCTCCAAACCTGTCCAGGACAGGATGGCTCTTTCTGCTACAGACCTTGAGCAGGCAGCAGCAATCCTGTAGCTATATCTGTATGTACCTGCATGTGCTGCATGTCAGCTCCTGCTAACTGAGCTCCACATCTTCCTTCCTCTTCTGCAGCCCTGCAGCGGTGGGGTCCGGCTCTCTCTGATTGCAGGGGTTCTGAAGCATGCTTTGCCAAGGAAAAAAGAAGGAGCTATCCTAATTCAGATGGTGAAAAGTCTTGGGACCTTCGCTGCCCAACTCTCCTATGGTGCTCCTGGGGCTCCAGGGAGGTGAAGCTGAAGATGCTCCCCTCCTCGTGCTTGGATGGAATGAATAGAAGCCACCGTTATTTGCCACCATTGACAGCCCCCCACCCACAGCCCTGCTGCCGAGCTGGAAGATCACTTCCCACCTTGTGGAGTAATTCTGTATGCTTTTATGAAGAGCGCTCACCCATTAGAGATATTTACTTACGGTAAATTCCCGGTGTTGGGAATGAGTCTGACTGCCCAGGACAGGGGCACCCAGGAGAGCAAGGTGCTGTCATAGACCAGCATTAACGCATCTCGGACTCATCCAGCATCAGTCAGCAGAAGCTTTATTCCCAAAGAGTCAGAGCATCCATGCAGACCAGGCAGGAGACTGGGAGGAAGGGGCTCAGCTGGGCTGCAGTCACCTCCTGGGCACATGGACTGAGAAAAGGAGCACAGCAGGAGCAGCACTCCCAGGGGATGGAGAATAAGGGTGCTTATTTGTGTGTATTGCATGCATTTGCCTCCTGCTCATTCATTATCCTGATTCTTAGGCCAGGCTGGTTAATCAGAGCCATTTGGGAATGTGGTAAAGACTCCCATCATTTGTATGAATTACAGGTGGTGGCTAATTGAAGGTATATTTGCTTTATGCTGATACAGTCTGATGCGCTTGCTGTATTCGGGAATGGCACTTAATCTTAGTCACATTTGATTGTAGCAGCTTCCTGGGAAGTGCCAGGTAAGCAGGCAATTTCTGCTTATGATGGGAAATACCCACAGCTCCGAGTCAGCCTGGACTAACTGCAGATGGACCTGCCTTATGTTAATTAACAAATTCCCACTATTCCCAGGCAATCCTGGTTAATTGGCTATATTCCTTTGATTATCACAGCTAACCCCAGCCAATCAATAGGGAGTGCAGAGCACTGATTTTATGGAAGTACATTTACCATCTGCTGAGTAATTTCTGCTCTTCTGCGGCAGGATCAGCCTGGAAAAGACTGTTTTCTTTTCTCCTGGTTAGTTATTAGTGCCACACAGCCATGTAGGGTGCAGTAGTGCTGAACTAACGGCATATTTGCTGTCTGCTATCTAATTCCGATAATTTCTGTAGGACACTACTTAATCAGCAGCATTTTTTTGCCTATATTATCTCCTGCTATTTTGAGGGTGTTTGTGACGATCAGGATGAGCTGTTCACTTGGTTTAACACGTTTAGTTACTAAACACCTCTGAAAGTCGCAAGTACCAAAGAGTACTTTGCCCACAGAGAGTAACTCCTTTTGGAAGGAGGCTTTTTGGGGTGTGAAGCGGGGGTTTTGGGGGTGAAGAGACCTGCTTGTCCTGTGACAAAAGCTCCCATCCGATGCTGAGAAACCTACTTGCTCTTTGTGTTTCTTTCCATTCCTCTGGCTGCAATGACCTGTTCCCACCCTCCCTGGAGAGCGCTGCTTCATCAGGTACATATTTGGTTGCGAAAGCATAATTTGATCATTTGCATGGAGTGGCTGGTATTGTTAAACAGGGCAAGGCTTGTCTTATGCTGATTAATTCTAGGGAATTAGGTTTATTAAGTGTTTGTACTTACACTGAAAAACTCCCATTATTATTTATGGCTGGGGCACTGGCAGTCAATTGTCTCAAGCTGCTTCCTTCCTATTCTCCATGGACTGCATCAGCTAATTGGAGAGGGTTTGTGCTACATGGTACGTGTACCTGTGTACACGGTGAGCAATTCCCCCCCTTTCCCTGGGGACATGGCTGATGAGGTGCGGATTTGTCATCAGCTGGTTAATTCCCAGTATCCCCGGGAATTCCGGCCAATATACCTGATTCCCAGCAGTCAGAAGGGAATGGTTGTGTTGGAAACCAGTTTCGTGGTGTGCTGGTTGACTGCCATGAAGACAAAGTGTGCTGGAGGGACCAGTGACTTTCTGAAAGCTTGAATTACTCTGAGGCAGCTGCATGCAGTGGGAATACATATAATTTATGGTGATAAATGCCCTCATCTCTGTAAGGGGTCAGGATACCTGTTTTCACTCTGGATAAGACCTTTTTCCTGGCAATTTTGAGCAATGAGGGTGATGATGAGCCGTGCTTACCTTGTAACAGCAATTTCTGAGCTTTCTAATGAATTTCATCGTGTGTAGCAGTGGCTGAGCAGAGGCTTTAACAAGAGGGTTTAACATTTTTCCCATGAGTTCTAGGTAATGGGGATTAATCAAAGGTGTTTTCCTAATAATTCCCAGCATCACTGAGGAAGTGACCGTAATTAACTGAGCACATTTGATTTATGTTGGAGAGCACCAGCCAACAAGATCTTTTCTGTTCCTGTTTCTGTCCCCACTTCTTGCAGCAGCATGGTCATACGGCACTGAATGCTCTCCTAGATAGCAATTCCCACACAAAGCTGGTTAATCCAAAGCGATTTTGCTGTCCAGACTCCGTTATCCTTAGGGAAGTTCAGGTGATGATGGACAGAGACCGCACCCCCAGTGCAAACCGCCTTGGGGTAGAGAAATTGAAGTGCAGACAGGGATCCCACCACCATGGAGCAGCCCTGGATCCTCCATCTCTTCCCACAGGAGGGCTGCCGTGGGGGAAATAGAGATGGATCAGGCCACAAAAACCATGTATAAGGCCCTGGTTTAGGAAGGCAAACCCTGGGATCCTGCTTTGCTTGTAGGCTTTCCTCCACATGCCCAAGAACCACATAAGGACAGGCACCTTTCACTCTTGCAACGCATCACTGCTTGGGTATTCCTAGTGCTAATTCTCTGATTCCTCTTAATCCTGCCTGAAACAAGTTCACATTTAATGGTTTCACATCTGAAAGACCATCGAACAGAAGGTTCTTGGCCACAAAAGCTCTTTAGGGCTCAGGAGAATGAGAATAATGGTTGCCATCAAATGAAGAGCCTTACCACTTCGTATTCCAACACATTAACTGCTTTCCCCATTTGTTCAGCAACTTTAGCAGAAATGTTTAAATGATTTTCAAGAGTTGTTTTTGCAATAGGCAAAAGCCAGTAATAACCTGGCACCCAAACTATTTCCTCCTTGCAGGGTGAGGAATACTTTTACCTTGCTCTGCGTCACACTTCAAACTTACCTGTACATTTTATGGAGTTCATGGCCCCTGAGCTTGCAGATAAGAGCCAGTAACTCCTGACTTGTGTGTTACTGTAAAGGAACTCTCACACAGCTCCTTGGATGATAAAATCCTGCGCTTGCTGCAGCACCCATGGCACTTTGGTAACCAAAACTCACCATGGTTGCTCCATAGGACCAGGGATCGGGAGAGGGAGCTGAGCTCAGAGGATGCCTTCACTCTTCCTGGAGGATTTGTGAGGCTTGGTGTACCACAGGATCGTGAATTGTAGCGTCTGCCACATCCTCTCCAAACTGGGCATAGGCAATAGAAGACAGAGCTGTGAAACAGCCACCACTCCGTGACATTACAGCCTGAGCACGTCTGTGGGTGTGTAATGGAGAGGCCTCACTATAACGTTGTACACTGCCAATCTGTAGAAGCTGCCAGAGAAGCCTGCGTTGGAGCTCCACTTGGAACCACAGAGCTGAAAAGGAGGCCACAGACAGAGAACAAATCCCCAGGACAGTGTCCTGTTGCCTTTCACTACCTGTGGCCATGCACACAGGATCCGTCTTGCCTAATACTGGTGGGTTAAAAGCAAGCTTGGAGTAAGAACTGGGCATCCAGTCTCTTTGCAGTTAGCTGTAGAGCAGCTGGAGCAGTCGCTATGGGAAGGTGCTCTTACCCCGAAGGCTGGGTTAAGTGGGAGCTCTGCCTTTAGAAGATACCCATTAGAGATAAATCCCACTCTGACTGTGGCAGGCAGAGGTGCTCTCACCCACTAGATGGCAAGTTTGCTCTGCACAACGAGAGGCCCCTGCCTGGCGCTGCTCATCTGCAGAGCGCTTGGAAAGCTGCATAATGAAAAAGCAGGAGGTCCTCCTTCCCCAGGGACTGAGAGCATTTTTCCTCCTGCAGAAGCAAACAGGATATAGAGCAGCATCAAGGCTGTGAGGCAAAGTGGCAAATCTAGGTGCAGCTTTGCTTTAGATGGATGCATCATGCTGCAGCTTAGCAAGGAGGGATGTAGCTCTTCATTCAGGACAACTGACTGTATAGCCCAATATGAATCTGCGGCTGAATGCATCTCAAGGGTACTGGCCTTTCTTTGTCTTAGAAGACTGCTGTTTCCAAAGCACTGTCTTTTGGGTTTTATTGTCACCTGATGGCAGAGCCTGACTTCTTCAAGAGCAGGATGTGACTTGGAGGAATGGCACCTGTCAAGGACCAAATCCTGCAGGATCCTTCCTATGTGCCATCTCTGAGATCCAAACTTTGGATCTAGCACCCAAAAGCCAACCCTTGTGGCTTGGCCTGTAACCGCAGAAAAGAAGGATAAGAAAGAGTTATCCCTCTTCATTAATATTTGCTGTCTTTTCCTATGCAGATCTCTGCCAAGTTGCAATCAACACGTCATTCACCGCTTGCAAGCTGAGAAGCTTTGGCTGAGATCGGAGCCAGCTCTCAAAGCACATCATCCTCCTTGGTGAAACTTCGCATGGACCCACAAAGCCAAAGCAAGCTCAAGAAAAAATCTCTTCTATAAACCATCATTTTTACACATCCAGCCTCACTGGAGCAAGGGAGTTTTAGAGCAGAAAGTATTCTTCTCCTTCATGTTCATATTGTCTCCTTGTTGACGCCCTACCACTCTTGGACCACTCCACTAAGGCCAGCTAATGATTTAGAGGCAAAAGCACTGAATCATAAAACCACAAAATGGTTTGGATTAGAAAGGACCTTAAAGCTCCTCCCGTCCCAACCCCTGCCACGGGCAGGGACCCCATCCCCTGGAGCAGCTTGCTCCAAGCCCCTGTGTCCAACCTGGCCTTGAGCACTGCCAGGGATGGGGCAGCCACAGCTTCTCTGGGCACCCTGTGCCAGCGCCTGAGCACCCTCACAGGGAAGAGCTTCTGCCTTATCTCCAACCCGACTTTCCCTTGTTCCGGTTTGAACCCATCACCCATTGTCCTGTTACTACAGTCCCTAATGAAGAGCCCCTCTCTGCATCCTTGTAGCCCCCTTCAGACGCTGGAAGCTGCTCTGAGGTCTCCACGCAGCTTCTCTAATCCAGGCTGAGCAGCCCCAGTGTTCTCAGCCTGGCTCCATATGGGAGGTGCTGCAGCCCCTGGTCATCTCCATGGCCTCCTCTGGACTTGCTCCAACAGCTCCATGTCCTTCTTACGCTGAGGACACCAGAATTGCACCCAGTGCTGCAAGTGGGGTCTCACAAGAGCGGAGGGGCAGGATCCCCTCACTCTACCAGCTGCTCATATTCCTTTTGCTGCAGCCCAGGATGTGGATGGAATGAAGTGGATAAGCCCGCAGCAGGGAAGCTCAGCAACTGTTTTCTCTCCTTGTGGAGGAGTCCCCAGCCTGGAACTGTTTCTGTGGGGGACGAGTCAGAAGATGTGTCTCCAAGTGATGTTTCAGTAGATGAAGTTATAAACCAACTTGACAAAATAAATGGTAACAGTTCAGTAGCGCCAGATATTATTCAGTCAAGAGCTCTAAAGGAATTCAAGGATGAAATAGCCAAACTATTAACTGTATTAAACCTACTGTGAAAGCTCTCACTTAAAATGTTCTCAGTATCAGAGGGAAAGCAAGCACTGAGACCTTCATTTTCGAAAGTGCTTCTGAGCAAATCCAGGAAGAGCGGGTTATTAAAACTGATGTCCAAAGGAGGTGAAACTGCAGTATGGAAGGGAATTAGGCTCTAGGCTGAGAAAGTTGGGCCTGCTCAGCCTGGGGAAGAGAAGGCTGCAGGAAGACCTTGTAGCAGCCTTCCAGTATCTGAAAGGGGCCTATAGGGATGCTGGGGAGGGACTCTTCATCAGGGACTGTAGTGACAGGACAAGGGGTAATTGGTTAAAACTTACACAGGGGAAGTTTAGATTGGATCTAAGGAGGAAGTTCTTTCCTGTTAGGGTGGTGAGGCACTGGAATGGGTTGCCCAAGGAGGTTGTGAATGCTCCATCCCTGGCAGCGTTCAAGGCCAGGTTGGACAGAGCCTTGGGTGAGATGGTTCAGTGTGAGGTGTCCCTGCCCATGGCAGGGGGTTTGGGACTGGATGATCTTAAGGTCCTTTCCAACCCTGACTGTTCTATGATTCTATATAAGTGAGACGTGACCTATGGGAAAATTCAACAAGGCTTTTGTGAATGGAAACCCTACCTTAGGAGCTCCTAGGAGTTTCTGAAGTAGTCAGCTAGGGCAGGGAATCAAGTGGCCCAGGGATCCAGTTGATGTAATCTACTTGTCTTTGAGAAAGAAAATACCACTGGCTGGAAACGGGAGCCTGCTGACTGCCTGGATCCACATCTTGGTGCTTGTACATCCCTGATCTCTCCACACCTCTGCTTCATCGTGAGCTGGCTATATGCATCATCCCAACAGAGTCCTGTCCAACATCTGCTCACCTGGAGCCACAATGAGCGCAGAGGTCAGTGCTCAGGAGCTGTTGAGAGCAGCATCAGGCCATAGAGATGTGATATCCTTGGTCCCAACAGCCTGTGCCTCAGGGACTCCTTTTGACCTCTCTTTAATAGCCCTTGATCAAATAACATCTGTTTTTTGATTCCTTATCACTCTTTTTCGGTGTATCCTCTGGCTTTGCCATGTGCCCTTTGAAGCTGGGATGGGGACAGGGAAGACCACAGTTCTGTGCTTGCAGGTGAACCTCAGTGTTTCACAAGGGTGGGTTTTGTCTCTTTCTGTTTGTTCTCAGTGTTTCATTTTCTGACTTTCTGAGCACTGCAGAGAGCTGACATTTCCACAGAACTATTTCCATTATCAATCCAGCTCTTGTTCCTGGAGCTCTTTTTCAGAGCCCATTATGGTGTGCCTGAAGTTAGGAGTCGGTTTTCAGGTGTGCATCACTTTACATTTGTCTACATTCAATTTCATCTGCCGTTTTGTCATCCACTCTCTCAATATTATGAGCTCCTCCTGAAACTCTCTGCTGTCAGCCCTTGCCCTTATTACCTTCGGTAACTCAGTTCAGCAAATTGGGTTATGTTTCCATCCATTTCCTTCACAGATCCTGCATAAGTGTCCTGTCTTCAGCAGAGATCCCTTCAAAAAAGCCACCTCCTTGTGCTCCAGAAACCGAGCACTCCAGTCCTTTGCTTCCTGCTTTTTAGACAGACATTTATCTATGAAGATCTTCTCTTTTGGCATCTTAGACGACCTGCAAGCTTTTGGTGGGACAGTTTTCTTGCTCCAGAGGCATCTTGCAGATTCCTGAGGAACCGTGAGGGGTTTGGTGAATCTCTCCCCCAAATTGCTTCCAGTGTTCCCTTCATCTTATGCAAAGTTTTAGCATTTGCAATTTTCGTGGACAAGGAGGCCAGCAAATCTATTATGTGTTGGATCAAGAATAAGCTCTTTTTTGCTTGCTTTGAGCTTTATTCCCTCTAGTTTTATTTTGTGTTCCTTGTCCTTCTGTAAGAACAGAAAAGAAAAGCTGAGCCCCACACATCCTCTCAGGGCCCCTATGATTATGTTGACTTCTTTCAAATGCCCATTATGGCAATCTCTTCTCTGCTGAAGAGTCTTGTCCTCCAGTTTTCCTCGTACAAAAGCCATTCCAGACCTTTGATCACCCTGTTGTTTGGGTCACCATGTCTGATGTTTTCCTGGCTCTAGTATGTATCTGTGATGAGAAGATCAAAAGGTATGGCTGAACCATGGATTTATGTAGCAGTAAAACTGCATTTCCTCTTGATCATACAATTTACCATTTTCTACTAGGTTTTCAAAGAGGCATCAGTGATGTGTTATCAACATAGGTGACCCATTTGACACTTGAGACGCTTTCTTACAAATGAACTTCCTCCACCTGCAGTTAGTTTTGATGTCCTCTTGTCACAATGATTCACAAACATGCTCTTCTTTTGGGTTTGCTTGGTGATTACATCCCTGTGATTTACAGGTCTGCTTTTGCTGTTCCTACGTGACATCACACGAGCTATGCACTGTCTTTGTCTCCTTGCCTTGTAATTTAATAGCATTTGGGCTCACATTCCTCTCCCTAAGCCCATCTGTAGGATTGTCCACTTCATTGTTTTGCTCCCTGTTTGGGAGGCAAGCTGGTTTAGTTATTAATAATAGCCACTTTTCAAAGAAGTGAGTGTGAAATACTAAATCACAGTTGCGGTTGCGATAGAGAAGACTGATTGGCACAAGTTGTGTTCTGGCTTAGGTCGTCTTTCACAGGACCCTATCATGCTACAAATCCCACTGGATCAGGCTGTGTTTGGTGCCTGGTGGGTTTCCACAGCCTCTTTAGAACATTTCAATGGTCATTTGCTATAGAATATGGTCAAAGGAGATGACTGCTGAGTGCTTGGCTCTGAAGGGAAGCAGGCAGCTGGCTCAACTGGGGGAGCGCTGGCAATGCAGTTGGGTATAAAGCTCTAATCCGTAATATTGCAAGACATAAAAGGAACTCTGTTTGGACTAAACACTGTCCCCCTTTAGAAAGTGGATGTCTGAGTGACCTCTGGTTTTCCTTTCCATTGAGATATTAATGTAATCATTGAACTGGATGTTTCTTTGCTAAGTGACAAATTACCTGTAAAAGATCTTGCTGAAAGCTTCTTCCAGAGTCACAGAACTGATTTCCAGATAGCTCAGCACTTTTTTCATCTTCTGAAAGACAGAAGTCCTCCAGACTCCTTGATCTTTGAGATATTCCAGGTACCCAGTAACATCTTGTCCATGAGGATGGGCAGCAATGTAAGCGAAGCATGGAGGTTGGCTGATGTTATTCTGTTAATCTCATGCACTCAGGACCAGGGTTATTCACTGTTGACAGCCTTTCTGCTATGATGAATTACACCGCAATGGTCCAGCGATCAAAAGCTGTGGAGATATGTGAGCCAGTAGGGAGAGAGCTCTTCATGTTATCTGTGTAGCTAACTCCTTGTCCATGATTAAAACATATTTGAAAGGAACCCACGGAACAAAATGTGTCCACTGTTCAAAGAGCTGTCTGAAGCACTCATCTAGGTGATGTATGGATGATATGCACTAAACACATGCACTGAACAGAGTGCTAAAGGGTCCCTAAGGAACAGAGGCAATATATGTATATAAATGCAGCCTCCTTCTTTTGAAACTCAAAAAATACTTTCAAAGTCCTCTGGCTCTGAACTGCCTTCAGGACTGCTTGATTTATGGTGCCACGTGTGAGCTTCTGACTAATCACCGCTTCAGCTGACCACATGTACCCCTTCTTTGAGATGTGATCAAGAATCCACATTTGAACCTGTGCAACCATCCAGCTCGTCATTAATGACTGCCACAGGCAGAGCCCCGAGAGTGACTTTGGGCTGAAGTTTTCCTCCTTGCAAATCAAGCATCTGAACTGCCTGATGCTGACACAGCTCAGTGCTGTCGCTTTGTTCCTCGCTTTCCGCCTTGGAAAGATGCACGTAAAGAGGGAGCGTTGGGTTCTGACCACAGCATGTTTGCAGCAGTGCACATTCCAACTCAATCCCTGGCACCATCCAGGCACAGGATTGTCATATTGTGGGAGCTGCTCAGAGAAACCTCCTCTGTCTCTGTACCCACAGGCACCCCGCTCCCCTCTTCTCCCCCAAACCCTTTTCCAGTGACCATTTTCTCCTGTTCTCTTCCTGAGAGAAGAAGCCTGAGCTGCAGTGTGTCTCTGGAGCCTTCTCATAGAACACAATAGAATCCTCCTGCTCTTTCCCTGTATGTGGGGCTAGCCCATGAACCAGCAGACACTGGAGAGCTGCTTGTTCAGGCTGTAAATTGTTACCCATTGGTGTCTCATTGTCCTTCCCTGGCAGCTGGAGCTGTCCCTTTTCAGAGCTCACTATTGTCAGAGCTAACTTTAGGGACCAGCATCACTTTCTTTAATCCTTGCAAGATAAAGCGGGAAGGCACTTTAGCTATTTTTGAAGGCTCTGTGGAACGTTGTCTTTTTCTGCAGATATAAATACTTCTACTGGCATCTCACATCCAACTAGTGGGTAAGAGGTGATGGTACAGAAAAATGACATTTCCCCTGCATTGGAAAAAAGAATACTTTTGAGAAAAACTTTGCGAAACTTGGAAATGAAACAGAAAAGCTCTGCGAATTCACACGCACACAAAGGAAAACCGCATATTCCTAAGGGTTTACAATACATCTGCTTTGCCTTCCTCCACCTTTCATCCTCACCTCTGAAGGATGTTCTGAATTTGTCCCTTGTTCCCTGCCAACGCTTCTGCCAGTGCTCCTGCACTGTGTGAGATGCACTCGATCTCGCTGGAGCCACACAGTGGGGCTGTTACCCCACCTGATGAAAGCGGGGCTCTTCCTGCAGCTGCATTTCATGGCAGACACATCCCTAACCTGCAGCTCTTCTTGACCCCCTCGAGGTGTGTTCAGCACTGCAGTGCCTCAGGCTTTTCCCATCTGCAGAGTCAGGGACCCCTCTGGACAGCAGCCAGTTGCATCTCTGCTACCCATTTGGGTGCTACTGGTGGTTGAGTTTCCCCTGATGGCCATCCCTGTCTGCGGAGGAGGCAGCTGAGCCATTCATTATTTAGAGGGAGTGTCTGGTTTTAGAAGCTGGACTCTGGAAAGAGCATCTTCAAAGTGCCTTGGGATAACCCCTGGCACACCTGATTTGAGCTTGGAGAAAACCAGCTCCCTGTGGCTGCATCCTGTTTGGTGGGATGATGCCTGTGCCCTGGCCTTCTCTGGACTTGGCTTTCAGAAGGCTAGGGTCTAAATTTTGGAGTAATGCAGGTGCTTTCATTACCTAGAGCTTTCTTCTGCCTCTTGTCCCTTTGCTTCCCTTCCTGCATGTGAGCCTGTGCAGGAGGAAACGTCACCAGCCCCATGTCGTGTGTGTCCCACTGCTGCATGCTGTGGTCAATGCTTTGACCTGATTCCTTGCCTGGCACAGGTAGCTGAGGGGGGACAGCACTGTTTGCTTACCAAGGGTTAACTCACCCTTCCATGTAAGACACACTGAGAAGTTTGCAAGAACAGTACCCATACCATATGCTGAGGATTTAGCTTTATAATCATCTTGGCTTTAGCAGCAAAGCTGAAAAGAGAAGCATTTTTGTGTTTATTATACATAAGAAGATCTCAGTGGTTAAGAATAGACAGAGCTGAAAATTGAAGGAAAAAAACCCCTCTTTGATAAGCCTTAAAGATTTAAGGGATGGAATCTACATCTGTGTTACCAAAAATACCTCTGTTAAACCTGGCTGCATGTGAGCCCTGACACCCCCACTGCTGTGCATTGCCCAGCGCTACCATTAGTCAAGCAGATGTCAAACTCCACTGTTACTTTCCAGCAGCATCAATCCATTCAGCCTGCAGTATCACTTTCAAGTGGAATCTAAACCCTGTGTGTTTGTTTTAACTTGCTGTTTTCTTCTCTAAACGAATCCTTATATTTTTTTGTGGGAGAATCCCCCGAGGAAGCACACAGGTTGTCGATGTGCACACAGCAGCTTCTCCACATTGAGGAAATGAAAAGGGTAGTTGAGTTTTATGATTCCCTGTGTGGTCGCACAGCCCCTCCGGCTCTTGCTCTCACAGGGCTGGGCTGATGCATCTTGCGCCTGAGCATGGCACTGTGCGATGCTGCAGGGCCCAAACCCACTTTGCCTATAGGAAAACAACCCAGTACAGATGCTCCCTTTGCAACGAGACCTGGAGCAGTGCCTGGGAGCTCCAGGGTCCTCATCCACCTCAGGCTGGAGAGCTGTGGTGTGCCCAGAGCTGTGCTTCCAGGGACATCAATCAGAGGTGCAAATGGGAATAAACTCCACCGTGCTGTGGCTATTGCTGGCAGGGGCACTTTAATGGCTGTGCTTGAAGAACGGCCCCCCTTGTCCATGGGATGCTCAGGGCAGCCAGGGGGAACAAGTCTTCTAATGTGGCCTGGCTCCAACAATGCGTCTCATTTTTCCTTTCCACCCTTGCTCCTCTGCCAGAAGATTTGTCTTCTAAAAATCCATTCAGGCCTTAGATGTGGCCTCATGCCAAGGCTGTTACAAGCTGCCGGGTGCTCTGGCTGTTTTAATAACCCGAACAGGATTAGAGTTCAAGGGTAAGGGTTCAGCACTTTCTGGAAATCAGTTCTGCTTTCACTTGGCCACCCAAAAAGCAGTGGTATGTGAAATTGAAAAGAAATAAGCAAAGCCCTTGTGCTGAGTTCCCCTGCGAGGACGTAGTGGTGAAAGAGCAAACCAAGCAAGAGAAAGCAATCCTACCCTTTAGCCCCTTGCCTATTCACTTCAGGGCGTCATGCTGCCAAGGGTAATTTTTTACGACATAAGCTTTGTTATAGGCCTGTTCCTCCCAGTTTTTCAGTGCCCTGAAGTTTTTCACTGTGGTCTGGGACTTTGCTCATGGATGGTGAATGCACCAGCCAGAGGAAAACAGTTTTGCTTTCACAAACTGTGGTGCTTCTTAAAAACGTTGGTGTGTATTTACAGCCTTCAGGCAACTTATGCCCTTGAGCTTTATGGGAAGACACACATTTATGCTTTGCGCACCTCCAAGGATCTCTCTGGAGTACTTTGATGTTGATCTGTCAGGGGAACCTGGCTGTGCCGTAGGTCCCTAGAGCCACCCAAGCCCCTGTTGGTTTCCCTCAGCAGCCCCAGTCACTCCCATCTACTATGGGTGTCGTGGGACAGGGAGCTGGTGGAAGATGTGCTGTGGATGTGCTGTTCACAGACATAGGTTATATTTCAGGCGTAAAGGAACCGTTAATGCATATCGTATGCCAAAGCCTAAATAACCATTTGGGAACAGGACTTCCCCGTCACATGTTTCAGCCTTCTATCTTCAGTTAAGAGACAAGAATGTTTAAAATGCTCACTGGTGCAGGCTTCCCCTCCTCTCTTCAGACTGTCATCAGCAAAGTCGTAGGTTCAGAGCTATGGTGTGTGAACTGGCTACGCATCCCGGTTGTAACTGAATCCATTTTAGCTAGTTTGGGGCTGGGCTCAGCCTACTCCCACATATTTTGGTGGGAGATCAATAGCTGAACAATTGCTGCTTTCACTGTCTCGTCCTAGGGTGTAACTTCCCTGATGAATTTGCCACTCCTCCGCTTTCTGTGCTTGCAACAAGCCAGGCTGAGTTGCTATCAGGAGGAACTGAGCTGGTTCTGTTATCTTTCTCAGTCACCCTGATTAAAGACGGTTGGTCAAAGATGACTATACCTCCTCTCTGTGTGCTAAAATCCACCCCCAATAACTCGCCCAGGCGAGCATCAAAGTTGCTAAGGAAATTTGCTGCTGAGAGATGCCAAAACGCAAACAAAGCCCCAGCGTTTCATCCTTCATAGCAAGCCAGTGCAGGGGATTTTTCACTGCCTAAAATCTTGTTCATGACATTCAAATGCAGGACACTGAAAATCTGCCCAAGAGGGGAAGGCAGGGAAAGTGTGAAGGAGTAGCGAGGACCCTCAGATGGGTTTTTCTTCCTGACAGTGTCATGGGAACCCACACTTATGATGCTGCCACACCAGCACCAGCAAAGAGACGTCATGTTTGGCAAGAAATTCTTTTCCCTTCTCCTTGGGAACCACAGCCCTTCCTCCTCCTTCAGCTGGAGGAACGCAAGCATGAGTCTGGCCAAGAATGACTCTGGACACTTTCAGTACCTGTAGCCCATGGTTCCTCCTCACCCTGTGGCCATCCCTGTGGGCCTTGCACCAGGGAGCACATCCATACAACCACGGCTCCAGCTTCTCTTCCCGTGCAAAACATGACCCCTTGGCTTCCTTGAGCAGTGTTGACAGTGGTTAGTGGCTTTCTTTGCCTTGAGCTGAGAGAAGATGACCCACTGTATATTGGATGGGGAGAACACTTGCTGCTGGTCATGATGGTCATGTTGTCCAGCAAGGATGGAAAGATTTTTTTCTTCTTAACCTCAGAAGCATCTGGCTTTTCTGCCATTCTCCTTCTACTTCCACCAGCAGGTTATCATTATAGTTTGCTAGGAATGTCCTTTTTGGGGTTGGACTATCAGATGAAATGGAGCAAAATAAGTGCTAGAAATGCTCTTCTGTTTTCTTTCTGTGGAGGTGTAGCTGGAACTCAGCTGTGCTGGCACCCAGGAACAGGGAGAAAGGAAGGTGGATGGGGAAGGCTCTTCCAAGTAGCCTGGGATGAGCAAGTCCTTCATGGGCACTGGTCTCTGTAGGCTTTCCATGATGCCATGTGTTTACAGCTGACCTGTTGCCCCTGTCTCTGAGCCCTGGGGTCAGGCAGTTTCCTGTGCTGGGTCCTGCTATAGGAAGAGTGCACAGGGAATACTCATTACCTGCCTGGGCTGGCAGGATCCCCTTCCTCTACATGCAAACGTATGGATGTGCCCATACGGACAGCACAGTGGAGTAGGCTGATTCCAGAGTGGGTTTGGATAGTTGCTTCTGAGATAGGCTGGGCATCTGTGCTGTGTTCTAAAGCGAAACTTCTGAACCAAAAAATTAAATCTTTCAATTTCACATTTATTATCGTCTCCTTTATTTTTTACATAAGTTCCATATTCTGGTCAAGCTCCAATTCTCCGTGTTAGCTCCATTGCATTGCTCTCCATTTATCATTTTGTACAGTATACATTTTCAGTGGCATTCTTCTGACATATTTCTGTGAGGACTGAGTCACACTGGGGATGGTTTCTCTACCATTTTGGATCCCTCATTCATAGCGGGCAGAAGTGACAGAAGTAATTTTCATAGCCAAGTTGGGTATGCCTTTCCCAAATTGTGTATGGCTTCTGTTTCTGCTTGACTTGATATATAGTCCTTTGGTGTCTTTGAGTCCCCCCACTAAAACAGTTTGCTGGGGATATAATGTCCCCCAAAGGTCATAAACTTCTGCAAAGTTGGTCTGAGCTCCTGGGGGGGTGCTGTGAAAGTCTTAATCCTTGTCAATGATCCAGAGCCGAGCATGTCTTAAATCATGCCATGAATTTTGCAGGTGACACAAACTGGTGCACAGGGACAAGCCGGTTTTTACTGAATTACTTGACAATAGGAGCTGCAGTGAACGTGCATTTTAATAGCGTTCAGTGAAAGGTTGGATTTCTAGAAAGAAATAGCTTGTACCTGAGAAGTGAGGGGTGAGGGGCTATACCCTACAGGGAGCGGAACCTGCCATGGGGGTGAGGGTGCTAGTGAGAACCAAGGGAATGTACCATGCAGTGACTGCAGAGCCCATGTGGGCCATAAAGACACAGGCTAGTAATAAGCAGTTACAATGAGATACAGGGAAACAAAGCCAAAGGACTCATACAGAATGTTTTATAGCTATTTTAATTTATCTGACAACAACATCTTAGTCCACTCAACCAGTAAAAGAAAGAGAAATAGATTGCTGAAGAGTGCTTGGAAAATCGCTCTGGAGAATTCCATTGCTGCTTTTTATTTATTTATTCTTTACTGTGACATCTCTGACATATTTCCCCTTCCTTTCCTTTTCTAACACATATTTGTGCATGGTGATTTATTGCCTTTAAATGAGTTTTCTTCACTTCCTTTCCTCCCAGAAGAACACTTTTCTTCCTTCCAAAGAAGTGACAAAACTGGAATTTCCCATCAGCCTTTGACTGCTGGAGGTATTGCTGCAGGTAAGATGCATCTGAAAGCCAAAATGTTTCTGTTGCCCATTTCCTTGGGGAAAGGCTGCAGCAGCTCCAAGGTCTGTGCACAGACACATCTCTGAGGAGCTCATTAACCCATCATGGCACTGAGGGCACCTCCATGGTGCTCCTGAGCATCTGCTTGGGCTGTTGCTACTGTTCAGGCCTGCCTTGCATCCAGATTGCACAGACACAAGCTCAGCTGTGTCTTCATGTAGGGGCTCCCAGCACAGGAAGGGAAGAGAGGGCTCATGCAGGAGTGAACTCATTTCACAGCAGCGCGGCTCACTGCCTTAGCATTGTCCATTTCCTTCCTTGTGACACCAGAGGGAAGCAGTACACTTCACGGCTTCCCTGTGGCACACTGGGTGCTCACGGAGCAGTGGAAGGTGCCACAGCTCAGCTGCAGATGTCCTCCAGACAGCACCCGAAGTCATAGATCACACCAGGGAGAAGCTTGCTCCTTCGCCTGACCTCCCGAACTTAGCCCAGGCAGAGCATGGGAATAGCTTTAGACTGACAGAGGGGGACTGTGGCTGCCCCATCCCTGGCAGTGCTCAAGGCCAGGTTGGACACAGGGGCTTGGAGCAAGCTGCTCCAGTGGAAGGGGTCCCTGCCCGTGGCGGGGGTTGGAACTGGATGAGCTTTAAGGTCCCTTCCAACCCAAACCAGGCTGGGATTCTATGATGCTACGGCTGCTTTTAAAGTACCTAAAGTGCAACACTTTTGTCCTCAATACAGCTGGGTCCATGTTTGCATGTCCAAGCTTCTTCGCATGTTCATGCAAGGTGTTAGTTTTTGCTCTTGATTTGCAGTCCCTTCCAATCCAGACCATTCTGTGATCTCTTAAACAGTCATCAGTCATCTTCTGCCTGGCTGCTGCACGCTTTTTTCTCCTCCTGACACACTGTGCCCATCCCTCTCTATCCATTCCTCCCTTCCCCCTGTGCTGCTATAATATTCATTTCCCAAAGATCCCTATCTACGCTGAGTGGGGAAAAAAAGAGTAGAAAATTTGCACATCAAAAGAAGGCCACGTCTGCTATCAGGGAAATTAATAAGAATTAGGACCCTTTCAAAGCTGTGCAGCCCAACTTCTGAAATGGAACCAATTAAAAATGTTCTTGAGCTAGAAATTCTCCTGTGCTCAACTCAGGCTGAACAGGCCCCTTCAGTGATGAAAGAAGCTCTTTCCCCAGCTCAGACAACCAGGAAAACATCAGACCCCCAGTTTCTTAGTGAAGAACAGACAGAAATTTCTGATGGGGAAAACCCATCCCATGAGCTGCAGGGAGTCATCTGGTCAGAGAGTAATGCAAAGAGAGCTTCAGGCACCGGCATTTGACAAAGGAAGAACATGATTTGCTTCTAGGGGGAAAGAACAGGAAGAGAAGCCTTTGTGCTATGGCTTCAGTCTCTGAGAAGGGGAGCTTTGTTTAAAACAAAAAGAATGTTCTGGAGATGCTGCTCTCCAGGTTGGTGTTAGTATTATTTACCTGCTTAGAGGAACTGAGCTGTTCTCTGAACCTGCATTTCATGATCTCTGCTTTGTTCCTAGGCAGGGCAGGAATGTACAGCAGAGCAACCAGCATGGGTTGAACTTGGGGAAAGCCAAGCCCAAGGGATGCCAGCAGCACTGGCAACCCTGGCTTCAGCTCTTAAAACACTGACTTGTGAGCATCCCACAGCAGGTCTGAGCTGAGGGTTTGGTGTTGAATCATTTAAAATGGGACTTGGCTCCAAGAGTGCAAAATGAAATGAGAAAAGATGCGCTGAGCCCATCCCAGGCCATGCTCATGGCCTCCGCTATCTCCAGGAGAGAATGTTCAGTGCATGGATGAAGATGCCCATGTTGGAGACAGCTTCTGTAGCCAAATCAAATTGCATATTTTAGAGTCCTGTACTGCCCTTTGCTGCACCAGAAAGTACCAATCCAGCGTGAAGCCATGCTGCTAGGTGAGATGCTTCCTCATGCATTTAAGGAAGCCATGGGAAGATGTGCTGCATGTCTGTCTTGTGCTCTGCTTTGACCTCCCACAGATAGGAATTGCCTTATTTCTCCTCAGCATCTGGGCTTGTAGATGCAGAACTGGCTCCAGATCTCACCACCCCTCCCTATCCCTCGCTGTTCCCCCTGTTTTCCCTAATATTCAATCTAAACCTCCCCTGGTACAGCTTGAGGCTGTTTCCTCTTGTCCTGTCACTTATTACCTGGGAGAAGAGACCAGCCACGTCCTGGTTCCATCCTCCTTTTAAGTGGTTGGAGAGTGCATTACATTCACTGCTGAGCCTTCTCTTCAAATAGATGTAGAATAGAACAGAACAGATATTTTTCACAATAGAAAAGGGTCCATTTTCTCCTCTCCTGATGTGCAGCTGTTAAAATTGCACAGGGCACCCAAGAAAAGGGAAAGGGTGGAGAATGCTGAAGCTGCACCCTTGGTCATCCTAATGCTATTCAGCACAAAGATGGGGCTGTAATGGCACAGAACGCTATTACCCATGTATTCATTCTGGTCACACAAAGAACGTAAAAATGTCACATTTCTCCCTGAGAGCATTGCCTTCATGTTGAATGAAATGTCTATCTCATTTTAAACCTCTCTGACTGGCAGTACTCTGGTGCTGGGATGGGCTGTGGGACCACTGCTCCCATCCACTTGTAGAAGTGCATATAGATCAGAAAGCGCAGTGAGCTTTTAATAATGTGTCTACACAGAGCCTGTCTCGGTGGCTCTTTACACTTTCTGTTGTTCCAGGAAGATAACACTTCACAGAAGCTATAAAAGACACATCATTTCTCAGTGACACTTTGGGACAATACAGGATAAAATTCAATTAAATGCAAAATCCAAAAGAAGTCTGACGGAGTTTCAGGTGCTTTTCAATTCGTCACTTTTCAATATTGCTTGAAATTCCCCAGCACCAAATATCCAGAGGTCATTTCAAAAGCTACCATGAAGAATGTGCCACAGGAGTTCTCATCAGGGACCTCAGTTTGCCTTATGATAGAAAACTCTTTCCATAAGCCTGAAATTCAGGACCAGCGGAAATGCTTCATTGGGTAATTACAGCCGCCTGTATCTTCATCGCTTACTTTGATTTTGCTGGAGCTGGTATTGAATCTGAACCAACACGCGCTCTGGTGCCAGGCAGGTTTATTTCAGGCTTGCCATTCTCCCCGTCTCCTGTTGTTTTGTGATGAAATCCTTTCTGTACCCAGGGAAAACCTCCACACAACTGTGATGACAAACACTTTGTTTTCAGAAAGCATGGGGCAGTAACTGAAGCTCTCTTGCTTCGTATGCGCTGATGAAATCCATTTACATTTTCCTTTGTACTTGGAATAGTATATAGTAGGAAACTCTGTGTGCTTTCCACCAAGGTAAAAACCTAAACTCATCACAGGGAATCCTATGTTTTATATTTAAATGCTTTTCAGGAAAGGGCTGCTTGTTTTATAGACTATCCCAAAGACTGTAGTGGGTTTTGGATGATGTACTACGGTACCAAAGAACTCCCAGCTACCAGCACAATAGCTAATTACAGTACCTGAGAAACAAACCTGTTATGGCTGCAGTATTGATTGTCTTCAGTATTAATTGCTTTAGTTTGCTGAAGACACATTTACAGTAAAGAAGGACAGGTTGTTGAAGTGTTGTACGCCTGTGACTACCATGGAGAGTAAATACTGTGCAAGGGCAGATCCAACTTCCAATCCTCTTGGCTTTTTAACCTGAAAGTTTGGTGTCAAAGAAACAGATAAGATTGTGGGGCAGGAAAATACCAGCTCATTTGCTAAGGCGTGTAGGACAGGGATTTTGTGAATGCAGGAGGTTCAAATTCAGCCCCAGACTGATAATGAAAAACATCTCCCTTGAAAACCACTGGCTGCTCTTTGTTTATGGTCAGTCCCCCTTGGCTCCTGCCAACCTGGTGAGTTGTTGGCCTCCTCTGTCCTATGCTGAGATTCACTTTTATTCTGAAAGTGAAAAAAAGAAATGAAAGATCTTGGAAGCCAAATATTCCTGCTTGGAGCCGTTCATATTTCATAGAGCTATGAGCTCCTCTATCCTCCCCCCAAGCCCAGCCATTTGCAGGGCACCTTGCTGCAATCCTGTGGGCTCACTCCCTCTGCAATGGCTTTCTGCTTCCCACCGGCAGCCACTGCTTTGGCCTCAGAGCTTTCAGTAGATGGGAGAGTTCATCATGAATTTGCTCTGCAGCCAAAGGAAACTCATTCCTGTTTCAGTGCCCCAGGAGAGCGGCAGTAAGTTTTCTGTCTGCTTATGGTTTCCAGCATCCCGCTCTTGCTGTGTTGTCCAGAGGCATCATGTTGAAGGAGGAGGTTGTTTATGATGCCCATGTGTCTACTTATCAACTCACCCTATTTCTCCTTTGACACAGGGGTTTTCCCAGCTGCTACTTTGACTGAGTGGTTTAATGCTGTGATCTCCTAACACAGCTCCAGGAAGTCTCTGCTAGGACAATGAGACAGAAATTTGAAGGCCAGGCCCTTGATCATAGGAACAAGAAGAATTTCTCAGCCAAAGATAGATTAAAATCTGTGGGGATGTGATGCAGTCTTGAATCTGAGAGAGCCCTGTGGCTGGTCTGCTTGGACCTTCTCTTACAGAGAACTCCGCAAAGAAAAGGCTTTTACATCCAAATCCCAAGGCTTTCTAGAGTAAAGCCTATAATATTTAATTTATAAATAAAGGCAACTCCAAGGAGCTAGAGAAAAAAGATGAATATAAATAGGTTTATGTGTATATCTTCATCTTTCCTGTGAGTGGTTGTCTGCACCCAGGCTTGGCCTCACGTAACGCTGGGGCTTTGCTGCTTGTGGTGAACTCTACACAGCTCAGTCTGTCTCTAAGAGGGCTTTTTCTACTGCTTCTTAGCTTTGTTCTCTGCTCCTCAGTCTTGTCAGTGGTTGCTCAGTCTCACCTGGAGCTGCAGGCTCCCCACTCCCTGCTGTGCCTCTTGTCCTCCTGCCTGGTGCCCCCAAAACCTTCACACTCCTGGCGCTGTGCTGCTCCTGGGGCAGGAGCATCTTTCCCTTCATCCCTCCCTCTGAGAGCTGCCAGCCCTGCTCAGACTCCCTCAGGGAAGGGAACCCACAGCAGGATATGTGGAGTTTGGGGAGGATCCTCAAGAGGAGGGACAATTTAAAGCATGAAAAGCCAGAGAAGCTGCAACTGCCTTTGTTCAAACATAAGCTAAGACTCTGGATCATCACATTTGCTGCATCCTGGAATTCACTGTTAAAACCTGCAGGAATGGTGCTGCAGCCTGTGCAGGAGCTCTCTTCTGGCACCTGGTGATTATAATATTTCAGAGGAAAGGCAGATTCATTTCTCAATGGGTAGGTGACACGTATTTATCTTCTGAAAAAGTAGTTCAGTCTTACTCGTGCAGATGTTTACATCAGTTCTCCAGTCGCTCACTGGTAACTTTAAAGATCATTCTCTAATGATTAATGACTGGTAATATTAGAAAGACAACTGGATGCTGAGATGTGTGCATTAAATCTGACAATTTGTTTTAATTAGTGTAAGAACCATTACTGGGTAGTTCATCTCTGCTATCTGAAGTGCAGGCCTTTCGGAAGTACAGCGTTGGCAGACACAAGGCAAGAAGAGGAGAGTGGCATTTGGGAGAAGGTATAATTTACACACATCAATTTCCCCTCCAAAAAGTGTGTACACTGAGCATTTGATTTTTGTGTTCTAGTGCTGCACAGTGAGACAGCTTTATTTGTCAAAAGCCCGTATAGGGGCTTTGGGAGAGATAAAACCCACAGACTTCACAGTAGCTGGAGCTAGCTGTACTGCTGTATGTGCTGTAGCATCACAGCCCGGTGTGTCAGTCAGGCTGAATTGGAGCAGCAGGGATGCAAAAGAACCCTGACAGAGCAGAGAAGCCAGGAAAGGTTCTCCATTTCTTCTAACACTTGCTCAGTCGTGCCACTGCTGTCTCAGGTTTTAAACCATGATTTAAACCTCAATCAAAGGTGAAGCATTCAATTCTGCTGGAATGGCTTCAGCTGGGCCTTCCCTTCTATTGGGGAGCTGCCCTATCAGTTGGCTTACAATCTATGTCTGCGGTGCTAATGGAGATGCTCTCAAGCCACGTTTCAGCCGTTGTACAAACAGGACTCTGCCTTTCCTAGGCCAGGGCACAGGCAGGTGGTTCCTCACAGCAAGGATGTGGGGACATCTAAATTCTAGTGCTGTTTTGGAGTGTTGTGCAAGCGCAGGAGGACCAATCCATCATCGCTGGGACAGGTTAATCTGATTTATCAAGTCTCAGCTAACAGACCGAAGAGTGATTTCTTCTCACTGAGAATGTGGAGGAGTCACGTGTGCTTGAACATCCAGACAGGATCTCACTTCATCACTTAAGAAGCCATTAAGCAGTTGAGCAGCTGGGTTCAGCCTCGTACACAGAAGGTGAGGGTGCTGGCTGCAGGAGAACCACCAGGGCAGGGAGCAAACACCACTGCAGCCACCTTCACAGGGCCAATATCATCTCCCCTGTGCACCTGCCCAGCTTCTCCAGGGATGGGCATAGGTGGTCCACCCACGGAGGGTCTACCATGGGGAAAGGCTGCTCTGTAAGAGCCTGACTTCCGTGTTCAAGTCCCAGATGGGTTCGAACTGGAGGCCAGCACGAGACAGCTCCCTCCCAGTGCTGTGGATCTTTTGCCCCTCTTTCCTTCATGAACACAGCAGGCACAGTCAATCATAGAGGTGTGTAAAGCATGTATGGCAACCATGGCCAAAAGAGGGAGGACATGCTGACAGTGTCTGAGGCTCCTTATCTCTTCCTAACTTCAGGGCCATACCTCCAAATCTTTCCACCTCTGCATCTGTGCCTATTTTAAAAAGCACTGTCCTATTTTACTGACACTTCTGCAGTGGCTTTGCTGCCTTGGCTAGTGAGAGCTGCAGTAAACTTAGCTGCAATGTACTGCTTGCTCGTCTAAAAGCAAGGCAGCAGGCAGAGCAAGAGGAGGGTGAAGAAAGAGCCAAAATTACAAGAAATGCTGGAGAAAGACTGTGCAAACATAGAAATCAGTAAGAAATATGAGTTAATTCAGTCCATGTGGTGGGTCCCTGTGCTGTGTCTAATTTTACTCCTAAATTTTCACTGCTTCCAATGCCTTAATTAGTAATCACATGCTTCAATATTAATGATAATTGCAGTTGATTTTATACATGAGGGGAGGGTGTGTTGGTGACCTGTTGGTCTGGTGGTCACTTGGCCTAGTGGCCCCTTGCCAGGATGTAAGGGTTTTCCCTCTCCACTTACTTTCCTTTCAGAAGGGCTCAGAACAAGGGAGGTCCTCTCCTTTCTTCCTCATGTCCCTCTCCCATATGGCTCGCCTCGGTGCAAGCGCCACACCACCACTTGCCATTCTGGGTCCGGACTGGGTGAGCACAAGCTGTTGGGTCAGGGGAGCTGGGCCAGCAGCATCCTTTTGCCGACTGTGCACTACTCACAGTTCCTGCGCTCTGGTTCGGCTGCTTTCTCCACACCAAACCCCACAGTGATTTACGACCAGCGAGGATCATTGCTGTCTTCTGTTTCTTCTTCTGCCATCTATTGCTGTGTGTGACCGTGTTCCAGCTCCAGGCTCATTGCCGTGACCCTGGGGAGCTTTGCTGGCTCCTCTGTGGTCCCCACACTCCCCCCTCGCCCGGGTGATGCGCTCTGATGGGCTGTCTCTGGTGGTCTGAGAGCGGCACAGCGAGGGCTGACAAATCTCTCCCACAGGAAAATATTAACTCCTAAGGAAATGCATTGACAGATGCGAGTTGTTCATTCTGCTGGCAATGTTCACATTGAGGAGACCATTTTCCTCCTAAAAGCCAATCTGGCCATGCTGAACACCACATCTTCTCTTCTGACACACCTCAGTAAAGGCTGCAAGGTACCTCCTGGCTCTCCAGGAGGTTGTTGAAATACCTTCTGTGCTCCAGGAGACGTTGGGTCTGAGAGCTGAGTGCTGATACATAGCTCGGTAGCACATGGGAGCCAGCAGTGACTTGGCCAGCACACTGACTTCAGCTGGAGGCTGTGCATGGCAGGAGCAGTGCTCCAGAGAGGTGCGTGCAAGCAGCCCTCGAGGTCATTCTTCAGACAGCTCACTAAACGTAATCTATGGTCGGTAAGTGACGCAATTTAAGGAGTTACGAGAGTTCCATTCTGGTTGTGGCAAGCTGATGAGCTGGCACACAGTTTTAACCCAGTCCTCCAAGATCCTCTCGTGACTAAGGGGAATACTGGCACTCTGCATTATTGCTGCAGCGTGTTGCTTCCAAGGGGGGTGACCAGCTCCAGTGACAACACAAGTTGAATGTACAACCTTTCGCTAACTGCATGGTAAGATACGTTTATCTCAGCAGTGGAATTGAGGAGATCACATTGCCTAACCAGGGGGGAGAATTCAGCTTTAAATTCTAGCCCAGATAAAGCATACATTTTCATTCACAGAAGCCTTATATAGGTATTCTGGCATTTCCCAGTCACATATTTCTGTAACTGCCTCACCAACGACACTAACAGCACACAGCGATTCTATCTTTCATTCTTTATGAATGCGTCTTTGCAGTGGAATAGCTCCTTGCAGCAAGCATGGCAGTTTACTTATCTATCACTTCAGCCTGGGGTCTGTACCATTCCTAAATGCTGCTGTTCCAGCTCTATCTGCCCCAAACCTGTCTGTTCCACAGAAGACCATTCTTATGGGGTCTTCCTGAAAGAGACCTTCTGCCGTGTTACCAGTTCACTATCTGCAGAAGGTTGCATCACTTTGGCACCTCCAAAGTTCTATTATTAGGCACTGTAATTTCAAAACCCTGATCAAGCTGGTCTGAATTCAGCGTTCACCCTGCTTTAAGCAGCAGGTTGGGAGATCTGGTGAGCTCCTTTCCAATGTGAATAGTTCCTGATTTTATGTTCCGCTTGCTCAAGACTGTGTGATATATCTCAGAAAGCCCTCCTCTACCTGCAGTGCCTGTGCATCACACGGAACCAGGCACTGCTCCTGCTTTCCAGCTCTAAATCAGGCCTGTAATAGCCGCATGACTCAACGCTGGCCACAGCTGCCGTATCACCGTGCGTTGCTGTTGTTGTGCTCGGTTTTGTCTGCAGTGTGAGCTGCGAGGTGCCGTGTCATTGTTTAGCTCTGAAGTGATTCCTCTCACTGTGATTGCCATCCTGTGGGTACCCAGCAGCTCCCATGACGCAGGATGGTGTTGCGCCCACAAACTGCCTGCTCCTTTTTCTCAGTGCAAGTGAAGTTCCGTAGTATTCAGCTGCCGCGCTCATTAGACACAGACCTTTAACATCACAGGCAGGAGCACCAGCTGAGATTTGTCTTCCCAGTGGCAAGCACGGAGCGTGCACGGCCTTCTGCTCTCAGGCCCTGCAGACACAGCAAACACTTTCAAACCCGGAGGAGCCCTTTGTCATAAATGCTGACACATTGCTTTCAAACACTGGCATCAAAGCATTAAAGGAGTGACAGAGACAGGGCTCTGATCTCCTTTGAGAAGTGCCTCCTCTGCCCTCAGGTTTGGTCCCTGTGGCACCAAATCCTATCTGCTTTTGCCTTGACTTTTGGACTTTGGGTTGCGAGGATAGAAGATGACTCTGGTGAGATGCTGCAGGACAGTCTCTCACCAAGCACAGGTATCTTCTCTGCAGAGGGGGTGCAGGAGAGCCCTGCAGCATTGCTCTGCTGTGGGGTAACAGTGGTACCCATCCAGGGCTCTGGGGAGGGAGGGCTTTTCTCTGGTTCTGTTTTGGAAATGAAAAAGACTGATGATTAACAATCACTGTCTGAACAGGGATTATTTTACAGGGGTTGTTTAACGGTGATTACCAAATGCACTTGGGTTAAAATCGGCGTATCCAGATAATTGCATCAAAGGCTTTAAAAAGATCAGGCTGAGGAATTCTCTGAAACACTAATGGAGATTTCCAGTAAATGTGAAGTGAAGGGGAAGCTCCAGAGAGCTGGAAGAAAGGCTAAACGACTGTTACAGGTAACTCCAGCCGTGGGGAAAACCACAATAAGCATTAGGGCAGCTGAGTAATGAAGAGTTAAAGGAAGACTAAAAATAATTGAGGATTGATGCTGGTTTCTTGAAATTTGGTTGTGACCAAGGTTTGCTTTTTCATGGACAAATTCTATTGTTTTGATGCAATACTCTTCTGGACAGTATTTGACTTGCAATTGGGAAACATTGCCTTGCAGTAGAAAGGCAAGTGAGATCCACCAGGATAACTATTTGGGAAAGAGATTTGTGTATTGCTATACAGAAAATTGCAGCTGTGGATACTGTCATATGCATCTGCTGGACAAGCTCAGGGCTGCAGAGCTGCCCAGCAGTCTGAACATCTCCATAGTGTGGAAATGCCACGGTGAAAACTTTTTCCCTTCTTAGATCCGGTGACTAAGTGCTAACACCCTGAATGTGAGCAGAAGTCCCGTGAGGGATCGAGTTTCCCACAAATGCCTATCACATACTGGCAATGGGATAGAGGACATCAGCAATTACTGTTATACTGACAAAGAAAATCAGAGCTGAGGATAACAGCACCTACTACTTGCTTTCTGGGCTGATGGATAGCAATCCCACATCCCTGAAGGGGAAGCAAGTAAGCAAGAAGGAAATAGGCAGTGGCACGTGGAAATAGGAAATATTCCCTATAGGAAATAGGGATGTGGCCAGGAAAGGGTAGAAGGGGCAAAGAGAGGGTGGGTTGGAGAGGGTTTCACAGGTGCCTCAGCCTGAATCCCCAGGGGCTGCTGCTCTCCCACTTCAAGGGTGAGGAATGAGCGAATGGCTCTTCTTGAGGCAGGGCTTTGGAGGTTCTCTACCCTTTATGGGGTGGTGTGGTTGGATCTGAGCCTCAGAGGAAGAGGCAGCAGGGTTGGAAATGACCCTGGGAGGAGACCTGATTCGTCAGATGGTGTGGAAAAGTATTTGCACCCCAGTGACATAATATTCAACAGGGATTGAATGTGTTAAGCAGATGGTGGTGATTTGATAGCACATGGGTTCACTCTTGTTATCCTTTCGGCATACACAGCAGGGATTAGGATCAGTGCAGAGGTGCCTCACATAACACACAGATACTGAAGAGAAAGAGCTGAGGTAAAGCAGGGGTAATTCACCACCACAATAGATTACCAGAGGCTGGTTTGGGCTCACTGAGATTGTACATTTTCCTATTGAGCTTTTGGTCTTTTTCTAAAAGAACTGGTCTGATTTTGCTGCACATAGTAGGCTTGAAGAGGAACAAACACAGATAATACCCTGGAAGAACATTTATAGGTGACCAGGTAGTCTTCCTGGTCTTACTACCTGTGGGGTTCCTTTCACTTCATGTTACACATGCTGTTCTGCTGACTGACAGAGGACACCACAAAACAAGCACACACTAGCTGTATAACATGCTCAGTTTAAGCTAAAGCACGCTAAAGCCAATAAGCACACAAATGTGAGTCAGGTAAGCATCTCTCTCTATATAGTGAATAAGTACAATAAAGAGCGTTGGCCAGGTGCCCCAGTGAGGCCAAGTACGAAGATCTTAGAGCAGCTGCACCCTCATGTTTTCCTGTCTCTTTCCAACCAGCAGTCACAATAAACATGAACATATATACTGCGCCAAATACACTGTGGCGAACAACATCCTTTGCTATGTTCCTCAGTCATGAGAGGGGATCAACTCTCAGTCAGGCTCCCATCCGTTACACATGCTGTCCGTGCCACAGTGGGTGGGGAATGAAGGCAGCCCCTCTTGTAATGGTTTTTAAAGCCTAATTCTGAAGCAGATATTTGAGAAAACTTAGAGGAAGTCAATGTGTGAAATCCCATTAGCCAATGTTATCCCGAGTGACTGGTGGGTTCACTGGGAAGACTCGATCTTACAAGTTTATCATGTGGCCTGAAGAGAAAAGAGAATGCATTTATTTGTGAATGACCTACATGAGACAACTGATAAGAAGAAGTGGATGATCTTTAAGGTCTCTTCCAACCCAAACCAGTCTTTGATTCTATGATTCTGTGCTTCTATGATCCTGTGATGACATTGGTACCTAGAGCTCGGTGTCAGACAGAGGTGATCACACACAGACTCAAGTGCTGTGCATCTGGGACAGTCACTGTGAGGTTCCAGCTTTCCAAACAACCTTTTCGTGGTCTCTGTTGGAAACGGATCCGAACTCCACCACAGGCTGACAGCACAGCTGTAAACCATGACATACACTGAGTAAGTTGCTTACATCAAATAGTAGCAGAAGCTCCTGAAGGCCCTCACCTGGACAGGTACTGGAACATCAGCATTGCCATTCCCTACAGTTTCAATACACAGCGATGGGATGGCAGCAGAAACACAGGCTTCTGGAAAGAAGGGTGGAGGACCTGGGTGCAGCACCAGCACAGGTCTGAGGTGTTAGTCTGGGCTTTAAAAGAATCAGAGGGAACAATGGGCATCTCAGTGCACGATGCTGGATTTACTGCTACTACTGAAATAACATTGACTGGCAAACATGACTCTTTGCAGCCTTTCCCAGGACTCAGTTTTCCCGTTAGTGACAGGCATAGGCTGATAAAATAGCAAAGGGTAATGAAGGTTGCACGGTACTGTGAAATATTGCACTGTAAGAAAAACGGTACCTCCATAATGCCAACAGGGCTTCATTTTTCTTTCTGTGTGGATAAACGTGCTCTTTTCTTTTTGCTACAAGGCAGCTGGAGTCTTATTTGACCCTTTCCAGTGTGTTCAACTGCCTTGTAGCGGCGGCTGTTGAAGTCTCAAAGGTCCCAGTGAGATGTCGGTGCTTTCTGTCTCCTGCACAGGGTGAAGATCTCAGCCTGCTCAAAAAACGCAGGAATCAAGTGAGTTGCAAGAGTCATTTGATCCACAGACAGAAGCAGAGACCATAAAGAGCTAACTGAGCCAGCTGGCCTTGGCATTAACTTCTCCACCTTCCATATGCAGGGAGTATCCAGAAAGAGGAAGGGACAACCAACTGACTGGTATTTTACAGTGCGAATGGTACGAATACCAGGTTTTGAACATTACTGGAACTGTGCCATGTGTATTTTAATACAGGTTTTCTAACATGGCCAAATGAGGCAAAGAAGTTATTGCATGAAGGAAATGGACGTCTGATCTGGCTGTTAGAAATACTGAGAGGACACCCATGATTTGTTAGAAACAAATAACAGCCTTTTGGAGGTGCCACAATTTACACTGTACCCATTTGGCATTTTTAGGCCTATTATTAAATATTAACTATGAAATCATCAGGATTCCTTTCACTGTAGACATTCTTAACTACCTAGCTTTGAGCTAACTGCCTTAAAAAGTTGCCAGGTTTCTAGGTCTCCAGAAGAAGCCCACTTAAAGAGATAAAGTTTGGTTTTCACCTTGGGTACAACGGTTTATAGTGATAGGGGAAGGGGCAGAAAGCTGCAGTGAAATGCTGATTTACATCCAAGTAGCACCCCTTTGTTCCTGATATATGGCAGAACATCAGGATAGTGGTAGAGGAAGGACTAAAATTCAGAGCAGCACTTTCATGGTGAGGATCTGGTTTAGGTTATGCACAAGGATGGCTGTAGGACACAGGATGAGGACATCTCACTCTGGTTTAAAATTGACCTGCTTGATAAGAAGTCCTCTCCCAAAGAGGTACACAAGTCCCCATATGCGAGAGAAGAACTGCCACTCTATAATCTGCCCCATGATCTGCCTTGAGGAACTGTTCCAGGTGAGTTACAGCTCTGCCACCTTCAGCCCGGTGTAGACATCCAAGGATGGGAACAGGAGGCAAAGTGCCCAAGCTCCTGAGACTGCAAGCTTCAGTGGTTCCTCTGCCTTTGGGGCAATGTATGACTGTTTGCTGATGACACAAAAAGAGTGTCCAGAAGCATCGTCCCCACACCCAACACCTTGAACCAGGAGGTTTTGCCATCTGGGTGAATTCTGAATATGCCCATAACATGGCCTGAAAGATTTCCTCTGTACTTAACTGGACCAATTCCCAAGTCAACAAAACTTAATGAAAGCAATTTGATAACTCCCCCCCCCCCCCCCCCCCCGATTATGGAGTGCACTAAGAAAGGTCTCTCTTTAATGACCAAGTAGCAGGGTCTTTGCTCTCTTGTGTCACAGATATCTTAGTTCTCTTAAGTGCATTCCCCACTGCTCTCTACAGCAGACTGCAGCACTGAGGTCAGGAGAGGCTTGGAATGAAGGGCACTAATCAGGAGTCAGTCCCATGGCTCCTGAGAACTTTGTGTTTCCTATCACTTTCCTGACTCCACAAAGGGAAGGCTGTTCCACCTATTAGCAGGCATTTAATAACTATAAATAATTACTGGATGGTATAAATTTTAATAATAATTATTATAATTCTTAATGCAGCCATTAATCAATTAATTATTATTGAGATAATAATTACTCAAAGATTTATAACTCCAGTTAATGCTTTTTAATTAACTTTATTTGGTGAGGTGAGGAAGTGAAATAAACCCATCCTGCCTCATTGGGCAGTGGGACTTCCCTGCTTTTTTTCTAGGGTGTAGGCACAACTCGTGTTTTTCCCCACATTGCTGGACATGTCCCACACTTGCAAATGCCCCCTTGAGAGGCAAGGCACTGCTGCTGTTCTAGCTTATTCTGGGATACCACAGCATGGTTATGGAGCTGGCCATCACTTTTTAGCCCTCTGCAAAGGAGCTGTTATCCTGGAGCTGCCAGTCCCCTGCATGGGATACTGGTACCTCGAACTGAGCATGGGAGAGGGGGTGCTCTGGATGGGAACAGTCCTGATCTGCCCAGCAGGAGACTCTGAGGCAGAGACTGGTCTTGACTGCTCCCTATGGTTTAGGCATCATGTTCAGACTGGCAGGAGGAGGGCAATTCATAGCCTGGAAACCTTGAGTGGGATCATGGCTTTCAGATAAAGCTGTATTAATGCCTGAGCAATGCTGCTGTGAATGGGATGAGTGTTTAGTTTCAGGATAGGAAAAATCTCTTCCCTGATTCTTGGTCATGGGAGATTCCTTCCCAATAACCAAGGAGAAACTCCTTGGTTGGGGTGCTCCTTTCCATGGAAACTGTGCTACTTTGCATGAAATAAAAGATCCACGAACCAGGAAACCACAGGACTGCTCCTGTCACCATCCTCACTGTACTGTGTCACCATCACAGAACTGTACTCCCCTACAACATTCAGAAATGGAAACATTCAGATGTGAGCCCTGCAATTCCATGGATGCTACTGAAGGACACATCCCAGCATCCCCCATGATGTATTTATTCATCCAGCTACAAGTATCTGAAAGCCCAAGTCAAATGTACTCATTCTGGAGCCAAGCTGTCTAACTTTCAGCACCCAGGTTAGGAGAGATTAATTACATTTGTACTATTGGCCATCAGCAGGCAAGAGAATAAAGCACTGGTAAGACACTCTTGTAGGGCAAGGGAGGAGCTGTGCTTGGAGCACTCATTTGGTACAAGTTGGAAAGAGCCTTTTGACATCTGGAATAGCAGATATGCAGGAGCCGAGGCTCAGCACACCAGGGTCTGTTACAGGATGCTGGCGAAAGAGGCATTACAGGTGGCAGAGTGGAGATCACAACTCAGGACAGGCCATAAAGGCCTTGGAGATGACGAATGTGCAAGCTGACCCTGGCCAGCCGCTAAGGTTTCATTGACAACCAACCCTCTCTTGTGGCATTTCCCTTGCTCAGGTCAAATAATTTTTCGTTGTATCATCTATATTCTTCCTCCTGAGCATTTAATACTTAGGGATTACTTCAAAGAGTCTCTCTATTGCTTCGCTGATGAATGGAGCCTTTGCAAGTAGTCCCCCAGGTCAGAAACAGTTTCAATTAATTTTACTTCTCTCCTATATGGATAACCCTCCCGGTCCTCTGACGGAGCATAAAATGTAATGTGTCAGGTTCTTAGTTTCAAATTGACTTTTACCTGGGATTTCAAAATGAATTAAGATCTGATGCGAGTTCCGTTTTGTCAGGAGATTTTGTACTGGGTCAGTAAGTTACAAGAGGCATCCATGCCTCCTGCCTCCGTAAGGCATCGTCCCTGGGAGGGGGCTCCCAGTCTGGTTCTTTGGGAAAGGATCCTACCAGGGTTTTCATTTTGCTCCTCCAGACAAAGTTCTTTACTAGAGTAACACAGGAACATGAAATACCTGCATTCAAACACAACAATCTACATGCTTGGGATTACACATTCCAGCGAGCTGGAGTTAAATTGTGTCATTGTCTGCAAATGGCAGTTTTCCATCTGCTTTTGTTTAGGGTCTAATGACAACAGGCACAGTACAAAAGAAGATCATTCTTCTTCCTGTATGACTTTAAGGTTATTCCCAGCTTCACCTCTCCACAGTTAAAGCCACCACCAAAAGAACTAATGCAAATAAAAGTAAGGGGTGTTCTTACGGATTTCTCACCCCAAAATACTCCCAAGTCACACTCTGCAATGTTCTCTGAGGAATGGGTTTCCAACAAAGAGGACAGGGCTTGTCAAGAAGGGGTATTGGGAATAAACTAATGGTACCATTATTCTTCAAGCTCACTGTGGTGTGGACACAGTTTCCCTTGGGGCTCGTAAGACAGCCTGGAGAAGCTCCCATGGTTTCTGAGCAGATGTAGGAGAGTGCCATGATGTAAGTGAGCACATGGGCATCCAACACATGAGCGGTTCATTGCTGTTAGGAACAGAGAAGACAATTCTTTATTCTTTGGCATTGATATTCCCCTTCTGTAACTTTCCTGTCTCACAGGAGGCTCAGACTCCTTTGCAAGGATTTACCTTGATGTTGAACTTGTATCCCAGCAAAACCTGTTTACCCGCAAAGGGGCAATTCCCTCTCCAGGAAGCTTGAGGCTGTTTAAAGACAGCCTGTAGCCATCAGGGGAGCATGTTCTGGCATACATCTGTGGGACAGGCACATAGCTTTAGGGGATGGAGAATACTTCCAGCCCTTCCAGTCTGTATTTACTATGATCTCCTTGACTTCATGGCTTCTTGTTATCTTTTCTCACCCATCTGCTACCTTGTGATTACTTCCGGTGATGTATACTGCAGGGAGACTGTGCCACCGCAGGGAGATGCTGCTCAGCTCCACTTGCTCAGCCTGTACCATTTGTGTAGTTGTCTAACATCTTACATCCTCTTTTGTCTCTGTAATTTTGGGTCATGTAACCCTTCTGGGACTCTCAAGTTATTTAAATACCCTCTGTGCTGAGGAGAACAACCTTCATATTCTTGCTTTTTTTTTTTGGAGCTAACTTACTCATTTAGTATTTGCTCTGGGCTTGAGTTTCAAAGGAAAATCTTGGAGTGTTTTGCTGTTCACTTTGGTTGCACTTACTCTATTCATGGAAATTGCACAGAGACTGACTTTTAATTAGCTCCAAAGCTGTGTGATATCTTTGGGAGCAGTCAATACAGCTACTGGGCTTCCTTTATTTGTGGAAAAGATGTGAAAATAGAACCATGTAGTTCCCCTCCAGAAGGGAGCTAAAGAAATGGTCCAATTTCAGGTAGTGGCAAGTTCTCTGCAAGTTTGTTTTTGCAAGAAAAAAGAAGGAAAAAAGGAAGCACAAAGGAAAGATGAGGAAAAAAGAAGCATTTTTTACTCTGTAATGAGGTACAACTGAGCTCACATACCAATGGGGGAGCTGACAATAATGTATGGCTTTAATTAGCAATCAGGATTTGAGGAAGAGCTTATTATGCTAATAGTTTCAAAGCTTCCCAGTAAAAAAGTGCCTATGGAGAGATTTGCTAATGACAAGGAGATCTCCATTTTGTAATATAATCGTGTAATTCTCTAGACAATAATTACACATTTCCTTGCATGTTTGTTATGAAACTCTGGACTTCACATTCCATGCTGTGTGCTCCCAGTGGACCGAGAAAAACGAGATATAATGACCCAAAACTTCTATTCCAGAAGTTTGTTGTTTTCCTGTCCTAAAGGGAATCTGCCATGCCGTGGATTCAAATGGAAAAAGCACCAAAGTTCGATACTGAGCTCAGTTGACTGGAAATGAAGCAGGACCCAACTGCTGAAGTCAGTGGGATGTGGCCATGTTGAAGCTGGAGTAAGCTCATGGTCAGATGAGTAGTTTCAAGGCTGAGCAGTGGCTGGTGGGGGGATTTACCAACCAGGTGTTGGTAACTCTAAACTCACAGCTGCAGGATTCAGGGCTCACTGAAAGTCACTGTGTGGCCCACGGAAAGGTGTTTAAGAATAAATGCTTCCAGGGATAACACGCTTTCTGCAGGCTGGAGTCAAATGTGCTCCTAAGGAGCAAGGAGCAGAGGAAGCATTTCTCCCAGAGGACACAAGGTGCAGGGGCTTGATAGGGAGAGGATGGAGGCACGAGTTCCCTTGGCGCTTCCACAGCAGGGTGAAAACCATCTCAGCTCCCCTTTGTAACTCTTCCTTACCAAAGCAGAAGCAGGAAAGACATGGTAAGGGTTCTATATTCAACCCAAGACACTGCAATGGTTGAGGAGCTGAATGACCAAGCTGCCGATCACCCTCCACCCTGCCGTTAACTACTGGCTTTCTCAGTCTGGTGCTTTCCCTCCATGAGCACTGAGCTAAACTTGCAGTGACCCGGGAACGACAGGCAGGAGATGCCTTCTGACCGTATGCCTGGCAGGCTCTGCTGCAGGCAAACCCGGGTCTGTCTGCCTGTGCGCACCCAACACTCAGGTCTCTCTTCTCACTAGGATCTTCTTCCAGGGATTTCAAGTACTGAGCCAGACCTCCCCTGGGAGAGCAGAAAAACCCTGCAAAGCTCAGTATTCTCCTTACTGCAGTTCACCGCATCTCTTTCATCCATCACTGCAGGGAGGTCCGAGGCGGGGTAGACCTTGACCGTCATCTGGCTGCACATGTGGAGGCCAGAAGGTCTCACATGCACCCCTCACACGCTTTATATTTGAAACGTGTGGGCTATTTCTAGAGGCACAAGAATGTACATTTGTGTGTTTAAAGCCTACCAGTCCCTAATGGAGGTATTCCTGTTTTCTGTGGCAGGATCTTAGAATCATAGAGTGGTTTGGGTTGGAAGGGTCCTTAAGGATGATCTAGTTCTACCCCTCTGCCATGGGCAGGGGCATCTTCCATTAGACCAGGTTTCTCAAAGTCTCGTGATGGGCAAAACCCATAGGAAACCCATAGGCTAAAAAGACCTGCACTGGTCTTTATTGTTATTCTGGCCTGAAAGTGCTGAGCCCCAGCTTTGATCTCTGTAAAGTAAAGAGAAATCTATGTGCAAGTTACTTCTCACAGTGAAAGGTCACCCAGAAGTATTGCACTTGTGTCCATGGCTCTCACTTGGGTTTAACCACAGATGTGCTCTGGGCAATTCCCACCATCCAGCTGCATGTGCAGGCCTGTTGCCTGGCAGAGTAACCAGAACCCACAACCGCCCAGGGATGTGGCGCCTGGGGACATGCTGCCTGCTCTAACCTCCTCCTCCCAGAGAGGGAAACATTCTTCCCTAGCTTCTAACTGGAGAAGGAAACCTCCCAGGAACAGCACAAAAATCAGTGGAATAAACTGTTTTGAATGCAGAGACATTCGTGAAACAGGGAGGAAAACCATTGTCAAACCTTGCTCCCAGAGCAGCAAAACCAGGTGGCTGAAGGCAGCATCCCTGATTCCCAGGATTGGTACGCGGAGAGGAACAAACTGAAGTAGGCTGAGAAAAAACCTCCTAAACCCCCCAAAACCCTCCACCTCTCCACCCCAATACCATGGGACTGACAGAAGAAGAACCACACATCAGCCCCTCTCACTGCTGAACAGGACCAGTGTCTGTTATGAGCATGTCATGTCATGTCGTGCTGCTGTAAAGTCCAGGTTGTTGCCTGGCTCCTGCAACAGTGACTCTGGACAAATGCTTTCACAAGAGTAAAAGAACTGAAAGTTGAGGCTGATTTTCGTCAGCTTTGTACAGTTTGGGCATGAGCATAATGTTGAAATCTGGAAGGTTTTCAGGCTTCTTCAATACAGGTGATTTAACCTTGCTCTTCTAATCCACATAACATAGAGTGACCAGAAAGGGGACTAAATTATGTGATAATGTTATGTGGGAGACCACAAGAGTGCCGTGTTTCAGGATATCAAAACAAACCTCTCAAACCAAAGATCATGTTTCTACAAGCAACGTTATGTCCTGTAGTCCACTATACACTGAGATGACCGATAGTGGAGAGTTCAAAGATGAAAATGATGCTCTTTCAAGATTGCAGCACAGAAATATGAAAGCCAGAAGTTCAAACAAATTAACATTTCAGCCAGGAAATTAGCCATTAAAATGCTTTATCGTTTTCTTGTCTGCCTATTTCAAACATCTGCAGGGGATTTAGTGACTATGGGATGGAGTAAGCAAATGTACTAAAGGAGTGAATGCGTTTTGTTGTGGGGTTCAGTCTCACAGGTGGTTGACAGAGAGTGTGACAGTGCTCACAGAATGCAGCTTTGCAAGAGCTACTGATAAATGAGACCCACGCACCCTGCCCCCTGGAGAAGCCCCAGGAACACTCCAAGATTGCAACAACCATTGGAGCTTGTCCAGGTGATTCATTCAGTAATCCACAAATTCCTTCAATATTGCTGCTGAAACCTGCTCTGTCAGCTCCTTGTGGTGGAATCATGTTTTGTTCTTGAGAAGAAAGCAGGATCCCTCCTGGCATCTCAAGGGATATGGATTGGGGTATGGACCCCACATCCTGGTCAAAGGGGTTATATGAGCATGAGCTTGGAGTTTCGGTTCATTTCTCATTAGTGAAATCACATCATCAGTGGAGCATCTAAAGGAGACAGATGAGCCCTTTAACAGACAACAAAGGGGTTCATGCTCAAGTCCTTTGTATAAGCGGAAAAAAGGCTGACTGCTCTGAGATTGCTCAGGGGCCAGGCAGATGGCAAAGCCGAAGTCTTAACAAAGCAGATGAGTCAGTTTGCACATCTCACAGCCCATACTAGAGTAGAATAGAATAAGCAAAAGTCTTTTTACTGGGACCTTTAGCTCAATACATTTAATATTAGGGACTTTCACTTCCATTTTTCCCTCAAAAGGATTTTTCAGTTCAGGTACATAAACAACCAATACCTATACTAATTCAGGAAGTATCACACAGGTGCATAAGCATGATTTGATAGGGTAAGATAGAGTTAGATGGGTATACAGAATGATCTCTATATGTTGAGTGTGCAAAGAGCCTTCCAGTTTTCTGTAGTAAAATACGTAAGATACAAACAACGAACAGGGAATCTTTTCACATCACCCCCTTCACTGATTGCATTCAAGTGGGGAAGAAGCTGACTTACGGACTCTGCCGTATCTAAGGTGTCCCTGCGACTCAGTTTCCCCACACCATGGCCCTGTACCCCTGTATCTGCTGGAGGAGAGTTCCTTTGTTCCTTCTGGGCACACAGATTTCTGGTTCCATCACACGTTTCCCTCAACACCCAGGAGGTGGCATCAGCACACAACAACTTTCTTCGCTCTTTTTCTTATCGGAGCCTTTTTATACTTTCTCCATTTCAGAGGCTGTATTGCTGCACTAATTCACCCGATTCATTTCAATTAAGCAATTCATTTTAACATTCCAGGTTATTATACAGCGTGTTTTAGTATGCTCAGTTTTCTTACCCTTCCTGTGCTAGGAAGTTCGTTTCATTCTTCAGTGTTACAAAAATGGAGAGAAAACAGTAAAATCTAGTAGTTTTGCTAAATGGAGTAGGTTTCATGCATACATTCTTTTTTATAGCCAATATTTTTCAGCTAACATTCTTGAACACAGGCAACAGAACAAGATAAGCAGCAATTAAAGAACAAGACAGATGACCCACATGTAGAAAATCACATCTCTGAATCATCAGATTAATAAATACACTGGATTTAGTGCTTAGAGTCCTGAACTTCATCAGGAAAATTATTCTCTAGAACTTTTATTTTCCTGGTATGAGTTTATTTTATATAGGATGAGTAATCTCATTCAATCTCATCTTCGGTTCTTAGTTCAGTTGCAAGGTGTAATCTAATCTGCTCAGCAAAAAGGGATGTTTCTGTGTTTGTCAGCCACTGCCATTTCCACCTCAGCAGGGAGAAACGGCAGCTGATTGCCAAGAGTAGCTGAAGGATCCCATCATCCTCGTTAAGTCAGAGAATGGCAGGTGAAATGCGACGTCAATAATTGCAGAACAAGGCACAACCATTTACAAAGGTGTAGTCTGAGCTTGCTATTACTGCTCAGGAAACAGATCTTGGAGTGACTCCAGGGAGTCCTCTGCAAATGCCAGCTCAGTGTTCATTGTTGTTTCAAAGTCTTTAGGTGGTGTTAAGATAAAGTGATGAAGAGGACATGGGACATGCTTGTGCAGCTCTATAATCCACCGTGTGTCTACACCTCAAGTACATGTTCAGTTCTGATCCCTATGCCAAGAAGATAGGAACAGATTTAAAAAGATCCTGAGAAAGGCAACAAGAGTGACAGAGACCTTCCCATGGGATGAAATAGGCTGTACCCATTCAGCCTGAACAGAGATATGTGAGCATCTATTAAAAGTATATAAACGCAAGAATGGTGTGGGAATAGCAATTGCAACGACTCTATCTCTCACAGCCTGAAAATGGGCAGCTAGTAAACAAGATGATGTGAGAGCAGATATAAAACAGACTAAATGTATTTTTTGGAGTTTCTTTCATTCAAAGCATGACTAAATTGCACAACTCTCGGTCACAATGTATGTGATATCTGAAAGTATTAATGAATTCAATCAGTGGCTAAAGAAATTCTTGGAGGAAGTCCAAGATGAGTTATTAAGCGCAAAGAAAGCCCTCAGGCAGGTGAGTCCCAAGCTGTGGCTGCTGGGACATACACCAGGTAAAAAACAAACTTGTCTTTTGCTTTATTACACTCTGTTAAAGTGTATTTTACTGGACACATTCAGAGACAGGTAATGTGTAGATGGATCTTTGGACTGACTCAGTATGTTGACTTCTCTTACCAGGTCTCCATACCATGACACAGTGACATAAGTGGGCTGAGATCCTAGATGGAGGAGACGACCTGGGCACACTGGCCATGAACATGCCCAAAGAGCTGCCCAGTCCCTCTGCTGAGTGCCACCACCTACTTTTCGGAGGTATCTCCCATTGCTGCATAAGACCTATCATATTTAGTTGGCCAGAGCATCTTCCACCATGCCATTCATCCACACCAACCCCAGTCCACATACACATCCTGCTCTGCTGGAGGCATTCACTGCAAAAGCCTCCAAGATATTCCTCTGCCCCTTCTCTCACAGGCCTCCAGTCCCTCAGAGGGGTGCTGCTTTTGATTCCTGCAGGATATTGCGATGGAAAGTTTTAACTTTTCACCTTTAAACTGTTGCCTTCTAGACTGCAGAGAATGTAACACACTTCATAATATAAAATATTGTAATTGATTGTACAATTTAGGAATCAAAATCACGCTGCATTGTGCCATAATTAAATGCTTTCATTGTCTGCTTGTGATTTTCCCCTCCAGAATTATCCATGAAGAATATACAAATGTTTGGTTTCTCTTTCCTATTGGGACTATATTTCAAAATCTCTGAAAATCTTTGTGCTAAACCCCAATTCCTCTCTTCTGCACTACTCCGTCTGGAGAGCCCTGTTAAACCCACACGGAGAAGAGCTTTGTCCTTGGTAGGGAAAAGGATCAGATATTGCCTGAAGCTCGCTAGGGATTTAATTCATGTTATTAATTTGATATAGAAGCTGTCCAGATACTACAAAGAAAGGGCAGGAGCATGAACCTCTCTAATAGATCATCAGCAGAAAATTATGAGCAGTAACATATGTTGCAAAGGGAGAAGGGGGTCTGATTCATCTGGCTTTTGATTCCATTGGGTATTTCTTTTAGTCTTTGACACAAGTAAAGGAAAAGACAAATCACGGCGATGTGGATCATCGGTGCCTTGCTGTGTGTTGGGCCATTAGCAGGACATTATCCTTGCTTTAGAAGTATGAGATTTTTCTCCTCAGACAATTCTTTTTCCTGGTGACAGTCAGGTTTGTAGCCTGCAACAATGAGCTGGGCAAACTTCAGTGTGTGTGGTCGTGTGTGATTCACAGAGCGGGCTGCTCAGCCACTGGGGTCCTCACAGATGCCCAACAGGGTGCATACAAGAAGGAGCTGGACTGAACTCAAAGCAAGAATTTAAATTTAAATGTAAAGAAGAACCAAAAGCAAGGGAACACATAAAAATGCCCATAGGGACAGGATCTTGCCAAGAAATCCTTATTCCAGCGTATTGTTTGTAGAGGGCTTCTTTCTGAGGAGTTTGGTGGTATCTGGGGGTACACAACAGTATTTTTGTATTGAAGATGCAACGTATGGGAGATCTTCCCATGGAGGGAAGTTCATGAGGAACAATGTTCAAGCCTTGGACCCACCTCCTTTCCTCTGTGAAACCTCTGTAACAAGGTCCCTGTGCAGGTACAGGAGGGATCCTCTGCTCTTCTGCCTGGGTTCTGCACCCACACAGCCTCAGAGAAGTACAGCTACAAGTGCACCAAAACCTTGCCTTTGACATTGCCACGTGCAACCCATTGATTGCCCTGTTAGCGAGAACCAAGGTCTGGTGTGAATGCTGGGTGTCTCCTCAACACCCCGCAGAGCTCTGGGCTCTGCTGCCTTTGCTCAGAGCAGCTTGAACAGAAACTGAAGACATGAGATCAGCCTCTGGAGCCTGTGAATGTGGTCTTCATGTTCAGCCCTAGTGCGAAGACACCTGGTACTTGAGCCCAAAGGACACCAGGATCAACAGTTGAACCTGCTTCTGGGAAGAAACAGCTCCCAGATGAACAGGATTTTCCATGGGCAATGGAGAAACAGAGTTGTGTCCCACATTGCCATCTGCTTTCCTGGTCCCCACATCCTCCCACCCATCTGACAATGTAAGCAGGGAGGTCTGAGCACTGCCCAAAGATTCAGGGCCCCATGACATGCCTAGGACAGCTCTGGGGGTGTCACCCCTAACCAGGTACCTTGCCCATGTTTGTTGGTGGCATGCATATGGTCAGATCCTGGAGTGTAACCACAGAGCTGGTTCCCTGCTCCAGTTCCCAACAAGATGGCATGCTGCTTACTCCATAGGTCTGGTGGTAGGTAAGGAGGATGAGGGGCAGAGATTTTCAGCTCCAGAGGTGAACCATCTGCTCCATGTGTAGCCACCATGGACAAGTCACAATTACCCTGGCACTGATGAAAACAGCTTTACAGCTCCTCCCCAGCAGTTTGCCTGCAGGAGCAGTCTCTAGTTGAGCATAAGCATCTTGAAAACAGAGCTGGGGCTCATTTTAAGTCACTTTTGAGTGTAGGGTGGTCTTTTTCTTCTTTTCTTTCTTTGCTACAGTTGCAAAGTTAATATATGAATGATTCGTGGTTTTTAATATAATTAAACTATACATGGAACCTTACAGGAGTATTGTGAAACAAATTAAACCATGATTGTTCTTCCGATTCACACCTAATGATTCATTAGTTATTATCAAAACAAGTACGGTGAGTACAGGGCTACGTTCCCAAAGTAAATCGATTTTGATGGTTTTAATTTGGTTTTTCACATGCACATGAAAGTTGCTCAATAGAGAGACTTGTAAGTAGGTGCCATGGTGATGTGCCCGGCGATGGACCAAACCTGGTACCTTTTCTTTCACCTGTGCAAAGTGGATGGGACATAATACTGTCCTCAGGTGGCTTTGCGTCTCAGAGAAGTGGCACAGATTTGGTGGGAAAACAGAACTGGGTCTGAGGATACTAAAAAAAGAACAAAAACATGCAATACATAATGAGTTATTTGTAACTACAGGGTTTGGTACAAATATAGATGCTGGGAATGTGGCTGTTTGCCAGGCCTGGATTGCGCAGCTTCGCTGCGTGTGCTGGTGGGGATGCGGGGTGATGGCAGCTGCCTGTCTTCAGATCAGGGCTGTGTCCAGAAGAGCTTTGATCCTTCTTAAGCCACCTTTTTCTTCAATATTTTCTGCTTTCATTGTGACCTGAGCTCATCGGGGCGGGTGAGAGGCTGCCCACCCAAGACTCGAGCATGTCTCTATTTCTGCAACAGACTCCTATGGGCTCAGGCAAGACAACAGCTCAGCTTCCCTCCCTCCTCAGCCTTTCCTCATCTTGCTAACAGCTTTACGCTTCTGGCAGCCACCCTCCTCCCAAAGTCTGATTCTTCCCATATTTAAAAGCAGAAGCCTTCTCCGAAGCATCAACCTTGACAATAGCTCCATGACTCCAAGTGCAACATCAGCTGTCCTGTGCCATAGCAGAGCTGCCTGCACTGGGCACTGCAATGCCTGCATGCACACTTAATAATGCAATTGCAAGAGCTGCAAATGTGCATGTGTGTATGTGTGAGATCAGCTTTTCCTTTGGGAAAGAGGGGCTCTCCATCTGTCTAGGAAGCAGCTGCAGTTGCACGGAGGCAGCTCCTAAGAGATGCAGAATTAAAACATGTAATTAATAATCCCTTGCCAGGGCAATGCCCTTGCACGAACGAAAACTAATCCAGAGCATGTTTCTGCCTTCTTGCAACTTTTAATCTTCCACATATGCTGCTGGGAATGTTTCTATGGTTACCTCCTAGAACATCAGTTTGCCAATATCAGGTCATTTCCTTTTTGGAACCTAAATTCATGCTAGTTTTTCAGCTGTGCTGAACTTTGGTACTGATTGTTAGGCTCCTGAAGAGCTGGAGGTGTAAAGCTTAGATGTGAATATGGCACCATTTCTGTAGTGCCCGTCACCACTTTGATAGTAATGCAGAACAGAGACACAGTATCGAGGGTTTCATGTCCAGAAATCGTGGTGCCATGAGGCAGCTCACAAAGACACTCTAGACATGACCATAGCAAAAAAAGACTCACAATCATTTCATTAGGTTATGTCCAATTGCAGGCTCTGGAATCGTTGTCAGAAGGTGAGCGGAAGTACAACTATTTTAGTATTGAACGCAGTAGCTCTGATTATTTGCAGCCAGGAACTACGTGTGCTCCTACAAGGGCTATGTCGTTTGCAAACATGAGAGCGGATCAGGTGTACATCCCTTCTCAATATCCTTGGATAATAAGAAGTGGGAATCTGGATGCTGCCTCGGCTGCATTCAGCAGCTAATCATAAGAACACATCTCCTAAGACAAAGCTTCTCCTGACCTGAGTTTGAATGCATGTGCCAGCACTGAAATCTGTATCTCTTTAAGTGTTGTTTCTATTACTGTGTTGTATTAGAAATATGCTGTGATTATGAGAAAGAATGGGAAACCTTGTTGTCAGCTTTAAGCAGAACAATCACTTCTTCTTTTGAAAGCAGGGAGGTCATGTTGCTGATAGTCACAAAAATGAGCTTTTTCGAGTCAGCAGCTTTGCCTGATCTGTCGAAAATGTCACAACTTGCTTGTAAATATTCCAGAAGCCAGGAACCTTTGTTTCCAAAGCCAATTATGGTGTCAGCCTGACAACAATGTACTTACTTATCACAGCATCCAAAACACCAGGCCACTTAAAAGCAACGGAATGGTCAGGAGCACCATAAATCTTGCAGTCCCCACACAACAAACCAAGTTATTCTTATTAAGCATAAAATGTTATTATAGTACAAGGACCCTAATTGTGACCCAAATGGGATATTATTGTTCGACCAGAAAATGTGAAGTGCAAACACAACACAAAGTAGGTTTACTACAGGGACATAAACGTTATAGATCTATAGTTTGCATATGACATATCTATGTAGCAGTGACAGGATTCCTGGTTCCAGTGCAAAGAAAAATAAAACCCAAATTTTGAGGCACAGGGCAGATTTCTGAATATGCCTGGAGAAAATTCTTTCAAACATTGCAACTCACTCTGCAACTCAGAATCTTTTAAAATGCCTCAGTAAGAACCAAATAAAGGTTTAAAGCATGACTCGATGTCTCTCTGGGTGGAAGGCTGATGAATCATGTTGCTAAAGGCATAAATTCTTGCTTTTACTTAGATACTCACAAGTCACCTGCCAGGGATCCCAAAGGAGTAAAAGGGAGATCTATAGAGAAGATCCCAAAAGAGGAGTTGCCAGGCCTGACCCTGTATTCTCACAGGAAAAGAGCTCAAGCACCAGGCTGAAGTTAGAAAGAGAGCTATGAAACTTCACCTAAAACTCTTTCCAGAACTGAGGCGAAGACTGAAGCATCCTGTACACACCGATGGAGGCTGCCCATATAGTCCAAGAGCAATCTGCATGGACATCTTGATGTGCGTCTTGTAGTGGGGTCAGCAGGTAATTCTGTGGGCTAGATATGGATATCATTCAAGTGCAGAGGAAGGGATTGTGTTCATAATAACAAAGTGAAAAATGAACTATCAAGGAGATGTGGAGAGGCTGTGAAACCTAATGGAGACACAGGCAGTGCTTGGTGTGAGCAAGCCTCACCAAGCGCAGAGCTGCACCTCAGGTGTGAGCTGCAGGATGGGGCAGGAGGGATCTGAGAGATGTTTTGCTGCTGGCAAAAGGGAGAAAAGCAAATGAATCAATGTGTTGGCGAGGTGTTCAGTTGGAGGGCAGCAAGGGAAAAGGCAAGTTTGGGATGCTTTGCCCCGGAAAAGGGGAGCATGGCTCTTCGGAATGATGGAGGAGCTAAGGAAGAGAAGTGAGAAATCCTTTCTTACTTCTCCATGAGAAAGAAGGGCAGTGGATGCCCCAGGCATGGGTATGGAGTGATGAGAGCTCCGTCAGTGGTGAGGCAGGTCAGGGGTAGTGCTGCTGTTCAGGGTTGGGGAGAATGTCACAAGAGCCTCGCGGTGCTCACGATGCATTGCCTGGGCATCCCCAAGCCTGTGCCGTGCAAGATGAAGACAATGGAGCTGGATCAAGGCTCACCAAGCCTTGAGTCATGCCCAGGATGGTCAGAGCCACGAGTCTCTACCCGTGTCTGAACAGATCCTCACAGTGGGCTCACTGAAACCTCGCCACCAACCCTGAGACAACCACATCATATTGTGTAAGCACACTCCAAGCCAGTGGATTACACATCTAAGGCTGTAATTGCCTTGTTATCCAATTAGCAAAACCCAAATGACTTCTCCGTGTCAAAGACAAATCCTTGCATACATCCTCCTCCTCCTGTTCCCATCACAGTAAGGCTCTGGCAGGGCTTGTGAGGTCCTGCTTGGAGCTGGCACAGGCACAGGAGGACTCTGGGCATGCTTTGGTGTTCATGCTGCCTTGCTCCCACGTTTTGTCTGTGCATGATGCTGAACATATCAGCAGCGTGCCTGGGTCAGGCAGATCACACAGCTGATGCTCCTCTACGTCTTGCAGGACTTTCTCCTGCAGACTATAGAGGACTTTCTCCTTTTGTTTCTCTCAGAAATGAGTGATTCTTCTCAGAGAATCCAAATGGTCTCTTCAAGCCACAGAATTGGTACAGCACGCTCTTGTTTGTTCGTTAGTGGATTAACTTACATCAGGGCTACATGCAGATCGGTCAGTGTTTGCAGATATCTCACATGTCTCCCAGGGAATGGGGAGTTGCTTAAGACTGGGTGGCGAATGATCCAAGTCCTTTTTTCCTGCTGCTGGAGGCAAGGAACACCTGGGGAGGTAAAGACAAAATGACAAATAAAATACATACAAATTTCTCAATGTGATAGAATGTGTGATCCAGATACTTTGCTATCACAAAAAGTGCTGCTGGACTCTGGCATGGGTATACAGTGTTCGTTCCCTGCCTTGCTGAACAGAGGACTCCAGAGCATCTGTATCTCCTTGAAGGGTGTCAGTAGCCATCACCTGTAGAATCACAGAATCGTAGAATACTACAGGTTGGAAGGGACTTTTAAGATCATCGAGTCCAACCATTACCTGTCAAGGCCACCACTAAACCTTGCCCTTAATGCCATATCTACACATCTTGTGAGTACCCCCAGGGATGGTGACTCCACCGTTGCCCTGGGCAGCCTGCTCCAGCACTTGACAACGCTTGGTCTTATTAGATGCGTGTTCTCCTTCCAGCAGAGGTGGGAAAGGAAACGTTCGTCTGAACTGAAGGGTAGGAAGCCAGATGTGCAGCCATCGGACACACCAACCACTGCTCTGTCTCAGGAGCCAAGGGAGATTTAAGGCAATTCTCTGCTTTTGATGCTACCAGACAACATCGGGAAGGCTTTTTTCCTCCTTATCTGCAAAACAGTGAGAAACCATCAGGTGGTGCACAAAAGCCAGGAGGACACAGGCATCAGGTCTGTGCTCACAGAGAGGCTCTGGCTTGACACTGGGAGGGAGACCACTAAGACAGGTCTTTGTCAGAGACATGGAGCACGGCTGAAGCTTCGTCCCCAACATTTGCACTGTTTGCAACATTTGCACCATTGTGTTTCTGAGATTTGGTTCCCACGAGATTTTCCTTCTCATTGGTGCCTGATTTGTCATTTTGTGTTGCTAACAAGTATCTTAACCGTAAAACTGGGGAGGGGCGTGTGTGCGTGCATCTTCTGTAGATCTATTTAATAAGGCACGGCACAAATGGCATTACAAGATAGTTCTTTAATATGTGAAAATTAAATTTGATGGAGAATTTATGCAATTGAATCACTTCTTTATTTAGTTGTTCAAAGCACCTATCCATAACAGTGAGTAAATTAAAACACACAAGCAGGGATAATCCCACAGGATCAAGCCAGTATTAATCTCAGCCTGTTGCTGGAGCAGGCTGTCTGAAGGAATTTTTTCCTTTCTCAAGTATTGTAGCTAAGTTTGATCCCTGTTTTGCGTTGGGTATTTCTAGTAAGTCCCTGTTATTAAACCATAATCAGTCTGTTGTAAAACTCAGCCCTTGGAACTCCACAAGGAGATTTGGTTTCCATCTCTGGCTGCGGGGGGACCAGGGATATATTTGCAAATGCGAAGATTTCACATAGATGGGCTTCTCCCTTTCTCTGGCATTTCAACAGATACTTGAAGGCAAAGGGAAGAGCTCGGCGCTCCATGCTAGGCTCCATGTCTACAGGAACCCAGCCCTTTTTCTTCCTTCCTGTAAAATTACAATGAATTCAATCTGATTCATTCTACTTCATTTTCTTACTCCTGCACTGATGCCTATCAAGAGCTCAGCTAGGTAGGCAAGCAGCCTGCTCCAGAGAGTGAGGAGGGGGGAGCCCTGGTGAAGGGGTTTTAAATGCCACCTGTAGGCAAATTGAGAATTTCTCCTCAAAAAGTACTAATCTTTATTGCTTTAATGACAGCACACGTGTTGTTGGCGGCAAACACTGCCACGCTGAGTTAAAACCATATAAACCCACGTTTAGTTAAAGCACATTGACCCCCTCGACTGTTTCTGGTTAAAAAAACCCCAATATTTTATTCATCCTGAATTGTTTCCTTGCTGCTGCAGAGCCTGTAATAAAGGTGTTGCTCCTTGCAGGGTTTGCTGCCCCCATGATCCCTGCACACAGGGCCCTGAATTCAAAACTCTTTTAAAAGAAAAGACAAAAAGAGCCTGGAGAGGTTTTTCTAACAGGAGTCACCCAACAGATGCTTAATAGCTTTGTGGAATCAAGGGTTAGAGCTGTGGAAGAGACAAGGGAGCCAAGGTCCTGTTAATGACTGATGTGATCACAGCAGAATTCAGGTTGGAGGTGTCCTCAGGAGGTCTCTAAACCAACCTCCTGCTCAGAGCAGAATCAGCCTGAGGTAAGACAAGGTTGTTCAGGGCTTATATTCAGTCTGATTTTGAGACCTCTAAGACTGGGGACCACACAACCTCAGACACAGACATCTGCCCTCCATGGGGACATGTAAGTGTTGATGTCTTAATGTGAAGACAAAATCCCCTCTCTACTCCATGCAGCAGGCTTTAGTTAGGGCTTTTCTCTCTGTCTTGTATGGGCAAGGTTTATATATTCTTGAGTATAATCAGGTCCTGCTTGAAAGGTTTGCTCCCTTAAAGGCTCCACAAAGACCCGAAGTAATCAGGCTCTGTAGAAAAGACTCTTAATTCAATCACTTAATATAATTGATTTAATTTAGAGCACAGACTAGATGGGATTATTGCTCTCAGAAGTAAGGGTTAGGGCTCATACAACTGAAAATCTGGACATAGGCAGCATCAGCACTTCATTTAGAGCTTGTTCCCTTCATTTAGAGCTTGTTCCCTTCCATCCCCTTTTAGTGTCGGGGGAGAGAAACTGGAACTCCAGAACAGCAATTGCATATCTGGTCTTTGCCCAGGGTCCTGGTGCAGTGCACAATGTTGTTTTCCTGTTGGAGGCACAGAAGCACTGCTGGTGCTCAGCCCAAAACACCTTTGCTCTCCCGATTCATTTCAGCTTTGGGCAAAGAGCAACCTCCCATCACCCATCTCGCAGGAGCTCTGGCTGGGCTGCAGTGGTGTGCAGGTTGCAGGTGGGGTCTGGCAATGGAGATCATCCAGATGCTTCAGAGTCACGTCAGGACCTGAAGCTCTCACTGAGGTTTGTGGGCAGCATCCCTTGCTCAGGAGATAGGAGCCTCATCACACAACATCCAGTTGACTGTCACTGAGGGACTTCCACAAGCTGCTGGTACCACCACGGGGCATGAACAGACTGCCCCTGTGTCTGCCCAAGCACTTGCAGTTTTGGTCACAGCATCTTAGAGAAGCCACCATCTCCAGTGCGGCAGTCAGCCCTCCAGGATGGGGAATAGCATTCTCTGTGGCTCTCATGATGCTGGATTGGGATATCAGTCCCTTCTCTGCCACCTGCCTTGGTGCCCAGCACATTGAAAGCTTGGGTGCATTTTCTTCCCAGGCTGGGGTTGCTCTCCAGACCATGCATTGCACATGGGTGCAGGATGTTCCTATGACCCCGCATAGCCTGATGACAGTTTCCACATGCTTGCGGGCTGAGAGGGATTCTGAACACAATTTCTGTTCCAGAGACAAAGCCAGATCTTCATACAAGACCTTTCTCATCCTCTGGTCTCTGCCATGAATCCAGGAACCTTGCAATCTCAGAACTGGAGCCCATCTTCTAGCTTTCCTGGTCATCAGGACCTCTTCTTGAGTATTCAGGCAGTTTGGCTGCCTGCCTTCCTAGAGGTAGATCCAAGCCTCGTAATACCTTTTTTCCCTAAGGGGAACAAAGTGATTTAGAGCTTGTCAACACTTCAGCCCCTTGCTCTCTCGTGGATGGCGGAGCCACTATAAAACCCAGCTCCTGATAACTCATCCTGACAAAATAGGGAAGGTCTGGGTTTAATTGCAGTTGTTAATTAATTTTATCACTGCAGAATCTGCAGCCTGATGGGAAAAGGGAAATTATGTTTAATGAATGGCTCCCATCTCTCAGCACCTGATGGACAGTTTAGCAGAGTAAGGCATTCACGCTCCTGTCCTTGGCCAGAACTATCTGTCACTCTCTCCAGCTCCTCTTCTCTGAAAGCCCTTCCAAGCTGGGCAAGCTCAGGCTGCCAAATGATCCTCATTCCCTGCCCTCCTTGCTCTGGGTCTCTGTAATGGTAACAGAAGGCAGGTAGTGATCAAACCTGTGGGTCAAGGTGTTTGGCAAAGTGGTGGTGCAGTAGAATCAAGCCTGCAAGCTTCTCATGGAAGACCCTTGGATGTCCCACTATGAAGGAAAGAGAGATGGATTCAAGCTCTGCTTCTCTGTGGGGAAAAACTGAGCAGTTGGTTCTGCTTGAGAGAGGCAGCAGCATCACCGTGAGTGAAGGTACCACGCTTCCTAGGAGAGCAGGAGAAAGTCTTGGTTCACATCATGACCATTGTTGTTACAAGTCCCTGTGGGGAGCTGGTGTGGGGGAATTAGAGCTCCTGCAGGACCAGCTGTCTCCATCACAGGCAGCCTCTGTGCCATGCAGATGTGAGACCAAAGCATGGAAAGGCCAATTTGGTCATTGTTGTTGCCCCCAGAGTCAGCTTTCTGTCCTCCTTACTAACCAAAGCAATGGGGTCCCATCAGTCTGGTCCCTGCTTTCCCTCTTTGCTGTGATGGTGCAAGGTTTATCAGCCACCGTTTCTGTTTCCTTGTAATGTCTCATTAGTTCTGTTACCCTCTGCTTGTCCTTCCGGCTCCAGTAAACCCCTCCTTGCAACATTGCTCTTTCCCATTAATCCTTTTTTACTAGAAATGCACATATTTATTGCTTTTTATCTTGTTTAATCTATCAGGTCTTACAGTCCCCATTCCCTCCTAACTCCCACCCATTTATCTTCCTCTGTTACTGCATCTGCTTGAGTACAATTTGATTATCTCCTGCCAGACCCATGCTCTGTGCTATGACTCGATTCTGTGGAATAATTGTCTCCCAAAATCATCATTACCTGAGTTATAGTGGAGACAGGAAGAGAATCCCTCCACAGATCAGGTGTCCTTTCTTCCTTACTTAGATGGCAAATGGGGTTAACATTTAATGGGTCTCCAGACTAAAGCCCCCCAGATCCCTCAGCTGTTCCCCATCACACTTGTGCTCCAGGCCCTGCACCAGCTCTGTTGCCTTTCTCTGGCCTTGCTCCAGCACCTCAATGTCTTTTTTGCAATGAGGGGCCCACATCCATACTCCAGATGAATGGTGGACATGTGATAGCCATTTGCAGCTGGCTAGTGCTAGGGCTGCTTGTTGGACCCATTGCCAGGATGTCCCTAGACTGAATCCAGCTCAGTTCTGCTGAACTGGGATACACTGGGAAACACAGGGAGTGAGTGCCATGCGCCACCCCGAATGGGTCTTAGATCCTCTGCAAACCTCTTATCTCATGTACCACTGACATGCAGCCATTTCTGCTGCAGCTTCCATCTGTGCCTGCCAACAGTTCCCAACAAGCACATCTTGATGTTAGCAGTAGATGAAGAATAATCATGTGTTTGGTAGGAGTTAAGGAGAGGGAGGGTGATGCTCGTACTCTGTCAGAAAGTGGATGGGCATCAAGCTCTGAAATGGGATCTCTAATTAGGGGGACCCTCTTAGAGATGTCAGTGTGATGGATGGCAGACTCTGTACTGCACACTACTGAAATCCAGTCATAATCTGCTCCTTTGGTGACTAGAGGAAACATCACTCTAAAAACTGCTTCTTCCTGAGTGTTTATAACTGTCTGCTGCCAGGTCCCTCTGCTCTGCCCAGTCCTCTCCAAAGCTGCCTCCAATGCTGCTGTCAGGGTACAGCCTGCACCACATGCCCCAGGGCTCCCATTTCCTTGGAGCACATCGCCCTTGGAGGCTGTGATCCACAGCACACAGTGTCTCTTCTCATTTCCCAGAAAGTAGGTCAGGCTCAGAAAGTGAGGGATAAACGGGTTTCCTTTCATCATGATGGCTGTGCACAGCACCATGGGAAGGAAAGTAAATGCCTTCCATTTCTCTTCCAGGAGCAGGGCAAATGCAGTTTATCAGGAAAAATACAATAGGACAATAATTAGGTTGCTTGTATTTGAACGCTTCATGGTCACTGTGGACTTCAAAGATTAGACAATCTCCTGGAAGGGTGCAGCTTAGCGCTAGCAAAGGGAAAAGATGAAAGAAACAGTCACTGAATGAAGGGTAGAAAGCTCAGGCTTCACTGCACAGTGCTGGTAAGTGTGGCTGGCTGGGTCAGCAGGCAGGAGGCTGGCTGTCACTTCCATCCCACAGCCCCTTCCATCCCACACACCAACAGCACCAGACAGGCTTCCTTCTACACTGAGCCCCGGATAAAGGGTCACTGCAGAAGAGAAGGTACCCCCCCGTCAGAAACCTCAGGGGTAAAATGTGATCCCTTGAAGTTCATTTATATTTTGGATTTGGAGTAAAATACATCTTAAGTTATAAGCAAAGGCTCTAATAGCAGGAGGCAGCCAAGTGCAGCTTCCTGGCCCTTTGGCAAGCTGAAGGGACTGGGCTGCTGAGTGTCTCCAGCGCTACCTGCATCCCCACTGTGATGGCTGCTGAGAAGGATGCTTGGTGAACCTGTCTTGCTCTCTTGGATAAGGATGTGCTTATAGGAGGTGGAGATGACCCAAAAATCAGGCCTGGAGCAATCCTCACCCCATATTCCCTATTGAATTGGATACCAGAGTCAGGTATGTCTGGTTTTGCTGAGTCAACAATATGTGCTCAGATCCAGCATGGCAGCAGAAGAGGAGACAGGGCAATAGAACAGGACAGGAGTCTGTGGGCTTGAGCCTTGGTAGGGGACAGACTCTTCACCTGAATCCAGAGGAGTCACTCAGTGCCGGAAGTAGAAGAAAGCCAACCAACTTATCAACTGTAATCCTTACAAGCTTTGCTGCTTGTAAGTCTCCCTCTGTGACAATGGGCTGGTCTCTGGCTACTGTATCACAACACTTCATGTGAGAAGTGGGTGTCCTGGCTCAGCTAGGAGCTAGGCATATCCTGGAGGATGCTGGAGGAGCTGGGAGCCAAGTGGGGGTTTCTTTGTGGCTTTCAAGTAAGCCCCTGAAAGCCCTTGGAAACTGTGAGCACCGGAGTCAGAGATGGATCTTCACCTACCCAGGGGATTCATAGACAGAACTTCTCAAAAGGAGAAGTGATCACATCTCCCTTTCTCAGTTCATCCTGTCCAGGGAGGGTAGGGGTCTCCATTGCAGTCCCCTGTGGCAGTGGTGACAAGTATTGCTTTGACAAGGACATTCCTGGCTCAGCCGCAGTGACACAGGAGCAGAAGGATGCTCTCTGATGGGAGGCTCTCCTGGAAGACACTGGCTCCTTGGTGGGGTGCTCCCATGCCAGCCTGGCAGGGGAGGGTGGTGCACCCTGATCCTGCTGAGCTGTGCTCTGGTGGGACACAGGAAGGGACCATCTCTGTCCGCTCGTGTGATTAGCAGAGGGATAAGTGGTGCCAATCACACACCATTCATCCGAGCTCAACAAAGGGGATTATTCCCAGCTCCTTCTCCTTGGCAGAAAAGGGTAAGTGTGCTCATGCACCGCTGACTCCTTTCTCCTTGTAATAGTATCAACTGTGCTGTAGAAAAGCAGGATTTAAGCTAATGAAAGGATTAGAATAATCTCTGTGTAACCCAGGACTCCATAGCTGCTCAGATCTGTAATGAGCAGACATCCATCAGCCACAGCATGTCCATGCAGCCACTGGTAGCCTCGGTCCAGGCTCCTCTTGCATGCGCCACATCACTGTCCAGGAGAGGAGTTGGATCAATGAGTCCGCTGTACCAGGGATGTCCATAGGGCCCTTCAGTACTGGTCCTGCCCATTTTTCCATTCATCCATGCTGTGGTTGATGCTTGGATGTGGAACCAGAGCAGTACAGCTCCTGCCCAGGTGGCAGAGAACTCACGTTCTCTCCTTTCAGTGGAGGCTCCCCAGTGTTTGCTCAACACTTTCACAGATTCCCAGCCTGGTCTGGGTTCGAAGGGCCCTTAAAGCTCCTCCAGCTCCAACCCCTGCCACAGGCAGGGACCCCTTCCACTGGAGCAGCTTGCTCCAAGCCCCTGTGTCCAACCTGGCCTTGAGCACTGCCAGGGATGGGGCAGCCACAGCTTCTCTGGGCACCCTGGGCCAGCGCCTCAGCACCCTCACAGGGAAGAGCTTCTGCCTAAGAGCTCAGCTCAGTCTCCCCTTGGTCAGGTTCAAGCCATTCCCCTTGGCCTGGCCCTACAGGCCCTTGTCCCAAGCCCCTCTCCAGGTTCCCTGCAGCCCCTTCAGGCACTGGAGCTGCTCTAAGGTCTCCCCTTCAGGAGCCTTCTCTTCTCCATGCTGAACCTGTCCAGCTCTCTCAGCCTTTCCATTCACGCTCACATACCCTGTGAGTCACAGAAAGGTCCTTGGTTTGAAGGCAAGAATGATCCCCATGACTGACTAGAATGACCTTTCATGCATGTAAGGCCAGACATCCCACCCGGTGCCTCCTGCATGGAGCCCATCATCTCTCTGCCTTCATGCACCTTGTAGAAAGCATGGGATTCAACTTATTCCTAGTGGTGGGTCCCAGTGGTTAATCCCCTGCTAAATCCTGCATTGTGTATCCAGTCCAGATACATCTTCCTGCAGCTTCTATCCTGTAGATGTTTTTGCTTGCTGGATTCCATGAGAAGTCTGGCTCTGGTCAGAAATCTCTTTGCTGATAAGTCCCCAGGAGCCGCAATCCTATATCAAACATGTGACATTTTGGTCTTTTGCTAAAAGGTTTCTTTTCTGATCCTCAAATAGGTGGTCAAATAATTTGACCCTCGCACAGGTCTTCCCATTCTTTGGTTTTGATGCGTTCTGAAATACGGACTCTGGAACTGGGTTATGAATCATACTCACTGTCAAATGGGACTGGGTGTTACTAAATTGGAGGGTGATGGAAACATGGAAGGGATATTTATGGCAAGGCAGGAAAGAGAGGCTCTGTTGGATCAAAAACGATGAGTCTGTTCACTGTTGCTCTTTCTTCTTGGATCCTGGACCTCCAGTCTTGCTTTGAGGCTAGAAAATTGATGTCTGTCCTTATTTCTTCCTCTGTTCTGAATGTATTTTCCATTGGAAACCCTTAAATTCCAAAATTATTAAAAAAATAAACAAAAAAAAAAAAAGAACAAAAAACCCCCAAAGAAATAGGATTTCGGAATAGTGAGTATTCTGGGATGAAAAATGCTCAAATCACTTTTGTGGAATCTTATTTAGTGGCATAACTCACTGACTGAAATGATACAGAAGATTCATCTCTCAAGAAAAGGAACAAAGAAGAAAGGGTTGGAAGTGACAGATGAAAGCCAAGGACAGAAATCTCACTGAAGAACAAAAAAGTCATCTTTTGTGTTAGGAATACTGTGAATGTAGTTGTAATAAAGTGAAAAACAGCACAACCCTCCCAGTACTGCTTTCTAAAGTGGACAAGTTAAATGAAAAGTAAGAATTAAATTAGCCATAGGGATCAAAGCGTAGCACGGCTGGAGGTGCCTTTCTGATTAACTTGTATTCCTGGTAGGATTTATTGCCAAAGTTTCTGGAAGGAGATATGTTTTCAGATCCATGATTACTCCCCATTTGTAAGCTGGGTTTAAGCTCCATTTCCTATCAGAAGAAAACGCTTCTGACAAACAATGAAGCAGCACATGAATTAGTTGTCTTTAATTCTCTTAAGCTTGTTGCTGTAATTAATGTTGAACTTTCTGAAGTATATTTAAACGGGGATCGTTCCATGTTTAATAGCTGAAATGTCCCATTAGATAAACTTAATGCAACTGTCTTGGAATGGCAAATAGAGGCTGTGAGACCTTCCTTTAAGGGGCATATAAATAATCTTAATAGAAAACATGCAAGCTGAAATGTGGAGAGAATAATGCTGATATCATTAGAAATAGCCTTTCATAGGTTTGTGAACATTAGTTGTTGGGCTTAATGGCTAATTACAAAGACAGCCCCATTTACATACTCACAGCACAGCATCATGGTACCTAGCAGAGACTTGCTGTTTCTTTTCTTCAGCCACCTCCTGAACTGAATAGAACTGCACCATCACCCCAGATCCTAACCGGGAAGGGGTGAGCTCCCAAAGGCCAGGAGGGAGACATGCTATTGGGGACAGACCCTGCTCTGCTTGAGGTGGCTTTGAGCACCGTTCCTTGAAGACAACCCAGGTCTTCTTCCAGCGAGGGAGCATCTTCCCCTTGATCCCCAGTGCAGATCTGGCTGTTGATTAGCCTGGTTCCAGCTTTTTGCCACTGGTTTCTGATCTGCTCTTGGTGGTTGGATTCAGCACTTCATTACTTGACATCTTCCTGCAAGTAAATCCGTGATCAATTTGTGGCCTCTCTCCTTTATACATTAAATATTGTTCCTTCAGCCTGGCCCCAGCAGGACTGTGGTGTTGTTACACAGAACCATAGAATGACAGAACAGTTAAGCTTGGAAAGGACCTTAAGATCATCCAGTTCCAATCCCCATGGAATGTGGTTTACTCTTCTAACATCACAACCCCTGGGACATCCCAGGCCTCAAGGTTTAATTTTTCTTGGACTTGTATGGTATGTTTTCGCCAGTTTTGAGCTGGCCACGAGGCTGCAACATCTTCTTCCTGTCCATTCCTAATATCTTAAGGATCTGTCTCAGTCTGACTGTTTGTGGTTGTGTTTTTCAGGAATTTAAGCCAGAGATCTAAAATCTTCCTGCAACTTCATTGTTTTTAGCAGAATGGTCAAAGCATTATAATCAGAACGAAGACTTGTAAAGCAAGAAAAAGGAAATGTCTGTATTTTAATTCCCTTGAGCTTGTTTATTCTCAGACTATGATAGAGGGAAGCCTGACACCTTGCTTAGGAATATGTTTTGGACCCCTCTGTCCTACTGTTCACTCAGAGCAGTCACTACTCTATTGGGAAGGTTTGCTTTTAGTCCAGCTGTTTCTTCTTTCTTCTATGACCACAAGACTTTCCTTTCCTTGCTCAAATCAGCTTTGGGAGTTACACTGAGCTGGAAGCAAAGTGATCAAAGTGCTTTTGGCAGTTTGGGTGTCTCCCTTCAGCAAGGGCTATCTGATCTGTTTGCCTCCTTTTCCCTTCCTCCAGCAGATGCCCACTATGTCACACTAGAGAGTGATCACTTGGGAGGTGACATCAACATCGACCTCCTGGAGATCCTTATGCAGAGACTTTCAAACCTTCAGTTATTTCTGTGGCAATCTGTGGAACCCTTTCCAGTGGGTCAACCCTCATGAAAACCTGGAACTTACACCTAGATTTATGAGCCAGTGACAGTCTCATTATTGTTGTGCCAGAGGAAATCCTGAACCTCATCTATTTAACTTGAATCCCCATTTCACTCTCTGACACTGCATTGTGTGCTGGCAGCTTACACTGGTTTGGTCTCCACCATCCCTCTGACCTCTTTGGGCCTGTCCTCCAACACATGGTTCCACACCTTGTGCATCTTGTGTGTTTCTGGTAGCATCATGCTCAATTTGTTTTCAGCAAGTTTTAAACATCTGTTGAATCCTGTAACTAAGCAGTCAGGTTGTCTAATGAATTTACTTATCACAGTCGTAATTTACCATCCCAACAGATGCCATGGCATTTCCTACTGTATTTAATACTGAATTCAGTGTTATCTCAGGCTAAGAATAGCTTGAGGTGAAACCTATTAGAAACATCTCCAACACACAGCAGATCTCCATGAGAATTACTGATTTAAAAACCTCCCCAAAGCTGTAGGAGCATCATTAATTTTGCTTAGTGAGAGTCTTCAGATCATAATGTTGGACAATGCTATAGCACAGCCCAAAGTGTAATGGTGGGAGTCAGCTCACCAAATGTCTCTTTCTTCAGTATAGATATCTACAGATGAAATGTTCACCTGCCTTTCACCAGGAAACTCCTTTCCTTGCTTAATTTTCCACATTCCTTCTCCATCAGTGGAGCTGTTAAATTGCAATAAATATCACAAAGTCCTCCCCTATGTTACTTCCCAGGTGTATTTTTTAATCTAGTTATCAAAATACCTCCCCAAATTTTATTAAGCATGAAAAGATGAACTATAAAACCTCAGCAGGAGACCTCAGGGCCTTTATGTTGTAAATGTAAAGACTGGCAGGTAACTCATGGGGCATGCTTGGCAAAACAATGCTGATCATTGTTTTTGGGGGTTTGCCTCTCTGAGAAAGCTTTAAGGCACACAGCATTTGATGAGTCTCGTTGGGCAGTTTCCCAGGCATGGAGAAATGGGGCACTTGGCTGAACATGAATCAGCAGCACTCACAGGCAGCTCCTTGTATAGCAAGAATCTGCCCAGTGAATATGCATGAGTTCAGCTTTTCAACACAACAGAGGAATGCTGTTAAAGGTTATAGCCAGCAGAACCATCCCAGGATGCATATTTTACATCCCTTCGTTGTTTTGAATGCTGTGCTCTCGTAGAAGCTGGAAGATTCATAAAACTCATTTAAATGTTTGATATTCAGTTTATTTTCAATCTCCTGTCTGGCGCCTGTTATCTGATTTACACGATACACAAACCTATTTGGTGCAGTCAGTGTAACCTCTTTCCCATCCTGCCTGCACCCAGTACTGTAGAGAAGGCTGAGCATGGAGGGTTTTATTTGCATGTGTGAAAAGCAGATAAATAAGCGGCAGAGGGAAATGTTTCACTGGAGTCTCTGTTCTTGATGCTCCACTGTGTCTAGAGAAAAAAGATTCTTCCCTGAATTGAAATTCAGGCCAGAAGTGTTTGTTTTTCCATGTGTGTGTTGAGTGATTGTTCCACATACGCATGGGAAATCCCAAGAGAAGGGTTGCTGGGTGTGCAGGGAAGAGTCCCTCATCAGGAGTACCAGCACTACAGAGCAGGTCTAAGGACTAGTCTCAGGCTGTACCGTGATCCTCCTGGTGACTTTGCCCTCTTCTGGGCCAGTTTGTTGTGATTTTGGAGTTCAGACTCCGTAATCCTGCTCCAATAGCAGTGATGTTTGCCTTTGCTTCCAGGGCTGGTTAGTGTTCGTATAGCAGCTAATGTGATTCTGCAAATCAGAGTTGTTATTTCAAGCATGTCTCTGCAAATGAGAATAATTATTTCAAGTATCTTCTTTGGGGTTTAATAATACAATAAACTGTAACAACATAATTACTCAAAGTTTGTTGCAGCTTCCTGTGAGAACATTCCCAGGAATCCCTAATTGCTTTTGATCATTTTGGATCTGCTCTGCTGCTTCTAGCACAAAACAAGCTGGCTTGAAGAAACTGGGGAAAACATAATGGGCTGACTAATAGGAAATATTGGAGATATTCACAGCCCAGCTGGACACAACCCTGGACTAACTGCTCTACTGACCCAGCATGAGCAGGAGGATTGATGATCTCTGGACGTCTCTTCCATCCTCAGAAATTCTGATTCTGGGAAATAAGCCTTCCTCTTTTTATTCTCCTCAATCTGTGCCTCTGTTCAGTTCCAAGAGATACAGAGAGCCTGGCAGGGGACTGTTTTTTTCCATTATCCTGGCATGCTGCTGATTGTATTAATTATTAAGCCAAAAGCATCTTATGTTGAATGTTTCTTAGTGAAGAGTGGAATGGGTACCTCTAGTATGCGTAAGCTGTCAGTACCTGTTACATTAATTAGCATGTTGGTTATGTCACATGATAATGATAGCTCTCCCTCCTCATCATATTGTATCATTGGACACTCCAGGTGGCTTGTCAGTATTTGAATCTCTTTCCTCCCTTTTTGGTTCAGGTCTTTCCACATTTGTACCATCGTTAGGCCAGAGTAGGAGCACCCCCTCACAGCCTCTGCCAGGCTCCGAGCATCTGCACATTCTGCAAAACACCTGCTCTTCTAGCACAAAATAAGCCCAAAGCAATGCTGAGCTGGGCAGATCACTGGAACCATGGAAAAGACTTCTCAGTGGGGCAGGCAAATATATCTGCAAATGCCAGAGAGGTCCTTGCCATGAAAGAAGATCTGTAGTGGTTGTTGATAAATCCAAATGCCATAACATTAGCTGGGCTGGAACAGAAATAATGGAAACTCTTTGGAGCACAAGCAAACAAACATCACCTGAGTTCAGTCATGGCCCAGCATTTCCTAATGATGTACATGGCAGCCAGGGGAAACAGCAGTGCATCCTGATCCAGTGTCCATATGACTGGACTGTACATAAGGCTGTTGTGGACAGTATCCCACACAGGTTGCAACAACATTTGCTATGCAGCTCTAAGAAGGCATAATATCAGAATCCATCCCTTCTGCTGCTCTTTTCATGTCTGAAATCAAACTGGTAAAGCCTCATTGAAAAACTTGGTGCTGTCCCACAAGAGAGAAGCAGTGGGGAATCACAGCCGGCTTTGTCAAAACAGTGAATGCTGTCTCTAAGAAGCACTTCCCATTTGTTGTAGAAGGAATTAGATATCAAGATTCTTATCTAAGCTCACTGCAAGGCATACGAAATCAGATTGTGCCTTCATTTTCCAAAGAAACTATAGCAGCCATCAAAGAACTGGCTAATGCAGTAAAGACCCATTCCAACCAGTGCTCATGGATGCTAAGAAGAAGATGGCAGAAGATGATGCCTTTCTGAAGCACCAGCAGGGTTGGTATATGATATTTATTGGTAGACTGGAAAAACACCAGCACATGCAGAAATATCAATGTCCTAAATGATGCGCTGCAGTGGGTGTCTTAATGTTAACATGAACAGTTGGCATACTTAACACAGGACTGCACCCCAAGATGCTGCAGGAGTGGGCACCAGTTAAACCAAATGCCAAACCAAAGCAAGCGCAGTCTTTCTAAAACCCATTAGTCATTGTGGGAGTGCTGTCATGATTTGTAATAGTAAAGGAGAGCTTGTATGGCTTCTGCTTTCTGACTGCTCATTTTGGAGGACTGCTTGGTTCTGGACCCTTGCAAAAGGTCACTCTGATTTGTCCTTGTTTGGTGCAATGGCTTCATTAGTGGTGATGTGGGATCCTCCTTGCTCTGCAGGGCTATTGCCAAACCTATACATTTACAAATGAGCAGTCTCCCTAAATCCTGGGGCTTGTTGAATACACGGGAGATGTAACCATGTGTATTTGCAAATAGCTCTGTGTATTTGCTTTATGGCTTTGAAAGCCATGTTTCCTAATCCTCCTAATCAGAAGGATAAGAGTTAACTGAAAAAATCCACCTGGAATTATGAAATGTAGTTCTGGGTTCTGTTTGTTTGTTTTTAAAGAAAGTATTTCTTTTTGTGATGAAATGGCAAGAATTTGTAACCTTCAAACTGCAGAAGTTCCAAAGAACCTATGGAAGTACTAAGTCCATCTGCTCATTCAGAGAGAAGCCGAGCAATTCAGCCTCCTTTAAATCTGTGATGTCTCTGCTATGGGGGTGAATTATTGTTTTCTAACCACCCTAATTCAATTCACTAGTAAAGGGAAGACGTGACAGGCTCACTGTTGCACTGTAAACAGGATAAAGAATTAAACAATTGTAGAGCCCAGGGAAACAAGGAAGGTTGTTGGTTGACCTGGAAGTCTGGGATAGCTTATTCTGCTTGCCTGCTCCTGGAAATCATTTTTAAGGAGGATGACTGAGAGGAGAGGCGACATCGCAGACATCAAAACCATTTAACAGGCTTCCTAAGCTGAGGACTAAAGCAAGGAATCGCTCCAACCAGCACAGCAAGACTTCAGCAAGCTTTGGGGAGTGGGTGGTACAGGGAACAAAAGCCGTGGGTGAGAGCTTAGGAGAAAAAAGGTCTGACATTTGAGAGGAAATAAGTAAACCCCAGCATTTATTGCAATGTCTTTTCTCAGTTAAAGTGTTTACATTTTCATTAGCTAAATTTTACTTGCTCTTTCTTCACTTTTTAGTGATTTGAATAATAAAAGTATTTCATGTAAGAAAGTTCTCTGGTTCTAAACCCCCCAGACCTCTGAAGGTTTGATTTAATTTCTTTAATTAAAGCTCCCCTCCTAGTTTTGATGGGAAAAGGCATCATTTCAGCCACATGGGGCTTAGGATGAGGTGTTGCAGGCAAGGGAAGCCTCTTCAGGAGTTCAGGAATGCAGAAGGAGACCTCTCAGGGGGGATGTGGGGAGGCCTGAGGAAGTCAACATCATCCCTTTCCTGAAAGACACCAAGGGCTTCACGGTGAAGGCAAAGACCCAGAGCCTCTGCTTTAGCCAAGTAGCAGCACATGCAGGCTATGGCAGGCTTAAGGCTGGGGCCTTAATTCAGAGTGATGCTGTCATTCTACAGCTCTTCAGCAGGTCTTCCTATCACTGCTTTAGGTGAGTTGACTCTAAAATAGACTTTTGTTACTAATCCAGTTTGTAAACCGGATCTCTGCATACTTGCACGGGCTCATCCAGCAGAACTGAAGTGCAGAAGGAATTGGTAAAGGAGCATCCTGGGCAGTCTTGTGCTGGCTTTGCTGCCATGTCCACCTTTCTATGGGAGATTGGGAGGTGAAGCACCACTTCATTTGAAGGGCAGCTGTAGGAGAACTTCTGCACAGATACTGACTCCTCTGAGCCATGGCAGGTGACATACTATAATCTTCAAGGTCATCAGTGATACTCACAAAACATGGCAAAAATGTGTTATGAGTAAGCACAAATACTCATCAATCTGCCAGGGAAGTGCTGGGCATTTCATATAAAGGCTCATGCAGCAGCTACTCTGCATGCCTTTACTTTGGAAATATTCAGACATCCAGATCTTTGTCCCAAAGAGCACTCAGCCAGCCTCATCCAGAGAGTACACAGCTACCAGAAGAATAGCAGGGGACAATGCAGTCTAGTTCTGATAGATACACATCAGAAATGAGATACAAAGTTGGGCTTTGTGTGGAGACAGGAGTAAGGCTTAGCAAAGGGCTCTGCACAGCTGCTGTGAGTAGCCTAAACTGGTTTTAGAAGTAGAGTGATAGGTAGTGCACTTCCCATGTGTGCTTTACATGATGAGGTGTTGGCTGTAATGTTTATATTCAAACGTGTTGCACACAGGGCTCAGTGAAAGGAAGCCAGATATTCATTAACCTATTAATGCTCATGGGAAAAGCAGACATAGAGGTATCAAGTTAATTTTAATTCTACTGGGGGAGCTAGAATGCATGAAGTCTACAGCCCTGGGTCTGGTATGGAAGAAGGAACATGAATATTCTCTTTGTAGAAGACCATAGCATCCTGGAAAATGTGTAGGTTTGGACTGGAGTGGACAGTAGAGGGTGGAGATGCCCTGTCCCTCAGCAGCATCCACAAGGTCAATTGGAGCTGACTCCATGGAGGGAGAGGTTGTGGAGGAGGAATAGGTTGTTAAAAGGGCACGATCCTGCACAGGCTCTTTGCTCAATGGTGAGCAGCTGGATATCCATGGAGGGATTCCATCTCCTTCCTGGCTGCTGCCTCCCAACTACCATATCTTTTGGGAAAGACCTCTGCTAGCGGTGAGGAAGCCAGTGAATCGCAGGGCAGCATGATGAATCCTCATGTCAATTACCTGCCAGTCTTTGTAATGTTTAAATTATTTCTAATATTGTACTGTCCTTGGGGAAGAAGAGAAACTGTGTTCCACTAAGTTACATCTTATTAATCAGATTTTATATGGCACTGAATGAATGACTGAAATCAAGGATCATGAATGTCAGATTAGCTCAGTAATTATTGAAAAGCTCAGTAATACAGTTCTTGGATGGAGACATGGAAAATCGCTTTCCTTCCTTTTAATCAGAGCCTTGTGCTCTGTGGGGGCCTAGAGAAGGGCTGGTTTTGCCTCTGTAGAAGAAGGTGGTGTATGTTTTGTATGCTAGTCTGTGCAGAGAGAGCTTTGCAGCTCCTGTCTAGGCAACACATTTGGAGCCCCAAACTGCCTCTGGAGATGCAGAAGATGACAAACGGCAGCTTCAGGAGAGACAGGGTATCTCAGATAGGTCACCAGAGCAGGTCTTGAGGAAGAAGCTGACAGGGGATGCTCTGCGGCAGAAACAGAGACAGAGAGATGTAAGCCCCAGGTTTGGGGCTGTCAGAGCACCCAGCAGGGAAGTCTCAGCTGTCCCTTCTTCAGGCAGAGACTCTGATTTGTGGCTGTGGCTTTGGCTTGTCTGTAGAAGAATGTCAGAGCAGCCAGCTCAGCCTGGTAATATCAGAGGGCTCTGAACATGGATTTTCATTCCAGATTTGGAAAAAATATGGAACTTTTACATCAAATTAAAATGTAAAAGTCATTCTGGAAGAACCTGTCAGTGTTCTTGGAGTCTGATATAAAAAGAAGAATGGACAAGATGCCTTGCTGCATTCTGTGCATTTGTTATTTGAACATGCCGACATGTTCTTGTTTTGAAAGGAATAAGTAAAGCATTTTGTTAGGAAATGTTCCATTTTTTCAAAGCTGACTAAAACCTTAGATAAAGAAAGCTTTGCAGTTTGGTCTGGTCTTGAAAAAGGTTGCAGCAGGCAAACAGATATGAGCTCCTCTCTGTTCAGAGGATTTGCTGCTACACTGAGGAAAGAACATTTCTTCCAGCACTGCTGTACTGATGCCCTCCAACTGCATTTTTATGGTACCTGGACTCTCCTGAACCTTGGGAAGAACAGCAGAGTGCATTGGTTCTGCCAATTATACTTGAAGGTTTTAGTTGGGGGATCCACAAAAAGGGAAAAAATGACATCTCAATGGAGGGGCTCCAAGACAAGGGAGCTTATCTTGGACCTTGGACTCATTCAGATGCACAGACCTGCACAGAGATGCTTGGAGGCAACCAGGTCCAGGCTATCATTCTCCTGTGACACAGAAAACCAGTCCTTGCTCAGTGCCCTGATGCCAGTGCAGGGACATTGAGCCAGCCGGCAGCAAGGCTACCACTAAAATTTCTGGACAGAATGATTCCAGGGAAGAAGCTGAAATGCAGATTCCAGGGCCATCCTGATTGATCCTGGCTCTGACAAATCTTTAATTGAAAGGAAAGTGTAACATTTCTGCCCGGGGTACAGACCATGTCAGATGCCCAAGCCAAGCCAAGCTCTTAATGAAGAGTAAATACTATGCCAAGGCAAAGTCCTTATTCCCAGGGGGTCAGACAGTGTAGAGCACTGACCCTCCTTGCAGTGTCTTCCCCAGAATAAGCTTTCCTGTTGGATTCAGGGACAGACCCAAGCTTGGATTCACTTTTCCTTGAAAGCAGTCAGCTGCCTACGGCATCAATTCGTCTAGGCATGGACATCTAATTGCTGTCACAATCTGGGCTGGTCACAGCTGGCTCCCTTCTGTCTCTACAGAGAGGCACGTGCCTCAAAGCTGTCCCCTTTAGCAAAGAGGTGAATCTTCCTGGGTGCCTACAATGCGTGCTGAGTATCCAGACTGCAAAGCTAAGGCAGGAGAAAGCTCCACCCTGAAATCAAAGCTGTTTTGTGCTGGTTGGATCGGCATGGAGATGAACTACCACCATGGCTGGCTCTGCAGTCACTGCTAAAAGGCAATTACAGAGCAAACAGCAGCAGCAACAAAACATCAGCCCTTTCTCTTCCTGCAGGAGAATGGGGAAGATCAGAAAAGGGAGTGTGAACAGGTCTTTACTCTTTTAATTAATTCTCAGCAAACTGTATTGAAATTGTGCCTCAGAGTGTTTTATCATTAAGACAATTATTTTAGGCTGACCTACTTTCCTCTGTCTCTTTAATAACATGGGCCACATCATCAGATTTGTACATGGGCAACAAAGAAAGCAACCTAATTGGTAGCAGCCTCTTTAAGAAATAAAGCAGCCTAATCGTTTGCCTCCTCACGTTCTTCCATTACAGCTGAGGAACTGCAGAAGATGTTCACTGATTAGTCTGTTGAATTATGAATTAGGCCTCTGGTCCCAGTGCAGCTGTTTTCTCCATGTCATTCCTAGCACTTTATTTCCCCATCTGCTTATAAAACCAGGAGCTTGATCCTGCAATAAACACTTCAAATGCTTTTTTTGGAGGCTAATTAATTGTGTTGCATTTTTTGAACACATAGAGCTACACTGGCTTGCATCAAATTAACAATGATCATTTCTCTACTTCTCTGTGCCCAAACAATGCTTCTTTCAGATGAGTTGGAAAACAAAGAGGACTACATCAAATGGGTTGTACGTTTCACTGTTTTAATCGTTTCTGTGTACAATGCAGAAAGGGTGTCATCAGAGGAGTGGCATTTGCAAACCAGGTTTACCATTCCCAGAGCTACCTACATAGGTTCATTCCTCCTTGCAGGAGCCATGAGAGTGGAGTGACATTTGTGACTGGCTCACATCTAATGTTCAGTCCTAACCTCCGGCTGCTGCCTTGGCCGTGGGTCTATGTGAGCTGGAAAGGGCACTGCTTGGCTCCTGCAAGCTGGATGCTCAGATGACACAGTGCTAATGGGGTACACTGAGGCTTTACTGAGTGATGAGTGAGGCTGTATGAAAGTAATAGCTGAATGAGAGACTAGTTTAAATTAATGAGCCCTTTAAAGTATACAAGCCACTAAAGTCCACAGTAATTAGATGACAAATCGTGTTTTATTGTCCATATCAAGCTCACTGTGGATCAGCTCCATGTACGTGCTTGGGTAGATGTACAAGGACATTGGATGTGGCACCCTGAGCAAGTCAGACCACCTTGTGAGCTGTGATTTGGATGCCAGTGGTATCTTTCATGTTCAATCAAATGTGTAGGCTTTCCAAGCTCACTTAGAGCCTGTAGGTAGCCTCAGGGATACATGCAAGCCAAATGGCTGGACCTGGGTCTGCCTCTGAAGGAGGAAACTGGAGGGTGAGGAAAAGCAAGCACAAAGACCATGAATCAGTCCCTCTCTGAGGGGACAGATTCCTTGTTTTTATCCTAACTTAGGGGGCAAATTCGTTCCCCCAAGCTGTTCTACAAGTATATCTCCCTCTGTTTTAATGCCTTGGCTTTTGCATCTATAAGAAAGATGCCAAATGTTTTGGTTGGAGTTTGATCTGATATTGAAGTCGGCAGCTTTTGGTGGTGGTGGGGTGGACACAAAAGAAGTGTGGATGGGGAATGGTGTGAAAGAGGCAGGCAGGGCAGTAGTCACCAGCCACAGCTTTAGACATCCCAGTAGAGGTGTATTTTTCCGCAGGAGGAGCCTATGGTCTCCTCACAGCCACCAGAGAGAGAGAAGTCCTGAGGGGCATTGATCTAAGCCAGATTCAATGTTTCTTTAGGATGGACTGATAAATATCCTATGTATGCCAGTTCTCATGTGCCAATGAGGAACTGGGAATGAGCAGCTCTCAGCAGAGATGTAAAAAAAAAACAGATGAAATGAGCTTTGATCCTTCCACTTCACCTACTAAAACCCTCTGCCAAATTTGACTGACATCCATGACTTACCGTAGTCCCTCTGAGACCATGCATTTGAGAGATATTTGCTAATGAATGAATATTTGCCCTTGTTTAGCTAGTCCCAGGTCTGGGAGAAGCCCTGCAGCCCTTCAGGCAGGGTCTTTGCTGTGACCTATAAAGCTTGTTGAGCTGGACATCAGCCTTCTTCAACGTCCACCTCACTCGTGGTTGAACTTGTCACCATCTTGGTCCACCATAGTCCAAGTGTGGTGATGTTGAGCTCACATAAGCAAAAGGGCATGAAAAGAAGAGACTCAGACTGAGACTTTTGGCTTCTAACTGCAATTATCTCTACCTGTTTGGTGCTATGCTTCTGCAGCTTTCTTCCTTACTTCAGTTGCTGAATCCTGGTGGTTGTTTTTTGCTAGCATTAAAGCATTCAGGGCTGCTTTCCTGGAGGTCAGGAGTTTTCTATTAATATATGTTTTTTAATGATGTACATGTAACTCAATCAAGTGCAAGGATGAAGGCGAAGTCCTGGCTGACATCAATCTCAGCTCCAGTTCTGCTCTTTAACTAAGGCTACAAAGCCTCAGATTTACAGTGTTAGAATTGTAAATACTTCTTCTAAACCCAATAAATTATACCGGCCCCTGGTGTACCCATGGTGTTCAAGACTGAAGAAGCCCAATTAGCCTGTGAAGAGCTGCTCCCTGCAGGATAATTTCACTGTTTGGGCCAGTCCATTGTGAAAGTCATTTATGGCTATACCTTATCATTGACGGTTTCTTGTTCAACACAAGGAGCTCCAATGGTGACTTGGTTTCTTGCCAGGTCTTTGTTGATTACCTCCTGTTCTTTCATCATCCTGCTTCTTCAGTAAGTTTTTTTCTCAGTGGAAGGTGAGGAACAAATGCTGTTTTTAAGGAAGACGGATACTGATTTTACTGCTTTTTGTGTCTGGCTCTGTGCTATTTCCTCATGCTTGCTTTGTGGTTGTTTGCTATTCTGAGTGCGCCTGTACACATTCAGCATGGCAAGTGAATGACAACAACCCCCTGTGTTACACTGGGTCCTATTATTAGCAAAAAATGATGGTATCTGCATAGGATTTATACACCACGTTCTCCCTTCTGCTGTACTGTGCACCTTGCAAATACCTGAGGCCAGCTAAAGCCCCTTCTTCAGAGGGAAGATCATAGAAGCATAGACTAGCTTATGTTAGAAGAGATGTTTTAAAGCACCTCCAGTTCCAACCTCCTTTTATGGGCAGGGACACCTTTCACCAGGTTTCTCCAAGCCACATCCAACCTGGCCTTGAACACTACCAGGGATGGGGCAGCCACAGCTTCTCTGGGCACCCTGTGCCCAGACCCTGATACCCCCATTGTAAAACATTTCCTCCTTATATCTCATCTAAATCTCTCCTCTTTTAGTTTAAAACCATTACCTCTTACCCTGTCACTTATAGGCCTTACAAAAAGGTTTCTTCCCATCTTTCTCATAAGCTCTCTTTAAGTATCGAAAGGCTGCAATAATATCTCCCTGGAGCCTTCTCTTCTGCAGGCTGAACAACTCCAGCTCAGCCTTTCCTCACAGCAGAGGTGCTCCATCCCTCTCACCAGTTTTTGTGCCCTCCTCAGGACCCACATCATCAGATCTGTGTCTTTTCTGTACTGAAGACCCCAGAGCTGGATGCAGGACCGCGGGGGAGTAGGGGGAACTCACCAGAGCCTCATGAATTCACAGCTAAGAGTTGGCAGATGACGAAGTGGTGACATAGCATCCCATGCAATTTCTTCTTCAGGTGAGAATTGCTTTGTCAACAACTGTGAAAAGTATACCTTGTGTGAGAGCTCAGACATGAAAGTGGGCAAGAAAAACCTCAATCTACTAGTGGAAGGAGCAAGGGTTGCTCTTGTGGCCATAGCAATTTAAATTTCAGGCTGTAGGTAAGCATCAGCACAACTTTTCCTCTAGAGCTACTCAATGGAGCTTCCTCTGGAGCACTGCCAGAGCACTGCCATATCTCCTCTTAAAATGCATCTATTTAGTAACAGAAGATCAGATAGTGGAGGACAGCACCATATAAAGCTGAGGGCTGAGCTGGAATCATCATACATGCTGGCACATTATATCTGTGCTGGGGATGCAATGTTGCAGCAGCCAGTGCAGAGGAAGAGGTGGCTGCAGCAGTGTGGATTTCTGCTGTGTGAGTGAAGCAGGATGGGGAACATCAGTACATGGTAGAAGAACCACTCCTGTTGGGACATCTTTTTCTAAGGGAGCAATGAGCAGTCCTGTCTCATGGCCAAAGTCTGTATCCTTCCTCAGGAATGGTTCAGATTTGAATGGAGATGAGCATCCACTTTTTCATGGCAGCTCTGTCCTTCTCCTGTTGAGCATTTGTGTTGCTGTGTGAAGTGCACTTTGCCTGGATTAAGAATGGGGTGGCTTAGAGCCAAATGAGGCCTTGTGAGGACCTCCAGGTATGGATGGATTTGTGGAATTAGAAAGTTGAGACTGACAAACCCAGCCTGTGATATTGTGACGACAACCTCTTGGTAGCTGCCAAACCCCTCATCTCTTCTGTTGAGTCAGTCACTAATTGCGTTTGTGTTGCTCTCTGCAGTGCTCTCCGGCTAAATCTGCAATAAAACCTGAGGAAGTGACCGGTAGCAACTGAATGGAGCCAACGTCAATTGGACACACCAGGTCATACATCTTCTTGTCTCCTCTGGAAAGCAGGGATCTCAGTTGGACAGCACTTATGAATAGCACACAGGCTTGCTGGTGTCAGAGGTCTCTTGACCAAACTGCTGAGCAGTAGTCAGAGTGTTTAAGGGGAGAGTAGCACGTCCAAGCACTTAAAGCTGTGTGAACTGGGGTGCCAAAACCAACCTGCTGGTATGCTGAAGCCAAGGACATCATGTGCTACTGACATGCAAAGACAAGTATTTATTAGCTCATTATATCTCTTCCCAAGTGCTAAAGATTTGCAGGCAAATGGAACTTTGTGCAGACTTTATGGAAAGCCGAGGATGTGTAATCACCATGCCGAAGTGAGATTTAGAAGTAAACCAATTACTGCTCCGTCAGTAGTAAGAGGCTTCCTAAGCGCATTCCCACCCATAATACACAGATCAGAGTGAGAAGGGTTTTATGAATACCTGCCACTCATCACAATAACCCAGTAACAAAATCATTTGCTAGGAGTAGAGGGATGAAAATGAGGAAGGGATCGTTAAGCCAGCTGTCAGGAAAAATGTCCCTGGAGATGAGTTTTACACGGGGAGAAGCTCTGGGAGGAAGATGATTGAAACTTCTGTTATGATCTGGGAAAATAATAGGTTCTCACGTCAGTGACCAAGCTTAAAAATTCCCTAAAGTTTGTGTTGGAAGGAATTTCCATCGTTTTTGTTGAAAGCACAGAATATGAAACCAAACCAAACCAACCAAAAAACCCCAAACCCCTTCCATTTGTTTTGGGTCAGTCTGGAATGCTTCCATTGAGAGGCAGAGAAATACTGTGCTTTATTCTGGGGCTATTTGACTGATTTAAGTGAGTCTTGCTCTTTTGATGCTGGCCAATTTTCCATTGAAAAGACGCAGTTTAATTTTAAAGAAATTAAACTTCTTGCATTTTTGTTTTGAACATGTCTAGACGAAACACTTGTGCATTTTCAATGTCTTCTGTTTCTTTTTGACCAGAAAACAACCTGAATTAGATACAAAATGAAATGAAGTTTCATTCACTCTGGATTTAATTTTTGGAACAGTTTGCACCCTTGGTTTTTCTTTTGTTCGTGTTTTACTGGAGATGCTTAAAACCAACCTCACTCAGCTGAGCAGGGCATTGGTGCAGAGAAGCTGACAAAAGGCTCCAGACTACCAAAGAGAAAGAAAGAAGGAAGAATCAGAATCAAAAAGCTGAGGTGGGATTTGCCTTATCTTCCTCTCGTCATGTTACTTACTGAGCACATGCCATAAACTGGAGCAGCATGAAATGAGTCAGCGTCAGCAGCAGGCACAATTAGAGATGTTTCACAGTCCACTCAGCATGAACACCTTGGTGGGAACGATGTGTGGTTTCTTACAGTGTCTCTTGGGTGACCCAATGTCAACCAAGTGACAGAATTTTATCCCACCTGCCTTTAGCTGCCTAGAAATCCGATGTCCAGTCTACTGGACAGCAGCTAATCACTGATAGGGAAAGATTCACGTCCCTGGCAGGTGACTCGTCCCACATGCGCTGGCTACCCATGATAGCCTGGGAAGCGCTGTCTCCCACCCAGCCTGCCTATCTTACAGCAAACATCTTGGCTTAGCCTGCAGAGCGTTGGAAGCTCTCAGCCCCCTGCAACCACAGCAACAGGCATATATGCTAATTGCTTTTCTTGAAATATATATTTTTCATAAATTTCATTTTCAGTGTTTGCAGCTTGGGCTCTTGCCCAAATAAACCAGGCAGTGATTGAGCCTGGGTTTATTGCTTCCCCCAATCCAAATTACAGCTATTATCGCCATCTACAACCTGCAATTATCCTCAGCTTGCAGATTTCAGTTCTTTATGAAAACACACTTTCTGCTGATGAAAGGTGATAGACTGGCAGCCTTGGAAAGCAGCGTCTTCTCTCTGAACAACAGATGCAGAGCGAGCGAGCAGAAACACAGCCTCTGCTCCAGCCCTCTCCCTCACTTTTCAAGATGCAGCTGTGTGCTTGCTCATCAGCATTCAGGCACACAAACAGCATCATCTTGGGAAGAGGTGGCCTCAAGGATACACCTCAGATGTTCCTCTAAGGATCAGCTCTCCCTAACTTCTTCTGCCTTATTCTGCTTGCCCACAGGCTGGGGGAATTCTTCATTTCATACATGTGGTCCTGCTGTTTATTCCAGCCAGGTGTTTTTTCTTCTACCATAGGGCTTGATTTCTCCTCCCCTAAAGACAAGCTCTCCAAACTACCTGCCTTGAAACTTCTGCCAGACTCAGGCTGTCTAGCTGGTTTTCCTGGGACATACCTTCTATTCTGTGCAGTAATTACATCCAAACAACGTTTCCCCAGGCTGACAGCAGCCCAGGTGTGTTTCCTATGAACCAGCACTCAACGTTTCCCCAGGCTGACAGCAGCCCAGGTGTGTTTCCTATGAACCAGCACTAACTGCACTATTCAGATGCAGAAATCCCATCTGCACCCACTGCATGTATCTGTACTGACTGCAGAGCACATAAGCCTGAGGTCCGACACCACCTAGAAGCACTGGACTCTTTCCACAACAAGTGGCTTTCAGAGCCTGCTCTTAGACATGTCTGCAGGTGTATTTCTGGACACAAAATCTGAGGCAGAAATGGGGTTGCACTGAGAATAACAGTATGATATTTCTAAAAGGCTTGCTCCAGTGCTCCCATACTCATAGAGGAAAATGTGCTCCCAGTCAAGCAAGGTGGGACAGAGGTCTGAGATGTAAGTAAAGTTTCTCCATTTTAGCAGTAAGAGAAATGTAAAGGTGGCTGCCTCCCTTTGGATTAATGCTGGAAAAAATCACTTCCCACTGTTTCTCCATAAGCACTCTTTGTGTTTTTAGAAGTTTTTTGTGTAATATTGCTCTAACCCATTTCTCTCTGTAAAGCAGACTGTCTGGACAGATCTGTATGGTATCCCTTTTGAGCCCAGCATCCTTCTCTGCACTTAACATGTATAACATTTTCAATCAGTAGAACTGGGCAACAGTTAAACAATGAAATGTGGGACTGAACTGAGTATTGGTCAGATGGGGAATGGGATTAGCCTGAGGCAGATGCTGCTGTGCAAAGAAGTCAAAGCCCTGCTAGGTACGTGCTGATGCACATGAAGGCAGAACTCCTGACACACTGCCACTGACCCAGTTCTGGGTCACCTGTATGGACATACTCAGGTAGTCCATGCTCAGCAGCTCTGGCAAGAAGAAGAGATTGACTGGTGCTTGTACCAGTTTGGTGTGAATCCCTTGACTGCTCATCTTTCTGCTGTTGTCTGGCAGTTGTGCTATTAATTGAGCTATCACACCCTTGGTTTTTTTGGGATGGAGGTAGGAGGGAGTCTTGGACAAGGAGACCACAAATCTTGGGTGAGGAAGGCTGCTGCGTCAAGTAACACCCAGCAGATGCTTATGTTGCTCTGTACCCTGGTGCCTCAGAGGGGAAGGAGGAGCACCTTGTTCCTACTTCAGAGAGTGTGAGTGTCTTTACTAGCTGCTGTTGCCTGCTGTTAGTATGCGTGCAATGTCAGCACTGTAATCCCAGAGAACTCAGTGGAGGTGTATTTTCTTTCTCAGACGTTCTCAGGCTCTTTCTGCCTGAAGACTTGGATAGAGATATGAAACGTAGGTGCAAAATCCAAATCTGCAACACTACTTATGGCAAAAATCTTAACACTGTTCTGATCCTTTCCAGCTGCATGAAATGTGCAGGATTTATTTGTTTTCTACCTTGAGGTTCTCTATTTGCTCAAAGTTTTCCTTTAACAATGTTCTCTTTCATTTCCCTTAAAGGGTAATCCAAGTACTAACTGAAGGCAGCTCTTCAGTGGGGCATCACAGCTGCCAGACTGGTCTTCTGTAGAAGACCTATCAAGATTTGGTGACCCAAAAACTGGAGCATAACTCCAGTTTGTTCAGTCCCAGTGGGATGGGAGTGTCTTGGCCCCTTGTCCTAGGATACTTTAGATAATTGTACCCATTGCTAGTGCAAAAGTACCTTCCTCCAGTAAGAATATCCCCCAGAGCAGGACAGCAAATAAATGCCCAAGTTTCTTGCAACCTGGGTGAGCACTTCTGATTTAAGAAAAAAGGCTGGTTAGTGATAACACTTGCTGTTATGTTCTGTTTTCACATGGCTCTCCCTGCTGCCCAACATGTCCCTTTCTTTTAGCGATGTTCAAGGATTTTCTTTCCAGATAATACAATTCATCTGCCTTACAATGAAACAAGAGATATACTTGAGTCCTGTCTTCTGGTAGAAAGTGGACGCTTTTCTTGACAACACCATTAGTGGCATCTGCTACCACTGGGCTTGAATTAAAACTTACTAGTAACAATTCTGGTCTCTGGGCATGTTTCTAAATAGAAAAGGCAAAGCGACCTGACAGACTGTCTTCATGAAGTTGAGTAACAACTCAGGTAAGCGGACTTCAGTGGTGGAATGAACCAATGTGCAATGTTTTGCTCTGATCTGCATTTTGAAGCAACTCTTTTGTGAAATGTCCAGTCTGCTGAGAGTGTACAATCAAACGGGTGTTTTTAAGAAGACAAAACCACTTCATTTCCTTCAGTTGGCAGGTTGATTCCTCTCTTGAATTGAAATCTACTTCCTGCTTAATTCAAAGGAGACCGCTAGGTCACTGGGGCGATCCACATCTGTGCTGGATTCCTCTACCTGCAGGCGGAGTTTGGTGTGGTTGTTTCACCTAAAACAGAATACTTAACCTGGGGACTAGGGTGACCCTGCATCTCAGAGGGATGTAGCAGTAGAGGAGGCACCTGCTTTCCTTTTTTGTTCTAATGAGTAAAATGCAAATGGACAGATTGACCATGAAACTTGGGGATATTGTCCCTTGTGCAGAGCACTGAGATACAGCTCCAGGCTATGCTAATGCTGAATGTAACGGGCTGTCATTTGACAAAAAGGAAGCTGTGAAAGAAAAGCTGTAAAAAGAAGCTGTAACTTTGGTTTCCAAGCTGCATTGTCCTCGGAATGGCCCGAACTGGAATCAAACTTTTGTTTTTAATCACTGAAGGGGAATTGTTTCATTTTCTTTCTGGCAAGGAAACTTGGGGAAAAAAAATCTGCTTTAGTTTGGATCAAATTGATTTTTTCCTCACTTTTTAACTTGGTAGTTGAACTGAAAAATCAATTATTCACCCAGCCTCTCTGAACACATGTCCAGGAGCAGAAACTGCTGGTTTTATTCAATAGCAGGTGCTTAGCTATTTGCACAAATGAATGCTGGGGTAACAGGGTGCCCTGTTGCCTTACTTGACTCTTCCTGTCTCGCCTACAGAAACCCAGCCAGGGTTGCATGGACAGACTCCAAAGTGTTTCATTTCCTTGATGTCATGCCATGGCTGTGCCTACTTGAGCCAGTTTGGTTGACAATACAAAATGTGGTCTTGGTTTTGATCCTGATGGCTGCTGGTGTCAGTTTTCAAGCCTATGCTTTAACATTAGCAGAAGTTTCTTTGGACAAGATAATGAGGCCCCCTTGAGAAGCAGTCAGCTCATTCCTGCGTCATAATTTCATATCATAAGGGTCTCCAAAGGAAGAAGAATAGTCACTAAATGTGAAGTGCTAATGACTGTAATGCTGTGTCATAATAAGAAACCAAACAGAAAAACAACTTAATCAATGGCACATTTCCAAATAAACAGCTCTGCTGGAAAGAGTTATCCATTCTGCATGTTTCAGGCAGTCCTCATTTTGTTGTCTCTCTTGTGTACCATCAGTAGTGGAAATATCCTGGCAATTTGTTTCAAAGCTGTCATGATGCTAAATGTTTGGCTGTCCAGAATGTGAATATCTGCTCTGAAAACTCTACCTATGACATGTCATCACCATGGTTGTGGGTTTTGCCACAGTACCGCTGGAGGAGAGCAACAGTGGAGAGCTCTGGCAAAAAGCATAATTCTCACCCATTTCTTCTTTTCTCTTGAGAGGATGTAACAAGTGTAGAAGGTCCAGAGGAGATGGAGCCTTTACAGAGTTGGAGGTAATTTACTGTCCTCTGGATGTTTCATAACAAGCAGGAGATTTGGACCAACAAATTCCATGGGAGCTCTTGGTCCCTTTCTGTGCTCATGCTGGATGGCTTGAGTCTTCTCCAGAGTACATTCTTCCCTGTTTGATGTATGGCACATGAAAGAGAGAATACTATGCCTCAGTCCCTTTCATCCTTGTCATCTAACGCTGATCTGGAGGAGGAAGAACTGGGTGAGAGACAAAGACAGGTCTCTAAATCTTGGCCAATGTCTGCCTCTAAATGCTTAATCCACAATGAATCTTGCAGAGACCCTGCACCCAAGGGGAAGGTTTGTGTCATTCCTCTTTCTACAGAAGGCTGGCTTATGCAGGCATGGTCCAGCAGGCCCTGCTGACTTTGGGATGATATTCCTATAGGCACATCGCTGATGCACCACTCATTTAAGGAGGGGAGTTTGTCCTGAGCATTGATGGTTAAGGCAGCTGTGTATTCTGCTGGCTGGTGAAGCAGAGCTCTCACCTTCTGCCATCCCACCAGCATCACACTTTGAAGCAAGGAGCCTGCCTGAGTTGCCCAGCCACAGCCAGCAGCAAAACCTCATGTGTGTGCTCACGCATTCTCTGCTCCACTCCCACCACAGCACTCCCATCAACCTGTGATGTTGAGTTACAAGCGGTGGCCAGCTTGTGCTGCAACTACACACTTCACATTTGGGTATAATCTCTCTCCCAGTGCTTTTACTGTGCAAGATGTCTGAGGACGAGCAAGAAAAAATCCATCATGTGGCAACTGCAGGCAGCTAGGTCTAAGGAGAACATAAAGCATCCTCGCTGCAGACTGCAATTCCTGCCTCTTCCTTCGACCTCCTTTAACCCCATCCCTGCTTGATGCTTTCTGGGCTTTAACCAAAATGAAAAGTCTGGCTAATAAAACAGCTGGAAAGAAAAACCGACAGCAAGATAATAAAAATATCAAGAGGTGAGAGCAGGCATGTGCCAGTAAAGTAAGCACTGTCGAACACACTACACGCAGGGCGAGTATCTGTGGGCTGTTGTGTGGTATTAAAGCTGTCCATCTTCACAACAGACGCTCAGAGTGTCTATCTCAGTGGGTCCCCATGGAATGACAAAGGGCTCCTTCTTCCATTTTATTCTTACATCTACCAGAGGTGGCTGCAAAAGTGATAAATCCAGCCTGTGCTGCTGCAGCACTGGCAGGGCAAAGAATTACCATGTGGCAGAGAGTGGTTAAGACGACACTAACTGGGCTGGGGACGGTGATGCATTGGGATGGTGATGTGCTGGGTACAGCAAAGTGGAGGTCTTGCTTCTTATTGCATCATGTTGAGGTTTTAGTTGATGTCTCAAGACTCCTCTCAACACTTTGCCAGGAATAGTGAATCTGCTCTGGCTCTGGAGGTGCTCAGTGCCACAGCCTCCTCTGCCTCTCCTCCTGGTCCTGCAGCTCCTCCTGCTGCTGACAGTCACGGGAGCAGCAAAGGGCCAAGAGGATGATTATGGGATGGCAGCATCTCTCATGTAAAGAGGCTACAAGAGATGCGACTGTTCATCGGCAGGACCAGAGGCAATAGCCAAAAACTGAAATACAGGAAATTCTACTTACACCTTGAAGAAAAGTTTTGAGGGTACTCAAGCACCGGAACAGGTTGTCCAGAGATGCTGTGAAGTCTCCATCCTTGGAGATATTCAAGTCCCTCTTAGACATCGTCCTGGACAGTCTGTTATAGACGACCATCCTTGAGCAAGCTTGTTGGAATTGGTGATCTCCAGAGTTACCTTCAACTTTAGAAATTCTGTGAAGATGAGGAACAACCATCAAGAAATGAAGACATAATCTATGTAAGCTGCATTTAGAGAAACACTTTACCTTAGTCACTTATTTTTCTTTCCACTAGATGTTACTGCTGCTCCCATAAATAATGCAGATTTGTTAAACTGTAGTATATTATTTAGGAGGGTTCATATAAATCACCTTTAGTGCCTTCTGGAGCTCCTCAGTTATTTTTAATGCATTTGTAAAACACTCTTTACATGTACGAACAGGAGTAACTGTAATTCGTGGACCAGCCTGAACAGAATCAATATTTCCTACTTACTGCAGCTTCCTCGTGTTTAGTTATTCAAGGAAATATTTCTTGCCATTGAGATCTGGACAACACGTCCCTGGTGGTGTGGGAATTTGGAAGAACTATTTGAAGCTGGAATTTCAGGCATTTCCACACACAGGACTCCTGGACCGTTGACACACAACCCCCGTACTGAGTCATGTTGCACACAATAGTCCTCATACAAGCAGCAAAATCAAAAGCCTCTCAAACACCTCCTGAGATGAAAATCTCTCCTCCTCATTCCACGCTGCAATGGAATGAAACTTCTTTGCTTCTTTCCTACTTGCCCAGTGTTCATCTTTTTAAAATGAGGTGTATTTGTGGCAAAATAATGTCACCCATTTCTTTCTTTTTTTAGCTCATACTTTAGTGTCTGCAATCCCTCATAAACAACACAAGATGAGACTGTTTTAATCAGCTGTGTCATAAAAATAAGAGATTTTGCTGTCTTGGGAAATAAATAAATAATTAAATATGTACCTATTGCTGGATTAAATCGAGGGTCTCTGCATCACCAGGTTTATTACTGATTAATAACAGTCCTCCCTCAGTGTGCAGGAGTAACCTCTATGAACTGGAAATCATTTAATGGCCCTTTTAGCTTCACAATATAAAGGGAATAAAAGGCTTCCGGGGATATACCTCAATATTTCTACCTGCTCATGGTTGCCAGAATGAAAGATCTCTGTCATGCTGGAACACCTTTCATAACTTCAGAAGAGCGATAGACATTGCTTATTGATGATTCTGAATATATATCTATGGCATACCCTGTTATTTGGTGCTGTATATAAACTGGAACACACATATTCATTCTCATTTCCTGTTAATTTGGAGTCAGTGGTATCTACCAAATTTAATATTAGCATAAAATCTACAAATGCTGATAAGTTGTCAAAAGCTCCAAATGTCTGATTCTTTAATATTCTGAAATAGGCACTGCATCACCTTTCTTATCTTGAAACTAATCTAGTAGATTATAACAATGTTGTAATGTATAACACCTGATTTTGTTATTTCCACAGTATGAAACATCAACAATAAAGAAAACTATGTCCAGCCTTTATTCGTATTCTCCCACAGATGGAGAGCTAGCATGTTGCTGTCAGCATACATGCTTCTTTTGCCCTACCAAGATTTGCCACTTCACCAGTAAGTGAAGCCTGATAAAGCAGTGTTTCATTTGTGATGATAACAACAGAAAATACTATATTAATATTTACTGTTAATGCGCGATACCCTTTTGTTTCTGCAGCAGTTACCTTGTCATTTGCTACATTTTCATTTTCCTCCCACTAAAGTCTCAGTTCTTCTTTCAGAAGAAGTTCCATGAGAATTATATAAAGATAATTATATACCAAAATTATTTGTAATTATAGTCTATAAAATTCTAATGCCACAATTTTAGCATTTGCACTTGTTCCATTTGCATGCTGACTTCTATCTGATTACCCACCTCAAGCAATTGAGAGCCGACTTCCATATAAACTCCAACAAGACTTACAGAAATTACTGTTCTGTTTAGTGATTTATGGGAGAGCTCCTCAGTTGGGAAAAGAACTTCTTTCTTTTAAGGATCATATTTTGCCTTGTTGCAGTCGCTCTCATGGTCACAATCCACACGGGACACAGAAATTGCCCTGTGACTGAGTCACTGTTCTTGATCTCCCTGCTTGCCTTCCAGTCCTGAGTACACTGGGCAAGTGGACCCCAGAAACTTGCCTTGGCCAGCCAGTACTTCACTATCATATATTTATGGATTAAAAAACCCTTTATATTGAGGAAAGACTGACCACATAATAGTGTCATCTCAGCTGAATGCTGCCTAAACCCACACTTCAAACAGGTCGTTCTACCTCAGTGGAAACGGGAATCACTTCTGGAAACTGCCCCCCAGGGAACACAGCAGCCCCTTGGTTCTCAGGATGCTGTATAGATGTGGTTTCTCAGTATTTGAGGTGAAATGCTGAGCTTGATACTAAAGTTTCAGGAAACGAGATAGTTTTTTCAAGGAAGATAATTGCAGCCCAGCTCTGGAGCTGTCCCTGCCATCCAGGGATGGAGATATTCAGAGCACCAGGCTCTAACATTCAGGTCCTGTTAGAGAGAGATGACCATATATGATGTCCCAAAGCCCTGTTCTTCCTGTTAGACAAGCTAAATTCTTGCAATAAAATGTCAGTGTGGCTGTTATGGTTTAACCCCAGCCAGCAACTAAGCCCCACACAGTTAAAACCATTGGGTGTTATCAGCATTACCCTCATATTAAATCCAAACTACAACGCTGTACTGTCTACTAGGAAGAAAATTAACTATCCCAGCTGAAACCAAGACAGTAGGCTGAACATCCGCTGTTTGACTTATGGATCTGTCTGGGAGACTTTCCTTGTATGCCTTTCCCCTGCTTGATTGACAAGTGCAGAAGCGGAGGCTGGGGATAATATCTGACAGGCAAAGTCACAAACACAACACCGTATCTTTAATTTGTTAGTGTAAGTCCACAAGGAACACTGTCTTTGGTGGCAGAAAAGTAGAAACTCCTTTCCCCCTAACTTTATGATTAGTTTCTGTTAAAAGACAAGGCTCCTCCAGGCTGAATTCCACACTGAGAGCAAGGTTTAATCAGTGGTGGGACTGCTTACTGTCCAGGCTTTGACTGATTGATACAGCCTTCCCATAACTCATGTAACAAATGAAATAAGGGTGATCTCTTGTAAGAAGAAACAAACAATCACCTCAAGGAACAAATCTAAACCATCAGGGATCTGCCTTTAAAATAAGGGACAAGAAGCCAACATAACTCTGGCTGTCACTTGAATGTTGCATGGTTTCCATGAGAAGGACTAGCCTGTGTGGACATGTCTTCTGCTCCTGTCTCTCTCAGTTGGGGCAGGCAGGTTTTGGAGTACTGGTAAGAAACATGTTTTCACAGCTAACTTCCTCCCAGACTTCATACGGGCGTCACTGGAGTGGTCCATAGCTGACCTGTCCATCTGCAGTGCGGGTGCGAAAGGGCTGTCCTCAGGGACAGTCCAGCACAGCCACATATGTGCACCCTTCCAGCCACCTCAACTCCTTCTGGCTCTTCCCCTCACATGGCATTACCTGGACTACCTCCAGCCCCAGCAGTAGCCTTGACAGGCTTTTTCCGGCAAAGAAAAGCAAAGAGGCACGGCTGCAGCAGCTCAGCTTGATCTGTGCTGGCACTCACCTGACTAGTGTCTGCAATAACACATATAAAGAGACTGAATATGGTAGGCTGGGTACTTGTCTAGGCAGCCACCTTGTCATGAAGTCTGTCTTACTGCTGATGGATGATGCTCCAGCAAGATGACTCTGAGTCAAAGCTGGTGCAAGGAGCTAACCCATTTTGGAGTCATAGCTTTAAACACCAGTCTCTATTGGGTGAAACTCCCATTTAGTCTGGCATTCAGCTCATGACCCAAACCTGACACAGCCCTCTGCCATGCACAGTGAGAGAACACCAAACTAGGAGAAAAAGTGGCTTCCTGTCAGGAAAAAAGCTGAAATATGAAAGCCAATGGTTTCATCTCACATATTTTCAGATGGATTTCTTATAGTCTGATTCTTATTCAAAAGTATGATTCCAAGAGTTATTTTGTCCAGTATCTCGCCACGGTGAGCTGCTGTGGTTTATAGGGTGTTGTGACTAAAGAAAACAAGTCTGTGCTTTTTCATTTCTCAGCACCATTACTTCTTGCTCTGACTCCTTTGTGCTAGGAGAGGGGGTGATTCTGATTACCAGTTTCACTTCCTCTATGCATTCATTGCTCTGCATCCTGGTACATGTCTACAGCGATCTGCTCTTCAGACTGCACTGCCCCTCACTTCCCCTGCTTGCTAACTTAATGAGTTTGGTTGCTTTCTCTAAACTTTTCTTCTACTGTCATATATGTGAAGCCTCTGGTTGCTTGTGTTGGCCAGTTTGGGGACAGTGGCAATGGCTCACAGATGGCCTAGAAACCCTGGATGGCACAGAAAGGAGATATGGAAGGGAAAGCAAATGCGCTCAGGTTCACAAAGGGGTTGTGAATTACGCACAACATGTAATAAATGTAGCAGTTTATCAGAAAGATCCAACTCATTTTCCTAACAGCCTTTCTCCCTGCCTCGCCATAATGGGGTCCACATTTCCATCACGGCTCTGTTTATGCTGGGTTACGTTCCAGGCAATAAATTGAACTCCTCCCTGTCCACCCCTGAGCTGCTGTCCGCTTCTGTCCTCACAGAGATTAGGATGTGAGAAGAATATACCCTGCAGTTTGTTCCTTATGTAAAATTGCTTCTATGCTGGATGCTAGATGTTAAAGGATAGAAAAGTTCCTGCAAGAGCACAACTGTCTTGAACATATTGCAGAAGCAGGTAAGGTGGGAAGAACAGGCTCTGCAGCCTTTTCTGATCACAAGTGGGCAGTGGAGTTACTTGGGTAGCAGATGACTTCTCCAGCTTTTGAGGCACCTACCTATGGGGTTTCCAGAGCTGGGAATACCCTTAAGGATGGCACTATTTTCCTCACAACCTTTCTCTTGGGTAAGAAAGACTTGTTTCTGCACTCTGCATTCAGACACTGCAAACTCTGTTCTTTAGTTTCTCCCCACTCACTGTTACATGGACCACATTTTACCACTTGCCAGGACTCATCATGCCCCAGTGAATACAAGGTGATCACTCAAGAGGACCCCTAGTTGCCCTGAGATAGACTATATAGACTGATTGAGTTATGTCCAAGTATAGACTGAGTGGGTTATGTGCAAGGACAGAGGACTCGCACAGATTGGTGTTCAGACTGGAAAAAGGCAAATGGACACCTTTCCCTGGCTTTACCCAGTAGTGGTATCACTGTGTCATTTCACAGCTGACTTCAATGAACATGCAAGTCATGTGTGAACATGCCAGAACATGACAAGCAATAGATGAACAGAGTTAGAAGTGTCTGTGTCTTCCTTTACTTTTTTGGAGTAAACTTATTCAGGGATCAATGAGGGTGCTCAGATACATGGTAAGATATTCACTGTGGATTTATTCCTCCTAATTTTTAATATTTCTGATGGATCACATCTCTGTGGGCTCCCTTTATAGTATGTAGAGAGGAAGTGGCACTTTCAGAAGCTGTTCACGGGTCTATTTTAGACTTTAGGACAAGATTAATGGTGGCTTGGGCTCTGCTGCTTATACTGATGAGAGCTCCAGTGACTGTGGAGGAACACATGTAGGCAGATGAATCCCACCCCCCAGCAATAGCAGGATGAGGGGACATTACCCACTGACAAACAGCTAGACAGACGGTTAGATTTTCACCATTTTGTCAGAGTTATTACTTCATATTTTCAGCAGACAGCAGAGGTTACACCTGCTTCACATTGGAGTGTGTTGTTTACAGCCATAACGGATTAAATTTTAGCTCCAAATCTGTTGTAGAAGAGCTACAGCATGACAACGGTCAGGAAATATTACAGAGCCATCAGCTGCATTGTGACCATGGCTGAAATTCAGCCACCCTCGGAGTACAACTATTTGACCCTGTACAAAGCTGCACTGTGGGAAGCAAATTAAGAAACAATTATTCCTTAGTAATGTCTTCAGTTCAGGCTTTAAAGGCATTTAGGTGAGCTCAGTGTAATTACCTGCAATGAAATTGGACCAGGACTTTCTTTTAGGGCAAGAAAGAGAATTCATACAGAAAGACATTAGCTTTATGTTTCATTCCTAATGAAACAGTTGAGATCAGACCTCTGTCACTGCCAGCAGAAACCAGACAGGGTTTTGCTCCCAACAAGTCCAGACTGTAGGCACTAAGCAGGACATGGATGTGAACGTCCAGCAAATATTGGTGCACCATCTCTGCATGGGCTGGAAGGGCCAGTGAGAAGCATGTGCAGATGGAGGCTATGCAGGACTCTCCATGGTGCACAACAGGAGCAGGAGAGGCAGCTCCACACTTGGCAAATGGAGCGGCTATAATGGAAATAAATGGTGATGGGAGTCCTCAAACACTGGTTTGGGCACATAGAGGGGTTGTGGAACCTCCATCCTAGGAGATATTCAGAAAACAACAGTGCAAAGCCCTGAGCAACCTGACGCTGGCCCTGCTTTGACCAGAGGTTGAAACAGAGACTCGCAGAGGTCTCTTCTGACCTCAGGTCCTACCTCATGCTCTGAGGTAGGATGTGAGAAGAGCCATGAGCTTACTCCAGCTGGAGGATCAGGCCCAATATTGGTAATGGGGCAAAGAGCACCCTGCAGCCATAAGGCAGGGGAGGCAGCACCCAAGGAATGGCAGAGGTTGTTAACCCAGAGGAGCAGTGTGTGGTGTCAGGCATCCACCAGCGGGGCAGAAAGGAACCTGATGAAAAGGTCACTGGCTTGGAGCAGCCAGCAATATCAGAGGCTGTTCAAGGATCAGGATTTTACTTTCTGTTTGGATGGGTTCCTCAGCTGCTGTTTGTCCTTTTCCTGAGGTATCCTTCTGACAGCACAGGCCCCTGACTGCTGTTCAAGAGAAAACAAATGTACGAAACTACTTTGCTTTGCTGTTTAATCATAGCTTGTCCCTGGAATGCTGCCATCATACCCGAATTGTGTGTGGTCTAAAGATGTGGTCCCTTTTTAATGCCTGTCATCTTCCAGCAGGCTTTGAACACGGACAACAGACAATGCCTATCTTTATTAATGTCTCTCAGGCCTTTTTTACCAAGGGTCAGGTCCAGGGAATTACATCTGTCATTGCTGAAAACCATCAATGTCAAAAAAAGAGAACACATCTTGTATTGATCAAATCCATGTGTAGAAGCTCCTAATGACCCAGCACCAGCTTGCATGAATCAGGATGCTAAAGAGACACAGCTTTCTTGAGTCCCATTGCCCCCATTTGTCCCAACTCTATAGATGGGGACTGCACTAGAGAGATCTTCCAGAGGAGTTGCACAATACTGTGTATCAGCAAGTCAGCCCGGTGCTCAGTGCACTTTGCTCATTGTTTGTTGTACAGAGCTCATCTTACCCAAGCATGCCACCCACTCCACACGTGTAAAGCTACAGCTGCATTCAGGTGCACAAACAGAACATCTGCTGACAGCCTGTGGTGTCGGCGAATATGGCTGAGTACAGGGAAGCAGCTCTAATGTATCTGCCTTTCTCATGCAACATTTGTACACCTCCCCTGCACTCACAGCACTGCAGCCAAGTGCAAGAGACAGTGTTCAGCATTTCGGATGAGTAAATTCCTCTTGCCTTATGCTTACACCCTCCCCATCTCAAGTTTTTTTATCCTTCTACTACATTGAGCTCCCTCCTGCAGCCTCTGCTGCCCTGACTTCATGTCAGGAGCACCAAGCTGAGCAAACACACCGGTAGCGGCAGAGTTAAGGGTGGTGATAACATTCCTCTTGTGTTAGCTTGTTTGCTGCCTTCTTTTATTAATTAACTTTACTAGCTCAGAGGCCTCCTGGGAGAAGCCAAAAGTAATCGGTCTGTTTCATTTGCTTTCTAGGATCCGCTTACTAAGGCTATCCCCCTTCCACCCCCCTAAATCCTCTAAAACTATGGATCAGAACAGAAGTTTCCTTGACAGAAACAGATGAATTGCAACAGCCCCTGTCTTCAAATCTGCATGACTGGCTCCACATGGGCCTTAGCCACAGCAAGTGTCCAAGCCTTTTGGAGATACGGTGGAGCCAAGTGGAACTGTTTCATTAAACTGTCATTTAGCAGCAATGAATGGTGCTCTGGATAATTTGTCTCTTTCATTTCCTTCCCATTTCATATGTGAATTCAGTTTCACCCCTATAAGAAGACTGAGATGACCTGGATGTCACAGTTTACAAAGCAGTTCTTGGAGACTATCACCACAACACCAGGTTCTGAAAGAAGAATTGATCAAGTTGACATAGCAGCCAAGACTGGTCCATCAGCCCTTTGGACCTCAAATTCTTTCCTTTTTGTTGAGCTTTTATAGAGGACTTTTTCTCTGCTGCTTTTGTTGTCTGGCAAGATCTTGTCTGTCTTGGTCATCCACAGACCAGACCAGCGACATGATGAGACACAGCTACAGCTGCAGTAGAGTGCAAAAGCCCAGAAATGTGGATCTCCTACAAAGAAAACACCTTAAATAGAGGATTGGAAAGAGAAGGGAACAACGGAGATGACAGCAAAGAAAAATGAATAAAAGCAGTTAAGAATATATAATAATAAAGCATGCTCTCTGAAAGGTAACATTTGAAATTGCTGACTCGTCATTTTTCCTTGCTTCATTAAGGATATACTATAATAATCCAACCAAAATGCAGCTTTGAAAATGTCAGAACAAGCTCCAACAAACATGCTAAGAGGAAATCCAAAACTTTACTTAGGAAGCAGCTGAGAAGAGGTGAGAGGTTAGTACTCTTGCAGGTACCAACTCTCTCGTTTCCCAAGCCTTTTCCATCCTCATGGCTCCCTCAGCCAGGCTGTGTGTGCTGTCCTGCTGAGTTCTGCCTGCTGGAGGTGGGAGATGCTCTTCTTGCTGCTACCTCTCTCCTGGTATGGAATTTCATGAATGCAGGAGAAAGCCCAGCTCTCTCCTCACTCCCGGGGGGCTACGATGCTGACAGTGCTGCAAAAGCAGCTGAGGTCCCATTGCAATGCACACCACACCACTGTGCATGAGGAGACCTGGTGCTTAGCCATAAAGAAAGACACAAAGCCCCACAGCCCCATAGGGTGGAAAGTCAGCTTTGTCTGCCAACTTTGTTATTGCCACAGAACCATCCCTTGGCAGACACTGGATAGAGTCAGCTGTGGGACCTGCCTGGAATGTCAGGCCAATCCACAGCAAACAGAGCCAGCCGTGAGGATCTTGTCCTCTAGTGCATCCTATACCCTTGCTCTTCATTCTGCATAGACACTTCAGAGACATCAAAGTCCCACATTTGCTCTGCCATTTCTATTCTCTTTCTTTCTGACACTGATGACCCCTGTAGTTATTCCTTAGGTCTTATCTCTGTGTTTTATTTTGCATAGTGAGTGCAATAAAGGGGTATAGCCAACCTCCAGTCTTTTTCCGTAAATGCACAAGACAAGTCCAACGAAGCCAATACTTCTAGTAGTGAACACAGCAGGCTAAATAAAGTGCTGTATACACCTGAAAAAAAATGCCTGATTATTGTAACTGCAACTGAATTAATAGAGAAACTCAGGAGTTCAACTGATAAACGCACAGGCAATAATCAGCAGGAGCAAGGATGGTTATCTTTCAAAGGACAATGAAGAGGTACAAAATATACCTGAGCTATTGCACGGTAAAAGATATGTAGCAGAGAAAACATCTAAATACAGCTTCTAGAACTAACTACAATGTTAGTGTGTGTTCAGTGTAAGGAAGAAACCATTAACCAATTAAAAAGAGCATAACAACCCACGATGGACGATAATAGCCATTATGAATGCATAATTCAGTATATAAGAGACCAATTCATTATCTCTAATAAGAAACCTTAGCTCAGTTTATTGGGTTTAGATTGCTGGACCACAGTATGCACTGTTTGCTTGCTGGTCTTGCTGAAAAGGGCTTGGGGGTTGTATTACATGCCAGAGTGAGTATGAAACAACAATGTGTTTGCTATTGTAATTAAAACAAAGTGTACCCTGGGCTATGGTTGGGAGGAGCGTGGTGGCCAAGCTCAGGAAAAGTGTTATGGCCTTTTACTTGGTATGGGGGAAAGTGTGCCTGTGATACTATGTCCAATATTGAGCTCCTCCAGCTCAAAAGAGATGTTGAGAAACTATATGAACCCACTCAAGACCTAATAAGGTGACCCAGGGCTTGGAGCATGTCCTAAAAGGGCATGCGGGGGAGCTTGGGTAGTTTCGTCTACTGAAGAGGAGGTGCAGGCATATAATCTAATAGCTGCATACAGCTGAGTGAAGAGGAGTTACAGAGATGATGGAGCCAAACTCTTCTCACTACAAGTTTCTAGTTTCTTCTCACTCAGGTTTCTAGAACTCTAGCAACTCATGGACCCCAGCTTCCCACATGCAGGATAGTTTTTATTACAACTATTTGTACAAATATTTGTCAGAGAAGGAGCGTAACACAGTGCTGAACAGCAGGAGTGATGGGGAAAGAAGGATCCAAACAAGTGTAAAAGAATAACAGGAACAGAGGGAGACACAACAAAAAGGGCCAAGAGCTGACTTGAGTATTGACAGCCAGTGCTCAGGTCCATCAGCACACAGTTGTGTGAACTATGTGAGACATTTGGGCTGCCTGGGGCTTCCCTGAACACCCACTGCTCTACAAAACCATCTTTGCATGGAGCTGGGGTGCTGTTGGCTCACCATCTCCACTGCCAGTGAGCAGTGGAAAGGCTGCAGCTCCAGGCAGAAGGGCACTGCATCACTTGTACAGGTTGCCTTTAGTGTGTGGATATATTTCGCTGTACTCCAGGAGCTTGCTCTGCAGTTTGTGAGTATGCCTTGCTGGTTGTGAGTAATTTATGTATTTATTATGCCCCCTGGCAGTGCTGTTTTACTAAAGCTGTCCCTTTTTTTATGTTGCTATTTTATCCCTCTGGGAATGGGGCTTATATATCTTTAAAGGAAACAGAGTGATTTCATATTTCTTAAATGGGATTTTAACTGGAGTAATGCAGATGAAGGGCAGCACACAAACACAATAATGCTTTGTATCTTAAATAAAAAATACCTTTCCAGGATGGCGTGCAGAGGTGATTTTTCTCTCGGGCTTTCTACAGAAAGTGTTAGCTGTTAAAGGACTTTTCTATGCGTCTTTAACCAATTCAGAGCACATTTTTCCTACATAGTTCTTCTCTGTACTAAAGGGGAAGGCTTTTATCAAGTGTCTTTTGTGTATCCAGATGTTTTCTCGAGGTGCTAAGCAGTGCTTAAGAAGATGCTGAAGTCTTTTCAGATGCAAATGGAGAGAGAGGGGAGCATGGGCCTCCCAGGCACTGATCCTGGGAAAGTCAGGGAGTAACTGAGATCCACATTGCACTTGGGGAGGATCTTGCTGCCCTGCAGTCACTCAGCTGCTTGGCCCCACTCCTCCCCAGTCTTAGCTGCTTCCCAACAAAGGGGTTTAGAGCCTTTCCATGGTGATGCCTGGAGCCTATAAAGAACGATGCAAGGATTTTGCTGTTGCTGCTATTTATACTGCCTGTGCAATGGAGGGAGCACAGGAGGCTTTGCAGAGGTCTCTGAAATCACTGCCGTCCTGTGCAGAGCAAGGGGAAACTGCTCCATAAGGTGACATGCCAAGCTGAGGGTGAAGCAGGACCCAGAGCCTGCTGCAGAGTCCTGTCCTCAGCCACAGTGTGCTCACAGTGCTCTGTGCTCAGTCAGCTCCCTCCTCTGCCAGCTCTACTGCCTGGTGAGCAGATCAGCTCAGGAACCTGGGAGGGTGACTCGCACGCAAAGTGCAGGAAGAGGAGCAGCATTTGAGTCTAACCCGGCTGTGCTGGTTTTAGAGCAAGGCAGCTGCTCCGTGTGCAACGGGGAAGGCACATTCACATTTCACACTGCGTCCCTGCCCTCCTGCCTGCAGGGATGGAGGAGGGATTCCCACTCCCTCACAGCCTGGGAGGAGCTGTTGACCCTCGGTCCTGGGAGGATCCCCGGGAGAAGCCCCTTGTCCCCTGTTCTGGGGTGTCCACACTGTCACTGGGGCTTTGAGCATCCACTGCCTCACCTCTGACATGATCCTCTCAGCATCACCAGGGCACAGATGTGACGATTTGCCCCACCATATGAGTGTCCACCCACTTCATGGCATTGCTCCCTTCCTCCCACCAGCCTCATCTCTGCTTCTTTTTGTTTAAATCAGAGGAGTCCCTTTTAATGACAGCCCTCTACTTCTTCCACTTACTTTCAGCTCTAAGCTGACCGGAGCAGGCCAGGATCTCTCACCCCTCCTGAGCTACAGAAATATCTCTGAACTGTCACTAAAGCACAGAAGACAGGGTCTGAAAATTGCCTCGGGCAGAGCTACTGAGCGCCTCCTGCTCTTGATCTGGCTCTGCATCTCCCCATCCCTGCTTCAGGAAAGGACTTCAGGAGTTCCCCTTCAGCCTGACATGGGGAAAGGGGGCCATGTGGGGATAGTGAAGCATCAGGCATCTGGTTGTCAGGGATAAGGCAGCAGTTGTGCAAGGATGCTGGCTGAGACATGCAGCCCTATGGTCACTGGGCCCCCACCAGCCACTGCTGCAGCCAGCCTGCTGTCTAACTCACAGCAGGGCCCATAATCCCTCTTTGGAGAGGATGGTGTTATCCTCTCCATAGCAAGCACAACACTGAGCTGTACAGGACCAGCACAAAATGAAGACGGAAAACCAATATCAGATGGCCTGCACTGCACCCAGAGGCTCTGGCTGCGATCACAGCACCACAACCTTGTTTCCAGCACACGTGATGTGGAACATTGACTGTGCAATAACACAAAACTGTCCTTTTGATCCTGCTGCTGCCCACAATATTCGTGTTTGTCAGTGCAGGGATCGCAGGGAGAGACCTGGCAATGTCTCAGCTCCCTCCTTCTGGCACATCCCCTGGAACAGTGACCCAGCATAAAACCCATCCCACTGCGCAGGAGCCCCCTTGCCATGCACAAGACCCTGTCCCTTCCTGACCCCACTGAGGCACCCCTGCTCACCCTCACTGCAGCTACAACCAGGCAGTGATTGGTCCAGTGCCACGGACCCTTGAATGGAAACCCTCCCCAGTCTAATTCCACTGTCTGCTGTCTTTCAACGTCTCCTCACACCAGCTGCTGCCTTATTCTGTCCCTCTCAATCATGCTGAGCCATCATGGCCCCTTCTGATCCTGTGTTGCTCAGGCAGGTAATCCACAGGAGTCCTTTCCACACCCTGGAGCTCTGTCCCTGGGGAAGGGGTGGTTGGATTCAGCTGCAGCCCTCAGCAGGAATGGTATGAAGCTGGTTTTCATCTCTCTCTCATGTCATAGGCTCGGCTCAGGGTCTTACAGGGTTTCCTGCCCTTCCTTTGGTGTGGTAACAAATGAATCTTCAGGTAACTGCCAAGCTGAAGTTCAGCTTCTGGATGTGCTTTGGTGTCAGGGTCATTGGACACAAGGAGCCTTTCTGCTCTTTGCTCTGCTTACTTGGGCAGGATCCAAGCTTTTTGGCACAGGTAGTTCTTCCATCTTGAGACTCTTCTGCCCAGCATGAACTAAAACCAGGAGAGAGACCCTTGCTCGCTGAATCCCTTCTGTTGGTGGTGTCCTGGGCCTTAGTTTTGGTCCAGAGGACTGGAGAGCCTGAGCCAATGGTGGTCACGTCCGGCAAGCATCTCTCTCTTCTCTATCATGATTCTTGGCAATTTTCAGACCCTGCCTTCTGTGCTTTAATGACAGTTCAGACATATTCCTGTAGCTCAGGATGGGTGAGGATCCTGACACTGGTATAACTTGGGGATTGGAAGAAATGAGATGCTTGGTCAGCACAAAGCAGCAGAGTGACAGTGACATGACACAGGAGATGCAGCCGGAGGAAGCACTGAACTTCCTCTGCCGGAGAGCAGTGCAAGTTCAGCAGCCTGCAAACTTCAGCAGTCTTCCCTCCTATCTCCCCGTAATTCATCACCCTGGTAAGCAGGACTAAATCAGAGCTACAGCAACACTTAGCTCTCAACAGCACCTTCAATCAGAGAGCTCAAAGCTCTATGGAGCATGCAATTAACCTTCTAGCTACTGAAGTAAATTACCACACAAGCTAAAGAACAAATCAGAACCTTGCCTCAAAAAATGAGGCCTGGATTCTACCCTCTTGCTGATGCTCAGCCTGGCTACACTTTCATTTCACTGGAGCATAACTAGGGAATAACAGCATAAAGAAAGGCAGGAAAAGGCAGTGGGAGGGAATGAGTGGGGCTAGGGACTGCCTTGGGCACACCACGGCCTTCCTCTCTCTGGGTAGCAAAAGCATCACCTTCCTCTTCCTTTTCTGCAGTATATAGAGAGTGAGCTGGGACTATGTTGGAGCCTGCGAAGTGCCAGATATTTTCACCTGAAGAGACTGGAATATTTTCAAGGAATGTACACACAGTCTGAGGACATACACAGCAAAACCAGGATTCCATTTTCAGCCCCACCTGCCCACTCTGGATTTCTTTTCCCAAGCCCCAGAACAGTGAGTGCCAAGTGCCCTCAAAACTAACCTGCAGCTCTGTGCTGGGACCTCACACACCTGAGACCATCACTTCTGTGACTCATGGAAAGACAAAGCCAATTTGTCAGCAATTTACTTCTCAGGAAGTGTCTGCCGTGACATCTGAGCTGCAGTATTTGATTCACTGCTTTGTTATCACTTTGTTATTTACAATCATACAAGATGGCACCCGACAAAGGGCTTTTTTATTGCATTCATCCACTCATTCCCTTTCCCCCTTCCACCCCATGGTAGAGCACATCTGAGTTCAGTGCTGGGTTATTATGACTTCACGCTGCTGACACCTTTGCAGCTGAAACTGCGTCACAATGGTGTCACAGAGCAGCAAAGCAGACCGAGTGACTCATCTGTTCCCATGCACTTCTAGTGCAGGTCTGTAAACCTCATCTGTTTCACCTTGTTAATCTTGCTTTCCATTTTGGTGCTTTAGGAGATAACTCTTTCTTTCATAGTCATGCTGCAGAAACAGCTACATTACGTTAACTTAATTCACTTGCTGTCATGGATTCTGATGCATGAGTCAAGTATCAACAAGCAAGAACAGACAGCAGAAGGGAAGATGCCCAGGAGTTACTGGACAGATAGGAGACTGGCACAGTGCACATTCACATACGCATTTGTGACTATGCTTGACACTGATTCCAGCAAATCATAGAATCATGGAATGGTTTGGGTTGGAAAGGACCTCAAGATCATTACCCTGCCATGGGCAGGGACACCTTCCACTAGAGCAGGTGGTGCCAGGCGAGTCACAGAATCACAGTAAATACATGAAGAATATCCAAAATACTGGAGGAAAGTACCTGACAGCCTTTTGCTCATCCCCTGCCACAAGCCAAGATAAGCCCATCATGGTCAGCCTTTGCATCAAAATACCCAGTGTGGTCAGCTCAAACCTTTGCATCAAAACATCCAGTGAAAGAGATCTCATCACTTCCCAGAACAAAAGGCTCCATTCTCTTTCACCGTCAGAATTTTTCCCCAATATCTACTCATAATACATCCACTGCCACAACCCCACCCATTTCTTTCTTTTTCTAAACTGAACTGATAAGATACTTTCTCACCTCTGCAGCTACCTTCAGTGCAATTACAACTGGCATCGTGTCTCCCTCAGTCACCTCTTTACTTTCAGTGATGACAGTTCTTATTTTACTCAAAGACCATGGTTTGTAGACCAATGATTGCTCCCACTTCTGCACTTTCAAACTCCTCCACCTCCTTGAACTCAAACAGCCACATCAAGACTCAGCTTTCCAGACAAAGCATCAGAGGTGTTGAGCAGAACAGTCACCAGTGTTGGAGACCATGCTGGCCCCCGACATCCAGAATGATGCCTGTCTTTCCCCCCACCAACCTGGCAGTGTGGACTTCTTTCTGTGCTCCTGACCACCCATGACCCTGGGATGGTTTCCCGCATGCTGGCATTCCCTATCTTATCTCCGGGCAGCTGATTTTCCCTCTTTGTTGAAATCATGATACATGACATCCGTTACTGCTCGCCTGAGCATAAGACCTGTTTTGCTGCCATGAAAGGACATTAAATTGATTTGATGAGATTTGACTTGACAAATCAAACCTGGCTGTAATTCACTAGCTCATTATCTCCCAGGTGCTCACGAGTGGTTTCCCTGATAATATGTTTCCGTTCCTTTCCAGGTATTCCAGGCGGCTGCTGGTCGATAGATCCCCATTTCTTCCTTTCATTTTTAAAGATTGCTTTTCATTTGTTTTTCCAGACCTCCAAAATTTTATCCATTCTCCACATTCTGTTGAAGATAAAAGCCAACTGCTCTGAGATTGATTCTGCCTTCTTTAGGCCCCAAACCATGAATGCTGGCAGGCCCAGCCAATCTGAGATCCTCTAAGGTACCTAAGTAGTCTCTCACCCATTCTTCCTCTGTTGCACAGTGAATTCTTGCCCACTTGTCACTGGGGCATTTGTGTTAACTGCATCATTGTCATCAACCCTTATTGAAAGCTGAAACAACAACAGGATTAATTCCTTTGCCTGGGGCATCATCAGTCAGACCTCTTTGGAGTAGCAGTGGGCCAGGGAAGAGTCTCTTTTGTCTTTTTCTCATTACTTATTTCATTATAGGAAGTTTCCTCATTAGTCTTTATGTACTTCACTAGCTGTATTGAACCTCAGCACTGCCTCCAGGTGAACTGGCGCAGTGTCCAAGCAGAGCCCACCATTGGCTCCTGTGCCTTGCAAACTCACCAGTGCAATCCATTCAAGGAAAAGGAGACATGGTCCAAGTGGAAGCTGTGATCCCGTCAATACTTCATTCTTCCTGGGCATCTCATCTTCATCATTGCTTTATCTGCCCCACAGGTCCAAGCATGGAATGTGACTGCACACAGCCCTTAAATGTCCATCGCCTATTTCCCCAATGGTCCTGAGCTAACTGCTGCTGAGACAACATACTTCTTCAGCATTCCCTTGAGCAAGCATCATACACATCATATTTAGGTATAGCTGCATGCCTAACCAGAGGATGCACATGAATGAGGACCAGCCGCCTGGTCTGTATAAAGCCTGATCTGTACATGAAAGCTATGGTGCTATGAACAGAAATTGAACACAGCACAGCTAAAATGATGCCAGTCCCAAGATAAACAGCCTTATTTTGGGAACAGGCAACGGTAGGAGGTGTGGGCTAAGGACACAAGTTAGTTTTACAATATGCCAGAAGGACCCTCCACAGGTTTGACTTGAGTCAAGGCTGAATTAATGCAGGCAGTGGCAGGGCATGTATGTGATGTGTGGGGCAGATGAGGTCTCCCCAGCTCCTGCTGACTGTCCCCTGGCTGCAGGACTTTACAAGCTTTTTCATCCCTGCAGAGACCTTGGGATCCAGCTCTGCACAAAGTTTCTCTGCTCTGCTACACTTCCATTAATCACCAGCTTAGTCAATTATTTATCATCCCTCTAAGCTGTTCTGTGCCATAGGCAGGGCTGGAGCAGCTTGTGCTTCCAGACAGGCTGTCATGTATATGGCTATCTTTGGAGCTCATCCCCACCTTCATAACTCTGATGGGAGAGATTAAGGGTACTTGTCACCTCACTGCTGCTGCAGTCCAGAGCTGCTCTGGCTGTCCCTGCAACACTCCCAGGAAAGAGGACAAAAACTAGCATTTGCTATGGGTTTAAAAGTCGTTGCCTGCTTTTATTCCTGGCAGGGTAGGGGATGGAGTGATATGAAAAAGGAGCAGTCAATCCCAGACTATTAAATAGTGACACTTTGATAGGACCATTGCATCAATTAATTCTAACATGATCATTCAGTTTTAAGGCCATGTGTTGGCTGGTCATTTCAGCCTGTATTTCTGCTTTCTCATATGTCACCCTACAAGACAAACACGCCCCAAAGGATGTCAGCAGCCTGTCTGTCGTAGGACATGCCAATATGCAGCCCCTGCCCCCTTCAGTGCTTTGTAGGATGAGTGCCCTGGAGGCAACCAGAAGGTGATGGGCAACACTGCACCCGTTAATCACTGTAATGAAAGAACACATATTCTACATCCCTTTGTTATTCATATCTGAGATCCCCCTGTGTCACATCCCCTCTTAATGACTTCATGATGATAATGTGGTCATTAAAGATGGTTATTTGCTCAGGGCTCCTATACATAAATTACAAGAGCAAAACATTAGGCAGAGAGGTTCAGAGACTTGCAGGGCCGTCAGCTATTCCTAGTTAATCCAGGCTGTGACTAACTAGAGGCAGCAACACCTGTGGCTGCTCCTTTTAGGGGTGCCCTGGGAACCTGGGTATGGATAGAGTTAATGCATCACCAGACTAGGAACAGACCATGCTCTGTGTGAGTCCCACCTCCTTTGTGATCCTTGGAATTAACTTGTAGTTGTCCTCATGGTCATATCATACCATTTATAGCAAGAGCTGCTGGGCTCGATGCCTGAGCTGAGCAGCATCCCTGCCAGCTAACCCTGGGCTAAGGTCCCTCAACAAGGGTTTGGCTGCTGTGAAATCCTCAGCTCTGGACCACTGACAGGTCCTCTCCTTGCATCCTTAAGCCCCATGACGATGCCATCTAAACTGTGGAGGGCTTTGCTGGTTGTCAGGATCAGCCTGAATTTGTGCAGTGTAGGACATGCATCCCTGATATCTCTGTGCCCCATATCCCCCTTTCCAGGGTCTGTGGGGGACATTCACATAAATACACCTTGGAAGACCACCAGCCCTCTGCTCCTGTAGGGTTCAAAGGCAGAAATACCCCAGACCCACTGGGTCTGGCTGCAGCCCCACAGCACGGGAGGTGCCCTGGATCTCCCCAGTACCCGCACTGATGCTGCATTACACACCTCTGATCTGTGCAGGAGCTGCTGTGCCACAGGCATGTTGTAGGAATTGCTTGCAAAGCCTGTGTCCCTCCGGAGCAGTGCTTCCTCATCTCAGTTATAGATCTTTGTATTTCCTCATCTGTAATATTTATGTCTGACCTTTGCCACTCAGACGCGAGTGCATGAGCGATGGAGGAAGAACTGATGAAAGATTCTGGAGCCCTTCTGGGCCAGGTGGGTGAACAGCACTGCAGAAAAGTCTGCCAAAGTACTATTGATTTCTCCAGGATCCCCTTGGGTCTGCTATGGCCTCATCAGTTTCAGAGAGAACTAATGGGCTCTTTCTTGTGCTCCAGGGTTATGAACTTGTCTTGTTGACAGTCTTCTACCTTGCTGGGGTGGATTTCTGTGTCTTTGCTGAGCTTTAAATCCAGACACGTGTCTTTTCTGTGCAAACCCCTTTCCTACCCTGCTCAGTATTGAAAGCACAATGTTACCAGGTACCATACATATGGTACTTCTTCCCCTTTTTTGCTTATCCCAACTCTCCTCCTCTTATTGCCAGATCAGTAACTCTGCAAGCAGAGCACCTCTGCACTGTTCTGGCGCTGTCACAGGGAGCACGAGCTGTCATGTATGTGCAAGTTTACTGCTGCTTGGTGGAAACGATCCATGCTGCCTTTGGTTTAGCATTTCTCACTAGAATATACTGCACAAACCGCAGAAAAATTGTGTGGGAGAACACACAGCAGCAGGAAACAAAAAGCACAATTCCTCAGTGGCTGCTTCCAGTGATCTGTATGGTGTCAGTCATTAAATACAGTTCTCAGATACTCCTGTTGGACTGCTCCTGTTGTACACAGATGCAAATCAGCTTGGGATGGAGTGTCACCGGCTGCCCTGAAAGTGCTTGCACCAGTGCTGCGTGCAGAAATAACATGGAACAGAGCACAGTATGGGGCTTCAAGTAACAGGCCCATCTGGACTCGGAGTCTTCCACACTGTGTGTCTCTGCAGATCTTTCTGACAAGGAAAGGAAAGCGGAGCAGAAAAGATCCATTCCAGTGATTCTGCATTGAGCTAGCTTCTGTCCTGTTTGGTAACTAATTCCTCTGGACAGTTGTAAGGTGATTTGACAGGGGACCATGGGTTCTCTGTGTTCCAGGAGGCTTGTTAAATAGGGGTCCTTATGGACGAAGCAAATGGAGCCAGCCATTCTCAATCAGAGTTAATAGCCTTGCTGATGTTCCCACCTTACAAACAGCAGGAATCCTATAAACAGAGGTCCCTAGGAGGCTTGAGTGATGCGGGCACGTTCACCTCCAAGTGTAACAAAGATCTTCCTGAGGCAGGTACGGCCCTGGCATCCCAGTTGCACCGTGGGATTACTGCAGAGGTCAGCTCCTGAGGTGAGCAGCCCGAGGGAGGGCGCCTTCAACACCGCAGCGGGGGGAGATCAGCGTCCAGGAGCCTCAACCCAGGGCGGCCAGAGCCACCGAGGGAGCCTCGAGTCCTCGGCAGGACCTGCCCAGGAGCCGGCAGCTCCGCTGGGGCGAGCAGGGACTCGCAGGGGGCGGAGCCAGGAGCCGCGGCACCAGCCCTGGGGGGTTAAAAACCTGCCCCAGGGAGCGCGTCGAGCAGGGCGGCTCGGGGCAGTTTGTGCGGGCCGGCGAGCGGGATGGGGAGCGCCCGTGGTGTGAGCAGGGCCCGCTCTGGGAGCGCTGCTCGGGCTGCCCCGGCGGTGCCCAGCGTAGGCACCCAGACAGAGCCGAGGAGAGGGGAGGCTGCAGGGCAGAGCTCGGGGTGTAGAGGGTGCCTGCGCTGGTCTGGGGAGGGGAGGGTGCAGGATGGGCAGGGCTGCACCCGGTGCTCCCTGGTGGGGGTCCTCCTGCAGCAGGGGCTGAGCTGCGGAATGCTATTAGCGGGCTGCAAGATGTCAGGGTAGCTGAGAGGAAGCGGGGCTGCTTGCTCCAGCCCCGAACTGGGCAGGGGCCTCAAGCTTCCTCTCCAGCTCATGAAGGAAAGAAGGAGGCCGTTATCCCGGGAAGCTGGGAATTAGCGATAAAAAAAAAAAAAGCCAAAAAACCCCACAACAACAACAACAAAAAATAAAAAAAAAAAGGAGGAAAAGGACAATTAAAAGCAAGGAGCTTCCTCCTAAATCTGTTGTCCCCACGCAGAACTGCTTTGCTGTCGTGCAGGGGCTGATGAGGAAGCGCACTTGCACCACAAACAGCCGGCTGGTGCGCTGGTAAAGATCTCTACTGATGCTGCCAGGAAAAAGCAGCGGGTCATAGTAATAGGGGACTCTACTTTGAAAGGGGCAGAAGCACTCGTCTGTCGGCCTGACCCTGTCTCGAGGGAGGTGTGTTGCCTACCGGGGGCACAGATCAGGGATGTTACAGAGAGGCTGCCTGCTCTAGTAAGTGCCACGGACTATTACCCACTCCTGGTGATCCATGTGGGTGCTAGGGATATGGGTAGTAGTAGCCTGGGGAATATAAAGAAGGACTACAGAGCCCTGGGAGAGGTGGTTAGGGGCTCTGGTGGTCAGATAGTCTTTTCGTCAATTCTCCAGGATACAGGGGAGGACCTAAAAAAAGCTAGGAGGACTGGCCAGGTTAATAAATGGTTAAAAGGGTGGTGTCATAGTCAGGGGTTTGGGTGTCTTGAACATGAGACCCAGGTTTGTAGGCCAGGTCTACTGGGGGCTGGTGGAGCTGGTCTGATAAAGAAGAGCAGTTTTGGTAGGAGGCTTGCCAGACTGGTTAAGGAGGCTTTAAACTAGATGTGTTGGGGGAGGGGCGGCATCATTCCATCCCAACGCACCCAGTCAGTTGCCAACACCTATAATAAATGCTCGGAGCAATGTAGATATATTCCAGCTGCTCCAGCCAATGAGCTGGCTTCAATTGGAGCTCGTCTCAGATGCCTCTATACAAACACCCGTAGCATGGGGAACAAACAAGAGGAATTTGAGTTGTGTGCATGTCTATGGGGGTATGATATAATAGGCATCACAGAAACATGGTGGGATGGCTCCTATGACTGGAGTGCTGGAATGGAAGGTTACAAGCTCTTTAGAAAAGACAGGCCCGGGAGGCGGGGAAGGGGAGTTGCACTTCATGTTAGGGGTAGGCTGGAGAGTATGGAACTCTGTCTGGGGGCAGGTGAGCAGTTTACAGAGAGTTTGTGGGTCAGGGTTAAAGGGAGAACAGCTATGGGAGATATTATTGTGGGGATCTCTTACAGATCGCCTTATCAAGGAGAACCTGCGGTTGAAGCACTCAATAGACAGATAGGAAAAGCCTCACGCTCACAGGCCCTTGTTCTCATGGGTGACTTCAACCACCCTGACATCTGTTGGAATGACAGTATAGCCTGGCACAAGCAATCCAGGAGGTTCCTCGATTGTGTGGAAGACAACTTCCTTCTGTAAGTAATAGAGGAGCCGACAAGGAGAGGTGCCATGCTTGACCTTGTGCTCACCAACAAGAAAGGGCCTGTTGGAAATGTGGTGCTCCAGGGCACCCTTGGATGCAGTGATCACGAGATGATCGAATTTGAGATCCTCAGGACAGTGAGAAGAGCGTGCAGCAAGCTCACTGCCCTGGACTTCAAAAGAGCAGAATTTGGCCTCTTCAGGAGCCTGCTTAGTAAGGTTCCATGGGATATAGCCCTGGAGGGCAGGGGGGCCCAAGACACTTGGTTGATATTCAAGGATCACCTGCTACAAGCTCAGGAGTGCTGCATCCCAGCTAGAAGGAAGTGCAGCAGGAGGGCCAGGAGACCTCCTTGGATGGATAAGGAGCTGCTGAGGAAAATTCAAAGGAAAAAAGAGGCTTATAAAAAGTGGAAGCAAGGACAGGCGGCCTGGGTAGAGTACAGGGGTGTTGTCTGGGAAGCTAGGGACCAGGTTAGGAAAACTGAGGCCCAGTTAGAATTAAACTTGGCCAGGGATGTTCAAGATAACAGGAAGGGATTCTACAGGTACATTGTGAATAAAAAACAGACTAGGGACAACATAGGCCCCCTGAAGAAGCTCTCAGGAGAACTGGCTACACAGGATTTGTAGAAGGCTGAGGTTCTGAATGACTTCTTTGCCTCGGTCTTCACAGGCAAAGGCTCTGACCGCACCACCCAAGTCTTGGAAGGCAGACGCAGGGACTGTGAGAATGAAGACCTTGGGCCCACTGTAGGAGAGGATCTGGTTCGAGACCATCTTAAAAATCTGAACATGCACAAGTCCGTGGGACCTGATGGAATCCATCCGCGGGTCCTGAAGGAGCTGGCGAATGAAGCTGCTAAGCCACTGGCCATTGTATTTGAAAAATCCTGGCAGCCAGGTGAAGTTCCCGACGACTGGAAAAAGGGAAATATAACCCCCATTTTCAAGAACGGGAAAATGGAAGACCCAGGGAATTACAGACCAGTCAGTCTCACCTCTGTGCCTGGCAAAATCTTGGAGCACATTCTCCTGGAAGGCATGCTAAGGCACATGGAAAACAACAAGGTGCTTGGTGACAGCCAGCATGGCTTCACTAAGGGGAAATCCTGCCTGACCAATTTGGTGGCCTTCTATGGGGCTACAGAACTGATGGACAGGGGTAGAGCAGTTGATGTCATCTACCTGGACTTGTGCAAAGCGTTTGACACTGTCCCACACAACATCCTTGTCTCTAAATTGAAGAGACATCAATCTGATGGATGGAATATCTGGTGGATAAAGAACTGGCTGGATGGCTACAAGCAAAGTGTTGTGGTCAATGGCTCAATGTCCGGCTGGAGACCAGTAACGAGTGGTGTCCCTCAGGGATCGGTGTTGGGACCGGTCTTGTTTAACATCTTCATCACTGACATGGACAGTGGGATTGAGTGCGCCCTCAGCAAGTTTGCCGATGACACCAAGCTGTGTGGTCCGGTTGATATGCTGGAGGGAAGGGATGCCATCCAGAGGGACCTTGACATGCTTGTGAGGTGGGCTGATGCCAACCTTATGAAGTTCAATCACGACAAGTGCAGGGTCCTACACCTGGGTTGGAGCAATCCCAGGCACAGCCACAGACTGGGCAAAGAAGAGATTCAGAGCAGCCCTGCAGAGAAGGACTTGGGGGTGCTGGGCGATGAGAAACTGAACATGAGCCGGCTGCAGTGTGCGCTCGCAGCCCAGAAACCAACCGTATCCTGGGCTGCATCAAAAGGAGCGTGACCAGCAGGGCGAAGGAGGTGATCCTGCCCCTTTCCTTTACTCTGTTCTTGTTGAGACCTCACCTGGAGCATTGTGTGCAGTTCTGGTGTCCTCAACATAAAAAGGACATGGAACTGCTGGAACAAGTCCAGAGGAGGCCACGAGGATGATCAGGGGACTGGAGCACCTCCCGTATGAAGACAGGCTGAGGAAGTTGGGGCTGTTCAGCCTGAAGAAGAGAAGGCTGCGTGGAGACCTCATAGCAGCCTTCCAGTACCTGAAGGGGGCCTCTAGGGATGCTGGGGAGGGACTCTTCATCAGGGACTGTAGTGACAGGACAAGGGGTAACGGGTTAAAACTGAAACAGGGGAAGTTTAGATTGGATATAAGAAGGAAATTCTTTCCTGTTAGGGTGGTGAGACACTGGAATCGGTTGCCCAGGGAGGTTGTGAGTGCTCCATCCCTGGCGGTGTTCAAGGCCAGGTTGGACGAAGCCTTGGGTGCCATGGTTTAGTGTGAGGTGACCCTGCCCATGGCAGGAGGGTTGGAACTAGATGATCTTGAGGTCCTTTCCAACCCGAACTGTTCTATGATTCTATGATCAAGAAATTGTTCTCTGCTTCCATGCATGCTTGTGACGTGCTGAAGAGCTGAGGGCTGAACACTGCCTGTAGCAGCAGGGGACCAAAACCCGTCAAGGTAATGGTTCCAGACAAGTCAAATATAGTGAAGAAGTGAATCTGAAGTAACTTTGCTGAAATTATTAATCATTGAGTACAGCAAATAATGTAAACCAAATATTAATGTAAACTACGTATATATATTTTAACTTAATAGAAAAAAATAGATGTCTTTTAATACTGAAATCCTGCCTCCTTCCCATATTTCCATTTCCACAAGCCCTGAACTCAGTTCTACAACAGGAGCCTGTCCTGTTGTGCAGAAACATCTCCAAGTGATTTCCACGTGTGCCAATGAGAGGTGGATACACAGGAGGGTTGGTGGCTTTCTCTGTGCTGAGGTGCCATGAGCTGGGGTTCCCCTCAATATGCCCCTTAAAGCAGGGCTCCAAGGGCAAAACTGGTGGTCTAAAGACATCTATGCCTTACGGGCATGTGGTGCCTGTAAGTACGAAATGATTTTTAGGGGAGAGAAGACTCAGCATTCTTTGTGTACCCCTTCTGGGAGAGTACAGCGCTTTTCTAAATCTAATCTTTAATGTCTATTTGGTTGTGCGCCAGTTAAGTCCAGAGGAATGCAGCCACATCAGCTTTGCTGTATAAAAGTAATTTATGAATTTATCCACTTCTTAACTTCCCATGTGCTGTCACATTTTTATTTTATATACAAATAAAAATATAGTGGTGAGGAATGAAGTGCAATAGCTCCAGAATGGATGAAAACAATTTCACCAGCAGGGAATGAAGTGCAGGGGCTCAGCTGCATGTGGGAATCCTTGGTCTCCTGTTAGTCAGCGGGGGAATGAATCCTTCACTCTAACTAAATAAATAAAGAGACCCACTGCCTTGGAAAGAATAACATGTTGTATGTTAAAATATATTTGAATGGGCCCATGCCAGCATCAAGATATAAAACACAGTGCATGGGGGCTTAACGGCTCCAGTGTTCAGAAGCTTTCACATATCTCTGTTCCTCAGTTACCTTAAATAGGTAAGCAGTGAAAGTGAACTTTGCAAAGCTGACTGTGTGTCTCTGCTCCTTAAAAGAGAAGAGTGAGAGCTCAGAAAAGGCTGATGAAGAGCAAAGGAGTCTGTGCTGGCAGTGCTGCAAGGAGAGGTGGTAAAGCAGAGGCAGGGCTGGTGGCTGCAACAGGACAGGAGGACAAACTGCATCTGCTGAGCTTAAGCTACAGGACAGCAGTGGGGCTGCAGCCCTATAAACATATATAAGGACATTCCTAGGTCCCTAGTGCAGGTACTGAGGAGTAAACAGGTCAGTGTGGAATGCCAAAGCCTACTGTGTGTCCAGGAGGAACCCTCCAGCTGCTGGTGGGGCTCGGATCACATCACCCCAAAGCCCTGGTGTTACTACTGCTGCAAAGCTGCAGCTTAATTCTAGTGATGTAGGGCAGCACAGAAAACAGAGCCGTGCAGCTTTAATGCAGGGCTAAAGTGGGGAGCCCTGAAAGGAGTTTGCAGAGTACCCAGAAGTTTACTGATTTCCCCACGTGTTGAAGGACATCCATGCTGTTAGTGCAAAGGGATAGACAATCATCCTGATTCTGCCTAAATCAGAAACCAGACTGAGATGGCAGAAAACAAGAAAAGAGCGAACAGGTCACAATCCAAGGAGTTACTAAAGGGCTTCAAAGCTCCTACAGCTGGTGAGGCAGGAGGCTCAGCCCATGGAGATCCTGGCTGCTGAGCGAAAGGGGGGTAGAAATGGGATAATCTGCACCTGATGCTCGTATTTTTCACCAGCTCATTCACTTCAGATGAAATCCTTGCAAGGTGGAAGCTGGCCTGCTCCTGCTACTAAAGGGAGCATCTGGAGGCAGACCCAGCAGGATGCAGATGGAGGACCTTCCCTGTTTCCTTATCACTGTTGTGAAACAAACTGTCACTAAAAGGGAAGCAAAGCAAGCTACTTCTGATGCTTGGGAAAACTAAACTCCTGCGACGTGAGCAGTGATTTCTGCAGTAAATTATCACCTTGGAAAGACTTTCTCCTGCTGACTGTGACCGGGTCTGTCTCCAGCACAACACGCTGCGGCTGAGATGGACTTTGTACCTGTTTACAGAGTTTTCAGCTTAAAGAAAACCCCAACTTTGTTCTTTTGGATGGAGAGGAAAATGCAAGTTTTTCTTGCTCTGTTTTAACCTATTTCTGATAGAAGTCCAATAGATGCAGGATTTGCTTTTGTGCATTACTGTCAAAGAAGCGTTTGCTGATAATGATTGCACATGTGAACAGCTCCAGACTGCCCACCTCTGAGGGATGGAGGGTGCACACTGCATGTAATCACAATCTGTGAGTGAGCTCTATGAAAAAACCTACAAACAAAACCACAAAACACAAATTCTAGACCTGAAAATAATCACCTGCAAATTCCCACAGGAATACAGGCCAGGATTGTGAAGCCCCAAAGGAGCCAGACCACAAATGAGACTTCTCAGCATCATTAGGTGACCCTTTCTCTTCACTGAGATGGGTTGCACAGAGGTTGAGCAGCTCCACCCTTGGAGGCTTTCAAGAGTAAACCTTTTCTGATCTTACATCTCACCCTGCTTTTAGCAGGAGGTAGAACCTCCTGAGGTCCCTTTCAGCCCAAATTATCCTATGACCTTATGGTTATCCTTCTTTCCAAGGCCATTGCCTTTGTCTTTTCCAGGCCTCCAGAAATCCATTCCTCCAGGTGCTCTTGGAGGCAGGAATCAGCAGCTCTGAGACCTACCTGAAGCACTCTGGGCTGAACTGTGTTAGGTTCAGGTAACGTAAGAATCACAAACACGTGTAACCCTTCATTAGTTTCATCTGTTTCAGCCCAATTCCCACAACACTGCTTCTCTTTTCAGCTGCCTGTGTGGTCTAGATTTTGCAAAGGCACAGGAAAGGCATTAAATGTCTGACTGTGTCCTCTCGGGCACTTTCCCTGCCCACTGAGTAGCAGGCAATTATTTTTTCTTGTCTTCATCTTAGGTGTGCACAAAAGGGCTTCTGAGCTCTCCTCATGTCCTCTGCTGGTTGTTTCACTTTGTCTGCCCTGGGCTTTCTTTTTATGTCTGTAAATGCTCCAGTTATTGCTCCATGCTTTTTCTGAAGTTAATCCAGTTTCCATTCTCTCTGCTTGTCACTGGGCAACTTCTCTGTATTGGGGTGGTTTGTCCTAATATTCTTAATGCAATTCGCTTGTGGTACTGCCACAAGTATCATTGAATCCCAGCCTGGTTTGTGTTGAAAGGACCTTAAAGCTCCTCCAGTTCCAACCGCTGCCATGGGCAGGGACCCCTTCCACTGGAGCAGCTTGCTCCAAGCCCCTGTGTCCAACCTGGCCTTGAGCACTGCCAGGGATGGGGCAGCCAAGTACTGTTAAATGCTTTTCTCCTTAGGTTATCTTTTTCCACAGAAACCTATCAAGTTAACTTTCAGATCACTGTCCTGTTTCATGGTCCTTCCTTCGTCCCATCCTTGGAGCATGTATCATTTCATAGCCATTTCTGAGCTCCCTTTAACAAGTTTTCTTTGTTTGCAGCTATTTGATATGGAGTGTAATACCTTCCACTGAGGATTGCCTTCCATTTTGAAGGATGCAGAGTGTAACTCTTTGAAGAGGAGAATAGAGGACAGCAAATTACCAACAGCAACATATGGATTGCAAATAATGAATAATGAAAAGCAAATATTTGCTCAGGCACACAAGACCCAGTTCATGAATGAATATAAGCAAACAGCCACTCCCAAACCAGCTCAGCAAACACAAACCTGCTGACATAAATAATTGCAAATAGCACATCAGAGCCTGAGCCAGAGGAGATTGCCAACACCGCTTAGAAAGATTCCAGCAGGCCCAAAGAGCCCTGGAGAGAGCTGTAGCCCTCTTGCTCCTGTCTTGGGGCTTATCTTTTTCTCACAGGTTACATCCTTTCATACTCCTTTCCAGGAAAGCTATTGCCAGTCTCTTCTTTGCTTGACTTTCTTGGAGGGAATGCCACTTGTAGCCCCTAACACTAAAGTTTATGAAAAGCAACAGAGAAGCAGCAGGATGAGACAATCAAGAGCTTCAGCTGGGCACAGAACTGGGAAAATCTTCATGGGGCTGAACTGGGTGCACTGGAAATGAATAGGCATTTTCCCAGGAAAATGTGCAAATTACTTTTGTTATAACTGAATCGCAATTGCCAAAATGCCCATTTTTATTTTTTAGCCAAATGGCAGCAACCAAGATGTCATCCAGAAGCTGCGCAGTCAGCAACACTGAGGGACTATCATCCCATCAGCCTGTTTATTCTGGCTATCCATGCTTCAGCCTCTCTGCGTCATCAACCAGTGTGGCTGCCTCATTTAAAGGAAGCCAAGGCATCATCACTTTCAAATGCAGAAAGATCAATTCTTAGGGTTTTCTTTCTTCACTTGATTTACAGCCCAGTAAGGTCACTGAGAAAGTGCTGTTTGAAGTGACATTTCTGGGCCAGTGCCCACATGGATTACTAAAGCTGGCAAAAATTCTTTGGAAGACGAAACAGTATTTGTAGCATCCATTGCACTGTTAGGGCTGACAGAGATGCCTTTGGTAAGTTCAAAGCTCGCTCACTTACAGGGCAAAGCATCCCAAATTTCAATGGAGAAATGTCTCTGCCTTTAGCACCAGCACAGCTCTGGGTATGGAGCCTGCCACCAGTGCCATAGAATCATAGAATCAGAATGGTTTGGATTGAAGGAACCTTAAAGCTCATCCAGCTCCAACCCCCTGCCACGAGCAGGGACACCTTCCACTGGAGCAGCTTGCTCCAAGCCTCATCCAACCTGGCCTTGAGCACTGCCAGGGATGGGGCAGCCACAGCTTCTTGGGGCACCCTGTGCCAGCGCCTCAGCACCCTCACAGGGAAGAATATTTTCCTAATATCTAATCTAAGTCTACCCTTTCATCTTAAAGCAATTCCCCCCTTGTCCTATCACCACATGCCCTTGTAAAAAGTCCTTCTCCATGGCTGCAGGTCACCTAGTGTGGGATGAACAAGTGACTGCAGTCATGCATATAGTCATGACATATAGTCAGCAATGACTGTGTCAGTGGCTGCATAATGAGCACCACTAAAACTGGAGAATACTACTCTGGGTTATGCCCAAGGGTAGTGGCAGCTCGGTCCCCAGTGGCTTTGTGTAGCTCTTTAGATGCCTTCTTCTTAGTTTTACATTTTCACTTTTGCTCTTTATGCTAATCTCAAGAACTTCAAACTGGGAGGAATATTTATATGAGATGAGAACTCTGGAAGATTTAGAAACCAGATGAAAGACACTTAGGATGAGACTGTAAACTCGCTCACGTCTCATCTGACCCAGAAGCATTCAAAGACCCCAGAGGCCAAACGAAGATGCCTCTTGGATTGCAGAATTCATTCATCCAACAAAAAAATCCAATAAAAACCAAAACTATAGAGGAAAGTGAGTTACTCAGTGACAAGATGCAAATTAAACAAGTAAAAAGTGTTTCCAGAGGAGCTCTCTCATCTCAAGCTAGGAAAAACAGACTATTGTACTCAAGGGACCAGGCAGAGCCCACACATCCCTGGGAAAGGAAATGTTGGAAAACAAGTCTATAATATTTGGAAGTACTGACTGGTAAACAGTAAAGCAAAAGACAGCTCTTAACATGAACTCCTTTCCACCCTGCCTGCAATTATATCCCCTAATTGCAGAGTATTGGAACAGCTCCTGTGTGCTAATAGAGTTCATTTCAGAGCATCACCCTTGTGTCAATACCAGTCCCACTGAACAAGGGAAGAAAGCCGTGGGGAGAGCATTTGCTTGTCAAAAACAAGCACTCCACAGCTGAGAGAGGCATCACGTGCAGAGCTCCTGGCTCCTCTGCATGTCTGGGGGCACGTTTCTGCAGGCAGGCTCCCTGCCCCAGCAGCAGCACCATGCTCTCTGCTTTAGGTCCAGATTCAGGGATGCGCTGCCATCTGGGCAAAGCATCAGCGCTTTGTGTCTCACACTTTGCAGACACTAATGAATAATGTTGTTGCTTCTTTTGAAGATAAAAAGCCAAGACAAACAGGGACTTGGTGGCTTAATTTTCCTGACTTTTTTCCCACTGGCTAATGGGATTTGAAGCATGTGGCCGATGCATGCAGCATACAAAGGAGAGAATAAGAACAGGCCACAGCAGAGAAATTCTTCAGGATTTCTTCCATCTTGTGAAGACCCCAGGAGCAGCTTGGGAATGCTCTTTGCTTTCTGTGGGTGGCAGTGAAGCATCAGTTTTCACTTCTCTACCCCTTCCTTGCCCCGAGGGTGTTTTTTGGGGGGAGCACAATTGATTTGCAGAGGTCTAAAATTGTCTTGAAATTCCACACTTCACAGTGAGAATTACATCTCACTTTATAGGGCTGGCGTGGTTTAACTCCAGCTGGCAACTAAATACCACCTATTCACTTTAATCCTATTAGTTTATATGATTCTTTGACAGGGCAGTAATAGCGTGGGCTACACACTTTTTTTCCCGAGAGGAAGGTGTCTCCTGGCCATTAGGATGAGTCAGTCTGAAAAATCACAAAGTGGTCTTTGGTGTCATCATTCAGGCTCGGCTCCTCTCCCTCCAGCATGTAATAACATCTCTTTCATCCTTCCCTACAAGCCCTTTCATTTCTCTCATTAACTTAGCAGCTTTGGGCTGTCCGGTTCTCATTTTAATGAGATCCTTCTTCATATTGGGAGAGTAAACCTGTGAACATCATCAGGTTCATGAGAGCCTGGTCCAAAGCCCCTTGATGAGGGCTGATATCTAAATGAAGTTATGTGCCCCAGGAGTGCAATATCACTCAATGTGAGTAACGGTTGTCCTGAAACACCATCAGCATCTCTCTGCCTTTCATTTAAGAGTCTGTGCCAAAGCATTCAGAAGAACATTTTCGGATCCACTAGTGTGGCCGACCCCTTCCCTTTAGGATTTGCACAACTTCACCTTGACAATGACTTCAGTCACAATCACTCTATGCAAACACTGGTCTACACATGTCCTCTGAAGGCTGTGAGTGGCAGCTTCATCATATCAATGGAGCCATGAGGTGAGAAGTTGCCAATTTAACTCTGGAAGGAATAAATCTCACTGAATAAAGACCTCCAGCTCTCTCTTACCTGAAATGAAAACTGTCACAGTGCCCACGATACCTGTCTGTGTATCAAGAGACATTGTCCTGAGGTCTGTGGGAGCAGAACCTCAGGAGATGGAGAGGTAAAGCACAGGATGTGCAAAACATGATGCAGGGCTGATATCTCCTGGGGTACTTATCCCCTAACCTACACCCTTGCTCAAGCTCTGTGAGGCAGCACTGTGGCACTGCGAACCTCAGCTATAAGGCAGGATTAAAAAGTTGTATAAGAATTCATCATGGGAAGCTGCACCAAGACAAGCCATATGGAAAAAAACAGATTCATGGGATTTATTGGTCCCCCTCCATCCAGACTGATAGTTATTTCATTAGGAAGTAATCATATTTGTCTGACATGATTTACTCCTCGCAAAGTGAACTTGGCTCACGCCTTTTCTAAACACAGTCTCCTAAATGTATCCTGAAGCTACTCAAAGACAGACGTTTCTCGAGTTCTTTTTCACAGGGATTTGGCACCAGGGCTGTAACTTGCAGTTTCCAGTAAACCTCATTATGTGTTGGAACAAAATGCGATCTCACTGACACCTTTGATATTAAATATTATTAAAGCATAATGATCATTAATGACTTTTTGATTCCTATCTTTGTCTCTCATTTAAGGATGCAGTCCCCAAATCTCTGGGGCTTTGGTCTGTTATACCTGGAATGTCTTAGTGGTTAGTATTTGCTGTAATGAACACAGACGTGAAGAAGGCATCAGTACTTTACACTCTTCAGTAACAAGTAATTTCCTGGTTTCCTATCTCTTTACAACTCTAGTGATTTTTCTCATTGTTAAGATCACTTGATAATGACACTGGTTTAATATGTGTTACACTGGTGATAACAATAAGCACCACCATGCATCATTAAGTCTTAAAATATTCCTCCAAAAGAGCATAACACACACAATTTTCCAGTAAACCAAAACCTGGAGCAATGTCAGACACATGATGATGCTGCAGGATGTACATCTAACCCCGGTTTTCGGGGTTGGCTGCCACATTAATTGCTCTCTCTTTGGCAGGTTTAGGCAGAGTCGTGGGCTCATTGCATTGGTCACTGCATAAATCCATAATAAGATACAGCCCTTGCTCCACAGTGCCTCTTTGTGCCATTTGAGATGAGGAGAGAGGTAGGTAGTGATGGAGCGTGAGGGGTAATAACACTGCACAGCTCCTTGGAGAGGTATTCATGACTTACTTAGAATTTATCACATTTCAACCCATCCCTGTTACTAATGCCCACCTGAATTATCAGCGACCATTCCTGCAGAGCCTATGTGGCTTTCTGAAGGGCAGCTTTGCAGACTTTGCTTTACAAAAGCAATTGCATTTACTTCTCATATAGAAATGTCAAAAGATCCTTGAAGGAAAAGTTCCCACTTTTCTGGAAATGCTGATTCTGGTGGGCAATTCCCAGATGATGATTGTGCTCTGGTGGTAACTATGAGATGCCGAATTGCTATAGTCTTTTGTGCTGTGGTTCTCATGGCTCATTTTAGTGCATCTGATAGCTGTATGGTGCGCATGAAACCTGTAATCCTAATGAGGCACTTCACTCCTAGTCCTGGGTCCCCATCCCAGCCACAACCACCAGGAATTGCATGTTCCCCTATAATCCGTGGTGCCTCTAGACCCTGGCTCTTCCAGGAAGTGGGAGCAATGACACTGCTCTGTCACTCCTTCATAAACTATTTTAAATACACCGAGGAGTGTGACATCGTCAGACAGAAGGATTGTAGGTTATTTTGGGGACAAGTATCTATGTTTAGTATTTTACATGACAGGTAAATCGACATTGCCCAAGGATCCATCCTGCTACACTGCTGCATACTGGCCGGATGTCCTCAGCTCAAGCCCTTGGCTCTAGACAAAAAAGGGTCCTGAATTCCTAAGCAGCTCTAATAGAGGAGACCTAATATCACAGAAAAACTGGGTAAAGCTTCTCACTGCAGGACAACCCCATCAGAATCATGGATCATTTATTCCTGACATAATGCCTCAACCAGGACATGAGCGATATTTGTTCTTACATTAGGAAGAATTTTACCAGAGAAAGGCCACTTATGACATATTTCTGGAGTGAATCAATCACTTTAATTCGACCAGACAATGTATCTCAGGAAAAATCCCAAAGGTATTTTCAAGAACAAACCCCTTTGTCCTTCGTGGATCTCAAAGAGCTTCGTTTTTTACCCATCTGCACTATTGTTCTGTTCCAATCTTGTTTATCTTTACACTTCCCTTTGTTCCCCCAGCTATAGAGAGCTAACATGAGCTCACTTGGTACTCATCCCTCTGCTCTGAATGCTTTTTCTTCCCTTGTGCTTGTGTAACAAGGCTCTGCTGACTGCATCGCACTCATCTCCGTAGTAACTTGGGAGAATGCTTTTTCTCAGGTGAAGAACTGGACAGAAGAAACCACAGCATCAGTGGAAAGCCCACCAGGCATCAAGAAGGCAGCCAGCCTGTAGGACCAAGGCTAACAGCAGGGCCTTAGGGGAAGCTCAGGAGAGTGAATGTTTACCTAAGATTTGTAGTAGGATTTCTGAAGGCAAAACAAGATGTCATAGGAGCAGGATCTTATGTGGGAGTTAGCTCCTGGAGGGAACCTGGGGGAGATAAGGAAAGGGAAGAGCATGAGGAACATCCTGAGGATTTTGCTTACACCAGAACCGTTTCACCCAAGTTACCTGTGGGGAGATTTTGATTTTCAGGGGTTGAAGAGATGGGGAAAAAGGAACAAAAAGGAAAACCGGCAGCTGATTTGCTCAGCCCTCCATGACTCACTCTATGCAGTACTTGTCTCCAGAGCAGTTCTTGCAGCTAACAGGGACATCCTCCCCCGGAGCAGGGGGAGGGGGAGCTCTTGCATGCGGAGTTGTGCAGAAGGAATCCCTGAAGCAATGGGAAAGAGCACTGATCCTTCAGATCTGTCCCGCAGCTCAGACCCCACCCTCCTCCTTCCACCCTCCTGCTGAGAGGCATGCCAGTCTTGCATGAGCTTTCCTAAACCTCCAGCCCAACCCTCTCTGATGCTCTCCTCCAAACCCACTCTCCAGAGCTGTTAAAACCTGGCTCTTGCCTGCCTAGCCAAGAAGCCATGATCTTGTCTCCCTTTGGCTGTCAGCACTGAACAAGCAGTGCCCTGCAGCACAGCCTGCTTGCTTCTGTGACAAGAAAACTGACATCTAAATGCACCAGGGAGAATGAAATCCCCTTTTCATGAGTTTCATGATTTCCATGATTTTTTCTTGATCTGGGGTGAAAATAAGGGAGGTAAGAGTCCATCAATGACCCTCATGCATCCTTGACTTATCCAACAGGAAACACTGTCCTCTTCTAGTGTCAGGAGCTAATTGTTCCCTTGTTTTTCAAGTTTCTTTGTCTATTGCTCTGAGTAAGGCATCTGCCAGCTTGGCCTCAAGCTTCCCTAGTAGGCTTTGCTGCAGCACACAGCCCAGCCCAGGGACACCTGGGTCAGGGTACCCTGTATTCATTTTGGTTGAACATTGATGTCTCCCTCTGTGCTGGTCAATTCAGGCTCCCTGGGGAGTCAATATAGGCAGTGGAGACTGGGTGCAATTAATTTCAATTTAAATGATTGCCTATGTTTGATCTGATGAATCACAGTCCAAAAGCTCTTATTTTCCTCCACTGGTATAATGGAGAACAGGGCATCCTGGGTGACTCTGCATTAAAGCTTCCCCATTGACTCTTTTCTCTTTGACTGCGGTTTATAGTGGCAGGGAAAAATGTCTCTTTCATCTAGCTAAGGATTTCATGAACACATCTCAATAGTTCTCCATTGGAAGGACTAGTGCTTGAATTCCTTTAAATTGGAAGCTGAAAATAGTTGAAAATACCCCCAAAGATAAGGATAAATAGGTTGGAAGAGGGAAACAGGGAGAGAAAACGCAAAGACATTCAGCTCAAACGGGTGTGTTTGCGGAATAACCAGCCAAGCACTGCAGAGAAACAGCTTGAGGATCTTTAAATCTAAAGGTGAGACTGTGTGGCAAGTGAGAGGTGCCAGATGGCAACAGCGAGGGGGAAGATCAGTGTGAGCTTCATGCAAGAAGCATGGCAGAAACAGCTGGGAGGCAGCGGGGCTCTGGCCAGGCTCCAGCTGGAAAGCCCTGCTCTGCACTGGGCATCTTCTTAGCAGACAGACGTGGGCAAAGAGGAGAGGATTCATGGAAGAGCAGCACCCATGGCACAGAAATGGGAAGTGAAAGAAAGAAGTGGATGTGTCTGGCTCCCAGTAAAGAGCAGGATGAGTGTGCAGAGAGGGAGAAATCGATCCGCCAAAGAGAAGGGTTTCTGTGCGCTGACACAAGGATGCTTCCAAAACAGGGACAGAGCAGAAAAATGCACTGAGAACAAGTGAATGAACAGAGCCATTTACCTGTGATTCTGCACACTGGCAGAAGCAGTAACCGTACAGACAGGAGCCTGTCCCTTACCTTCCTTCCAGTCCTGATCCTGGGACCAGACTGGGACAATTTCCCTGAAACCCAGTTGGGTTTTGGAGGAGAGTGACTATTACTGGGGCTACCCTTAAACCAGGATGGCTGACAGAGACCAGAGAACATGTGCAGTCTTGGGAAGCCCATCAGGGTTAAACAAGAGAGAGTCTTCCAGGGTAATTTCCGTGGCTTGTCCTTGTCACAATGGTTGTGCAATTCACTGTGCCCATCCATCCAGGGGCTGAACCAGTGCCCAGCAATACTGAGCCACAACAGAGATTTGTGGTGATGCAGTGTGGTGATGCTCCTCTGCTGATCCCAGCCCTCCATAAGCCAATGCCCCCCACTCTGGGCAGCAGTGGGTGTGCTGTTACTCACAGCCCAGACACATGGAGAAGGTTGGAGCAGATCCCATGGTCAATGATTTCTTCTCCTGGGCAGGGGGGCTGTGTACGTGGGGCAGTGCTGGGACCCACACCCTGGGCAGGAATGGGGGTCACCCCAGATGGGAGGAAAGTGTTGGACAGGGGGAGTGTGCACATGCATTGGGGTTACAGAGACTGTGAAGGCAAGCAGCATAAGGATCCAGATCCAGGTGCTCTCCACCTGCCTTCATACCGGTGCAGAGAGCACTGGGAATGAGGAAGAATAATGATTTCCTGGGAAATGGAGTAGGAATCTTGCAAGGTAACAGAACCCCAGCGTGAGCAACTGAGTCATGGCTTGGCAAAGATTGAGTCTGCTGCAAAAATCTGTCACACTATTTCTGTAAATAAGAGCTTCTGCGCTGGTCTGTATCTCCCATCTCACAAACACAGACAACAGGACTGTGCTGGTATCCCTCCCATCCCACCACTGCGACAGTGTCCCATCAATGCAAGCTGCACTGTGGACATCTCCTTCCTCCACAGACTCTGCTTTTCTTTGGGCTTAATGTCTTCCACTCCACCAGGGAACCAAAACACTCCTGGTTAAAAAGTACAGATGGTGGAGAACTCGTTTTTCATTTAATTCACACATACATGATTCCACAAATTAAATTCCCTACACTGGAAACAAAATAAAATTGGATCAAGCAGACTATTCTGTTTTGATAAAAGAAAAATTCCCTTTTTTTTCCAAACCTTTTCTAGATGATTTAAAAGAAAATAAATGAGGCAAAAACTATTTTGGAAAAAGAAATCCAAATATTTTCTTCTGAGAAGACAAAAATATTTTGGTTTTGTTCAGTTTTACTTCAGACTTCAAAACTGAACCATCTCCCAGAAATGATGTGGGTTCCTGTACAGAAGGTCTGCAGTTGGGAGCAGCATCATCTTCACAGTTTCTAGCTGGTGCTCTTAGGGATTGCTCTGTAACATCGCTCATGAGTTGACAAAGGTAAGACAGAGGTTGTGACTTGGCAGCTTGCAGCTCAGGACAGGAGCCTCATTTCCAGGTCAAAATTGTCTTAATGGTGAAAAAAACCTTGTTTCTACGGTCTTTTTAACTCAGCTTCCTTACGCTTCCCAGGGAAGGTACAGGAAAAGCTTCAGGCAGGCAGGAGTCCAGGCAAAAGATCTGATGCTGAGCAGGACTGTGCATCCCTCTTTTTATACCACAAAGGAAGAGGGCAATATCGCTGCAACTGGGATTACCTGGAGCAGTGTGACAGTGGGGATCTCAGTACTCTATACAAAGCAAGAGTAAGAGTTTGCCTGAAGTGTTGTGCATGCATTTGGTCAAAAAGAATTAGTTTGAAATGGCATCAGGGCAAAGGAAGGCTGATGAATGAGGCAGTTTGGGGGAGTGGAGCACCTGGCTTAGGAAAGCACACTTTGAAAGCTGTGCTTTGTCAATACAGCAAAATGACTTTGAGGGGTGAGGTGATGAGTCTTTATATAAATACATCTGGGGGATAATATCCAGTGTGGAAAAGCTATTAAGGGATAACATGGAAATAGATCAAATAGACATAAACCAGTCATGAGTATAGTGAGACTGGAAATTAGAAGATTTCTAAATATCCGAAGAGTGAAATTCTCAAATGCTTTCTAAAATCCATTTGTCTGTATGGAGATGAGGAGCAGGAGGCAGGAAGGAGGGGGCATAAATTATATGAAGATGGAGCTGTTGATGAAAGTTGTTTGATAGAGTGGAAATAATTTTGGGGCTGGAAGTTAAAGGCCTTGAGCATGTGATTTATTGCTATTCCAGTAGATGGAGATTTGAGCATTGCATGCCAAGTGCGTTGGCATGTGCTATATTTATATCACATTAAGCCTAAATTTCAGGCTTCTGCTGGTCACTTGCATGGTTTAGGAACCCTCATTCACCCTTTAATTCACAACTTCTCATCTGTCCCCGTTTTAGCCTTCCTCTGAACCACTGCAAGGACTGGCCACAGAGGTTGGTTTCAGAGCAGGACACACCTGCGGTTTGCTCTAGTACAAAATCCTTCATGGGAGGTGGTTGTGCCTTGTGTACGCATGTGGGATTGCAGGGATTCTGATCTCTGGGATCAGAGATTCTCTGATAGAAGCTGGGATTGGCCGATGTTTTGTTTTAATTCCATAGCATGATACAGTCCATTTCTTAATATCACTTCTTAATATTATTCTTAATATCACTTCTGAGAAATTAATCTGCTATTTCAGGAATTCAGGAGACTGGTAATGGCATGGTCTTTGCTGGGAAGTTTAACAGAGTGGAACTACTTCCTTACACTGTATTTGTAATGTGTAGGGCATTGTTGGGAGATGGTTGCTGGGCTCCGGTGAGAGCTGGTTTGTGACGAAGTTCTACCAACCCTTCTGGATTAACCATGTATTGCAGGACTGTCTATGACTTCAGAACATGGGATTGAGACCTGCTGGTACCTCCCACCCTTGTGTTTCTAACAACATCTATCCATAGCGAGTATCATTTTAAGGCATCAGTTCCTGAATGAAGGTCTGGGTTCTCGATTTAAAAACTATGTGTATTAGACTATACCTGCAGGGACTCTTGTTCTAAGTGGCACTCAGCACTGCAAGACATGGCCAGGGAGGCTCTTCATCATGTGTGCAGTGAGACAAGGCACCATATGCCAAAAGGGGACGTGGTTCTGTAGCCACCACTTGAAACTCTGTTTTGGTTCTTTGTGAGAGACTGAACTGAAATCAGACTTCAATGTCCATTGTCTCAAAGACTGGTATGGGAAGCTGAGATGGGATTCCACTGACCACTGCCTGACAGATGGGTGGGAGGAGTTAAGACCCCAACGTTCATTTTCTGTGAGATGGCTGGGAGGAGCTGAGATAAAACACTTCCATCCCATTATCTCGAGGATTGGCGGGAGAAATTGCTGCAGACATGTGCAGCTGAAGAGCTGGCTGTGAGGCCAGCAAAACTGGACTGCCAGGAGCGTATAGTGACATTAAGAACAGAGATACTGCCCCCAGGTCATTATAAAAGGGGGAAAAGGTAATCCCCAAAAGAGACATCACCAAGAAGCACACACCTTAACTGGGACAATTCCAGGAGGACACCTCCACGAGGACACCCACCTTTGAGGACTGCTACAGACTCTTCAGGACAGTCTGCTCCAATACCGACTACAGACGCCTGGAGCACTGCTGGATCTATGGTATCTCTCTCTTTGCACCCCGAATTCTTGCTTCATTTCCATCTTTTTCTCCATCTGTCCCATCACTATCCCTTTCTTACAATAATTTCCCTTTTTATTAAAATTGTGTGCTTGCACTAAATCAACTGATCGATTCCGGTCCTGAACCTCGTTTGTGTCTTCATTTCACTCTTGGGATCACTAAGGAAGCGGGTCCGACACTGGGCTTGTCTCCAGTCGGACCCTGACATTAAACTGGCGTCACGGACAGGATCCCTCGCAGTGAAAAGTACCGCAATGTCCCGTAAAGTGTGAGGTGTTACGTGTGAGCCTCTCGAGGACTCAAGGACTGGGTTTTGTTGGAGCAGAACGCGCTGCCTCCCTGAGCCCATTGTCCCATTGGAAATGAGCAGCAGTGAAGCTGCGCCTCAGGACAGGGATGTGTTGTGTGCTCTGCCACAGAAACAAGGCTCGCCCCTCTCTGCCAGGGGTAGAGGGGCCCAGAGACATGGGCCCGATTTGCGCAGTGAAAGAGAGCGAACAAGCGCCCTGCGACAGGATGCGGCACTGCGGGCCGGGAAGGGGGAACGGATCGTCTGTGCCGCGCTGCAGGGCAGCTCGGCTGCTGCAGTGAGGATGGAGAACTGCAACAAACAGAGAATCCCGGTGCGCACAAACTTCACCAGCCCTGGTCCGAGCCCTGTGGGACCCGGGACTTGACTTAAACGAGCAGTGAGACAAGAGAAGAATCAGGCGAACTACGCGCAATTAGCGCTGAAAGAGGAACTCCTGGCAGAGAAAAGCGCCTCTGCACGGCCCGAGAAAACAACTGAACCGCCCCAGTGACCTGGGAGTGGCGAGGCTGAGGTGAGAAAAGCAAAACGTTCCTGCCGCTTCTCTCCGCCCCGAGATAAAGTGGAATATACTGCCGGAGGGGAGAGGACGAGTTCCCGCAAATTACCACCAGGGAGGGTCCGTTACTGCTACGGAATTAGCGGAACAGATTTGGCTGAGTGGGACCAGGCTAATCTTGCACCAAGTCACTGGAGAGGATAGCTCATGGGTTTTGAAGAGTTCTGGTACAAACTGGCTGCCAAACTGGACATGGCTAAAGAATTTGTTTGTAATAATTATAATAGTGATTATCTGTGTTTATACCCTCGCAGCCATGATTCAGTGTTGCTCTTCACAATGGGGTTTCAGAATTAAACATGGGAAAATAATATGAGATGAGGCTTATAGGGTATGTGTGTATCCTGTAAGTCTCAAAGGGGGGAACTGCAAGCTGAAATGCTAAGTTGTAAATTAAAATCACTCTGTTTGTTGATTGTAAACTGTAAACTGGGGCAATGGGTGCCATGCTCTGCAAGGTCTAGGAGATGTAGCTTTCAGCAGGGCATGACACACAAAGCTACCCTCTTCCCACACCATCTGAGGCGTTGTACCATGTGGCCTGGATAATTCAGACCCACTCAGGACTTCTCCTGTGTGATTCATCTGTCCCCTGTTTGAACCAAGCATCTTTTTGGAGTGTAGCAGAACAATAAGCCTGTGGCTCCCAGGTGGATTTCCACTGCTACCATTTTCCAGTGGGAATCTACTAATTTTGCAGACTAGTATCAATAATGAGCTGAGCCAATTTCTAGCAAATAAACTTCCCAGCTCTCTCAATTATTATTGTAATCATATATTGTAAACCTGCACTACCAAATAATTGCCTTTAGTTGTTTTACATCTATGGCAAAGATGATTTAGACCTCAAGTGGGAAATAAAATCTGGAAATGTTAAGTTTATTATAGGAAAGTACATTAAGAAGCCATCTTTCAGGAGAAGTAGTGGGGGAGGTGGATGTATACCAGTGATGCCTGTTTCAAGTGTCTTGGAATACATGCTATCATTTCACCAATTGAGCTGAATATGCCTATCAAATAGCTGAGGAGCTGAAATGCTGACCTCTGCAGCTGAACTTGTGTTACTTGTCTGTCATTCCCAAGAGCTGCCAAGATTTATCTGGGATTTAATTGTACATAACGTGTAGTGTATGAGGTTTTGCCAGGCTCAAAATCAATAACTCATGTGTGGTCAAACAGCACTGACAAGATGTGGTGTGGGAGACACCAAGTTTGTTATTTGAACAGCCAGAAAATAAGTTTCTTCCAGTAGAAAATCATGACAAAAAGAGAAAAATCCCCAGAGAAATTAAATAGCAAATTTCAGATGTGTGAAGAAAATGTAAACCATTTCTTTGGCTGGTGTATTCCTACTCTGAAATGCCGCTGTTGGAATGTGCTTTTGGCTGTCAGTCTCATGGTCATGCAGGCATTAGGCTCCCATGTGGTGAGGAGCAGAGTCCATCACGGCATTCCCATGGCCATCAGCTACAACAGGCAAAGGGTGGCAGGAGGAACTGTGACCACAGCCGAGCACAGGGAAATGAAGAAGCTGCTACAGCACTAGAGGCAATATAACAGGAGTATTTCAGCACTGGGGGCTCAGCAAGAACTTACGTTTCCATGGAGCATATGTACATTCCACACACACACAAAACTGGTTCAGACAAACCCCCAAGATTCCTTCAGAACACATTTGAGACAGAATTTTTAAAGAGCCTTTTCTGTATCATCCCATCATCTGAAACTGCAGTGGCTTTCCTTTTCCTAGTGTCTCCATCTCTTTGTCTGCCTGCTGAGCCTACAGCCATTTCCTTCTTGTATTGGATTCTGCTCTTTGCAGGTGACATAAACCATGGTGCTCTCATTCTCTCTATTCAGTACTCTTAGTCTTCCTTCTTATTGTTTTTTTCTTTCTATTTTCTTTTTACAGTAATGAAAAAATACAAGTGGAGAGTACTGCTTTTATTCATCGTATATGGAAAATAAATGAGAAAGCCAGCAGCACGCAGGTATGGATCTTGTATACGTTTAAGTGACACTAAACCTGCCTTTTCAAAGCATATTTTGCAAGTACTTCCATTGTCTATTAAAGTCACTTATGAGCATTAGTAACACCACTCAAAGGTAGTTTACTTCATAAATTAGCTGTACTCCCCTGTGACAGAAGCAGCAAATGGAAAAATGAAAACTGGTTGTGCACTATAAAGCCCATCTTGATGCAGATGTTGTTCTTGGAAGGGGTGACTAAGAGATGGGTGGGTAATTGATATCACTGTGCAGTTTAGAAAGAGGGGGCTATATCTGACCGTGTTCATATATCTGTGTTAAGCAAGTAATTTAGCCGTTGCTATGCCGACAAAAGATGTACCTGGGCCAGCAGGGCAATGCAGAGCTGGTGGCTATGGCTTTCTTCTGTCATTACGGCTCAATCTCCCTATGATTATTGGCTGTTTAAATGCTTCTCTGCTCTACCCTATGTCATGGGTGCTCAGAAGCACCAGAGAGCTCCTGGTCAAATTTCCTGTAAGGCTTCAAGGACATCAGTGCCTCAGGATAGCAGCTTCCTCCCACATCCTGCTCCTGGGCTTGGGAGGTTTTCAACATCAGAGCTGTCCTGCTATCTCTCTGGAGCACCTTGCTTGCTGTCCCTGGTGAGGGGACTGCTCTCCCAGCTTGCACTCCAAGGGTTCTGTGGGAATTTTGGGAATGTTCCCTCAAGACTGCTTTCAAGTGGCACCTTTTTCTCTCCTACCATGGTTTGGGGAGCCTGAGTCCTATCTCCCTCTTTGATGGCTAAGAAGTTTTCCTCAATCCATTTCCTCCATTGTTGCTGAAGTAGAGGGACTGAATGTGGCACCTGGGAATGACGGTATATGGGTATAGGGGCTTTTGTCAGGCAGAGTGTTCATGGTTTAGAGATCCGCTGCTTTTCTCTAAGTGGTCTAAAATCAACTTAGCTGCTGAGTGGGCTCTGGTCTTTCATGAGTGGTATAAAAACATGAAGTGTCGGGATTGCCGTTATACAGTTTGACATCAATGTGAATGCACTTCAGAAAGAGGCAAAAGAAAGCATGGAAAAAAACCCCACCACAATGGGAAGCACTGAAGAGTCTGTAAAATTATCCAGGGGATGAAGAGTTGAAGGAATTTTTCCTCCTAACACAACATCTGGGGACACTGAATTAAACTGAGTCAGTTTGTAGAACAAACAACATGAATATTTGTCTGTCCCACACGGGGCAAAGAGAGAAGCTGAGTACCAAAAGAAGACACTCAAAGCCAGGAGAACGAATGGGCTTCCATAAGGGATTAGGTAGCTCCGTAAGGGAAGACCCATCAAAGCTTCAAATTAAACTGTCCAGAAAGGCCAGGTTTTGGATATCCTGAGCTGTGAGTCTGAGAGGATATAGCACATCTGGGAGTGCTCTGCAACCATCCTTCTTCTTACATGTTTTACCTCTTCACTTGCTTCTGAACAGCTGAAGAATGGACCCAGGATTTAAAGATCTTTGCTGTAAGCTGGGAAACATCTTTTGTCCATATAGAAAGAGTCTTCGGCATCATCACTTCCAGCCCCTGGCTATCTCAGGTACTGAATTATCTAATTTCCTCCACATATATCCTCTTTATTGCCAAACTCCATCCCAAAGCTGGCTAGATTTTTGGTTTAATGGTTTTTTTTTTTTTCCTTTTTTTCTACTCATGACCATCTGTGAAGCTGTACCAGAGCATCATTACTACAGCTGTTAGGAGACTTCTTCCAATTTCCAGCCTAAATATATGGCTGGTCAGTTTATAGCCACATATTCTTGTGATAATATTGCTTTTAGCTTAAATGGTTCTCTTCTTCCTTGGAGTTCCCTCCAGTGAATTTATAGAGAGCAATAACCCTCATAGCCTGGCTAGATTAAACAAAGAGAAAAGAAAAGCACCCCAAAGTCTTTATGTTCCTCATTATATAACACATTCTTTCTTCATTATTCATCATTCAAGGAATACCTGCTGTAATTTTAGCCTTTCTTCTTGAGCACAAGTGACCAGCAAAAGCTCAATGAGAGACAGATGGAGGGAGAGAGAGATACTCTCCTGATCCACTTTGGGGCTGCATTTAATATCTGTTATGTGCATGACATCTTCATCCTGTGATCACCTGGTGTATCAAGATCCATTTTTCAGTCACTTCTGGCTAATGAGCACTGGGGAGAGCAGTTTGTAGCAATCGCAGCAGCCTTGAAGCAGGTATATGCTCTGTGCCTGCTGCACAGCAACTGGGAGCCGAGTTCTGCTGTCTGCTCAAAGGCATCCCACATTTTTTAGGCTGACACTGGCGCAAACAGGATTACTGAGCAACTCCCCATTAAGAGCACTTAGAATATGCAGCAGGTAAAGAAAACTTTTCCAGCACACGTGGCCCTTGCTATTTCCTTCCCTTGCTCCCTTCCGGCTAGCCTGCATCTGTTACTGGCTCAGCAGATGCAGGAATGCAGGTGTATGGATGCATAGTTTATCCACTTGTACTGCCAAGCCTATCCAGATGTGAAAATGCATAGTGGAGGATGCCTTTGAAGACTTAATGAGTTGTTGTGGCCTGAGCTCCTCCCCAAGCAGACTACTGGTAAGGGAATGATGTTTTCAAGTTGCAAGCTGTGATGCTGGGAAGCAGGGCTCTAGGGGGAGGATGATTGTGGAACTGAAGACTGGAATACTCGCACCAGTTTCCCACTTTCAAACCTTGTGAGTCTGAAGACTTTGTAGTCAAGGCTAGCCAGGGCAGAACTGGCCTCTTGCTCCAGGAAGCAATGGTGAAACAGCAGGTCCTGACCTCTAACTCTCACAGGGTGAAAAGGCTTCTCTGTAGGAAGCCTGCAGTGCACCTCACGTATTGACTCCTACCTGCCATCCCCTTCCCTGTACCACAGCCTCCTCAGGTATTCTCCTTTTGGTTTTTCACATTTGTTTCCTCTTTCCTGAGCTCATCACCTCACATTTCTCTTTGCTGAATTTTCTCTTACTCATTTTGCAGCGTTTCTCTTATTTATTGAGGTTAGTTTTGAAATCCAGCCCCATTCTCTCTAGTGATTGCTCCTTTCAGTGGAGGTTCATCCACAAATCTTTAAGCACAGCTTTTGGTCCCTCATCCATGACATGAGTTACAGCAGTGACCAGAACCCAACCCCTGCAGGGTCCCCACCAGCCTGGTAGCGCTCCTGTGGTACTTGCTTTTGGAGCTTTGTTTTTAAGGGCTGTTTCTGCCTGTTTGTCCCCTGTACCCAGAGCTTCCCCCTTTTTGTTTAGCCTCATTGTCAGGGCATGCTCCCCTCTGGCCTTTGTATTTATAAGCAGGCTTTATCAAATGCTCTCCCTGAGCAGATGTGCAGGCAGCCACAAGAAATACGTGCACCACCACCTTCAAACAGGCAGCTTAATAAATCACAGGTGCTGTGAAACAATCTGTTTCCTAAGAGCTGGGTGTAGGAGGAGCCACATCCACATCAATGGGATGAGGAGCATCTGCAGAGCTGTCTCACATCTTACAAATGTCACAGTGCCTGGCTGATGGTGCTGACTCCCTGTATCCCTATGAGGGGGCCTAGCTTGAATCTCTAATTTCAGCATGATCCAGCCCTGTCACCAAATCTCTACATGCCCAAACAATTAAACTCTAACCCCAGCTGTGTCCTGGATCTGAAGCATGATTGCAGCATAGCTCAGCGCTTGCACCATAGTACAAGCCATGGGCTTCCACCTCTGTTTAAGCCTAGTTTTGAGCTGTTGAGCCTATATAAACCAATATAAGCACCAAACATGGCTTGCATTTAACCTCGCAGCACCAGGACTATCCAGTCCTAAACGGCTAAACCTAGCCAAGCCATGAACTGAGTATTTTTCCTGCTTACTCCTGGGTTTCAACAGCAACACTGCTTGGAACTGAGCTCCCAGCTGAACACTCAAACCCAAGAATGGATCATAAAGTCTGTCCTCCCTCTCTGGACTTCTAGCTGGGCTCAGCGTTGACTCTCCATCCTGCAGACAACCAGAAGCTTGAATATCCCACCATAAAAAATGTAGTGTCTGAGATGAATAAGCCTGAATAGTCCTCCACATTGAGTGAACCCATGTTGTCTCAGCTCCCATCACTCGCAGCGTCCTCAAAGCCCTGAGCCCATCCACTGCCCTTCATCCCGCAGATCCCTGGGGCTGCCTCCTGCAGTGGGCTCGCGGTGCTGTGATTGAGCTACAGCAGTCTTTGTTATGGGGCTGTTGTGGCACATAGATCAGTGACAGCGTGTGCAATATGTGGGTGTTTGCTTTGTCAGTAATACTTAATTATCTTTTAATTTATTGAATGTGTTTGTCATTCATCTCTATTAGAGGTCGACACTGCTGCTGTTTACTCTGCCCTGTGTCAGTGTGCTTATAAATTTATACTATAACCACAAGAAAATCACATTTGTCTTGAGTTTAGAAAATGTGCTTTAGGAAATGAGCTTCTCTATTCCACGTGTTCCTCTGGCTTGCAGCCTCCCACCACCCAACCTTCCACTCACACTGCGCAGCTACCAGCTTTACCCATGCACTTCCCACCCCTGTTCCACTCTGCCTGGTACATGTCCCAGTCCACCAGCCATTGTACCTCAATTCCAGACCCTTCTGCCACTCCCTCAAGTGTCCTCCCTTCCTCATGCCTTGTCTAATGCTTGTCCTCTGCAACCTCCCAGCCCTGCCAAGACACCATTAGGTACTTGGGACCCCCTTCTTAAGGCACTTTTCTGACTGATGGGTGATGGGGTGGAGAGGGGCTTCTCTCTTCCCCCTCTCCTCTGGGCAGCTGGTTTGGGTGCTGCCTCAGGGTTGGTATTCCCTATTAATTAGAAGGATAACGTCGCTCTATGGCTATAAGGATGCCTGACATTTTCATTGATATTAGGGTCAATATATCGATTTAGGGGTCTTTGTGAGGGTAACATTCATCTGTGACCTGAGCCAATGCCTCCCAGTGAGTACAGATCTCGTAATGCAGTAGATACCACGTTTTTGATGTGTGTTGTTACCCACAGAATCAAGTTCAATGGGAGTATTTGCTTTACATGTGTGTGTGTGGGGATTATACCCTGGTTGCCCCAGTCTGTGGTGATACTCCATTTGCTGTGCTGTGTCCCCAGTGGAAGAAACACATGGACACATGGGAACCAGTTCAGCAGAGTTATCAATGTGGACGGGGGCTGTGTGGGGGATATACAAGGAGATGCTCAAGGGACTGCATTTGCTTAGCCTAGAGGAGATAAGGTGTGGAGTCTTGGAAGGTGTAGTCTTCCCAGAGGTGCACAGGGACAAGGACAAGAGCCAATGGACATGAGCAGGAGCACAGGAAATTCAAACCCAATATAGGAAGAAGATTTTCCAAAGCAAGGGTGCGTAAATGCTACAGAGACCAAAAGTCACTGCACAATCTGATCTCTGGAGACAGCTGGAACTGAACTATGCAAAGACTGATTAACTGGCACTGGCTGGACATAGTCTTCAAAGAGACCTTCCCAAGTTACTTCCAACACCAATTAATCTGATTATTACTTTTCTGTCTCTGGTGCCTCCATGTGGGTTAAACCCTCTCACCTGTGCTCAGGGGGGATTTGTCCATCCTTCCACCTGCATTTTCAGTCAGCCACAGCCTGGTCCAGCTCTAGTGGGGGCAGCAATTTGGCCTGATGGATTGGGCGCTGAGCAGAGGGATTCTGAGGTTTGAACCAGCAGCTGACAAAAAGGCACAAGGAGCATACAGGAAGCAAAGCTCAGGCCATGTGGTTTGAGAATGTGGTCTTGTGTTTCGGTGCATGTTTTCTAAATGATACATCTGTGCTCAGCAGCTCTAGGGACCAGGCGCCTTGTTGAGAACACTGCTCACTTAGTCTTGGATTACATTGGCTAATTAGGAACCACAGCTCTTTGTCTGCCTCTTTAGAGGATGTGTTTGCTGTTGTTAAACAGCACCACGTTCCGCTTGCACTTTTATATTAACCCCTAACTACTGTGAGTGTGCTGCAGCAGAGATTTGTCAGGGCCAATTCTATTACCAAGCAATGTTTGCTTTAAGCTTGTGGGTATTAAAAATGACACCCATCTGCAGAAGGGCTTGCAGGAGGAGCAGCAAACCCAGCAAGTGCCCCAGCCACAGAAAACCCCTCCCTGTGGGCTGCAGCCCTGCTCCGAAGAGAGGCTTTCCCCACTGAAGCTAGCTGTTCCTGTAAAGAGAAAGCGGGTTTAACCCTTGAGGAGTTAGCATGAGGAGGGTGAACATCTTTAAAGTGGACAGAAGAATAACCTAGAGGTTAAAACTGAACTCATGTAAAGTAAAAATCCCAAACACCAAAACCAGCACTGGAAGGTAAAGGGCTCCTGTCCATTACTAACAATTGCTGTGTCTGCACTGCTAGAAACATACCTCATTCTTTGTAGATATTGAAATTTTAATATAAAGGAATGCCTCAGAGACTAAACACAGACATATGAAACTTCAATTTAACACATTCAGTCCTGAAAGGTCTCCTTTTAATCCAGCCTCCTCTTCCTGCACAGGTATGTCTGGGGCATCTCCCACACCATAGTGACTTGTACTACGAAGTCTGTAACTGCTTGAAAAATAAACTGAAAACATAAAAAGAGAAAACAAAGCTTCAAGCTCCAGTCAGTCTTTCCTAAAACTGGCCCCTATATATTAAATACCCTCCTCTGAAACAGGTGAGGGTAGTGATGGGGGATGCAGGTGATTCAGCTGCACACACCCCTTTTATTTCAATAAACTAGTGGGCAAAGGTGACTGTTGTTTTTGCTGGAGAGAAGAAGAAAGTGTTTGTCTGGAGAAAAGGGGATAACAAAGGCAAGTGGCAAGTGGAGAGTAGTCACCACATTGCTCCTTTCTTCTTTGTCCCTGTCTGTGTATGCCACTAGTAGAGTGGATGTATCAGGGGTGAGAAGTTCAGGTGGTGATTGAGCAATGCTGCCTGGATATGCTGGAGGGCACAAATGGGTCCTTTGCTCTTAGATCTTCTTGTATCTTCTTTATCTTCACAGATGGGTGAAGAGAATTAATCTAGGGATGGATGGAGTGGGCTGTCATAATTGTGATGGTGATGCTGGCTGTCATGGTGACAATGGTGAGCTAGCAGTGAGACTCTGGTCATGATGGAGCAGTTTTGATGACCTTTATCCCTTCTCTTTCTCTCCCCCTTTTCCTTGAGAAGGCTGAGCACGAGGATACTGTAGTAGGATACTCTGCAGCAAACCTGAGTATTCTCCCCAGTGAAATCTCCAGCATGGGATCAAGGTGTAGGGACAAGCAAGCACTTATTAGGTGTCTGACAGTGGCACCAAAGTGTGATAGAGAGAGGGGTGGTGGGGAAGGCTATCCAAGGCCCGGTGCACAGAAGGTGGCTATTACAACATGAGCTGTAGTCTGCAGAGACAGGAACACAGAGACTGGTATGGTTCGCTGTGGGTCCCTTACAGTTCGTGAGAGATTTATGCTGCCATTACCAGTGCTGGTACCAGTGGGCAGCAACAAAATACTGGGGGAATTCTGCTTCTGACTTACGCACTTGCTCTGGAGCTTCAGTCTGGTTTTACCCCGCCCAGTCCCAGCACAGCCTGCTTTCTGCTCTCAGAGCTGCAGGAGTGAGGAGTCCAGACAGGCTGGGCAGGGAGCAGTATAAGCTATGCTGGTCAGGGTACCCACTGCACAAGGTGTAGCTGGCTCTGGCCAGCACAGGTTTCCATGAGGCACCCAAACACACCCAGCTGAGGATGCTGAGACTTGCTAGCATGCAGAATCAGAATGGTCAGTCTAAAGGTTTTGGGTTTCCTCTGTTTACTCACAGCCTGAGAAATGGTTTGAAACCCATATTGGGTTAGTTCTGGACATATATTCTGAACATATTGGAATAGTTCTCAATATTCTGACTCGCTGGGGTTTCTGAAATCACTCATGTTATGCCTTTCCTTCAATACCCAACAAACACACCATTTGCTTTATCAAGACATAAATCAGTGCTGCTTTTTAACAGCACCAGCATCCTCTGTGCATGAAGGACTTGCCCTTTGTGACTATGTGTCTGCATGGCAGACTACCAAATGGCTCAGAGCCCAGTAGTGCTTGCTTGTGGATGCTGAGAGCTGTGCAGCTGTGGGTGCAGGGAGCCTAGTTAGCTGTGATTACCCTGCCCATGGTAACAGAGAAAATGATGTACCAATGCAGCTGTGTGTTGTCATGCAGCAAAAATGCAACTCTCATTGCATCCAAAGCAGGACAGCATCAAGGATCAGTGACACTTGTGATAAAAGGAGTCCTCTGAATGGGGAGTTTCAGGTTCTGATTCCTGTTCGCTCATATGTTGTCTCTTGCTGAATACAAATGCATGAAGTCAAAGGGCCAGGTGCTACAATGCCAGTTTTCATCTGCCCTCTGAACTCTAATGGCCAGTTAAGTGGTTTATAGCTGCCTGTGGTGCTCTGTCAGAAGCTGCTGTGAGCAGGGCAAAGAGTTCTGGCACCTTTACTGCTTTTCTGCCCAATCAGATGTGACTCTTTAATTTCTGACACCAATAGCCCCAGAGGGGTTTTTCCTGGGTTAAATGTTGGCTTACCCTGGCTGTGCTCCATGATCGTGCGTGTGCTAGGACAGCAAGGGATGGAGTTAAGCACAGAAGGCTGTTATGTGATCTTGATACTCCTGTAAGTCAGGCACAGAGAAGAGCAGATGGGGCAATGGCTCCATCTTCCAAATGCATCTGATTTGATTACATTGGTCCTTATGTGGAGAGAAAATAATTTCAAAACAATTACAGAAAACATTTGCATCTTGTGAGTCTTGGGCTGGGAGAGATCTGGTCAGTCCCTGTGCCTGGGGGACAGCTCTGGGGATGGGGAGGGCATAGGAGTTTTGCACTTTGTTCTCCCTAAATTGTTGCTGGGGCCATCAAAGTTATGGGGAAAGCTATCAGTGAAATAGAGTTTCTCTGCCATGGTTGGGGGACGAAGGCTTCAGCAGCAAGTTAATTCTGTCTGCTCAAGCTAATTGGGCAATGTCCCTTCAAAACAGGATCCTGCAGCCGAGCTGGGCTGTCTGAAGTCTGCTCTGCCAAGTGAACATCTGTGCTCAGATCCACGATTAACAACCACGGAATTGTGGCCTCGGTAAAATTAAGGGCACTCTTTGTCTCGCCTCATGAAAAAGTCAGTGAGGAATAAATCAGTGATGACAGAGCTGCAGAGTGCAGATCTCAACATGCCAAGAGCAAGGCTCAGTCCATGAGACAACTCATACAGGAAGGTATAAAGCCATGGTCTCCTCTGAGTCGGATGTGCCTGCCATGGCTTGCTCTGGCTTCAGTTCTGCATTGGTACTGGTTCTCAGGCTATATCTGATCCCATCTCATACACACCTCATACACCCAGGGTTAAAACATGCCCCACAGCACCTCCATCTGATAAAGACAAAAGAAGAGAGGAGAAGTTTGGTCTGTCTCTACCATTTTGTGGGAAAAGCCAGAGCCATACGTTATTACCAAACCATTGCCCACACACTGTACTTGTAGGATGAGAAGAACTCTAAGCCAACTCCACTACAGCATTTGGATGTTGCTGAAAAGACCAGAAAATGGAGGGTGTTTTATTTCTTTTCCTAGATGACTGTTTTGTCATCAGGAGGTGAACCCCCTAAAAAAGCTCTCTCTCACTAGCCCTGTGCCATGGGCATGTCCTTCCAGACACCCTGCAGTCATGGTACCCCCTGAGTCTGTCTTGGGCTATTCAATGCACCCTCCCTGCCTGTTTGATTGTGTTTTCTCCCCTCCAGTGAGAATGTGGCTTGGACTCATTGCTGGGGCATCAGACTGTGGGGGGACCCTTGAGTAGGATAAGTTCCACCTTAATTGCTTGTCAGAGATGTCCCTTCCTTTTCCTGGCCTGGGGCTGCCTGGTGAACTCCAGCCTTGATCAGGGCCATAAGGGAATTTTGCCCTGATAGTACTAATATGTACCTACCAGCCGGATGGCTGATGTAAGAGAGATAATCCCACCACACCTTGGAGCCAGACATGAGACCCATGATGCCCACCCACTCCATGCGTGCCTCCTTCATGCACATCTGGTCCCAGATGGAGCAACCAGATCTGAAGAAATCATGCGACCCATATGAACTCTAGCATACCTGGCCAAAATTAGACTGAAACAGAGTAAAATTCTTTCTAAACACAGCTCTTACATACATGGACTCCAGCAGAAACTGAGACCTGACAAAACCCACAGCTCATGTGGACTACATGTGCTCACTGGTCTCCAGGTGCTGGGCAGAGTCAGAAATGCTCCTTCAACTTCCAGCTCTCACAGGCTCTCATTCAGCTCAGCCTCTATTTTTCCTTACAGCTTGCCAGTCATCTTCTCTCTGTTACAGAATAAGCTGTGAAGCTTTACATTTTGTTCACAGATGGAAGAATGTGCACCCATAAGATTTGGGTGAAAAGACTTTTACATGGAAGTGGGTAGAAGCTGGTGCCACAGACAAGCTGGTATTCTCTCCGGCATCATTTCAAAGCAAATGGAGCCTCCACACCCCTTGGTGCTCACACAGCTTTGCATCCTTGGCCGTGTCCAAGGTCAGGTTGGACACAGGGGCTTGGAGCAAGCTGCTCTAGTGGAAGGTGTCCCTACCTGTGGCAGGGGTTGGGACTGGATGAACTTTAAGGTCCCTCCCAACCCAAACCAGGTTGGGATTCTATGGAAAGAAAGCATCTGGAGGTCACAGTGGAAGCGCTTGTTCACAGTTCCTGGCGGCTTTTCCTGAAGGTCCAGTTTAGGGACATCAGTGGAGCAACTGCAGTTGTTAAAATCATGAGCACGCAGGGAGTCTCACCCTGCAAGTGTTCTCATTGCTGTGTTGGGACTGGGACCTGCCACACCGTAAGGGAGCTGGGATTGCAGTAAATCACCTCCCCAGCACCCAGTGAGTGAGGAAAGTCCAACCTCTCACCAGGAAGACTGTGATAAGCTCCACGATGTGCTCACTGATCCCAGGCTGCTGCATTCTGTGCCACCTCACTAACTTTCATCTCCCTGAATGTTTCTGCTTGTCCTGTTGTCCAGCCCTGCTAGTATCGATGACACATAAGTGACAAAATAAGATAGAAATTATTAATTTCAAGCTCTGCTGGTAGTAAGGAAAGGAAAATCAATACTTGGCAAATTGAACAAGGAGAAACTGGGAGAAAAGCAAGGCTCTCTTCTAGCTTCAGTAGGTTGTCTGTGACAAAGGTAGAAGACTGTAAAAGAAGGGCATGACAGTGTTACTGTTTCAGTTGCTATACGTTAAAGCTGGCTTCTTGTGTATTAACGGCAAAGCTACCTGTTTGTTTAAAGTCTCGTTGACATTTACTACAGGAGGGGGAGAGCGTTGGGCTGCACGCAGTGTACATGCTTCACCAGCATCACTTGTGCCTCTTTTTGCTTGGAGCCGGGTATGAAAGCCCTGTAGGTGAAGGACAGGAGATCCAGTTCCCACTTGTGTGCTCCCTTGGGTGCGCAGCTGACAGACCTGCAGATCTAATCCTCAGGGTGACTGACAACCTGCAGCCTGCACACAGGAGGAGCAAGCTCTGCACGACAAAGCCCAGGGGTTGAGAAAGCATCCGGAGTACAAAGCGCTCCAGTTAAAGCCGAGACTCAGTTGTGGACTGTAATGTTGGAAGGAGCTCATCAAATGTACAAGTTCCAACAGTCTAAGAGGGTGCTGGGAGTTAGACATAGAGATTCAGAGTCAGATTACTAGAGCACAGCTCCTATGAGCAGCTGGGCTTGGAGCAACCTGCTCTAGTGGAAGGTGTCCCTGCCTGTGGCAGGGGGTTGGAACTTGAGGAGCTTTGAGGTCCCTTCAGCCCAACCCAGGCTGGGATTCTGTGATTCTATCTAGAGGCAAATAAGGGTGTTTGAAAGGGATTTGGTCTTGTTCCTGTCATTGTAGCAGCATAACAGGATTTTTAAAAGGCTATGTGTCCAGGGGGCACCAAGAGGTGCCCGCAGAAACTCTCCCTAAAAGGGTCTGGAAAAGATTAGGAGCTACTCCCATGGTGAACAGATGAATAAAAAAAGGTCTGTAAAAAGCAGACAGGTACAGATAGGTCCTCTCTGCCTCATGACACATGCAGAAACGTATTTTTCAATTAAACTGAGAGATGGCAAACGCAGAATAGATGAAATGACATTTTCTTTTGCACACTGAGATGGGATTCAGCTCCACCAGCTTAGAGACATCTAAAGCACAGACATCTGCTCCTGAACTGGCTACTGCAGACTTCTCTTGAAGACCGTAGGGGGAAATAGTCAATTTCAGGGAGCATTTCATCTGACCAGATACAGATACCAATTTGTGGCAGAGATAACTCACACCTCATGCTCTGCTGACTGTATCGACTAGATCTCCACTGATAAAGAGACCGACCAAGGAGGCAAGCACAGATTAAACACCTGTGTAGTCAGATGAGGGGGTTTTGACTATTGAAATGTGGAACTCATTTCACAAGAGGTTATGGAAAGCAAAAGATGATAAACTGCATTCAAAACCAAGACTGGAATAAATATGAAAACTAAGAATAACCCCAGTTATCGCAGATGGTGTTAAGAGCATTTTGGAACAGCTATTTAAACTGTGTGCTGCAAGGCTTAAATCCATTTTAAACTCTTAGGATTAGGATTAAGATCTTCACATGCAGCATTTGATTTTGTATCTACCTTCTGTGAGATCAGAGGTAGTCTACTGAGCTGCATGGGCCATGAATCTACTTTAGACAGTCAATATTTTCACCTGAACAGTCTCCCAAGATGTCTTTAAAACCTAGCAGCTTGTACTGAATTGTAAGTAGAGTGAAAGTGGAAGTTTAATGGAATAGTCCAGATTAGAATAGAGTACAGCAGAATGGAGTAGAGTACCAGAGAACAGAACTGGAAAATCGTAACAAATACATGTGTAAAGAAGGAAAAAGCATTTAAAATAGGATGCTTTGAATGCAAGCCCTCCTGAGTGCATGGCATGGCCAATGTTCAGGCAGATAGGTTGCTTCGAGCAAACAAGCAGAGCTACTGCGGGACTGAATTATAGGCTAGGCTGTGCAAGCTGTCTGCAGGTCAGTGAGCAGCTTTATGAATAATCCTAATGGACTCAGCATAACTAGTTAGCATGAAATATACTCCACAGCGCATCAGTCTGAGTCTGATGACTGCTGCTTTTGAGATGAGAGAAGATGCAGCACAGAAAAGAGGGTGATATTTAGACAGGAGCTGCCATTACTACAGCAGATCCAGGAGGAACTGGCATAAGCCTTAGCAGGGTTCAGAGCCCATGAACAAGCTGGCTTAGTTCTGTGAATTGTAACTTTGGTGATTAGTTAAAATAAGCCCCAAAACAAACAACAAAGAGGGAAGCACCCCTGTGATGAGGACAGTAAAAGTGAAATTGGCTACAGGTCACTGCTAGAGCAGTGGAAAGATCAGCTAAAATGGTGGATATAGAAGAGAGCAAGCTCTGGGCATTGGATGATGCTGAGGAACAGCTAAAGAGGTAACACTTAATCGCTAATTCAAAACTTCACCATTACAGAAGTGATAAATGGACATACCAGGTGCGTTGCCCTCACTCTGAACAGATCAGGTACGAATTTCAGCCTGGCAGATCTATGCTATGGTTACCCCAAACCAGCCTGATTGTGTCCAAGTAGGTTCTTGCTGTAAAAATTTTATTCCTCTATAACCACTTGCCTGTGATCAGTTCTTCTGTTCTTCACTTGATAGTGGGTTTTGGTATAACCTAGGAATACTTAATCTGATAATATCTCCATCTGACAAAGCACTATGCTTTGTCTCATGACAAACCAACAAAGCTTTATTGAAATCTTCCAGTACTACTCTACTCCTGGTTCCTCTGTACACACTTTCTGCTTCTCCATGTTAGAAGCCTTTTTTTTTTTACTTCGTGTTCATCTATCACAGAATCCCAGCCTGGTTTGGGTTGGAAGGGACCTTAAAGCTCCTCCAGCCCCAACCCCTGCCATGGGCAGGGACCCCTTCCACTGGAGCAGCTTGCTCCAAGCCCCTGCGTCCAACCTGGCCTTGAGCACTGCCAGGGATGGGGCAGCCACAGCTTCTCTGGGCACCCTGTGCCAGCGCCTCAGCACCCTCGGAAGAGCTTCTGCCTAAGGGCTCAGCTCAGTCTCCCCTCGGGCAGGTTAAAGACATTCTCCTTGGCCTGTCATTAATTGCTCTTGTAAAAAATCACTCTCAGATCAATTGGAACAATTTTGGCCCATGCTGTACTGCCAAAGACTGTGGACTGAATAAATGTCCACATTTAAAAGCATTCTGTCAGTATTCTCAAATGAGGGTGTTTGGGGACAGGTTTTGCTGTAGCTGTTCTTATCTTCTAAAACATACATGGATTTAACACAGAGGGAACAAGTGACAGAGACACTGGCTACAGCTCAAGGAGAGGAGGTTGCAGACCTCCATCATTCAGTAAGTTCAATGGCTGGCCAGAGCCCCGGGTTATGTAAGAGAGACTGGAAGAGCTGGCCCATCTGGGCAGTCAGTGTTATCGTGCAATGTAGCACCAGACACACACAGCAGGTAGATAGGGCAGTGTTGCTGCAAAGCCGGTCTGCTGGCTGTTTGCAGTACCTGAGCTGCTCCTCACTGCAGCATAGAGCAGGACATAGGGAAAGGCAGACTGCTGTGAATTCCCATTGTCCAAATGATGCTTCTGTGCAGGTGGGATATTGGTAGCATATTCCACCTATATGAACACAGAAGAGATGGGTACCCAGAAGCACTGAATGACACTTTTGGATAGGCTTTTGCTACCAATATATCTCTGTTCTTGAACTGTAAATCTAATAAGTGAAATTAGACTTGGCTCAGTGAGTTATAACAGTCATAAAGTACAGACCAGGCATGTGGAATCTTGTGCCTATACTGTAGCAATCACACATATAATCAGAAAAGCATGATATAAGGCTGGCTTAGGACCCATATGCTCAGGACATAAATATGAACCTCCATGTTGCAAGCCAGAACAGAATGAGGACATTTGTGGGGTCTGTACCACTGCTCATCAGGAAATCCAAATGTTACAAAAAATCAGCTTCTTATAGAACTAAGGATGCAGAGCCAGTCTTAGCCTGATCCCAGGGGGATAGACAGAAGTGAATAAGGATGTAAAGATGATAGTAATAACCCAGAAGTCTAAGGTCTGACTAAGATTTTAAACTGAGGTAGTGTCTAAAAATATATAGTATGGTAGAAACTTCAGGTGCCATCTGTTTTCACTGGCTATGAAAAACTTAGCCCTGCAGCAGTAATCAAGATGATGATAGATCATGTAGTACTAGATTTGAAAGAAATACAAAGTAGGAAAATGTGGCAGTGCATCTTTGTAAGTCTGTGTCTTGAAATGCCGTGGAACTGGGCTTGCCAACCTGACCAGGTCTTACCAGCTGAGGAAGAACACTGGGAACACCAGGATGTATTTAAGGGAAAAGCCAGGGATACTGAGCACTTCTGCTTCAGAGACAAGTATTTTAATAACAGCTAGTGGAGTCAGCTGAAGAAAGGAGCTGGGAGAATGGATAGGTGTGTAGTGGACACTCAGCAATGAAGGCTTGGCCACATCCAAATTCGGGAGCAAATCTCTGCCTTGTAGGTAGCCCCACAAACTGCTAGGCTGCTATCTGCCTGTCATAGGGATGCTGTCTGCCCCTTTACTTTGAGCTGCACCTCAGGGAATGCAAGTAAGCAGCTTCCAAATGTGACTATGGTAAAAGCTGGGCCCTAAGCTTTGCCTGTGAAGATCTGGAAAAAAGAGACTTCACTCCTGGATGCTACTTTCCACAGGGCAAGACAGCTTTTAGCTTCTCCAAGAGCTACTGCATTCACTGTTAATATACTTTGCATGCTTTAAAGGCCTCCATGCACAGGACTGACAAGCAGTAGGGCTGCTCTTGGCTGTTAACAGCCATCTGGGCTGTCTCATTTCTGTGCCAGTATGTTCTGTTTTGAAGACCAACACTGGTCTCCAAAGCAACCTGGTACATGGCGTGGAAGATGCTACAGTGCCTAGGCTGGATCTGTTCTGCTCTCGCTTTTCTTGACAGCAGCTCTTGTAAGATGCTAATATGTTACATTACACATGCACCTTCCTGACAACTAATAGCTTAATACTCAGTACAGTGTCTGCCTTACAGATCAATAGAGGAAAGGTTGTTCTGCCTTTGTGCAGGGAGCTGGCTATCTCTTTAATGCATTCATATTCAGCTTAGGGTCCCCAGAGGACTGCTGATTACTCTCTGCTCCTAGGCTTCCTATTCAGTGCCAATATTGTGTGTCAGAGAGCAGGAGGGAAGGATTTGCTGCACCTTATCTCCATTCAGATGATAGTGACGGTGCCTGATAACTTGCTAATCCACTGAGATAAGAACACTGTGAGCAGATTTTGCGGCCTTTAGGATGAAATGTGTGCAGGGATTTGTGTTATTCTTGCAGATACTGAAATGATGCATTTTGCTGCGTGAGGCACAAACTTCGTATCACTATGCCAGTTAGCTCCCAGGATCAGGTTTATTTCAAACAGCATTAACTGGATGAGCAGAAAATGTGTTATAATAAAAATAAGATCAGATGAACAAGACTTTTAATGTAACATTACTTACAGCATTGCGAAACATTGTGAGAGAAACAAAATTAGAAGATACATTTGGTGCTTTCTATTTTTCCAATCGGAGTTTGTTGTTTTGGTCAGAATTTGGTGGTGGTGATGGTGAATATGAAGAGGAGAACAAAGGGAGGCTGGGAAAATCCTCCAACTTCTTGGGGAATAAACATCTGTCACAGATGTTACACAGGAATAATCCCTGAGAAGCAACAGCTCTGGACACAGGGGTTTCATCCTCAAAAGGCTTTCAGGGTGCAGTAGTTACCAGAGCTGAGCAGTACCATGGTAGAAAGCCTTGTGCATAACCTCCCCTCTGCTCCTGCATGCAGGTATCCTCTGGCTCATTAATCCTCTGTGTGACATCCCGGGAAGAGGTCTTACACCGTATCTGCTACAGCCATATCTGCTCTTTGGGTTACTTTCATGAAGCTGGGTGGTTTTATTTGCTTCTTTGTGGTTTCTGTTTTGTTTGATTTGGATTTTAACCCAGTGGCCTGGGGTGCCTTCATTGACTTGGACTTTCATTGTGCTACAAGTCTGTACTTTGGTTCCCACGAGTTGTCCACTGACCAAGACACTTCATTTCCTCGCCTGACAAACACACCTCAGAGCTGCGTCTTTCCCACCTGAAATGGCACTGGAAGGTTCGTGATGCAAATAAACCCACTCAGTACCTGCAGAGAACTTCAGGGTTTGGGCTGTGATGAAGAACAACTATTTCTACTCTGCTGCCTCCTTGCAGTCCTCGAGGTGACTTTACAGCGTCTGTAATATGGTTTAAATGTAACACAAAGAGGTTAAATATGTCAAAGGCCTCACCAACCTAGACCTGTAGGCAGACACAGCATTGCAGGCTACTGTACCTAAAGGGCAAAGGCCAAAGAAACCAATGATGGAGCAAGAAAGTGCTTTGAGAAGCCAGACAGCAAGTATTCATGGTAGCAGATCCCCTAAAGAGCTACTCTGAGGTGCAGTGCTTGTGTAGCTGCGCTCCCATTTAAGTTGTCAGAAACATCATCTTCCTCCAGTGGAGGTTTCCCTGTTTCACGTCTGAGAGAAGGGTCAGAACCTTTCGGAATGTTCACAAAATCCCTCTGGCTTTTCCATTCACTGGAAAAAATTGCTGGCTTAATTCCATTTTGCATTCTAGAAACTCTGCCCAGGGATGTGTGAAAAGATGGCTCCTAGCAGAGATCCCCGTGTAATCAGAAGCGCTGTGATCGGCTGGCTGAAATAGAAACGGAGAGACAAATGGCATTAAAAGCAGGAGTTCAATAAGAGGATAGAGAGCTTTGAGAATTAGTTATTTGACTCTTTTTGACCTAAATCTCTCGTTTAATAAAGCAAAGTCCTTCCACATGGTGCTCGTTAAAGCCCTTGAACAGAAGGGTTTTGCAGTCTGAGCAGGGGCTGAGCAGACAACATGGCTTAGTAAGTCCAGCAGCTAGCAAAAAAGAAGGGTGGTCAAACCACAGCCTAATCCTGCCCATCCTGTTGCGCACAGCCCCCGTACTCAGCACACTGTAACAACAATTCAGTTGCTATCACCTTCACATGGGGAATGGGTAAAAGTGGAGACCTGGCTGAGACCAGACATTGATTTTCCAGAGAGGATGAAATAGGACAGGACTTCTGGATCACTGTGAGCACATTACAAGAAGGAAAGGACTCCTGAGGTGGAGGGTTTGAGCATTACACCCTCCTGCAGCATCCCTCACCCTCTTCTTGGGGAGCCAACTGTTGTTTGCAATTGTTTAAATGATGCCTTCATGCAGTTGCCTGAATGTGGACACCCATGCTGAGAATCTGTGTAGCCATAAAGAATTGCAGGTGCCCATCAACTGATGCTGTTGGTTGGGACAGGCTGGTTGCCCAGGGTTTGAACAAGCAGAGCCAGGGACAAGGGCTGTGGGGAAGGGAGGGCTGTGATGAGCCCAGTGTTACAGCTGGGACAATTAAGGGAGATGGAGATAAAGCCAGTGGGGTTGTCTGGCATCACGGGTTTGATGTTACCAGCTGTAGTGGGAGGAGACCCTGCCAAAGGCTTGTGGCATTTAGCCTCCTAGGACCACGTGTCCTCAAACAGGGGTCTCTGCTGCACTTCTCTCCTTGCAGAGAGTGTTCTTCTGAGTAACCTGTGCCTGAGGGGAAAAAAGAAAGGAGTTTCCTGGAAATGAAGAGACTGTACAGTGCTGTATGCTAATCCAAACCCTCTCAGGCAGGCCCTTGTAGCAGTCCAGATTTCTACACTCCAAGACCTTTGGGATCTGCATTCCTGTTCATCCCTGATGTGGGCTGACAGTGATAAAGCATATGTGGTGTTTGCAAAAGCCTGGGCATGCTCCTTTGAGGAAGCTCTGAGACTGCAGGGCTGGGCTGATCTGTTGGAGTCTGAAACTCCAGAGGCCTGGTGCACTTAAACAGACTGCAGTGATTTCACGGGGCTTCCTCGTCAGGTTTTCATGAGCACTCACAATTATCAATATGACACCTGCAGTGCCAGCAATGGGGAACCCATGGATGCTAATTTAAGGACAGGGTCTAATTCCAGGCAGCCATGTGCTAGTCAATGCATCTACGCCACTGTCACTGCATCACACGGAACCTAGCCATGGAAAAGCAGTGCCGTAAGAGCACTGGATTCTCCTAGGAATTATCTCTCCACCTCCCTGAGCCCCCAAAAATGTGGGAGCCTCCAGGAAGCGTAGAGTGGAAAATGACATCGTATTCAGCAACTTGTAACAAGACCAACCCAGAACACCACACAGCTTGGAAGTGAGACCACAGGGACCAGGAGTCCCTACCATAGGTTTCCTTGCTTTCTTCAGCAGTTCTACCCAACCTGTGGCACAGCCAAACCCCTGCCAATAGCAGTGCTGCTGCGATTTCTAACCCTGTTTCCAACACCCAGCAAATTCTCAGGCACTTTCAAACCTGATGATAGATAGAAATGTATTGTGATTTCTTCAGGCTGCAAAAAGCTGCACTGTCTTCATGAGCAACCCCTCTGGCTCGCACACTGAAGGGTTAGTTTGGCTGCTCCAGGCTTTGAGGGGTTCTGGCAGCTTTAATTTACTCTGTGTCCAGGGTGAGGGGAGGGCTAGCTTTAGCCCTATAAATAAAGAGAAAATCCAGAATCTGTTGAATTAAAGGCTAAGCACCAGTCTCTATAATCACTCTGTTTAGTCCCTGTGATCTTCACTCATTTAGAGAGTGATTTTTCACTTCAACTTACTGCACAAGCCTGCTTTCAATTAATCCTTCTCTGCCCAAGTCCTTTCAGCATATGGCCTGAGAGGTTCTTGGCATGGAGTGGGTAACTCTGAGACCTCCTAATCCAACGTTTGCCAGCTGATAAATCCCTGTGCTCTCTTGAGCGGCCCAGTAATAATTTTAATCACCCCAAACTGGTCCCACTCCCTTGTGTGATGCTTTGCTCCTTCCAGCACAGAAAGTTGATCTGATGCCCGGTGCTGCTGTAGGAGGCAGGATTTGGAGATGGCTGCAAGAGGACAGCTGGAGGACTGTGTTATCACTGGACAGGACACTGGAGCACGACTTCCGAAGGGGAAGGAAAGTGCCCTGAGCGAGCAGATCAGAGCAGCCGACTGGCTATTCACAGTAGCTGTGCTTAACAGTAAACAGCAGAATGCCTCAGGTTACAATTGCCTGTGGAGCTCAGGTTGAGGATGCTGAGGTCCAAATACATGAGATGTCATCCTGGGCTTCAGCTTGTCAGTGCAATATGCCCCATATTCAGGATTCCCACACCAAAACATACTCAGAAAGAGCCAACAATTTGGGGACTGAGGAGTTACGGGCATTACAGGGTCAGCATCCAGCCTGAAGGAACATGTGATAGTGCAGATCCAGAGCTCTGCCTCCCAGAATATGCTGATTAGAGGCTTTCATCCTCGGGAGTGGGATAGAGCTTTGTTCAACATGGGAGCACCACAGGCTTCCAGTGGAGGGTCTGCTTTTGTGAAATACTTCAAGCTGGATTTTCCTTGGGTAGTGTGGGTTTGTTTCTGGCTTGTGCTATATAGAGAATTCAACCGAAATGTTATAATGTTCACTTCTGCCAGCGCTGTGCTTCTCTCAGGCTACCTGGTCTTGTTTGCCTGTTTACAAGGTGCAGCTGAAATTTACCCTGGCTGATGAACAGTGGAATTCACTCTCCTCTCCTGTTTGCTCAGTAGCTGTGTCCTATCAGGAAGCCAAAGAATAGAAAAGATATATTCAGGGTCCACAAATGATCATGGCAAAGGGCCATTCCAGGGAGACATTGTGCCGTGGCTGGGAGGAGAATAAAGCATACATTGGTAGGAAAGTCTATGGACCTGGAATTGCTGGTGAAGAATAACAGGCATCATCCTCAGAGCAGGGAGCGGGCCTCAGCATTGGTGACCATGTGTTAAGGTCAGGATGGACAGAGAATTTAGCAGCATGCCTCTTTTCTGAATGCAGCAGCACAGTAAAAGGGCTAGAAGATGCTGACGTACTCCAGCTTCTGCTTTTTTATATAAGAATTTCATTAAAATGCTATAAAATCACATGCACCACCTAGGATCCAAACAGGAGGGTTTGGAAGACAAAAGAAGATTAACTTCCTTGAATACCATTTGAAATACATCCTGCTTAGTGAGGAACCTGCAATCTCCAGTGAACATATAAGCCCAGTCAGTCTCTTTTAGAGACACAGACACATCTTTATCTTACTGACACCATACAGAATCACAAAATACTACACCAGGAACCTCCAACAAGGACTTCCACACTGATATTCTAGGACTGGCACAGGCTGCCCAGAGAAGTGGTGAATGCACCATCCCTGGAGATATTCAAGGCCAGGTTGCAGGGTTCTCAGCAGCCTCATCTAATTGAAGATGTCCCTGCTCATTGCAGGGGAGCTGGATTAGATGAGCTTTGAAGGTCCCTTACAGTGCAAACTGTTCTGATTCTGTGATTCTAGCATTTAGACTCATTTGCTTCAGTTTCTAAAATGGCTTAAACCATAGAGCAGTAGTGGTATGTGACTAAAACTCTTTCCCTGGTTTCCAGTTCTGCTGTCCCTTGGTAGCAGCTTTTCCCAGGGGCTTGATTGGGGTTATTTTGTTAAAGTGAGAAACAGGTTTCTTTAGCCCCACAAGTTACAGTGAATTTCCAAGGAGGTTTCAACTTGCTGCATTGGAATCCTCTCTGTCTGCCTGCCTGGCAGGTCAGATTAATAATGCAGCTCCTCATTACTTAATGTCAGCAATGCTGCCTCAGCACATCCCACCAGGTGCTGGGAAGTCACATGCCTGGAGGGGAAATGCTGGAGTGGACACAGCCTCGCTGAGGTCCTGTCTCCAACAGCTCAATTAAACAAGTAAATCAAAAGGCTGCAGGAGATCGATGCCACTGACAGATGAAGGCTTTTCAGGAGAAGTGGTGCTTGTTCTGAACATGATGCATCATTGCTGCAGGGAATGGAGCCCAGCGGTACCGTGGGTGCTGTCTGCCCTCCTGTGTGGAGGCAGAGCTCTGTGCCACTGAGCCAGCCAGCACAGGGCAGTAGGGTTTGCTCCTACAGCGAAGAGCAGTGAGGGTGAATTGCAGCCACATCTGATTACTGGGTTTCTTTCCCCAGTGCTTTTTTAAAGCCAGAGGAGGGCTTTTGTTGTCATGACCAGTCTTGGTGTTTTTCTGACAGCACATTTAGCTGGATGAAACGGGCTGTTCATGTAAGAAGAGTAACAAGGGGGATGAAAAATAAGGAAGTGGGGCTCCTACAGCTGAAATGAAGGGCTGAGTGGCGGCAACCACAGTGGGATTGAGGCCGTGTCCTGGGGCTCTCTGCCCTGCCTTTGGGTTTCTCTCTGCTGGGTGAGGAAGTGCTGAAGGAGCAGGTGGCCAGGAAGGAAGGCTGGGGTGGCAGGACACAACATAGCGAAGGAGAGCTGCAGAGCAAGCTCCTGCACCAGAACAGCCTGGGAGAAACAACGTGCGCTAGAGGATGGATGCTGTCAGCTCACAGACAGAATGGGAACATCCTCCATTTCTGAGGTAGCTTCTGGTGGGGCTGCTGCAAAACCACATTCTAAAATGAAGACACTGTCAAAGTTTCTGGCTCCTAGAGCTGTTCCTCAGGTTTGATAATGTTTCTAGCTAATAATACAGCCCAGCTCAGCTTTCCCCTTCTAAAAGGAAGTATCTGCCTGCATGACCGCTCTTCTTGCCATTGAATAATCAATCATCTAAAGGGGCTGTAGTGCAGAATGTACTGGAAGAGGCATTAGCTAAGGGATGGGGATCAGACTGTGACCTGCTAACCAGATTTCAATGCTTATGGAAAGAAAAACCCAGTAAGTCACTGAGCTCTTAGCATCTGTCTTTTTGTACGTCACCCCAGCCCCACTAAGCTATTCTTGTGATTCTTTTGGATACACTGTGGGTGTCACTAATTCACTTACTGATGATATCTGGAAGGATGCAAAGAGGGAAGGTGCAGGCTCAACCGTATGTTGAGTAAAACCAGTTATTTTGTGCAGGAGTCTTTGGAATGCTTGTACGGTGCACTGCTGTGAATAGTGGGAGGCCTGCCAGATCCTCCTGCAGGTGATTTTAATAGCTCTGAAGATACTATTCTAAAACGTGATTGATTGGTTGGTTGGGTCATCCCTTGAGGAAGTTCAGTGGAAGAGAGGTAAAAAGCTTGATGTTGAAAAATTTAGTGGGGATGTGTGATAGGAGCCCATGTCAAAGAGAGCTTTCCACTGGATCTGTCTGAGCTATCTCCTTCGAGCAAGCATGCCCCAGACACCAAAATGCTTATATTGAGAACAAAGAAAAGAACCTTCCACGTGGAACAATGAGCATTTTCAAACCAGAGAACTCCAGAGTGAGACAGAAGTGAAAGCACTTTTAACAAATCTCCTTCCTCCCCTCTCTTTTCTGTCTTTCAGGCTGACTCTGACTCCTGAAACCATTGAAGTGTCCTGGATGCAAACAAACTCCATATAGTGTTGTCTGGTCCCAGGAAAAGTCTTTCTCTTTTCATCCTCTCTGTGGCTGTGTCCCTGCTGCCTGTTTTTTCAGGGCTTCTTTTGCCGGGATCGCCCAGGCGATCTTTTTCTTCCATTAAACCATGCAAACCCTTTTGAACATGTTTTCCAGCAGTGTGGAGGCATTCTTTCTCCCTGCTAGTTTTGAGCCTGCCAGCTGATAGTACAGGATTCTTCCTGGAAGAAATGACAAACTACTGTCGCCCCTCTTCCAAGCTGGAGGTTCATGGTCTATTCAGCTCTTTCTTTCTCACACAGATGTCTTTTCGTACTTTTCATCATCTCTGTTGCCCTTTTCTATGTTGTCTTGCCAGTTTTATAGTTGTCTTTCTGAGATGGGGAAATCAGGATTGCAGACAACATCGAAGAAGTGAATATACCATGGATTTACACAGCAGTATGAGGTTGTTCCCTGTAGTGTTCTCCATTTGTTTCTGACTACTTCTTAGCAGGATTTCCTTTTTTTTTTATCATCAACATGGGAAAATCCTTAACTTTAATCCATCTCTCCCTGGATTCTTCCCTTGAAGCATTCTCCAGTGATTGTCACCAGGAAGAAGCTTTACCCTGAGAGTCTTGCTTTTCTACTCTGCTCAGGGCAGTGCAGTGATTAACCAAGGGTATTGTATCCATTTATTTATTAGCATTGTGTTGACTTGAGAGAGATTAATATGATGATTTACAAGATACATGTCTAAAATAGTAAGGGCAATCAAACACAAGGCTGTTGAATGTCTGATACTAAATTGCATTCTCTTCTGGCTTATTTGCCTACATATTCAAAGTAGTATGGCCATGATATTAGCTTCCTGTCCTACTGTTTTACCTGCAGAGACCCACATGACTTAACAATATGAGGAATCTTTACAATTATTATACTGTAATTATCTGTAGCAAAGATACATTTTGAAATGGAGGAGAAATGACTAGTTAGTGCCACAAATCTATAGTAATTACAATTAAATCCTCAGAGTATTGGATTCCCCTCAGTGGTCTGCTCATTGATCTCCTCCCTGTGTAATTTTAGATGTTTTTTGTTGTTAACTTTCTTTTGTGAGCTTTGTTTTCTTTTTAAATGTCACTCGGAAAAGTCCATCATCACCCTCCACTGAAGGGTGTTTATAGGCCTAAACCACTGTAGAAATGGATTGAGTGCTCACATGGTACAAACTGGCTCTCATCAAGCTTTGCTACTGTCTGATAACTTGTCCAGTCTGTCATACACCAGAGTCTGTTCTGACCTTTTGCTGTTTGACAGTGGACAGGTAGGGATCTGAATCCATGTGATTCATATCCATGTAGCTGAATTTGGGAGAATGTTGATCTAGATGTCAGCTTTTAAATAAAGAATTGCTTGTGCTGAGGATGCAGCTGCAACAAATGAAATAATGTTGTCATTGGTCAGAATCCAGAAGCAGCTCGGAAGTGTAGTCTGTTGTGAGCAGTGTATGTACTCTTTGAGAAAAGGACCAATACTTCAGAGAGTTTTTTCTTTCTGTTAGAATAAATCTCAATAATGCACTTCCAGCTGCAGTGAAGAAGCAGTATTTTAAACTAAGATGAGGCATCCCCTACAACACTTAGATTCTTTTGGGCATATTCTCTTGATGAATTTACCTGTGGGTTCATGCATCTCAACAGCACCCACAGAAAGCATCAGACTTGGTGAAATCACATTAAATTAGCAGTTAAATGTTTGGCAGCTTCGTTTCTTAATATTGTTTAGCCAACTGTGTCATGCAGATTGTGAAAAGTTCTTTAATCTGCAACATACAGGACCTCCCAAGGGATTAGCAGCAGCCCTGGTATGTTAATATTGGAAAAATGGATGATCCAATTAAGCTCTGCTAAACCATGGCAAAATGTAAGGTCCATATGTTGGCTTATCCTTGCGGTTTCTGTGTTAGTCTGGAATTGTTAAGCAGCCTGTGCTGTTTGCTGGATTCTGTGGCTTTTTCATGGCTGGTAGAGAAAGAAAAATCTCTTTGCTTTAGTGATAAGGGTTTTTTTTCATCCCGTTTCAGTCTATTCTCACTCACAGGGCAGTTTTCCAAGAAGAGAAGCATCTTCTATCAATACTGTGACCAACTCATTTTTGTGCTGCAGTCCAGTGAAGCAAAAGCTTTCTCTCTATGTTTCTGGGCCCAGACACTAAAGAGCAGCTAAGTATGGAGAATTATTTTCACCAGCATCTGGGAAAGGTCTTTGATAACCTCACTACAAGGTATCACACATCTCTTTATATCTGTACTCTCACCTGGGCTTAGTGCAAACTGACCTGCTAGCAGACAGGGAATAGGGCTGTTTTCACAGTCCATGTCTGCAGTGAATCCCTACTGAATCACTCAACTGGCTTGTATTTATGTCTCCATGCAAGCCCATGGAAACTCTACAGTAATAAATTTATCTTTCCAGGTGCCTTGTCAGCTCTGCACAAGGCAGAGTCCATCAAAAAACACTTTGCAAATGAGTCCCCTTCCCACCCTAAACAGTGTTTATGTCTTTCTTATATAGGAGATGTCACTCCTGGGTTCCAGCTGCCACCTCCTGAATAACTGCTGCTCTGGGTTGAGGTGGGAAAAGCAGAGTCCTTCAAGCTTCCTCCAGGGCTGTCTTGTTCTCTTCTATAAGCTGTGCCATAGTGTTCACCTTTGCAGACTCCATTGTTAAGATTTTCTTCTGGATGACTGCTCACAGCAGCTCCTCCAACTTGTTCCTCTGAACAGAGACCAGGAGCTAACAGAAGCCTCAAAGTTTTTCCTGTAGGAGATCTTTTCCCAGTCACGAGCCACCAGACATCTCCATGAGCATCTTTATCAAAGTCCATTCAGTCTCTAGTGGAGATAGGACTGGAGACCTTCAGAGAACCCTTCCAGCCATTAAGTACATGACCATGTACTTGGCTTGCAGAGGCCACCTTGTGCCTTCCTCCCTCTGAGCTGTATTCCTGGCACTGCTGACTGACAATGGCCATCCACTGTCCGAGCTCATCTCATCGGAGGAGGGTTTGCCACTGCTGTTTGTGATGCTGGGTCAGGCAAACACACGAAATCCTTGAGGATGATGTCTAAGTGATGCTCTGCTGTTAACTGATACATGCAGTATACCAGCGATCACAAATGTGCTATACATCTTCTTGTGGAAAGGTAAGTTTACTTTGTTTAACAATGGTCCATCTCAACCCCCTGAGACTGTGCTGCTGCTATTCCGTGATACTTTTGTTCTTTTTTTAATGAAGTCTGTATTGCTCTCAAATTGTGAATGAGGAACACAAGACAGCGGTTACATCCATAGTCACTTATTTCCTATAGCACAGAGAATAACACCTCACCTTCTGGGGTAGAGAGATAGTTCAGGTTTCACTCTCTTTGAGGAGAGATATACACTGACATTTGTTGGGGTACTTCCAAAGGCTTCTCATTCTTTCAGTTCTCTCTTGACTGTATTACATTATCTTTCGCCTTGTATTCTTAGCTGTTATTGTCCCCTATTGATTATTTCTTTTGAGGCAATATTAGCATACTTCGGCTATCAAATTATCTTTAAAAATCTTTTCCCTTGGGTTTGTTCAACTGTCTTGAATACAAATGTATTGCTTTGCCAGCTAGATTAAGAAAAGGCACTTCTCTTACCTCTTTTGTGCCCTTGGAATTCCCAGCTAAGAGTAAAGTTCATAATGGAAGTCAGGATATTACTGTCTTTCATAATAGTTTAAGCCACTTTGCATTTACAGAGTTTCAGAAGTTCACTAAGTAAGCCGATGCTTCTCTGCCTCTGGTTAGATACAGAAATGGGGGAAAAAAAGAAGTAAAGCATTATAGATACCACCCTCCTTTGTAAATGCTTTAATATTCATCTGCTTAAATTAAAATCCTAAAATAAGTATACATTTTAATTGTAAGCTCTTTGCTCATGTGCCAGCTTATCCCCATAGGTGGCATGATGTCCTGAGGGCATTTAAAACTGGCAGCTAGTGAGGAATAAGGCTGTTTTCTTAATATACAGATGTTCATCATTTCCCCTCAGTTCTGCAGAACAGGGTACAGACATTACTGATTTCAAGTGCAGTTGTGGCTAGGTCCTTCCGGGAGGTAAGACTTTTCAAAGGAAGAACAGGATCTCCCAGCAATAAAGGCTGCAGTCCTTGGGCTTGATATTGTGTTTGTGTATCTGTCCTTTTACTTTCTTGGCTTTTCTGACAAGTGCACGCAATAAAACATTTCATTTGGAATCGTATGAAATATTTCCTGCTGAATGGAACAGTGGGTTTTGTTTAGCAAGAAAAATAATATTCCAGTATGAGCCAAGCAAAGCCTTTTTTCCACTTGATTTTTCAATTTTGCTGTCAAACTGAAAAATCAGCTATTCCCCCAGACCAATAACTGAGAGCTCTGCTCTCCTGTACAGAACAGCAGTGTCCTGATGTTGAACAGAAGAGTATTTCCTGGAAGCATCATTTGTTGTAAGTCTTAAAAGATACTCTGATCACAAAGAAGAAAGTGGAGCAGGGACTCCAGCCTTTCCCCACCAGCAGCACAGCTGAGCCACTTCTAGAGGCAGCAGCAGGAGCCCAGCTCCTTCCCCTGCCTCAATCTTCAAAACCTCCTAAAGAAAAGTAATTCTATTCATGTTTTTAACTCACAGGCTTTTAAAACAAAGGATTTTCCCCTTAAGCAGCCCTGGAAAGGCTGTTTTCAACATGAAGCATTCACTGAAGCACTGTGGGTGTCATGTGGACCATCAGAGAGGTCTGGTCCCATCTAGCAGAGACTCCTAGGGAGAAAAAAGACTAGTGCAGAAGGAAACATTTCTTCAGCTCAGGGTCATCTGGGGATCTGTTTCTCAGACCCTTTGGTGGAAGAGAAGGCATCTGGAGTTGGCTGCTAGTAGTTTGTCAAATCCCATAGCGAGCAGCTGAGCTCCTGCTCTCTGTGACTGTGTCACTCTTCGCTCTGAGCCTGGGGGGCACAGTGGCATGGCAATGCCAGCTGCAATGTGGAAACCTGCAGAATTCTTCTAACACAAATGGGAGAAGAGCTCCAGCAAGGACACGGCCACTCCAGCAAAAATATCCTGGAAGAGTTTATTTTGTTTTGGGGAAGTTGTAAGTGGAGAAAATGAGTTCCATTTTGTGCAGCTGTTTCAATTCTGGTTTTGCTGTTTCAGAACAGTAAGCAAATTAAAAACCTAACAGATACCAAGATCTTCCCAAAGACATCATGGTGAGAACCATTCTGCAGTGGGCTGAGCAGCAAGCTGGAAGGGACCAGTGGAGACAGAAATCCTTGGTAGGATTTTCCTGTGTCTTTTCTTGTCTGGTTGCTTGAGGTAGGTGTTTTTGCATAGACTGCATTAGACATCTAGTAATTATAACTAGACATCTAGTAGACTATCTATAGCCTTCTGGGTAGACTAGATTACACATCTAGTACGTTATATCTACTTCACACAAGAATGTTGGTAAACATTCTCTCTGATGAATTTTTGGAGAAAGAAGAAATATATATTCCTTACTTCCAGAAGAATCTAAAGGACACTGACTATACTGTTGTCTTCCTCTAAGAACTATATATCTACTGGACCCTAGGGCAGAAACACAGGTGAACTGCCATAACATTATACATCTTCCTGTAGGACTCTCAGTATTGTTAAGCTAACCAAATGCCATATGACTTCACTGACTGTGAACAGCTCACCCTGGACTCCCTTTAAAGTGAGCAGAGAGGGATCAGTACCTACATGGAGTAAGTACCTACATGGAACAACTCATCGGGGCTTACAGGTGCTGACATTAGAAATGGTTCACAAGCTGCATTGACATGTTTTTCAGCTCACTTTGATGTCTCCACTGAAGCCTTCACCGCTTAGCTGAAGCCCCCAAACTTTCTCTCTGATCTTTCAGTCTGTTCATAAGCCCTTGTGACTACCTCCCTTCCTTTTACGCCCTTTGTAGGAGTGTTATATTCTATATATTCTTGTACTTCTCTTTTCTTCTGAAAAAGCTAACGTTATGCTAAAACTGCAACAGGATGTTAGGTGAGAACAAGCCACAGGAGAGACAGTGAATGACTGATTAGCAAATGAAGCTCGGTAGGTTTCTAGAAATAATGACAGAAGAACCAGGAGCAGAGCTTGAAAAGACTGGAGCTCATCCAACAACTTGGGGCTACAGATTTAGAGCAGGAAATACAAAACCTGGGAAAAAAGCTGAAAGTCTTTTTAGAGCATTGATGAGATTATGTACTCATCTAAAATATCTGCTAAAACGTTAGCCAGTGAGGTCTCTTAGAAGTTATCTCCCACAGATAAATGGTAGAGACAAGATGCTAATAAGGTTCAAGCCTGAAAAACTCCACAAAGTGATAGTAACTGAGCACAGAGTAATTCAGGACCCTGAGATAAGGCTGAAACATGAAGAGCCAGATGGCATGAAAGCATGATCAAATTTGTAATTGTCGTGGCAACTGATAAAAGAGTCACAGCAACTCTGTGCTGGTTTAATGCCTCATCAGTGTTTTACCTGCTTGACACAATGCTGAGCCTGGCTACCAGACTGAGCACTGAGGTAGGTATCTACTGCTTCCTTCCCAAGGTGGTGGAACAGGATGAGATATTGAGTAGTGAAAGTGAATTCACAACTGGACATTTTTTAGTACAGAAGCCAATGAAGCTTGAAGGTAATGAAGCACAACTCACCCTAAAGAAAACCTAGGGTAACCTGGAAATCAGCTTCAGTGGAAGGCAGTGCGTTTATAACTAAACCTGGGGGTTACTTGATGCTAGAAAATCATGATTTACACAAGCTCTGTGTTCCTCTACAACATGAAAACCACTGAAAATCAGAACAGAAGGGATCTGGGCAGCCATCCAACCTATCTCCCTGACAAAGCCGGGAGCAACCTCTGTGATTCCCATTGTAACCCATCCTGCTCTTAAAATTCCATGGAGATAGAGGATGCACATGTTCTCTGAGAAAATCTTTCATTTCTTTACTAGCTTCCCTACTAGAGAGCTCTCTTCAGTGTTTAACCATACTGTTCTGTGCTGCACTTTCAGCCCACCATGAACAAGGACAAAAATATTCCTTCCCTTTCTTTAACTGTCCTTTATACATCTGAAGACAACTATCACGTCTGCTCTCAGTTAACTGTTCTCAAGACTAAAGAGACCCCAGTTCCTCTAGCCTTTCACTAAATCATAGAATAACATCAAATGCAGGCAAGGTTGATCACACTTCTCACACAGGTCATGTTTCCAGACCTCCAGCCTTCTTGTTCTTGCTTCTGGACTCTTCCAAATAACTCCACACTGTTCTTGGAATAGTGCATCTAACAGCAGTGCTCAGAACAGAGTCTACTGAGGTCTTAAAGGAAGCAAGTGGACCGTGGCATGGATTGTGTGTGTCTCCTAAATTATAGTTTTCTATCTGTAGAGCTCCCAGGGTGCCTATCTTGGTCCCTGCCTTCCAGTTCTTTTGCTTCTGTATCTGTCTCTAGCCACTCATTCCCATTCTTTTTTAGCAATTAATGTTTTCTTTCTTAATTTCATAAGCGTGCATAGATCCTTCCAGAAATCCAAACTGTTTTCCCCTGTTTCTCCAATTTGTCAAGAACGTTTGGAATTTTAATCCTTTCTACCAAAATATTTCCAACCTCTTTCATCTTATGTACAAACATCATAATCACGAGTTTCAGTCCATTATTTAAGCTGGTAATAAAAATATTCACTACTAGCAGGCCCAGAGCAGATGCCCACAGAGTCCCATCTGGATCACTGCTCCAGACTATTGAAGAACTGTTGATAAGTGCCCCCTGAGTGCAGCTTTTAAACTTCATGGCAGAGCTTTCATCTCGCCTGTGTTTGCTCAACTTTCTGATGAGCATCACATGAGTCTGTGACAAAAGTCTTCCTGAAATCTAGATATATGATCTTTACCACTTCTCCCTTTTCTGCAAAGTGTGGTAATCTGTTGTAGATGGAAATTGGACTGGGTTGGCATAATTTGTACTTTACAAATCTGTTTGCTGTTGTTATCTCCTTGTCATTTTCTGGGTTTTCAGAAGCTGTATGCTTTTGTGTTTGGATTTGCATTTCTCTAGGGCTGGGTCTCTAATTCTCTGATTCATCTTTCTTCCTGTTTAAAAACAAATACCGTGTCTGCAATTTTTTATCTTTTGGAAAACTACCCCATCTGAATTTCAAAGAGAGGCACAAAACTGTTGAGATGAGAGACCTCTGAGAACTGGCTGAAGCAGAAGGAATTTCTTTAGGCCAGGCTGATTTGAAAACATTTATCAACAATATAATGCCTTTGTTAGATAATGAACTTTAGGTGTTAGATAATGAACTTTAAGCAATCATAATTAATCCTTTGGCTAACAGGAGCTTTCTATTCACTAGTAAACTGCTGCTTTCCAAGGTCTAACTCCTGTTTCTAAAGTGCTTACAGTATATCTCCTCATCTCCCTTACTAGTAGTATTTCATTTGGGTCTTGATTCCTCTGTTTTTGTCTGTAGCAATCTGTTGTGTTCTATGATATTCTCCTCAGCAATATGACCTACTTTTCACTTTTTCCCCCTTGTTTTGCTGCTGCTTATTTAGCAAAACTGGTCATTCCTGGTTCTTCTCTGGCATTGTTCCTAGGGATAAATTCAACTTACAACCTTGATGTCAGTTAACTTAAGAAGCTATTCGTCCTCCTGAACTTCCTATTCTGTTCAGCTGCTATTATTATGAACACTAATCAGCTCTCTGAAGTTCTTGAAGTCTGTTTCCTTAAAACTCAGTCTTTAGTCTGCTTTCTTCCTTCCTTGTTCTTCTAAGGATCATTAACTACTGTCATTTCTTGATCACACTTTTAGCCAAGTTCTCTCCCACTTTCCTTACTAGTGAGGATCAAACACTATCACAGCATCCTTCCAGTAGCTTTTTCTACATCTCTATGTAGTTATTTCCTTCCCATTAGAAGAACCTCTGGAAAATTTATACCCTGCTGCATACTTTTGCCAGGAATTAGCAGGATATTTTAAGACCCCTCAAGTCACCGCCTTCATTGGTTTTGGGGTTTCTATATGGTGCCTGCAGCATGGAGGGGCAGAGGACTTTGCACCCCTGATCTTTCTGATATGAGAGTATATAGGTGTAATGTGAGGTATCACAAAAGCCTTGCACTTGCTTCTACAGTCATCATTACTGGAGGCTTTCATCCTTCCTGTGCTTTTCTACCTTTTGCATTTCCCATACAGCCTTGTGGCAGCGCTGACTCTTTTTCCCATCTGTGAGACTTTCAAAATAGTTACTTTCCAAAATTAAATCATATTTTTGTGTATGACTTCAGATTCCGAGTTCCCTCTCTTTATTCCCTGCAGGTTGTCTTGCCCCTGTCGTTGATCAGTCTTGCTTGGCTGGTGGAGGCTTTCCATCTCAATGTGCCTAGTCACTCTGTGCTTTTCCAGAGCACTTTCTTGTTGATTCCCTCACTGAGGACTGATGAGTTTCTAGCAACATAAGTAAAGCTGAGTCCCGTGTTCTAGAGAGGGCAGTGATACCCTATAATCTGCTCCAAAGAGATGCCTTGTTTCTCTGGTGATTCCCGACACCACTGGAAACTGGACTGCAGATTCAGTGCATGGGTATCTGCAGTGTAATTGTAGGGATAAGTCCAGTGTTGGGAGTCTGTAATGGGTGTAATGCTGTAGTGATGTGATATTTTCTGCTTTCAGGAAAATCACTGAGATCAGCTCTTGGTGCTGCTGGCATGTGGCCATGACCTAGAAAGACCTAGGCTCTGTGTGTAGCATACTGATCAACATGGCCCTCATCGTCTGAAGCTCAGCTGGGCTGGTGGACATTCGCCACCGGAAGTGGAGCTACTTAAATCAGCTAGGAATGAGCTCTTCAGGGGACTAAAAGCAGTCTAGGTTTTGGACCACAGTATAGGTAGGTCAGTCAAATACCTTGGAAGTCTTTAAGGTTCTTATGGGAAACACTGTTAGACATAAGCCAGGTGGAGTTTCTTGGTGATTGTCATCTGAAAGATTGCAAACAACCTAACAGACTCCATTTTAAAGGCTTAGAGAGCAGCAGTCTTGTTATCTGGAAACAGCATCTCTTCTGTCTCTTGAACATGTTCTTTTTGTAACTAAGCCATTCTGTCTGCATTTGTATTTGTAAAACATGACCACAACTTGTATGTGCCACAGGTCACCTGAAGCACCAAGGCTGTCACTCACAGTCACCCCAAAGCCACACAAAGCATTGCCGAGCTGCACTAGTGTCTTATAGATGTGCCTGATGCCAAAACATTTTTATGACTCACTGTAATTCTATTCCAGAACATCAAATAATTCACTACAAGGTCAATTATATTTATTCTATCAACAGAAATGAGTGTTCTTTCTTAGAGAGAAAACATTTCTGTCTTGTATCTGAGGTCCTATCCTTTTTTCTGCTGTCAAGCACTCTTACGTGTGTATCATGGAAGTTCAGAAAGCTGGTAGCTAGGCCTCTCAAGAGCCTAATTGCTTTCTATTCCTAATCCTTCACAAGCTTTATTGCTAAAAGCCTTAATTGAATGAGAATACCTTAAGATGTTTAGTACATTTCTACACCAGCAAGCTCTACTGGAGCTAATTTACTCTTCTGAGAAACGAAGAAACTTCTGGTACCTATGTCAGGTCAGTGGTTTTACACTGCACCGGAGTGTGTAATGTAGACATTATGTGTAAACATGTGCAAGGCTAGTGGAAACAACTGAAGGTCCCATTTAAAACCAGCATAAACTCAGGTTACAAGTACAGTGTAGATATGTCCATTTTAGGGATGGCAAAGGCTTTGTAATAGAGAATCTCCCTCTTGAGAGCAAAAGCTTACAGATTTCTGGGGACATAATTGTCTTTCACTATCAAAGGGTGAGCTTTTCTCCTTCGAGCTGAGTTGTTGGTTAGAAGACGAAAAACATGGGCTCTGCTCTTGAGCCTTTAACTTCTCTTGGACAGGTGACATCTATTTGGTGTGCTCAGCTTTCCCCGTTTCTAAAATGATGTTGAGGATGCTGCATTTTGCTTTTACAGCACTGAGAGAGATAGCAAGGAGTGGTTAAGAGCTCCCATTATTCTAACAGATAGAAAATATCCACTTGTAGAGCTGGAGTGTTGGAGATGGGCATAAAGAAAGGATGGAAATGCAGTCGCAGTACACTCTTGCTGCTAGGAAACGGACGGATCTTGCTGGTGGCTCTTACAGAACTGGCTCATGCACTCAGGGTATCAAAATTCATGGCAGGGAATATTTTTCCTGTGTGACTGCTGGGGAACCTGTCTTTGTTTGCCAGGTTGTATGGCTTTCTGCATAGGGGATGAAGGTGTTGGGAATAGCTTTGGCCTCTGGCCTGGGTTCAGCTGTGACAGTTATTTTCCTCCTTCCTAATATCTGGTGCACTGCTGTGTTCAGGCTTCAGTCTGAAAATAATGCTGGTAACACAGCCATGGTTCAGTTGTTGGTCAGTAGCACTTACTCTGATCATGGACTTCTCAGTCTCTCATGCTCTGCCAGTGAGAAGGGACACAAGAAGCCGGGAGGAAGCAGAGACAGGACACCTGACCCAAACTAGCCAAAGCGGTATTCCATCCCACAGCACGTCATGCCCAGTATACGAACTGGGGGGAGTTACCTGGAAGGGATCAATCGCTGCTCGGGTTGGGCTGGGTATTGGTAGGTGGGTCCTGAGCAATTGTATTGTGCATCACTTGTGTTTATTGTTTTCCTTTTCCCCTTTTAGTTTTATATGCTGTTCCCTTATTTCCATTATTATTATTATTATTATTATTAATTATTATTATACTTTAGTTATTAAACTATTCTTATCTCAGCCCTTTGGGGTTACATTCTTTTGATTCTCCTCCCCACACCACCTGGAGGGGCACATGGATGTGTGTGTGTGAGTGAGCAAGCAGCTGCATGGTACTGAGTTACTGGCTGGGTTTAAACCATGACAGTTTCCCATCTCTTTTCCTAGTGGACACAACTGCTTTGTGGCCTTTGAGTTTCTCTTCTCGGGTGTGTTGGAAATTGCCTTCTCCCTGGATATCTGTTCCATGATGCCCTCAAGTCTGAGCTGCGGCAGCCCTGGTAGAATATTCTTGCCCTACCTTTCTTGTGGAATTTTTTCCCCATGGATTATGCACCATGTATATGGAATGAAGGAAGTGCCTGAGCACCCCGAAACACAAAAGGCTTTCAAACATTTCTGAAGCTGGGCCAAGTCCCTTCAGACTCTGACAGTCTTATTAGTGTAATTATCCCCACCAGGTTGCCTGTAACCAGCAGCCAGAGCTTGATTGGGTTGGTTAGCAGCTCAAGCAGAGTGAAGGGCCAGAGCTCTGAAATCAATTAATGGCAGTCAAGATCAAACTGGAAAGTAATATTATTGCCTTCTCCTTCTGGGGAGCCAGGGTTGGGCACGGAGGGGTCTGTGTGTCTCACATAATTACTTCAGGTCTGAGAGGTGCAAGTCAACTCATTAATTTTCCTCCACATCTTGCTGAAAAGATCCAGACATTTTTGCAGTTGTGATTGGCTCACAGACAGTGAAACAAAGCAGAACCGCAGTAGAAGCCAGCAATAGTGCAGCGGGATGCAATAAGCACCAGTGAATGCTGCTCACGTTTGGCTGCTGTGTTCACCTGTCCTTTTGTATCATGAGAAAGCAGCACAAAAGATAGTATTTCAGTGCTCAAACAGGTGTTTTTTCATCCTTAAACAGTGATGAAAAACCCCAAACCACCCAAGTTTTCAAATGTGACTGCAGACTTGCTTGCTGCAGGGCTCAGATACACCTTGACAGAATGTTGACACTTGAGCCAATGTTCGGCAGAAGCCAGACCATATCTCTACCAAACAGGCCACCTTGCATGTTCCTCTTTAACTGCAGTCACTTCTGACATCGTAAGTCATTCCTGAAAACTGGAGCCAAGAAAGCCAAACAGCTTTCTCAAATTGCAGGGCAAACTTTAGCCATTTCAGTGCATGAAGCTGAGTGAATGAAGCCTGTATGAACAATAGGTGTGACAAACACATGCCTTTTCTGCTCTTAGAATTAAAGGAAAGAGGTGGCAAATCCGTCAGATTTGTCCATCAATGAAAATTATTCCACAAATCCATCACCTCCTCTAGTTCCTATCTATCAGCCACTTGCACTCTGAGCTCTACCAGTGAGCTGTGGCTGGTCAGATAAGCTAGCTGGTGGCTGCTTTCTCCCTGCCCGGATGGCTGCACAAGCACTTCCACCATAGATACATCTATTTAACACAGTTGAGTATACAACCTCATGAATATTCAGGCAGGTGATTTGAAAATTCACTTTTGTGTGCACTTGGGTGTTCATCTGAATGCTCTTGGAAAGCAAACAGCAAAGGATACCCGCCACACTCACAGCACAGGTATTTGCTGCAGAAATGGGAGCTTCAGCAGTAATTTCACTTGTTCTCTTAGCATAAGGATGCTGGGTGATGGCACCTGGGAGCATCACATCACAATGCTTTGTGCAGCTGCTTCTCTGCCCTGTGCTGCCCTCCTGGCCATGACCTGTGGGCTCATTCTTATGACAGTACATTTTCTGTTGTAAGGAATGAAAACCCACCAGGACCTACCTGGAAGATGGAACTCTTTGAGCATTGCTGACTGCCCCGTACTTGCTGTACTTACTGCCTTCAGATTCACTTGAATCAGAAACACCCTTGTACTGCTGGAGTCCTCAGAATAAGGGGAGATTTCACCTCTGTGTGTGTGTGTGTTGGTATCAGGAGGCTGTTGTGCCAGCCAGAAAGGGGTTGCCTCTTTCCAGATGGCATTACACAGGGAGGGCAAATTAAGACATACACTTAGTTCCAGTGTTCAGCCAAAGTGGAGAGAGCGCAAATAATCACTGCTCTAATTAGTCTAATTACTTCAGAGATAGCAGAGTTTTCCCCAGGAACTTTTGCTCGGTTGCTTGGCAAAGTAAACGTGGCGTGGCTAATTCAGGCCTCCGTGACAGATCAGCTGAGCAAGTGCACCCCGGGAGATGGTGGGAGAAGCGAGGGGAAGCAGGATGGCTCCCATCTGAGCACACCTCACACCATGGAGGGCTCTCATGGAGGCTGGTACCCTCCCTGCTGCTTGGCAAGAAAAAGCGCTGTGTTTTGGCCACCCACAGCAATTACGAAGCCATGTGGTCAAGACTGTTCAACTCTCCCCTCTCCAGCAGGGGTGTAAAGCAGGTTTAAATCAAGAGAACTTGTGTAGGGAAGGAAGAAACATTAAGGTATCAGCATGCCTGATGAAGCAGCAGAGGGTAACACTGCGCTGCACTTGCACCAGTCTTCCAGCCCTGCTCCCACATCTGTATGTGCTTTCCCAGGTGACCACTCCCTGCCCTTCTGCCCTGGTTGCGCCCTGCTAGCTCTGTATGGGGCTCTGGGGAGTTTGTTCCTTGGTTTCTGCTCCTTAGAAGATGTTCCTGCTCCAGGAACCCATCATTTTTAAAGGGACAGCAAAATTCAGCACCCATCACTGTATAAACAATTGCTTTGTGGTTACTGCAAGAGGGAAAAACCTCAGGAGGACATCTCTTCTTTCTCCCTTGCTTGGTCACCCTTTGCCCAGCCCTGCTGCCTTTGGGGTTCTTCATCTGTACATGTCAAACCCATCTCTTTCACCACTCATGGCTGCAAGCATTATGCCCCTTGGGCCCCAACTTTTAGCTGTATTTCATCACAAGATGATATTCCCATAATGCCTCTTGCACCACACACAAATGATTCCATCTGCCCTCTGTCAGATAGCAGCACAGACCTTCCTCTGTTCACATGGGCTGTCAGAAAGTCATATCACTGAGCTGCAGATCTGCCTGGTTTCACCATATCTCTGCAGCCTCCTCCCTACGCAGAGGCATGGGCAGCACATGGAGGGACTCTCACTCCATGCTGGCCGAAGAACTCTGGGAGATGGAGGAATGTTTTTATAAGAAAACAGGAAATAAAAGGTTAGGAATTTGGGCTGGATCTGTTTTTCCACTCTGCCCTTTGTTTTGATAAGATACATTTTCAACACATGCCACACTGATTTGGGGGCTTTCTTTACTTTTTCCTCCTTCCCTTTCATAAAGAACACGAAGTGCGATTTTTTGCCCTGTTCCCCCCTTTTCGACTTCGTAACTTTACAAATGTTTCCAATTCATGAAAGTGACACTGTGACAAATTCACTTTTCTTCTTCAGCTCTGTCACTTCTGCAAAGTTGAGAAAGTTGAGAAAGAAGCTGCGAGTGGGAAAAGGGGAAAATGAAAGGAAAGGGCACAGAAAAAACAGTTTTTTATCTTGTATTCATCTTAAGATTCCTGTCCCAGCACAGCTCAATGTTTGAATTTGGTGGGACAGAAGCCACCCTGAACAAGCCATCTGGGACTGCTGAGGTCATGTTTGGCCTTGGCTAGGTCCCATCACTTCTATCACCTCTTGCTGCCACTTTGCCCAGGTCAGTGTACAGCTGCCCCTGGAGCTCAGCAGGGAAGCAGCATCTCTGAGCTGGAAGGCAGAAAAGAGCATCTCTCATCACCTTGCAGCTAGTCCTGACATGGTGAGCAAACAGAGTCAGCAGGGGCCAATCAACCACTCCACATCCATTTCTGCAGCACCTTCAAACGTTTCCATTTATTCTGCCCCAATGCAGAATCAGCTGTGTCAGCTGAAATCACTGATGACTGGAGCAGATGAGGAACATGCTCAGGGTCAGGAACTGCTGAGCTGCAGTTTAAAAGGCTCTTACCACCTTTCACCTCTTCTGTTTTTGCAAGCAGTCCAAGCTGTACAGGGCAAGCAGCATCAGCTTGCTTGGAGATGCTGATTCTCCTCTGTCTTCATGTTCCTGGGTGGCTTCCAGATGTACCAGAGGGGCTCCCAGAGGAATGCCTGCCAGACAGCTCGTGAATTAGAGACTGCAGCCCGTCTGAGAGCATGGATATACCCTCCTGCTAAGGTAACAGTCCCTGCAGGGCAGTTTCCCTGTGTCTGGAGGTGGTTGTCTGGGTGTCGTGCTGTTCGCCATGCTGAAGTGCTGCCAGTTTGAGGCTGTCACAGTTGTTTTGTCATGCAAACAGTCCCTGTTGCCTGCCTGTCTCACCTTTCGTTTGGCTGCCTGCTCTATCTATGCACTGGAACTTCTTGCAAGGAAACACTTCACACCCACCAATTTAATAATCCTCTTGAATATGGAGTGGATTCTGCCTGGGCAGCCTTACAGATCTGCTTATGAATAAATTGTCTCTGCTTTGTGAGACTAAATACATCTGCATGCTCTGGAAACACTGGTAATTACATTTGAAATGTAATCATATGGTAGAGATGGGAGGGGATTGGTTGCCATTGTGATTTATCTGTTTCTCATTAAAAAATGAGTTTATTCCGTCCTCTCTAAGTTGATGACCACTAGTGGGGGTCTCCCTGGTGTTTGGTAGTATCATGGTGGTTCCTGACAAAGAATGTCTGTTCTTCCTCACTCTGCTAGGATCAGCATTCCCCTGGCATTCTTCCCAGAAGAGAGCTGTAGTAGCGAGAGGTGTAGCTATCAGTCCAGCCATACATACACAGACTTCCAAGGACCTTTTCCTTCTCCATTAATCTGTGCTCTTCCCTCTGATGGCATACACTTACATTTTTCCTATGCACTATGATCAATCCTGTATCCATTCCCTTGTATGCTGAGACTTGAGGGCCACTGGTACTGCCTGGTGCAAAATCCTTCTTGGGGTGTCCTAACTGTGGGGTAATGCTGATGCTTCCTCTTCTGTACAGCAAGCCCAGCGAGCAGAATTTCATCTGGGCAACCCCTCAGTTTCTGTATGCACCTTCCACTTGTCCTCTGCAAAGATGAGTCCAGAACTGGCAGGAAGATATAGCTTCCAGTCACTTTACCTTCCTAAATGGCTCTTAGCTTTCTGCCCTGCTGGCTTGCTCCTGTTGGTTTGTGACATCATAGAATCATTTAGGCTGGAAAAGACCTTCAAGTTCATCAGGTCCAACCATTAACCTAACTAAGGGAGTCCCTCTGGCCAATGGAGATATGGTCAGAGTTGAGGGCTTTGGCACTCATCCTAAAGGAGGCATTTGAAAAAGTTGGCTCACATCCTGAAATGCTGTTTCCCTCCTTGGATCTCAAGGCAGCCCACAGACTAGTTAAACTGTAGATGTTTTCCTGATAGACAGCTTAAATTAGGAGAAATTAATCCCATCCTGAGTGCCCACGATGCACATGATTTCCTCTGTCTCTATGCAACATGAAATCTCCATAAAATCTTTCCACATGGAATACAGATCACCCCAGGCTCTTCTACCTCTCGCACACAGAGCCACTGAGTATTGATTCGGAGAAAACTCCAGGAACAAACTTGCCAACAAAGTTTTCAAGCTGACAAACAGGTATTCTATTGCAGCAATGGGAGACATGGGGATAGCTCCTCCTAATGTGTGTCTCCGTGTTGCTACACAAGCCATCCTTATATAGTCCCTGGGCATACGTACATTGCATCATTTTTCAGAAAGTTCCCCGCATGCGTACAGAATTGTGGTGGTGGTCTCTGAGGGTCGTTTACTTCTTCCAACAATCTTCATCACTTCTGGCAGCCTTTGGAGCATGCACAGTAGATGCTCATAGCAGTTTAATTGGTTCGTTAGCACCAGAGACATAATAATCCTCCTATCCTCCTACTTATCAGTTAATTTAACTGTAACCCATCCTGGACAGCTGCCATTCCCAGATACTCCTTATCCCTGTGTCCTGTTCTCCTAGACTGTTATTCTTAAATCGTTATAGTTGACATGATTTTATCTTGTACAAGAATTCTCAGTGTGTTCTCTAGCTGCAATCTATTTTTTTTCTATGTATCCTACACCTCAGTAATTTTCCATTGCTACTGTTACAAAGCCATCAAACTTAACATTACTTAAAACTGATTCTAAAGGTTTATATATTCCATTTTGTAATTTTGTGCCCCCATTGTCTCAGTATCAGTGACTCAGCTTCTCACCTGCAACATGCATCCTGTTAGTCTGAATCACTCAGCTGAGGCATTGGTCCCTGCCCATGCCATACACCTCTGACCCAATCTGCTTTGCATGATGTGGGATCTTTGCTCAGATCCTTTGATAGGTGATTTTGCACTGAGGGTTTTGGAGGGTAGTTCAGCTACTGGATGATTCATTCCCTTGAGTCTCTGGTAGGTGCACTGGTCAGTCTGTCTGCACATCACAGATGGAGATCTTCCTTCCTTTCTCCCCTTGGTTCATCGCAGGCTCCCATTCTTCCTGCCGGTTGTGATGGTATTTATAAAGTCTTAGTCATTTTCAGACACCAAAGAGCAGATTACAATCTCAGTCTGAGTTCACTGCAGGGCAGTTACTCTGATGTTGCTGCGGTGCAGCGGACACCAGGATTAGACTGAATATGTGGCCATTGGAGTAGAGCAAGCAAAGATAATCACTGTAAGGGGATAAAACAAAACAAAAAGGAATGCAATAAAGAAACACACCAAACATTTTAATTTATCTAAAGCAAATATGTTTGTTCTCCTGTTTGCTGAAGCAGGTCATGAATTATGATTGGAAAACAAACACAGTAACTAAAGTCATATTAGTTGTTCTTTCATTTCTATTTATGAATGTGTATTGGAAGAGAAACATGATAGGAGAAATAATGAATATGTGATATTTTTCTTTTTTAAATTAATGGTTATGTATTTCGGTGTGGATCATCTATCTTGGTCTGGCTTGCTGTACAGGAGCAGAGTACCTCACAGCTAAACTTCACTGCTCCACCACAGCAGAGCTATAACCCTTGCTTCCATGGAATGGAAAACTGAGGCACGGTAATGTCAAGGGGTTTATATCTGTGGTGAATGGAGTTCAATCCTGGTGGTGGCTGGTCACAAGTGGTGTTCCCCAGGGCTCTGTACTGGGGCCAGTTCTGTTTAATGCCTTCATCAGTGATCTGGATAAGGGGATTGAGTGTACCCTCAGTATGTTTGCAGATAACACCAGGTTGGGCAGGGGTGATGATCTCCGAGGACAGGAAGGCTCTGCAAAAGGAGCTGTACAAGGTGGATCAATGGGCTGTGGCCAGTGGTATGAGGTTGAACAAGGCAAAATGCTGGGTCCCTGCACTTGGGCCACAACAACCCCATACAACATTCCAGGCTTGGAGAAGAGTGGCTGGAAACCACTCATGCGAAAGGATCTGGATTGGTGGTTGACATCCAGCTGAACACGAGCTAGTTTGTGCCTGGATAGCCAAGGCCAGTGGCATCCTGGCCTGTGCCAGAAATAATGTGGCCAGCAGAGAAGTGATCATCCCCTGTACTGGGCACTGGAGAGGTGTTTCTGTAAGAGGTGACTGAGACCATGCCCCTGTGGTGGTACAGAAGGGATGTGCACAGATATGCCTGAGGGAGAGGAGGACAGCACAAAGCTGAGAGGAACCAGTACGATGATGACTGGGGAATTCGGGATGAGGAGCAAAATTCAAGGAGCAGTGAATTGGCAGTGTCAGTGTAACCTCCTGGCTCAGCCATGTCTCTGAAATAGGAAGAGGTGGTGGGTGGCATCCATCTGATGGCTTTTGCTGCCTCCTCTGTGGGCCATGGATCAGTCTTTCCAGGTACACCCCAGAGCCTGACTTCACGTTGTCCTAATGGAATCTGTTTTGAATAGCAAAGCCAGATTCTGGATCTACCTGCCCCATTACAGTCTATGACAATGCTGATTGGTGGGAGGCCAGAATGGAGACATGGTCCTTGCAGCTCAGCAAGAAAGGGCAAATGAAGATAGGTGAGATGGCAGAGTAAGTGGAAGAAGGAAAGTCAGGATACCTAGGCACACCTGGGGCCTCTAAAGGCTCAAGAGGAAGAACAACCAGTCCTGTCTTTAACACCAGGATCTCTTCATACATCTTGGATGCAGCCAAGATTCTGCCACCAATGCTGCTGCATTCCATATATTTCTGAGTGGAATCAGGCAGACAGGAGGCAATGGATATGTGTCTAAGGATTCAGCATTGTGGGCTTGCATGGTGACTGTAGAGGATGAGAAGAATGGGAAGGAGGAAATAAAGAATGGGGTATGAACTGGGAGTGAGCAAGCACATAAAGGAGAACAAGGGGAAATGTAGAAGGGAGAGGAGAAGAAATGCAGAAGGCAGGATTTTTGCTTTTCTGACTGCACATGAGATATGTGGGAGGATGAGTAATGTGCCATGGTATGGTAATGCAGGGGCTTAATGCGAAGTTGAAGTGCAAATACAATAATGACAAAAGTTAAGGGGAAAATAGGGTTTTCCATGTAAAACTGATGTTTCTTCATAAACCTTTATTTATCTTAAAAAATGAAGAGCAATCTCTGAGCCATGTAAGAGCATTTATCACCTTGGAAGGTGAAGGCAGGAGGATGTGTAGTTCCCTGCCTGGTTATTCACATAAATTGCATTCAGATTAGTACTAAGCCCACCTAATGTGTTAGTTCTACAATCTCAGACAAGCACTAGCCCTGCACTTGTTTTAAAAATGAGCATATCTTGCAGCCCTGATGCCTACAGAACTGCAGAGGAAGAATTGAGTCTTGTGGCATATCGGGCTTTGTGTACTGTTGGAAACAGGGCTATACACATATTTAAGACAAAAAGCAAGCATATGTGTGATTAAGAATTTGGATGGTTCTGTGCTATGATTCTGGTAGCTTTCAAGCTTCTGTTTGTCACTGATACTGGACTAGGGTAGACAGAATAGTTGTCTATGTAATACAAAGAATCAGATCACTTTTCCTGTCTGAACTACATCATTGTCTTGTCCAATTTTATACACTCCCCAACTAGCTCAAGTTTTTGAGCTGTCCTTCAGGTCCCAGCTAGGGATTACCTGTCTCTGCTACCATCTGTAACACAGGTGTCTAAAGCCTGCTCAAAGAATTGAAACAAAACAAGGAAATAAAACAAGTATTATACTAAACCATTTTCAACGGTGTGAAGTCGAACGCTCAAAATCAAGGAAGCATCAGTTTAAGGATGCCTGCAAAATCTTCATTTAGTTATCCTGTGTGTATGCATTGCAATAGTCTTAAATATGTGATCGCTTCTCTCTTTAGGCAGAATACCTGCCTCGTTCAGTGCACAAAATAGACTCGCTTGCTGAAAGAGCAACTCTTCAATATTTCATGTAGTCTCATCGTTCAGTGTGTGGCTCGATGCATTATTTACTGCAGACAACACTGAATACAGAATTATTAATTTCTTACCAGGTTTTTCTCTTGTGCTTTGCCATAGAATCTTCCTTCTTTACAAAATCTGACTGTATCTTCACAATACAGTTGAGGGATGAATCAATGCTAGTGCCCTCATATTATCAAGGGGGGAGTGATGCACATGTAAGTATTAAAGTCAAAATAATCCAAAGTTTCAAATATTTTTTAGTTTCCATTTGAATTATCTGGCATGGCTTTTTTTTTGGCACTTGGATATTTTTAGTTATGTGTGTTTTCTATGCTGATGTTGGCTGCAGCTCTGTGGTTACTAGTTTTGCTCCTGCAGAAGTATCTATCTGCATGGGCTTAATCTTACTTGCTGTGGGTGCTTTATCAGTAGAGAGATAGGTGATAGAGCCACTGGTGTTTACAGCAGGATTTATCTCTCCTTAAAATAGATATCAAAACCAGATCCTATTATCTTACCCTTAATGTGCCTGCTTCCCTTCACAAAAATAAAGAAGCCTAAGGCAAAGAGCTGAGAGTTAGACGACCAATTGTGGATTCAGTATTGCAGGTGAATTCCATACTTAAACAAAATAAGTAAGAAAGCATCCCAAGCAACACTGCAGCCTTATTTTTGCAGAAGCTGGAAGCTTGGTGAATGAGACAGAGGCTGGCCATTTTGGGGTCATGATGGGAGACCATTACTCTGGAGGGCCAGATTCAGCTCCTGCTTCTGCTATTGAGTTTCTATATAGAATCATGGAATGGTTTGGGTTGGAAAGGACCTTAAGATCGTCCAGTCCCAACCCCCCTGCCATGGGCAGGGACACCTCACACTAAACCATGTCACCCAAGGCTCCATCCAGCCTGGCCTTGAACACTGCCATGGATGGAGCATTCACAACTTCCCTGGGCAACCCATTCCAGTGCCTCACCACCCTCACAGTAAAGAATTTCTTCCTTATATCCAATCTAAACTTCCTCCTGTTTCAGTTTGAACCAGGTGGTGCTAAGGGAACATCCCTCAACCTTTTATTAAGCTTTTTCGGTACCCACCTTCTATGAAAGTCTTTTCTTGTTTTAAACATCTACAGATCAGTTTTGTCTTGACTTGGTCTCTGCAGGGTCCCTTCACAGCCAGTGATTCTCCAATATTTCCTTCAAAACAAACCTCCCTTTTAAAACTCAGATCCCAGATGAGATAAAACAGAAGGTGAAATACTATAATTTCCCACTGGGCAGAAACTGCAGATGTTGCCAGAGGAATAGGCAGTGGCAGACTTTAAGCAGCACAGCCTTGGCTCACTTCAGTGGCAGCAAACCTGTCCCTGCCCTCAAAGAAAAGAAACCGGATCTGGGGGGGAAAAAAGCAACAATTTGGGAAAGAAAAACAGCAGTCATCACCTTGTTAAAGTTCAGGCATGTACTCAAGAGGATTGAGACAATGTCAGAGAGAATAAATCCTGGCATTTTGTCACTGTTCTATGGTTGAAGGAGATATGTTAAGCATTCATTGAAGAGAACGTTTTAATATAAAATGTATGGCTTTTGACTTGAAGAACCTTTATGCTATTTAGTTTGCTTTTGTGTACTGAGAGACTTTTGTCCAAGTTAGCTGCGGAATGAGCCTGATAACTTGTGTTTAACAAGAGCATCATCCAGAAGAGCATCGTATTTTATCTGAATAGGTGGGGTCTGGATTTCTGGCCCGTCAGGAGTGTCTCCCACTAATACTTTTATTCCTAATTTCAATCTGTGCAACTTTCCCTTCCAGCTAATGGTCACTTTCTCTTTTACTTTATGGAGCGTATTTTAACATCCTTCCTTTGGAGGCTGTTTATACACCACGTAGCGAGTAATTTCTCGGTCTTGTCAATGTTTTTTGGATAGTCAGAATGTATTGAATTCCTTCAGTGTTTCATAAAACCTCATTTTCTGGCCTTCACGCAATCATATTGCTGTTCACTGTACTACCTTCAATTTTTCACTTGACTAAATGCACTATTCCAACATTAGTCCCACCGTTGCCTTGTAAGATGTAAAATAACTAACTAATCCCTTGTTTATCTATCTGAAGATCACATACGAGTGTCTTTTATCATTGCACTGGTTAGATCAAATTGAAATCTTGTGTTTTGAGTGTGAAAGAGCTAATGGCAAATAGCATAGAGGGTTCTACTCCTTGGGAAGGGCTCCTGTGGCACCTCACAAAGCTACAGCCATTGCTGACGTAGTAACAGTAATGTTAATGGACTGCCCCGCTGGTTTGTCATGATTTGGACAGGAAGGTTGTCACAAGTGCCTGACTTCTTTTCACGCTTGCCAAACCTGTTGATATAGTTTTTGTTCCTATTCATACTTCATCGTCATGAGGTGCTTAATAATGAAATAAGGCAAACCTACCTCTGAGACACTCTAGGGCTGGCTTGGAGGCAGTGATTGCCAAAAATGTTCCAGTCTTGAGAGGGGTATCCCAGCAAAGATAGCCAGCATCATTTGCAGGACTTTACAATGTGTTTTGTGTTGTGTTTTAATCTCTTGATTTAGAAATTCTTCCTAATTAAGAATTCCTGTAGAAGTTAAAGAGATAAAATGATCAGTAGGTACTAATATGTCTTTAATGATCACATAACTTGGAACAAGAGCTTCCATTGATCTGCTTTTTGGTACTGACAAGATCTTGGCTGAAACCAGAATGTGGTTCAAAGGGCCAGCTCCTCTTGTCTCTGGGAGCTGTGTTAGTGCCTGGTGTGCTTCTGCCACATGTTCCTTCACAGATCATGTAACATTGCCCAGTACTTCAGAGCAAGGAAACAAAAGTCACAGCTAACTTGGACTCCAGGAAGAGATCAGGGCAGATGAGAGGGCAGGCTCGTGTCCTAGGTTTCTTCTTGTCCTGGGTTCAGCAGTAGCAGTCAGTTTTTCTCCTTAGTAGCTGGTGCAGCGCTGTGTTTTGAGTTTCAGCTTGAGAACAGAGCTGATAACACTGTTGTTTTTAGTTGTTGCTAAGTAATGTTTACTCTGACTAAGGACTTTGTGAGTCTCGTGCTCTGCCAGGGACGAGGGGAGGCCGGGAGGAAGCAGAGACAGGACACCTGACCCAAGCTGGCCAAAGAGGTATTCCATACCACAGCACGTCATGCCCAGGATGTAACGGGGAGTTACCCGGAAGGGCATGGTCTCTCTTCTGGGGGTTGGACTCGTTTTGGCTGGTGGTGTCATATTCTCTTCTCTTGTTATTTTCTCTTATCAATATTATCATTGGTGGCAGCAGCAGTGATTTGTGTTATACCTTAGTTACTGGGCTGTTCCTATCTCAACCTGTGGGAGTTACATTCTCTCAATTCTCCTCCCCATCCCTCCTGGGGTGTGGGGGCTGTGGCAGAGGAAAGAAAGAGGGAGAAAGGGGGGGAGTGAATGAATGAGCTGCATGGCTGGGTTTAAGCCACGACACTTCTGTAGCTGGGAAGTTCTTGTGAGCTATTTTCTCCTGTTCCTTAAGTGTGGACTACAACCTACAGATCAGGAAAAGGGGGCAAAGCAACCTAAAAGTGCCCAGAGTTAAAACTGCAGGGAAGATTCCAACAAGCTCTATGGCAAAGATTTTTACCTTGAACCTGAGAGCAAGAAATGCTGAACTTTGCAATAAAAGTTGTTAATACCACTCTAAGTGCAGTCTTATCGCAGGTTTAGTGCCAAACTTACCTGCTTGCACATGTTTCTCTGCCCAGAATCTAGAGGGTGAGAGGAAGGGAGAAGGAAAGGATATACTCTCAGGAGCCAGATTATGAATCAAGAGAAATTAATCCTTCCTGAACTTGGCAGGCAACCAAAGGAAGCTCTGAAGTAGAGGATTCAAATAATAAATGTTAGTCCATTATAGCTGATGGAGATAATTTCTTTGGTGTGATGTAGCCATTTGTTCTCTATGGACTCCCAGCTGCTATGGGTAATTTTGCCTTAAAGGATATGGGAGTATTGTAAATAGATTTGACTCAAGTATCGTGATCTAAAGCTTTTTCTACTCCATAGTATGGAAGGCATTAAAGACAGTTTACAGGGTATTGTTAAACTAGCATCTGCTTGGAGGATTTGTCTCCAAGCAGATCTTTACATCAAGCAGCCTCCCTGTAATGGACCTGCTGTAAATCCTCAAACCTTTGCTATTACATGACTGTTGAAAAAAAGTATGGTTGGTAAGGCTGTTGCAAGACATTCTCCTCAGTGTTTGGCCATATGTCTATGTGGTGGACACCTCGCTCTCCTGCTGTGCACAGCATTGTTTAAACTCCTCAGCTTGTTGTAGAACAGGCATTAGCCCCAAAACCTGGAAGCACAGAAGACACCAAGTAGGAAACAGAGTGTGCTGGGTACAAATTCAGGCTTGATTTTCACAGTAAGGACAGGAAAACCCACTCTGAAAAGCATTATTTGCTGCTGCTGATCACCTACTACAAGAACCTCAGTGTTTCAGAATGGTCTGACAGTGAGTGCTCTCTTTCTTAGTGGGGGTTTATGTATGCTAAAGGATAGGTGTAACATTGGAGGAAGCTTCTGGTTGCCTGCAGCTGAGACCTTAGTACTTCACAGCCCTCAGTGAAGCATGAGCCTGCCCAATCTCATTTTGAATACAAGTAGGCTTTCCGTCATGCACAACAAGCTACCTGTTTTATGCAGAGAATCTCCTTCCTTATGTTTGCTTTGAATTTGCCATCTGATAGCTGACTGCAACTGGCTACAGAAGAGAAAATGAACAATTTCTACATTTATTTCTTAGTTGGCCATTCCCTTCACCTCATGCTTTTATAGATATTTACCCCACTTCTCCCTTCTCCTACCCAGATACCTGTCTTTCAGGATGAAGAATCATAATGTATGTGGTTGTTCCTTGAATGGAAATCCCTTCCACACATCTGTGACTCAATCTCATCACATCTGTTGCCCTTTTCCCTTTGGTTTATTATTATTGTTATTTTAGGGTTTTTTTTCAGGTTCTTGTGCATCCTTTCTGAGGAGGGGATCAGAACCACACAAAGTGGTTATCAGGTGCTTGTACTGTTTATGCTTCCTGTTACTGTCTGTTGTTGTTGTAATGATTTCTAACATCTTTTTGTCACTAATTTAACTTAAATTAATTCCAGTTGCCACCACCCTTACCTGTGAATGCTGATAATTTAATTACCAACCTGTATTCCGTGTTTTTAACAGTTATTTCTTCGTGCAAGAATGTTCCCTCTCATTCTGTGGTAGTTCTAACTTTCTTAAGATTTTTTGGTGGAAGACTTTGTAAAATGGCTTTAGAAATGCAAATGCACTATCAGCTGGATCTCCCTTATCCCTATGTCTAGTGACTTCTTCAAAGAGTCACGCTAGACTGTAAAGCATCATTTCCCTTTACAGAACTGCATGCACTCTTCCCCATTATGCTTTATTTATCCATGGATGCTCTTTCATATTGTAGTTTCTATCAATTAGCCTGGTACAGATGTGCTACCAGTCTGTAGCTTCCCAAACCTTTACATAGGAGCCTCTTTAAAAATTGAAGCTGCATTAGCTGCTTTGAAGAGTCTTGACATTGAGACATTTTTACATTTCAGCTTGCACACCAGATATTAATTGAGCCATTTCACAGTGGAGTTCCTCAGGTGCTTTTGGAAGAATATCCTTTGGTCTTGGTGATTAGTTAATCCTTCTGATATACGTCACGATCTCCTTCAATATCGGAATGATCCTCTCGTGTCCCCTTACAATGAAAGAGTAGCTGTGACCTCTTCCATGGTAAGAACGGAAAACATTGTATTATTATTTTTTGCTGTGCACTTATTTATCTAAATTTTGGTTACCTTTCTGCATTTCCAGTACCTTTTTTGTCTCTCTGTTTAGTCATGCTGGCTTCTCTTGGTCTTTCTGATGTCCTTTGGGTGAGTGAAATGCATTTGCTCAGAGTCCCAGTGTGATTATCTCTGGTTTCTACAGCATAGATGAGGATTTTACTTTTCCAATTGTTCCTTTTATTCTCTTTTAAAGACAAGACCAATAATAAGGAATAATTTCCACTTAATGTCTATTTTTTAAGTTAAACGTATTGTATTGGTTTTCTTTATTTTTCTTATCCTGACTTATAAGCACTTTGTGATGATTGTTGTAGATGACTTTCTACAGTAACATACCACTCAGGTATCATGCATTGCTTGCACTGCAACGAAATTAAGAGCTAGTTTTCCTCTTGCAGTTACTGATTTTTCCATTTCATGTGGCATCATGATCTAATGTGAAATTTATCCAGTACACCTGAGTAAATAAAGCTGAGAGAGAACGTTACCAATTTATGTTACTTTATTGGTTTGAGTCTAATTCCATTCACTGTAAGACTAGCCTGAACAGTAACAAAATGTTTTCTGATATGCTTCTGATAGTAAGACCTGCTTGTGGCTATGGAAGAATTAGGGTCTTGTAGCATGTAGGAATTGCTCTTAGCTAAGCTAAGGCCAGCAGTCTTGAGCACAGAAGGCTGAACAAAGTAGGTAAAAGTCCTTGTCTGATTCTATTTTTGACATGAGATTCTTTTGAAATAGATCCATTTTTCCATTGCAAAAGCTCTACTGTTAGAAAAAGGGTAGACAGGGTTGCAAACATACTTGCCAGGACAGCTCAGCTTGCTATATATACAATACAGAATATATATGAAACAAATAACTACAGTCATCAAACAACAACCAGTACTCCTTCTATCCACTTTTCTCTAGTGCAGTGGCAAGGTGAGTCACGTATGGACTCATATTGCCCATTTCATTTATTACTCCAGCCTGACCCAGATGCTGCTCTACAAGCTTTCCTAAAATTTTTTCCCCTTAAAATAATTCAAGTTTCTCTCCCTCACTGCACTATTCAGAAAGTCATTCAAAGATATGGGTTTTTTTTCTGCCTTCTGGTCTAAATTTATTCATAACCACTTCAATCTTATTCTGGCATTGCTTTCTAACTTACTTTTTTCTTTTTGTTTCTTATTTACAACACACTATTTTTTAAAGAACCATCGTATTGTCTCTGAGACATTGTTTTGCTGGGTTAAATAGGTCTGTGAGCTTCTGAAGTCATCGTAGCCAGAGACAGAACAGCAGTACCTAAGAGCCACTGAGATTGTCTTCTGCAGCATGTAAAATAAGTGGTATCAGAGCACTGAATTTCATGTTGGAGACACGACTGATGTCTAAATAACAGCAAATCTATACCAGTTCTTTATGATCCTCGAGTATCCTCCAGTTATGCATTAAAGAGTGTGACCCACAATTGCTAACCCTTTGTTTTATCGTTCTATCAAAACAGACTTGATGTTATTTAATTGATTGGTTTTCTTTTGAAAATCAAGTGTCATTACCTTTAATGTCATTTATAGTGTATGTGGCAAGCAGTTCCACTTACAATCAGTATCCTAATACAGTTGAACTGTTGGGTGCTATACAGACATGAAAGACTGTGTTGTCTTTGTCCTGGGTGTTTGCATGGCGATTATATCCTGTCTCTTACTGCAGGGTGACCCCCAGCCTCCTCCCTGCTATGGCTGAAGGATCTTAAACCTGAGATACAGCTCTCCTGTTCTTGTACCTGGGACCTAATAATTCATTTAGCTGTAAGTCAGTCTAAGGTTTCATTTATTGCTGTAAAGCTTCTAGGGAGTCGAGTGCATCTATGAGTGCTCAGGAATTCTTTGTGTCCTGGGAGATATTGTTTCAAATGAATGCCTTTGCAAGCCTCAGTATGAGTTCAGCCTGCAGTCTAGCATGAACTGTGGTTACATTTCAAGCTCAAAGCACCACACAAATTAAGCAGGAAAATGGGGGTTGGATGCCACTGGCAAAAAGAGAACCCTGAATTCCTTATTGGTGTGAAGTTCATAATGGTTTTCTTTTCTATTTGTACCATCTCTCCCCTCCTCTCCTTCCCCTACCCCATTGTCAACCCCTCCTCCCTCTCCTTGCACAGTAGTCTGGATGGGATGCCGTCCATTGGGCAGAATTATTTATGAGAGTTCTGCAAATGTAGATGTACTGTTTCCAGCTAATAGAACTCAAATCACTTGCACTGCACCATTAGAGAGGAAACCTACCCAAGTAAATTATATACAGGCCATAAATGGAAGCAGTTGTAGCGTTTTTATGACTCTATAAAACTCTGGAAGTTTATTGCTATTGAACAAACATGTAATCTGATTCTTAAAGCTGAATATTAGAAACAAATAGGGTCCAAAACCTGCGTTTACCTTCAGACCTATTGCCATGCTGGTCATACCATGGGAATTGTTTTTCAGTGGCAGCTTTTGAGAACCATTAATAAATCCAGGACTACTTTCTACAAGATCTCCTTGCTGGCTCAAACACAGAGCAATAGAAAGGTTCAGTAGAGCAGAGAAGTAACTCCAGTTTAATATTCTCTTTGTCTATAAGGAGGTCCTGTGAAGATTTCAGTAAAGAGCTAAAAAGCAAATGTGTTTTGGACTTAAGTTCAGCATTCTGCTGCCTGTGAAGAAACAGAAGTATGGGGGTTTTTCTATTTCATGAAGAGCATGCTGTTATTGCATAAATAAGCAAATCCAGGCCAAGATGGAGTGTTTAAAGTTGGGGTTGTTGACCTGATTTACTATATTTGTAAGCCATTGGCAGTACAACTGTTTTTTCTAAGAGTTGGTGAGATTCATCTGAACAAAATTGTATGCACAACTGTGCCTGAGCTGAGCTATGCCCTGCAGGGGTTAGTGGGACATTGCTTCTATGGAGGCAAGACAGTGTGTGTGATAAAAAGCTCTCTGATTCATGATTTTCTTTTTCATGCCTCTGCCCCTTATTGTTGTTTTGACTTGCACCATTTCTGTTTGAAGACAGCCTGGCCTTTCAGTGGGATGAGTGAGCATGAAAAGATTTAAGCTCTTCAAGGTCTATGTCCTTTCTTTGTTTTTCAGTGATACTCAGGGCCTGCAACACTTGGGTTTTGTGCTTATGGACTACAGGTTTCTGCCAGGAGTGCTTTCTCTCTGGGAGCAGGGGAAGGTATAGACAGCAATCAGGCAGCATCTCTGAAATGTTAGAGGAGAACTTCTGCGCTGCAGAGTCCTGAATTCTCTGTCCCTATTTGACCCTTTCTTTGTGACTGGATGATTTTATTCCCATGGCATCCTGTTGCTCTGGAACCAGAGTACATTGGGTTTGCAGATTGTTTGGGCAGGACAAAGGCACATCAAGTTAGGGAATGAGAATTATGTTCCTGTAGAAATTATCTCACAGCCTTGGTAGGGGAGGGTGAGGAAAAGAAAAGGTAGGGACAGCTATTCGTTAGAGTACCTTCACTCCTCTGGTGTCTAGGATGGAGGAAGAACATTGGATGAGTGGTAAAGATCTGGCAAAGCTGAAGGCCTGTTGGAGTGATGGTGGGTGTACACAATGTGGTATGCGTGCCAGAAAGGCCTGGAGTGGGAAAATGCAAAGGGTTGTAATGTAGCTGTTGCACCCCCATGCACTACAAATGAATTGCTGTGAACCCTCTTGAGGCTGGAGGCTATAGGTGGCTCTAGTAACATCAGTCTATACGTAGCTAAAATCAAGTATAATTTCTTCTGTTTCCTTTGGAAAAAGAGAAGTGCTTTTCCTGCTTAAATGCTCAGATTGATAAAATGTAGAGGAAACTTCAAGTCTTTTTGAGATGTTTATGTGTGGTTGTTCCACGCATTCGGTAAGAGCAACAAGAGACTCATGAAGGCCACTTAACTGTCTGTTATTAGATGTGTCTTGGGGAACCTCTGGAGCACCCTGCAGAACCAGCATTGTGGCTGGACAATTGCTCCAGCATCTGCAGGGTTATAAATCTCTCCCAAAATAAGGAATTTCAGACTTACCAGTAGTGGTAACAATCCATAAAAATTTAGTAGTAGCAACAGTAAGTAAAGTACTGTGATGCTGGTAGTAAAAGAGAACCAAGATGAAGAAAGCTGACTTGAAAAATCATTTCAAGTTTAGCTATCACCAATAATGAGCCTCAAATACATCACTGAAGAGAAACTCAAATTGATGAATAAGAAAATGGAAAACTTATCCGAGCAGGGCATCGGTTTTCCTCATCACGTGTGATATAGCAGAGGGCATCAGTGACTCTGCTCCAGCCAGCAACGTCCTCCCTCACCCCTTATAACTGTAAGCAGCATCCATGTGCAGCTGGATGTGGACAGCAGCTGGAGAAGCTAGGTGCTGTAGATGCTCTGTATGTGGCTGGTTCTACCTCTCAGCTCCGGGTCACAGCTTCAGAGTCTACAGATAAGTCCCTTACTGAAGAACCTATTTAATTTTAGAGACTTTTTCCAGGAACTTTTCTTTTTGTGCTACCAGCACATTATGAAATTCACGTGGTGGCAGCTGTTAAACCTAATGAAACCCACCACAGGGAGGAAAACAAAGCATCACCTACAGAAAGAACAACTGGGGATCATGGATAGATGTAAGTGGCTGAGAATACTGCATTTCCAGATGATATGGCCTTTTTTTATCAGTTCACTGTGGGGAAGATGAGAGAGAACTGGGATGAATGAGGCCATGTGACTCCTAATTACAAGAGAGATTTTTCAGGGTAGCAGATCCTTCCCAAAGGAAATACCTCCAAATAGCAAGGATGGATGAACTGTCCTTGCATGGGATTAACAGCAAGGAGAGCATGGCAACCACTTAGAGCAGAACTATGATAAAGGCTCAGACTAAAGGCAAGCAGGAAGTGAAGTCACAGATAGATCAGGGAAAATACAAGCATTGCGATTCAGTCACTTTTGTGTGGAAAGCAATAAATACAAAAGGTATGTGAAAGAACAGTGTTTGTCCTCTTGAAATTAGGACAAGTGGAAGGGAAAGCTGTAAATAATCTGGATGTGGAGCTGCCCACAACCTTTGTAAAGAATGAAACCCATCAATGCAGGCAGGGACCGAAGGTGTCCAGATATGTCCAGCAGAGGATCCACAATGTGAATTCAGCTGATCGAGGCTGTCAGGATGCCTGCAGTAGAGAAAGCATCTGCCAGGCATTTGCTATCTAATTCTTAAAACCCGTCACCAACTGTGTTACCACTGGGTTGCTGAACACATGGAGATACAAACTCAGCAATATTGATAAACAAGTGTTAGACTAGGGGAAAGCAGCCTTCTTCAAGGACAGTCCAAACACCACTGGCATAACTGGGGCATTGAAAAGGAAGCTGTGAAACAGAAGGTGTTATCATCTAGGGAGGATAGGAGTTGGTACTCACAGCAGGGTATGGAGGAGAGAGGATAGGGAGGAACAGCCGTGTTGATAGGATTTGGGCAGGATGCAGATGGAGTCTAAAGCCATGTTCTGCAGATGGATGTTAGAAATAGACCCCGATGCAGCCTACAAGACTGCTGGAACACTTGGCACTGGTTGAAGAGGGACTGGCAAGTCCCCAATTAGAGTCTTTGCTCCGCCTGTGGGAATTGCGCAGAGAGAACAGAAGCCAAACAGCAGTGAGAGAATCTCAGGTGAAGTCCAGGTCTGCATCAACACAACTGCTGAACCTTTAAGGAACAAGCTCTTTGTTTGCTGTGCCTGGGGACCCATGTCTAGGGAGAGGAATATCATGGACTCTCTGCTTGAGAATGTGTTCAGAAACAGTGGGATGATGAGTTGTCCTGTCAGCTGAGGGTTTGTCCATGTTTGCCAGGGCTGTCTATATAGGTGACCAGCACTTGGTTCCGAAGGAGCTCTCTCACCACTGGAGCAGGTGCCACAGTGATTCACAGGCATCCAGGCTGCCAATGGTGCAAAGGAAGAGGGTCAGAACTTCCTAAAACCAACAGTAGGAGTAAAATGACACAATGGCTGCAGGTAAAGTGAAGTAGGTGAGAACTGGGGCCCCTTCCATTGGATATCTGCTGGCCAGCAGGAACTCTTTCTGAAAGATGAAGCACCCTGATGTTATTTGTAGGCCAGCCGAGAAAGGTAATTTCTTCCACTGATGGTCATGTAAAAACACAGACACTGGTGTAAGCAGTCTCTCCTTTTCTTCCTATCCTGTTTTTTCATCCATGTAGATCCAGGGAGCTGAAGGGACTTTTGATAGTAAATGTGAATGCAGAACACTCTTTTTGCCAAGCCTGAAAAGTGTCAAATCTGAACCGCAGGCAGATACCGCCTGCAATGTCTCTGAATTTCCAGAACAGAAAGACGCAGGACTCCAAGCTTGGCCACTCAAGGGCAGCGAGCCATGAAGAAGGCCTGAGGGCCAGGGACTAGCTGGGTAACTCCTCTAGTGGAAGATGTCCCTGCCAGTGGCAGGGGATTGGAAGTGGATGAGCTCTAAGGTCCCTTCAACTCAAACCAGACCGGGATTCTATGACTGTGTGCCTGCCGGGGACATAGGAAATCATGAGTTTTAACCAAGGCTTTGCAAGGGCTAACAGTCCTGGAGACCTAGGCAGGCAAACAATTCAGCTTATTAATTCTGTGAAGGGGGAAACTGTGTGGTATTGGCATGAGGAGAGAATCTACCCTTATATGATGTTATTACCAGAAGAATTGCACTGAGTGGTGGTGGTCAGGTTTCGAGGTTCCAGAACTCCACAAAGACTGTGCAGGATAACAGGGAAAATAAAGATTGCACAGGTAGAGACAGGTTAGTACAGAAAGCATGTCTTGAGCCTAGGGTCTGGGATTCCCTAGGAAGCTCTAGAGTAATCATGTGGGATAATATATGTGAACAAACTTGTTCTACCAGGAAAGCAGTCTGTCTATCTCTCTGGTGGCTGATTAAGCTCTCAGTTGTAAATATTTACGCTACTTCTGTGCAGCTAAGATTTGAAAGCAAAAAAGCTATGACACAAATGGGCTGCACTTGGCCTGGAAACTGAAACCAAGTATGGAGATAACAGCATATGGAAGTGTGTAATAGATGCTGGCAGCAGTGTTGGCAAGCGCATTAGCCCAGTGAGGTCACGGCTGCAGCGGTGGAGGACAAGGTCTGTGTATGTGAGGGTGGCAGAGTGGGCTGGAATGAGATGGATCCCTCCTATATGAGCTTTCCATGGGCAGATGGTGAGAAGGCAAAGATTACAGACACACCTGCAAGAGCCCTGCAGACTGATCACATTAGTGATGCACGAATGTTTGTGTGCATAGAGGCAAGCATGACAGGAAGGTGTCTCTGGATGGTGGTAGCCTTAGGTTGGCTGCCTGGAGAGAAGTGGGGCTGTCCCAGGGTGGCTTGAAACCAGGAAGAGGGATGAGAGACAGACCAGTCCATGTCAAATCTCTCTTCACAACTGGGAAGATGAAGTACCATTCACTTTTCTTTGGCCATTCTGTCTTCATACTTGTCTAAAAGAGGTGATGGTGCAGGATAACCTGTGGTATCTTTCATCATTGTTCCCTGAGGAGACAGCTATGCCAATCTGTTCCATTCTATGACAGCCTCAAGGTGTTGGAGGGTGGCAGTTTTGCTCTGCTAATGATGCAGCTTTTATGCTGATTTTTGGCTCTGTTAACCATCATGTACTCCAAGGGACTGGAGTCATCATGGTGTTCACCTGCTGAAAAGTAACAGGTAGTACTGGTTGGGGAAAGAGTGAAATATTTCTGTAAATTTGAAGTGGAGTCTCATAGAGGACTTTGCTTCAGTCTCACTGAAAATCAGAGGATCCTGATGCCGTGTTCCACTGAGAATGGGTTGTAGGCTTGCCAGGGATTTTAGCACTTTGGATGGTTGCTCTTGTAGTCAAAATTTATCTCTTTCTTGAACAGAGGATTCATTTCAAGTCCTTGATGAAGAGCTGTCTTGGTATCAGTGGGCTTTGTGTTAGCACTTGGGTTCAAGGCAGAGATTAATAAGCATGGCCCTCATTAAAGGAGCCTCTCTGTTGTGTGTAGCTCAAAACTCCACTGGCTGAATTGGGCCATTGCCCTTGACAGAAAAGTTTCCTTTCCTTGAATTTCATTTTCTTCCCATGTTTTTACCTGTTTACAGGGAGTCGCTGACAGTGAATGAGCTTTGTGATATCAATTCTTTTTTTTCTAATTTTTTTTTTTTTTGTGAATAGGAAAGTCTTATGTAAAGCTGCAAGGCCATGGAAAGCACTGTTATGAATAATCTTTGGGAACCTTGGGGTTCAGTAACATCCCAAGCTTGAAGCTTCCGGGAGAAGATGAAACCATCCTCTCCTGGAATGACCACCACAATTATTAGTTTCTGCTCACCCTAAGGGGAGAACTCCACAACAGCCTTGAGCTCCTTGCGGACTTGCATTCCCTTGGGTGTCCTTGGCCCACAATAGCTGCGGATGATGAAAGAGATGGGAGAGGACTGAAGCAATTTTTCCTCATCTTCTACAGGAGCTGGATGCAAAGAGTTGACTGCATGTGTGGAGGATGTAGAGCACGTCAGGACCTGAACACTGGGAGGTGTTGAAGGAGCTCAGTGTGTCTGTGCCATGTGAGCTAGGCTTCACTTGCTGAGGAAACTACTGTAGCAGAGAGCATAGGTGCTATTTTAGCTTCTGTGAGGTATACGATTTACCTGCCAAAACCTTTACTTTAAAAGTGAGCAATACATATCATTAGAGCACTTACGTGGTTTAACAATCAGCTAACTGACAAAACAGTCATCATCAGGGAATAATCATGTAATGATGCTCTTTCTAGGGGGTTCTATTCCTTTACTAGTTTGTATTATTCAACACTGATTTGGGAAAGACACCTAAAATAGTTAAGAAATTCAGAATTAACACAAAGATTGGAATAATGGTATGTAATGAGGATGGCAGATCATAGATACAGAACAACTAGGTTTGAATTGATGGTTAGATGTAAAGCATAAGTATAGAGACAAGGATCATCTAGATGTCTTTACTGAGGAGGTCTTTCCGTCTGCCATCCAGACCCAAAAGTAGAAGAAAGTAAAGTGTCTCACTCTAACAGTTTATGGTGCATTGCTGTGCCTGCTGGGGACTCGAGCATCTAGGAAGCTTGCTTTCCAGCTACTGCCACTCCATGTTTCCAACCTGAGAGCTCCCAGCTCCTCAGGGTCCTGAACTCACCCCAAATTGCAGGTATGGAAAGATTTTCCTCTGAGCTGTTTCCAGAGGAGCAGTATTCTCCTGCTCACAGGAGTTATCCATCTTCTCTCAGCACAGCCAAGCTAAATGAACTGACTTTATCCTAGTGAGGAATTCAGTTCTTGATTACAAAATTGGAAACACAGTGGGAGTCCTCTGATGCTGGTGGACTAAAATGTAGTCAGGCTGGCTCAGGGAGGTCTCTGACCTCCTTCACTGTCTGCAGAGAGAGGAGACCCTCCAGAAAGCATCCTGGCCAACCTTAGACATCAGTCTTAGGGTAGGATGGGCTGCTGTGGAAACACTTCTCTCTCCACTGACTATACAGAAGGAACCCAGACAGCTCAAATGAGACATGCAGCTTTTCAACAGTGAAAATGAATCCAGTTCAAATGGTGAAATCAATCTCACTCAAAAGTAAGGAGGTGAAATGGAGTGTGAGTTTGTTCACCCATGGCTGTGGCAGGAGATGATTTAGATGGGGATGAGGTGATCCCTGAGCCCTGGCCTCCTGCCAGGCTCTGTCTTTCCCTTTGCCTCTGTTTGAGATGGAGTCATTCTCCTTTCAGCTCTCTCCCTGTTTACCATATTTCTCAATATTTTATCAAACAGGGATTTAACACTGCAAGTCCCTCCATCCTTTGCTCTCTAGTCTGTAGGGCTTTTTCCTCCTCTTTTGTTTCAGGGAGTTTCAGGGAGCTCTGTTATGAAACACAAATACGACAAATGAGTGTTCGGTCTTCTGTGGATCTGATGCTTTACCCTGCTACATGATTAGTGCCCTCCCTTTTGCATTAACCAGCCTTTTCTAAGACTCAAAACATTCCAGGACTGCTAAAAAACTTTGTCAGTTTTGTAAGCAGAAAAAGCATAAACTGCTCATTAGCTCTTTCATGGAAGGTCACACATGAAATAATATTAATATTAGGGTTATCACACCAGACAAGCTGAGAGAGGTGATGCTGCTGCAGCTCCATGCTCCAGCGCCAACCATCAGCAAGGCTCAGCATGGATTCCCAGTAGGCACATGAACATAAACATGTGTATAGCACATATATACACACACATATATATAAACATGTACATATTCCCCTGGATCCCAGTTTTTGGCACCTGGACATATGCAACCCTGAGGCCACAGCCTCACACCAGTTGCTAGTACAGCCTTCACTTCTCAAAATAAAGACCCTAACCCAGGAAATGAGTTAGAAATGGCATTTGATACAAAGGACAGACTGCACTGATCAGTTGCAGGACATGGCCAGACAAGCATACAGACCAGCCCTCTGTTTATTCACAACTGGGCCTTTTTATCCCCTTATTCCTCTGTTTCCCCAGAATTTTCCTCCCCAAATCACCTAGATAACCTTTTTCCCCACCTTTGGTTCCTCCCTAAATGCTGCATAATTAGTTGTCTGTTCAAATGCTCTTCTCCTTCATACCATGGTGCATCCCACCCCTCAGTCCCAAAGGTGCTTTGGCATTGACTTATTGTGGTGGGTTTCGTGCCTGGACCAAAGGGCTGAGACAGCCCTGTGAGGGGCCCAGGGATGGTGTCCCTTCCCCTGAGCCCATCATTTATGTTCCTGTCTGCCTTCGTCCCCCTGTGCTCCTCTGGGTTTGTGGAGATGAGCCTCATGGGCTAATGGCTCCTGTGATGGCCTGGGAGCAGCTGGGGGTGTTATTGGTGTTATTTGGGCTCCCTCCCCACCCCCGCTTTGTCTCTCTGTGCCCTTTTCTGGGGATGCAGATGAGTTTTTTTATCACCTAAGCCAAAGACTGCCATGAAGTGTAATCTTGGCATCCAAGTACATTTTCCCTTCCACCCTCAGCCACCTTCTGTCAGTTTTTTAATGATGCTCCTTTTAGATGATGCGGCTCCCTTTACCCTGCTGTAAAAATGGAACTTTTTTGCCTTTGCTCCTCACAGAACCACACATCCATTCTGTGCAAGTCTCATTGGATACCTTACAACAGATTTTTCTGCTGGTTGTGACCTGCTTAACCTTTAATTCCTCCTTTTAAATCTTTTAACCTTTTTTCCAGCTCCAATACAGTTGTGAAAGATGGTAAGGAAGGTGGAAATTGGGCCCTCCATGCCCTTTGAATTCACCTTCTCTGCAGAAGGAATGTGGAGGTACAGCTGATCTGGTAGGGCTTCTTATGGGAGTCATTATTGTTGTTCGGCTAGAAAAGATGAGGAAGCTGAAGCAATTCATATGTAAGGAGGCAATCTATTTTTATACAAAAATATCTATTACTGTGTGCTTAAACTAACCCCTTATCATTTATGTTCTCTTAAATGAAGGAGATCAGTTCTGGGAGAAAAAGGCAGGCAGAAACACTGGAAGGTTTGAGGTCTGGAAGGGCGAATCTTGTTCTTAGATTTCTGAAATGGGTATCTGCAGAGCAAGGTCTGAGAAATGAAGCAGGGCTGGTAAAAGCAGCTTGGTGCAGCCATTTGGTTTTCGTACATCAGTGCAAACTGGAAAGGCTTCAGGACTGCTCAGCCTCCTGCAGCTCATCCTAGGGAGGGCATTTAAAAGTGTCTTCCCAGCAGCAGGTCTGGAGGGTGCCCACGGGGAAGGGCCCAGGGGCAACATAGCATGGTCAGGAGTGTGTCATGTCTCTAGCGATGCTCCTGCCCATTGCCCAGGGGCTTTTCTCACTGGCAGGGGATCCAGCAGGCAGAAACTTGCCCTCTGCATATGTCTGCCACCGATGGGCTGGTCCTCTACAGATACAGGACCTTGGGGTTCCTGCCTCTGAGCCATAAATACCTGGCTCTTCCACCCACGCTTGTCTTCTCCTTTCTTTACCTTCGCCTACCTCTTACCTGACCTTGCTGCTTTTATTTCTGCAGTAGCTGATTTAAATGTTAATAATTCCAAGTGGCAAACAGTCACTGGCCCATATCCAAAGACTTGCTGCTTATTTAAAGTGTCAGGGTGAAACAGTACCAGGGAAACCAGGCAGTGATGTGATCCCATCTTTAACAATTCCACAACCTGATACATTCCCACAGAGATATCACTATCTCTTTCCACATCATTTGGCTGAAATGTAAGCAGCCCAGCATATAATAGTGTACCTACCTGAATGATGTGTTTAATAGGAAGTGTGCAGCCAGGAGACAAAAAACAACCATTGACTCTATAAATTATTAAATTTAAAAATGGAACAAGGTATCTTTGGCCAGAAATAAGCAAAGTGCCTTTTTACAAGCTTTCTGCTGGAATCTCCTGGTGTGCTCACAACTCACTGACACCCTGCCTTGAATTGTTGCTTCAATTCCTGTTTGGGTTGTCACGACTCCCAATTATTTTAAAAAAAGGACTGAAAATAGATTTATATTTCCCAGATTTTATTAGACATTAAAAAAAAAAAAAAGCCTGAGCTGCAGCAGTTAAATAATTTATGACCTTTGCTGGAAGGGTAAGAAGACCTACAATAGAAATAAAATACATGGATTGGAAAGAAAGGGTTTGGATCTTATTGTTTTTCCTGCCCACTGGTTTTACTGAATGCAATTTTAAGATATATCTTCAACAAAGAAGTTTCTTCCCCGTCACACAGCTACTTATTATTATCAAATTCTAACCACCAATTCATAAAAGACCCGTCTCAATGGAGTTGATCTCTGCTTTGATTTCATGGTGATAAAGCAAAGCTAAGAAGCAGGCAGTGAGTGTACTTTCTTGCATGAAGAGGTATTTATTGTAGGTAGTGTACTTAAGCATTAAGCAATGATGTTTCCTTTTCATGCAACTTTGAAAATCAATATGTTCCCCTCCAGTTCCTCCGATACTGTCATTAGCTATCCCTCAGAAAAGGGACTCTTAAACAGCCTTTATGCATTGCTTTGCTTTAGCAGACCTGAGTGTCTCATATACCCTAGTCTCACTGCTGATCCATGGAGGATTGCAGTGAGGAAGTGAGTTGTTTTGGACATCTGCAGTAAGTGTCAGGGGAACTCTTCAACCTGGCCTAAGACTCTTTCAGCGGCTGAATTCCCAAGTATAATACAAGTTTAGCACCTGACTGGTACTATTAAGATCTGAAGATCAACGCCCAGCCCACAGATACCCACACAGAAGTTTTATTCCTGCTGTAGTTGCAAAGGCACAAGTACAACTAAGAGAGCACAGATATATCTGGTCGGTTATTCTGCCAGACATGGTGGACAGCACCATGTGGAATAAATGTCCATAATAAACAAATGTTCAATAGTATGCCACAAAGCTACATTTTTCCTCCCCATAGGCTTTAGTGCCTGATTTAATTTGCGAACAGGAATAATTTATTCCTCCCAAATACATATTCAATCTCTCATTCTTGTTAACACCTCTCCTTTTCTATCTCTCCTTGATAAGTTCTCAGTCTCTGACATCTTTTATAGCAATGAGTTCCAGAGTTAATTATCTATTGGAGAAACCAATTACAATAAACCAAACACAAACCAGTCCTTGCTTCTGCCCTGTCTTGTTCATTAGTCTTCAATCTGATACGTGTCAATAAAGTCTCATTCTGTACAAGCCGGAGTAAAGATTCCGAGTACACCCAATTGTCCTCCAGTTTGCTTTGTGCGATGTTCCCTGATTTCATCTCCCTCTAGACATGTCATGAAAACCTTGTTGCTGTTTTCCAAGTCTCTAATCATTGTTAGTTGCTCCTACAGCCTCCTCTATTTTTACCCTATCTTTTATAACGTCGCTTTCAAGCAGAGTTCAAGATAAGGTCACTTTCCTTGCAGATGCATTGTCATTGTTAAAGTAGTATTTTCTTAAAGGTTTGGGTTGTTTTTTCTCCCCCACAACTTCCTATGACACTAAAATGATGCACAGATCATAGTGTCAAAGACTTACAGGAGCCTCAGGAGATCATTTGATCTACCACTTGAACTGAAGGACAGCCAGGAATCAGCCCTTAATAGATGTTTTAGTATGGCTCTCTCCTGCAATTGTGCCAATATAATTGTCCCTAGCCTGTTCCTGTCTGTTGATGGGCAGTAGGTTTTTCTTACTATATCACTGAACCATTTTTCAGGCAAAACCAGATGTTCATTTTTTGCTCCTTCAGCCTGTACAAGTTGGACAGCAAGCTGCTATTGCTCTCACAACAGAAGACTGTTGTGTGTCTTCTCTCTTTTCCCTCTTTTCCCCCTTTTTTTCCTCTCTTTTCCCCTCTTTTCTAGAAAAGAAAATTTATCAATTCCTTCAATTTACAGATTTATCCACATGTGACCTTTTTTGCTGGTTTCCCTCCAAGCTACCAGCACGGTTATTAATGTCCGTTGACAGGACATTAATAGCACTTAGCTAATAACCTCCCAGCTCTAACTGCCTTCTGCTACTACATCCCGCAATCAGGTTTAGGTTTCTGGCCAAGGCATTGCACCACTGGCTCATACAGAGTTTGTGGTAGACTTTGAGCTTAGGTTGTGCTGTGTCATTGCTAACAAGATATTCCCCATATTGTATCTGTACATCTAATTTCTCCTTTGTCAAAACGCATGTGCATGAAACTTGGCTTCAGTAATGGAGTTTTTTGCTTCTATGTTCCTGGCAGCTCATTTGTTTCTTGCCACTGCAGATTGCTCCCCCCCTCCCTCCCCCCCTCCCCCCGATATACTAATATGACTGCTTGTGGGGTTGTGCTGTGAACCAGAGCAGAGAACTGAACCAGGTTAGATATAACACTTTATAAATAAGGAAGATGTATTTTTATTCCGTGTTGTCTCAGGGAGCTGTTTTGCAATGCAGCCCCACAGTTGATCATCACACCTAAAAGGGCAACAAACTTTGACTAAGGTAGAAATGAGCAGGTTGGAGGTGGGGAGGGGGATAGAAAATTCTTAGACCAGCTTTGATGGTAAGGATAACCTCACCTGCCTAAATCCAAGACTGAGCTGTTTGCATTTGTCTCTGTTGAACTTGAATATGTTTATTTAGGGTCATGCTTCAAATTCATCGTGTTCAGTTCTGATCCCATCCTCCACAGTACTTTGAAATTGTCCCAGTGTTTGTGTCTCAGAACCCACCCTGCTCCAATTCCTGTTTGTTGCCTCCTCTCTGAACTGTTGAGGATGCTGTGAGTGAACTCCATGGAAAGCTGAGAGCACACCAGAGGTCACAGCCCTAGAAAGAGTTGTGCAGTTCATATTTTTGTACTGTGAAATGTTTGGTGTATTTATAAAGCTCACAAGGTGTTAAGGTTACAGTCATCTGCCAAAGCAGGCAGGGAACACTTCATACTGAAATGTAAGGGCTTCCTGCCAAAACTATGGGTAGAAGCGGTATCTTGATGTGACAGAGATGCCCCAAGAAGATGTAGGACACAAGGGCTGAGGCAATGGCATCAGTGGAGGTCTGGAAGAAACATGTCAGGCATGGTTCTTCATACTTTGGGGAACGATTCACATACAACTCCTCCAGCTCATACCCAGTCCTATTTTTCTAGAAAATACATTTTCTCTTAAGAGCAGAGGAGTAAAACATAATGGAGTATCTAAGGAAAGGAAAGAGTGTAATCGTGGGGATGGGCCAGTTGGACACTATTGCCATGTAAGAGTTCCCTACAGTGTTAAACACCACTGTTCATTGTAAGTGAGCTGGAAAAAAATAGATGTTTCCCTTGTAGGTCAATACAAATTAAATCGTTTTGTGCTTTATTTCACTACTCATCTTTCCTGTTTCCAAATTCAGTAAATATTCCTCTGAACCTTGGCCTGACATTAGATACATTTGCTGTGTTTGAAGTCTGTTAGCCTGGTGAGGCTGCTACTGCTGAAACAGGAGCCTGGAAAGGCTGCAAAAGGCATAGGCACTCCAGAGATGGCCACAAGAAAGGGGTCAGGGAGCTACAGGGAGAAGAGGTGTGTTTTGCCAATCTGTAGAAGGTCAGTACAAGGTCTGGGTTGATAACTGCCAGGGCTGGGGAGGGCATGAGCACCAATCAACTCTGCTTCAGGTGAGCACCAAGGGTCCATCTCACCTGTCAAGTCACTGCCTGAGCTGCCAGAATGTTGTGCAAGTCTTAGTGTAAGAGCAATAAGAGAAAATACTGAGCAGGCTGCAGCACAAGGCAGAGCTCTAGTTGGAAAAGCTCCAAAGTGGGCTGTGAACCACCCAGGGCTAATGCCCAAGTAATTTTTTTGGGGCAGACCATATTTCCCAAGTACACTTGCAAGACTGCCATTGGGACTATGTTATAAGCCTTCACAGAGCCAAGATATATCACATCTACTACTTTCCATATCCACTAGACCCATTACACTGACAAGGAGAAGAGATCAGATTGCTTCAACATGAATTGTTTATGTCAAATCCATGTAGGCTCTTACGTTATTACCTCATTATCCCCCAGGTTCTTATGAAGGGCTGCTTAACTGCTTGTTCCAGTGTTTTTCCAGGCATTGGGGTTAGGATGACCTGTCTGTATTTCACCAAGTTTCTCAGTTACTCCTGTTGAATGGCAGATGTTATACATACTCCTTCTTAAGTCTTCTAGGATGTCATTCTTCCTCAATGTGCTCTCACATGGAGGTAAAGGTGAATGACCCTGTGACTGCTGAGCATACTCCTGTCAGCAGTCTGGACTAAACTCCTGTTTTCTTTCTTCCTCTTTAAAAGCTAATTGCATTAATAATTGGTAAAAACCATCCGTTTTATTTTGAAGTGAGGGATGCACTGAATACTGAAGCTTTCTTCATATCATCTATTATTTACTCTGTGTGGAATTATCCAAGGATTTATTTCGTTTGTCTTATCCTTAAATATTTATTTTCTTGCTACTTTTTTGTCCCTTACTATATTATAATTCATTCTCTTCTCTTGCATACTGGCCTTCTGCTAATACATTTTCACAGTTAGTTTCCAGTCATGATATATTTCGTTTTATGTTTCCAAGTCACTTAAAATTACCCAATGCAGCCACACGTTTTGTCTATTACTTTTTTTCTTTTTCTCCTGCATTAGGGCTATTTTTCAGTCTTTTTTCTCTAAGTACCTGTTCTGTAAGTTCTCCTTCATGCCTGTTTTTGCTTCTACTCTTTTGCCATGAAATTATATTTGCCAAATTTCTTGACCTGACTTCCTTGGAGTTTCCATTCCTAAATGCCTTTGAAAGGGTTAAGCATAGTGTTTATATTTACTATATAACATATAATTCCCTATGGTGAGACCCTAAATCATCCAGAAGAATCTAAAATGTCATATGTGAAGGTTATTTGAAAACAACTTAAAATGACAAACAGTTTTAAAGAGTAACATACACCGTGATGGAAGTAAAGGGCCTGGCAAACAAAGCTACCCCTTGCACTGTGCATTGCAGGTGGGTCCTTCCTAGAGCCCACTTCCTATCACTCCAGGAACAGCTTCTCCAACTGAAACAGTCACAGTTCCCACTGAGCCCCTGTGAGAAGTCATCTCCTTTTCACCAGCTCTGAGGTGCTGTGTGTTTGGTCCTGCAGGATGCGATGTGAATACACAGATCCTCTCAACACCCCCATGCTGCAGAATTCTCCTGAGGAGGTTACAAGCATGCCAGTGGCTTCTATTAGGTTATATTTATCAAAACCAATGTATTTGCTGTTGCTAAACTGGATCCTGTATGAGCTACACAAAGAGCACTGGGCTGGAAATGACTAAATATTGCAACTGGAATGCCTGGAGATCTTGGGAAACTGCCTTCCTTTGCCCCGTTCTTTCTTTGCCAGGTGCTCTGTGATCTGCATATGAGCAGTACCAAAGCTCATCACCTTCCTGAAAGTGGGACTTACGGGGAACTGTTTCTTTTCAATGGTCTAGGGTAATGGCTTCAGCAAACCTCTCAATATTTGGTTACATATAGTCCTGATGTATCAGTAAACTTGACTTACATGTGTTTGAACTGGACTCCTGCTTGCCAAAGTGCTATCTGGGCTCCTGATCTTCATGGCCTCAATGATTTTGTGCCATCAGCCCATTTCTGGTGGTCACTTCCAGTCACCCAAGTAGCAAAGCTAGCTATTACCTAATACATGCCTTTGTTTGGAGTTCATATGAAAGCAGAGGGTGCAGCATCCATTGTTAATAAATGTGAGAAACAAAGGTAGAACAGGTCAATCACCTGTGAGTATTTTATAAAATTATTCCATGGAATCTATTTATAAGTGCAAAGTTTGCTATGTAAATCGTTGTGCTGTTTCATGATCTGGGAAAGAACAAACTGACATTTCAAGACTCTCCATCTAGAAACCGTGAGTGCAGATTGTGATGAACAGGTAGGCAGGAACTGGGGAACGTGGAAAATACTAATTCCGAAAAGGACTCAAGAGTCTGATGGAAACATACTGAATGTGAAGCTCCAATGCAATACAAACACAGCATCTACCCAGAATGTGGATTTATTCTGGAGATATGTTACTATCTCAGTGAGTAATTGGAGAAACAGTTGCTGAAAGGTATACTTTATCTTCTGCGCAGGCTGCCTGTGTGGCTTACATGCTAGAGCTGGTTTTGAGTAGACATCTTTCAATGATCTCTAGGTTCAAATTTTGCAGCTTTATGTCCATACCTAATAATTTTTCTTGGTTATGCACATCCAGACAGTAGGTGATATCCTCGTGTTAAAAATCAGCTTTTCTCTCAGTTTTATCTCTAAATAGCTGTTAAGCCAGCCTAGTAGCCCCTTAAAGTAGTAAAGAGATCAAATATGTACAAAGTAGTTTAATGTAACAATCTCTCCTGAAAGGAAGAAAAAAACCCCTAGTATGCGACTCTAGCAGTTTCTGTGAAATTATGATGGACAATTACTTCCCTGTAGCATTCTCAGACTTTGTGTTTGAATGGTTTTCCTGGACACAAGGCACGAGCACAGGATGCTCCTGCTTGGAGCAGTAGCTACTGCAGATGGTAAAGGGGATAAAAAGATAGGAAGATTAGGGATACCTCTCCAATACGTCCTTGTAGACTCGAGTGATTTGCAACACTTAAGGGACAGAATGGTTTAATTGTATTTAATGGTTTTGGATAGCTTTTTCATCCATGGCTTTGCTTATTTTTTTGACTATTCATATTGAATTTTAGCCTCTGCATCATTCGGTGATGGAGGATCCACAGCTTATCTCCTGATGGTTTTGAGTCTGCCACCAGTATCACAGCCTGATGCCCCTTTTTTCTCGTACAGAAGAGCTCTCCATTTATCCTCTCCAGTCCACTCCCAAATCTGCATTATTTACCCCTCATATTTTTTTTTCTAAATGAAGGGATCTACTGTACTGTTTATTTCCAGACTCCTGACCACACATTACCTTCTCTGAACCTTTTTCAGCATTACGCTAGCCTTTCTGAGGGGATGACTCGGTGTTCAGGATGAAGATACACCAGGGATTTATACAGTGGCATGACTCTGGTTTCGGTTTTGCATCTTTTCCTTTCTTAGTACCTTCCAGCATCAATTTCCTTTTTCTCTGATTGAGTTATTTCCATAGGACCGTCTGTTATAAAACCATAAATCTCTTTCCATCCACTGACTTCAAGAACTCTTTCCTGAGCAGTAATAGCTAGCTCAGAACCTATCATTATGGATGTAAATGTAGGGCTCTTTTCCCTAAGTTACATAATTCTATGTTTACCTATGCCAAATTTCAACTGTCATTTTCTTATCTAGTCAGTGTTGGCAGATTTATCTGTGATGTTTTGCAGTCACCCCTCTTTTCAATCCTTAATCACTTAATGTTGTCAGCACTATCATCACACTATTCATGCTCCTTTCAGATCATATACAAGTACCCTGAGCCACTGCTGACCTCCCACTATTGATATGTTATATTCCCATCTTTTAAGCAGCTATCTATTTATGCCAGGACACATTTTATTCCAAGGTGGCTGCACTGCTTCAGCTGTCTCTGCTGAGGATCCCTCTTGGAAGGGCTGTGGAAGTCCAAGGAAAGTGTTAGTAGGTCTTCGTCACTCCTACATTTGTTTTTTTTTGAGGTGTTTGGTTTTGTTTTCTTCTGTTTTAAATCCTTATCAATAATCAAGGTGTACTTTTTTCTTTGCTGTTTCTTCCACACTATAATTACCTGTAGGTCCATTTATCCCATTCCTTAGAATAGTTTCAGCTGGACACTTCTTTAGGAGCTGGATCGTATTTTCTGCTTTCCAGTTCGCTGTTACTGAGCAAATTTTAAAGGCATAAGTTATACATTCCTATTGATTGCTCAGCTTTCAGCCTTGGTTTCCTCTTGAAGTTGTGGGTTGAAAAAGGATTTAACCCTAGGCTTTAGATGTTGATACACTGTCATCTGGAGTCTGTTCACATTCCAAGGGTGCTGCAGCATAATTTGACTTCCCCATAGGCAGACCAAATACTGCTCTTTGCATTTCCTATATCTGACATTGTTCTTTCACAGCCTGTTCTACAGGACTATTTAGTTCGTGGATTCAGATTTCTTTAAATAATAATCCTATATAAAGTATAAGTCTTCCTGTGCTTAATTTGTGCTCCTACAGTCATTCTAAGATAGCAAGTATACAATGCGTGCAATATTGTCAGGTATAAACCAGCCTACAGCAACCTTTAATTGAAACTTTCTTCTAGTATGCATATAGGCATATAGTCCCTGAGTTAGGGTGTGGAGTTGGTTGTGTGGGTTTTGTTTTCCTTTCTTTCTTTAATGAAAGCACTGATCCTAGCTGTGCCTTTTCTTTGTCTTTTACACAGCTATGGGGTTTGGTTTGCTTGCTTGGGTTTGGGTTTTCTTGTTTTGTTTTTCATTAATTATTTCTACGTTTTCATTTACTCTTTTTTTTTCTTTATTTCTAGGGAATCCTGTCCTCCTATATGAAGATACAGTGCTTGCACTAGGGCAGAGGAAAAAAACCCAATATTATCTCCTTCAGGTAGCTCACAGACACCTGTGTTAGGAATGCTGTATGAACTGAATATTATGAGCCTGTGTTTAATAGAAAATTTTTTCTCTTAAATCTAGGGCTGTAACTTGGATATCACATTCATGTGCACACCCTGGGTCTAGTCGTGCTGAAGATGATGTGAGAGTCACTATGTGCAGCTGCCTTTTGGTACTTTCAAGAGATGTACTTTTTTACTGTGCAGAATATCTATATTTAGCTCTTTTTGAGCTACTCACCATCTGATAACCAGATTTCCCTTTTTCAGTTAAGTGTACACTTCTAAACAAATCTTGAGCTTTTGATCTTACAAAATGAAAAGTAGTTCATCTTCACTTTTGTAGCTTACTTGCCTGATAAAATGAGAACTTCTGTGAGTCTCTCCCAGTTGTCTCTTCAGTACTGGAACACTCCAGCCCTTCATCTATTGAGCTGCTCTCTCTCTCCTTTCAGAACCATTTCTTCCACTTATTTCCTTCAGAATGCAGTCACCCATTTCAGTATTACATCTGCTTGGTGCTATGTAGTGTTCCTGGACAGTGATTAATGACCACTCTGAGTCTGAGCTTATTAGGGTGAAAAACTTTTAACTTAATGAATATTATTGGAAAGATATCAGGAGCAGAGGATCTACCCATCTCATGAACCGAGTTGCTACATCAGCTTATTCGAAGAGGACATTTCCAAGACTGAAAAGACTACTTTTTTATATAGCATTCTGCTCACCTCTTCTCATCTGCCTGAAAGCTTCTACTGTGGAAGACACAAGCCAAAAATCATGGAGGTTTGTGCTAGTCTTATGCCTCAGGTCCCTACAGAGGGACTAATGTGGCACATTGATAGGAACGTCTTATTTGTTCCCATCCTCTCATATACACGACGTCTGGACCTACACAAATGCATCAGTTTTAATGCTGATAGAGTTCTCTTTGATTATGATGGACAGTAAAACTTTCCCTGGCCTTTCTGGGTAGCTGTTGGTGCTTTGACACACAAATAATTAAGACAAAAGTGATATTTATAGGCTTGATTGAGCATAAAGTTGCAGGAAGATTGTCTGATAAATTAATATTGTGTGTATGCATCAGTAAGGGTAAATTGAAAAGCTGTTCAAGGGGTCCTGCCTGTCAGGGACACAGGCCTGGCATAACCATCATAGTCACCTACCTCTTGGCCACCAGTGAGCCGGCGGGAGTGCCGTATACCACCCTTTGCTAGATCACCTAGAAAAGGTTAACAATTAGTTGTCACTGTGACAAAATGCAATATCTAGCTGTTGAATATAGGACAATGCAGTTATATGTCCCAAATGTAATGAATCAGTATAGAGCCAGGATGTCTGCTAGGTGAAGTACTGCATGGTTTTCAAAGGGAGAATCAAACTTTGATAGTGATTTTTCTGCCATGATTATGTGGGATATGGTGCAATGATGCAAAAGAGAAACTGTCCTGCTTCGGCCTTTAGCTATTTCTTACCTGGAAAGGGGCTATGGAGGATCTTCTCTAAAAAGAACTTTTCACCAAAGTCCTGCATTTGACCCTGGGCCTGATAGACTTAGTCTGTTCCTACTTCCTCTGGGGTTCTCTGAAGAGTATGTTAGCGAGGAAGGAACAGACTAGCACTTGCTGCCCCCTAAGACAATGTTTGGGCTAATTGATGTTTAAGGAAATTCTTTCCATTTTAGCCATGGGATTAATTTTTGGTTAAGATTACTGAATAAATGGATACAGAAGAGCCTGTGTGGTATTCAGAAGATTCTAAATGAAGAAAGCAGTTCATTTCATTATTGATAACAAAGTCATCTTCCTCAGAATAGCAAATGAGGTAAGATTGGCACTTTGAGATAAGGCCCTGATTATTGTCTGTGGATTCTATTACATTCTATTATTTCTCCAAGATAAAACTTTAAATCACCCTTCTTAAATGCAGACATTTGGTGGTTATTCCTTCCACAGAACAATTTTATGTTATATTTCTAGCTTTTCCATTCTTATTTATTTTTATATTGTGTTTTAATGAATACAGTACAGAAGCTAAATTCTTTAGCTAAGCATTGTGGTCTAACAAACTGTTGAAAGAACTTAAGGTAATGAGTAGATATTAAATAGAACTAAGACAATTCATAATCCATTGTTACTGATATCTATACCAGTGGCTGCTGGTGAGGAAGGAGGTAGAAGAGGGTGGTATTGGTCAGCCAAGTGGGCAAGCAATGTGGGAGGACTGAGTGGATCTAACAGGAGAGCTGGCATTTGCTTTCGGATGGCTGCAGCTGCTCTGCTCCTGGAAGATTTAGACTAAGGTCTTATCACACTGGGAGAAAGAAAATGCAGGGAAGGTAAAGTCACAGCGGCAGGAAATAGAAATGAAATTAGAGGGAGTCAAGAACAGAGTTTATGGGAAGCAACTGGAATGAAGAGGAAATCCAGGAAAACCAGAAAAGCTGAGGAAAGGGGAGGGGTGAAGAGAAGATATCCCATGAAGACTTGGCAGCTCTACCTCGTACTGGAGGAGGGAGCAACAGGAAACTGGAAAGCCAGGGGTGAACTTTACTGGAGCTGCACCATGGGGAAAGAGCAGATGCTTTGTGGGGTGGAGAATTGGAAAGCAGCAGCAGAGGGTTTGGGGTTTGAGGAAGGTTAGGGTGAAATGTGAAGGAGGCTCGGTGTCAGATTCAAACCGGCCGTCAACGGCCACTCTCGATCAGTTGCTGAGGTGAGTAGCTTGAGAGAGGACGCCTGCAACACCGGAGCGGAGAGGGGAGAGATCAGCGTCCGGGAGCCTCACCTCAGAGCGACAAGAGCCACCGAGGAGGGAGCCTCAAGTCCTCAACAGGACTTGCCCAGGACGCGGAAGCTCAGCTCCCGCGAGGGGCTGACTCACAGGGGGCGGAGCCAGGAGGAGTGGCACCAGCTGGGAGTGGCTAAAAAACCTTCCCAGGGAGCGCGGCGAGCAGAGCCGGCAAACAGAGAGCGTCGAGGCAGGGGGTCGAGGGTCGAGGCAGGGGGCCGAGGCAGTTTGCGCGGCAGTTCGCGCGGGCAGGCGAGCGCGCAGGGAAGCGTTCCAGCCGCCTCATCGAGAGGACTCGCCTGGAGTACAGGAGGGGGAAGGAGTGCTGAGGGACGTAGACGGATTGATTGACCAGATAGATCATGGTTACAACACGATCGAAAGCTGTAGTGAGCACTAATGTGGGTATCCAGACTGAGCCTTCCTGCAGACATGCAGCTGTGCAGGTCTCTGGCTGCAGCGAATGCCTGAGCCTGGCACTTGTATTGGAGGGAGCCAGTGACACTGCTTGTGTTCGCTGTGAGCAAATAAATGACCTGCTCAGGCAGGTGGCTGAACTGAGGGAGGAGGTAGAAAGGTTGAGAGCCATTAGAGAGTGTGAAAGTGAAATAGATTGGTGGAACCACACCCTAAGGCAAGGGCAGAGGGAAGTGGTTCAACAACTTATGGATCCCCTTCCCTCCTACTATCAGACAGAAGGAGAGAGCTTAATGGACAAGGATGGATGGAGGGAGGTTCCTCCTCAGAGAGGTAAGCGAAAACCCTCACAATCCCTTCCTCCCTCCCAGTTGCCCTTGAATAACAGGTACGAGGTCTTGGAAATTCAGGGCCAGGTGAATGGAGATGGAGAGGCAAATCTATCTAGTGAGTCACCCAGGGCTAGTCACTCACCCACATACCTCAGAACTTCCCCAACCAAGAAGAAAAGAAGAGTAATTGTGGTGGGTGACTCCCTTCTGAGGGGAACAGAAGGGCCCATTTGTCGACCGGATCCACCCCACAGGGAGGTCTGCTGCCTGCCTGGGGCTCGGATTAGAGATGTTAAAAAGAAGCTCTCTGAACTGGTGCAGCCGTCTGACTACTATCCGCTGCTGGTTTTTCAGGTTGGCAGTGACGAAATTATTACGAGGAACGTAAGGGCAATGAAGAGAGACTTCAGGGCCCTGGGACGGCTGGTTAAAGGGTCTGGAGCGCAAGTGGTGTTTGCCTCCATACCTGTTGCAAGCGAGGGTGAAGGGATATATAAGAAGACTCTGCAGGTTAATGTATGGCTACGTGACTGGTGCCAAAGGCAGGGGTTTGGGTTTTTCAGTCACGGGCTGCTGTATGGGACACCTGGTTTGCTGGTGACAGGCGGGATACACCAGTCCCAGAGAAGAAAAAGGGTTTTGGGGCAGGAGGTAGCAGGGCTTATTGACAGGGCTTTAAACTAGTTATGAAGGGGGGAGGGGATTTAACTGGGCCTGTTGGGAACAAGCCCAAGAGGAACATGCTAGGGATTGAAGGATGGCGGGCTAAGGAGGACTATCAATCTCTTGTTTCACTTGTGGGAAAGGATAGCTTTTTAGACCCTGTCCCGCAGGGGAAAAAGGGTACTAGGACTGGCTCCCTGAAATGCCTGTACACCAATGCACGCAGCATGGGGAATAAACAGGAGGAGTTAGAAGTCTGTGTGCGGGCTAAAGGTTATGATCTAGTGGCAATTACAGAGACATGGTGGGACAGTTCACATGACTGGAATGTGGTCATGGATGGCTATGTCCTTTTTAGGAAAGATAGGTCAGCGAAGCGAGGTGGTGGAGTTGCTCTTTACGTGAGAGAGCAACTAGAATGTATTGAGTTCTGTCCGGGGTCGGATGAGGAGCAAGTGGAATGTCTGTGGGTACGAATCAAGGGGCTGACTGGCACGGGTGATACAGTTGTGGGGGTCTATTACAGACCTCCTGATCAGGACGAAGGAGTTGATGAGGCTTTCTACAGGCAACTGGAAGTAGCCTCGCGACTACATGCCTTAGTCGTCGTGGGGGACTTTAATTACCCCGATATTTGCTGGAAGACTCACACAGCCAGTCATTCACAGTCTAGGAGGTTCCTCGAGTGCATTGATGATAATTTCTTAATGCAAATGGTTGACGTACCAACTAGGAGAGCAGCGCTGCTAGATTTAGTACTCGCCAACAAGGAGGGTTTGGTCGAAGTGGTGACGGTCAATGGCAGCCTTGGCTGCAGTGACCATGAGATGGTGGAGTTTAGGATCCTGTGTGGGAGGAATAGAATACCTAGCAAAGCCACAGTTCTGGATTTCCGAAGGGCCAACTTTGGCCTCTTCAGTCAACTGCTAAGGGAAGTCTCATGGGAAAGTGTACTAGGCGGTAAAGGGGCTCAAGATAGTTGGTCAGCATTCAAGGACCGCTTCTTCCAAGCTCAGGATCGGAGCATCCCAATTAGTAGGAAATCAAGTAAGGGATCTAGGAGACCGGCGTGGTTAAACAAGGAGCTGCTGGGCAAACTCAAGTGGAAAAGGAGAATCTATGGATTATGTAAGGAGGGGCTGGCCACTTGGGAGGAATATAGGACAGTTGTTAGAGGATGTAGGGAGGCAATTAGGACAGCTAAGGCCTCCTTGGAACTCAATCTTGCTAGTCGGGTTAAAGACAATAGAAAGGGCTTCTTCAAATACATAGCAAATAAAACTAACACAAGAGGCAATATAGGCCCACTGCTGAACGAAGTGGGTGCCCTGGAGACAGAGGATATAAAGAAGGCAGAGGTGCTGAATGCCTTCTTTGCCTCTGTCTTTACTCCTGCAGACTCTCCCCAAGGGCCCCGGATTTCTATCGCCCCAGAAGGAGTCAGGACAAAGGAGGAGTTTGCTTTGGTAGATGAGGATTGGGTTAGGGATCAGCTATGCAATCTGGACATCTGTAAATCGATGGGTCCGGATGGAATGCACCCACGGGTGCTGAGGGAGCTGGCGGAGGTCATTGCTAGGCCACTCTCCATCATCTTTGGTAAGTCGTGGGAAACGGGCGAGGTGCCTGAGGATTGGCGGATGGCAAAGGTCACACCAGTCTATAAGAAGGGCAAGAAGGAGGACCCGGGTAATTACAGACCGGTCAGCCTTACCTCCATCCCTGGAAAGGTGATGGAACAACTTATTCTTGACTCCATCACTAGGCATATCAAGGATGAGGGGGTCATTAAGAACAGCCAACATGGTTTTATGAGGGGGAAGTCATGTATGACCAACCTTATAGCCTTCTATGAGGAAGTGACTAGGTGGAGGGATGATGGTAGAGCGGTAGATGAAGTTTTTCTTGATTTCAGTAAGGCATTTGATACTGTCTCCCACAGCATCCTCATAGGTAAGCTAAGGAAGTGTGGGCTTGACGATCAAGTAGTGAGGTGGATCGAGAACTGGTTGAAAGGAAGAAGGCAGAGAGTTGTGGTCAATGGCGCAGAATCTAGCTGGAGGTCTGTGACTAGTGGAGTCCCTCAGGGGTCGGTGCTGGGACCGGTGCTGTTTAATATTTTCATCAATGACCTGGATGAGGGAACTGAGTGCACCCTCAGCAAGTTTGCTGATGACACAAAACTGGGAGGAGTGGCTGACACACCAGAGGACTGTGCTGCCATTCAGCGAGACCTGGACAGGCTGGAGAGTTGGGCGGGGAGAAACTTGATGAAATTTGACAGGGGCAAGTGTAGAGTCTTGCATCTGGGGAAGAACAACCCCATGTACCAGTACAGGTTGGGGGGTGACCTGCTGGAAAGTAGCGAAGGGGAAAGGGACCTGGGGGTCCTGGTGGATAGGAGGATGACCATGAGCCAGCAATGTACTCTTGCGGCCAGGAAGGCAAATGGCATCTTAGGGTGCATTAGAAAGGGAGTGGTTAGTAGGTCAAGAGAGGTTCTCCTCCCCCTCTACTCAGCCTTGGTGAGGCCGCATCTGGAATATTGCGTCCAGTTCTGGGCCCCTCTGTTCAAGAAGGACAGGGAATTGCTTGAAGGAGTCCAGCGCAGAGCCACAAAGATGATTAAGGGAGTGGAACATCTCCCTTATGAGGAGAGGCTGAGGGAGCTGGGTCTCTTTAGCTTGGAGAGGAGGAGACTGAGGGGTGACCTCATCAATGTTTACAAATATGTAAAGGGTAGGTGTCAGGATGATGGAGCTAGGCTTTTTTCAGTGATATCCAGTGATAGGACAAGGGGCAATGGGTGTAAACTGGAGCATAGGAAGTTCCATGTTAATATCAGGAAGAACTTCTTTACTGTAAGAGTGACAGAGCACTGGAACAGGTTGCCCAGGGGGGTTGTGGAGTCTCCTACACTGGAGATGTTCAAGGCCTGCCTGGACAAGTTCCTGTGTGATGTACTGTAGGTTACCCTGCTCTTGCGGGGGGGTTGGACTAGATGATCTTCTAAGCTCCCTTCCAACCCTTGGGATTCTGTGATTCTGTGATGGACCTAGTCTACCTCCTTGTAATGTTTTGTGAACCATCTTCATGATGGTAGTCCTCATGTCAGCATTAGTCTTTTAAAACACCCTGAACAAAAACTGTGTAGGTTGAATGACAGCAGCCTGCCCCCTCAAGTAACAGCTCCTTCTAATGTCATAGAAGAAAGGTCTTCCTACTATGGCAGAACCTCAGAGATAAACTGGATCACTGTGTCATATGAACACCCCAAGCGGCTCCTGTGTCTCCTTCATAACTTGCATAAGGTTTACCCTGCAACAGCTTGCATATGAACACAGCTGAATGCCTCCTAGATGAACTTCTCTAGCTCACTATATGAATGCCAATACCTCAATATTTGTGTTTATCCCACTAGTGGAACAGAGGCCTGGGATCCCTGGTGCCCTTTCTGGCTGTCAGATCCTTCCTTGTTCCCCCATGCCGCAGAAGGACAGACTGCATATAGTGTTGTTTATGCACTGCTAGCCAGGGGTTCCGAGGGGCTCAGTTAAATGGTGATTTATATAGAAGTGCATGAAGATCTCTTCAGATTTCAAACACCTCCTTAGCAAGTTTCTATTTGATTAGCAGCTGTTTAATAAGGTTTTTCTCATTGACAAATCCCCTTTTTGCTTAACCCACTCCTCCATGATCCACTTCAACCCATTTAGCCCTTGATCTATAACAAGCACTTTAAGCACTTTCAGCACTTTCTGGAAATAATTAATCCAATTTGGATTAGAGGGATTATAGATGGTCCTAGTCCTCACTTCATAACATTTCATTCTTACTTGGCACTTTGAATTTTACCCAGTATTATGAGGTACTGGAGGCAAATAGGAATGTCTCATTGTAAACGCTTGTATATGATTCAGTATGAGAATTACTGCTCCTGTTGCAGAATTAGAGACAGTGAGAAACTCTATTCCTTGCATGAACAGGATGGCATTCATTACACAAAAACTGTCCATACCAAAGGAGCAAATGGTGGAAATTTATGTTCAGAGGCTGCAGCATAAGAAAAAGAAAAAGCAAAAAAGAAGAGAGATGTGAACTTTAGGGAAAGCTTTATGGGTCACATTATCAAAAGTTACATTTCAGAAGAGCTGAATGAATGTTTCAAAGCTATGATCCCAGATCTGCACTTTAACTTTGAAATGCTGCTTCTCTTAAATCATAACTTATTTCATAACATTTGTGTAACTTCCTTCTCCTGCCTCCCAGGGCCTGGCTAACTTGCGTAAACATCCATAGTGCTGATGACCTGTGCAAGAAGAGAGCTTGCTATTCATGCTTTGCTTTCACTCCACCTGCACCAAAAATTAACTGACCCACAGGGGCCTTGCAGCCCACAACTCAAACATAATTCAACTTGCAGTACTTCTGAGCAAACCAGGGTACAAGAATGGCTCTTTGAGATAATGGCTCTTTGTGGGTCTTTGAGAAAGACCTACAGTGGTCTAAGAAGTGGTCTGATGAAGGAACCAGATGATACTGCAGAAGGTCTAGTTTATAAAAAGCCTTATTCTTGCAAATACTTACACTGGAGTGAGGTGGATAGAACACAGACCTGCCTGAATTCCTGCATATATCTGTAGTACTGTTTTAGCAATACACTCCTGCATTACCAAGTTGAGAGTGTCAGAAAATTGTCCAAGGAAATAAAACCATAAACTGACTGAAAAGGGATGGATGTGATGGGGTTAAACCTGGTAGATGTATTTTATTTTTCATTTCTGGAGAACTGAAGCTCTGCTTGAATCAATTAGAATAAGCCCTAGGCAAATCTGAAGATTGATTAATGAAGGATCACCTTTGCCTGCATGGATCATTGTGGTTGATTGGAAATGGTGGGGAAGTTTGTTTCCAAAGCAGAAGCGGGGCAAACATATGTAATGGATGGGAACCTGGCTGAGAGTGGATTCCTTCTCATGACTGAGAGACATAACTAAGGATGTTGTTTGCCACAGTGTATTTGGTAGAGTATATATGTTTATGTTCATCATGACAGTGTCAGAAAGAGACAGGAAAACATGAGGGTGGTGCTCTATGACCTTCACACTTGGCTGCACGGGGGCACTTGGCCAGCGCTCTCAGAGTGGGCAATGGTGAGATCATGAGAAACTGCACGGTCTCACGAGTAAATGATTAGAGACCTGGCATAAAACCAGTTGTTTTGATAAGGGTATAAAAGCAGGACCCTCTTGTGGCCATGAGAGAAGCCTCACCTAAGGGTGGGTGCACCTCGCATGAATTTTCCCGATTACGTGAGACTCCCGGCATCAGCTGCAATGGAGCTTCCCAGCTGGAAGTGTGGGCCTGGATGATGATTCAGTGGTAATCGGTGATGTATTTCTTCTTAATCTCTATTCTGTCTATACAGTAATGATTTGATGCATTGCTAACTTTCTTGAGTACTTTACTGATACACCTATATCTCTGATATGCTTTATTGTAATTATTCACTATATATAGAGAGATAGAATCATAGAATATTTACCTAATTCACATTAGTGTGTTTGCTTTAGTGTGCTTATTGGCTTTAATGTGCTTGTTTAATAAACTCTGCATATATACAGCTAGTGTGTGGTCACTTAGTGACATACCCTCTCTGTGAGCAGCACAATGTACCACTCTGGCTTCATCGTTACCTTTTCCTGACAAATAAAAGCGAGTCATCCTGAATGTCATTTCTATTCCAGTGGTGAAGCTGTGAAGGTTTGCACTGCCTGAGCACTTACAGAAACAAGTGAAGCTTCTGCCTGCGCCAAACATCCAGCTATTGCTCTACAAGCTTTGAAAGAGATTCCACACTCGTATGGCTGTTTTTCCATTCACACTTAGCAAGGGTGCTGTGCGGATCAGACATCTTGAATTGCTGGTGACACCAGCATTAAAAAAACATGGAAAACTTGTATGTTCTTGTCCAAACAGTCCTGTTTCCTCTTCTAGAAGTGTGCTATTGCTTGCTTTGCCCCTTCATTAGCTTGAGTATGATCCATATTGAATAGCCGGTTTCAAAACTGTCTATTGCTAAATGCTAATAGATGTACTGCAGTGTGATCTGAATGTGGCTGCCCAAGGTACGAATTAATGAGATGCCAGAACCTTCTGCATCTCCAGAATGGTAGAAACACGGCCTGTCAGATGTCAAATGGGTCACTGAAGGGGGCTGCCTTTCGTGCTCACTACCACTTCACCCTGGCAGAATATAGCTTTGAAGATACAGTGAAGTTACCATTGTGGAGGAGTCACTGGAAACCCATTTCCTTCCTTGTCCCTTCAAAACCCAGCACATTTTATCCCTGCATTTACTCTGAGCTGAATCATGCAATACATTTGGAGTACCGTATTCCTGGAGTCCACCATGAATTAATGTGTCCTGGCATCACTAACACATTCCAAACTTTATTAACCTCCACTTTGTCAGAATCTGTGATGTCAGGACAGACAATATCAGACATAGCAAAATGTCTTCATTGCAGAGTCCAATCACATCCAGTCCTAGAAATTAAAACATCATAGGGCCTTATTGACTAAGCACCCAATTAACAAAACCAAATGTGTTGGTTGCAAACGGTCCCAAGCTTCACTCTGCCGCATTGGGTTGTGAGGGCTCTCAGCAGAGAACTTTTCCTGAACCATTTCTTGTCTGTTTTCTGCAGTTTCCAGAGAGGTTTAGTCCTAGCAACAAGGAAGTTAAAATGACCAGAAAGGAGTCCATGGATTCTGCAGGGTGTCTGCTGGATACCACAATAACACCTTTGCAAATGATTAGGCTTGGCTGAAAATCGGAAGGGTTGTAGAGATGCTCAAAGGAAAGATGTATTTAGCCTTAGAAAAGGATGAACAACATTTTTTAAGACAAAACTGGGAAGCTGCAAGGAATTTTAAGAAAAGGTTTTAGAAAAAGAGTTAACCCCTTTAGCCTCGCACACCCCCCCCCCATCCCTAGAATCCCAGCCAAAAATCAATGATTTTGCTATAGTTCTAGTAGCATATTCTTTTTGCACATTTTTACAGTGGGAAATGGCTTTGCAACCCACAGCAAAAGTAGAAGTATGTTTCATTTTCTTCGATTTGCTTCTCCTTTCTTCAGCCTATAAGAACTTGTTTTCCATGTAAGAGTAGGGGGAAGGGGAGCAGACTAAAAATTCCTCTGCTTTCAAGCAGCTGAACCAATATTTTACGTAGTCCATACAGAAAACACAAACCAATGTGTCAATAAATTCAGTCCAGCAAAACAAAGCAAAGCGGAGCTGTTTTCAGAGTCATCTTTGTTCTTTCTGCGTTTCCTTTTCCAGCTTGTAGCCTTTTGCCAGGACCTGGCTGACAGGAGCAAGAGCTGGAGGTACCAAAACAGTCTGACACTCAGGTAGGCAGCTCTGGGACTTGGTGGTGGTTATCAGCTGGAGTTACAGCAGCACTTCATGGAGGGGAGCAAAGGCAGATGACAGGGAGATAGCATCCCTTTCATACAAGAACCAAACACCCCTCCCTGCTAAAAGGAAGATACCTTTTCCATATTCTTTTCCAACAAAGCCTGCCTTTATTTCTAAACTCCCTCACTCCTATTTTAGGAGAAAAAAGGAAAGGAAAAGGTGAAGCCGAAACTTTCCCCATACAAGAAAAGACAGCATGTGTAATCTAGATGTGTTTCAGGACTTTCATTCACCATCTCACTTGGGGAATCCCTCCCCATCAAGCTCTCTTGAGGGGCTGCTCCACCCCATTGCCATTTCACACACCAGTGGAAATGTGGGGCAGAAAAGTGCTTTTGACAGGCCATAGCTGAAGTGTTCTGACCAGGAGATCATTTTTTTTTTTTTTGCCTCCCAAAAGAGGAGCTGCTTCTGAATTTTTTGCAGGAGACAAAAGTAGATCTACTGGGAATGACATAACCCAAATGGCCCTTTTTTTATCCTGGTGTGACTGCTGCCATGCAAGGTATCTGCTTTCCCTGTCTATGTCTCTCAGAGCCTGCCAATTCTGTCTGCAGGGCACTTCGCTTTACATCAGTCACCATATCAGAATATCCCATCCATGTTCCCTACCTCTCAATCACCAGCTACTGCCCCTGGGGGTCTAAGCTGAGAAGCTGGGTGTTTCTGGTGGAAGCTGTGTCAGACATCAGCCCAGAGCTGAATCAGGCAATGCCTAGTGAGCTGTGTCTTCTCTGCCCTAGTTTTCCATTGCTTTCAGAAGAAGGAAGGGTCGATGAGGAAGTACAGGGCTGTTTCTGTCTGGCTCAGAAGAAGAATTTCCTTTCCTGTGTCCTTCTTTTACTGACTAAGAATAGGAAAACAAGAGAGGCCATTAGTCCTTCTTGTTCCCAGCCCCAGGACTGTCTCTTTGGACTCCCCCAGCCTTTACACTTTGATGCCTGCATCCCCATGCTTGCAGCCTGGCACCCTCCAGCTCCATGGCGCCCTGGCTGGTCCCTCAGTCCTGCGTATCACTTGGTACTGCTCTTTCGCCTGTACCAAAATCCCTCTGACTGCGCCCACTGCACTCACACAACTCCACATCTGCTCTTTCGTGTGTCTGGACTGATGCTGCACTTGTCTGTCCCCATCTAACCACACCTGAGCAGCCCTTGTGACTTTATGTGTGATGGCTCCTGTAAACATATGCCCACGTTGTATGTGCCTGTGCATCTCCCCTTGCTGACCACTGACATTTGCACAATGGAAGACCCAATTTTCCAGTGTGACACTATGTTTATCAAGGTAAAATAACCAGAAGATAAAGACTTTCTAGCAACAGCCTGGCATTCTTCTGGGGTTACTTCTGGAGCAAGTTTTTCCTCCCTCCCTCCTTGCAACATCCAATCAATATTTGAGTTGTTAATAAAAACCTGTTTTCCTTTCAGCTTCCCTGACTCTGCTCCACCCAAGAGCAGCATGTGCCTTGTGTTTTCTTAGCTTTGCTTATCAGATCTCCAGCCAAAATGAATGGCCAAATCCCCTACAAACAGAGAAATTAAATGAAAACAACACCAGTGCCAAGTTCTTTGCAAACAGAGAAGTGAAATGAAAAATGCCAGTTGCTGTAGGTTCACCCAGCACATTGAATTATTATCTGTCATGGCCTGTTCTTACATTTGTCCTTTCCCTCTAGTTGATAAATAAGACTTCCCACAAGTTCTGAAGCTGTATCAGGAGTTGCGTAGCAGATAATGCTAATAAATCTTAGGGGCTATCTCTCTGACTTGCCTGGCAGCCCAATAGCTCACAATCTTGCAGTTCCTAATGTCTTGTTTTTTTAAGATGTGTAACTTTGAAATCTTTCTTTTCTTGACCACAGCCCCAGTGGCCAGGTTGATACGGACGTGACTGCAAGTCCTGGTTTTCAAGGCAAGACCTTTGGGCTGATGCACCACAGGTTTTTTTGTCCAGAGTCTGTGCCTTTATCTGGATAAGCCCCATCCCAGTGTGGGTGCTATTTGCAAGTGCTGTTCTTCATAGCCTGTGCAGCCTCAGGGTTTGGTACAGCTGGGTGCAGTGGGCGAAGGGCAAATCCTCTTTGTCAGGAGACAGACTCACTGCTGCCAAGAAACAGCAGCGCTGTCCTCATGAAGGCCAGGCCTTGGAGGCACCAACTCTGGCTTGCCTCCTTTGAAGGCAGTGGAGAGGTGGTCTCCTCTAGCCGGGGAGCAAAGGGTGAGTAGCATGAATTACCTTGTAGAGGTGCCTGTCTCTCCTTGCTGAAGGGGCCTGAGGGTGATGAAATCAGACACTTCATTAATAAACATTTGGGGTGAAATGAAGTCCAGACATGGGACAAAAAAAGAAAAGAAATACAATCCTAGCTTTTGCCAAACAAGGTTCATCACTTGGAATTGTTGGCTTTGAAGCCAGGGTTTAGGTGCCCATATACTGGAAATGAAGAGCATCTTTTTGCCTGAAGACTCACCAGTTCCTCTGCTACCAGTGCTCAGAAAGCAACATGGTCCAGCTGTCTCATCGAACACACCAGGGTCTATTTCTACCTTCTGCTTGTCTGCTGGGCACCCATCTGCAGAATACTGCCCTATGCACGGTTTGCATGCTGCCAGGTCCCATCTCCATTATGTTTCTGTGTCTCAGTGCTGCCTCGTGAGCACTGGCCACCAATGCCTTTCTGCTCAAGGGTGGGTTCTCCCTTATTCAAAGACCTGTTGGGCAATGGCACATCATGTTTTGTGGCTTCTTTGTGGAATAATTACTTTATGCACAGATTCAGTTTTCAGAAATGTGCTTGAAATGCTTCCTGTTTCTCCCACCTGCCAGCTTTGTGGGAATTATGTCCCCGCTGGTTCTGCAGGCCAGTGGGTAAGGAACTACCCACCACTCTAATAGCAAAGCTGAGAAATGCACTTTCACCTTAGAGGTGAAATTACCTGCCTGATAACGATCTTATCTTTAAATAGGGAAACTTTTCTGCTTCCAGTGGTACATGTGGATGCCAGAGTTTTGCGCTCCAACGGAACTATTTATTCCCCTATTTACACTTTTTTGTTTTGAACTGGAAGTGGTATCCATCTTCTGTCGCCTCCTGGCTGGAGCTACATTGTTCATCAGACGTATTTATTAGCTTGTCTAGTGGCTTTGCTATTATTCCTCACTGAGTTTTCTCACTTCCTCTACTTTTTGCTCCTTGACAAAATAACAAAAGCCTTACTTTCACTGTCACATTTTTATCCCTTCTCAGCTTCTCCTTATCACACTCATTTCTTGTTTCTATTATCAACACGCTTCAGCAAGGTCTTCTGTCTGCAAATCCAGCATTTGTGCTCTGAGTCTGTCTGTACAGCACGTCTGGGGTCTTTCTAGGTGCAGCTTCATTTTCCTCTCATTTCTTAAAGGCTGATCTCACTGGACTGGTGCTCACATTCATGTGATGCTGCTTGTTAAATACATGAATGGGCTCCATATTTCAAATACTGAATCTGTGCATGAAATACTTGTGACAACAGTTAGGTTCAGTTAGCAGCACAGCTCTGGGTAAACTCTACCCTTAGGGGACCTCCATTAATCACTCTTTTCCTTCATCTGCACTTTTTCAAGCCTGCTGCAGTGGCGATTCCTATTAGCAGTGGAGAAAACTGCAGGATTGTACCTCATCTGCAGGTCATGGGTAACCCTCCTGAATGACAGGAGCAGCCCCAAGGACAAGGACAGGCTGAGCAGTTGGGCTGTCTTTGCCCGTGTGTCAGGCAGCCTGCAGCTGCAGTGTTGGTGTCATCCCTTGACTCCACACCACAAGCTGAATGTCTTTGGCTGGGCTGAAGATGGCACTGATTGCCATCTTGTGTCTGGTTCAATATAGCAAGACACACATGCACACACACATCCACATTTACAGCCAAAACATTCAGATTCTAGGCTCTTTGGGTGTCATTTTCCCTTATTCTAAAGGGAAACATTCACATCTTGCTCTTCTTTAGTGAGAATCATTACACAGTTTTGCTCCTAAAACATTGTGGTCTGTATTCTCATGTGCATTATGTATGCCTAATGTAGAAATCCGGAAGAGCTGGAGAACCCTATTCCTTAATTAAATAGTCATATCAGTAGGCACATGAGAATACATTGCATACTGGCAGGTAAGTCAGCTCCCCTTGAAGGCAGCGGTGATGTCCCTGCTTTCCCGATTCATGGCAGCTCCTTCTGAAACCAGCAGAGTAGCATGAATGGTGACACACCGAGCCAGGCACAGAGCAATGTCTAATGTGGGAAGCAACCTGTCCTGTTGGTCAAGGCCTGAGGGGGCAGATGGGAACTCCGCAGTGGGCTCTGTGAGGGTGACAGAAAGCCTGATGGCTTTGTGACATCTGCATGGGCTCATGTGGGGGAATGGGTTTGCCCTATTTAAGCACTGAAGTTAGGAAGCTCCATCCACACAACTCATTTGGTTTCCTGTACACAAAACCAGAAAGTGATTTATCCCATCCTCAGCCAGCTCACACTAACTCCTGCCTAGAGGAGTCTGTTTGCTTCCATGGACTTGAAACTGAACTTCATGCAATTGGTTCAGACGTGCTGTCTCACTCATAAGTCTGCGGATGTAGTGGGCATGAGTCCACCCAGGATGTTCTGTGCATCCTTCACACCCTGTCAGGATCTCAGTGTGCTCTTTGTCCCAGAGATGGCAGTCAGCTACCAGCCTTGCCTGTGCTTCTTGGGGATGGATGCTCCTCTCTGATCTGCCTTCCACACACATAGTTCTTATGCTTCACAGTGCAGTGGCATTTTGTAATAATCAAAACTATGCATGTCATAGATCCATATTACAGCTTCCTAGTGATTTATTCAAGCAGCATGAAGCTTGTATTACTCACACGCTTTGTAACAAGGAGTGCTTTACACTATTATGGTTATTCACTTTAGAGCACATGAAAATGTGTTAAGGACTTAATAGGTATTGAAAATACCCAGGCTTTCTCCAAACACATCCATTCTATATAAAGCTGCATGGCAGCAGACCGGGGCTAGAACAACAAAGAAGACATAACAGCAAAGCAACAAGACTGTGAGGCTGCTCACAGTGTGTGTACTTTTAAGTAAGTCACCCTTGTGGCCACGTTATAAGAGTCTCATAGCCCCAGGAGTACTGGGGGAAATTTCAGTTCTCCTTAGTGTGGAGGTGGAATGACCAGAAGCACCTCCAGCACCACCATCATCTCTGAAAGGGGAGGTACTCTTGTGGGCCAGGTGGGTGACTGACTGGAGGCACAGAGGGTGTTTGGCTTGGGCTGCTGAATCACGAGGGGTGGCAAAAGGCCATCAAAGGACACTGCCCTCCATCGGTTTTATCATGAAGGCTTTGGTACTCAAGTTCAGGGGTTTACAGGGTTCTTGTTTTGCAATGCTAACACTAGATTTGTTCTCCTATCAAATAAATCACGGTTAAACAGAGATGCAGCCCATGCAATAGTCACCTTTTTTATTCTGAATTTCTGACCTTTAATTTAATCAACCTTTTTTTTACATTTCACTTGTATGTAGTATCATACACCTGTGACCCAGGCAAGCTATCCACATGGCTTGAGCAGAGGGGAGAGGACCCTTGCATCCCATATGCCTTTGTTTTCCATGGGATTAGGGGCTGTGAGCTGCAGAATGTTGCTCCTCTGAGCCGCAAGCAGAACCTCTGATGGCCTTCAAGGGACAGTAGAGAGGAGCCTGCTGCCTTCACAGAGCATTTTTGTGGGGCCAGAGCTGTGGAAATGGAGGGGTGGGAGAGCCACTGTTTTCATCCCTGGTGTGCTACAGTACGGGTCTGAAGGACATCTCAAAGGTCTTCTACCAGCTCCTCCTGGAGCACACATGGAGCTTCACCCTCTGTGTGTAGCCTCTGCTAGCCCTGGCCTGAGGTCAGCCTCATCCCCAGTGGACATGGAGCATGTATGGATGTACCTCTCTTCTTCCTTCCTTTTCTTCTCCAGTCTTCCCATTTCTTGGTGGGTGCTTCTCCCCTCCCTCTGGTAAAGCTCATCAGCACACCTGGGCTGGCTTCCTCACCCCTCCCTCCTTCAGCTCCTTGGGATCTTCCTTTTCTCCTTTTAATGTGACTCAACATTCTTAGCAAGTCTCTGTGCATAGAGGAGCTCCTGGTCCCAGCAGTTCCTCAGTGCTGGGGAAGGTGTCAACATTGCCTATCCAAACGTTGCCAAACAAGCAAAGACTTACCCCAGGTGCTGGAAATACCAAGGGGAATGTGCAAATAAACAGCCAAGCAAATATCCTTTTCCTGATGGGCTCTACATGGCTCAGGTGCTGAGGGAGAGGAAAAAAAGACATCTTACAGGTGATGGAGATTCAGCGTTTGTCTACACAGGAAAGCTTTTGCAAAATAAATTAGGGTATGACTATAAAAGAGCAGTGATATTTCTCCCTGATTCAACTGAGAGGGGGATAACAGGAGCTCTGCAAGGGAAATGTGTATCTCCCTGATATGAAGACAGCTCTTGGTCTCTCAGAAGCAGAGCTGAAATCAAGAGCCTTTGACAGTCTTCCCAACAGAGCTAGCTGGGGCACTTTGTGCTGCAAACTCAAGGCTGAAACGGAGATGCTGGGAGCCAAAGAGATGCAGTGATAGAGCAGCAGCAAAACTTCAAGCAGGTGCCAGCTGAAATGACAGATCATGGGAAAGGACTCCAGAAGATACAAGAACAAAACATAGACACCAGAACAGAGAAGAGTGAAGGCTGCAAATAAAGGCAGCAATTTGGTCTATAAGCTCCTATGGAACAAAAAGGCTCACGGTGAACTAGGGGGAGCTGTGGATGGGCTTTGGTTCCTCCAGAGAGGAAAGCTGGAGGTGCCAGAGCATGGCCTTTGCATGGAGAGTTGACAGCACACACCCTTGCATTTGGGAAAGGTGTTCAGGATGAGACAGTAGTGCAGGTATGTCGTTATTAATGACTGCTAATCAGTGAGGCTTATTGGATGAGGCTCAATGTGAGACTGTGTTGGCAGCCTTACACCTGATTTTTGGAGCAGAATGGGAATAATCAGAGTAAGAAGAAAAGATGAAATGAAGGTGTTTATGGCTGTACAAAGAACAGTGTTTTGTGGGGAAACGTAGCTGATTTTTGAATAGCCTGGGAGGAATTCGTTATCATAGTTGGGCACTACAGGATAAAAAGTAGTTTATTTCCTTTCCTTTGGTACCACAGGCACTGAAATAGCTTAATCATAGCTTGAGATGCATGGTTTGATATCAACATGGCAGATTTAAGTCATTAAAGTGTTCTGTACAGAGATTCATTTTAGCATGTAGGAACTGGACTTATCTCTGGAATAGAGATAGGCATTTCCAGAGGACAATTCACCTTATGCTGTTTAGAAAATGGGGTGCACTTATGTCCAGGGATAAAGATTTTTTGCGTGAAACAGCCCCATGGTTGCTCCATCATGTAATCTGGATTTGCCCGTAGACCCTTCTCGCAACTGAACATGCATTTCCCCTTCATCAGTGATTGATAATGTGTGCAATGCTTATGTGTAAGGCTGTGCTCAACTTAATCAGTGATGGATAGTGGTTATAAAGGTGACGGATGAAGTATGTTAATTATACAGTTACAGAGAAAAGTGGATAAGGGTGCTGGTAAAAAGCAGGTAAAATTTGCAAGCTGATACCAACTTCTGGAGCAGAGGTAGAAAACACACACAAAAAGGAGAAAACAGGGCTCTGTCTTCAGCAGGACTCTGCTGAATGCTTGCCCAAGCTAACTGCAGCATGGTTGAGTCAGGTACAGGACAGGAGAGCTGTATAGTTGTGTTTTATGGCCAGGGCTACAAGGTCATTTTTATACATGGTTTCCCTGGGATAATCCTCCTGAGGGTGAGAGCTTGGATGGTGTAGTTGCTCTCAGCACCTTCTGTGGAGGCAGAACAGGACCTTTGGTTTAAACTCTTCCATTCATTAAAAGATAAGTGTATAACATCTCTGAAGCAGCCATTTCCAGCAGGACTTCTATACTGAAGAATAACTTCAGGAGGTTGAGGTCCCAGAGAGGCTGGCGAGAAGTCCCCTGGCATCCCCTATCTGCCTGCGCTGCTGCGCAGTGTATTCGGCTCACGGCCGAAATTGCTGCTAAGGTTCCGAATGCCCCAGTTTCTGTAATCAAAGCTTCCCCGAGATCTGCATCCCAAAACGCCGACGCCGAGGGAAAGCAGGTTGTGTAAGAGCCAGCTTTGTTTAGTTGCTCACGTTCTGGGTTGGTTTGCATCAGAGAACAGGCAGAAAAGCCCAGCACCGTCAGAGGGCAGCATGCAGAAGCCAGTGCACTCCCCATTGCCTCCGAAGGTCGCAGCAGGGTCCAGGTGGAGTCTCCTGCTCTTGCACAGAGCCTGTCGGAGATTACATGTGAATTAGTGTAATCAGAGCCTCGCAGCTCAGAGCTCTGCCAGGGAAATCCAATTGGAAATTCACATGCTAATCCAGAGGGCTCATCCAAAGAATACATTTACATTCCTCTACTACCTTTTATCCCGGAGGATCCGTTTAGAGCACAGTGTGATGTTTCCGTATACAAAGGGCTTTTATTCTCTACTGGCTTTCACTGTACAAAGGGGGAAAAATAGGAAATAAAAAATTAGAAAAACTAAAACCCACTAAAAAAAAATTGACTCGTACACTGGGAAAAAGCACAACAAGGGTGTGAAAAGCAGTGCTAGAAACAAAGTGCTTGTGACCCCTGAAGAGGCGCGAGCTTTGCCTGCACACAGGTACATCCCCTTTGCTAAGAGCAAGGAAGCTGAATGAGACCTTCAGGCAATTGCCACCTCCCAGGGATCCCTCTGCCAAGGGGAAAGAGAGCAGAACTGCTCTCTGCATTGAAAGGGCACCAGGGGTGGGGCAGCTGCTCCTCTGAAGGGCAATTTCCAAGTCTCCAGGATGTGATTTTTTAGTAAAGCTTTTAGGGTTAAATGCCCTCAGGAATAACCATTTGCAAGGCTCTTAGGAGAAAGGGAGCACCTCCATTCAGTTATCACAGTCCTCTCAAAAGTAATGGGCTGAAAGGGTGCAAAGGGGGTGCGTTTTGGCAGAGCCCCTCTGATTGTCCCTGGCATTGCCTCTTGGGGAGGACGCCCAGTTTGCAGTTTTTACTTGCTGGATGTACCATTCCCAGAGCGCTGGCTCCTTGCACTTGTCTGGTTCCACTTCTGCTCCTCCCAATGCATTTTATGCTACATGTGAAAACTCGGTTGGCAGGTAATTAGCTGATTATTCTCATTTTATCTAGTACCTTCCCAAGTGTCAATGTCTCCTTTCTGGACTGTATAATGGAAGTGAGAGGAGTACTGCAGGAGTGGGAAGGGCTTGGGGCGTAAAGATTTGCCCAAAGAGGGAGAGGTATTTTATGGCAAAGCAAGGAAATGAATTCCCAGATAAGGGCCAAGCCTGTGGGATATTCTGCCAAACGGGGGTGGGGGGGCGGGGTGGGGATGTGGACGTAGGGGGAAATAGCGACTTTTTGCGATATGATTTGTGACTCAAAATACTCCCGGCAGACAAGAGAACAGCATTTTCCCAGTGATGTTGGGGTTGAAATGCTCATTTTTGCCAGTGTTCGTTAAATAGAATGTGCGTAAGGGAAAAAGGCTTGAAGGAACAGTCCTGCTCCAAATAAGAAGCGCAGTAACTATAGTGGAGGCAGGGGACTAAATAGGAATATTAAGAAAGGCAAGATAAAAGCCTACTAGAGACAGCTTTTGGTGTTGAGGTTTGTGAGGCTTGGAGCCTCTTTCGTGGGAAAAGGGCTGGAAGCTGCATCACCTGGGACCAAGCATGTTTTGGCTCCCATGAAGGAGAACTGGATTTGATAAGCCAGGATGGTTTTGCACTCTGCATCTGTGACACACAGAAGGATAAACCACTCAGAGCAGGAGTGTTACCCTACTGTATCATGGAGAAGAACAGCATCATGTTGTCCCCTCATTGGGATCCGTGGGTTTTCCAAGGGTTCCCTGTCCTGCTGCAGCTGGGGTTGCCAGGACAAGACACAAAACCAGTTCTCCCATACAGTAGCACATCCCTCTCACCTCCCAGTGTGAAGCACAAGTCTGAGACTGGCAGAGAGAATACCCTGGATATACTGGCTGTGGTGTGCTCCTCCACTCCCACGAGCCTATAGGAAGCCCAGAGGTGACTGTGACCTGCAGGGCAGGGACACAGGCACTTGAAGGTGAGAGGTCCTGAACAGGGGCAGTACACGCAACCTGCTCTGCTGCAAGTACAGCTGCAGTGCTTCCTCCAAGAAAGTCTTCAGATCAGAGCAGACAAGCCCCATAACCTGACCTTTATTCGGAGCTCAGCAGCGCTGATCGATACATTTCAGAAGAGCTGAGCTGGTTGAAAGGAAAGGGCGCCGGGAAGATTACCTGGGTTTAATGCGATGTGTGTCCTTTCCCTATGCCGCAATGTGCAGAAGGAAGATCTCTGCTGTCTGTTTTTGAGGGCAGGGAGGTCTGTGACCAGGCAGCATCTCTCAGTGCTGGGGAATTCAGTGTACTGCAGAACCTTTGCTACTTGTTACTCATTTCAGGCTTTACTAAACTGAGTGGAAAGGAAAAGTTCAGTCTTAGGTGACAACGTTTCACAGATTGAGGAAAGAACTTGTGGTTTTATCCAGGATGGGATCAATCCAAAGCAGACAGACAGGGCTAACCTGCTGCATACACATGGGAAATATATCTGGGAGGCGAGGGGCTTTGTGATCACAGGTGCATTTTCCCATGGCAGATGTGTTACCTGGCACTCAGCTCCAGTGCACGCACCCATCTCTGCCCTATCCACTTCCGCTTTACCAGCCCTGCATTGATGCACCTGTGAATCCTCTTACACTAGCCCCTTGCCCCAATCTGTTTTGCTCTAATAGCTGGGACATCTGGGATTTCTTCATAACTCAAACAGAGTAGGTATTTTGTGTTAAAATTGTGCATGCAGTTTGCTTGGCTCATACAGATCAGTAGATCTTAATTGAATAACTCCAGTTTTTACTGGTTTTAACTGTTTTGGACACATACTCAGAACTACCCTCCTTTAAAGTGCTTGCCCGGAAATACAATCCCAGACCCAAAAACATCACATCCAGCTGCTGATGTGGCTTCAACTGAGTGGTCCCAGTTCTGCAGAGAACCAGAGGCTTAACAAGGAGAGCAGAAACAGTGGGTACCCATTGCTGCCCTTGGTGCTGGGCTGCATTTGGTGCTGCTTCTCCCTGACTGCATGGACTCCGTGCAAGCTGTGATGTGCTGCTGTCGTGGCTTTACGTTCATGGAATCCCACAGCAGGCATAGGCTGCCATAGGACAGCCACAGCTTCTTTGAGCAACCTGATCCAATGTCTCACCACCCTCGCAGGAAAGAGCTTCTGCCTAAGAACTCATCTCAGTCTCCCCTCGGGCAGGTTCAAACCATTCCTCTTGGCCTGTCCCTACAGGCCCTTGTCCAAAGCCCCTCTCCAGGTTCCCTGCAGCCCCTTTAGGCACTAGAGCTGCTCTAAGGTCTTCACTTGTATGTTGAGCTGTTGGCCACAGGTCTTTGAGAGTGACCATCCAGCCAATTCCACATCCACTGAGTGGATGTTGCTGCAGGTGAGTGTTTTCAAGCTGTGATATGAACGCTGTCAGTTTATTCTGCTAGCATGGACTTGCCTTTCACTGCCTTTCCCTGACCATTTTCCTACCAAAATCCTAACAAAAGGCTTTCCTGGGACATTCTGCACATGCTCAGTTATAGCATCCACTCCAGCCCCAGCTTGTATTTCCTATACTTACTGATAACAGCACTTGGCAGCAATAAAAGGAGATAGTATTCTTTTTTGCAAAGAGACTACCCCAGTGTTGGCAGCATCTAGAATTCATAGAGAAGAATCCCAGATTAATTTCAAGATTTATTTCTTTTAATAACACTTTAAAGTTTCGTTTTCCTTGCCTGCTCTTTTTTTGTACCTTTGAGATATACTAGGGTCACAATTTAAGCTTTTTCCACCAACTGGCACATCCCAAAACACACTCTCTTGAGTGTTTCCCTCTCCTTACCTTCTTTTTCTGCCTTAATGAAAGTCACAGATGTGAATCCAGGACTTGAGACTTGTGGGAAGAAAAAGCAAAACAAAAGACGGCCAAAAAAATTATATTTTAAATTATGTATTAAAATATATGTAAATAAAAAAGTCTCTATTAAAAATGTATTTAAAAAGACAAAAAATAAATTATATCATGAGCTGGAAGAAAATGAAAAATGAAGCCAACAAGAAAGTACAGCAATAATAAGGCTGACAAGCAAGCAAATAAGCTGTTAAAGCATTCCAAACTAATTTCTTGTTATCTGTCAGCCATACTGTGCTGCTCCATCAGGGATACAGGGCTTCATTTTCCCATACACTGAACCCACAACAATTCCTTCTGTGCACCACTCTGGATTTGATTAGGTTATCTCTTGGCCCAGAGACAGAAAGAGAGGGATCTTTTATTAAAAAATCAGAACAAAGGAAAGAAAGAAAAAGGAATCCCTTATTACAGAACCTAAGAGAAGTGCTCATCAGTCATGCCCAGCAGATGCTGGAGTCCTGCCTCATTTATTTTCCTCCTCTTTGTGTCTGGAGGCCTGCTGGTCCCTGATGCTTTCCCCATTGGGCTGTCTCCTGTTGCCAGCCACCCTTTATCTCCACGTGGCCCCAAGCCACAAGCAATTCCCCAGCTGAGCCATGCTGAGGCTCTGTCTTTAGCCATGCCAGTGTCCTTCAGCGTAGGGCACACAGACAACATCTGAGTGCTGTTGCTCAGACCGGTTTCTATAAAACAAAGGCAGATGCTGGGCAGGAATAACTTAACTTCAGATGTCTCCAGTATAGCAGTCTTCATCTGAGCTCATTAGCCTGTGGAGCCAGGCTGAGAGAGCTGGGCTGGTTTACCCTGAAGAAGAGAAGGCTCCTGAAGTGGAGACCTGAGAGCAGCTCCAGTGCCTAAAGGGGCTGCAGGAAACCTGGAGAGGGGCTTTGGGCAGGGGCCTGTAGGGACAGGCCAAGGGGAATGGCTTGAACCTGCCCGAGGGGAGACTGAGCTGAGCTCTTAGGCAGAAGCTCTTCCCTGTGAGGGTGCTGAGGCGCTGGCACAGGGTGCCCAGAGAAGCTGTGGCTGCCCCATCCCTGGCAGTGTTCAAGGCCAGGTTGGACAGGGTTTGGAGCAAGCTGCTCCAGTGGAAGGTGTCTGTTACAGCACCAGCTGTAAGACCAAGCTTGTCATTGAGGAACTGAATGCAGAGTTTCCAGACCCTGGTTACTTTACTCTTGTCCCACATCTCAACATCCCACTGCCAGCTGTGTGCTGTGCATTCAGACCGTGCATGGGAGTTCGTACATTCCCTGGTCCAAAGACTTGGTTTCTCATTCTTCCTGGATAGATCCAACAGCACCTACCCTCCCAAGGAATGCCTTTCTAGTAGATCCCTATGCTAAAGTGATGTATGAAAATGGTATCTTGCAACTTATTTCTTACAAAAAGCCCATTTACATGCTTCATAAAACCCACAACTCAGCAAAAAGTACCCGAAGGGGTGATGTACAGCCAGGCCTTCAGACATCGCCACATCTGCTCAGAGAAGAATTAGCAAGACCTCACAAAACTGAAGATGATTTTCAGTGCGTAAGACAGTCTCCCAGGAAATACATCACATTTATGTACAAGTTACTGAGACACTTCGGTGGAGCTTATTACAGTAAAAAAGGAGGCTCCCACCCCTCCAACTGCACATTTCTCTCTCACTCACACAGTTCTGAGCTGAAGTCCATGAAGAAAAATGATGGTCAGAGGCAGATGTATATGGCTGTAAACAGTTACAGCCTATACCAAGAGAAGATTATGGCACAGAATTATTTTCCCTAGACTTTTTCTCCCTGTGTTTCAAACAAAACCTCTCCTGGGAGCAAACTTTCTGTAGACCAAGAAATAGCAACTGGCACCAAGTCTGTTAGTGCAGTAAATGTAAAAATACCTGAAATCTGTCAGTATCTCTTCACAGTTGCTATGACCCCTGTGTGCAAAGCAGATCAGAACCCCAGGATCCTACATGTGCCAATGCCAAACGTGACATGCATTATCTCATATACCAGACATTCTCCCATAAGCTCTTAGGCTGAGGTCAAGCGGTAGCTACCAGAATGAACTAGCAGAAGCAATCCATAAGGCCCAGGTAAAACCAGTTATTGTTATAAGAACAGTTTTCCACAGAATGACCCCTCCATCTTTGACCTCCCTGTCCCACTCTTCAGAAGAGACTGAACCTTCACAAGGAGAATGTAGGAACTAAGATTTCATAGCTCTGCTGATGATTGACAATCAGGGATGCAATGGAAATGCTGCATTTCCAGCTTGTTCTTATCGACACTTTCCTGTAATACAAATGCCAATGACTCTGTTTGCTCTCTGCCCTGCAGAGGTTAATAGCCTGTGACACTGTTCCCTGCCAACCTCCTCACTCAGAGGGGTTTCCTACCCTTTCATCTCAGTACTTTCAAAACTTTCTCCTGCCAGAGACCCTTGTGGCAACTCATTTCCTGAACTCTTCTCATTTCGCACCTATGTTTTAATGCACACTCTTCCCTCATCCCCATGCTCTCTGCACATACCAGCATCAGCTCCGCTCCACTCTCTGCACAACCTACCTTGCACAATGATGACATTCCAAATTAAGTACCGAATCCCTGCTTAAGCACAGATTCCTTCATTTTGTTCCCCATGTGAAATCCATGCTGTTCATTTCAGACCTGCATACCTGCGGGCCTTGATTGGCATGTGCCTTTGCTGTCTCTCATAATGCTGGTGGTGCCTTTTGTACAACTTCATCAGAAACCTATGAGGTTTTTTTTCCCTTCCTCTTTGTACCCCAGTTTATGCTTTGTACCCCAAATTGTCCATCCCATGTCCCCCTCTCCCCCATATAAAAAATTTTATTCTCAGGAAAAAATGAGACTGTGTCATCACATGCTGCTGCCTGAACACCGTTGCTTGAACTTGCAGAAGTATTTCTGTTCCAGCTAATATGGAACTACTGGGGAGGGTGAACTGGGGTGGTGGTTGCTGATTTACGGTTTTTTTCCTCTTTGAAAAGAATCCATTTCATTCAGTACCATTTCTCAAGCCAAACATGAGATTTCTTCTCAAACTGAAAGAAAGGTTTGACTTTCAGCCAGCCTCTGTTCAAGGCCCTCACTGGACCTCTAGGAATAGAAGTTCAATTTTTCACGGTCTGTGTCACAGAAGCAGGATTTTTAACTGCATTTCTTCCACTCCAGGTATGTGTGCTGCAATCCACTCACTCAGCCAACTGCCCTGCTCTGGGTAATGGTATTTATTCCAGCTGAGCAATTCCAGAAGGATAAAATTATGGACTTAAATTAAGGTCATATGTTGCAGATCCTTGTGTCCTAAATTTTCCAGAATGACAGAAATCCATTTCAGCCAGTGTTCCATGTTGGTTATCACCATTAACAAAACTTACTGATAGGCTAGATTAGTCCAGAGGAAAATGACTAGAGATAACAGCCAAGATCTCTGTCAAAATCAGGTGTGGTAAATGGGAGGTGACACTGGAGTTGGTGGGTTAAAGGTGAAGCCATACAATATTGGAGTGGGCAGTATTCCAGGGGCATCTTCTCTGGCTTATACACTATGTTCCTTACTGCAGAGAAGCAGCCTCTGATAGAAACCCCTGCTAAGAAGGTTGTTTCCATGCATGGGAAGAGCAACCCTCCTCTGGAAGAGAGACTTACCCAGAGTGGTGCATGCCTGGCGGAAGGGGAGGCTGGAGCTTGCAGCTCAACACAGACTGCTAAGGTGGGTGAGCAGCCACCTACAAGGAGCTGCATCTGGCAGCAGTGAACTTCCTGGGGTTTGGTGGGGACTGGGCAGAGTTTGTTGCCACTCCCATAGTCACTGAGTTGCCTAAAAACCTGTCAGGACACAGATAAAATGGGTTGTATCATGCTTCTGCTTCAAACCCTTGTGCAGTGCTCAGTATCACAGTGGAGCAAGGAGGAGGCATAATGTGTCTACTGGAGCCAGGAGCATGAGTGTGCAGGGTAAGGGTGGTGCACTAAGCCTTGTTAAACCAACTCCTTGTCCATGGGCTATATATGAAATTGAGCGAACCATATTCCGGGAGGGGCTGATTTTCAAGTGAGTATTGCCTTGTGCGTTGGGATTGCTGACACGCTTTGTCCCTGACATGGACAGTGGAGCTCCAGTATGGCAGATCAGATTCACACCCCTGCCTGGTGCGTGCTTGTGTGTCATGGGAGGTTGCTCCTCTGCTTGCCATAGGATTACTTGGCAGTTAGATTCAGGTTCTCTTTTTACTTATTGACTATCTAGGGACTGTAAGATGCTCCTTTGGCAACTTTAATCCCTCTGTACTTCAGGGGTTGTGATACCTAGAATGACCTGCCCAGAGCCCTAGATCATTTTAGCAAGAAGGCAACAACCTGAGCTGGGTTGTGAGACTGGTCCTTGCAGTTAGCAGGCAGCATGTTTACTGGGTGTCTCAAACTTTATCTGTTCAAGTAAAGCTGAAGCTCAGCAAGCAGGGCCAAAGCCCCACTCAGAGCCTCTTAAAAAGAGGCTTTTGGTCTTGTGCAGTCTGCATAGGCAGAGAAGATGTGCAAATATTCACAACCAAAAGGCAACTCCAAGGAACTTCTCCCTGAAACACATCCTAGGTTTCTGTTTTCTTTAAGTAAAGCAGATTCCCAGTAGGAAACAGGATTAAATTGGGCCATGTTAGAAGTTAACCTCTTTTGGACAAGAAAAGCCATTACAATGTCAGAGTCTGACATTAGGTCATGTTGAAATTGTCATGATTGCATCTAAAAACATTCAAGCATGTCAGGCATCTGCATAAGTACAAGGTGTTAATATCAAAGTAAATTAGAGTAAGAAACCCAGAGGAAGCTTTTCAGCCCACTTCAGCGCAAAAGTGCCAGCTTCATTTGTGTGCACAGTTCTCCCAGTTCCATGTCCAAAGTGCCTAATTAGCCATTTGCAAGGACAATTACTCAATTTGCATGCATGTCCATGAATATTCCACAGTCAATTTTCACCTCTATTTCCACATTTGGGGATGGATTTTTAAAGAGCCTAGCCCTCAGCTACCAATTTTGAGTTGCTTACACGTGTTTTCTGGAGAAACGGATCAGTTTTGTAAAACTCCTGAAGTGTGATGGATCTCGTCCCTCAATTTTTCTCCTCTACTGCAGAGAAGAAGCTGTCTATGATACAAGGTTATGGCAGATGTCACCAGATGGCACTCTTACATTGATTCTTTCTCATTATTTTTCTGTTTATTGTGGTGTTATGCACGAGCAAATGCTCAGTATTGAAGCAACATGCTCTGTAGTGGAAATTGTTTCGTAGGTTTGGGTTCGAGGTAGTTGGTATTATGGAAAATTCAAACGTTCCTCAGCAGCTGATCATGACTGAAGTGTAATTCCTGGAAGAAGTTGTTGTATAGACCCCAGAATTTCTTTGTGGGGGTTCCTCTGTTTGTGCAATAAGATACTGGTGGCACTCAGAATACAACTGAAATCTTACATTACTGATCTCTCCCTGAAAGCTGGCCAACAAGGGCTCACTGTGAGGACATGTGACACTGGTGGCAAAATAAGCTAATTGCACTGGAAGGGAGGGTAAAATTGTCACCAGCGCTCATCCAATGTTAAAAACGAAAGACAGACTGAAAGAGTAATTTTATATCCTGGTGTATGAAAGCATTAATATTGGGGCACAATACAGAAGGTTTTCTCTCCAGTATGCCAATGGTTTAAATATCAGTCCCTAATTCTCATGATGGTATTTCACCCCGGAAAGTTTGGTTTGTTTTGTTTTCGTGTCTCAAAAGGGAATAGTTAGACAAAGACATGATTCATCCCCAAAATCAGAGGACCTCCAAAATATCAAAAGAAGATTGTTCTGAAATAAAGTATGCCTTAGAGAAGGTGAAACAATAGATCAAAAAATATTACTCATGACATCCAACAGAATGTATCCAACATGCTCCTAGGAGTTAAGATGAATCCCCACAAGAGAAGGTAAATCCCCCTGTTTGTTTTCTTCTGATTGCTTCCAGACTCTTATTGCTTGAAGCCAGCAAAATCTATACTCCCCACTCTGGGATATTGATTCAATAAAACATGGGACATCCTCACCATAGAGAAACATGTGAGATTGAAAGGTAACAAAAATAGGTAACAGGCATCATTTACAAACTTCTAATGTGGCTTTTGTGGGAGCAGTGCCTCAGTGGCCTCTCGGGCACACTGTGGGCAAGAAATCCTCTTGGCATGGAGAACCTCATTTTATATTCCTTTTCAGACCTTTTATTGCTGTTGTTTTCTGCTTAGAGTGAGGCTGCCTGCTGGAGCCATATCCACCTATGAGCATCAAACACTTACATAAAACTCAAATATGAACTCAATATCAAAATGTTCCTCAGTGGACATTCTCATCTTGGTTTACATTGTCCCACTTGATGTCCGTGAGCTGAGACTGCAGAGTAACTCCACTTATGCAGATTGTCAGTACTGTTTCTACTGACAAGACATTTCTATTGCAACAGAAGTGTCACAATAACTCTTGTGCATCTCCCCTTCCGCCAGTGGCAGAAAGGGTCTTGCCATGCACTTCAGTTCCAGCCTTGACCTTCTGGAAGTCTGTAAAAAGATGGAGAAGGTTGTAGAAAACACAGCGATTCGAAGACTAAAGAAAATGCCTTACACAGAGTGATTTCAGAGCTCAATCTGTTTGGCTTATTAGGATGAGGACAGGAAGGTGATGTGATTGTGCAAGACAGATGACCTTGAGTGGGCTTTTTCCCCTTCTAGTAAGGAAAGACATCTCCAAGAGAGCTAGTTCAAGTGCAGACAGTGGGGACTTGGCTGGCAGAGGATTTAGCATGGGCTATAAAAGCCAAACAGGAGGCATATGCTGCAATGACACCTACAAACTGGAGTACAGCTGCAGGCATTTCATGAACACACCACTCAGATGCGGTCACAAGGGCAAGAGTGGTGCAAATGTAATAAAAGAGTTTGTCATTCCAGGAATGAGAGGCAGGTCCCTTGGCAGTGAATGTACCAGGGACCCCAGGGGAGGCAGGGTACAGTGGCCAGATGGTCAGTCTAGGTCAGTCTGTTGCCTGGAGTCTCTGGTGGTTTGGATTCAGCTCCTCAGAAGCAGAATCCCTTATGCCTATCCCCAACTGGAGGGTTCAGGATCTCTTCCAGGTTCACAGGTTCAAATGTCTGACCTGGGGGCATCCCAGTCTCATAACAGGATGAGAGCTTTGGAGTTTTTCCCTACTAATGCATGCAGGCACACACCACACTAAATAGTCGGCTATTGTTCTGCTGTCAGGCTGGACGTGTGCTCCAAAGTGAAGTCTTTCAGGCTTGTTATAGATTCAGACATCTCTTCATCTGGATGTTGCCTGCGGTCTTGGAAATAATTATGTCTTTCAGTAAGAACATAATTCTTAGGTGAATAAAAATCACTCAACACTTTAATGAGACCATTACATTTAGTTTCAACTATCTTACCCTCTTCCACAAGGTCTTTCAGTAGGAGAAACAGCTTTGATCCACCTCCTAATAGAAACATGTCATGCACCTTGAGTTATGGATTCATTTCACTCCCTCCCAACAAACTCTGCAGCTTCACCTGCACTCTGCCCCTGGTTCTCCTGAAGGAGGTCCTTGCTCTTCCTCTTCCTTTGCTTGATGCCACTCCTGGGACAGCCCCTTCCGATGAAGCTGTAGTCTCTGAAGGACCTGAAGGATGAAGAGGCTTTCTCAGCACCTGCTCTGCACTGAAACAGTTATGTTCCTAAAATAAGAAACTGATTTAAACTACAGTGGCAAAGAGAGAGCATTCATGAACAGCTCTATCCAAGGAGATGCACAACAGAATGACCTGCTGGAAGTGCTCCAGCCCTTGAGCCACTGAGGCAGGAATGTGCTGCAGCTTTTAAGCACCAGTTAACCCTCTGCAGACACAACTAATTTTTCCAGCTGCAAATGAATCATGATAATCAGATTATTTTTCTATGCATAAATTTAGAGCCATACAATCATAGAATGGTTTGGGTTGAAGAGACCTTAAAGCTCATCCAGTTCCAACCCCTGCCACGGGCAGGGACCCCTTCCACTGGAGCAGCTTGCTCCAAACCCCTGTGTCCAACCTGGCCTTGAGCACTGCCAGGGATGGGGCAGCCACAGCTTCTCTGGGCATCCTGTGCCAGCTTCTCAACACCCTTATAGGGATGAGCTTCTTCTTAATGTCTAATCTAAATCTACCCTCCTATTGCTTTTAATTATGCCCCAGTGCGCAATGCTAAACAAATCCCATCTTTTTGTTACATATACCCTCCAAGAAACTTATTATGTTCATCTCCAGTCATTATGCAAAAGTATCTCTTTTAATCATTCCTTGCATTCAGCCCCTCCAGACCTCAATTATTTATACTCCCTTTTAATGTGCTGCAATGATTTTGCTACTGAATGGACTATAGTGACTTCACCGGGTGTTAGAGATTCTAAATAGATAACCAGAGGTCATTAAATGTTTTTCAGGTAACCATTCTACAGACAATAGTTTATGCTTTTATATGCCCAAATTGCAACACAAACGACAGCTCTTTTTCTTTGGAATGTGGAAGATTTTCGTCATAATGCAGCAAACTCAATGTGATAATTACTGGCAAAATTCTTTTTCTTGTTCTTATCAGCACTTTGTCACTGGAAACAGTCCATTTCCATAATTGCTGATTCTTTATTATAAAAGTCACATTTTCCTGCTGAAGACTTTAGCAGTAGACAGTCATTTTAAGGTTCCTCACAGAACAAAGCTCCTTAAGAGAATAAACAAGGGAGGAATCAAGCAGTTTCAAGCCAGTTGTCTTGGAAAGGGTAGCGGAGGTGATTCCTTTGTGTAAGGCATGAGTACCTGCCCTTTAGCAGAGGATTTCAGCTTTGCTCCTAGAGTGATGATGAAGATCTGCTGAGCTAGGAGGTGCTAAATGCTGTCAACTCTCTGAGTACAGTGATGCTGTTCTTTGTCTGCCATCCATCTGTATGTTAAAGGTGACAATTATGAAGCATGAGGGCAGTACAAATGCTTCCAAAAAAAGGGAGACCTTATAGCTAGAAGTGACTTAGGAGAGGAACAAGGGCTCAGGCAAGTTGTATGTGCTCAGAGCACAGTCATGAGACTGCTAAGGCCTCTTTGGCAGATGTAGAAGCATGGAAAGGTTGTTTGGAAAGGACCTTTGGGGGTCTCCATTTCAGCTTCTCACTCTAAATGGGACTATTTCCAAACAGCAGGTCAGCCTTCTAGATCTGAGATGCTTCCACCCACTGGAGTACTCTCCCAGTGCCCCTGGTAGAAAGGGTTTTCCCAATCTCCAAACTGAAGCTCTCATTCTGTGGCCGTTACCCCTCTTTTTTTACCATCTGTCACTACCAGGTAAAGGTCTGCTGCATCATCTTTGTGAATGCTTTTCAAGTATTTGCAGGCTGTAGTAACAGCAGTACAATGTAAGCCAGAGGTATTTTGGATTTCTCCCCATGATCTCTCCCCAGGTTAGCTGAGAACTCATCTGACTCACCTGGAACTGGGAATTGGAGACAGAAACTCCCGATCTGCCTCATTCTGAGGCCTTCTTGGTAAAAAAAGGTAATTCCTAGCTCAGAATAGTGGCATTTGCTTCAGATATTTCCACAGTGTCTATCAGCAGAGACCAAAGCAGTTGATTGCCACATCCCCAAGGTCTTGTCCTCTGAAGATGGCATGATCTGTTGCCAAAATTATCTTCTTTCCTGGGGATTCCTTTGTGATCAAAGATTTCTCTTGATGCTACATTTCTTCAGAAAAAAAAAAAAAAGGCTTTAAAGTCTTATTTTGATTTGTTTGAATCTAAATTAGATTCCTTTTGTTTTGAGATGGGGTCAATGGAAGAGTCTATTAAAAAATTAAGAGCAAAAGAAAACAACTGAATTGCAACTGCAGCATGAAAGCGTGAAGGCTCTTGTCAAAACCTTGATACAAACGACAATGCTGTGCTTCATTGTCAAAGGGAGATAATTGAAAACAGCATTGAGTCATGTCATCACAGAGCTCCACAGCCGAGAGAAAGTTCAGAAGGGGTTGATTTTTGTAGCAAATTATTTTCATTGTTGGAAAAACTCCTTGAACAGGAATTTGATCTAGCAGCTAGCAGCTTTCGAATGCTATACAAACCCCTGCTGCAAAGTGCTATTTCAGGGGCTTCATTTCTCTATAGGCTTTTTTACATTTCTCGGAGTAGAGCAGACAGAATTTGGTCTTCTTAGGAAAAACCCATGTACTTAGAAAAAAAATCCAACCCACACGTATTTGTTGATAGCTACAACAATGCAGTTGTTGAAATGCTTCCTTTTGAATAGACATGCTATCATTTTATATGCCTCTTTCTTGTGCATCATCACTGGAAAGAAATGCAGCAATGCCAGATCATATTTAGTTATATGGTTAACAAAAAATTGGGAGTGAAAGACACCCCCAGATGCATCATCCCTATCCTAATAATCCCTGCCCTGCCATTCTCTGGAAAGGCAGCGGCGCCTGTAATGGTCCCTTCTCACAGTTCACAGCTGGAAAGAATCCATGAGCATTGTTTGCTCCTTTTTCCTTAGCTACCCAAGAAGATGGGAGAAGATGAGATGTTTTAAGCAGACCATCAGCAGCCAGCTGGAAGAGATTTGAAACCTACATGGCGCTATGTACAGTAAAAGCAGTCTAGTCTAGCCCAGCAGCTCATATGGCTGGACAGCCACATCTGAGCTCGTCACCATCAGACTCTTGTGCAATCAAAGCAAACAAACAGGCAGCTCCAGAGCAGTTCAAGATGCCTTGTGTCCACTGGTGAGCCTCCACTGACCACAAAGTGACCCTGATATGCAGATGCTGAAAGCGGGGAAGGGGTCAGACACCTAATCCTTCACCACAAGTTCTGTTGCTTCCCTCGTTGTAGGAGCAGTCTTTTTGCCCCTGTACATTGTGGAAGCTCAGCTGGTAGCTGGTGTAAAACCAGTGTTCCTTATACTTCTTCCCAGTTATGAGTCTTCTGGGAGAAAGTGTTCAAAACCTTTTTCTTCTCCAGCATGAAGATTTTCTCAGAAAACATTTCTTTTTAAACCCAGAGTGTTTCCTGAGACATAAAGAAAAAAAATCAAACTGCATCTTTCTCTGTATGAAAAATTTGTTAGCATTATTAGTTATTAGTAATTACTAATAAATTTGTTAACATTACTTAGTAGTAATTACTTCGTATTGTTACATATTTTGAGGCTATTGTTATACGTGGGACCGAAAAATATATTTTTCATAGTTTTAAATACATACTTGTTTCTGCTTTAATGTCATAGCACCTTTTACAGTTCAAAACGTCTAGTTCAAAACCAATTAAGAGACAGTTAATCCATCTGCTATGTTCTTGTTCTCACTCTTCCCAATGTTTTCTGTAATGTCTAAAAGGAGAAGAGCCCCCACAAAAATAGAAGTATTCTATTTCTCTTTCTGTTTTCCAAAGGGTAACTTCTAGTTTCAAGGTTCTTGGCTTCTGGAGGTAAAGTTGAACCAAAGCCCGGCATGAAATAAGTAGTTTCTTTTAGTCCTAGTTTTCAGGTTTCCCTTTAAAATAAAAAGAAAATCATAAAATTGGCATATCCTCCCCATTTCTTTTTTAAGAAGTCCTAGCATGTTTTGTCTAAAAATAGTTGATTTCATGTCTTCTCTTAAGGATAAGCACCCAACCACAGCAAACCCTAGTGCAGCAGCACCCCTCCAGCAAAGCACTGTTGTTTCCTGCTGCCCATCACCCTGCCTGCACTCTCTGCCTGCACTCTCTGCCTGCACTCCCACCATGGTTCCTTACCGCTGACAGCAGACACCTGGAATGAAGAGCTCCCTTCATCGATCCACTTGGCACTCGTGGGTCTGCTCTGAGCAGCGCTCACTTGGGTTTTGTATTGATTTCTTCCAGTCCTTGACTCACAGTGAGTGTTGCGAGGACAACTGAGTAGAACACTCCAGTAACAAAGCCCCGAGAAAACACTTCTACCAGCCTCTTTTTTTGCCTCTTTATTGGCCTGTGGGACATGTGTTCTACATTGTCATCTTAAACTTTGAATAATTACATTAGGCACTGAGGAGCAGCTCAACACAGTGGGAGTAGCACAGCCATGGCTGCTGAGCACGTTCCCTCTAGCCTTCTTGCTCTCACGAGACTGGAGTAAGATCCCCTGTGTGGGATCACAGAAATACCTTGTTCCATATAAAAAAAGGAAGAACCATAATGAAAAAAAGGTTATTTAGACATTCACAGAGGTGTGCAAACACTGTCTGGTTCAGTATCACCAGATGACACACTGACCTCAGTGAGTTTTGAATCAGATCCCGTTTTTAGTCCAAGCACTCAGCATCGTATTGTGGACATATGAATAAGCCAGAGTACATCCAAAGGAAACCATCTAGAATGTTCAAAGGTCTAGGAAACACAGCCTGTGGGGGAAGACTGAAGAGATGGGATCATCTAGTCCTAAACAGAAGCTTAAGACTGAACTTCATGTTGGTGTTCAAATATAGCAATGTTAGGAAAAAACCTGTAATTCATATCTCTGTGAAGTAACAATTTTATTGCTAGAAAACGCTTTCTGTACCCTAGCAAGACTTTAATAAACTGACTGGGGAGAGGATATTTCTGCTGCTGATGTTTTTAAGGTACAGGTTGGACTGCTATCAGGCAGAAACCACTTAAGTAGCCCAGCCTTGGGACCCCAGGATGGCTGAGGGAACTCTTGTGCTCACTTTGTGCTTGGTTTTCCCTAGATTGGTGCTTCATGGAAAGTAAAAATAGTCAGCAGTTGGTGAGTGTGTTAGGGCAACATGGACTGCATGAGCTTCAGTGGTGGCAGGAGATTGACCAAGATGGGAGTGCTGTGGCTTAACTCTCTGGCAAATGGTAAAGCTGTGTGTGCAAAGCAAATCCTATGGTTTAATTACCAGTTTGATGACCCCAACGAAAGCATTTATATCATGTTTCCAACCATAAATCCTTCACAGCAGTCAGGGCTGGATGGAGATCTGGAGATGACACCATGGTTGTGACTTGGAGGGCTGCCCTACCAACACATACACTGAGAAGCGACCGCATTTTGTTACACAGACAGATAATGTATGAACTTTCATTGAGTGATTAGATTAATACTCGAGCTGGAAAATTAGCATGAATCCTTAAGTCTGAATGTTGTGAAACAAAACTGAATTGTCAAACAATTCTGAATCATGAACACGTTTGTAAAACTCCTGGTACTCAGAGGGATGATTGGAGAAGAGCTAGAGGGGCAAATTCACTGAGTAAACAATACATTGGGAAGCATTTAACCTGGATGAGTCCCCTATTGGTCTGATCTCTGTCTGGAAAAACAGTCTCTGTGCCCAGAGACACAGAGTACCCCTTTCTAGAGGGCAGAGCACCCAGGAGACCCAAACCAAGCAATCATTTTCAGGAAGAAGGCTCGTGTTTCTAAAATAACAATGAGGTTTCTACTCGACACTGGTAGAGACCGGCAGTTTTACTGAAGGAGGAGACAACAAAGACTGGGGCTTGGGAGGGACAGAGTGTCACATAATGAACAGAAATCAGCTGGTTTGTAGGTACCTGTATTGCCCCGAAGAGTCTGTGACCTCAGGCCTCCCCAGCTAGTGTTTATCAGGAGGACATGCCTTGACTGAGGTTTTTATTGGCATGGGACCTCCTTAAAATGTGAACAAAGGAAGAAAGGCAACCTCTAGGGGCTGGAGCATGACTGGTGGGAAGTGATGCTGTTCTTTGGCAGGTTGTTACGCAGGCAGGGATGACAGTAAAGATGATTCTGCTTTTATTCATTTCAAACCCCACAGTTTTTCCATGAGATGCTGCGATTTGTGCTGTGCCTACCTAGCTCTGACCCTGTCCTGACTAAGTGCTGTCCCTAGAGCTGCAGAGGCAAAGCTTGCGTGTGTGCTCATACACATGGCTCATGGAGAAGCTGCAGAGATGCTGTAAGAGATGCAAAGTCAGTTTCTCTCCTGTTCCTGCTCTGTCTAGAGAGAAGCCGTGGCCAGCAGGGATGTTGATGGCATCTATTTTGTTCATCTGATCATTTTGCCATAAGTCTTGCCCAGAAGGGGAGTCAGCACACCACCTGAGCACAGGAGGAACCAACTTCTCTGGCCATGGGCAAGGGCAGAGTTGTCCCTGCCATGACCCTGGACCTGTAGGAGCTGTGCTGCCATCGTGTCCCTCCTCTCACTGCTCACCTAACACATCAAGAGAACAGATGTGTTTTCATGCCACCTCTTGGGGCTCTTCCATATCTCGCTGAATATTGTCACAGAGAGACACATTAGTTTGTTTACAGCATTCTGTTTACTGAATGTGTTCTCTATTTAGTTTTTTTATTATGATATTTTATTTTTATTGCTCTCTGCATGATCTGTTTGTTTGCATTAACTCGATTTGAAGGTTTCATAATCTGATTATGGGGAGCAAGGCTCAGAAAGAAGTTATAAAGCGTGCACACTGTAGCAATATACCTGCGTTACTGATCACCAGCCGTATTTGCTCCTTGAGCCTCAAGCTCTTTCTTTGCTAGGGCCTTTCCCAGAGAGTAAAAATTGCTGATGAACCCGTGGATAGCTGGATACTGAAAAGGGGTGCAGAGGTAACGACACAGGATCTACAAGTGTGAGAACCTCTTTATGTTTCAAGGTGCTCCATGGCTGTGTCCAGCGCTCCAGGACCTGCCTGTCCATGAGCAGATCCATGGGTCCATGGCACACAGTGGAGCCAGTGGAAATAGCTCTATGTGGCTGTGACTGGCAGAGATGCTCCAGACTGCTTCGGTTTGGGAAGGAAATCAGTTTTACGCTCTGTAAGATCATAGTGCAGTCTTACAGAAACAGAACACTCTCTTGGGTTGCCATACTGGTTTTACTTCTGCTCAGTTATAGGGGGTCAATACACATTTGTCCCATGATCTTTCTTTGTGTTGTGCATAACTTGAAGGTAAGAGGTGTTTTTTCTTTTCAATAGATCCATAGAATCACTTTGTCTCCTATTTTCCTGTCTAATGCAGCTTCTGGTTCAGAAAATCCTCTGATGCTGATTACCAGAAACAGGGAGGGTGTCACAGGTGATTATGACCCTACTTGTTCTGCTTTTTGTACTTCTTCCTTAAATGTTTGCTTAGGAAAATCAGGTTCTGGAGTGGTCATCTCAGTTGTTATCTACCACTCATCATTCACTAAGCTCTGGCAAAGAGCCTGCAGAGAGGAAGACATTTGCACCATTCATTAATGCATAGCTTTTACCTTCAGCAGCTTTTCTTTGCCTAATTAGATACAAGCAGGTAAAGAGCTCAGTAATTCTCTTTTTCACTCATGCCAGCAACTGGCAAATTGCAGGAAAGATTAGTCTGTAGCCAGATGTTAGCCAGGAAATAAATTTGCCCTTGAGCAAGGGGACTTCTAGCCATTATGTTCAGCACTGAGCGTGTATCAGGATGATGCCTGAAATAATATCAGTGAGTCTTTCTTTCCATCAATTTTCTTAGAAGTCCAGGGAGGGGTTGACCAAGACCTCCAATATCCCAGGGCTTTTTATTACAAATAACATGACTTGAAAGGTTCCACATGAACCTTGTGAAATCGGCTGTCTTGGGACCAACTGACTCAGGGCTTCATCCTCCATCTGTTGCAGAATTTTGAAGGGGTGTAAATGCCTGAAGAAGAAGATATATGAGGAAGTTTCTATAGCCTCAGAAGCCTCTGTAACCCAGAAAACTGCCTGGCAGCTTTTGCTAGCAACAGAACTGCCTGCGTGATGGAAGTGGGGGTTTTAACAGTTTTCTGAGCTCCAAGAGCTTGTGTATCAGTATCTGCTCTGCACACCAGCAAATACCTGTCTTGCAGACAGTCGGGGTCCGATTGGAGAAATCCCCAGTGTCGGACCCTGCTTCAGTTCGTGATCCCAAGAATCAAATTAAGATGCAAACAAGGTCAAGGACCATAATCGGTTGTTTTGTGTATTACAAAATACAAAAAGACAGTTATTATAAAAAGGGAAATTATTGTAATAAAGGGAATAGCAATAGGACAGATTGGACAAAAGGTAGAAAATGAAGCAAAGATTCAGGGTGCAAAGAGAGAGAGAGGGAGAGTCACCACTGTGGATCCAGCGGTGTCCTGGGGATCTGTTGTCGTTGTCGTTGGTGGTGGGAATTCTTCAGGGTTTGTAGTCATTATAGGAGCAGTGTCCCTCAGGAGTCCGTTGGAGGTGGGTGACCTTGTGGAGACGTCCTCATGGAGTCATCCCCTTGAAGGTACCTGGTGGAGTGTGTCTCATGGAGTTGCCCTCATGGCTATGTCTCATGGAGGGTGTCCCTCAGGGTCCATAGTAGTCATCGGTGAAGAGTGTCCTCACAGAGGTGTCCTTCCAGAGCCATGCTCATGGCAATGGCTCCCTGGTGATGTGCCTCTGGTGATTACCTTTTCCCACTTTTATAATGAGTTGGGAGGAGAACCCTGTTCTTCATGTCACATGTTCCTGGACCAGTTTCCTTGGTCTTGCAGCCATCTCTTCAACTGCACACACAGAGTGTCTATCAATTCTTGGGATAATGGGCAGCAATTCCTCACACTGATCCTCAAAGTAAGGGACGGGAAGAGTCTTATCTCAGCTCTTTCCCAGAGGTGCTGTGGAAACGTACATATTTGGAGATATTACCACACTGACTGGATGAGACCCTAAACAACCTAATTGAAGATGACCCTTCCCTGTGTCAAGGGTTGGACCAGGCAACCTCCAGTGGTCACTTACAACATAGATTCTGCTGTGATGTTATGAAAGGCAAAAGCAGTGTCCTGCTACAGCACTAGAGGCTGTTTCTGTGGAGCTGGGGAAAATAGACCAACAAAAGCACCACAAAAACATAGAAGCAGGTACAGAAGTGCTGCTGCTGCCTGCTGAAGGAGGAACGAGCTGATCAAGGCAGCCAGCCTTGAAGTCCAGCTCAGAATCATAGAATCATACAATCATAGAATGGTTTGGATTGGAAAGGACCTTAAAGCTCATCTAATTCCAACCCCCTTCCACTAAACATCTTCCATGAGACTATGTTGCTCAAACTCACCCAACCTGGCTTTGGAAAAAAGGAAAATCATTCCTTTCCTGTTCCTCCAACAGGGCAAAAGGACCATCCATGCAGCTCAATGCTGCACAAGTCTCTGAACGAGTGTTGGATGTCCTGTCTCCATTCTCCTTTTCCTTTTGATATTTTAAATCTCTGTTAATTGCAGAGACATCTGCTTGCAGCAAAGGATGAACAAACAAGTTTCAAAGCCAGCTTGCTTGGTGCCAGCAGCAGCTGCTGGTCAAACAAGAGATCCCAAGTTCATCTCTCTCTGTTTCTCTATTGGAGAAATATTATTAGGAATTCCCTCCATACCAAGCACTGGATGCTGATGCCAAGACAGCCGTTTGAATATGAATACCAGCCTCTAAATATGAACTTCTTCAGCACCTCAAAAAGCAGTGCTCTGGCTTTCTTAGCTGGTGTTTCACATCTTTTTCTTCTCCTGTACTGAGGAACACAACTGGACTTCAAGTCCTGTTGGAATATCCTGTCTAAGTCTACAAAGAGGCAATGTCAGACCCCAAATTCTACTTTCTTTGCTGGCAGAGACTGCTGAACTGTGTCAAAGAAAACCTTCCTGAAATTATATTTTAGAGTGAATTCTAAACTCTATCAAAATTGTGGATTTTTAGAATTTTATCTGCCTTTTTTTTATTCCAGCTCACTGTCCTGTAACAAAACAACCATTTTTTGCCCATGCACATCTGATTTTCAAAGCGAAAATAGGATTTTTCACTATTTTGTGCAATGATCACTGGAAGATGGATGTAAAAATAAGGTGGCAGATGTAATGAGCAGAGCAATGAGGTCTGGTTTGAAACCTGCAAAATGGAAACAGAGTTATTTCCTATTTCTTGAATGAAATGTTTTTTGATATTTATCAGGCAGGTGAGGGCAGGTGGATCGGCACTGCTCTCCATTGTCTTAATCTGAAGGGAGTTTTAAAGTGAAGCAAAGGGTAAGGCTGACCCTGGATAACTCTGTTCTTCCCATCCGCTGGGTAGCAATGGCAGAGTGAGCAGGAAGGCACTGCAGGTGAGGGACTCTGCTGTAGGTGAGGGTCCAGTATAAAGAGCTCTTCCTTCCATGCTGTGATGGGATCACGCACCACAGATTTGCATCCAGAAATTGCATCCTACTGCACACTGAAACTATTCAGACAGATATTTGAGTATTAGCAGCCCTCCTACTTCTGTCTCGACTGTAATTGCTGCCAAGTCTTCCTGATAGTCTTTTAAATGAGGAAAAGTTCAAATACATACAAATGCTTAAGATACCTTGTAAACTAACAAGCCCTTAGGAAGCTTTCAGCACTGAATGAGGGTTCAGCTGATGTGGAATTGTGATATTTGCAAGCACTTTTGTGGGGTTTTTTTGCTTATCACTGGAAAGAACTTCAATTCACAGCTGCGACTGATCCCAGTCATGGGCCCAGCTGAGACTGTTCTGGTCAGTTCCTTAGGTCAGGACTGCCTGCTGAACAGCTTTTCTTCTTGTGAAGCCATGACACAAGCCCAAGTTACCTGTTTTCAGTACTATTTAATAAGCTATATGGCCTTATGTGATGCAACACTCCTGAATATAGTTTAAAACACTCCCATAACTATATATTAAAAAAAAAACCAAAAACACCAGAAAAAAAACAAACCCAAACAACTGAGCTTAGACTGAAATTTTCATCAACTTTCCCTCTTTGAAGAACATGGGAGACAAGACCCTTTGGGACAGTCTCTGTCTAGTTATGGCACCTATGGAGAAGGAGAAACCTGCGAGTAGAGCAACTGTCTTCATTGTGCTAACCATGGCCTAAGACAGAACTCTGAAAACCCTTAAGAAGCCAGTGCTGCTGGCTGCATCACAGGGCAGAGATTGACTGACTATCAGATTGATTTTAATCCTAGGACACAAAATATTCCAGACAGTAAAAAGAAAAGCCCCCAGTTCCTCTCCTGGAGCTTCTAGTTCTGAGTATCCAGAACAAAAACACACACAGCAGAGTCTATAATTAGAAAGGAACATTACAAGAAAAGGAGTGAAAATTGCTCTGTCAACCTCAGTTCTGTTTAGGCTACATATACTTTCTCCATAATGTGCTTTGTCAGAAATACAGCACTGGGTTTATAATGGCTACAGAGACTAACACTGATGGCAACACCGATGCCATCTCCTGGAGTCACACTGAAATTAGAAGTTTCAGTGTTATCTGTAATAGGAAAACTAACTTCTATTGTCTGGGAACTGTCCTGCAATGGAGCAAGGCACATCACCAGCAGGGAAAAAAAAAAAAAAAAGACACAATTCTATTTTCTGATGAAACAGTAACATTCCTCTGTGCACCTTGGTTCATTAAACAGGGCACTTTCCAACAGCACCACTCCATCTGTTTCCAAAAATGCAGCAAACCTCACTTTTTCCTTCTCCTCTGACAGACTAATGAATAAAACTTTCTTGCTTTTCTCCTGCCCTTGAGAATTCCCCAAGGAAAATCTGGATAGTGTGAGACAGAGTGTTGTGGGCTATCAGGGCATCCAGTAGGATGGCTGTGGGTGTTCCATGCTGCAAGTGGCCACCAGTCATGCAGCATTTCTATGGATCTTATTCTCACTGAGAGACCACACATGAACCAGTGATTTGCAGCCAGTCACAATCTCATTCTCCAGCCACTTCATTTCTTCCACACTTTGCAGATGTCTTTTGCTGGCAATTTCCTTTTGCATATTTCAGGTATTTGCGGAAATTCCCTGAAAGTTATGGTGGTTTCCTGAGCCCTGGCAATGCTTTCTGATGGTCGGTGCAGTTGCCTATAGACATTCAGCTGAGTTAGGCTTGAAACTTTTTACACTGCTGCTGCAGTGGATCTTGTTGTTTACGATGTTTTGTTCCTTCCTTACCTGCAGATATATTTCATTTAATGAAGACAATCACTGTCTTTAAATCATAACATTGTAACACCAGGTTTCTTTTGTGATGCTTTTCTGTGATTGCTTTTCGGACCCGCTGAGAGTGTCTTTGTTGTTTTATGGATTATACAGCTTGGGTACATTTCTCCATATTTTCATTACTGCTTCTATTGCATTTGTAGAGCAAGGCTTCTTCCTTCAGCTCTCCAAGAACATCTTTACATTCCCATGGGTGGTGCTTAATGAAAGATTTCGCAGCTTAATTTAGTGCCAGCAGTATTTGTCTTAAGGTTTTGAAGGTAGCAAGATCAAATCCAGAAGGAGTTCTATTTTTATTAAAAAATAACTCTGGTTTCTTATTCTCTGCATGTCAAATGGATCACAACAGTAGCACTTAATTATCTTCATCTACCCCTGTACTCTCTTAGAATTATTTAAATTGCTCATGCTCAAGATGCAAAACTTAAACTTCAGCAGACGCTTGATCTTCCAGCCCTTACTTACATGGGAAGCTGAAATCAGTGTCATTGGTATTTGTCTGAAAGTGGGTTTCACTTTCTCTGCATCTCATCAGCAACCTGATGGAGCAGGGGTAGTGCTGGGGATTTTCACCTCCCTGCTCTTCGCTGATGAAATACAGAGTAATATCTGGGGAGCAAAATATTTAGCCTGGGGAAGGCCTTTGGGTTTCACTGGAACAAAAGTGCTGGGATACAAGAGTGGTTGAAAGGAGGGTCTATTCAGTTCCTTCACTTGAGGATGCATGTTCCTGGCTGGACAGTCCAGAGCCAAAGCAGCAGGTGAATCACTCATGTACCCATTCATGGCACACGTGGTGCATTGTGCTGCTTTGAGAGGAGGCAGTTTTTCAGCTGAGTCTGTGTTTTCTCTCCTTCTGAGTTTTCAGTTCTGTAGTTACAGGCTTGTACATCCTTGCAAGGAGCATAATACATAACCACAGGTGCTTATTGACTGGGTCACTACTGAGTTACAAATAGACTCGCCTGTGCCTTGGACAGGAGTAGGGCAATGAATTATTGATAAGGGCTGTGGTGTGATGAAGTAGGATGGAGATGGCCCCTCTTACTCGCACACCAGCTTTCCTGCTGCAGCTAAAACACATCAAAGGGAGGCACAGAGAGGCTGCTCGCACACCGATGCCAATGGTGGTGATACAGAGACAAAGCAAGCACAAGGCTTAACTACCAGACACACGGTCCCAGAGTCATGTAAGGGGGATGAGGTTAATCTTCTGGCTCCTCTGAGCTGAACACAGCCTGCCAGGGGCTCACCCTGATCTCTGCGCTTTTCCAATGAAAGCAAAAATTTTCATGAAATGCCAGGGCTGGTGATGGGAAATGAACTTTCCTTTCAAGTGCTCCCTAAACAGCAATCAGGGCTTAAAAGGATTATTGACCTGCAGGAAAGAGAGATGATTTGTGAGTGATCAGACAAATCAATGAGCCACAAATTAGTGTAGACGCAGTGTCCTCCGCAGGTGACTCACGGACCAACTCTGACACCCCAGAATGAGGAGGAGCCCTCTTCTGGATGTGTCCCTAATGATTTCCAGATGCAAACCTGGCCTACAACACACGGTATGAGGGGTAATGGTAAGCACATTGACCTACTTGAGTTGTGTAAGTACACAAGACTTGAATGGAGCAAGGGCTGGAGAACAAGTCCTCCATGAAGCGGATGTTTTGCAAAGGGGTGGTTGTGAACATCAGACCCAGGCTTTAGCTTTTTTCTCCTGTCTTGACCATGCAGTGCATAAATTATCCATTTGATTCTGGGTTCTGACCCAGTGGGTGCTCAAACTTCATTGGCTTTACAGGAGTATTTTACAACCTTGTGATAAAAATCCCCTTTAGTTCCCTTCCCATTGGAGCTTGTGGAACTCTTTGCAGGGTAGAGCGCAGCCAGCTGCTTGCACCAACTGTTTTCAGCTCATGGCTATGTCCAAACGTCAAGATGTGGAGATATTTTCTCATGACATATACAGAAATACTTGAATAAATGAAGTGTTTTCATTACGGCAAGAAGCAGCTTGTGCAATTCCTTAAAATACTGTCATTTCATCTTCCCCAGAAATAACAGGAGAAAATTCAGCTCCTAATTCTAATCCAGACAAAATTCCTGTTGCTTGTTTCCATAGGAAAGATTCAGTTAAAATTTGCCCCCTTCAGTTATTTTACTATTTCTATCACCTCCCACTGATGGCAGCCTTCTTTGCTCAGATACTTCCCCAATAGCCTTGATGCTTTTGGAAGATTTTAGAGTGAAGATATAGGGTTAATTTCACCTAAATTTAAATACGTTCTGGTATAAAATGTAATCTCCTATCATCAGCAGCTCTCATAAATGCTACTTCTCTAAAATGCCCTTTTTCCAAGCTGTGCTTTGATATACAGTTTATCCATTCACCACTCATTCTTGATTGGTAATAAAGGCTTTTATTAAGCATGACAGAAATGTTTTATCCACCATCATAAACATGATTTTATTAAAAAGAAAAAAAAAATGGAAAGGAAAGGAGTAAGGAAAATGCAGGTCCCCAGTCTTCTTTTCATAACTTATTGGGAAAGGCTTTATAGCTGAATCAGCTGCTGAGTTGCCATGTTTTTATCTAGGAGGATGCAAATTTAAGTGTTTCTGGGCTGTAACTGCAATACGTGCAGGCTCTGGGGTACCCACAATTACTGTCTGAAGGCTTAGTACTCTGGGAGAGAAATAGGCAGTTTATTGCATTCATCCTACCAGCCTGGATATTTACAAAGAACGCAAGAGCAGTGCTGCTGCCTTTTATCCCAGCCTTCTTTGTAATGCACAGCGTTTCTCTTCTTGGATTTCTCTCTCTCAAAAACTGCAGGTATTTCATTTCTTTTAATCTCTACTGTGAATGAGCTCTTTCAGGACCGACACTAAATGAGGTGAGGTCTTGAAGCAAGAAGTCCTGGTCCCTCGGATTACTGTGGACCCCCCCAAGAAGCCTAAGGACAGGGAAGTATTACATTTATGCCACTACCGGTCACTGCCAGCAGAACCTCCAGATTCTCCTGAGCTTTCTCCAGCATTCCCTGTGTCAAGTCTTGGTGGAAAACTTTCCAGGGGGTGTCCTGGGTTTACCAGGAGCCGTTTTGCTCCTTCTTAGTAACTGGTGCAAGCTCTGTGTTTTGACTTCCAGCCTGGGCAGAGAGCTGATAATACCGATTGTTTTTGGTTGTTGCTAAGTGGTGTTTATTCTGGCCAAGGACTCTGTGAGTCTCATGCTCTGCTGGGGACGAGGGAGGCCGGGAGGAAGCGGGGACAGGACACCTGACCCAAACTAGCCAAGGAGGTATTCCATACCATAGCACGTCATGCCCGGAGGGGGAACTGGAAGTTACCCGGAAGGGGCAGGCTCTCGCGCTTCGGGGGGGTCGCACTCGTTCGGCGGTGGTATCGTATTCTCTTGTTATTTTCTCTTATCAATATTATCATTGGTGGTAGCAGCAGTGATTTGTGTTATACCTTAGTTACTGGGCTGTTCTTATCTCAACCCGTGGGAGTTACATTCTCCTGATTTTCCTCCCCATCCCTCCGGAAGTGGGGAGGGTCGGGGGGGGGGGGGGGGTGAGTGGACAACCTGTGTGGATTGGTTTAAACTACGATTGGTTTAAACTCTCTTTGGGATGTGACCCAGGGAATATTGGGTAGTTTCCACTAAAGTAATATGTTCAGATTGGCTTTTCACTGAATGAGACTGGGTTTGCTTGTGCCTCATTAACACCATCTACTACCCCTCAGTGACGGGTCCTTAGCCAGCTTATTGGCACCTGCTAGAACTCCTAACTGCTCAGGAGACCATGGGGAAGCTTAGAGACCTCTCTACCGCAGCGGTGCTCAATGAATGTCTCAACATCCCAACAGCCACGACAATGTCCACCTTTTGCAATGCAACAACCAAGCCTGCCATTCACAAGAAAGCAACTTACCTTCCTGCAACAACCCTTCACTGGGGTCTCTTTCCATTTGAAGGAAGGGAGCTGAAGAGTTTGTTGAGTGCAGGTGTCTGGACTGAATCCTACCAAATGCTTTAGCACTGGCCCCTGCCCATCTGTCAGAAAGTTGGCGTGGTGAATCTTGACATTGTGCTGTGCTATACTTTGCATATTGATCCAGATCTAGCACATTTCTCAATCTCATGGGGAGATATATGTGTGACAGCTCCTGCACCACTAAGTACTCAGTTTGGTAAAATGCCATCAGGCCTCTGCCTCCACTGCAAGTCTCCGACGAAGAGAGACATAACATTGCTTGAGAGATAGATTCGTCAGCAAAAGAGAATGGTAATGTTTATTGACATCAATTGAATAAATAAACAAGACAATAAATTTGGAATTGCTGCTGAAATCACTTGGAAGTGCTGTATATTGAATTTTACCTATTTTTATTGTCTGTGGAATGGGCTGCTGTTTTATGTATCATAATCTTTGTGATATACGGATTTTGTATGATTTCATCATGTGTCCTGGGAAAAAGAAGAGGGGAAAAGAATTATCACCAGGTCTTAAATGCACAGATGAGCTAAACCAAACTCCGAGAGAGAAAACTGAAATCATTCCAGCCCAATGTGACAAAGTGGAGGTCATCCCGAGAAGCAGTGCTGGTGCTTGTAAGATGAAATTCTTCAGTAGCTTTCACGGCACAATTTTGCTCCTGGCTTCTGAGCACAATATGTTAAGAACTAGGAAAAATAATTGTTATAACTCTTCTAAACTCCTCATTATCTAACACACCCCTCATGTGGTGGAGAAGTGGCCCAGAAAGGTGGCCAGTGTGGAGGATCTTCTCAATATATTTGATTTGGCAGAACCAAAACTTGAATAAATCCTGTCCAGAGATCTTTTCAGGAGAATTTTGACAGATTCTGTAGTTTTACCCCATTTGAAATAATTTTTATATTTTCCCTCCTTATAGTCCCAAGGAGTTTACAAGAGCTGTCAGGGTGGGAGTTCGCTTTGGCTTAGTGTCTGAATTCAATTGTATCCAAGATGATTTGTGGGAAGAATTGTAACTGGGAGCGAGAGGAAAAAGATTGTTGTGGCAAGTCCAGCTTACATGTGTAGAGGGACAATCTGCTTAAGCGTGTGAAAAATCTTGGTCCATGAGGAATGTGTCAGAAGAGACCCTTGACTTCAGTAGTGTGGCCGTTTTGATACAGGCACTTCTAAATTGCCCCAAACCTTCAATATACCAAAACGAGAAAGGAGGGACTAGGAAACAACTGAAGAGCTCTTTGTGAAAGATGAGCTCCCAAAGGTAAATTTGCTGAGCTGGCTGCGACGGATAGGTGGAGTCCTTGTATTGGGAAGAAGGAGTTGCCCCTGGCACCTGTCAGAAGGCATCCCGAACCAGAATAAGACCCCCTCCTCTGCTTTCAAGGAGTTATGCTTTTTAAATGGTTCAGGCTAAGAAAAAAGAAGTGCTTGATGTTCAGCTGCCAGTTGGACCCCGAAGTTCACCTTAAATAAAATAATTGTTTTTCCTGCCTTTCTTAACGGCAGTGGTGCTGGTCCCAGCAGAAGTGTCTGCGCTAATCGTATAAGGATCTAATAGCTCTGGACTCCCCTTGGAGAGCTCTGTGTCTCCCTCGCCTCTGTTCCACCCCTTATGGGGAAATTTATTAAGGAATTTAATATTATTTGGAAAGCTGAACACAAGAATATATTTCTTATCCCCTGGGCACCATTGCAGTCACATAGTGACATTAGCTTTCCTGTCCACAGGCCCTGCCAAGTACTTGCCTGTCCCACTGCTCCAGCACATTTTAAACACTTCAGTTTTATGGTTTCCTTTTCATTTATATCTCCCTGTGATACTTCCCTCTTTCTTCCCAGGCATCTGCAGCCATGCAAAGAAGCTGGAGAGCACCAGTTCCCAGAGGTACCTCCAAAGTCTGAGTAGCTTCTTCCCTTGCCACAAGCCTGTCAATAAGGGGTTTGATGAGGTCTCTACTTCCCTGTCAGGGGTGAGATCTGATTTCCCCGGTTATCAGCATGACACAAGGATGGATTTGTTTCCAAGCCTCTTTATTATAATTCTGCCTCACAGAGAGGATATGAATGTTCTCAATTTCAAAATTTACCTTATAGTTTGGGTTTAAATGAAAAATGACAGCAAAGACTGGAAGACTTTTTGATAGTTTTGTCTTCCAGCTTTAAGGAGAATATAGGGAATTTCATTTCAAGGCTTTGGAAGACTAAAAGTCCCACCAAGCATGCATATTATCGAGTAAAGCAGGACTCTGAAAAACAATAGACTCCAAAATACACACATCTCCCTCTGCATAGGTGAAAGAACAAACAACATGACTATTAATCATACTGCTTTATGCATTACTGGATAGCATCTGAACACAGATCTACTGATCATAAGAGAAGAACCCATTTAGAAGAAAAATTAAAAACCCTGAGAGTGTAAATTAATCTCTCAAACACTATTTACCAGGAGTAGATGCTCCTTTCATAGCACAGTACAAGAAGCTGAGCTTTCCTGTGGGCAGAGCAGCTTTCCATGCGATGCTGGAGATTGACAGTAAACGTTCCCACACTTTGTGTTTGAAGGGTTATGGATAAAATAGAAAGGACATTCAGAAGCTGGGAAATAAAACCCTTCACCCATGTGAAGACTGCACTTAAAGCTGGTGAACAGCACCCCCCCACCCCCCCAGTATATCACACACTCGGCAAATGCATCTGGTGGTGAAGCCAGTGAACATTTGCTGTGGTAGATACGGATTTTCTTTTTCTTTTTAATGAGAAAAGCCTCCCCTCTTCCCTTGTTTTCTGAAGAAATGAGTTTTATGTGAGTGGGATGTCTATTCACTTCCCTGCCTCTTAGCTCCTTTTCCTGACTACTGGAGAATGCACGAGGCAATTGCGCAGCCTGAAGTCAAGGTTTTGATGACAAACAGCTCGAGGAAAACCCAGAGCAGTTCTTTCAATAAACACCATTAAAATTCAGCCCTTCCCTACCTGTTTCCACAGGGAGGAGCCTGCTTGAAACACCAAACAACAGCCTGTGTGTTGGTTCAGGCAAACAGACAACATCAGCAAATGAAGGACTGCAAATAGCCACAAATAACAGGACTCCAGGAGAATTACAGATGGAAGAGATGGAACGAAGACTGCCTTCAGATTTGTGACCCACATCCAAATTGTTCTAAACTGTAATGGTGGAAATGATAATAAACAAAGGTGTTAATTTTCTAAGTATTCATGTGCTTCAATCTGGATCTTGCAAAGCCAAAAAACAGATACATGAACTTGGAGACGGAAAGAAGAAGATTAAATAAATCCCAGAAGATAAAAAGCCAAAACACAGATTTAGATAAAGCTCTATTGTTGAGAAATTTTTTTTTGGTCGATGTGGAGGTCAAGACTCTCTTAGAGTGCAACGTGTACACACAGGCCCAGGCAGAGGTGTTTGCATCAGCAGATTTAGAAAGACTCATGGAAAAACCACGTTTCCAGAATTTTCTCTCTCCTGTCCACAACTGAGAGACTTCTCATGCTATAAACTCATGTATGATAAGAGTTTGCAGCCAGGACGCTGCCCAGAATGTGAGAAAATTCTGAACACATGCTGAAAACCTGGTTAAATTGTGTCAGTCTTTCTTATTGGCGTTCTAAGACTAAAAATTACACCTGCAACCACACCACCAGTCATAGCTATGGAACCAGTCCCAACAAAGTGTAAAGTCTTGATTTCTGCTTCTTATAGTGAAGTTACAGTAGCACAAGGCCACTTAAAACCGTAACTGCATAATTTTATGTATGGGATCAATCTGATCTTTGCACTTTTCAGACAGCACGAACTCTGCTGAAATTAATTCATTAATTGAATGGCTAGTTTCAATTCTTTGCTCAGCTCTGCCTGTGGCCTTTGACGAACAAGGTACAATCAGCACAGTTCCTAATTAATGATAATTTGCCAGACACTCCAGATCAGCAGTTAAAGTTTAGAAGGTTCATTGCCCATCGTATGGCTGGGAAATGGGTTGCCTTTGTGCCAGTGCTTCCAGGAGTTAGTGGGCCTTGAAAAGACACCTTTGCTGTTGCTGAAGCCTTGAAAAGGCCCTGGGAAGGATTTTGTAGCATGAGCCTTAAAGACAGAAAGGACAATTCTGTGTTCAACTCATATAAGGGATGTCAAAAGGATAATTATTCAGCAGGCTTTACCAGTGCTGTTGGGATGGATAAATCACACAGGCGCCTGAAGTCTGTTGGTAAAGCAACAGGCTTTCATTGCAGCTGCAGTGAGTGCTCAGCCCCTGCGTCCACTTTCCAGCTATTTAGGTCCTGCAAATTAGGCAACCTGGCAACACTGTTGTGTGGCTGCCCTTGGTAGATTTCTCTGAAACTACTTTGGGTGCAACATTTATCAGTCAATGAGTGAAGGAAGGCAGGGAGGGGGCCAACTGTCATCTGAAAAAGAACCTACAGCTTGTGTACAAGTGGACAAGTGGGTTTGATCTCTCTTTGACATGATGGGATCCAAAAGAAGATGGAGACAGGGCTACACTTCAGTCCCACCAGGCCGAAGTCAGGTCTTAGTCCAGAAAAATATAATAAGAGTCATTCTGCTGGAGAAAGAAGGAACAAACATGTCTGAATGATGGGAAACCTCTAGGAAGTGGGGTTCTCCTGAACTGCTCTCTCTTTTTGCATCTTATCCAATAACCTTTCAATGTATCATGTACAATACAGGAATTTTCTACCCATTTTCACTGATTATACAGGTGCCCCACATATTGCAGCCGTGCTGTCCCAGGTCAGAACAGCTCTTCTGCTGTCCTTCATGACTCTGTGTTTCCTACAAGCTCAGTCTTGTGCATTTCTGGAGCCCCTCTGCCTTTACCCAGAGGTCTGGTACAGATTCTACAGTGAGGGGAACTGCACCTTTAAATTCCTTCCAGGACAGAGGCTCGAAAATCATAGAATCATTGAATCATAGAATAGTTGGGGTTGGAAAGGACCTCAAGATCATCCAGTTCCAACCCCCCTGCCATGGGCAGGGACACCTCACACTAAACCATCCCACCCAAGGCTTCATCCAACCTGGCCTTGAACACTGCCAGGGATGGAGCATTCACAGCTTCCTTGGGCAACCCATTCCAGTGCCTCACCACCCTCACAGTAAAGAACTTCTTCCTTATATCCAATCTAAACTGCCCCTGTTCAAGTTTGAACCCATTACCCTTTGTCTTGTCACTACAGTCCCTAATGAAAAGTCCCTCCCCAGCATCCCTCTAGGCCCCTTTCAGGTACTGGAAGGCTGCTATGAGGTCTCCACGCAGCCTTCTCTTCTCCAGGCTGAACAGCCCCAACTTCCTCAGCCTGTCTTCATATGGGAGGTGCTCCAGTCCCCTGATCATCCTCGTGGCCTCCTCTGGACTTGTTCCAACAGTTCCATGTCCTTTTTATGTTGAGGACACCAGAACTGCACACAATGCTCCAGGTGAGGTCTCACAAGAGCAGAGCAGAGGGGCAGGATCACCTCCTTCGCCCTGCTGGTCACACTCTTTTTGATGCAGCCCAGGATACGGTTGGTTTCTGGGCTGCGAGTGCACACTGAAGCAGGCTCATGTTAAGTTTCTCATCAACCAACAGATCCCTCCGGATGGCATTCCTTCCCTCCAGAGTATCAACTAAACCACACAGCTTGGTGTCATTGGCAAATTTCCTGAATGCTCTGTGCCACCACTTTCATTTTGTTTTGACTGTTTTCTCAGATTGCCAGCACCTTGAATCTTCATCTCTGTTGCTGCCCTTGCCCTTTCTTGCCTTTTCCTTTAGACCTAGAATACCACCTCCTTCTATCCCCACTTCCAGCGCTTCATCAGGCTGCCACAGACAACTCATCATGGCCTTCCCTGGGTCCTTCTCCTGCCTCCACATCTCAGTCCAGGAAGCAGCAGTGAGGAAGGCACAAAGCCACAAATTCTGGATCAATCAGACAAATGAACCTCCTCACCTGTGTATCCCCAAGTTCACTTGAACACCATCAAGAGCTGTGGTCTCCTGCAGAGATGTCTGAGAGCATCATGGAAACATCCAGATAGGCAGCTGCGCAATCTGCATCACCCCTACAACATGAGCCTATGGTCTTCAGGAGATGATGGTCAGTCATCAAACAGAAACTGTCTGCTTGTTGCTCTGTTGAAGAGCTATGGTTCAAGCACCCACCTTTTGGAGCATCCTATGCACATGGGTTTCAAACCACATACTGCAAAGCCTGGCAGTGGCAATCCCAGGTTTTACTGTCAAGATCACTGCAAGGACTCAGAAGACCAAGTCTTTTGATGACTTCATCTTTTTAGGAAAAGCACCTCAGGCTGGAGTGTTGCTTGGACAGCCAATGTCTAAACCATGTGCTGAAAGTGGGGGTCTCTGATGTACTAAAAGGTGAGAGCATCGGGAATGTTGCCCTCAGCTAACAACAGTGAAAAATCCAGTCCAGTACTCTGAGGAATATGGAACCATTCTTTGGAGCAGCCAAGAGGATCCCTGAGGAAACTGGGGAACTGTATCTTTTGTCTGAGTTTGTAACTTCTTTACAAAGCAGAATAATAAAAAAAGGCAACTTCCACACACCCTGTTTGGCCTTATTCTAGAGATTAATCATTCCCCACTCTTCCTGTTATCAGTGCCCAGAGATCTGTATCAGGATCTGCTCTTTATATTGACAGCCTGGTACCAAGATACATGACAGTAAGCAATTGTTAAGCATTCAGGAATTCCTCTCTACGAAGCTGTTCCAGTATAATTCCCTTTAGTGAAAGATAAAGGTAACAGATATCACATCTTACCTTGGTATTTCCAGTATTTCTTTTCAGGGCTTGTTTTTAAATCGGAAATATAGCCAATTATTACTGGAATCCCCTTGAAGAACTCTGCCACACAGTACTGGTGGTTTGCCATCCCTCTTCCAGGAATAGGAACAGAGCCCTGCACTGCAAGGAGTCATCATGCTTGGCTTCTTTACAGCTTTCCGCCTCTGAGGTTTACTCTCAGCATCAATGCAGAAGAGGCATTGAAGTAGCTTTTGAGCAGAAGCAGACAAATTAAAATCCTGGGCCCTGCAGCATCTGAAGTTACACGATGTCTTCTGAACGCCATCAATCTGATTGGCAGTGGCAAAAATGAGCCGGTGATCAAGACCACAAAACTTTTGAGAAGAAAATAAACAAACGTCACTATATTGTTTAGCAAGAGTAGAGGCACAAGGCTGTAGAAGGCATCCTGGCAGAGACCGGAGATCAAGAGACTGAAGCCTAGGCTGTAGAAGATGTCATGAAGCTGCAGAACCTATTGGAGTTAATAGTGAAATGTCTAGAAGAGAATAGGTGTGGAGGTAAAGCAAGGCAGGATATGAATATGGCAGCTGTACACACAGTGAGGGTTTTGCAGCAAGGGAAATAACCCCTCATGCGCACAACATTCCCAGTGGGTCCACGGAGTTCCCTGGTTCAGGTCATAGTAGAAAACCAGCAGTTCAGCCAAGCTTTGGCATCAATGGTGAAGAGCTGAGGACTGTATCAGAGATCTTGGAGGTGGTGGAGGACATTGCAAGTCAGAATTGTTCAACCAGTCTCCCTACACTGACTCTGAAGGGCCTGGAGGCAGAGTAGTGCCAGAGCAAGGGCAGGGTGATACTGAGATGATGACATCCAAGACAATAGCTTTCTTCTCCTTTCCGTGGCTGGGGCTGTGCAAGAGAGAGCTCCAGAGAGCAAGAGAGAGCCTGCTTTGCTGCAGAGACCAATGCACCCAGCTTTCCAAGTCACAGGGAGCAGCAGGGCTGGACCTTCTGCTGTACTGATCACTGGCTCATAGAGGAGAATGAGGAGACAGATCTCTGCTCATTCTAAGGCCACCCCAACTATCCAGTGCAGGGTTTGGTTGTTTGCAATGTACCTTATATTGAAACTTCCCCTTTCAATCTGCATTACCCCTTGTCCAAGGGCTGGCTGAAGAGAGTGGAAAAAACAATTCTGTACTTTCTCCAAAATGTTGGAAAGTCTCCTTGATCAGATTCAGTGAAGTTGAATTACTACTGGACTTCAGAGACCAGTAGCTGCCAAGCCAGAATGGAGTTCACACCATCTATTTTGTCCTGCCAAAGTCAAGTACCCTCTGCAATCAGTGGAAACACAGAGATGAAATATTTTACTCCCAGAGGTACCTATGTAATCCAGTAACAGTACACAATTAGCTTAGATCAGACCTTAACACCCTGTCATCCAACATTTCATCTGACAGAAATCTGCAGTCCCAATGGTATCAGCTCCACCAGGGACCTGTTTGTCTCTGGAGGGATTAACTAGGCAGTTCAAAAACTGCGAATGGTCTGCAGACCTGGAGCATCCACTGCACATAATGGCACTGGGCAGAGCAATTCAGTGATCAGTGATGTTCCAGAACCCCCTCGTGCTCATCAAGAAACACAAGAGATATGGCAATAAGGGCATAGAGTTATCTGCATTGCTTAAGAAGTTCTCAGGTAGATACAGGCTGAAAGGAGTTACATGGCTAAGCATCAGAGAAGTCACAACCAGATGGGAAGTGGGAGCTCAGAAGCCTGTGTGACAGGGGACGAAGGGGCTCAGTGCTGATGGAAATCGAATTTGGCAGTGCTGGGCGGTGCTAATGGCAGCTGTTAATGGGACATCTGGTGGGACAGACCTGTCCAAAGAACAAACAGGAAATGATGCTGATATTATCCAAGGCTCACGTTGCACAGAACCTGCCAGTTAAAGTTTCAAGGACTTGGCTCTGAGCGCTTCCTGAAAAACCACAGCCTCTCATCTCTGCAGCACCTCTGCAAAGAGCCCATAAATCATCTTTCCCCACACGGTGCAGTCTCAACTCCTCTTGCATCTCCTTAACACAGAGTCTCACATAGCCTTGTCAAGCAAAGACATGGCCCCCACCTGTCCTAGCCTCAGCCAGGATGCTGAGCAGTTGAACAACATTGTCACCACAGGCTCCCATTACCTATACTGCCTGCACAATGCAGCCAGCTATAGGGTTCTACAAAGCCTGTTTGGGTAATAAGCTGCCAGTATGTACTTGAATCAAAGCAGAGGGCATTTCCTCATCTTTTTAAGAAAAAAAGCACTAAATGTTAAGGAGCTTAATGGTCTCCCTGAAACAACAGAGTGATTATCTCACTCTGAGATAAGGAAGGGAAGAAGGTAGGTGTGGATTCAGCACTTCTGGAGGAAGACCCTTGAGAGTTGCCCAGCCTCATAAAAACCTTGAGCTGAATTTTATAATGAGGTTTTGCAGACTTATCACTGATTTCTCCTTTCTCTTTTTTCCTTTGCAGAGTTGAGACTGAATGACAGCAGGATGGAAAAGCACCCAGCCACAGATCACTCTCTGGTATTCAGTAATAGAGTGCTCACCTATTTGAAACCAAATCCCTCCAAATAAAACAGTCCTGCCTGACATGGTGGATTCAGCCCTGGGTGCATGCACAGCAATGGAACAGATTTACAGCCTGAAAATAGTTTTTAGACTAGCATGAAGTTTAAGTAATTTGTCTCATGCTATGTAAAGCTTATAAACAGTCACAGTTGGAAGAAGCTTAATGTGGTGAGGATATCTCTTAGACCAAAAAGATCAAGTTTGGGGGTATTTTAGGACAAAATATTCTGTTCCCTAAATCAAAATTCAGTGCCACTTGTATTTGTATAGACCCAACACAAAAGCTTCCTCATCCATGTTCCCAGTCATGCTCTGGCAATAAAACCCCAAATGCTCTTTCCTCCTGCTGCTCTTGCAAAACATGGTGCTGGTCTGGCACACATCAGCATAAATGTTTAGGCAGGAAAAGGTGTTAATGAATTAAAATTGTTGCTAATATTAAAATCAGCTGTTTTCATTTCAACTTCTTACAACCCCCAGGAACAAAATCAATTCCTATTTGCCAGCTGAAGGGCAAAGTTCCAAAGAGGAAGCACTCATTTTCAGCTCTTAGAAGGGTTTTGCAAACAACAGAGAAGGAAAGAAATGTAATCCCACTGCTTGTTGCAGTTTTCTTAAGGCAGCAGGTATCGGGGAGGCTCTCTAAATCTGAATGCGATTCAGAAAGCAATTACTGCTGGTAGGATGATGGAGCTGCTGGTTAACAGAGAAAACAAGCACAGGTAGGGGTAAATGGGACATTAACTGCTCTGGGTCTGGGCTGCCTCCCTCCTCAGAGTCTTTAAAGCAGGAGATCCTCCACAGAAAAGAGCCACTGAGGATGAAGGGAGATAAAGTGACTTACAGCAGGCATAGAAGTACTTTGAGATCTAGGATGCTGTTTACTATATATGGGGACAAAATACTGCTGGGTTAAAAGGGGCATATAGTCCCTTTTGTTTTCCTCCTCGATGTGATTGAGGATCACTGGGCTAGACTTCTCCAGTATCACAGCACAGGCTGTGTCATTGTCCTGTCACTGAAGGCCACAGCATTATGCATGATGACAGTCTGATATACACTGGGTTGTATATCATCCCAGCACTATTTGCCCACAGAGGTAGCTCTTAGAAACCTGATCTAGCTGAAAAAGTCCCTGCTCACTGCATGATTTTGTGTCCCCTCTGCCTTCACTCTTGCCTTCCTTAGCCACATGGACGGTTTTAGCCATTGTAGCCCCAGCTCTTGGAGGTTTGTGATCTCTCTGACTTTGGTCTTTTAGACACAGCATTATGTCATCATGGCAGTGTAGGCAATAATAATTCCATAGATGCTTCTGCCTTATATAGAACTAAAATTGTTCTGACTTGAACTTAGAAGAAATTTCACATACCTCGGGCCAATGAGGGAAAATTGCTCCTTGTGATGACAATTGAGCAATCATAGAGATGCACTTTTGCCAGTTGGAAATGTCATCTTTCCTCTACTTCATGTTCTCATACATACTCGTAGGGCTGTCTTGCATGTGCCATGCACACTGCTTCTCCTTTTCTTGTTGATTCCCCGAAAAGCCATTTTCCAATTTGTTGTCCTGCCTTACTAACAACTTCACTAGGACTATGTGTTTGCACACACCACCTAGGCAATGCCTCTAGCATCTCTAACCTTTGTTCATGCCTGACTGGTAAGCTTTTGGGCTCCTTTTCCAAGCTGCAGCCTTTTAATATAAAGGTTGTGATGCTCTTCATCATCTGCATCATCTGGTTTTCTCTTCCCATGACCATCTTTTCAGTCATCCTGTTGCCAGGCTGCAGCAGAGCTGCCAACACAGAAATGCTTACAGAGAAGGCAGTTGCTTTGCCTCTAATCCGAGCAGAAGCAGGTGTCCCAGAGAGAGGATGTTGATACACATGACAATGCCCTGCAGAGCAGCCCCATTCACACTTTAACAGAGAAGCATTTTAATTAATTGTCAACAGTTTTTTAATATATAGATTTAGCAGCTCTGCCTGAGTAAATGCTGTTTGAGAGATTAAATTCTGTTTGGATTAATGGCCTCTGACAGCTTTTCCTGCTTTGCAAACAAAGTGGGTTTGAAGTGTAATAAAACAGAGCGTGGGATGCATTGAACATGGAGAGCTGTTCAAGCTGGCAGCCAAGTGAAACATCACTAGCTTCCATTGAGAGGAGCCCACAGACAAACACACCTTCCAGGCACAAAGGTTTTTAATCTGATGTGGCTTCAGGCTGTCCAAGTGCCTCAGCCTCCCATGCAGTTGCTTGTGGCAATTCTCAGCAGTTTTGTGGATGGGGTTTTTCAATGTAGGGCTCTGCAGACTGTGGCACTGACATCTGCAGCATCTGCATGAGGCAGATACTGAGCAGGTTTGTTTATTCTCCTTGTGTCATGGGTGAGAGGAGACTAATCCACAACACGAACAGGTGAAATCTACTTCCCAAGGGTGGTCAAAGAAGAACTTATGCTGATCTTACAGCTAACAAGGACTCTGAGGAAGATGCTTACCCCACCCGCCCCACCCCTGTGCTTATAGCCAGCTCCCAGCTGGGTCAGGCTTTTAGATGGATCATGGTAGTGATTAGTGAAACCTTTCTACCAGAGCACAGTTTCTTTTTCATATGCAGTCTAAATACTGTGTTTTTGAGGCTGAGAAGCATTTAATTTAGCACCCAAACCATTTAGAGGGCAGAAAATGAACAGACTCACCATGAACCTTATACCCAACTGTGCTGCCATGCTGTACACACTACTGCACTAAGCCAGTCATACCTGGACGGACGGCAACTATTTTACAACCTCAGCCTCCAAAGCTAAGGGAAAAGTCCTGATATCCTTTCCATGGTAAAAACAGATGCCCTTGGGGTCTGCTGAGAAGAACAGGAAAAATGCTTGAGCCAATGCCCACATGTACTGGGTCACAGCACAGGAAGGGGCACACAATTACACACAAAGAGCACAGAAGGAAAGAGGGGGATGATGACACAAAAAGCATTTCTTCAGGAAGCATTGGCCAATACACCACCTTTAGTTCAGGTTACAAGCAAGTTTTTGACTGATTTGTAGTGTTTCCCTGGAGACAACATTATTTTTCTTAGTAAGATGACCTTAAAGGGACAGCAGAAATAAAAGAGGAGGGAGATTCAGATTTTGTGTCTGAGGTTTAAGACTTTCCCTACCCTTCACAATGACCAGGTGAAAATGAAGTTGCTGTTACTCTGTCATCATTCAGAGTTGTAGGATACCTTGAGCTTCCTGCTCATGGGATCTGAGAGTTGCAATGCATGAAAACACCAAGACAAAATCCCAGAGAACAAGTAGCAGCAAACTCACTTTAATTTAACACTTACTCAGATCACGCTTTTAATGAACTTGTTGAATTTCTAATTGTTTTAAAGTATAGACTTGAGAACTCTCAAATGTGTACATGTTTTATTCATGAAAATGGAACTAAAGACATTAAAATACCTGGTTTGTATGACAGTTTTATGAAGCCTAAATGATTGATTTTAACAAAGGATTCAAAATGTGTTAGGAAGTAATTATCAAATAACTTAATGACATTCAAGAGCTGTATAATATGACAGACCATTGCTCTGAACTTTAAGCCCTCATGTGATTATTTTGGTGCTAGGAGGGAGTAAACTGCAGCTTCAAAGGCAATGAAAATTTTCATTAAAAATAACATTCAATAACTAACAATAATCAGGATTAATGGCACTGTCAATGATGATTCAACTAAAAGGATTTTTTTGAAGTTAAAAGTGTACCGAAAATCATTTGAAGCAAAAGTTGCTTTCCCGAAACCATATTATTTCGAAGCAAAATCATTTTCTTTGACATCCACAGACCTTCTCTGTCTGTCTGAACATGGATTGCCCTTTAATAGAGAATGGGATGGAATGATTAGAGATAAGGTATACATTTCCAACAGTAACTCAGTGAAGCATGTGGTGGATCAATGCGAGTCTTTAAGCTTAAATTGTGTCTCTCTTTCCTAAAGGCCTGCTTTAAATCAGCCCCAAGTTGAGATACAAAACACAGGGTGGAAACTGTACTAAAAGCCGGTATAAAACTGAAATTGTTATTATCCAGGAAATTTCAGGATTCCAAAATTATATTTTACCCTAAGTGGAGTTACAAAGCAGGTTATAAAAATCCCCAAAATATTTCATTTTGACACTACCTGAACATTTTGGTTTGGCTACAGTTTAAAAACTTCCGATATATGTGTATCAACTCTTATCCATAAGCAGATCATCCATGTTATATATTACCTATGCTGATAGCAGTAGCTTGGCCACAGTGCTTCCAGTCACAGTTCTCTCCCAAATGGTTCTGTTTTCTTGCACCATGGGCATTACCCATCTTCATTCAGGACAGTGTTTCTTTGCACAGTGCTGCTGTGTCTAGCCCAACACCTCATCTCAGACAGAGCAGGAGAGTTCAGGAGGGACACAGCAGTTTCCCCAGGACCAAGAGGAAGAAGCATGTCCTCTTGTCTCCGATAGGAGTTAATGGTGCAGATGTGATGCACTGCAAATATATATATATACAGTGGTAAAGGCAAATAGTGCCCTGGGCACACCAGATTGTGGGGAGCTTGCAAATCTGACTGATTTGACTCTGCACTGTGGGTCCCATGTATCTGAGTAGCTCTGCACCAAGCCCTCAGTGTGCTGGTGTCATCTTTGCATTTTGTTATCCAAGCTGTCCTGATTCCCTATTGCCCTGGGACATGGAGAGCTAGATGTGCACAGTAGCTTGTTTTATACCACCCAAAATGTAAGAGCTACAAATAATAAATCAATCTGGCTAAACCCAGTATAAATAGTCTGTTTTTTCACTATGTTCTTGGCAAATGTACTCAACATCACAGCAGAGCCCAAAGGGAGATGCCCACTGCTGGGATTTGTACGATTTAGGAAGTCAAGAGCCTTTTGTGTATCAAGCAATTAACTGGATAGAAGGATCTCTTTTAATTATTTGCTTATTTTTCTGGGAGTGCCAAACAAAACGTTCTTGCTGTAAGGAAGGCAATGAACCAATGTGACTCTTCTGAACCTGAAGGCGTTTAATCTACAAAGCTCCAAATAGGGCCTCAGTCTGCCTTTATTTGGATCTGTGAACATGTGAAATAGAAGCTCTCCACTTTGAATTAAAAAGGTGGATGTGCCACATCTTGCTGATGCAGAAGACAGTTTGCTTCCACTCCCAGTAATATCTCTGGGGAGGCATCCTTAATTCTTTCACCTAGGGAAGCAGTTTTCTTATCACAGAACTACATCGAATTATTCTGGCACAATTTACCAGTGCTAGGCCATGATAGATGTAATTTCATTTGCCATTCACATAACTGGTGTTGATATTTTTCATTCAACCTTATCGTGCAGCTTTTATTAACACTCAGGTCACAATAACAAGCCAGAGTCACTTTTTCCCTGTTTCAGATATAGGTACTACACTTGTTACTCTGCAGTCATACCCAGTAACCCAAAACCTGATAAATCCGCTGAATGCATTTGCTACAAGAAGTGTGGCATGGCATGCTAAGCCATTCCAGATTCTGGAGAGAGCTTACTGAGTCCCCTTCTCTGGAGTTTATCACAGAATCACAGAATCCCAAGGGTTGGAAGGGACCTCAAAAGATCATCTAGTCCAACCCTCCTGCAAGAGCAGGGTAAATCATCTCAGCTATTCTGAGATTTGCTCTCACTTTAACTGTGACCTCTTCTCACACTCATGACTTTGCTCCCTTTGACCAACCCATGATGAGACATTACTGCATCACTTGAACACCAAGTACTTGTTTCATTTTACATGCTGCCTGAACGTGCCCTTAATCTCATCTCTACCTCTCTGTTATCACAGCTACAGATCTTTCCCTGTTCTCATTTTATTTGAATGGCAGGAGAAACTTCTCCTCTGTGCCCTTAGTACCCTTTGTAAAGTGAAAACCCAAAGTGACACTTCGTGATGTTCATAATTTTCCTGCATTTACTGATGTCAGGAAATGATTCCCCATTCCTCAAAACCCACTCAAATATACCAAACTTTGCTGAACTATTAATTACTTATTAAGTGGATGTTGTGTTCAATAAACATGCCATAGGCTCTCACAATCTAAGATTTAGCTCTTTAATAAGCACATCCAGGAGTCTAAACTCTGCTGTTATTAAACCCTTCAGATACACAGCAGATTATAACTTATGCTTTAATGCTGGAAAACCAGAAAAAAACATAAAAACAATTGTGAACAAATTGGTCATGAATATGGGTAGCTCAGCAAACAAAAAGTTCCTAACTGAAAAAGGAATGGCAGCTTTCCAAAAGCCAGGGACTGAGCTCAGGGACTGGGAATACCTTCCAATCCCTTTGATCTCTTAGGAAACTAGATATCAACAGGATGATATGAAGAACATTCCCAATGACATATTATCACATTCATAGGGAAGGTGGAAGATCTTAGATCAAGGCATGACTTGGTCAAATCATTCAGGTCCATGTTCTTCGATGTCATGATTTCTTTGTGATTTGCTGTCCTGTGTTCAGCTGTGAGAAACAAAAACACCTTTGGCCAAGAGATGGTGGAAGGATTAATGTCCGTAAGATAGTGCAATGTGGTGGTATAATGTGCTAAGAAAAGCATGTGAACTCCACAAGCTGTTAAGTCTGTCACAGCAGCTTCCCCTTGCAAGCCCAGAGAAAGCAGCAGGAGGAGGAAGGAGCCTGCATGAAGACCACGTAACAAACTCCATGGGCACTGCACAGGGATAAATGTGAAGTCTAGGCAGTTTTGTTACTGATTCCAGGAGACCAGACGTGCCTGCCTAGCAGAGGACTTACAGGCTAGTTAGTGGAGCAAGATAAATTAAAATAAAGGTTAGGTGGGCTTTTGAGAGGACTTGAGTGATGTAGGACTGCAGATAGGGAGCTCCGAGATTGCACTTCAGGAAGTCCTTGAGATGTGTTGCTTGAGCTCTCAGCAGTACTTACTGTGATTTCCCTGTCCAAGTGCAATGTGGGGATATCACTTCATCCCTCCACCCCACTCAAGGTCTGATGTTTGTGTTTGGGGAGAGCAGAAATCAGAAGCATAGAATGGTTTGTGTTGGAAAGGACCTTAAAGCTCATCCAGTTCCACACCCCATCCAACCTGGCCTTGAACACTGCCAGGGATGGGGCAGCCACAGCTTCTCTGGGCTCTTTCACAGCAAGGAACTCACCAAGCCTTGCTGTTCCCCGCTGATTTAAACAAAGCCTGTAGACAGATATCCAAGGGTGATTTAAGGACCAATAGTCTCTTCAACACAGCAAAACCACATTACTCGGCATGGAGATGCTGAAGTACAATCACGCTAAGGGAATCAAATTGCTATACCTGTTAGTGTACAACTGTTCCCCTCAGATAATGGGTTTTATCTGCAGCAAATTTTATGGTTTGTTATAAAATAATGTTAAGCACAACAAAATAATAAGCAGCTGGCTTGTTTTCTGGTGAAAAAAAAGCTCAAACCATTAAGGTTGTAAACATCAAACTAGCTTAGCACTGCTATTGAAGGAAATGGGTGCTAAAATAGTCCTTTTTTTTCAATAAATATTTTGTTGGTGATGTATTTGGAATGTATCAATTATTTATCTCCCCCTATGGTTGAGATGTGCCCTTTAATAAAATGTAGAAAGGTTTTTAATTTCTCTGAACAATAAATGCAATTGATTTTTGTGACTAGCATGAAGAATAGATTGACTTTAATGTCTTTTTCCTGCAGTATTTTGTATTGTTTTATGCAGAAATCTTGAGTTTAATAGATTTCTAGAAAATATTCCACTAAAATGGTCAGAGAGAAGGATAAATCTCATTAACTCAAAACTCTTCATTTTCCATATGCAAATATGTAGGGATTATCATTATCTTTTCTTTCATCTGAATCACAGTGTTTGTCATGTTTATTTGTTCTGTGTTTTCATAAACATTTAGGATTATTAATAATTTAGGAATGATGTTTAATTTTCATGTAATGAATTCATGCGGGCAAAATAAATATGCAGGGTAAGTAGTCAGTATGTCTGGTAGCTATTAAACATACTTTACTCTTTCTGTTCAAATCCACTTGAAATACGCAAACCTGGCTTAAGCAGGCGAGAGCAGTCTCTCACCTCAACACTTTCTTTTAGTGTAAATCCAGGGTAGATTCCACAGCCAGGGGTGTTAACTCTAATTTATCTGTGTGCATTTGGCAGCAGACACCATCGCGTTGAAATTGCTCCTTACTTACAGTGCACTGAGCAGTGCAGCTTCTCTGTGGACTGTCACGTAAGCGTGTCCGATAAGCTCAGTCCATAACAGGGGTTGTGCTTGGACAGCCACAGCCTCATTTGCCTGAGCCTCCTATCACCAGTCATAGCCAACAGCAGATTACAGGAACAGACAAGCATATAATGATAATTCCTCAGGGAAAAAGCTCTCGTGGCCTAGGGAATTCCTACCTGTTTACAGTGTTAACTGGCTTCTCTTCCAAGAGTTTGCTGGATCTTTTCCAGACCGGTGGAAGCTTCATCACTGGTGCTCTGTGTCTTCATCCTGAGACACAGGACACGTGCAGATGACATAATGCTTCAGCTAGTTTTGATTAAAGCTTAGATACATGCAATTCAGATTTGCAAATGGTCTGAGCTGATGCTTGACATTTTGAGCTTATGTTACGAAAGACTCTACACACAAATTACAGAATTAAGACATGATTAAGATTTCAGCTCTGAAATTGCCAGCTCTGTATATTTAAATTGCTTCTTTTTTTTTACTATCAATGGCAAATGGCAGCCTGGCCTGAAATAGCAGCTCAGAAATGCCCCTTTTTTCTTCCATATAAATTTGGCATCAGGTTTGAGCTCTGGGATTCAGTCTCCTCCTGTTGCAGCAGTGCATGAACACCAAAGGCAGTACAGGACAGCTTTTCTAAGACTCATGTCTACCTGTTTCCTTTCCTATTAAGTCAAAACTTCTGTTCCTCTTTCACATGCTGACTGCTGGATGCAGAAAAGCCATGACCTCATGCGGTCCTCCCTGCCACAGTCAGTATTTCTGGCCGTGTAGCTCCCACCCTGCCTCCACGCTCTTGGTGAATTTCAGTGCTTGGGATGACGCTGAAGTATCTCCCCTCCACCCCAGCTCCCTGACCTTCTCCAGCCGGCACCAAGGTTTTCAGGTGCTAAGATCAGTTCAGTGTTAAGATCAATGTTTCAGGTGTTCCTTGTAATGGTCAAGTCCTGCCCTGCTCTTGGGCTCTATTCAAGCTACCTTCAGAGCTCAAGCCCTGCAGAATTTCTCCAAAATGACTTCAATACACTTGAATGAACAAGAGATTTCCTGGGCAATTACTGAGTCCAGCTGAAGGTGAGAGCCAAAATTTCACAGTTTAGTACAATTCTTTATTAGCTTGAAAGTTCATCATAATAGCTTGTTATATACAGTTCATTGCTCTCTTCCGTAAAATTTGTTATCTGCTATTGGTACATTAACTACCTCCCGCTTCCCAAACAATTGTATTATTCAACTGACAAGGAATATACTTTCAAACTGACCCATGACCAAGTCATTCTCAGTGTGATATCTTTTTAGCCAAACACCTGAATCTAAATTGATTATTACAATCACAAAACGGTTTGTGTTGGAAAGAACCTTAATATCATCCAGTGCCATCCAGGCAGGGACACCTTCCACTAGAGTAGCTTGCTCCAAGCCCCTGTGTCCAACCTGGCCTTGAGCACTGCCAGGGATGGGGCAGCCACAGCTTCTCTGGGCACCTTGTGCCAGCACCTCAGCACCCTCACCATCCTCTGGGTGGTCCCTAGTTCTAGTTACTGAGTGTGTGACTTGTAGGGGCCTCTCGAGAAGCATAAGGTCTCCAAAGCCTTGGTCCATGGTGTAGGCACATCTTACAGCTTACAGCCTTCACACACAGGGTTTGAGACTTTGCCATCACCCGCAGGAGCTAAGAATGGAGGAGCAGCTCTCCAGGACATGCAGAATCACAGGATGACTTTTCAGGGTGAGTAGTTTGTGCCAAGCATTTCCTTTTCTTCCTGACTGAGTAGGGGCTGGAGGGACAGAAGGTTGTGATTCAGAGCAGATTTATGACATTTAAAAGGTGCATCAGCTGCCTGCCTTCTAGCTGTGAAGGAGAGAGCTGTCATCACAGCGAGGCTAAGATATAGAGGCTTGGACTTTACCCTGACCCCATGGGAAGGCACTGGCTAATGAACTGGATGATTAACATGTCCACCTGTCTCAGAAGGGGGGACAGCAGTTAATGAAGAGCAGAGCTGCAAGACAGCAGCCACCAGGGAGCAGGGACAGGCATGCATTTGATAGACCAGTCTGCTCTAGCGGTATTCTGTCCTAGTGACTGGAGCAGAGGCAATGAAAAAGTGGGACTTGACAGAGCTACCTTTTACTTTCCCTAAGTAAAAACTTTGGTTTCCTAATGGAAGGAAGAAGGTTTACATGTTTTCCCGACTTTGTGTCTTTATTGGCAAACTCCCATGCTTCCAATCAAAATGAGATGTTTCTATGCAAATAGCTCCTTGGCTCCAGAATCCAACTCTTGAGCTCTTTCAGCTGTCTTGGGCTGCTGTGCAGAAATGGTTGTGATGCTGCAGACCTACCGGGCCACCGCTTGGAGGCAGGGCCCACCGTCACTGCGCTTGGAGGTGAGCACAGCAGGGGCTGGAGAGTTTGAAGTGGTGCCTCTCCAACCCTGTCTGAGTAACAACCGGAGAAAGATGCTACAGCACAGCCGTTCCAGGCACCCTGAGACCTGGGCATTAGGAGAGCTGTCCTTTCCACCAGAGCTTCACTGCTGCTAGACCCAGAGCAAGGACCAAAGTGGCAGCAGTTATATCCCTGCAGCTCTGCTGCCCCTTTCACTATGGCTTTCACCATCTGCTCCTAAAAATGCACTGGTGACTCAGCAAACAAAGCTCTTTGAAGCCTTCCCAGTTCTCTATATCAAAATCACGGCCAAATTGTGCCCACCTGGAGCTTCAGAGACCAGATGCTCCTGTGCAGGTGAGTGCCTGTGTGTCTAGAACTGAGCTGAGGTCTGTCCTGCTCTGGGTACCGGCCACTTACTGACACCCCAGGCCAGCCAGGGGCTGCCTGCAGTTCAGTGACATGGTTTCTATTCTGAGATCTTCCCCTCTCTTCCTAAAGACATAATTTCTTTGCTGCAGAAGCCCTTTGTAGAAAGCTAATTCAGGGAAGAAAGAGGAGCCAGCTTAATTGATCAAAATGTCACCTACTTATATACTTGTTCAGCTTCTAGAAATTAAGATTAATATAGTGTGTGTTTTATGTTGAAACCAAGCACTCCATACCAAACCAATAATAGCTGAAGACAAAGTATGCAGCCCAGGGTGTCCATGTGTGGTACAGTATTGAGCAGAAGATTGAATGAAATAACAAAGTTTAAGCAGTCAGAATCAATATGAAGGAGGTGTCCTTTAGACTGGCTGTTTAACTGCAGCCAAATAGCATCAAGGTTTAAAAAGAAATAGCCCAGTAGTGATAAAAAGACACAAGAACATGTATTTTAAAGTCTCTTTATTAGCACAGATGTAACTTTATACCATGGCTGGATAATGGCTGATCTAATGACAGGGGGATCTCTGGCAGTCACTGCATAAGCAATGCCATGGGGAGGGCAAGTGAGGAGGAATGGGAAAGGCTAGCAGCCCCAGATGTGGAGCCTGACCCCATGCTCCTTGCTCCTGTGCTGCGAGGAGCCAGAGGGAAACCAAGAAGCAGGGCTGTCCTTTCCTGGATAGACAGACTGTGCCAGCCTGTCCAGAGAAGCTCTGCACAGGATGCAAGGCACTCTCCATCCAAAGACTTACACAACAGCCCTCAGCGCCGGCGCTGCAAGGAGGCAGATTCAGTGTGTCCACATGGACAGAATCAGTTACGTTCATAGATCATCAGAACAGTGTCTTGGCTAACCATCACAATCCACAGCACATTTTCACACTTTATGCTTAGGCACCTCAGCTCTGCTGCTAGTCCCATCATTCAGGATCATCTCACTAAGTCCTTTGTCAAGCCCAGCCTGGAAAGCCTTTGCTTTAATTTGGAGTCAATGGACAGATTTGCAATCCAATTTCAGTGTAGCAGCGGAGTCTGGGGACAGAGAAAGAGGTGCCAGGATTTCCTTTAGCCCTTAATGTGCACTGCACTGGCAGTCAGGACACAAGTAAATGTTTTAAACCTTGATTATTGGCTGGAGAGCAGGTACTGTTCCTTTACAGTACCTTATGGCCTGGCTTCTCCCACTGTTCACTGTAAAGTCATTCCACTGAGCAGGGTCTGGTGTTGTGTGCTTCCCTGTGCTTTCTGGATGCAATAGAAAATATGCTTCTTTTAGGTCCAACATGCTTTCTACTCTACAGCCACTGTACCTGGAGAAGCAGCAAACAGGAGCTTACAGCTTAGGAGAGGAAAATCCACCAATGCTGGTCCCAAGGTTAGTGCTGTGTAGGGAAGATGAGTTTCATAGTGGGTCCTCCACTCTGCCACCTTAATGTGCACATAAACATGGGGATTAGACATCAAATACTTTGTCCTTACTGCCTGGACCTTACCTTCTTGTATATCACAACCAGACCTGCAGTCCACGGAACCACCGAATATCTCTGTTCTTCTCACCACACCCACAGAGCAAGCAGAGATTTCTGTATCCTGAAAATGGAGAGAAGCCCCATGCCAATTCCATGTTCATCTATTAAACAGGGAGGATGTCCAAGAGGTATGACATAGAGAATCAGTGCAGTCCATCAGACAAAGAGACAAAGTAAAGAAAGAGAGGGACAAACAGAGAAACTGAGCTGGTGCACACCAGGTTAATTGCCTCCCTCAAATGCTTGAAAGGTGAGTATGGACAATACATGCTTTGTCTGGCTCAGCAAAAGGCCATCTGAAATCATATTCCACTCTTGTGAATATGAGCCCAAAGGACAGACCAAGTGAAGTGATTTCCTCACAGCTGACCACATCAGCAGCACCTGCCAGCAGCTGCAATACCTTCAGCTTCCTATGGCATTACAAGCCCAGAAAGCACCTGGAAGAAGAGGCAATAATAATTCTGAATGAATACACGTAAGTCCACAGGATGAAGCAAGCCGTAGTGTATGGGAGATGTGGGTTAAGAGACAATCTTGATGGCAGGACCTACAGAAAGAAGAAAGTGAGCAGGAAAATGCATTGCAAAAAACCGCCGGAAATGAAGCTCTCGGCAATCACAAAGTAATGCTGAAGCTCAGGGGATCCTTCACTGCAGAGGAATACCTCATGCACTGCCCTTGGAAGAAGCATCAAAGCTGACTGCAGAGGTGTGGGTATTGCAGCAACACTGGCATGGGCTGCCTTTGGGTGTCTGAAAAAGCACAGAAGGCAGCTTTGCAAAATACTCCTTTCTCCTCTTGGTGCTTCCCAGAGTAGAAGTTGGAGTGGGAGTAAGAGAACAGCAAAGGAGAGAAAGGGCTGTGCTTAAATCATTCCTTGCACGCTACTTGAGGCTCAGTCTCCATGTAAATGCAGAGCAGAAGCTGTGATGTTCCCAGTGGAGATGCAGCACACTATTCCCATCAGGACAGGAACAAAATCGCTATACCTTCTCACAGCTCTTTCCTACCCCTGGTGTTACTTCCCTTACAATGAAATGATGTTGAAAAGAAACTCTAATTTAGTCCTGTGCTTGCACTGGTTAGTCCAGAGGCTCCTGCTGTAGATGACTCTGAGGACACCATGCACCAGGCACAAGCGTTTCTCATTGTATTCACCCAGCAGAGCATTTACAGTTAATACAAATCACCCTAACTAAAATATCCATATTCATAAAAGCCCCAAACCTTCAAGTAGGCAGCTTGATGGCGTATCTGCTTGAAAAGTAGCTCACCTGGGACAGGCAGTTCGCAAATGCCGTTAGCCCAATAGGGTTCAGGAGTTCTCTGATTTTGCCAGTGTACCTTTTATTTGGTAATGTGGTGTGAAAGAGGAATAAATCCCCCCAGCCTGTCACTCTGTAGATACACATTGCACCAAGTTCAGTTGTTCTAGCTTTCTGCCAAATGGCAGGTTTGCCAGCTAGAGACAACGATGTTTAATTTATGAAGGGCTGAGTTTTAATCAGTTTTTTATTGTTTGTTCCAGCAATAGATCAGTTTAATGGCAGCCTGAAAAATGCACCATAAGCAAATCTCGCACGTGCCATTCTTCTCCCCGTTAGATAACTCACATCAGAAGTTTGACATTGGTGCATGCTGGGAAATAGGCAACCTACGAAACCCAGTGCTTAAAATAAGTGACCAAGCTGCAGTTCTGATGGCGTTGGTGGGTTGGTGGATACTGCTGCAGCAAGGGCAGATTTAGAGATAAATCTGTATTCAGAGCCTTTTCACACTGAATCATGAGATTCCTTTTTATAACCAAGAAAGCAGACCTCTCTTTCTAGCTTGGTCACAGAGCTGGTGTATAAACCCTATTACTGAGCACCTCCTTCAAGCCTGGTCACGAGGGCAGTCAAGCACAGGCTGCCCAGACGCTGTGCAGTCTCCATTCTTGGAGGTTTTCAAGACCAGGTTGGATAAAGTCCTGAGACACTTTGACTGGTATCACTTGGAGCAGCTGGTTGCAGTAAGTGGCTTCCAGTGATTCCCTTCTAACCTGTGAGCCTTTATCTTCCCTTTATCATATGCTCTCCCCTTCCACCGGAACAAAGTCCAAAAATCCTTGGTTAGAAATGAGACAGATGTTGCGAAATGCAGTGCCTGGATCACCCTCCCTTGGTCACTATGAGCATTTCCAATACCTGGAACCACGTGAGAGCATACCTGCTAACAGCGACAAAAGAGGTGAGGAGATTGTGTAGGACCAACAGACCCCACTCCTGAGGGAAGACATGTTACACCAAAATAGTCTCCAGAACAAGCCATGGGAAGTTCTCAGCTCCATGCAGACCAGCAGTGGGATTGTCCTGTGCTAAAGATACAATGCTGTAGGGTCTGCAGACACTGGGCTGGCTCACTACTTAGCTGCAGAAGGGCTGAGATTTCCATACTCCCAGGTTTTGCAAGGCTCTTGCAAGGCAGATTATCCTGGATTTGGGGGCCCAGGAAACACTTGCATGTAGTCAATAAAACAGACTCCGGTGAAATCTCACTATGCACATCTTAGGATCCTGGAGCAAACCCACGGAGCAGGTAACCTGAACACCTCAGGTGGCACAGTCGGAAACTGTGCTTTGAGACTCCCTGCTACTGAGGCTTCAGCAACTTGCAGGATGGAGTGGGCTTCTGGGATTCCTGCCGCAGGGACACCAGCCTGCTGGGTCTACCACACATCTGGGGAACCACTGCTATGCTCTGCATGTCGGGTACACGCAGTGGGCAGGAACAGGGGGTGTATCTGGTTTTGCAAGGTTGTTTGTTTGGGGTTTTTTTAATTCTTTGGAAAATGTTTTTACAGTGCCCTGGCCCATGGGAATTTCAAACCAAACAAACAATGCCACTGAAGTCCACTTTGGAAACAGCAATATTAAGCAAACATTTCCAGCAAATTGGAAACCCTGCTTGCCAAAACTTGCAGGGGAGGTATGGTTTGTTCAGAAATCATATAAACTGTTGAAAACATCTCAATTTTTCCGGCAATAATGAATTCCAAGAACAGAATAATTGGGAAAGAAACCCAAAGATTCTTCAGTTTTTGACATTTAAGGAAAGAGCTGAAGAAGACTTTTTTATATTCACTACATCCTTTGTCGTGATGTAAAGAGAAGCTTCAACTCCGGAATAGCAGCAGGAAAGGGCAGGGAAAGGGAAGATCTTGGGGATCTCATTTCTAAATGCAGCAATGGTTTATGTGATGACAAAAATGGATTCTGACTTGCTAATTAGTTTTGCATAATGATGACTAAACTTGATTTCAGCATGAACCAGTCAAATAGCTTTGTAGCTCATAGGCTTACTGTGTGCTCCAGTTAGAAGGGTTAGGTTTGTGTATGGCTCACAAGGTGTTTCCTGGAGACTAAATAATGTACAAGAGGGTGCTCTGAGCTTTTGCTGTTTCAAATGGCTGCTGCAGCAAATTAAGTTCTGAGGAGGGATTTGATAGCATCTATTTTATCATACACCCAAAAGCACGTCACCGATTCTCTGCAAGCTTTTGCTCTTTTTCTTTCCTATTAAACAGCTAAACAAATGGAGAACAAAGCCTTCATTATCTGTTCATCAGTTGCCATCTCTGCCAGCAACTGCAGGAGCTCTCTTCCTGCTATTTATCTCTCTTAAGAAGAGCTGAGAGAAAATCTGGCCATAAAACTTCCTGACTCTGTGTGTGTGTGTGTAAGTGTGTGTGTAGGGGGGAGCACTTGGAGTGGGCAACACAATGAACATCTTCCTGAAACAGCCATTCACTGTCCCCTCTTGGGGGACAAGAGCCTCTTGCAGTTTCTCACCACTCCTGCGGTCCCCCCGGATTCCCCACGCCAACCTTGCGTCCATGCAGAGCCCCACTCAGTCCCACAGGCTGGGATACAGCCTGGGTGCCAGCAGCACTCCAGCAGTGAGTTGTGATGGTTGCTATGTTGCTGTGCCCCCAGTTCAGAGACCACCAAGACCAAACACAGTCAAGTGCAGATTTGGACCACCCCACGACTGCTGGGGGTCCATGTTGATTTAACTCCCACTGCTGGCAGGGCTCTGGCTTGCACTGGGAACCAGCGTAGGGTTGGGGACTGGTGGGCTGAGATCCAGTGATTCACCCAAGCCTGAGTCTTTCTTGAGCCTTGTGCCAGCTCTACATTCCCTTCTGTAACTTGAGAACACAGAGGAAGGGAGAAAACTCCTTCCCTGCACATTCCTGTCAATGAGGGCTGCTGAATACAGACAAGCTCCCCTCCAGTGGCTGGTGAGCTCTTACTACAGGGTTTGCCCCTGCCTCTGACTGACAGCATCTCTGCCTGTCTGTGGGAGTGGAATATTTTAACAGCACCTTTAGCACCTGAGGGGTGGTCCCTGCGGTCCAGTGCCCAAGCCGAGCCGGGAGACTCAGCTGGGGTGGCATTTTGGTTATGAAATGGCTGGGGCGAGGGTGGAGGAGGATTGAATTAGAGCTGGGAAGCAACAGTTCATTTGGCACAAAGTTAGCTGAGTTATGGATCCCGGGAGCAGATGCTGTTTGCTTCACACCGCCCTCCCGCTTTCAAAATGCCAGAGATTGCAGCACTGCCTATGTGGTTTCAACCTGCATGAATGGGAAAGGCCAGTAGACTTTACAGCTACTCTAGCTTTCCCTCTGTCTCCCAGGGGCTTCCAGTCCGGCACAGCGCTGTGCAGTCCTGGTCCATCTCTCCAATAGCAATGGAAAAGTCCCTGACCCCCAGTTCTCCCTATTCCCAAATGAAAAGTTGTGCAGGCAACTAGCATGCACAAAATGGGCTCAGGCTACAGAACTCTGTAACAACACACTTCTAGCTCTTATACATCATGAAATAGAAATGGACGGGATCTTTTCCAAAGGACAGGGGAGCTGCCCATCACCTAGAGGTCTTGTTAGAGAGATGTGGCAAGAGGAAGAGCTGGGGAATTCCAGACCAGCTTGACTTTGATATTCTAAAAAATACTGAGGCAAATTATTAAACAATCACTTTATAACCATTAGAGGATAAAAGGAAGTAAGAAACAGCCAACATGGACTTGTCAAGAACAAATCATGTCAAACTAATCTAATCTCTTTCTCTAATGGGGTCATCGGCCTATGGACAGACGAATGTGATAGATATGATATACCTTGACTTTCATTAGGCTTTTGACGCAATCTGGAATGAGAGTCTCCTACAAGTAGGGAAATAGGATTGAAAGCAAATCATACAGCATGGGAACAATTTAAAAAACATTAGACTTTGAATTTAATATCAGGAATCTCTTCTGAGCCACGGAAAGTGATTTAAGTCTCTCAGGCATCTGTCCTGGGCCTAGTTCATTGAAAAATATTTGAACTTAGAATTCATTCAGAGCAACAAAGTCAGAGCAATATTCACACAGAGAATATACAAGAATCTTGTGGAATTGATGTTCATACTGTTTTACAAATAGAAAATACACAAAACCCTCTATCAAGAAAGAACAATGTGTTCCCAATCTCTTTCAAATACATCCCTAAATATATATATTCCTAAAACTATTTTAGTTTTAATGAATAACTAAATTATTCATTGATATTTCCAGAATGGGGACACAAGTTTATTGTTTGGTAAATGTCTGGTTTTGCTATAGGTAAAGAACAGATTTCCTGATGTGACTCAGTCTTTTCTAGCTATCTGACCTCAAAGAGAATTATTCTAGCTGTACAATTTACGACATTTGTCAGTGCCACAATCCCACAGGAATTGAAAAGACAGCTATTTGTTTCAATCTATTTGTTAACAGATTAGATGATGGAACTGATCAGACACAGCTAAACTCCTAAATATGGGCATCTGTTCAATTTTAGTTACCCGAGGGTATCCCATCTGGCCTCCAGCTGCCTCTTTGACAGGGTGCTGCTCTCCTGTGAGCCCCACATCCTGACTGTCAGATGCACCAGGTTCTTTTGAGCACCCAACACGTCTGAAGTAGCACCACACTGAGGCAACTGAATAAATCTCCTATGGTCAGCTTTGTGGATAAACTAGGAGGTGAGAGGATGATGATGCCAATGCGTGATTCAATTAGAAATGTCTTGCAAGATCAAGATGAAATGCAATAGGGCAAGTGAGAAATCAACACAAAGAGGAATCAAGTGCACAAACTGAAGTATGATTAAACCAGTGGCAGCACCATTGCAGAAACTGATCTGGGCATTAGAGTGGGTCCTACAAAGGGGATAGCAAGTTTTGCCACTGACCGCACTTCACAGCATGAGCTGTGGATCCTCAGAGCTTGTCAAGGAGATGATCCCCACTTGGGGCACTGCACTGTAAGAACAATAGAGACAGAACAGTGCTGAAATGAAAAGAGAATGGACAGAAGCCGAAAATAGCTTATATGAGAAAAAAAATGAAGAAATTCAGCCAGTCTTTTTTCTCTAGAGAAGGGTAAATGTGCACGAATAAGGATGTGAGAATGGTGTAAAATATGTACCAGATTGTCCCGAAGCAACGAGTGAATGATTGTTCTCCATCTCCTCTCAGGGTAATTGGCCTGCTTTGCAGCAGAGAAGATATATGTTAGACATTAGAAAAGTACCCAGCTACCAGGATAATTCTGTAGAGGAACAGGCTACCCAAGGGGGCAGGGGAATCCTGTTTTTCCACTATCTCAAGGAGCAGATCAATGACTCCAAGAAGCAGATTAATGACTCTGTGGCCTCTTCTTGTTTTGCCAGGACCAGGATTGAGCACTTTGGCCTTTCGAGCCTCCTGCTTTAAGACCATGCATTGAAAGGAAACATTTGTGCAGGTGGCTGCCCATGAATTAATCTCATGCCTGAATATGGACAGTTGTTCATAGTTGAAGCCACCACAACATTACACTTGGACTGCCAATCCCTGAACAGGAGGATCTCTACATATAACAGGAGAGGTACACTGGACGACAGCACAGCAATGGTAAGGACAGCCATCTGTATGGCTAAAGGTTAAATAGACCTGATCACTGTCTCAGACCTGGTTTGAGGGGAGGATGCACTTGTCTCCGCTGTAAGGTAGCTTCATATTCTCCACTGGGAGGAAGCGAATCAGCAGTGAGTCACGAAGCTTTGGAGATGGCAGGATCAGCGCTGGGAGCAGCAGTAGGTGGAGGTGAGGGAAAATCTTCCAGCAAAAAGCTAGATTTTATTGTTATGAGAAATGTGGTTTTGCTGAGATTTTAAAAATTGTGGAAGAAAAATGCTTAAACCTGACAGTTTCCATTAGTCCAAATGTTAATTTTTTAACACGTATCTCTGCACGATTCCAAATGTTGGCAGTGCCAAGCTTCCCTATGCGTTGAAAGCCCCTCTCCTGCTTCTATATGCCCTCTCTTTAGGCATTTTATGGAGTGGTGAGTTGCAATGTTGAGCAATGTCTAATAAGCTGCTTATCAGGACTTCAACCGAAAATTAAAGGCTTCTCCCCATTCCCATTTAAGAAAGAAGTGACCTTCTGTCATACCCTCTTCTCCAGTGCAGACAGGCACGACCCCCATAACCCAACACCTCCTCAACACTTTGCATGCTCTTCCCCTGATGTGACTCACACTTTTTTACAGCCCAGACTTCATTTCACTGCATTGACTTCTTCCTCAGGTTTTGATTTTAGGCTAATGTGGACAAATCATCATTCCCCTTGCAGAGACACTGGCAGTCAGCTGGGTAATGACTGTCATTTGTACCGATAAACTGGGATGCGAAGACACCCTCATTGTTACTGGTAGGTATTTCTCTGCAACAGCACCAGCCTTTTCTTAATGGCAGGAAGGAACTACCAGAGCTCACAGTCAGCACTGAGGGTGGCAGAGGCTCATGGTTTGGCACATACTTTAATTAATTATTCCGTATTAATAACAGTACTTGGATAAGGTCCTACACAGTTCCAGACTGAGTCAGTGTGAATGCTCCAGGAGCCGATGTTAACCTGGTGTGGCCTGCATGTTTGCAACACGTTCTTACCTCACACATTTTGTGTTAAGGGGTCTTCAGGTACTAACAAAACCCCCCAAAACCTCAGAACTAAATGCAACCACAGAGACTAATTCACAGGCCTGCCCCTTTTGGTTGAGTACCTGCCCAGCAAGCTACAGAGCCAACCTCTGCTTGCCAGCATTCATCTTGGCTTCATGAATCTCTTGTACATACATGTCTCTACAGGTGTATGACCTGCAGTATGAATCATGTGCAGAGGGAAGGGTTAAATTCCTTCCTGTAGTAGTTCTGCAGTAATCAGGGATACTGTGTAGGGTGTAGATTTCTGGGCCTTCCAACTGGATGCATTAGAATTTGGCCTTCAGGTACCGAACCACTAATTCTCCTGTCTGCTGAGTCCCTGGATGAGATACCACCATAAGGTCTCTGGGCTGGACCCAGCACCTGGAGGTTGTCTTGTCATATAGCAGGGTCTACTGCTCTGCAGATACTCCAGGGCAACAGTGCACTTCTGAAGTACTGGCTCTACTGCTGTATTTCTTCAAGCACTGACTCGCAGATTCACCACCTCTGCTTCGGCAGTATCCCATAAGCAGCATCTCCTGTCACTCAAATGACACTTCAGTTAATGCTGGGCATCTGAACGTCCTGATGGATGTGGGCTTTGGTCCTGCAGTGCTCAGCAGAGAAAAGTTTCTAGAACTTAACCAGGCATGGCTGCTTCTAGGAGGTGGACACCAAGCTAAGAATTCTACCCAGCCCCTGCACATTAAATGCTGCTGATTTTCTTTACACTTCCTCTGTAAAGCATATAAACTTCCACCCACTTTAAGCATATTGAATCCTGCCTCTGATGTTCCGAGGACTACCCATTCAGCTTAAAATTAATTGATGCCTGCTCAAAAGCCTCGGTGCTTTGCATCCTCAAACATCATTTCTTGTGCTTGCTAAGAAAAGTTTGCTGGTGATAGACAGGTTCCTGTCTCCTGCGGAGTTTGAGAGCTCTTCACACAGTTACACAAACCATTCAATATTTAATTGCTCTTTCTTGACTATATGGACGTTTTCTTAATGTATTAGTTAAGCAGAGCAATAGCAATCTCCCAGCTTGTCACCTGCATCCCAGCTCCTTGCACAGCATCACTCACTCAGTCCTGTATGCTCAGCTCCTTGGAAGGCTCTTCTGCAGTGGCACAGGGGCCCATGTGCAGCATCTCTGCTGCAGAGCACCACAACATGATGCCCACACAGACAATGGGGACACCCAAGCGTTCACAGAATGCCCTTCTCCATACCACATGACCTTGACATGAGCACATGAGCTTCTGAACTTGGACATGTGGAGGCCTTTTGGAGTTTATCTGTACTCTAATCTTCTTTGCTCCAGATGCATCCTTCCTACTAAGCCGCAGTTCTATTCTCACATCACCCACCTCTCTTTGAATGCTTTTCCTTTGAAGAAGAAGTCTTCCCATACTTCAGGAAAAGCAGTCATTCTCAGGGAACATTTTGATTTGCAATAAAACCCATCAAAACATGTAGAATATTTTTCCTCTTCATGACAGAAAAGATAAAAAAGATGGTTTTGAGTTTTTTTTCTTTGTTATTTTCTTTACCAGTGCCAGGGTTGCCAGTTGTGGTGGGTGATCTTTTGCTTTGTGCATAGAACATTCTGGCAACATCCCATCAACCTTGTTGTGCCTTACTACCACCTGCAAACACTCCCTGATAGCTGCTTCCTGCATCAGCTGAGCACTGAGTATTGCCTGCCTACATCCAGGTCCTGGTGGTGGGTTTCGTGGGAGTCTCAGGTTCTTGGATGCCTCTGAAGTAGTCAGAGCTCTAGATGCAGTCTTATCATTGCCTGGGAGATGGGTGATAACTATCTGTCAGAAAGTTTGAAACCATTCTTCATAGCAGAGACTATTAAAGAAACAGGAAGTTGATTCTAGTACAACATGCACCCATGCACAGGAAGCAAATTTCTAGTTGTGCAGAAAGGTGTAAGGCACTAAGCACAACAATAAACCTTCATCACTGCTCGCCAAGGATGTTCTGTTTTAATTCATGTATTTTTTGTTTCATCCAGGAGCATGGTTAATTTTCACAGCTTGAGAAATGTTGGGGCCTGACCCTTCAGACAAACCATTTTCCCTGGGAATTGCCTCCTCCATTAGGCATCTTTACCTGGGGCAAAGCTCAGCATGTTATAGCTGTACTCTCAGGCATCCCACAGAGTATGTGTGTATATATATATATATATGTACCCCTTGGGCTTTCTCACAGATTTCTGTCTCAGTCATTAATCAGGATGATCTAGCAGGCTTACTAAAGAAGCCTTGTTTTACAAAGATGTTCCAGAAATATGATCTAATGCTGGACAGACCCAGGTAGGTTGGCACCTTCTTTATCGGCTAAGAAACCCTTCATTACAGTGCAAGTATCACTTTCGATGAAGAACAGGCTTTCAAGGGAGATATTAAGCACCTCTCTGCTTCTAAATATTTCATCTCTCTTTAACAGGTACCTTCGGAAACATTCAGTGTAGAGATGTTAATAGCTGGCAGGAATATGTCTAACTGCTACCTCTGCCTATGCAACAGAAGAAACAGGAGGACATGACATCCCAGCCTGGGAGGAAGGCTCAGAGGTGCAAAACCATGGGTTATTTTAATGTCTGCAGGAGCTGAGGTGGAAGCCTCTGCCTTTAAATAAATCCAGACAGGCACAGACACTCTGAGATGTGAACACGCACCTACGCAAGTTTGGAGGTACCATGTGGGTAGTGGCACCAGTGGCTGAGGCCAGCTAGGAGCAGTAATGGGAAGACAGAGTTGGGCTTCCTGGGATTTTTAATGAACAAGACAACCCTCAGCAGCCTTCAGAAGGTAGGCAGAACAACACCCCAAGGCTCAGCATTGAATCCAATACTCAAACAACTAATGTTCATTAAAGAGGCAAGCCTAGGGTCCACCAAAAACAATAGTGTCAGCCCACCAACAAGGCCAGGTGAAAGAGCAGGACCTGAGAAGTGTGGGTCAGGAGTTAAATTCAGGACCTTGAAAACCAAGTCAATGATCACACAGTAAGAGGAAGTGTCAGAAACCTTTTAAATGGTTGCTAGTGGGTCAGGGCACTGGTCAGGCTCCCAGCAAGACCTCTGGAAGACTGATGGTGGGCAGGACAGAGTCCAGACCGGGGTTGTTCTGTCTGATCTGTACAGGCCAGAGGTAACCATGTATCATGGCATAGTCCTATGCTGAAGTAATATGGGCAGCTGGAGACCAGTCAGGTCAGTGGGCAGCTCTGCACAGTTACAAGGGAAGAAAAGAGGCAGAATTGTCAGTGGAGGTCTTACCCAGGCTTTGTAGTCGCTATGATGGGGGTGAGCTGCCAAAGTGTCACAGCTATTGGAGGCTACAGCATCTGACAGGGCAGCAATGCCCTTCTCTGTCCAGGAAGGGGCTGAGTTTTCATCCTGCCTGGATCCTGACAGCCGAGGAAGGGAAAGAGTAGAGAGGATAAATCCCTGTCTGACGTTCATGCACATCGGTAAGCCTGCAGTCACTTGCGCACGTCACATTTACCTTGGTGTGAATAAAACCATATCTGGCAGCTTGTAGTGAACTAGGTCTGCAGTTTATCTTCAGCGCCTGCACTTCTTGGCCCTACTTCCATCCCTCAGATGCCTGAACCAAGCTTTCAGCATGAAAGCATGCTAGTTAGCTATCAGCATCTTTGCAGTAAGGGAATATCACTCCAAGATGAAGCATGGCAAGTGAAGGACTGATAAAAGTAAGGAAACGAGAGAGGTCAACTTGAGAGGAGGAGTAGTTAATCTGTGCTTCTCCATGAATATTCAGAACCGGTTCCTCAACTTGCACTGCAGAGTATTGCCAGAGGTAAAAATAAGAGCTGGGGTGGGGGAGGGGGTTTATTTATTGATTGATTTTAAGTATCCTTGCCGGGATCCCACAGACGCTCATAACCTCTGTGGTATTGTGTTTGCTGCTGGAGTTCTGTGGTCCTCCACAGATGAGCTCCTTCTGCAAACAAAGATATCTGCCTGCTAATCACCTGCAATAAACTTCGAGCATCCCCAACCCTGGTCCCCAGTGCCAGGAAAAGCTATTCCAGAAATGTGTGCTAAGGAGAACTTGATGAAGGACTTTAATCTATTTATAAAATCTGAAAGGAAAACTTATCATAGGCTGTAAGTCCCTGCAGAGGGGAGAGATTTCTGATAGCTGGGGGCTTTCAGTCTAGTGAAAAAAGACAGCGTAAGATTCAGTCACTAAATGTTGGAAGCAGACAAAGTCAGACCAGAAATAAGATGCTACTTGGGAACTCTGAGGGACTTTGGGTTATGAAGTGGGAAAACATTTCTTGACTGCCTGGAGCCTTTGAGTGAAGATTCAGGGTCTTTGTGGAAATCATGCTTCCTACCCTCACCGCTGCTGGGGTGGCATTCTGGAGCCATGGGGTGGATTTGGTGACTGACCCAAATTCACCCTCTGTAATGACCACGGTCCCTTGAGGTCTGCATCCAGGACATCTGCTGCAGGTTGTTCATGGATTTCTCAGAGAGTCATTGGGCAGGGGAAGCTCATGTCTGCCTTGAAATCTTCCTTTCCTGCTCGCTCTCCAGATGTGTCAGGCTTTGCAGAGGTACTGGTGACTCATAGACCAGTTTAACCTGAGCATCCCCAGAGCAGTGCTTTGGAAGCTGGATCATCCAGGTGAGGGAGTCAGGATGTGTCTACACTGGGCTGCTCTAGTTTGTCCCCAGGGAACAGCTTAGCCTGGATTTAATATTTATTATTTTATATTACTATTTCTTATTTTAGTATTATTATATTTATATCACCTCCTTTCCCTGCACTTTCTTCCTTGCAAATCTGGTGACTGAGTCTGGTGGCAGAGCTCCAGAAATGTTTCCTGCTGCAGACAACCAGTGCTGGTCTGCTGCAGACTGGTGGGAGAGCTCTCTGCCTCGAGAAGCTCATAGACGTGAGCTTGAATTATTGCTACCTATGAGCCCTTAAATTTTCCTGCTAAACAACAGAATGGGTTGGGATTGGTTAGATGAAGATAAATAACTCCAGAAAGACAGATTCCCTCCTGAACAATTGGACATAGAGGAAGAAGGAGCACTTGTGCTGGAAACTGGCCAGTGATGCCTTGTCAGCGATGGAAGGGTCTCTGACCACCAGGCAAACTCTGCCTCCTCTGTGGAGCTCTGTTAGGCACCTGAGGTGGGTTCTGCCCTGCTTTCATGGAGATGCGCCCATCCAGGCAGCTCTGATCAGTGTGTGCAGGCTGGTTTTGCAAACCTCTGTGCACAAGGCTATTTGTCCCCATGTGCTGAAGAGCTCAGAGGAGCTATCATGAACTGATCCTCCCCAGTCCATTGTCCTGGGGCTTGCCCCCTGGCTAAGCTAATGGGAAACAGGGTGGTTTAGTAGTTTCTTCCTCTGCTTTCCCGAGGTAGCAGCAATCATGCAGGCTGTGTGAAACAGGGACACTCAGGAGCAAAGCCTCTGCAGCTGCTGCACCACTGAATTGAAATTCTCATTCCGGTCATCTTTATTCATTCCCTGTACTTTGAGGCAGTTTCAAAGGTTCAGGTGAAGGCTGAGCCTGCAAGTTCTGGAAAGAGACATTGGTATTACTCAGAAACAATACCTATCAGAACAGACCAAACAAATGTGACCCTCGTTGTCTTCAGCCCTCTGCTAAGCCAGCTGCCCTGTCTCGTCTTTGCAGTTCTCCCTCCCAGCTGAGTCATTTAACATTGTGCAGAACTCATACATCCTGCTGCAGCAGTCCATATTCTCTCAGCAAATGCAAGGTCTCAGCCCACCAGCGAGTGACTGACACCATGTGTCATAGGCAACAGTGGGGCTCCCTGAACAGTCCCCAAAGACAGGGACAACTTGTAGGAAAATATTATATGCAAAAGCTACAAAGGTGCAGTGATTGATGGGGAGGCAAGAGCCATGGCTTCTTCACCTTCATTCTGGTGGTGTTCTGCCTTTTGACCTTGGAGAAATCATCTACTTTTTTTTGTGTTTGGGGTCTTTTTGGTAGGAATAATAATGATGTACAGATGGGACAAAGCGGGGGAGAGGGGGAGATGCTCTGAAATTCCCAGTGGTTCTGGGAACATTAAATCCGGGGCTATGCTGCTGAGCGTGACCTGAATGTGGGCTTGGGCTCACATCTCAGTCTCAGAAAGTCTGAGAGATTTGGGGCACTGAGGGCTAGAGCAAGAAAAGGAGATCTGTGGTCAGGAAAGCTCCCAAAGGAGAGCAGGGTGTTAGGGAAGAAATAAAGTAGGTTAGTCCTGTGCAGGGAACATACAGGGACATACAATACCTGGGGACAGTCTTGTGACTAAACCTGTACTGGGAGACCAAGAAGACATGAGGGTGATGGTCTTACATATTTTATATGGTGACCTTTCCAGGGCTGAACTTCTCTGTTAGATAGCTTTAAAATCCCACTTTTCTTGGGATAAACCCTCCCTCCCTTCATTACATTTAGACACATATGCCCCTTGAACCTAAATTCCCCCTCTCTCTGCTGGGCCAGCAGTGTCCCAGTTTCTCCTGAGAGATCTGTGCATGAGATTTAAACTTGGTTAACCAGCCCCTGCTCCTGTTCCACATGACTTGTTTTTCCAGCAGTATAATTCACAGTTGCAGACACATTAAGTACCAGCTGGGCAGCTCATCTTGTTAGTAGGATTATAGCAGTAATAACTCTGGAACCCATAGTTATGATAAATTTACTACCTAAATTAATAGCAGAAAATTAGCATTTGTCATGAACCTGATTTTTCCGGGGCTAGTTCTTGTACTGAGAGGTTTGGCCCCGCATTTTGTCACTGGGTTGAATTCCTCTTGGAGACAGATGTGAAGAGCTGAGGTAAGTATGTCCTGGTGAAGGAGACAAAGTCCAGCTTGCCAAAGGCCTAGTGTGGTCATCAGTGGATGCTCAGGATTTGCCCAGGGAAGCCCTGATCTACCCTTCCAGCTTCATGCAAGCAGAATTGGCAGAAAGTACCAGTGGCATTTCAGAGGGGAATGGAGCAACACTGGTTTTTGGGTAGGCACTGGAAGAGTGAGAATGAAAGGTACATGGCACATGACCCAGAGGAGGAAAAGGATAAAATGGGTTCCTTCAGGTCCAAATTTAGTTGAAAGCCTCCATCTTTGAGGGTGCTGAGGCGCTGGCACAGGGTGCCCAGAGAAGCTGTGGCTGCCCCATCCCTGGCAGTGCTCAAGGCCAGGTTGGACACAGGGGCTTGGAGCAAGCTGCTCTGGTGGAAGGTGTCCCTGCCCGTGGCAGGGGTTGGGGCTGGATGAGCTTTAAGGTCACTTCCGGCTTTAACCATTCGGTGATTCTATGTTCTGAGAACAGAACAGAGCTGTTTTTCTCCAACAGACAACTCCTGTGGCTTGGAGCCTGAGTTTATGCTTTAATCTGGCAGAAATGGATGGAAGCATCAGGACCAGCTGTGCCATGCAGAGAATGCTCTTCCTCCTGAACTCAGTAGTCCACATGAGATTTCCGAGATACCCATCGAGGACAGCGCTCCTGAAGATGAGGAGGGAGATATGTAAAGACAGGGTAAATGATATGTATAAACTAGCCCTGCTATATTTATACACCCCCTTACTTCAGTTTGATAGCAGCCAAACCTTTCCACAGGGTCAGGCATTCAGTGCAGCCCTCTCTCCTGTCAGTAGTCCCCCTTCCATGCTGCCCTGATGCACACAGGGCACCGATCACATGCAATTACCAGCTGCAGTGTATGGGATCACATGCATTGCACAGAAATTACCATGTGACACATCCTGGGCTCGATTAGGAGCAAATCAATATTCACTGGGCTGTCCGGGTTGTTATTTTTCCACTGCTCCACTAATAGAACAACCTGACTGGGCTGTGTGTGTCTCCTTTTGATGCAGGCAGGCAGTTAAAATATGCATATTGGAGAAGCATCCTTCACCTTAAGTCTTGCCAGAGTGTGAATTCAGAATGAATTTAGCCAGAGTGCCCCCATCAGCACAGTCCTGTCTATGCAGGGAGGGATGGCGATGGAGTCTGCCTTTCAAAACCCCTGCATCTCTTCAAGAACAGCAGGAATCGATCCATCTCACCTACATGTCATTTCTTATTTAAGCTGAGCAGAACCTAAATGGAATGTAGGAGTTACTAACTCATGGCCATGAAAAATATCTTTAGGAGAGTGAAACACCAGCTGAGAACTGACATAATATCTATACGTCTCCCTTTCCTTTTAACCAGGGCATTTCTTTGTTGACATTAGCTTTGATTTACACGAGTGGAGGGCAAATGACTTTTCCTGTCCTTCCAGAAAGGGTCCGTAGCAGGAAGAAAGGCCATCTCACCCTCCACTTCTGCAGCTGCCCTGTGTCAGCTCTGAGTTGTTGATGAGATACAGGGACCTGCTGCAGAACTGCTGATGCGCAGATCCTTGAACCATGTTAAATGTGATTCTGGATGGTAGGAAATCCTACATAACACAAGTTGAGCCAGCACATAATTGTGCCTGCTCACTTCTTACACCCAGGAGGAAGCAGTAAGCAAGCTGTTTCTGAGGTTTTCAGAAGCAAGTTGCCTGATAACCTGTGGAAATTGAACAATGAAGGCTACGTCTGCTTTCACTGCTGGCATTATCATAAATAATGTTCAAAGCAAGAATCCATTACTGAGTTGGAGAGGGACTCCTAGACCTTCAAGGCTATCAGGATTAGCTGCTAAGGACAATGTGTTCCTGTAGAGGACTGTTACTGTGTCCAGAATTAGATGCTTGGGAATTGCTGCTTCTTTCCACAAAAACTTCTGATAGAAACAATAAAAGATTTTTTTTTAACCAAATATTTTTCCAAAGTCTCTGTGACTGTCTTAAAAAAAAAAATCTCAAAAGAATTCAAATTGCACAGCCTGGTATTTAAAAGAAAATCTGAGGAAAAGGTCACCAAAATTGGAGGCTTTTGGGTGAGGAATTTCTTTTTCTGTGAAAAATCTACTTGAAAGAACAATTCTGTCTCAGCTGCTAAGTTTGTTCTCTGGGGGTGGATCTGCAGGAGCTTCTATCAGGTCAGAGACCTCCGAGATTTCCAGTTGAGAAGGAGCTGTTTGCTCCTGCTGCTGCTCACCCCTGAGCCCTTCCTGCAAGGGTTGTGTCCTCCTTAGTGTCAATTGGCCTTGCAGGAGGAGCCGGAGGGGTCTCATGCTGGTGGGGAGGACTGAGAGAAGCAATTGGCATGAAACCAGTTTTTCATAGTTTTCTCACACACTCTCTGTCATATTTGTTGTTTTCTGCTGTTATAACCAAGAAACATTTTGGTGCATCAACACCAGCTTGGGCTGCTCATTGATCTCACTGTTCAGTTCACTGGGGATGCTCACGGTTTGACTCTACCTGTTGGTGTCCAGGACCTGCTGCCTGCACCCTCTGCTCACAGCAGGAAGGCTGCAGGGGGGATTTCTTCATACCTTTGTTGCAGCTTCGCCCCCCAGACCAGAGCTAACAACATATAAATGGTAATTTCCACCACATCTCAGCTTCCTTCAGCTCTCAGAGAAGGAGATTTACCCAATTTGAGATGTTTTCACTAACTTCTGCTTCTCCCCTGATTATAGAAATGAAGTGGGTGGCAAGAGACAGAATCCACAGTCAGGAGCCTTGAAAAAATTCAGGAAAGATGGAAAAGTAATAACCCAACTAGCCTGACAAGCTCCAAACAGGGACTCTGCATGTCCCCCTGCAGGCACAATGCAGGTACAGGGCTAGAGCCAGGTTAGCATCTCAACAAGAGAGATGTGGGAGAAATCAGTGTCACTGCAGTACAAATGGACTTGAACATGAAGTTTGATGGGATCAGGATTTTAGCCAGAGTCTAAAAGATGTCTCAGCAATTACACCATGCAGTGCTGCGGAAGGAACATATGGCACATTCACTGGGCATGTCTTCGCTGCAGAAGTCAGGTCTCCTCAGGAGAAATACGGTAGATTTTGCTGAGGGAGAATTTTGAGGAAACTCTGGTTTCACATCTGGGGAGGAGAAGTGGGAATAACTCACTAACACTGTTCTGGGGAGATAACTTCTGATCTTGCTCCCTTTTATTTGGTATTGTTGTTTACGGTTTTGTTACAGTGTTCAAGCACAATTCCACAGGGAGGAACTTCTCCTGGACATGGGAAGTTAGACATGACAATGTTTAAAGTTGATTTCTAGGAAGAAAATAGTGAGTCACTGCAGTTGAAACTTGCATAAGACACATAAGCTCCAAGGGGGAGCAATTACCATAGAGGATGTAGGAATGCTGCACATCCCACTGAAATGCCAGAAAGGCTAGTCATAACCTAATACATTTAAACACCAGCTCCTCAGTTTCTGCAAAGACTGAAGTTCTGAATCAACTTTTAAGTAGACTGAAGTAGGGATAGTAAGGACATAGGGGGAATAAACACAATATAATGAGAGCCTTTCATTATGCCTATGTGACGATGTTAGACACCACAATGCGATGAGACAGAAATTAATCTTTAGGCACTCTAAATGTGAGTGCAGACACTCAGAGATCCCATCAGAAGACATTTCTGTATTTAATCCTCAGTATTGAAACAATATTGTTCCAGATACAGTCATCAAAGAGTGACTCTGTAATGATGATCATTATATACTTATATTTGTACAGTCTGGCGGGAGCAAGAAAGCCACAGGTGAAAATCCCCTTTAATAAAGTCTTACTTTAAAAGGGCATGAAGAAGTAGTGACATCAAAACAAGAAACCCTGCTAAAAGTAGGTAAAGGGAGCAGCAGAAATAGTAGTTTTGGGTGATGTAAACAGTATCAGAGGTACACAGTAAGGGCATATCATCCAGTGAAAAAGACATAAACAGTTCTAAACCAGGGAGTACCAGTTAAACAACAGGGTAAAGGGAACTGTGAAACAGAAACTCTTTTAAAATACTAAGTCATTTCAGAAAAGATGAAAACAGAAAAGAGCTCTCATGGCTTAAATCTGAAACCGTCATTGTCAGTTGAACAAGCTGCTGGAGAACTAAAGCTTGAAATAAAGTATTTCTTTCAAATATGTTATAAGAAGACCTACCAGAAAATGACTAAACGAGGCAGGCTTAAAAGGAGATCTCTAGGAAGATAAGGGTCCCAGAGGAGAAGAAAGGTTATTTCTTTGGTTTGGTACTTTCTATGGAGAGCTTAGGGAAGTCTTTTTTGAACAGGGAGTGAGTCTGACCAACCATCAGAACTTAAGGAGGAGGCTTTGAAAGGAATGATAAAACGAACAGTAGGAAATGAGCAGGAACAGATGGCATTCGCGCAAGAGGTTTAAAGGAATTCAGATATGAAACTGCTGAACTACTTGTTGTGTTGTGCAAAGTATCGCTTAAATCAATCCCAATATTATAGCAATGAAAGACAACAAATGAGGAACCAGCTTTTGAAGGAAACCCGTAGGCATCTGGAGAAATACAGACTTGAAAAACTGGTCAAAAAGAATATTTAAATATAAAAAAGTAAGTTTTGTTTCCAAACCAAGGGAGTTTTCTGACCTTTTTTCAAGGACCAGTTATCGCACTCCCCAGATTTGCTGTGGATCAACAGCAACAACTAAGCCTCCAGGACAATAAAATCTAAAGCTGCTTGTGAAAAGCTGAGGGAAGATCTCACAATTCTGAATGATTAGGTGATAAAATGCCAAAATAAGTTCATGGTCAATAAAGGCTGAGTCATAAATGTAGATGAAAACAGCCCTGACTATACACACATAATCACAGTGTGTGAATGGAATAGATGTGCAGAGTGGGGAAAGTGCCATGAAAACGCCTGCTCAGCGCTCAGCAGAGCCAAAGCCAGCAGAGAAGCTCTCAGATTTGTTAGGAAAGGGACAGACAATGTAATGGAGAGCTACATAATGCCACAAACTCCATGGCCCGTCCAAAGCCCATGTGTTGTGTGGCTGTGCTCCCCTTGCCTCAGAGAAGATGCAGCAGAAGTGGGAGAGGTTCAGAGAGGGGCGAGAGGTGTGACAGCCTCTGCGTGGGAAAGCACAAGCACTAAGCAAGTGCCAGGTTGCATCATCATCTCTGCTTTTGGGTTGAAAAGGCATTTAGACAAGTTCCTGATGGAGCTTATTTTTGCTGGGAGTTGGCTAGGAAGAGGTATATGAAACTTCAGTTCAAGAAGCCTCTAGCCTGCGGTTGCCTGGACCAAAGGAGATCTGACAAAATGACCATAAACAGCCTCTTCTGGTCTTCTGCCTAGACATTTATGATCGCACATACTCATGATTTGTGAAGCTCTTTGCATCATCACTGTTACTAAATCACTGGAATGTGGAAATGTGAGAGGTGTTGATTCTTCTTCCTTTCATGTGAGGTCACATTAGTGGGTCTGACCCTTAAAAGCATTCTGGAAGCAAGGCTCACTCTCACAAGAGCAGGATCATCTGTTGGGACTCACCTTAATTTTCACCCCTTAAGCTGTGTTCTGCAGATAGTCCTGTCTGCACCCCAAGTGCTGGAGTCTTATTGAATACTTTTGTGGTTAAAGTTAGCACTGTTCTACGAAAGTTTTTCTGTAAGGAAGTCATTTTAGGGCACAGCAAGACATGAAAGAAGTCATCCAAACACCATTCCTTTTATGAAGGAAAATAACTAGGAGCTGGATAAACAATTCATATTGTTTCTCATTAGTTCACACTAATCAGTAGAGTGTCTCAAATAAGCATTTAATTAAGAATTAATGTGGTGGCTGTTATAAAATGAAGTATTAATTGGAAAAAGAAAGTTCCAGGTTTGTTTAGGTGAAAGAAATCTGCCCGCCTCACGCTTAACTTGATTACACAAGTGCTTTCCAATTCCTGAATTGTTTAATGTATACAAGTCATAAGGACCTGGCATTTAACAAGGGAACAGTGGCAAATTAATTCCATTCAGCTCTAAAAATGCATCTTGACATTTGGTAGTTGGTATGTTAACCAGTGCCTCCTCGTCAGAAATGCATGTTTTGCTATGTGCTAATTAACTGCCCTGTTATCCCATTTCAAAGGAATTAAGGAACAATTGGGGTTTCATGTACTACTAATAAGTGGACTGATGTCAGCTGCAAGGCATGGGGTTGGTTTTAAGCAGAAGGCAAGTCCATCTGTGCACCTCACTGGGCAGAGAGGTGCTGCTTCTTGGGGATGCGCTGCAAGGTATTTCTGCTGCCAGTGGTGACACTTGCACCTCTGCCTGACTTCTCCCCCAGTTATGACCCAAACACTCACAGGGACTTCAGCGTGAGGAGCAGAATGGGGTTTACTAAGAAGGAGCTGAGCTAGATGGCTCAGTAGATGGACATCACTCTAATGCTTCATGACCTTCGAAGCTGACAAAGCTGGGCCACAGAGATGAACACAGTTACCCTGGGGGTATTGGCTGATGAAAAGCTCACTGTGAGCCAGCAGTGTGCACTTCAGCCCAGAAGCCCCCCGTGTGCTGCGCTGCACCCCCAGAGCATGAGCAGCAGCTCAGGGTGGGGATCCTGCCCCTCTGCTGTGCTCTGAGGTGACCCCCCCTGCAGCCCTGATCCAGCTCTGGGGCAGCAGCACAAGAGGGATGTGGAGCTGCTGGAGTGAGGGCAGAGGAGGCCATGGGGATGCTGTGAGGGCTGGAGCAGCTCTGCTCTGGAGCCAGGCTGAGAGAGCTGGGCTGGGGCAGCCTGGACAAGAGAAGGCTCCTGAAGGGGAGACCTGAGAGCAGCTCCAGTGCCTGAAGGGGCTGCAGGAAACCTGGAGAGGGGCTTGGGACAAGGGCCTGCAGGGACAGGCCAAGGGGAATGGCTTGAACCTGCCTGAGGGGAGACTGAGCTGAGCTCTTAGGCAGAAGCTCTTCCCTGTGAGGGTGCTGAGGCACTGGCACAGGGTGCCCAGAGAAGCTGTGGCTGCCCCATCCCTGGCAGTGCTCAAGGCCAGGTTGGACACAGGGGCTTGGAGCAAGCTGCTCTGGTGGAAGGTGTCCCTGCCCGTGGCAGGGGTTGGAGCTGGATGAGCTTTAAGGTCCCTTCCAACCCAAACCAGTCTCTGATTCTGTGATTTTGTGATCTACAAGCTGGAAGTTTCGGGGACTGAAACTTTCATACATGGATGCTGACTGAGTCTGCCAAATGCTTTCAGCTGAGAAGGTAGTAAAAGAGAATTTTTTGAACATGTCAAAACACCTCATTTTCACATTTTCTAGAAGGAAATGTTTTGGTTTGGAAATGAGAACTGCTTCATTTTGATATTCCCCATGTGACAGTGTTCAGACTTCTTTCTTTCTAAATGACTGGTTCTTTGTTGTTTAAAATTGTCCTAAATTTTCCCTGTTAGTGAACCCTTCTATTTTAAATACCCCGAATAGAAAACACATGAGGTTCTCTTTTTGTTTGAATGGAAGAGTTTGGGTAAGCCCAGAACAACATTTCAGTACTTTTCCTTTGCCATTAGCCCCTGAATTCTGTTTTGCAACATCAGAAAGAGTTTCCTTCCCCTGCCCCTCCTCTCCATTAGCACTTGCCCCATGTCATCTCAGCATCAGGAGACAGAGGGAACAATTCGAACGCCTGGAGACATGCAGGGAAAGAGGTTCCTTAGGAGCATTTATAATAAGTGGGTTTGGAGGAGAGCAGCATTAAGGTTATCAGACTCCCCAGCCTTTGAGCTGGTGAGCTAATGGCTCTGTGCAAGAGGCAATTGCAATGCCTTTGCTGTGGGCTATGTATGTTGAACTGAGAGGAGCTTCAGGCAGCCAGGGGAGAGGCTGTTAATCACTGGCAAACACAGAGCTGTAAATCCCCCTAACCCCTTTCAACTCTTATCCCTTTTCTCTTCTAATGGAAGTCCTTGCCCCTTGCAGTTCCACCTCCCCTGACTCTATCCTGACTTTCCAGATGTCAATTCCCCTAGTCTTTTCTTGTTTGTCTCTGGGTCTCTTTGTTTTACATAAGTAAACCTGTCACTTTTAAGGGAGAATGCATGGGTACTACTTGTTCTGCTTCCAGCCAAGCTGCAAGAACCAGGGTTGTCTCAGCTGCTTATGGCACCACTTGACTTCAATGTTGGATCGATCTGATAATTGACCAGAGCTGGTGTTGAATCCACAAAAGACTAAGACCCAACAGTAGTCTGCGATAGAGAATCACTTAACTCCAGGTAGGCAGTGCTTTCCGCGGTGCTTTCCATAGTGTTTTCCATATGCCCCCTGAAACAATTTTCTCTACAATTTTCAGCCAAGACCTTCAGACCTCCAATGACTCTACAAGACCAGATAGGAAGCCAAATCCCTCTACAAGACCAGATAGGAAGCCAAATGCCTCAAGGAAAAGGCCAAAGCTCAGAATGTTTATGGCACAATGCAGTAAACCCAGAACTAGAGCTCTATAGGCAGGTCAGTGTATTCTGGCTTGGGCTGGAATAGAGTCAATTTTCTTTCTAGTATCTGGTGCTATGCTGTGTTTGAGCTTTAGTCGGAGAACAATGCAGATAGCATGCTGACGGTTTAGCTGTTGCTCAGTAGTATTTACTTTCATCAAGGACTTCTCAGTCTCTCATGCTCACTCAGTGAGGAGGGGCACAGGAAGCTGGGAGGAAGCAGAGGCAGGACACCTGACCCAAAGTAGCCAAAGGGATATTCCATACCACAGCATGTTGTGCTCAGTATGTAAACAGGAGGAGTTGACTGGGAGCTGATAATAGCTACATAATGATGGGCTGGGCATCAGTCAGTGTGGAGTGAGCAATTGTATTGTGCATCACTTGTTTATCTTGAGTTTTAACCATCTCTCTCTTTTCATTATCTCCCCTTTCATTATTATTAATTATTATTATATTTTACATTATTCCAATTATTAAACTGTTCTTAACCCATGGGTTTTACCTTTTCCCATTGTCCCCCCCATCCCACCCAGGCAAGTGGAAGGCTCTGCTCAACTGGAGCTGGCTTGAACATCAACATTTGACCAAAACTTCTGGTGCTTACTTCCACCCCACACCCCCCTGCCACGTTATTTGTGAGCATGTCACCACCACATGCCATGAGCTGAAGTCTGAGTTCACAGCATGTCAACACCTACTAGCTCTTCTGGCTGGATGCATAAGCCAAGGGTGTATTATGTGTCCAAAATGCAGTAGATTGACACCCGAAGTAGAAGAATGGTAGGTGAGTGCTAAAAATGGTAGTTTATCACCCAAAAGGAAGAGCTGGCAGGAAGACGCTAACTACTGTATAAAAACTACCTACACAAAGTTAGCTTGTCAAAAAATTCTTGCTTTCATTGAAGGAGCATCACATTATCGATGGGTTATTGCAGGGTAGGTTTGCACATTGAGGCTGAAAACACAGTGCTGCTAAAGTTTTGCAAATTCATAACCTACCTCACCTGAACTAGATTGCCCTTACGCCTGTATTCTCAGATTTACAGTGGTTTAGCTGTTTTCCAGCTCTTCTGCTCAGCCTTCACTGTTTTCTCAAGGTTTGCATGGCATGCAACTCCTCTGCTGTTCCCTACAAATCCAGCTCAGCAGTGAATACTTTTTGTACTTCAGTCAGAATATCTGCTCTCCCATTCTTCCTGGTATACCAGAGATGTCCCAGAACTGCTCACTGCTTCCTGACTATGACATGGCTGAATGAAAGGGAGAAGTTTCTAATGTGTTTTCCAGTTGATTTCTTTTTGACTTGAAAGAGGTGGAAGTGCTGCCTATGACAATGTGAACTTGGACAGCACATACCAGAATTATGGTGCAGACTCTGTTCAGCAGAAAGCACAGGGAGGTCCATGGGCCAGAGGTTTAGTGCATTCCAGGGCTCATAATTGGATTTCTTCTCAGCTTTCTCTTTCAGTGAGACAGCACCTTGCTTCTGTAGAGTCCAGATGCAGTCTAATGCGGCTTGGCTGACTGGGGAGGCTGTGCAGGGCTGAGCAGCCAGCAAGCAGGTGAATGTTACTCAGGGACAACCTCCTGCTGTGCCACTCTCCAGCCTATGCTCTAACATCACAGCCAATTGCACGTACCCTGCCTGAAAGTCCCTGAGCTTCTGCTGGAGGCTGGAGGTAGGGCTCAGCTACTGGATTCCAGCTGAATTTGGCAGCTGATGTCTCTGCCTCTCATGGAAAGGCCTCTTCATCCAGCTCTGGGCACAACGGCATCTCACTGGGTGAACAGAGCAGGAGGTCTCACACAACCTGGCTCATAAAGCCATGATATTCAATATCAAGGCTGCAGGACAGTGTGCCCTCTAGGCTTTCACAAAGGGAGATCCCCAGCTGACCTGCCTGGCATGCAACAGGGCTTGGGACTGCTTTTTGGGCCCAATACAACTTGGACCACTTGGGACCTAAGCAGCCTCAAGCAAGAGCAAACAAGGAACGGTTTGAGGAAGAGGCTTGGAAGGGAGTCACTGGGGTAATGCCATTTACCCATCACCTCAGCGCACAGCTCCAGCAGAGTGGAGAGCAAGAACTGAAATTTCACCCAAAGGAAGGGCCCGGCCTCCTATCCAGTGCTGGGAACCTGCTAGCTTAGGTCAGTCCATGTGACATTTGTGTGACATTGCTATGCCAAAGTAATACATCAGAAAATATCCTTGAAAGATGCGTCTTGGACAGGGCTGGTCCACAGGGAAGATGTCAGACAACAAGAAATGGTCCAAATCTTCCTGTTTCCACTCAGGAGGAAGAAAAAGCTCTTTCCTAGAGGAGAGTTAATCCAAGCAGGACCTCACCTCCAGTGGGAGTTAATTTGGAAACAGAAGCATTCACTCCAATGACTGGTAAAAAATCATGTGCTTCTGCCACATCAAAACCAACCTTTTTTCTCTATCACTTGCCTACATGATGGACTTGGAACTTTAGGAACAAATTGCTCATCCTCTTTTTTTGCCTCAGCCTGCCAACAGCACAAAGGAAGTCGGACAGTCTCTTTTTCACCTCCCACATCCTTGGTCAATCATTTATATGAGCTAATCACTAGCTCCCATCTTCAGTTTTGTGATGCTCCCTGGAAGGGTAGATGGTTTGATGGACTGTTTTATTCCATGTTCATGAAAACACCTTCTCCAGAGAAAAGGCTGTACCTGTACATAAAGACTCTACAGGGGAAAACATTCTGCATGCAATCTTACTTGTGACAGGAAGCAATGCACAAAATACTAGCCATTGTCATACAAGTCTTTGAGAGGGACACATCAGCAGATTCATCCATGACAAACATTCACAGTTGCAGTCCAGAATCTGTAAGAAAGTACTCTTCAGAAGAAATAAAAAGTTCTGGGAGTTGCAATCACATTTCAGTCTTTGTATCTTTTAGCATCATGGTCACACTGAAGCAATCCCTGTAGGGTGTGCAACATTACTTACAAACACCATTGACAATTCTCAACAAAATATTTATAAAGCTTCAGTGGTAAATGGTAAGAAACAGATGATGATTACCTTCATAATCTCTTATTCCAGATATCAAAGTGGTTACAGTGAGCCTTACCAAGCTGAAGAACATTCAAGCTCCTGTACAAACAAGCGTACCACTTGTGCACCGCTTTTTCAGTTACTAATTGGAGTTGGCCAAATTATTTGTCAGGAATAACATGTTGGCTGCATTCAGCCCTTCCCCATGTTTGTGAATAACCCTCAAGCAGGCTGCAAGGAGGTCTGGGGTTTTTACACCAACCTACACCCATCTGAGAAAGCATGTCTGTATTTGTCTGAAACCAGAGGCCAGATGGGAGTACCGTAACCGCATGTTGGCTGTGCCATGCTTGGAGTCATGGAAAAGAGGGGAGAGTAAAACACTCTATCATAGACAGGGCAGATAAAGAAAGGGTTAGGTGGTTTTGTTTGCCTATTTGCTATATGTTTACTGAAGCAAACAGTGGATTGCCAGATCATTCGGTATCATTCTTGCTCTGTGTGACTTTCGCCCAGAACAAATTGCTGCTTCACATGACAGTCATTTAACAAAAGAGGTTTCCTTTCATTCACAGTGATAGAGCTAAATAATTGTTCATCATTGAAGTGCCTTATTTCCTCTCATTCCTGTCTTCCTCTTGCTCACCAAAGGGGCTCGTGATGCCCATCTTCTGTTCCTGCTCATTTCCTCTCAATCTCATTCATATCCCTGTTGATATCCCTGCTGTTCCCAGCAAGACACCAACTTCTTACTCTCCACCAAGGATGTTATTACTTTCTCTGATGCTTCTTCTTTCATCTATTAGACCCCTTTTGACCAAAAAGCATTCTTATGGAAAAGTTACATCTTAAATTGCAAGGCTGGTAATTGAAGGAGTAGAAAACCTTAGCCTACCAGTGCTGTGAAGGGCAATCTGAAAATAGCCAAAGAAATTTCCCTGAACCTTAGAGGACCTGTGATTTTTAATGGTGTACATTAAATAACCTTCTCAATGCCAGAGGCTTCAGGAGTTGTGATTTCTGAAATAGCTAGCTTAGAACACAATATTTTTCCTGGGATTTGTGGGAATAACTATGTGTTTTATTTGACAGCAGCTGTTATTTACATGTAGCTTTATGATAAAATGGAGGCATTCAAGGAGCTAGGGAAGTATCCTGGAAACTGCTTCACCTCCTGGAAGCCTTCCCCTGAGCACCTTGGCTTGTGAATTACATTGCCCTATTGATACTGCTCTGTCTTAAACCAGCTCATGCCATGTCTCCTCCCAGGTGAGCATGAGCAGATGACCAGGGTCAAAGATTCCTTTCTCATAAGATGATGCCTAGTGGGTAAGTTTAGCAGCATCAGAGCAAGGGATAAAGAAGAAGTCTGAGGGGACCCAGCCTGTAGTGACCCTAAATCTGTATCCTGGTGCAGGCAGGAAGAATGAGGGTGGTGCAGCCATCCTGGATTTCCACATCCTCTACCCCAACACCATCTTATGGAATAGTTACCATTTGTACCTGGGTGCCTTTCGGAGGGTTGCTCCTTGAAGTTATGCAATTATTTAATGTTGCTATAAGCTGAATTAGAGAGGTCTTCTTTTATTGCTTCATTACTGGTGAAGAGGTAACAAGAGTCCCATTAATTTGCTTGCAACCAGGGCCATGTCATCCCCCATCCTCCCCAAGCCATCCCATCCAGCTGTCATCAATACTGCCGGAGAAGTCCATCACCTGCAGCATTCCCAGTGTGCCAAGAGTTCATTAAAATTAACATCAGCTCATTACAGCCACCATCAGCTGTGCAAAGGCCTCCTTAGTCAGGTCTTATAAGCTTATGGTACAGTTGACCTGGGCCTCCAGAATTTAATGTACTGCCTTTATCTGCTGCTATTTAACATAATCCTTAGCTGCCGTGGGACAGAGAAGCTCAGACTCTCTGCAGTGTGACAGCCTCTTCCATCATGTCTCCAAACACAGCACTCATTTAATACTTCTGCTTGTTTTACTCCATCATTGCTGGTTTCATCACTGCTGTCTGCAGCAGGATTTGGTTCATTGCCAGACCTACTTTTGGTCCTGACGATTTATTTTTACTCTTTCATGGATTTTTTGTGTTAGGCTGGGAGCTGCTGCTATCCAATAACCATCTTTAGCTTTCGTTAGCTATAGCTGAACTCTTAATATTAATTCACCATTGTTAATGTCAGCTCCATTCCTCCTGGTTGATAATGAAGTATTAGTAATAATAGTAATATCACTTATGATTACTAGTGTTACATATCGCTATTTATGCCCTAGCCTTAGCAGAAGGGTTTTGCAGTGTTCAGGCCAGAATGCAGGGGTTTATCCTGTGATTCACAGCGCACATTGAAACAAAAGGTAATAGCTCAAGTGCCCAAATTTCCTGACTTTCAAACGTCAGAGAGTATGTGGGAACAACGTCAAACCTTCCTTCTGCTGTTCCGTGCGACCAGGGGCTCCCTGAGGGATTCATTCTGCCTTAGCTGACATTTTCCTTGGGAACATCATTTTTCTGTGTTTGTTTTTTGTTGGGGGTTGGTTTTTCTTTGGTTGGGTGGGTGGGTGGGTGGGTTTTTTCCTTTTTTAACAAACCTACAATTTACACAATTATTCTTTTTTTTTTTTTTTTTTGCTCCTGGCAGCATTTTGTGATGTTACATTTCTTAGAGAAGTGCAAACAAACAAACAAAACCTTGTTTAAACTATGAAAGAAAACCTCATTAACCTACATAGAGAGCAACCAGCCAACTCAGGGATAAAACTGTCCTAGTTTAGGTGTAAAATGCTGTACAACAGGGGGAAAAAAACCCTAAACCTGCTAGAAACAAAACAGGCTTTTTCATATTCCTAGGTGTTGGTGAGAAGGACAGAGGCTGGGAATGAAACAATGGCCAGCTTACAGGTGGGTTCTGGGAGCAATGAGTGTTTCGGCCCCAGGGATCTGGGGCTAGGATGCTTGGGAAGAGCCATTGTGGCCACTTAGCCCATTCCCCTTGTCCCTGGAGGACTGTAAGGAGCCAGAGGCAGCTGGCCTGGGGACACCCATGTGGGTTATGGGCAACCTGATGTAGTTGAAGATGTCCCTGCTCATTGCAGGGGGTTGGACTAGATGACTCTGAAGATCTCTTCCAATTCTGTTCTATGATTCTATGATTTTCTTGGAAACACATCAGCTTCACCCAGTTTCTGTGAGTTTACTCTGAAAGGCATTATTACCAGTACGATCCTCAGTGAGATACAGAGGACATACAATACTTCCCAGCTACCTGGGCCAGTGCAACTATAACAATGATCTCAGAAATTAACACGCCATTCTTCTGAAAACCCTTCAGAGAGCCCGAATCTAGACGGAGATGCCCTCAGAAAGGAAGTCCCAGGTAACAGGTACCCATGTGCAGAACACTCTGCAGGGTGGGGGCCAATGTAGTTTCCATAGCAAGATTATTTGGACCATGACGCTGATCTCCTTGCCCCCAGATGTCACCCGTTCTGAGTCTGTTTACTATCAAACTTCTCAGACACTGCCCTTCTCTGAGAAGACATCACACAATGCCTCTCAAATGAACATACTCAGCTGGGGAAGCTGGAGTGCATGCTCATGATCATTTTTCTAGCACATTTTTTGCCTTCCCATGGCTAGTTTGTCAAACAACCTCACAAACACAGCTTTATGATGGAGCTCTACCAGGAAAACTCTTTGATACATATTCATAGCAGATTCTTGGCTTATCTCTGAGCAGCATTCACACATGCTGCTTCCTTGAGCTGCTACTCTTTTTTTAATGCTTAACATACAAAAGTTTAATCACAAAATTGTTTAATGTTTGTTTCTTATGAAAAGCATTATTATTGCTCAAGAAAATTCTCTAGAGGTTCTTCATATATACAGTGCTGCTTGATGCGTGTTGAATTTAGATCAAGTATGCTGAGATGCAGCACTGCTTAGCTCCTTCTTGCCAGGGCTTACCAAGGTCAAATATTAGCCAAAAAGCTATTGATGGGACAATAACATGAGCCAGAGGAACTGTGTGCATCTTCTGGCACAGGTATTTCCTTCTTAATAATAATGACTAGGATGCGGGGCTAAATAAAGGTTTTCTGTAGCCAGAGAAGGCATTCCATCCTTTTCTGGATCCAAAAGAACAACTCAGCCAAGGAATAAGCCCTTGAGTAGCTGGGACAGGGTGGATAACAGCCGAAGGAGTCTGTCTGCTGGGAGGCAACTACTGATTAGGCACTGGCTGGAGCCAGAGCGGGCTCAGGCAACAAAGTGCTGCTCACTGCACCCAGTTAAAGGGAGTATTTGCCTTCACGGATGTTCACCGCTGCCTTGCCTCCTAGAAACCCAGCAGGCTGACGCCTAGGAAGACCTTTCCTTGTATTTCCAGGGAAATACAGCAGCCTGGTGGCTGCTGCTAGAACTGCTGCGGTGGCCCGAGGGCAGGAGCGAGCAGCAGGAGGAGGCTGGAGCAACAGGGGAGGTCATATCAGCCCCTGGGGTCTGAGAAACACAGGGAACGGACACATCCTGGGCATGTTTAATGTGAATATTGGATTTATTGCTACAGTGCAGAGAAACCAGATTATAGAAGGTATCTAACACCCCTCTGAAGGGCTCCCAGTGCTGCTGAGTGCGCCCAGCTCTATACGGCTGCATGCTCTGTGCATGCACTTTCAGAGGGAGGGATGGTTGCTGAGGATTGCTAACATGAGCAAACCTTGTCTTAGCCAGCAGCAATGTCATTAGATAGAGGCAAAACCCAGCCAGGCCTCTCATGACAGAGGAAAGAAAGGCCAGGAAAAGATCACTCATGCTGCACTGGTTCAGATGCTCTGAGGTCCAGGATGAAAATGTCCAACTGTGGGTCAAATTCAAAGAGAGTCTGGAGAGGGGAAAAACTCTCTTGTAACAGCACTAACATGTTTCCATGCCTCTGCCCAAAATAGTGCTGGGATAGAGAGACACCAAAGTACTCTGGGGCTTGCTACAAAGAGCTGTGTGGTGTAGGTGGTTATAGAACCCTTGGAGAGATCTATCTAAACTTTTCCATTTACCATAGAATTGCTGCCCCTATAAGATAGGGACAAGGACACATGACCTATGAGGAGAGACTGAGGTACTTTGTTCTGGCAAAGAGCAGGAGGCTAAGGGAAAGTATGATAACAACCTTTGATTGAAAAGGAGTCATAAGGATGATGCAGCCGATTTATTTGGCAGCAGAGCAAGGGATAATGGCCGCAGATTGCACTATCAGAGGTTTAGGATGAACACTGGGAAAGAATTGTTCCCTAGGATGGTGGTGATTCCTAAGGGCAAGAGGTTTGCTGTCAGGAAAGGTAGCCCTGAGGAGACAAAACATCATGAGAAGTGTGACGCACATTTCACCTCTTCCCAGCTCTGGCATTAATTTCTGATGTCAGTAGTTGCCCCTCCACTCATTTGGGCTGCCCAGACGAGGAGGGCTGGCAATGGCAGGGGCAGTGCTCCCAGCAGCACTTGTTTTGTTAACATCCTGGAAATGAAGGACAACTCGCCTGCAGGGCAATTTCTGTTTTGGTGCTGCCACCAACCCAAAGTGCTGCTCCACATCTAAACGCAGTCTACAGAGTGCCCTGGTGCTCCACAGACACATGGTCCGATAGCAGCTCACAGTCTGGTTTCTTCTCCCATTTTCCTCCTGCTGGAGGTGTCTCGGCCCCATTTCTCTCAGGGACTGGGCAGTTGCTACTCTCCATCTATCCTCTGCTTGCAGCAGCCAGCCCATGGCACCCGGCCCCTTCTTGCTGGTCACCTTCAGAAGGAATATGACATGCAGGCCATAAAAAAAAGGCTGAGTAAAATTAATTGTCATATTACAAACATGCTCTGAGAGCTTACAAAAGAGGGTGGGAGACAAAGTGATAATAATAAAGCAAGTTACGCATATTTCAGCAGCAAACTAGCTGTTTCTTGACACCTCGTTGGGTGGTGGTACTACATTGCTGTCTGCTGCAGAAGTCCAGAGTGGGACTTCTCAGTGTGTTCAACCACTGATCCCAGCATCTCGGCCACAGAACAGCTCTAATGAAAATGCCCTTTCAAAGGGCAAATGGAACCAAGTTCCTGAGAGGAGTCAGGTCAAAGGCACTGCTCCATAGCAGGAGATGTGTTGCATAATTCCTGTCAAGTCACTGCCCTCCTCCTCCTTCCCATCTGCTTCCCCACTGCCTCTGCTTCTGTCCTCTGCACACCCTGTCCTCTCACTGCAGCACAGTGCCCAGAATCCCCCAGCCTCCCTCCCCCAAGGCTCCCGTATGCAATGCTCATTTGATTACTATGTATGTGACCTCTCCAGCCCTCAAGCTATTTGTGTGCCTTGGTTGAAGGGCAGGCTCAGGAGGAAGCTCCTGCCAGGCATCTGTGACCTTTCTTGTGGCCTGAGCTTTAAGACATTAAAAAGTAAAGCATTCCTTGCTAATGAGCTGGTCCTGGGCTGGAAGAACAAGTCATTTCTCCTCCTCTTGCCTCCCTGTCAACACCCAACCAACAGTGGCTGAGCTGTGCTGGGTTGCTGCATGTTAGCACAGTGCCATGAGCAAGGGCTGGTGCAGACCCCAATCCAGGTGCCCTGTGGCACAGTGCACGGGGTTGGTAAAAGGCTAAAAACCTCAGCAGACCACTTGAAAAAGTCTTTTTTTTTTTTTTTGCTGTCAGATGATAGCTGATGAGTCTCAGACCTTCCAAAACAGAAGGGTTGGGATGTCAGGGCACCTCCATGTTACTGTGAAGGGCACAAGGCAGGAGAGCTGGGCTGGCTGCAGAGCTGACCTTGTGGAAGAACTCAAATTCTTCATCTTCCTTGTGACTCTTCCTGAGGATTTTACCCTGATGTAAACAAACTAAGCCCTTCAAGAAGTGCAGACAAGCAATAGGGACCTTTGAGGATGCTGACGGTCATTTATGAAGCAGGATGAGTCACTCTGTGTTTTGTGGCTTCCCAAAGTGTTTGTGTTGTAGTGCTGTATGCCCAAGTACATCTCCCAGGCCAGCTCTGTGGGCATATTTTCGGATGTCCTTTTCAGACCTGAAGTAAACAGTAGCCATTCAGTCACCAAATCCCAAAAGACTTCCCAAATTGAGAAATGCAGCAACTCACTTCTAGCAACTGTCAGGCAAGAGCTCTGTAATGACTGCACCATAATGCTAATGTCAAGTAGAGCAAGAACTGCATAAGCTGTGATGGTTAAAGGATCTGAATGTAATAGACAACATTGGTCTTTACTGACACACACAACTCTACCATACATTCCTCTTTGCTAGGACACTGTTCCTCAGCCTCTTTTAAAATGTGTAGCATCTCCAAAGGCCAAAGTGTGGACCAGAAGGGCAATCATTTGTATGTTTTCTCTCCCAGCAAAACCAATGTAACTTGTCCAACCCAAGGAGTTAGGAGGAGCAGGCGGGACCCATGGCCAATACCAAGCTAGTGAGAGAGGTCTTAAGAGGTGAGGATACTGTCTCATCAGTCACCAGGAGAAACAGCTCCATCCCAGGGAGCTGTGAACATTGCATGGCCGATCACCTGAGGCACAGTCTGGCTGCAGCTTTGCTGCCTGTGGAAGACCCCTGCAATCTTCATGAAGATGCTAAGCAAAGCCATAACCAGAAAAACCACTGGAGGGAAGCCTGCAGCACTTCTCCTTGCAGAGGCGGAAAGAGACCATATTCAGCTGTCTTTTCCAGCTGCTGCTAGCCAAGTATACCTCCTGCCTCCTCCTTGCTGTCAACGCCTAGGAAATGCCTTGATTTCAGTCATTGCTAGAATGTTTTTTTATCTTTGACTTGCTCTTCCAAGTTGATACCTCTTAAATATTTGCGTTTTCCTGGATTCTCCAGTATTGAAGACAAAACTCAGGGCTCCTGGAAGATGGTGTTCACCAAACTGCCATGAGGCTTTCTTTGTAGTACAAGGGTACCACAATACACTAGTAGATGTGACATTTTCCTTGCAAAGGCAGAGATGTCCAGAAAATAGCACATACTGTAGTACTACTGGGTCCCTAGTGCTGGTGAATATGTGGTTAGGGTGCCTCATCCTCCACCCCAGATGTGGTATCTGGTATCTTTATTTCTTCAGCCATGATCTAGTTTTGATTTAGGAGACATCTGCTGGCATAGAATCACAGACTGGTTTGAGTTGAAGAGACCTTAAAGCTCATCCAGGTCCAACCTCTTGCCATAGGCAGGGTCACCTTCCACTAGAGCTGGTTGCTCCAAGCCCCATCGAACCTGGCCTTGATGGAGAACTTTCATGGATGGCTGCAGACTTGTTTCCCAAAGATCATCTGCTAAGTTAAAAGATGCTCTGGGTACCAGACCTTGAAAATCTGTGGGTGGCTGTATCCAAATTCTTCAAGCCCCTCTCAATACTCAGTACACATCCGCAACATAATCTCTTTGTTCCTGTTCAAAAACCCCAACAAAATGGCCTTTTGCTGCTGAACAATCCTGAGCCAAGACCTTGGAGGGAGGTTGGGCAAAAGCCCTTGGTTGCCTGGAAATGCCCCTTCTGCCTCCTCCCAACCCCTTTCTGCACTTCCTCTTGCTTCTGCTGCTGGGCGAATCCATTTTATTAACAGCTCTTCATAAAGCTTGGCAGCATTTGGAAGACTGCAAGGTTTGCCTCTGAATATCAATAAGCAGCCTCCTTTCCATCCTAGGGAAAGTTTGAAGGAAGCAGGAGTGAAGCTCTGAGGATCAGTGATCAATGCCAGTCCCATGGGGAGCCCGGGTTTAGGAGATTTGATATTGAAATATTAACTGAATTCCCACCCAGAGTGGGCTGAGCGGGAGCTCTCAGCTGCTGGGAATGTAAAGCACTTGGTCTCCAGTCACTATGAGCACCGGCAGCATCCCAGGGGTATTTCCTCCTACCCTCCCCTTGATGCCAGCACCCGCGGCCTTGGCCAGATGGGCCCGCAAAGCATAGGAACAGGTCTTGTCGTCCCACTCAGCCTGGCTTTTACATGCAAAATGTTGGCAGAATTAGAGGTGAAATAGCTTTTCCTTCTGCAACAGAAAGCAGCATGGATTTACGCAATGGCCAGCTTGGTTTCAGGTTATTGTTGCTTGGGCTTATCTCCAAGAGCCTAGCAGGGCTCAGGAGGGTGATGGTGGCACAACTGGGGATAGGCAGGGATTTGTACTAAGTTGCTTTTGATGCAGTGTGTATTTGATTGGTTGGTTTTAGAAAAGACCGTTTCATCCATTTCATCTTTTCTTTTTCCTTTCTTTTCAATGAAATAATCATATGAAAACTTTCTTGGTCCAGGGGCAAACTTCCAAGAAGTGAGTGGCAGAATCACAGCACTTTGCCTGGTGCTTGAGGCATTGACATGGGACTCGAGGGCATAAATTCTAGTTCTCCAGAAAGGACAAGAGCGCAGAGGTTTTACTACATGGCAAATCCCCTACTCGAGATACTTGCTTTGTAGGCTGCCCCCCACTCTGAGCACATTGGCTTTGACCTAAGATCCCATCCCAGACCTTGGCAATCTTCCCAGCTGAGCTTAAATGGAGACTTTCCTGCAAGACATTTCACTTTTGACAAAAATAAACAAATAAGGCTGGCAAAAAATACTTTAGCAAATTCCCCAATCAGGCTCTTGGCTGTCTCCATCCCATCCAAAATCTGCTGCTGTTCCTGCAAAGAAAGCCTGCAGGCATCCTCCTTTGGCTAGCTACAGAGCTGCTTGTGCCCGTACTTCTAAATGGGTAGCGCTATAGCAATTAGGCATCTGTTTCTTGTGGATGGCCAGCACCCCTGGGGTCCTGGGGGTAAGGATGCCCTGCTAAGCCTCTCTGCAAAGGAATGATCTGAGCTTATTCCTGCACTGCAGAGACTACTTGGCCAAGAGGGAACAACAACTTGGAGGTGATGGGGAAGCTCCTCTTAGAAGGAGCCCGTTGCCTGAGGGAGATCCTGGGGGTCAGCAAATAGACTATCCTTGCTCACCTCTGTCTGAATACTCGCTGCCATGCAGGTGCTGCTCTCCTGGTCTGAAGGGTTCTGGCAACAGAGGAAGGAAGAATGGATGACACAAGCACCAGTAACACAAGCAGCACTACTACAGTGGAGTAAGCCCTTAGGGAGCCAGGGATCAGGAGCTACAGGTACCAGCTTGGTTTCCAGTGTCACAAACACATCTGCAGGGCTGCTTCAGGTCAGGTAAGACCAAACCACGACCTGCTCCCCCCTGCGCCCGGAACAGAGACACACAGCATGACCTCTTGTGCCAGTTGTCTGTGTCAAGTGGAATGATCCCAGTGTCCCACTCAGAGCAGTTCCAGTTCTATATGCCTCTGCTGGAACAAGACACTGGTATGGCATCACTGGGATGTGGCACTTTTTGCTTTTCCTGTGTTACTAGCACCACACTGCAGAGGTGCTCTGAAAACCCCATGCCTCTTCCTTTCCAGCTATATATTTTCTTTCTGAATTTTCCTCATGTCAGACGATGCAAAGCAATGCAGGCAGATTTGCTCTTGCTGGGAGCTGCTGCCTCATTCAGTCCCTCCAAGCTCCAAATTGTGGTTTCCTATGCAAAGCTGAAAAGATTTACTCCTCTATGGGCAGCTCCCTACACTGGACTTTAACCCGACTATCATGGAGCCCTTTCCTGACATCCAAGGAGTAAAAATAAAGATATCAAGAGCAATTCAGAGAGCCTGAAAGCACCGAGAGGGAAAGGGTGAAGTGCCAAAGTGCTGTCATTTAAAATAGAAAAATGCCTCAGGAAGGATCAAGAAATGGAGAAGATAAACATGGAAATATCTAGACAGAGATATGGAGAACACAGTAGAGAAAGGAGAAAATACAAAGAGAAGAGTATCTCCAGTGCTGTTATCAAGGGCTGGAACATGAGCAGGACTGTGGACACATTTGGTTTTGCAATGCTCAGTGACGGGCAGAACTCCTTTGTGCTTCCTGATGCACCCAGCATCTGGCAGAAGAACTTCAACACTTCCTTCTGCCTTCTTCTGTTGCTGCTGGCTCACCCAAAGTAACAATACAGCTGATGGTAGCATTTTGAAGGTCACCCTTCTGAGGAATTGGACCAGCCTTCGTCAACAGGCTTATGCTGACCTGAGTCCCCACCAGTAGCACAAAAAGGCATCTATCAACAGAGGTTTGGCCAACTGTATTTGGATAAGGAGAGGCAGCAGCAGCGTCCTGCTTCCCCTTCTCTCTCCAGGTTTGTCCTGCTCCTCATCTAGAGGATGCACAACTCCAGCTCCACCATCCACAAAGCAGGGAGATCAATGCCTTGCACAATCAGGTGAGGAACCTCCCTGCACAACATGGTTTCCCCCCAGGTTTTGGAATGGCTGAAGCATGCCCTGTGTTCTCCCTGTTTCTAAGAACAGTCAGCATGAAGAAACATCAAAGGGGACTTTCCAGCCTGCATTTCCTAAAACACAGCACTAGGCAACAGCGGAGGGGAGCTGGTGCTATTAAATATGCATCACCTTGCAGATCACAAGGTAGCACTTAGCCATCCTCTAATTAAAAGGCAGCTGCTTCCTAATACAGTGGAAAAAGCTTCCTAGAAAACACTAGACTTTCCCTGCTTGATGGATGATTGATGAGGAGCCCTTTATCTCATTCCAGTCCAGCTCAGAGACATCAAAGAGATCCTTCAGCCTTCTGCAGCCTCCTGGCAGTGCTGCTGAGGGTCTCTGCTCAAGAGACCCTCTAACCAGGCAAACAATTGGGATCTCACTTGATTTGCTAAGCCAGTACTGTAAAGGTTAATGCAAAGAATAGGTGGAAGCTCTTTTGGACATCCATGCTAGCTACAGAGCTGCTTCCTCTGCTGAAGAGCTTATAATGAATAAAAGAAATGTTGCAATGAATCAGTCCCTCTAGCGATGAGCTCTGGCTTCCCACTGCTAATTTTCATTAATTTATTACATTTGTATTCATGGAACATGCAAGTGTCCCAATCATGGTCCAAGATCCCACTATGCTGGGGCCTGAACAAACAAAATGAGACAGCTCCTTCCCCAAAGAGCTTCAAGTATGGAAAAACATGAGATGAGATGAGTGAAGTCAGTGAGCCACAGGGTGCAGTGAGATTGTTGGGCTTGGACAGGGCTGCAGTCTGATCATATTTTGGGGAACCAGTGCAGTACTGCATGACAGCGTGATGCCAAAGGTGCCTTTTGCATCATTCCCGTGTGCCTGGGATAAAGAAAGACCAGCTGGATTCTCAAAGTCATATTCCTCTAGAGGACAGTGGCTCAGATGTGGAAGGGAGCGCTTCCCACCAGGCTCAGCACCCCCTTTTTTCCTCAATGCAGGAAGCAGATGGTGAAGGAGGTACCAGCTCTCAGGACCTTGTCACCTCAGGGCTGATCAGAGCATTCCTACACGTCCCGCTCCGAGGAGCCTCCCAAAGGACAGAGCAGGTTTGAGCCCCTGAGGGAGGGAGCTGCATACAGGTTCTCATGCTCAGCACTATCCTCTATGGCATTGTAGGATCAAAGAGACACTGACTCACAGTCAGCAAGATGCAGATTGCATGTTAAGTGGCTGCATGCAGCTCCCAAATGAAGCTTCCTCTTAACGAGAACAGAGTCATTAGGGATGAGCCAGTTATTTATGCTACAGAAGAACAGAGGCGATGCTGAGATAATATTCAGAGGTGCTTCCCATCTAGCAGTAATGAATCAGAGCTTCTTCCTGCTTTTGCCCCAGTTCCCAGCACCTAAACAAGAACCTTTCCTGGTGGCCAGTGGAGCTAATATGCCCCCCTCCACTCTTCCACCAGCTGTGAAACAATGCCTAAAAGGCGGGCATATGAAGACAGGGATAGGGAGGGGGGAGAAAAAAATCAGCCTTGGATCATACATATTTTTTATGTGACAAATTAAAAAGCAAATGAACTCTGGATCCATTTCAAAGCCAATGGGATGAAAAGAATTTGCAGTCTTTTTTTCCTGCCTTTCTATTTATACCATTTCAGCTAAACCAAGGGATAAATTCCGCCCAGTATCTCCCAGCACCACAGAGCCTTCATGGGTAATCACATGCACCCAGGAGTCTTGATGGTATTTAAGGTAAAGCACAGCTAAACGCTTTGCAGGAGTAAGGCCTGAGCTTGTTAGTAGATCTCAGATAGGAGCACTGTATGGGAGGCAGAAAGGGCTACAGTGAGTTTTGCATAATCCCTCCCAAGGATGTGAGCTACTAAACGTGCAAATATTTGTCAAAGGTAAACAGAGAAAAAAGGTTTACTTAAGATGAAATAACGCACAGCGAGGAGCCGTCCCGGAATGAGCTTAAGAGGGAAAACATGCATGGATTAGAGCCTGTTTCAGAGATCGGCTCCAAGGAGCAAGGTTGAGATCTCGTCATCTGCAGCACACAGCCCTGATGGGGATCCCATGTGGCATATGCTGCATTTCTCTGGTAGCTCCTGTGGTGTCCTGGGAAGTCCTCTCCTCTTTCACATGGGGTGTTCCCACCTCGGCAGACGCTGTAAAATGGGAAGCCGGATCTCCTATCTCCCTGTTGAAGCTCCCAGTTCACAAGAACTGGCCAAACAAGCAAACAACCCCTGCCTGTGTAGACAGCAGGGCACTGGGAGATGATGCCCTTGGCACATCATGCCATCACCTTATGACGTGAGTGCTAAATTCCCAGATCAAAACAACCTTTCTGACTGGCAATAGCAATCTGACGGACATCCCTTTGCTTTCTACATGTAGGAGCTTGCACCAGGTTCCCTTTTACCCTTCCCACCAGGTTAGGTGTCAAACACACTCAATGCTCTCACAGCAGTAACCCAGGATGCAGCATATGTATCTTGATCAGCTTCTCTGCACCCAGAGGCAGGAGGAAAGATGCGGAATTCATGAGTAACCTTTTTGTTTTTCCTCTGTGAACTGTTTTCAACATTTAGAAATCATTTGAATATTATGCAAATTGAAGTGACTTGGCTTCTAAATATCATGAAAAATGCCCACTCTGGCAGTCTATGCCATATGGAAATTACCTCTGCTGAGATGTTGTGAAATAAATCACCATTAAGGGAAGGATGGATTGGCCAAAAGTGAACAGCTGACATGCCAGGGGCGAGGTTTGTGGTTAACTCATTCAGTCTGCAGGTCACCAGGACCCCTCAGGACACATTCTGCTCCAGGGCACAACAGGATACTCCCACTGCAGAAGGGCACTGTTCCACCATGGGCAGGCAGCTTCCCTCCATGCCTTCCAGACTGCCAGTTCAGAGACAGGTCATGGGAAATTGCTGTTTCATTTCCATTTCAGCAAACAGTGTGACCAGCTTGGGATGCTTGGGAAATGATTCATCGGGAACTGGGAAACCAGCTGATGTACTGGGCACCAAGTCAGTCTCTTCAGGAAACAAAGAGATGGTGATGGTTGGACTGCAATCTGGCATCATGAACACAGATGATAATTATTGTCAGCCCCACACCATTAATGCATGCATGCATGCATCCATCCATCCGCCCGTCCATCCATCCATCCATCTGTCTGTCCATCCATCCGTCCATCCATCCATCCATCCATCCATCCATCCACAATTGCAAACATGCAGAGGGGCATTGCCCATGCCCAGGACCTGGCAGGGTAAGCGAGATCAATGAGTGTGGATGCAGATGTAAGTGGTAATAGCTACCAGGAAATCGGGAGAGAGTGCACAGGAACTCATGGGTTGCCATGCGCATGAATCAAGGCAGGTGCAGGAGAAATGTGGCCAGTCTTGGTGCAACTGGTTCCAAACACAGTGGAAAAAACCCTGTTAGAAGACACTAGATTTTCCTTGAATGATGTGGAAAACAGAGGAAGATGGGAAGTCAGAAGAGAAGCCTTGAGGCCCTTTCCTATGGAAAGGGGTGGAGGATCCATACTATGGGGCTACCCAGAACAGGTCCTGGAGTGGAGTGGAGGGAAGCACATGATAAGTAGGGCTGCTTGTGTGTTTATTTTACCAGAGAGAATGAATACATCTGGTATTATGTTCAGCCTTTCTGCATTTGAAGTAAACATTCTAGGACTAATCTACTGCAGAAGTAATTAACTCTCTCAGCTCTATAGATCCATTAAGGGAATCTTCTGCAAGCTCATAAAGATTCCAGTTGTTCAGACATGGGTAAAAGCTGTGTTATTTACACGTGTGGGATGGAATCGTCAGCTCAGTCTGCATGTAGTGAGCGAGCTATAAGCAAAATGAAACCCCATCACAGGTCACAGGTCCTGGCTTGGTTCTACTTTGCTGAAAGTGCCCAAAGGACTTCGGGCTTGGGCGAGCTGTATCTGAACCCAGGTGAGAAGGAGGAGGTTTAGGGTTTTCGAGGGTAAGAGAGGTTTGGATGGACAGCCAGCCCTTCTTCAGGGGCTATCTAACTCTGGGAAGAGCCCCTGATAAAACACGGCAGCAACAATTCAGGACCACATCAGACAAGTGATGGATGGACAGATTGCAGTGCTAAAACTGTGCAATACTGTTAACACTGCCTGTGTCCCAGCTGCAGTCAGAGAGATGGAAATAAAGGTGGAGCAGTGAGCAGGGCTCAATGTACCCCGGGATGGGCTAGCAGCAGTGGACAAGCCAGGGTGCCCTATAGCTGCATGTGCGACTGAAATGGCCAATGCTCAAGGCAGCACTCTGAGGCTTTCCTCTAGGGCTGGCAAAGCCGTTTGAAGTCAGGAAGTGCTCGGTAAATGCCGGCGATTATCAAGTAGGTATTTCTATGCTCATTTGCTAGTGAAAAGCTTTGCGTTCCCCTGTAACTGGAAACCCCTTTGATGCAGAGGACAACAGCTATTCTCTGCTTCATTAAATCCCATTATAAACATCCCCCTGCTCTGCTTAGAAGCTGGCTACAACTGAAATTCAGCCTGCCCAAGCCATCAGTGGATCTGAACTCCCACCATCCCCCCCTCCCCTGCCACCCAGCCCTGAGCTCTGTGCTCTGCAGCACCGTTTTAGGGGTTAAAGCAGGGCAGGAGCTTCCCTGAGGAGCACACTGAGCCAGATGCTTCCCCCTCCTAACAAGCAGCAGGATGCTAAGCTGACTGCAGGCACTGAATCAGAAATTGTCATTCTGCTGCTTTTCATCCCATGGGAACTCCGTTCCCTCCTGACACAGGCTGGGTGAAAACAGCCCTTCCTGACCCACGGACTGCAGAGAAAGAAAGGGCTGCGAAGATGCGAGAGGAGGGGACCTCTGGAGTCCATTTCCTTTCCCTTTTCTGCCCCCACAGCATCCAGCAGGCAATACTGCCTTGTAACGCAGAGTTTCTGACGCACTGGGAAGGGGAACGGTTTATTTCGAGGTTTCCAGCAATGGTGTGAAATTCAGATCTCATTCAATAGCAGCTGACTCGCTCAAGTATTAGTTGAATTTCCTGCGAGGTTCCCTCATGCCCCCTCGCTGCCTTCCCCTGCTCCTTTGCACAATGTGCCATAATTACTGTGTAGAGAAACTGTCCCAGGACTCCAGAACCTCCCCTGCTCCTTTCACCAGCAGGTTCCTTTCCTTTGTGACTCACTTGTGCCTTCAACGCTGTACCTGTCTTCCCTGCCCCTTTCTGTTGCTCACCTGAGGTGGCATCTCTGCCTTGCATCTCCCATTTTGTCTGGAGAGTCTTGGACTTTTCTCTCCCATGGTTGGAGCTGTTGGAGCGAGGCCAGAGGAGGCCATGGGGATGCTGCGAGGGCTGGAGCAGCTCTGCTCTGGAGCCAGGCTGAGAGAGCTGGGCTGGGGCAGCCTGGACAAGAGAAGGCTCCTGAAGGGGAGACCTGAGAGCAGCTCCAGTGCCTGAAGGGGCTGCAGGGAACCTGGAGAGGGGCTTGGGACAAGGGCCTGTAGGGACAGGCCAAGGGGAATGGCTTGAACCTGCCCGAGGGGAGACTGAGCTGAGCTCTTAGGCAGAAGCTCTTCCCTGTGAGGGTGCTGAGGCGCTGGCCCAGGGTGCCCAGAGAAGCTGTGGCTGCCCCATCCCTGGCAGTGCTCAAGGCCAGGTTGGACACAGGGGCTTGGAGCAAGCTGCTCCAGTGGAAGGGGTCCCTGCCCGTGGCAGGGGTTGGAGCTGGAGGAGCTTTAAGGTCCCTCCCAGCCCAAACCAAGCTGTGTCTGTGATAACTGTACGAAGCTCCAGAGATGCTGGAGCACTGAGAGAGGCCCTAGGGTTGTGCACAGGCTGCCAAGCACGTGCCAGACACCCCATTGTACACTCACACAGCCCACACCAGATGCTAGAGCATGGTGCAGATTCTGCCATGTGGCCTCAGCCTTTCCATGTGCAGCCTTGGCCTCCTGCTCTCATGAGGAAGAGCCATGGGAGACCCACCACTGTGTGTGAGTCCACCAGGACTTGCCTGGCACAAAGGGTCTCTGGGGCTCTTGGGCTTTTAGACATTGGCAACCTTATAGAAAAATACAGCCTAAAGAGGTGGAAGCAGCTGGGGAAATACTACTTTCAGTGCTGGTTGAGTGATGGGTTTCCTTTGAATGAAAATGTTGATGGAAAGTGATTTTAATGTTTCCCTGAGCATTTTCCATTCTTCATTTCAAAATTAAAAAGAGGGGTTTATCTGAAATGTTTCTGTTACAATTCAAAGTCTGCACAAGGAGAAACTCGGGGGGGAAAAAAGTAGTTTAGTGAAAAATATTCAATTCTCAATCAAAATACAGCTTAACTGGGGAAATACGAACCGGCTGTAACAGTATTGGATCAGGAAAGAAATAGCTGCAGATAGAATCTTATTTCTTGGAGCTGACTTTTCATTGAAGCTCTCAAGTTTTATCTATGTGATTTTGTGTGCCCACAGGAACCAGGTACCTTCGGAAATCAATGCACTTTATTCAAGAATCCAACTTCCCCTCCAGAAACAGTTGGGGCAGCAAATGTTTGCCTTTCTCTCCACATTTCAAGTGACATCCTCTTCCCCTCCTCCTAGATCCACCTCCTGCACATCACAGAGGTTGCTGTTGAATCTGCTCTGGAACACTTGCGGTCCCTGCAGAGGTCATTAAGCAGTTCTTGGTCTTTATCTCCTCCCAGCTGTTTTCTTTTCTTTTTCCTTTTTTCCCTTTCTGAGCATGATGAAAGTCTTCCCTGGGTGGACTGAAGCTAGGACTGAACATGGACTTCCCATACTTCCTGGGACTTGGAACAAGAATAAGTACAATAGTGTCTCCCAACTGTTGATCATTATCAAATTAGTTGCATATGAATGGAACAGGCTTGAAGGATCTGTTTTTTGATATGAATCTCTGGGCACTGTTCTGTAATAATTGATGGCATGTTATAAATGTTTAATTGGCATGGCTTTATGATGGTGCATTACAACGCATGAGCTGTGATAGTTATTCCAAGTGAATAACTGTTAAACGTCAGACTGCTTTACCATATGGACACCACCAAGAGAGCTGCATAAAGAGGTTTTAGGCTTTTCAAAGTTTTCCCTGATCTGTGCATCTGAGTCTGTTCATATTCTAGCACCCAGGGTGAATTTCCAGGACAACAAGGCAAAGGACAAAGATGTCCTCAGCAGTCTATATGAAGAATGCACGTGGATTCTCCACATGCAACATTTCATGTCTCCTTAACATCAAAGAGACTGCTCGTTTCTTAATTTGAGTTTTTCTGAGAGCAAAACCATCCTCACTTCATGATGAAAAAGGGAGATAGATGGTGCTGAAATGATACTGCCACCAAAGACTTTACAAAGGAACCCTGCTGAAGGCAAAGATCTGGTCAGCTGGGAAGCCCTTGCCCTGAGCAGAGGGTTTTGGCTTCAGACTTCATGTACGGGGGCTCCAATACAAATTTATAATTGGAGAATTAGGTGCCGCATGATCAAAAAGCAAATAGCAAATGCCTGTTTCACCAGGCCTTGCTGCACTGGAGAGGTGGATTCATATAAAAGATAATGAACCATGGTATATTTGTTACAAAGCTAAGCAGCTAATCTGACATCCTCATGAAGCGACTGCTGTTTGCTACTGCTGCTCACGGGGTAATGTGCTGTGTTTGCTAATGAGATTCTGTATCAGAGTGTTTACCAGAAATCCTTTCAGCACAAGTCTGATTTGAATGAGTTTCAGTCCCTGCAAGACCCTGCCTGCCAGTAGTAGTAGCTTCTACTGAGTATACTGTACTACATACTATAGGTACTGTGTGGTGCCACGTGCCCCAGCCATGCACGAGGACCATGTTGCTACATGGCTTACAAAGATAACAGCACTGGAAACATCACAGTTTGAACATCTCAGAACCATAGTGCTGGGGTTTGCCCATGTCCTCTCTCAGTGACTGCACTGACTCTCACAGCCGCTTTGAGGCCTGGAAAGAGAAAAGTCTCTTGTATTTAGGAGGTTGCTCCCCTGAGCTGAAGGACTGCCACTTCCACATGAGCATCACCTCCCACCTGATACACTGGATGAATATGCCTGTAAGACCTGTTGGTAATGGAGCCAAAGTGAGAACATGTGTACTTCCAGAAAAATTTGAATTTGCTTGCTTTGTCTTCAAGCAACACATATCCATATCCATGCAGCTGAATCACGGAAAGGGTCCTCCTGGACTGCATGGACTCCAGGGCTGCCACATGGCTGTATCCTGTTTAGCTGATCCTGCTTGAGACTTACGTCTCAAGATCCTTGGTTATGAAGAATGGTCCTGGATGATCCAGATACACTTATCATTACTGGAGCTACCTCCAGATAGTGAGCTGGATCCTATCTTCAGTGCTTGTGTGTCTATGGAAGTTTGGAGTTTACCATACGATAACTCCCAGCACCTCTGTAAACAAAGAAATAAAAAGAATAACATTAGTTCTACTGCAGTGTTCTTGAGACAACAGAAAGGCACATGGCCTTCAGGGTGCAAATGTGCCTTGGTGGTTCCAGTTCATCCTGCTCTGGTCTTTGTTCCTGTCAGGATTCACTGACACACCACCCCGTGTCTCAAAGATTGTTCTGAGTCCAGGTGGTCTTAGAAAAGCGATAGTGCAAAAGAAGCCAAGAAATAAAACAAGCAGTGGTTCAAACCATTTCTACAACCGATGGTTTCTGTGGACGTATTAATCTGATCTGTTTAGTGCTGTCAGGAGAGGTGGTACTTACAAACTGCATGTTTGTTGAAACACTCCTTGGTGGGAATTTACGGGAACTCGTCCTCTCCCCCTTCAGAAGTATATCCCGTTTTAACCGTGGGGCGGAGAGAAGCGGCAGGAACGTTTTGCTTTTCTCACCTCAGCCTCGCCTCTCCCAGGTCACTGGGGCGGTTCAGTTGTTTTCTCGGGCCGTGCAGAGGCGCTTTTCTCTGCCAGGAGTTCCTCTTTCAGCGCTAATTGCGCGTAGTTCGCCTGATTCTTCTCTTGTCTCACTGCTCGTTTAAGTCAAGTCCCGGGTCCCACAGGGCTCGGACCAGGGCTGGTGAAGTTTGTGCGCACCGGGATTCTCTGTTTGTTGCAGTTCTCCATCCTCACGGCAGCAGCCGAGCTGCTCTGCGGTGCACTGCTCCAGCGGTGTCCCGGGGGTCTGTCATCCTTGTCAGAGGTGGTGGAAGTCCACCAGGGTCTGTAGTCACTATCAGAGCAGTGTCCCAGGAGTCTGTAGTAGTCGTTGGAGGTGGGTGGGTGTCCATGTGGAGTTGTCCCCTTGAAGGTGTGCTTTTCATGATGCCTTTTCCCCCCTTTCATAACAAGTTGGGGCAGTTCCTCTGCTCTTAATGTCACATACTGTACGTTCCTGGCCTTGCAGCAAACTCTTCAACTGCACCTGTCTGCAGCAATTCTTGGGATAATGAGCAGCAATTCCTCACACAAATCCTTGAGATAAAGGAGGGAAGAGTCTTTTCTCAGCTCCCCCCACCCATCTCTGAGACAATGGATTGGTGGGGTCTGATTTTGTTCAGTCTCTCACAGCTCCTTACACTCACCAAGTGCCCTTTGCTTCCTGATGACCAGAGTGCACTAATACCTCCATAACTATGTCAAGTTCTTCTTGACCAGCGTGGGCTAGTTTAGAGCTTGCCATTGTACTCATGTGGAAAGGATTCATTTCCCTATGTGCTTTCTTTTGTCTTTACTCACAGTAGTATGTACCTTATAACTTCCTGACTTCTATTTTATTGAATACTGCTCCGTTTCCTAACAGCCAGTTTCAGATTTGGCTGCTCTCAGTAACAGCACATCATATGCAAATGATGCCTCCTTTTGGTTTGTTCCCTTTTCAGGTAGTTTAGGAACATTATACACCTGAACCTCAGCACAGACCTTTGGGGAACACTGCCAGCAACTGATTTCATTTATTTCTGCTATTTATTCCTCTCCTTTAACATATGATATGTTCCCACTTATGCCAAGGCAGTGAGTTCTTGAGGAGCTCCTAATGAGACAGCATGCAGGATGCATTTGGGAAACCCATGTGCTATATATCAAGCTGGTTCACCCTTCTCTACATGCTTGTCAATTCCTTCAAAGAGCTCAGATGAATGTCTGAAGCATTTCTTTCCACTGCACATCCATAACTATTAATTTATTCTGCACTCCAGCTTTTTCCAGCTGTCCCAGTACAGAAGCCAGACTCACTGCTCTGTGGTGCCTCAGCTTCCCCAGGGGTTCACTTGAAAATCTGGCATCTCATTTGCCACCTCTTATTCCTTTGGTACTTGGGCCAATTTAAGCAATGGGTTACAGGCCACAGTGCTCAGCTCAGCAATTTCGTATCTGAGCTCCTTTATAATGCTCGTGTGACTAGCAGCTGGTCCTGACTGTCTCTCATTATTCACTTTATTGACTCTAAAATCTAAAATCCTCCTCACTGACACTTCAGTTGAAGGCTGTTCTCTGACTTGTCCTTCTCACCACCCAAAAGGCCCCAGTGAAGGACTGTTTCCGTATTCTAGTGCAAGGAACTAACAGGGATTTTCTGCTATCCTTTTACCTTAACGAACACTTCTCCAGACTTTGGTCACCTCTTGCTTCCTCCAGGTCTTCGGCAGGTTTCCTGATGGCCTCTCCTTCTCAGGACTGTTAGCTGCCAAAGGACTGAGCAGAACTGAGGATTAGAGAAAGATTTTTCTGCCTATACTTTTTCCAGATGAGCCCAAGTAATATGATGACCCACTGAGGAGCTGCATGAAAATAGTTCCTTCAATCTGGCCTTTGCAGCCAGCTGGGACACCCTCAATCAGCCGTGCATGAAAGAAGCAGGCTTATATCATCTGCTTGCATTTCCTACCAGTCCCTGGTGACCATGCTTGGAAATGAAGCAGACAGAAAATAGGAGTTTTTTAGAGAGTTTAAGAAGTCCTATGGAGTTGTCTATTAGTCTTGAAACTTTTTCCCCATAAATTCAAATAAGCTTTGGGGGTAAAATGTATTTCTTCCCCTAATGCTACCTGTTCCCCTTGGCATCAATCCTGTGACCAGTCCCTTACGGCAGAACTTGGAGTTATCTATGAACCCAAAATAGACATTTTCCCAGCCTCAAAGCAGTGTGTATAGCTCATTCAGGTGCAGCTTGGCTAAGGGACACTGAGTAGGGGAGTGCAGTTGGAGTACAGATTTTAAGCACTATGTGTGCACCCCAATCTCCGTGATGCCATAGCATGCTTGGCCCTCCTCTCCCTTATGGCATCTCTAGAAATGGCCAAAATCCATCGAAGACTGGGAGAGTCTCTCTTCTCCACCAGACTGCATTTAACACACAACTCCTTTTCTAACCAGGACTGTGCCTTTCTGGTGCACAAAAGTCTGTAACCCACAATAAATATTGTTAGAGGAGCTCTCTGCACCAGTTTATGAGCATTGAGGAGAAATGTCCACTGCTCACTGCTTGCATGACAGTGATTTCATGCTCTATTCCATGTGAGCCCTTCTGGACCTGGGTGCTGAGCACGCTATGCAAATGCCTTGAATAAAGGGTTTGGATTGGCACGAGCAGGGAACTGCAAGGGCCACCCTATACCGGCATCACATGGATAGCCATTACTCAGGCTTCTCATTAATGTTTAATGAAGAGGGATGCTTACTGAATTGTAACTAGAAAGAGAGCACCTGGATTACTAAAGACACTGTCCTGAGCCTTCAGCCTGCTCCATTTCGAAGGAGACTGCTGGGAGGAGTGGGTGACAGCAGCAGAGGTAGACAAGGGTAGAATCTCCCCACCTTGCAATCACCCACATGCACACACGCTCCAACACACACACCCCCTTCTGCATGTGCTTGACAGCAAAGTTAGGAGCTTGTGGAAGTCCGCGTGGCACAAAGGCAGCACCATGTGGAAACCCAGCATGAGGATGATACACATGTACCAGGATGCTCTCAGTGGAAACCACAGTCTGAAGGTCTGGCCATAAAAGCTGTATCTAACCCTTTTCCAGGCAGAGCTGCAAACCCAGGACATCTATTTTGTTCTCTGACATGTTTTGCAGTGCTCTCTCTGAACTAAACGATGCTTTGGCCAAAAGCAGCTTTATCTCTCTACACAGGTCACAGGTGTCCTGTAACAGAACTGAAGCAAAATGTCCTAACGCTGGGGAGCTGAGCCTCAGCTGCAGACCTGAAAGCATTTGCCACCCTGTCGGTAAATGAAGCTTTTTCTCTCTTGATTTTGTCCCAGAAGGGTGAGAAGGGCCCTTTGGTAGGGGTTGAGGGGATCTTTGCAGAGTGGTGCTGAGGAATGTATCAGCGCCTTCCACCCCCCAGGTTTCCAAAGCCAGATTTTTTTTGCTACCACATCAATTTAATTGTGGGGATAAACTTCCCTTCCTGAGTTACGCACCACCAGCACCTCCCCTCCACAGCATTTGTTCCTCTGGACAAAATTGACATCCCCCAGCTTAATAAAAGAAACGGAGCATTAAACGCAGCCCCAGCAGCGTGAGAACCTCCACACGAATTCCAAAATGTCACTTTGGAAGTTAGCACTTCATCTTTTTAAGCTGCGAAGGGTAAAGATCTTCCTCGATGCAAATTAGCACTGCAGCAAAGATGCCAAAGCTTCTTTTCCTCCCCCAGTCCTGGTAAGATTCAAGATTGCGGCAGGCTGAAGCTCTGGCAGCTTTCCCTCCCCTCCGCTTTCTAAAACAAACATTAAATTATGAAAATAAATGTAAAAAATCCCTTCTGCCGCCACAATCTGGGTGTTACGGATCAAATGGACCGGAGTCGGAATATAGAAAATCAAAAGGTTACAGAGAAATATCAGCTCTTCATCCTTCATTTCACAGCCTTTAAATCAGTATTAAATGATTGCGTTAAGAAGGCAGAATATTAGAGAGGGAATTGGCTGAAATTTAGTAGAAATCCTTTTAGTCAGTAAAAATGCAAATGTGTTAACAATAAAAATGGTTTGCAAATCCATACTTGTTTTGCAGCTTGGCATTTATTAAGGACACTCGGGCAATGTCACATTCTTTGGTTTCCAGTCCTGTTGCTTTTTAGACTTTGAGATGAACTGAAAAAGAAAACAGGTATTTCCAGTTTTAAATTGAAATGTTTGTGGTTTGACAAACAAATTTTCACCTTATGCCCCAAAATTGTTCTTTGAATTTCTGGTTTTCAAAAAATTTCAGGGTCAGTTTTGCTTTAGCTTGGAATTAAATTGGATCCCATGAAAAAATCTGGGTCTTTATATAAGCAGAGGTAAAATTTTCACCAGAACCGTTCCTTTTTATCTTCTAGCTCTTGGATTTGCATCCTAATTTGAGAGATCTTTTAGCTTTTATTGCTAGAATATGGTTTAGTAAATATTTAGTAAGAAACCTGTCAAGATTTCTTCTTTTCCTTTCTTTCTTTCAAGGAAGAAGTCCTTTTGGGATGAAATCTGCAGTAGTCATTGCTGGGAACTCAAGGACACGTGTAGGGGCATTCTCCATACACTCAGCTACTTAGTCCTGTTAAAAGCCTTTGCCACACTGGGAAAATGTCATGTTTAATATTTTCTCATGTGCTTCCTATTGTACCTCACCAGGCTCCCAGCAGCTTAGTGCTCTCATCATGCTCACGTTGCTATACTCCCTTCCCAAATACACTCACCATCTCCATGTGACTGGGACAGCTGTGATGATCCAGCACTCCACTGGGACATCCTTGATGAAGCCCTTCTTCTAAGATTCATGGTGTGAAGAGAAGTCCAAGCGGAAAGTAGGAGAAATCAGAGGTCTTGAAGAATAAAGGCAAATACTTTTAGTGCTGAAGGACATGGAAGGTGATGGACACACCGTGAGACAAAAGTACGTGGAAGCACTATGCTATGTGCTATACAGTGATGGAGACCACTACAACCAGTGTGTAGCCCATGGGAGAAGGCAAACGGACTCCCCTTTTTACAAGGAGTCACATGGAAAAGATGAGGGGTGATGGGCACAAGTCACTCCTGAGGAGATTCTGACTGGACACAAGAGGAATTTATTGTGGAAAAAGGCTAAAACAAATATTGCCCTTTCCCAGGAGCAGAGGACCCTTATTCATGCTCCCAATCCTCCTGACAAACCAGGGCTTCCAGGCATAAAACCTCACAGTTTTATACAGTTTAGGCGCATGCAGCCAAGCTAGAGAGAAACACAGCTTCAAGCATGCAAGTCACTGCTTTTGCCTACTTAGATATCTCCCTGATAGCAAGACTGATGGCTTTCTGGCAGAGAAGATTTCCCACTGTTGACCATAATGGGACTTTAGATGATTCCTCAGATGGAGACATCTCAGTCTGCATCAATGTTCAAGCAGATGAATTCTAACAGGGTCCCAGTCACTGACACGTGCCTGTACACTAGGAAGGAGCACTCTGCCTCACCTGATTCATGGCTCAGTGTTCTGGATGAGTTCAGGAGGATAAGGTCCTATCCTTCTTGCCCCATAGCCCAGTCTAGGGCGTGTCTTTCCAGCCTATAGCTTGCTTTTGAGTCACAGGAATGCTGGGCTCCCACCCCAGCTCAAACATAAGCCAGGTAAGCATCTATGGAGTAAAACTCCCCCCTCCTGTAAACCAGATTAAAACCAACTCCCCTAAGATAAAATACTTCCCTTCCTGTGAGAGAAGGTATTTCATTGGGCATTTTAACCCAACAGGAACTGTTTTACTTTACAAAATGCTCTGCAAAGTTGCGGGTTTCAGTCAACCTCAAACAATTATTTTTTTCTGGATCACTGGCCAGATCAGGAAAACAATTACTTGCATATCTCTGTCTGTGACAATCAGACAAGGCAGCCTTGCCCTCCGTCTGCAGAAGCAGCAGAAGGAGGTGAAAGATCTGAGCCATCACTGTCACACATGCAATGTTGGAGGCGATTGCCTTCTGGGGCCTGAAAAAACAAGTGGTTTTACAGGAAGCGGTAAAGTTAATTATTTCTTGAGCTCCTTTCCCTGGGGCGCTGAGGATGGGATGGGCTGGGATTCAGAGCACGTGGCTTGGAGCTTCACGGAAAAGTGTGCTTTGGTGCAGAGGTTACTGAAGCAAACCCACGGCACATCATTGATGCTTCCAGGAAAGTGAGCATAACCCTCAGAATGGGCCTGAACTGACTGAGAGCCCATTACCTCTATTAAGGGCTGCTCCCCATTACACTTAGTACAGATGTGATCTAATATGACTGATTCTGCCCCAAATCTGTTGATGATTAAATATTTGCAGTTTTTTAGAGACGCCCTCATGATTTGTTTTATTACATGCACTGGAGCACAGCTTTGCTTTTGTTGCTGCCATTTCTTTTAGTGCACCTAAATCAGAGAAATTCAGAACACAGGAAGAAAACACATGGCAAGTTCAGGGTAGAAAAGGAGAAATGCTTTACGAGGCTGTTAGCTGCAGGTTCACTTCTTTCCATCAGATCTTACAACCCTCCTTCATGTGGGAGGATTCACAATTGCAGGCAGCACAGAGGATGCGCTGTGTCTGTTCAAGCCACCCATCACCTGCAAAGTGATGATCGGGGCTGTAGATGTGAGGCAGGGTTCATGGGAAGTCTGTTTTCTTGTTCACTGGTCTTTGCTGGGTTGATTTCCATTTCGGTTTCCACTATCTCATTTGCAGTCTTTGGTGCAATTTCCTTCTCCATGGAAAGGGACAATCTGTGGAAGCAAATTACCTCTTGGAAGGGCAGGATTGACACCAGCAATCTTGATCTTCTTTTGCCCTTGGCTTTTCTATCTAGGATTAGGAACTAATTTGTCACACTTTGTGCAATAATGCGCAGGCAGCAGGCTGCACCCAGTGAAGATGGAATATTTGGGACTCGGAGTAAAAGAAGTATACCCATGCAGGCCACAAAGCTGCTTGACTTTACTATTTCTGCCTGAAATGTGAATTTACAGCTTAGCATATCCTCCCTCTTTGAGCAGACTGAAGGATTAGGGTTCACCAAGGCAACACCCAAGAAAACATGGGTTTTAGACATGCCTCTGGCTCTAACACAGTAGTACACATCCTAAATTTCAGTCCTAAAATGCCATCTCAGGCTGCTGCTTATAAAATCTGCTGCTTTGGACTTTGTGCAGCTGCAAGGCACTGAATTTCTATGCAAGACCCAGCCCTTCCAACCTGGTCTCCACAGTGCACAGCTTCGGTGTGTCTAATTTTTGACTGGTTCTAGCATACAGTCCAGCACTTCTTAAATAGCAACATTATCATCAATTGCAGCCTGTGCGTCATCTGCAGACGCAGTCTTCCATGCCTGCAATTTCCTACCACTGGATCTTGATTTGTCCTTATCTGCAAAATTAGACACTGTTTTGCTATCAGTGATCTGCACCTTATGGGTGGATTTTTATGCTGTCACTATTATTCATAAACTTCAATTTAATAAACTGAAAGATGGAGCCCTTTCTGTTTGTCACACTCAGGCAGGTTTTCCAAGACTTGACTCATCCTTTCAAGTCTTTGTCTACCTTTTCCTGATTAACAATGTGGGTATCAGATATCGATCCAGTAGTTTATCTTGCTCTCCCTGATACTGTATGCAGAAATCACACTGCCTCTTTCTATCCAGTTAGCATTTCCCTATGAATGAATTTTTTGGCTCATGTTCACCATCCCAGTTTCCTTATCTTGGAGTGAGCTTCCATTAGATGGTTAGCTCAGATGATCTCCAAGTCATTTGTGGGGTTACGGCTTTAACATTTCTTGTATCACAAGTACAATCTGTGCTGTCTGAGCCTTGATTTAAGTCCCTGCATGGGTTAAAATGTGCATTGTTCACCTGGGCCTGCCTTGTGGGATTTGCCCTTGATAACCGACCTGTCATTTCCCCAGTTTTTTGAAGACTATACACCATTCCAGCTGCTGTTGAATGGTCTGGGGATGAAGACAGACCAGACCCTACCAGAGCAGCTGAGAGGAGAGGGTGGTGGACAGCTCACTCTGCTGGGGCTGGGCAGCGTGCATGGTGGTTTCCTACCTGGTTTGGCCAAAGATTTGTCATGTGGCATTGTTCCAACAGGGGAAGCAAGTAGCTTCCTCACCAGCTTCCTCATCAAGACTTTGAGCAAACCAGTCTAGTGGAAGATGTCCATGCACATGGCAGGGGATTGGAACTGGAAGAGCTTTAAGGTCCCTTTCAGCCGAAACCATTCTATGTTTCTATTATTCCATGATCCAACTATTTTAAGTGGTTTCTGTGTGTGCAGAGTTTTTTCTCTCTGCTGCAGTTTTTCTCTGTGCTGCCCTATGTTTTCCTCCACTTCCCTATGTTTTCCAACATCAGTGAAGTGTGGCTTTTGCCAGTGTACTTGATTATTCCCTTGTCAGTGGAGAAGAGCAAGCCACAGAGCATCTGGCCAGTTTACTGCCGCTTCCCAGGCTTTTGGAGGAAGACTGAGCCAGTTGACAGCTAAAAATTTACACCCAGCCCCTGGTGCTGCAATCTGGTGCCTGCGGAGCTCACAGAGAGCTACTCTCTTCCTATAATAAACCTATCAGAGCCTCAGTGTGGGCTCTCCCTGCTCTTCACCCAAACAAGGGTGGACAGGGCTGTTGTGTTTATCACACCACTGTGCAGGTGTGAGATTTGGACGCTGTACAGAAAATACATCCAGCAGCTGAAGGAAGATGCACCAGAGGAATTTCTAGCTTTGCTCTGAATGGGATAGAAAGACAGGCTGTGCAGCAAAAACATTTTGCAGCTTGCTGAGTGCATCACCACTGGGGTATGATTAACGAAGGCGCAGCTGCAATGGGACAGACACGTGGCTCAGATGGACACAGAGACACCTCAGCAGTTCCAAGGAGTGCATGTTAGTCAGGTCTTTTGAATTGCCACTTGTAAAAAGGCAATGGTAGAGCAGCTACTTGGCGGAAGGCTTGTGCAGAAACAACTGCACTGGGGAGAAAAAAGCACCCAGGGTGAATAGCACAGCAGCAGGGCAGTATTGCTTTGTTCAGCTGCAGGGCACCCGTCACAGCAGCACCACCACTGCCAAAACCATCTCTCAAGGTCAGAACCAAACTTGAATAGTATTTTAATAAAAATTCAGTCACATTAGGAAAGAAATATACTGACTGCGGAAGGAAATAGAAGCTAATTGGTTTGCAAAGACCCCATAGCCAAGGCCAAAAACCCAACATGTGCCCCTGATGGGTGAACTATGTATGAAACAGCAGCTATAGACACAATCCCAGCAGTTTTTCACTCATATTAGGGCTCCTCCTGCCTGCTATTTGCCAATGGAGACCAGTGAATGAAGTGGTTGCATTTCCTTGTTATAAATTCATAACCAGAGGGGACTATTATGCTGATCTTTTCTGATCTCCTGCTGATCACAGAGCAATAGCCATCCAGCCCTGGTATTATGGCTGAAGAACAGATGGTACAGCAAGATGTTAAATCTTCACCTAAATCTGCACAGAATCCTGCACGTTTAAAGGCTGTGGGATAAACTTGTGCTTTGCTAGGGAAGAGCTAATCCTCTGCCATGCTTTGCTGTGTTGAAGGGCCCTTGCTCTGTGCCCATGAAGCCCCATGGAGTTCCATCAGTGCTGGCACAGGGAGGCTTTGCACTGTGCTCTATTGAGCCTGGTAGAGATGCCCTAACACCCTTGTGGTTTATGTGGCCAGGAGTATTCTGTGGTGTGCAGAATGATACCATTCACACTGGGATTATCCCATGATTTCTAAGCACTCCTGGAAATAGTGGCTTTCTGCTACCCATCCCTCCAAACACAAATAATGTGAATATCATAAGCATTTCTAATTCACATGAATAATTTATGCAAAATAATAAGTTCCTGATACCAATAAACAGAATAAATACAACTCCCAGAGACCACATTATAAACTGGAATTCATTTTTACACAGATATAAAACTGTTATGATCAAGTAAGGGGAGGAATAATCTCCATCAATATCACTTCCTTATTTCTTCATTGTTTTATTTGCACAGTGCTATGTCTTGGTATAGCACACAATCCATCCAGCTGTCCTGGGGAGCCTAAGAAGCTATTCCAGCAGGTATTATATTAATCATTTCTCATCACTAGACAGACATTGTTGGAGGCATTTCTTGTTTTGCTTGCAACATTAGATCACTTTTAGCAACAAGCAGAGTAAGATCTAAACATATTTCCCCCTGCAGATACTGAGACACAGTGTCTTGTTTGTAAAACACATATTTTCACTATTAATTCTGTACTGGCATTCACTGCAAAGACATAAAATGCCATTATTGGACACAAGGAGCACGTCTGAATTCAGGAGCTGCAAGTCAGTGAAAACACCCCATGTCACTTCTTGTTTGCTTCGATGCTTGCAGATATTTTGTTCTATTCAGGTCTAGATCATCTTTTCCCATTACTTCCCAGCTTCTACCATTTTATCATTCACTAAAGGATTTGAGAGCTCAACAGAAGCATTTTGATGCACTATTTACTTAGCAGTGTTACTTTTATGGCTGTATTCTGTGGGCAACCCTAATATCCTACTTTTCATGTAGCAACCATTTCCTTAGAGTGGATGGGAAGGAATCGTTTATTGGGCAACTACTGGTTTTCCTCATTGTTTATCTGATTTTCTAAACTGCTCCACAGCTCTGAAGAGCACATTTTTGACAGAAATTTGGGATTGTCAGTAAATAGTTAAAAAAAATCCTGATTTACTACTTCACAGCTTTTCAGACTTAGCTGGCTGCATTACAGCAAGGACAATATTCAACTGCATTTCCTAAGCAGCACAAATTAGCTCCCTCAGTAGGAATCTCTCTCATGCTCAGCATGGAAAACATCATGTCCCTTCAAAGGGGAAACACCTACCTCTGCAACTCTTAATTGCGACTGTTAATTGTTGGGCTGGAAGTGCTGGCTGGCTACAGGTGGGAACTGAAGATGATGTATGGAAGATGAACAGAGAACAAAGGCAGCAGCCAAGTGCAAAGCCTGTGTGCTTTGGGGGACAAAGCCACGGGGACAGGCAGCCTGGGGACCCAGCACATCCTTGGTAGAAGGGCCAGAATTTGAAAGGCAGCAGGTTAGGTGCGGGAGAGCTGAGTCTGGAGGCAGAGGGTAGAGTCAGCCTAAAGCACCCGCGGGGCAGCGCTCCTCAGGGTCTGTGGTGCTTTCTTCTCACACCTTCAAGCAGCCAAGCCTGGGATGTGCTACACAAGTGGGTATCACAGAAGGGTGAGGAAGGAGTAGTTTGGGGTCTAGCCAAGCCGGCTCCAATACCAGGAGGAACATCGAAGGGCATGCACAGAGCTGCAGGCTCAGCTCTACAGAACCGCCCATGCTGCCCAGCTATGGGTGCAGGCAGGGAATTCTGCATGGGTTACACGCAGGCCACCCTTCCAAGGGTTTGATGTGGTGTAATGATGAAAGCTGCAAAGCCAGGGCAGGATTTTACTGACAAGAAAGGATGTCATAGCAATAATCTCAGACACCTATCAAGGAACCTGCAGCTCTTTGGACATCGTACAGGTGCTGGGAATAAATTTCACTTGGTTTCTCTCCATCACTCTTTTGAGTAAAATCTTTCCGCAGAGAAAAGTGGTTCAGGGAAACAGTAACACTTAAACCACTGAGCAAATTAAGGAGGCCTCTGATTGTTTGTTCAGTTACTGTATTTTCAGGCAGAAATCTCTTTACAATTACTTTCATATGAAGATTTTATTTTCCCAGAGTTTGCGATATTCCCTCTTACTTGATCTTTGTCCATTTCAAAAACTTGGGCAACTGGAAGAGACATTTGAAAAGGCAAACCTTTGTTTTTAATTAGTCATGATTGCACAGAGAAAGCTACCCTCTGAAAAGGTTTGATGTTATCAGGTGGCTGGAGCTGGGAAGCTGGTATCCACGTGGGAGAAGCTGAGTTTTCTCCATTCTAACAGGTGTTCGGTGGCCAAAGAGAAGAAAATCCACACGCTGAACTAAATGCCCTCTTGGAGTATTGGGGAGAAATTTTGTTTCTCAAAATTTTCCTTAAAAATTGAACGAAAAAGTGATTGAAAATCAGTGTCAGTCCTTCAAAAGCAATTTCCTTCAGAGAAACACTGGCTCCCGAATGAAAAAAGATACTAATTTGGGGATTTTTTTCCATGCTACTGCAATTAACATCATCCATGCAAATACTCTTGTTTTTGAGTATAAGACAAATCTAGCCAAATCCACACATACTGTTTTGATCACATTCTTTGGATCTGGATCTTTCCTGTCCTCTAGCAGACCTACTGTGACTGTTTAAAAACCCCAATGGCAGTTTTCCTGGGCGAAGTCTATTTTTGACCCACCTCAATACAGAAGGCATATTCTCCTTCTTGTTTTGCCAAGGTGAGCAGCTCCATAGCCAGTCATTCACAGTCTAGGAGGTTCCTCGAGTGCATTGATGATAATTTCTTAATGCAAATGGTGGACGTACCAACTAGGAGAGCAGCGCTGCTAGATTTAGTACTCGCCAACAAGGAGGGTTTGGTCGAAGTGGTGACAGTCAATGGCAGCCTTGGCTGCAGGAACCATGAGATGGTGGAGTTTAGGATCCTGTGTGGGAGGAATAGAATACCTAGCAAAGCCACAGTTCTGGATTTCCGAAGGGCTAACTTTGGCCTCTTCAGTCAACTGCTAAGGGAAGTCTCATGGGAAAGTGTACTAGGCGGTAAAGGGGCTCAAGATAGTTGGTTAGCATTCAAGGATCGCTTCTTCCAAGCTCAGGATCGGAGCGTCCCAATGAGTAGGAAGTCAAGTAAGGGATCTAGGAGACCGGCGTGGTTAAACAAGGAGCTGCTGGGCAAACTCAAGTGGAAAAGGAGAATCTATGGATTATGTAAGGAGGGGCTGGCCGCTTGGGAGGAATATAGGACAGTTGTTAGAGGATGTAGGGAGGCAATTAGGACAGCTAAGGCCTCCTTGGAACTCAATCTTGCTAGTCGGGTTAAAGACAATAGAAAGGGCTTCTTCAAATACATAGCAAATAAAACTAACACAAGAGGCAATATAGGCCCACTGCTGAACGAAGTGGGTGCCCTGGAGACAGAGGATATAAAGAAGGCAGAGGTGCTGAATGCCTTCTTTGCCTCTGTCTTTACTCCTGCAGACTCTCCCCGAGGGCCCCGGATTTCTATCGCCCCAGAAGGAGTCAGGACAAAGGAGGAGTTTGCTTTGGTAGATGAGGATTGGGTTAGGGATCAGCTATGCAATCTGGACATCTGTAAATCGATGGGTCCGGATGGAATGCACCCACGGGTGCTGAGGGAGCTGGCGGAGGTCATTGCTAGGCCACTTTCCATCATCTTTGGTAAGTCGTGGGAAACGGGCGAGGTGCCTGAGGATTGGCGGATGGCAAAGGTCACACCAATCTATAAAAAGGGTAAGAAGGAGGACCCGGGTAATTATAGACTGGTCAGCCTTACCTCCATCCCTGGAAAGGTGATGGAACAACTTATTCTTGACTCCATCACAAGGCATATCAAGGATGAGGGGGTCATTAAGAACAGCCAACATGGTTTTATGAGGGGGAAGTCATGTATGACCAACCTTATAGCCTTCTATGAGGAAGTGACTAGGTGGAGGGATGATGGTAGAGCGGTAGATGTAGTTTTTCTTGATTTCAGTAAGGCATTTGATACTGTCTCCCACAGCATCCTCATAGATAAGCTAAAGAAGTGTGGGCTTGACGATCAAGTAGTGAGGTGGATCGAGAACTGGTTGAAAGGAAGAAGGCAGAGAGTTGTGGTCAATGGCGCAGAATCTAGCTGGAGGTCTGTGACTAGTGGAGTCCCTCAGGGGTCGGTGCTGGGACCGGTGCTGTTTAATATTTTCATCAATGACCTGGATGAGGGAACTGAGTGCACCCTCAGCAAGTTCGCTGATGACACAAAACTGGGAGGAGTGGCTGACACACCAGAGGACTGTGCTGCCATTCAGCGAGACCTGGACAGGCTGGAGAGTTGGGCGGGGAGAAACTTGATGAAATTTAACAAGGGCAAGTGTAGAGTCTTGCATCTGGGGAAGAACAACCCCATGTACCAGTACAGGTTGGGGGGTGACCTGCTGGAAAGTAGTGAACGGGAAAGGGACCTGGGGGTCCTGGTGGATAGGAGGATGACCATGAGGCAGCAATGTACTCTTGTGGCCAAGAAGGCAAATGGCATCTTAGGGTGCATTAGAAAGGGAGTGGTTAGTAGGTCAAGAGAGGTTCTCCTCCCCCTCTACTCAGCCTTGGTGAGGCCGCATCTGGAATATTGCGTCCAGTTCTGGGCCCCTCTGTTCAAGAAGGACAGGGAATTGCTTGAAGGAGTCCAGCGCAGAGCCACAAAGATGATTAAGGGAGTGGAACATCTCCCTTATGAGGAGAGGCTGAGGGAGCTGGGTCTCTTTAGCTTGGAGAAGAGGAGACTGAGGGGTGACCTCATCAATGTTTACAAATATGTGAAGGGTAGGTGTCAGGATGATGGAGCTAGGCTTTTTTCAGTGATATCCAGTGATAGGACAAGGGGCAATGGGTGCAAACTAGAGTATAGGAAGTTCCACGTTAACATCAGGAAGAACTTCTTTACTGTAAGAGTGACAGAGCACTGGAACAGGTTGCCCAGGGGGGTTGTGGAGTCTCCTACACTGGAGATATTCAAGGCCCGCCTGGACAAGTTCCTGTGTGATGTACTGTAGGTTACCCTGCTCTTGCAGGGGGGTTGGACTAGATGATCTTTTTAGGTCCCTTCCAACCCTTGGGATTTTGTGAAATCTGTGAAATAGGGGACCCTTCAAGGCAGAGCATCTGGGAGCCTCCATCCTGAGGAGGAGAGGAGGCTGCAGTGTAGGGCTTGGAGTGTAGAAAGTGCCTCCACTGGTCTCTTGAGGAGTGGGTGCACAATGGACAGGGCTGCTCTAGGTGCAAGCAACCTTTATGAAGAGGAAGTCCTGCAAGGAGCATCTCAGACTGGGGTAGCTACCTTTAATTTCTCAGCTCTTCACCCACCCTGTGAGTATATCAGTGCTCTGTTGCCCATGCATATCTGTTCTAAGTGCGGGGTGTGAAGAGGGGATGGCCACTGTCTCTGGTGTGAGCATCACGTGCACAGTCCCTTCAGGGATTTGGTTTCTGCCAGAATTCAAAGCAGCTTTTTTCTTGCTCCACAAAAGCATGATCAAAGCTTCCCTCCCTTGAGCTGATTCCAGCAATATTCCTCATCAAAAAGCAAGGAAAAAAAACCCCAAACCACAACATATTTGCCTGTGGTTGTCTTCCAAATAAATCCCCCTATCTCAGGAGGCTTGGGGATGCTGTCTCATCCCCAGTCAGCATCGGTGCTGCTGGTAAGATTCTGCTTTTCTCTGTCACCTTTGGATAAAATCCCCCTATTGTAGATGTTTACATCTACTTATTTTCCTTCTGATCTCAGGATTCCTATAATGTTTCAGCTCCCTCTTTAGCTGTATCATTAGTTCTGCACTGATCACTGAGAAAAGCCTTCTTGCAGAGCTTTGCCTCTGAAGCCAGCCCAGCACTGGTGCCCCAGTGAGAGCATTTCCACCTTCCTCTCCTCTGTACTGAGCTCCCTTTATTTATCTTATGGCTTGCAAAAGATCTCAAAGGCTTGTTTTATTAAGCAATCTTTATGGCAGTGGCTGTAGCCAGACTCTGTTTCTCCTGCACCTCTGTATATTAGGGTGGTCTGCATAGACAGGTCTTGTAAAACATGACATTTCTACTCAAGTTTTCCTTCCAGAGGCACTTGTACTGTTTTCTTTCCAGGCATCCCCCTGCCACTGGCCTGTGCTGAAGACCTGCATCCATGACAGTAAATGGCAGTGTCTTTCCATCGATGTGCTGATCATGCAGAGTGAAGATCCAGCTCTAACCTCAAACCTAAGCACATTGTGCTCGATGGCACCTGATCTCCCTCATGGGATATTTATAACCTCCCCCAGAGCAGAAGCAGGTTTAAAACATACCTGCAAAACTGGGGTATACAGGTGTCCTGGTGCACAGCTTCAGCCAGGGATGCTCTTGCTCCTAAGTTGTTTAATGCAAGAAAGCTGAGACAAAGTAAACTGTCCAAAAGCCTCCAAAGCTACAGTGGCTGCAGCAAAGCTGAGTCAGAAACTTTGAGTCCATAGTGTGTTGTGGTCCTCAACCTTGCTCCAAATGAAGCAACATGATGCTCGGGTAGGTGGCAGTAATCCCACAGCATCAATATTCCTTGGGACTCACTAAGCAGAGAGTCTCAAAGGAAGAGCATCTTTCCACCAGTCTCATCAATGTCTTATATAGAATTTAAAATTACCTTCTCTACCCTGTCCTCAATCCTTTTAAATCCTACCTCCGTTTGCTGGCCTGGGAATGATGGCCAGCACCTCACCTCCTGCAGATACCTGTCAGAGCTGGTGCCTTCCACAGCTCATGTCTGCCCTGCACAGAAAAAGCTAACACTCATCTGCCTGTGTGAAAACACATTTTAATTGAGCAGCCCCACTCAGCCAGGAACTTGGCTAAGTCTGAAAAGCCGCTTGCTTTTCCCTGTACGTGCCACTCTCCTGTCCTGATGTCATCTGCGAATTTCAGATTTATTTTTGGATAATTGATAGACATGTTGGAAAGTACAAAGGCTTCACCATTTCCTTGAGATCCCCACACAAACGTCCCCATTCAGTGACAGTATTGTGTTGATTACTAGTGTTTTGTAGTCTATTGTCGCTTCCCAACCCATTTAGCATGAACTGGGTAATGCCCAATACTAATGTTTAAAAACAGAATATGATGTCAGGTCCCTTGCAAAAGCTTTTTATGGGTTATATCTGTCAGCTTCATGCTGAGGGAGGCTTCAGTGTCATGAAACCCAGCTATTTTGACAGTGTGCCTCGCTTTGTTCACCCCATACACAATGGTCCAGGAACCTCGTGACCAAACAGCACAGAAGCCATATTCAGACTTCAAGATCCAGGAACCTTTGTCCAAAGGGGAATTTGTTCTGCCCTGAGGGCTGGCTCCGCTGATGCAGAACTCCTGTATTCTGTATATGATGTATTCTCTATATGATAGGACAAGGGAGAATTGGTTAAAACTTAAATAGGGGAGACTGAGATGAGCTCTTAGGCAGAAGCTCTTCCCTGTGAGGGTGCTGAGGCGCTGGCACAGGGTGCCCAGAGAAGCTGTGGCTGCCCTATCCCTGGCAGTGCTCAAGGCCAGGTTGGACACAGGGGCTTGGAGCACGCCCCATGATGCTACAAGCACGGTGAATGGGTTATCCATAGGGAGAGGGGGAAGGAGCTCTGCAGGGACAATGCTCAGCTGTTACCCTGCTCCCGAGGGTAGTTCTGGCTCTAAGCCTGACAGTGTTCAGCATCAAGCAATGCCTGACGCATCCCTGCGTCCCTCCAGCCCTGTAGTGCCCTGCTGGGTATCTCCGCTCTCACTGTCCTGCCCACCCCAGGAGGGATGAAGGCAGCTCTGATGGTCTCCCCCTGGCAGCCTCATCTGGGCTCCTGGCAATTAGTTCTCCCTGCTGTCCACCGGCTCTTCAAAGGTGTAAACAGGGGGCTGTAGGAGCACTTGGCAGCAGCCCAGGAGGAGCTCAATGTGTCAGGATGCAACAGGCACTTGCAGCGGGGATTTTTATCTTCCTTTTCTTTTTTTATCACCAAGGCGAGCTGCAAACAAACCTTTAATTAATTCCTCCACAAAGTTCTGCTGAGCTTGTGGCCTCCAATCTTCTGGGAGGCTCATTAACCTGATCCTCTCCCTCCCTGCTCCTTGCTCAAGACTGGCAGTTTTCACTTGTTGAATCTTAATGCCTTCCACTGGTGTAACAATCTGCTCTTGTTCACCAGACGCCTCTCGCCCCCAGTGCACAGGCTCCGGCTCTTTTTTGCTTATATGAGCTCATGCTACAGCTGCTTGAAAAACGACAAAGCTCACACTTCTTTGCAGGAAAAAATGACTTTCTGCAGAATTTCCCCTTAGCTCTGGGAAAGGAACCATCAGGAATTTCAGTTTTCCACTGAAATCCTCAGTTTTCAACAACGGATGTTGGGTTTTTTTCCCTCTGTGAAAGCCAAAGTGTTCTGAACATATTCCTGTTTCAGTGTTTTCAGGAAAAACTGGTGGAGAAAGAAACCAAACTGGTATCTGCACAGATGTACTCAGGCAAAATGGGAAACAGCCCCTTTTTTTACTGGGGAGGACTGTTTCACGCAGCTCTATCTTGATCAAAAGCCCATTGGTTTCAGGCAAGAGGCACCCAGGTTGTTTTCAATGTGCATCTCCAGCCCTGAAAATATTCCCTTACTGAAAAAGAGAAGCTTATAAAAGTAACTGAGATGTTTTGGAGACTGTGCTTTTAGTACTTTTCTGATTTAGTTCCCCAAGGTTAATGCAGGAGCATGGGGCTTTGCGGACTGCCCTGGGGACTGACACTGGGCACCAAATGCCTAAAGGGGCTGCAAGAACCCTGGAGAGGGGCTTTGGACAAGGGCCTGTAGGGACAGGCCAAGGGGAATGGCTTGAACCTGCCCGAGGGGAGACTGAGCTGAGCTCTTAGGCAGAAGCTCTTCCCTGTGAGGGTGCTGAGGCGCTGGCACAGGGTGCCCAGAGAAGCTGTGGCTGCCCCATCCCTGGCAGTGCTCAAGACCAGGTTGGACACAGGGGCTTGGAGCAAGCTGCTCCAGTGGAAGGGGTCCCTGCCCGTGGCAGGGGTTGGAGCTGGATGAGCTTTAAGCTCCCTTCCAACACAAACCAGGCTGGGGTTCTGGGATTTCTCAGCAAGCCCACATACACGCACAGTGTAAGAAGGAGCAGAGGGGTGCCCTGGGACCTTTCTTTGCCTCCAGCATTCCTCTTCCCTGGCTGGTGAGATCACTTTCCTGAGGGACAGATCCAGAGGAGGGACCCAAGCTGCATCCCTCACTTTGCTGGGAGGAAATGGGATGGCCTCTGCCTGACTCTCCTGGGGACCGGTGCCTAAGTGCAGGCTGCTATTTCCAAGCTTTTAATTCCACTCTAGAAACCTGAAATAGAATCAGTTGAACAGATTTTGGTTTGGGTTTTTTTTTTTTTTTGCATTGAACACACAGTTTTCCTCTTTTCAGCCCTCCTGAGGAACAAAACAAAAAGCAGAAAACCACTGACATTTCTGTTGGGTCCAAACTCTTTTGCCCACTTTATACATCACAGATTACTTACATGTTGATACCATTTACACCACTCTCATTAGAGGTGTTCTGGCAGCTTGCTGCTCTGACAAGCCAAATCCCATGTGTGTTTTGGGTGGATCACAGGGCAGCAGCACCAGATTCTGCTCTCCCACTGCCCTGCTCTCCAAGCACTGGGGAAAAACTCTGCCTCCAATGCTGTTGAAACAATCTGCCTATTTTACAACAGTCTTGAGAATATTCAGGACCAGCTGGGAAGCACTTGGATACCATAGCAATAAGCACCAGGCCATTTATAGCCTGTATTCAGAGCAGGGCTGAGTGAAACAGGCCACACATTAAACAGTGCCTGTGGAAAGGAGAACAGAGGCTCCTACCAGGTTCAGTGAGGTGAGGCCGTGTGGGAAAGCCATGAGATCATTTAGTTCATGATCCGAAGGCATGCTTACAAGGAGTCTCCAGCAAGCCTGCACGTGGAGGCAGCTCTGGTCTTCCTGCCTCTATAGCATTTGATGGAGCATCACCCTATTGCAAGGTCACTCTTCAAACCAGGCTTTCCAGCTACTGCTGCCCACCTTGTGTGGGGGAAATGAGCATCTCTAAAATTGACTCAAACCTGCTGACTGCCACTGGTGATGTTATGCGAGGCTAAATGCAAAGAAGCAGCCAAATATAAATGATTATCAGATTTCAGCCTTATTCGGGAAAGATGCCGATTGTTGCTCATTTAAGGATTTAAATTCTCTTCATATTATTTGATGAGCCCTGGACGAACATGCAGCAGTTTGTGTCCAAATCCCTCTTCTGCTGTCACCCTTTAAGGACACCTGGGACATCCTACCCCCTCAGAGCCTCCCTTTCTCCCACTGAGTAATTGCAATGTAGGGCTGAGCCCTTCTTGGAGGCACTCAGGTCTGGAAGTACTGCACAGGAACTCCGCCTTTCTTCATGACTCTTGTGACATGGGGCTCTGGTGACTGCCAGCCCCTCTACTTTGGCTGGGTTTTGCTGTTGTTGGTTGTGGCAAAGGGTAGAAAAGGTCCCAAGGGTCCTAACAAAACACCCTGCCAGCCCAGCAGCATGGTCCCAGGGCTGAGGGTACAAACACCCTTCCAGAGACTGGTCCCCACTCCCTGGTGAACCTCCTACAGCTGCAATAGCATTTGGGCTTTGTGCCCACAGGCAGCCTGCAGCCCCCCATTCCTAAAACAGGAGAGAGCACCTCCAAGTGCAAGTGCCCAGATCTGCAGTGGGCTCACACAAGGCAAAACAGACCTGGAGGAGGGAAGAGGGGGAGGACAGACTCAAAATAAGGCTGCTGGGGAAAGCAAAAAAGGGAAAAACCCACCTCACACCCTCTGAAACTTGAAACTGTGAGTTGCTCTGAGGCTGCAGGGATGACAAAGAAGGAGCTCCAGGGAATGGGTCTAAGGAGGGGGCTTCTGTGGAAATGAGGAAGCCCCATCTAACAGCACCACTTTGCAAAGGCCCTGCAAGGGTGAAGAGGGATGCCTGTTATCTCATCACAGCATATTAGCATTCTTTGTTTCTATATTATTATCCTCCTGTTGCTAGAGCCATAAAAGACTATCTCTAAATAGCTCGGCGTGGTGATTTGCTAATTGAGTTAACTTGGCTGCAGCAGCTGAAGGATGTGGTTTGTGATTAGATAAGACCATTGCCCCTTTCAAAATGAACAACCCATTAAGAGGGTTTTCTAGGTCACACTACACTGCTCAGCACAGCACTTTGCCAAGCACTGTGCAGCCCAGGGCCCATGGCCCCAGCCAAGACAGACAGTCATTACAGCTAATGAAGGTCTGTGCTCCCCTTCCTTTGGAGGAGGTACGGAGCCTGAGAAAAACCCAGGCCCTTCTCCAACCTGGAATCAGTTCCTTCTGCCTCCAAGCGCAGGGAAGTCCACCTCAGGCTGCTTGGACTTTCCAGGTCTTGCTGCACAGGTAGTGAGAGGGGTCCCCATGCACCCAGGGGAGGCATGTACTCGAATGTCCCCACAAGACAAAACCCTGCTTGTAGACCTCAGTTCAGAGTGGAACAACACTGCGCCAGAATGGTCTTTCAGGTCAAAACCTGCTGGTCCATCCCTTGCATTTCCTGCTGCTGTTTCCCCCAAGACCTGCCAGTACCATGCTGACCCTGGCCAAGCCTCTTGTTTCAGAAGCAGCAAACGAGACGCTTCCTCACTAGGACACATCTCAGATGTACCTCCCAAGTTGTGGAGAGCCAGCACAGACCCACTTCAGTGAGGACCTAGCAGCTCCAGTCTGTTTCAACTGTGATGCAGTTGTGCACAGAGCTCCTGGCCTGCCCATGGAAGAGTGGATGGAGTCGGTGGATCTCATTGCTCTTCCATGCACATGGCTATAGTTTTAGGTGAGCTAGTTCTTGGGTGCACATGGGGGCCAGCCCCCTTGGTTGTCCACAGCAGCTGGCACTGCTGAGCATTTATCTCAGCTTTGTTGGGACTTTCCTTGGCAGGAAGGCTGCACGGGGCTGAGTCACAGAGCCAGCAACGCAACCTGAAACAAGCTGTGTGATGCTGTGATCCCACCAAACCTCAAGAGCTGCATCACTCCATAGAAAGAGTCAGCCCAAAGGGAAGATCAGGTGGTAGCATACAGAGATCTATGTTCACGTAGAGACAGATCCCTGCTTTCTCAGACCCTTGTGTCCTCCAGCTCAAGCTGACAGAATTTGAGGCAAACCCTACATTTCTAACATCTCTGAACTCAGTACAAAGGGATTCTTCTTCCCTCAGTATTGTTGGGGTTTTCACCTTTGCCTGCACTCCTATCCCAAAGGAGCAGCCAAGGGAACTGGAGGAAACAGGCATGGGGGAAAGCAAAGGTAGAAAAGGATTAGGGATAAACCACGAGAAAAGACCACTGCAGCCATTTTCTGGAGCCACCAAAGTGCTTTCGACCATAGAGATGCACCTGAGAAGACCTCCCATGGGTGACCAGCTCCTGCGTCATGCCTGCCTGCGCCTGCATTGCTCCACAGTGGTCATGGCAGCGCAATGTACCCAGCTCAAAGCACAGAGGGGAGCTGCACCACATCAGAGGAGACAAAGCTGCTGTCCCTGCCGCTCGAGCACCGACCAAGCGGCTGTTCTGGAACATGAAATAAAACCCCATTTAACAAGAGCCTGAAAGTTTTCATCAAGTGAAATGGCCTCAGATGGAGCCTGGTTCCCCCCTGTCAGCTGAGAGCTTCAATTGGCAGCCAGACGAGTACCTGTCAGGGCTGGGCTGGAGTCATTAGCAAGATCAGAGTCCTGGCAGAGCAGCGGGAGGCTGGACTAGATGACCTAATTTGCGTCCCTTCCAGCTCAGAAAGGTCTGTGATGTATTTTTAATGAAGCACACACAATAAACTGCTAACATAATATTAGAGGCTCACTTCAAAGCTGGAACAGGCAGGGAAATCAAGGTGAAAGTTTCTGTGAATTCATCATTACGATGTGTCACTCATCTTCACTATGACAATCCCTGGGCACACCAGATGCTTCCTTTCCAGTCTTTGGTACAAGGGTTGGAGCCCACCCTCCTCCTTGTGTTTTTTCAAGCAAACCAGAAAGAACCTGGAAAGTATCAAGCTTGACTCAATGCCCCCCATAGGTACATGCATTGTTGCAGCCCCACAAAAGGTTTTGCAAGCAGCATAATTCCATGACTCTGAAGAAGGCTGAGGTCATACCTTAGACAAGCTTTGGGTCACCTGGGCTGCCTTTTGTTCTGCTGGCTGCTTCTCATTGTACAGCTGGTGTCTGTGAGGTTTAATGATTCCACGAGATCTGCCAGGGAGCAGGAAGAGCAGGGCTGCTCCCTCAGGGAATGCAAGCCAGGAGCTGTGTGGGATCCCACAGCTGGAAGGGGCCCCACCAGCCACAGGCTGCCCCACAGCATCTGAGTGAGGAAACAAGACCAAGAGATGGTGGCCAGGTCCAGCCCAGAGTCCACATCATAAGCAATAAATGGCACAGCAATGAGGCAAGTCCAAGGTGAAGCCAGAAAATGGATTCACAGGTCAGGAACAGATTCAGAGACCACCACGCAGGTCCATAGCGAGGTGACAGTTCCGAGGTCAAGCCACGAAGTCACCCCTCAGTGGCGGTTCAGATCAGCAGGGCTCTGTAGCCAGGCAGAGACATGACTACGGCCAAGCTGTAGAGCAGCGCTCCTCCAGCATGGCTCCAACAGGGACTGAAGGCACCAGGCTGAACATACACAGAGCTCGTGGGCCCACGGACTGGGTGGAGACATCAAACAAGGCTGGTCAGCACCATTAGGACCCATTATTTAACTCGGAGCCCTGGCAACATATATGAGCTTTTCCAGAAATAAACACACAGTGGAAAATGGGATGTCCGTGTACCAGTTTTCTCCTTTCCAGAACTATTAAGCCACTGTGGCACAAGAAAACAGACATTTTCCCCACAAACACCCATTCCTTCTGGGATGGCACCTGTTTTACCCAGTGGCTGGGTATAATCTCTTAGGTTCTTTAAAGACCACAGCTCTGGTAGAGATAAATAATATATTCCAAGGGTGGAAACATATCAGAAGCTGAAGGCAGTGCCTCTGACTGCACCTCAATATTCCTCACCTCTCCAGGTTACAAAAGCTGACCAAGACCAAACTGGTCAAAGATCAAAGAACCTCTCAGCTCCAACCAAGCCAACAACGCCGCAAGAACTTACCCATGTGGAGTCTGGAGGACCTTGGTATTGAACCCCTCTGGTGAGATGCCACTGCTGGAAACATACCTAAAAGTGACACACAACCTCAAAACATACAGAGTAAACATCCTGCCCCTGGTTTACAGAAATCACATGTGCATTTGAATGCATTCCCAGAGCTCCTTGTTTGAGAGACTTTAAGTTGCTTTCCCTTCATAGACTCAAAGAATGGTTTGGGTTGGAAAGGACCTTAAAGCTCCTTCAGCTCCAACCCCTGCCACGGGCAGGGACCCCTTCCACTGGAGCAGCTTGCTCCAAGCCCCTGTGTCCAACCTGGCCTTGAGCACTGCCAGGGATGGGGCAGCCACAGCTTCTCTGGGCACCCTGTGCCAGCGCCTCAGCACCCTCACAGGGAAGAGCTTCTGCCTAAGAGCTCAGCTCAGTCTCCCCTCGGGCAGGTTCAAGCCATTCCCCTTGGCCTGTCCCTACAGGCCCTTGTCCAAAGCCCCTCTCCAGGGTTCTTGCAGCCTCTTTAGGCACTGGAGCTGCTCTCAGGTCTCCCCTTAAGGAGCCTTCTCTTCTGCAGGCTGAACCAACCCAGCTCTCTCAGCTTGGCTCCATATGAGAAGACAAGCTTCTTCGATACCCTTTGTCCTCACAGCCTCATCCTCACAGCCCCAGCAAGCTCTGTCTGACAGCAAGGGAGAGTCAATGAGGAGAGAAAAGAAAAGGATTTAGCAAAATACAGAATTGAATAGTCCTGCCTGGAAACCTTGTTAGAATTTCCACTTTTGTCACCCAAAGCAAATGGGAACATTTAGTCTTTGCATCTTGAAATCAACTTGAAATTCGCGTGAATAACTGACATGGCTGGGTGAGGAGCGTGCCTATTACCGAGCCTCGCTGCATCTTGTCTCAGTCTCTAATTGTCATGCAGAAAGGGACTGAGCCTTCCAGGTAACCTGGTGTTAATTTCACTGTGGGGCGGAGGGGAGGATGGAGACAGCTAATGAATGAGAAGCAGTGATTGATTCCTGTCTCAGTGTCAGGACACTGAACGGCTGTTTGTCAAGAAACAAGGAAATGTCACTGGGATTTGTAAGCGCTTGTAACTATTACATAAAGCACTTTGAGTACGAAGCACATAAGATAACTTTCCGATGCTGCTGCTCTGAGAGTGTGTTAATACAACCACTGGCTCTTCTTGACATTTCTGCAAACAACTAATAAATATTCCATGGGAGCGGCTGCTCCTGCTGCCACTGTTGTTGTGGTTTGAATGGAAATACCAGGGGAGAAAAGAGCAGCTCTGCCCTTATTTAGCAAGCATGCAACCAAGTAAGAGTCCTCAGCCAGCCCACACCAGGGCTTTGCTCCAGTGAAAACACAAAGCAGCTGAGTATCCTGCCCTTCTCCTGCTGAAGAAGCTTGGATGCGTGTGAAGACCCAGAGGTTAAATGACTCACCCGAGGTCTCATATTGTGCATGTGACACTGGTGGAGATTGCAGCTCAGCCAGAGCTGTCTCTGTTGCTTTATCCCAAAGCTCAAAGGCTAAACAGAGTTCCTCAAGAAGGCCAAGGCAGTGGTAGGCAGGCTGATTTCAGAGGGTATCAATGTGGGAGATCTGTATGTATCTGGAGACTGCTCATGTTGGGTGCTGTAAAGAAAGGTGCTGTACCACTCCTCCAGAACACAGACATGCTGGTGCATAACATGCCATCCTGCTCCTGAGCAATGGGGGGGATCACACAGCAGATGTGGTGAGAGATGCTGCTGTGTTCCTGGGCCACGTTGTCCATGCCAGGAAATCCCCTGTCCTGCTCTAGAGATGCTGGATCCAGCTGCACTAGAGAGGCTTGTGCAGAAAGCAGAGCAGGATCTCACAGCCAGGCAGCAGCAGCCGCACATGCAGTGAGTTGCAGGAGTGCTGGTTTAAACCCCACTGACCACAACCTGCCAATAGCTGCATTTTCAGTGTTTTAAATTGTTCGCTACCTCCTCCCATGGAAAAGTCCAGCACTTCCAGCTCGTCCCAGATTCTGCAGTTGTTCCCCTTCTGCTTTAAATCCAAGTAATAATACTCAAACCCAGCCACAGAACAACGATTACAAGTAGGAGCCAGCCACAACCACACCACCACAAAGGAGCTGAGCCATGAGCAAACTGCTGCCAACAGCCCCGACCCACAAATAAAGCACTGCAGATGGACCCTGACACAAGTAAACCACCGCAGATGGAGCCACCCACCACTGAAACGCTGCTAAGGAGCCCAGCCTGTGACTCATCCGAGCTGTGTTGGTGCTGTGAGGACTGTGGCAGCCTATCAAAAGCTGTGATTTCATCCCAAAAGATGTTACTGTTTTTATGCCTGGTGACAGCTGGGCCTTTTTGGTAGCTGCTGACCTAGAACAAGTCTCTCAGCCTGCACTGAAGGTGGGTCATTTAAAGATCTGAAGCTCCTCATCGTTCAGTGAGTGGGCAGTGGATACCTTTATTTTCATTGTGTGTCTTTGCCAAGTCTCCATTATCCCTATTTATAGATGCCCTGGGAAATATTCCACTAAGTGTCACCGGCATTTACCCATCCAATGCCCTAGTTATGGCACAAATTAAGGGGTCTTTAATTGGTGTTTCTGTCCTGAGCCATATTCAGATGTCCAGGCTTGGCTTTATAGCGAAGGTCTCTGTGTAATTTCACAGGTCATTTTCCCTCACCGTGGTTGTACCCAGAGTTCATGTTATCTCCAGAGCTTCCAATCAGCCAGCACAATACCATGGTCCAATATCATCCCTGAGAAACATTTACTTCTCTTGCCTGTTTTCTGTTTCCCTGCCCACCCCCACTCCCAGTGACTCTGTGTGGGGGGGTTTATCTTTTTCTGAGTTTGAGAAGGAAACAGAGCAGCAATAGCTCTTCTTCCTCACTGTCTAATGACAGGGAACTAATCCAGAAGCACAGCTTTGAATTAGAAAACCTTCCAGACTTTATTATTTCTATGCATCATGCTTGTTTATAGCAAAACTCAGCAGCTCAGATAATCTGCTCCATATCAGTGCAGAGATGTGGGAACACCACTTGTTCACAAGGTTTATGAGAGCCTGTTTGGAAGAAGAGATCTCATCCTTGTGGAGTCACAGGCTGGACATTTGCCTATGATCTGTGGGGAAAGGATGGGACAGAGATGTCATCTGCCTACAACCCAGGGCCAAGGTTACAAGAAGACAGGTACCACTGGTACCTGTGTACCTAGTTACAAGCAGCAAGTACCACTGCCAGAGCAGGTTCCAGTCCCTGACACAGCTCTCAGCACTGCCCTGGGTCTTGTGAGATTTGATGTTTCTGCACTTCTCAGAGAAGGAGTGGGGACACTTCAGCCTCAGGTGGGAAAAGCTGGGAAATGGGGTCTCCAAACCAGTATGCAGCCAAGCAGAATGCAGAAGAGCTTTAAGAAGTCCAATATTAAACTGATTTCACTCCGGGGACCTGGGTATTGTACTCTAGCAGCTGGAGAGTCACAGTGATCCAGAGGACCAGCCTGGAAATGGGTCCCATCCACAGCAGAAGTACAGTCCCATCTCCCTGCCCTCTGCAGGAGGATGGGAAGATGGAGGGAGAGAGCAGAGGTTAAATAGACTTGACCTGATAAGGAAGGGAATAATCATCTCCTTGGCTAGCACAGAGCCTGGCAGTGCTTAAAGGTGGACCTGAAAACCTGGAAGAGTGTTTCTCTTTTGGTACTGTTCCTGCTTGTTGCAAGCACAAGTGTGGAGCTGGCAGCAAAGGAAAAGTGTGGATCTGTGGAGGCAAATGCCATTAAGGAAGTAAGCTTGAACACAATGTGTTTCCACCACTTGAAGGCCTTTATTTTTATCACATCTTCAAGAGTGAGAATTGCATTATCCAAGTGGTGTCAAAGCGGAGAGGACACCATGTGCAGAGTTGTGCAGCTCTGTAATGGTGAGTCCATTCTTCCCAGGACAGTCTGGACTGCGTCCCTCATCCATCCAGAGCTGTCCTGGCTTCTTTGTTTATTTGATTTCACTCCTGGCATCAAGGACAAGAGCAGAAAATTGACTGTGACTTGCACAGTGAGAAATGGAGAGAGAGAAAGTATCATGAGATGGGGAAAAGTCAACAAGGTCCTGAGCGCCACTGTGTAAATTCCGTTTAACTCAGTGATGACTGAGTGTAAAATAGGTCTTCTAGGGTTATCTGGAAGATTTGTTCCAACCCCAACAAAGCACAGAGGAGATGTGAAACTGCCTTCCTTTGAAGTCCTCAAACCCTCCCTATCCTCACCAATACCACAGTTCACCCTTTGCCTCTTCAGAGTTCCTACAGGTGTTCTTGCTGTCCACGGAATCCCTTTCTTCAGTTATTTGTCATTCAAATGGCCTTCTGATGACTGTAAACACAGGAATTGGCATCTGGACAGCAGGAAATCTAGGAAATTAGCACAAGGGACTCCTCTGGGCTTGTGGCCAATAAACAGTCCAAGGAGCCACTGAAAGCACAGCAGAGTCAAGCTCTAGAAAGCAGGAAGAGTGTCACTGTGTTGGCATAAAGCAACTCCTAGTCCATTCAGGATAAGTGACAGTAATGTGCTAGTCTGTTTTGTGTTAACCACAGGGAGCATCAAAGCCAGAGCCAAACTCCCCTTGATACTGATTTGGGTATGGGCAAGCCCAGATCTTAGGTCTGCTCAGGGCCCATTTAGTTGCTTCAGGAAATGCCACAACACACAGCTCTGCTCTTTTTTCTTTCTCTTTTTAATCTTTTGTTCAGGTTCATCCTGGATTTTACACCTCATCTGATTTTCTCATAAGCATTTTGACCACAAGACTGCTGCATAAGAGAGGCACGGGTGTGCCCCGAGATCATGACCAGATGGGGAGTTGCCACAGCTGCCCATTACAGCATGAGGAAGTTCTCCTGGCTTTTCTGTGGGCTTGGAGCGGTGCTGACCCCGTGGCCAAGTCAGGCTGAGTTGCTCCCTGCTACTGTAGTTCAGCTTCAGGTGTTTGAATCCCTCAAGGGTTTGAATGATGCTTTTGGGTGAGTAGGAGGTGCCAGGGTCTGCTTTGGCCGTGCAGGACCCCAGAAAATCCTCCACCACTGGCATGAAGGGAATAAATCCCAGCAAGCGTTAGAGAAAGCAGCTGGTAATGTGCTGATCACTCACCTGTCTTTGTAGATAAGTACGCACATAAATTGGACATGCACACAGGCATTAGAACAGGCAAGGCTGTCTAGCTTACCAAGACACTTAAGAATCCCAGCACAAGGCACTGAGTTCTTACTTCATCCTTTGAGCAGGACGGTGTATTTGCACCAAAATATGCCTGGCTCCTCTGCAGAGGCTGATGCTGGTTGTGAAGCTGGGATAACAGCAGTCAGATTTGCTGGGATCCCAGGGCTGTGAGGCATAGCATCTCCTGCCCAGCCACAGAGCTGGTGCTGACAGATCAGCCCCCATCTCAGCGCCAAGAGTGAACTGTTCACTAGTACAGGTCTATGCCACATATTTTTGGCAGCTCCAATGGTGGATTTGGAAGAGACATCACAAATGCACCAGTTTGGGCATTGCCATCCGCATCATTCACACAGGTGGAAACTGGCTGTAGCAGAGGCACAAAGTACCCCAGGAAGTTATTGCAGGTGGGCCTCAGATACTGCTATGCGGTCTGCCCAACCTGCGGCAGCACAGTCTTTCTGGGACATGAGCTGTCCAACAAGCAGCCTCCCCTCCTTCTGCCCATGGTTACTGTTCCCTCCACATCAACCATCTAGCCCAGAGCAAGGCTGGCATTAAGGCATGGCTCTGCTGGTGTCCTTCACTCCTGGCTTGGAGATGGTGCCTCCCTCTTCCACCTGTGGTCATTCTGGGAAGCTGAGCACCAGTGCTATGAACCTCAAGGGTGGCTAGGGCTGCCAGGAGCCCCTCGGCCTTGACTTGCACACACAGTTCTCTAGCACACATTTCCAGGACCTTGGGACCATGATACTGCTCTTGCTTTTCTCTAGCCTCCATTACATGCCACCTGCATGTGACAGGCTGGTCTTGCATGCACAGACCTCAATATCTCAATAGTCTTCCTGGAGAGAGAAGCACAGAAGAAAATCTACAGGCCAGGAGCTGCGTGTCTGGGGAGATGCACCTTATTTCACAAATACAAAGCTTGAAGTGCTGCTCTGATCTGGAGCTACCTTCTGCTTCATTAATCACAGAGCTGAATCTAGTTATCTGTGCATATCAGATGAAAAATGGCCCTGCACGACTTGTTGGGATTGCTCATTAACGTTCTTCTACCTGCAACCTGGAGTCCTCAGTTCCAAGGGGCTGGGCTATTATCTCCTGCTATTCTGAGCATCCTGAAATAAGAATGACGTCGAGTGAATGCGTGCGACAGTTCGAAGGGAACAGGAGCATTAGCAGAGCACGTTTCAAGCAACGGAAACTCTTTGCTGGCACCAGTTAAAGGTTGCACAACCACACCGAGTATGTCTTATTTATTACTGTCATGTTAAATGCTCAACCTGCCCTTGGATCACAGATTAGTTGGCATCCTGTGACTGTTCCAGCTCTGTGGCCGGTTAACGACCTTTACCTCTTGCAGATGACAACCGTTTAGGAAAAAGAAATCTTTATTTTATATTTTTTTTGTATACTTGTACACAAGTAAAATAAAATGCATATCTATATATACTGCAATCTTGTGGAGGAAAAGGCAGCATTCTTTAACAAATGCTGCCAGTAAACATGGCGTGATGGAATGAATACAGAAAAACTGCAATATTCATAAACATAGGATTAAAACAGCATCAAATTCATTACCTCTGCAAATGGGAACCTGCAGTATTGTTCAGTGAGATGTCAAGTTACAAACGGATTTTAGACATTCTTTTCAGAGCATTTCTTACACTTTTTTTTTTTTTTTTTCCTGTAAATAAACCGTATTTCTTTACCATCTGCTGTAGCAAAAGCTGCTTTTGGGCAAGTGCAGTTCCGAAGACCAAAGGTATAATTCACAGGTTTCAGGACAAATAAATTATGTACATCATGGGTTTTGTCTTTGTTTTTGATTTGTGGTTTTTGTTATAAAGGCATCCAGTTAAGTTTTGTGTAACAAAGCTCTCTCAGGGTGGATGGTAGTTCTGCTTTTGTCTGCGACATTTACGGAGGTCAGCAAAAGTCTAGTATTAAAGTGTCATCAACCCAGGAAAAGAGTTTTAGCAGAATAACAGTAAGCTCCACACCAAGGGGGGGATCAAAAGGCTTAGGCTGAGCTGCAACGTGGAGCTGTTTCCTGGCTGGGTGAGGCGGCACTGCGCCTTTGATCTGTTCTTTTTAGAGCAGCCCTGCCTCTTTTTGGTTGGGACTGTGGAAGGTTCAATAGGCTCTGGAAATTCTGGTCTCAACTTGGTCAATGGAGGGTCTACAATGCTGGGGAAGGTCCCAAAGGGGGAATCGTTTATCTGCTTGTTGCTGCCATTTTTGGAACGGTCCGTCTCAACGTACTTGGTTTTGGACATGTTCTCCTTATCCTTGAGAGGGTTGTTGGAGGATGGCCGACTGCTGTGGGAAGAAGGACCTGCCTTGCCTTTAGCTTCATAAATAAAAGACTTATCTGTTTCTGGATGGCAGCACTTGGAGGAGCCGTCATGGGAACCGAGAGGGGGGATCCCAGTTGGCAGTTTACCAGATCTGGTCTTAGTGCTAAAAACACTTGTTCGTATCTGGTTGTAGGAGTCGACGATGCATCCTTCCAGGTCAGCGCTCTGCAGCCTCTTGAGGTCTCTCCCTGCCAAGCGGGGGGGAAGGTGGCACTCAAGCTCTGAAGATGATCCTTTAAACTGCTTAAACCAATTCCAGAGCGAGCGAGCCTGGCAGTCACAGATCCACTGGTTGCCGTTCAAGCGCAGGTACTGAAGGGACACCAGGGGAGCCATAGTTTCCCCCGTCAGCACGGTCAGGTTGTTGTTAAACAGATACAAGGTCATCACTTTCCCAAGGTCATGAAAAGCCCGGTGGTGAACCAGGCTGACCCTGTTCTGGTGCAGCAGCAGCCGGTCAAGGTTGATTAGCCCTCGAAAGACGTTCTCTGACAAGCTCTTGATTTTGTTACCGTGCAAAAACAGGTAGGTGAGGTTTGCAAGATCAATGAAGGTGTCATCCAGCAGATTCTGAAGTTTATTATCCTGAAGGTAGAGATATTGCAAGGAGAACAACCCTCTAAAAAGCCCTGTGGAGAGCTCCAGGAGCCCACAGCGATCCAGGTGTAAGGTGTGGAGGTGAACAAGACCCCGGAAAGTGACAGGGTTGATAGATTTCAGGTTCGTGTTGTCACTGAGATCCAACTCCTCCAGTTTGCTGAGCCCATAGAAGGCTCCAGGCTCAATTAGGCTGATGTTGTTGGAGTGGATCCAGAGAATTGTCATGTTGCGGCAGGAGGTGAAGCTGGTGGACCTCACAAGGGTTATCTTGTTGTTGTGCAAGAAGATGCGCTGGCTCTGGATGGGTATCTCCGTGGGGATTGCTGTCAGTCCTTGCTGCTGACAACTTATTGTAATCTTCGGTTCACTGTAGCACACACACGCCCCAGGGCAAGACTCCACTTCTGACTGGATGTTCAAGCAAAGCACCAAAATCAGCAGTTTGCTTCCTAAAGGATAACAAAAATAGTATGCAAATTAAGCAGGGTTATGGAAGAACGCTTTTCTTTGCAACTAATAGATGAGCCTGAAAATCACCCTTCTAAGTGCATTGCCACTAACCACAAACAACATATGCCAGGGGAGCCAAACAATTAAAATGCAGAATTAAAAATGCTCTATCACTCAACACAAGAGATAAAATTGATACACACTTGTAGTGGCAAAGTCTGAGCACTTCCTCAGCCTTTCACTCTTTCACTCAGGCCTCTGACTTCGGTGGCAAAAGAGAGCCACCATCATTATGTATTTGCATCATGGGTCTCAGATGCACATCTAACATATGGCCTATCCCAAAGAGCTTACCTCTGAGCAAAGGAGCTGTCTTCAAGGGGGATGTTTGTCTCTGCCACAGGCACATTTAGAACAGTTCAGCTTATAGGAAAGCATCTGCCCAGCTGTGGCTGATGCCAGCAGCCGCAGGGTTGTACTAAGCAGCTCTGCATCCCATTCCAGCAGTGCCACCAGCTCCTTCCTTTTCCAGATCATTGAACAACTCTGCAAACCAAGCAGGTGTCTCCAGATTGCACCCAAAATGTGAGATGGAAATGTGTCTTTTGCGACTTTCCGGGAACAATTCAGGACTGATCTAGTCTTCCTGCAAGGAATAACTCTGAAGGGTTCCCCGAATAACTTACAGGTCAACCTGCCTGTAGACGTCTCAGGTACAAGAGCATCCTTTCCTTCTCTTGGTCAAACCTTTATGCCACTTATTCTTCCTTCTGTTCCTCTCTCCTCTTTTTAATCCTTACAATCTGTGCAGCCACTGAGGAAGAGGAGAAAACAACATGTTTTTCCACAGAGGGCAGTGCTGGTGGAGGAAATCATGTGCAATGTTTGATTCAGGGATTCCTCAAAGGTTGCAAGGCACAAGTAGATTCCATGTGCCCCAAGCGTGCAGGCAGCCCACTGGGGTTGAAGAGCCATGGAGAGGAACATTTTCCGTGGTGATGATCACCTGCTTCCCCAGGAGCGAGGCTGCACAGGAATCACAAGGAAGCCTTTTGATTCACCACATTCACCAGCCCCATCTGGGATGCTGTGAAAGGGCCTGGAGAAGGGACAGAGATGGGCAGAGGCTGTGCACCAGCATCTTCTGAAAGAGGAGCTGGAGGGAACCTTCAGCTGAGACACCTGCGCAGGGACCTGTTGTTTCCTACCCATGGAGGGGAAGGCAGGAAGAAAAGCAGCTTCAGCAGTGCTTTACCAGCAATTAGCAACAAGTAATTAGATTGCTTCCTCTAAACCGCAGACAGGAGCTAAAGTGAACGGGCAGCAACAGTAGCAGCAGGAAGCTCCATTTGTGAAATACCACATGTGAGCAGGGACATGTGTGTCTCCTTCCCATCTCATCACAGTATCTCTGGCAAAAAGAGCATGTTCCTCCAGCCCAGGAACCACAGCAGCTTCCCCTCTCTGCTCTTGTGGGAGGTTGTTTTCTTCCTTGAAAGACTGAGAATACTTCAGGCATGTTGATGCCTTGTTACACCTTCAGGTAAAAGAGTGGAGTTCAAAAACGCAGGCAGAAAAGGACAACAATGCAGAATGGGATAAACTGGGGAGACTGGAGAGAGCCTGATTGCATCCAGCCACATGTACACTGCGCAGCACACGGGGCCAGATCCTGGAGACAAGAAACTGCATCTCATGGAAAAGCCTAAAAGGCAATTGCATTGCTAATGAAACCACATCATCTCTGCACTGAAGTAGCAACCACATCATCTCTGCACTGAAGTAGCAACTTCAAACCCCAGTGATAACGGATTAAATCATACGGAAATCTCACCAAACTTTTTACTGAAGCAAGAACAAAAGGTATTGGAGAAGCCAAGGATGGAAAGTCACTTTTCTGCAATATGGGATCCCAGGCCTGAGCTTCATTATAGGGAAAATAATTCACTGTGTGCAGCTAATAAATCTGTGGTGATCCAACAGTCCAATGTAAGCGGGAGACTTCTATATCTCATAGTCCACATGGGAGAAAAAATAACAGCTCAGCACACAGAGATAATTTGAGCCTGATATTATTAGCTGCTGAGCAACCCTGGAAGGCAGTGTGTTGAGTGCAGTATTATGACACATTCTGGCTGCCATGTCATGTTTTGACATATCATGTCCCATTGTATGGAGCAAAGTAACACGAGACAACTGAAATTCCCTGCTGGAGACATGTCACACCAAGAGGACCCTCCTGGGAAATCAAAACAATGCTGGCAACCCTCTGTCCTGCACGATTCCTCTCCAGCTGATAATGAAAACCTGTAGCCAGAGAAATAGGACTTCCTGCAGCCTCTTTCTCCAGTGTCATGATTCAGATGATGGGGGCCGGGGTGGCACTGGAGCAATGGGATTCACCTCACTACGCAACAGCACCCGCTCCAGCAGAACAGCACCCAGAAGCAGAGACCACTTCAGGCTCCATGGCTTTTCCCAGCTGATCCTCCCTGCCGTGGCCATACCATAGAGGCTATAGCCTACAGCCCAGATGCATCCTACATGCCTTATAGCTATGTGACACGCTCGCAGTGGAGTGAATGCAAAGAACCATTCCTGTGCGAGAGGAATCATGATGACAACACTTGTGTTCCAGCACCAGCCAGGGGAGGCAAGTGCATAATAATTATGTATATACACAGGGAGAGAAAGAGAGAGCACAAAGCAGTTGGCAGAGAAGAAGTCATGCATATAAATACTACCCTGCCCTGTGCCACCCCCTCCTGACAGCCATGCCCCTGCACCCTCTGCTTCACTTCATCGCTATGCTCCGATCGTGCACCACCAGCCCTTTCCTATGGACAGAGCAAGGTCCTGTCCCAGCTCCTGAATGTGTGCAGGGCTTGAGGCATGCTACAACACCTCCCCAGCACAGAGGAGTAGAAGGAAAGGGGCATATCCTTCTCCACTCTGAGACACAGGTTTTCTTCTCCTGCTGCCGCTGTCTCTGAGGCTGCTGGGAGCTGTGAATCAGTGGCACTGATAGCCAGCTGCCAGCCGAGCAGCACAGGGAAATTAATTACAGGCAGGGCTGGCCTGTGTGCTTTAATTAGGGACCTGGTGTTCACGAACTGCTCAGATTAGTTCCTTCCACCAGAGACAGTTACTGCCAATCATCCAGCAAAGCCTCTTTCCAGTTAGTTTCCTGTCGAGCAGCTCAAGCATGTTCTGACTGATCCATAACAAGGCTCAGCACCCAGCAGTCATCAGAGGGCTCCCAGCTGGCTCAGGACCTCAATCACAAGCAGGAATGGGTGCAGTCCACAGACAGCCTTGGGAAGTCAAGGTGACCCATTCTCCCCAGGCCGGGTGCCAAGTGACTACTTTAGGACAGGGATGAGCACAAGGCAGGGTCCTGGGACAGAAAGGTCGCTAAGACCTGGCATCAAACCATGTTAACACAGACACGGTTCTAGGATGGTTTGCAGCCCAGCACAGCTTATTCCTGTCTGCCTGGAATATACACCCATATTTTCACTTTCTCTCACCCTACACCAAGCCCTGCAAGGTCGAGACAGGTCAATGGTATCACTGCCCTGTGCTCCTGGAGCTGGACACCATCAGCTGGAAACAGGCACCTGTTTTGGGGCCCAATGCCATAGAATCATAGAATTGTTTGGGCTCCTCCAGCTCCAGCCCCTGCCATGGGCAGTGACCCCTTCCACTGGAGCAGCTTGCCCCAAGCCCCTGTGTCCAACCTGGCCTTGAGCACTGCCAGGGATGGGGCAGCCACAGCTTCTCTGGGCACCCTGTGCCAGCGCCTCAGCACCCTCACAGGGAAGAGCTTCTGCCTAAGAGCTCAGCTCAGTCTCCCCTTGGGCAGGTTAAAGCCATTCCAGCCAGATGCCACAAAGCAAAGCACAGACCTAAGCCCCTTTATGCTGCAGCATGGTGTGGAGCATCGCTTCATTGAGCCTCCTGCTCTAGCACAAGGCTGGGGCTATAACACAATGGAAGGAGCTGGAGCACTGATCTGGTGACTGTATTGCACATGTGTGTACAAACGGACACCCCAACACCCATGAACTGGGCACCGAGGTACAAAACCAGGCGCTCCACATTCTTCCATTGTCCTCCTCACTTCCTCTTGTTCTTCCCCCTTTCTGATGACCTCTTCCTTTCCATCCTCCTTTTCCTCCTTTATAACCACCACATCACAGGGCTCATCCAGCTGAGGTGAAGGCAGCACCCAGGCAAGCCAGTCCATTCCCAGAGAGACTGTGGCACATCCTGGCTGTGCCCAGAGCCTTTACAATGTACACCATGCTGCAGCTTGTTTCCCTTGGCAAAAAGTAGAGGGGAAGGATGAAGCCCTTGAGAGGGTGGTCAGGTAAAGATCACACAGAAACAGCTTAAAACTGGCCAGAAATAGCAGGAATGTCATGGGCTCCTGCTCCTCTTGTGAAGCACCAAGTATCCATGACGCTGAGGGCTCCCAGCATCACGGTGCTGCCCTGAGTGGAGAGGTCAAAGTCCTGGTCTGAGGGCAGATGACAAGAATCCAGAGGACCTGTACAGAAAGAGCCAAGCTCCTCTGCAGTCTGGTTGGCAGAAGCAAATGACATCGCTGGTTTTCCTGGAGTCCTGGTTCATCCCTGGCTGTGGGCTCCTTCCCTTTCCAGGAAAAACACTCCCTGTAAATACATGCCAGCCCTTCTCCCAGCGGGGAGCTGCAGCATCCTTCCATCAGTCTGCCAGATAGATCCACCCGGAGCTCTGCATACACAGTGCTCTCTACCACCACTACCAGATGATTGATGCCAGACCCTCCACTGCCTGCAGGACTCAACCTCAGTGCCCATCCCTGAGAAAAAGGGTCTTGGCGCAACACCCGTTCCCTGCTTTCCCAGACAAGAAGCCATCCTACCCTTTCCAGAACGTGATTAAACCTTAACTGCATAGTTCCAGTCAAAAGCAAAAGATGAAAGAAAACCCCGTACCTGGTACCTTCAGTCCCTCCAAAACTTTGGCTTTGAGTTTAGCATTTATTCCTCCAGAGCTTTCTTAAAAGCCAGAAAGCTCCTTCAGTCAAACTGCCGCACTTCCCCTTTGCCATCTCAGAAGTGTTATGACTCATGGAACTGGGAAGCAATTAAAGTGGGTCCATTATCTGTCTTTCCACTGGTCCCCTGTGCGATCGCATTGTCAAACATGGCAATTAGAAAGAAAAGGCTCTGGGGGCCTCTAATAGATGCTTTGCAAACTTTGTAAGAGGCCAAAACAAAATGCAATTTTCAGCAGTTTGCAGAGCCGTGGCCTTTCTCTGCTGCTCTGCACTTGTCTCGATTGATTTGGAGATATTATAATGTGCCTTTCCTACAGTGGAGGGTCAATAATAATTTGAATTCTCTCCCGGTTGGACATAAAGGGAGCACTTTACAGTGCAAGGCATTTTGCTGATGCACACAGCATTCTGCCTTTGTTTATAGTACAGAGACACTCGAGCTGCTTAATTCCCTGTTCTGAACGGGTATTGTTTGAAATTCAGCACATGGCTTCGGAAGACACTCTGCAAAGCAGCTTCAGTGTCTGTTGCTTTATCTTGTGACCAAAGGTGGGTCTGTGTGTGTGAGCTTATGAGTGCCAAAAGGAAGAGGGTAGCACTTCTATGCATTTCAAGTTGAAGGAGAATTGAGAGGTGAAAGAGAAAGAATTGGTTTGGATTAGTATCACCCCAGGGTGGAGCTTCTCTCCCTTCTGCTGCCTCCTTCCTCCTTCTGTGGCAGAGGAAGGATGGCTTGTGATGGTGCAGCTGGAGTGGCTTTAAGGGTGAGGAGGAGAGAAGTGACGCTCTGTCACCACACAGGCACCTGGGAGAAGCAACCACTGTTACGGCTCTGGGGAACTGAGGACCCAGAGCAGGTATGAACAGAGAAGGTCACAGCTGAGGAGAACACTCTGAGATGTCACCACAGCAAGGGGCTGCAGCTCTGTGTCTGTTCTGGCGCACGCTCCAGGCTCAGGTGACTGGGTCAGCAGCTCATGGGCTGGAGCTCCGAGTCCCAGCTCACATCAGAACACCTCCACCTTGTTCCAGTGTCAAATCCCAGCTGCCTAAAAACAGGCGGCTAATTCTACCTGAGGGTCTGAGGTGCCAACAGGAGTGCTGGCAGAGTTGACACAGCTCCTCCAGCAGACCTGTGCTGCTCTGGCAGCTGCAGTTTGTTCTGATATAAATCACAGACTGGTTGGCTTGGCCTTTTCCACAGGAATAGTCCAATTTTTTCCTTTAAGATCGTAAGCTTTTCCCTTTGAAAGGTCAGAAGCTTTTCCCTTCCAGCTATGCAATAGATAGTTGGAAACAGGACAGATGGAAAACATGCAGATTTATTACATCTTACACGAGAACAGCTGAAAATTCTGCCTCTGCTGATAGAATTGCCAGAGTCTTAGTCCCACTAGGTGAGGTGGCAGAGCACAGAGCTGGCAAGAGCACTCACTGAAGAACGGCCTAGGATATCCATAAGGTTTTCCTATGCCTATCCATAACAAACAGTGATAACTAGGTCAGCTTTTAATACCTAATAACCTCGTATCAAAGATTCAAGCAAAGTTTATTCCTCTTTTATGTAAACCATTTTAAGGAGCATCTTTAGCCTGTGTGGATAGGTAGGGATTACTAAGAGCTTGTTTCTGTGAGCTACTGCTGCAGCTTGGCTGCTGGATCAGGAAGATGTCACTGCTTACAACCAGCTTACATTTTAAGACTTGGGCACAACTGTGAACTATGGTAATATTTCTGCTTGAAAGGAAGTGGATATTTGGGCACATGATTTGTTGCAGCGAGGGGCTTCACGGTAAAATTCATAACCACAGACTAGATGGCAGATGCAATTCAGCATTTATAAATACAAAGTAATGTACACTGGCAAACAGCCCAGAGCCTTACCTAAACAAATAGCATGAGCTATGGCCACTCAGCAAAGTGATCCTGGGGACTTTGTGGAGGGCTCTCTGAAAAGCTCAGCCTGATGCCGAATGGTAACAGGCACAGTGCAGGAGCTGCAAGGGACAGAGCAGGACATCTGAACCTCTCTGCATGAGTCCATGCTGCAGTTGCATCCCAAGTATCATCCTCCCACCTCTACCATGAAGAGGATCTGGAAAAGATGCTGAGAAGTACAACAGAAATGTCTAGAGCAGCTCCCATACAGTGACCTAGGGCTTGGAGAAAACCTGCTAGAGTGGAAAGAAGGTTCCATAGTCTGTCATAGAGACAGGGACATTCTGCTGCAGGCAGCTCCTGCATCACTGTTTACCTGGGGCATGGGGACTATGCCAGGGTAATGTTCACACCATTTAGTTTTGCCTTTCATAGAATCATAGAATAGTTCGGGTTGGAAAGGACCTCAAGATCATCCAGTTCCAACCCCCCTGCCATGAGCAGGGGCACCTCACACTAAACCATGTCACCCAAGGCTTCGTCCAACCTGGCCTTGAACACCGCCAGGGATGGAGCACTCACAACCTCCCTGGGCAACCCATTCCAGTGCCTCACCACCCTAACAGGAAAGAACTTCCTGCTTATATCCAATCTAAACTTCCCCTGTTTAAGTTTTAACCCGTTACCCCTTGTCCCGTCACTACAGTCCCTAATGAAGAGTCCATCCCCAGCATCCCTATAGGCCCCCTTCAGGTACTGGAAGGCTGCTCTGAGGTCTCCACGCAGCCTTCTCTTCTCCAGGCTGAACAGCCCCAACTTCCTCAGCCTGTCTTCATATGGGAGGTGCTCCAGTCCCCAACATCTGCTTCTGACCCATGCTGGACCAGCCCAAATGGTCCCTTGTCCGACTCCCTGCAGCTTTCCCACGTTTCTCTGTTATAACAAGGGCTTTTCTTTTCCTCATTCCCTGGCCTCACAGGGCATTACTAGGCTATAATAATCCATATGAGTGTTATTGTTATACAGGGACCTAATGACTCCACTATTTAAACCCCTTGATATTTTCTCCTATGACGATTTCTTGTGACCTTTTCTTTGAGATGCTTTCACACCTCCATGGCTTGCAGCAAGCCTTTGAAATTCAGCAGGAGGAAAACCCTCTGGCTACAGAAGAGAGAGAGGCTTTTTATTATTAAATTCATATTCAAATTGGCTGAAATATAAACCGTTAACTATCACCTTTTCCTTTCCCTCCCTGATGTTGCTGAGGGAAATGCTGGCAAAGCACCAGCAATATAACCCTGCCCAAATGTTGTTAGGCTGAATCAATGCTGCTGCCAAAACTCTGGGAGCGCTGCAGAGCCCCTGGCAGGGATGGGGCCGAGAGCTGCTTTGGCATGTGCCCGTGAATGGATGGAGCTGCCCTGCTTCAGGTTTGTGCTGCACTCAGCTCACGTAATGAGTCGTGTAGCCCAGCCTGAAGTGCTGCTGAAGAAGCAGCATTCAAAGCCCTCTGGAGGTTTGTGAGGGTGGATTCTAAGAGTTTCACATGACATAATTCGCTTTTACCTTCTTCTCTTAAAAATATCCTCACAATATTAAGTCCAAAAATCACATTAAGGGAGCATGATTTAGGTGGAAAAGATGAACGCCCAGAAGTTTGGAAATGTCACATGTATTGCCTCCATTCTCTGCCTGGATGCATCATGGAAATGACCTTTCATTTCTGACCACATACGATATTTTTTCTGCTGAAATCCTGTGTTGTTCATGGTAGAGGCTGGATATACCAAAGAGCAGGGCTATTTGATGATGTACTGCCACAGGGACTGAAGAACATCACAGTCCCAAAGGTTAATGGAACTGGATGCAGTATCAGAGCATGTGGACATACTTATAGAAGTTAGGGGTTAGGTTCAGATGCCTAAACGTTTCGTATGCTGGGCAGCATTCAGAGGACCATGAGCAGCAGGTCAGGGAGGGGTTTCTCCCCCTCTACCGTGCTCTGGGGAGATGCCCCTGCAGTTCTCAGATCTCAGGCAGAAGCTCTTCCCTGTGAGGGTGCTGAGGCGCTGGCACAGGGTGCCCAGAGAAGCTGTGGCTGCCCCATCCCTGGCAGTGCTCAAGGCCAGGTTGGACACAGGGGCTTGGAGCAAGCTGCTCCAGTGGAAGGGGTCTCTGCCCGTGGTAAGGGGTTGGAACTGGATGAGCTTTAAGGTCCCTTCCAACCCAAAGCATTCCATGACTCTAATATCTGTGATACTGCCACCATTCAATCCTCATACTGCAAAGAATGAGGTGGGAAGATACACACTGTGAATCACAGCTAGCTCCTACAGAAGTTAGCATTATCTGTGCCATATCTGTAAAACATCAGGGACAAACAGGTCTCCAGAGGAAGTAAACTTTGGTTCCTGAGATGACTTAGATCTCCTGTGGAGCCCACAGGAATGCTTTGAAACACCATTACTAAGAACAGAGTTTCCTGCTTATCCAGCCCTGGCGCTGGTGACAGCACCGAGTGCGAGTGACTCATAGGGAGGAGAGGTAAAGCTCCAGATGGCATTTACACCTGCTCCCCCAGCCATCTGGGACTGCACCCCACCTTGCAGCTGCAGTCCCACCAACACATCATCAGCACTGCAAGTGCCCCATTGCACCAGGCACCGTTCTGCTTGGTTTCGCTCTACAATGGCATTTGTCTCAGCTTTTGCTTATGGACCTAGCACCTGCAGATGATGTGGACTGGAGGAGTGAAGCCCAGGAAAGAGCCTGGGAGGAAAAGCTTCTCCAGTAGTTTCCCATGACCTCAGTCTGGTTGTCTGCATGGATGCAGACAACCCTTGCAGCTGAAGGAACAGCTCAGGAGCTAACACCCCAGGCAACACAAGCAGGATGGGGAGAGGGAGAGGTTCAACTTTAGACACAAGCTCCTTTTCAAAGAGCAGCCAGAAGTGAAGACATGAGAGAAGACACAGATCACTGAAGATCCTATTCCTGTACCCTGCTCACCATATGATGCTCTCTCCTTTCTGAGCCTGGATGACCAGAGCTGTCTAACCACCCCTTGAGCTGTCACCCTGAGCAGTGGAGTAGCAGAAAAGTAAGGTCTCTGCCATGAAGCTGCCTTGCAGCAAGCTCTGTGGTGCTGACACAGGGCACTTCCCAGTGCTCCCCTGGACTCCTGACCTGTCCATGCAGGCAGTGGGATAGAGCCCAGCCTAAGATCCCCTCTGCCTCCTTTCTCCTGTCTCTCCTGGCACCCCTCCCAGCAGCCTGGCATGTATCCCTACCACATTCCTGTGCCTCATCCTTTCATTCCCTGATAAAAGCTGGGACTGATCTTTAATAAGTGTGCAAATTCAACTGCCGCTGTCTCTATCGAGTGCCGGCTTTGTCTCCATTGCAGTTTCGGCATTAGACATGCTTGCCTGCCCTTCTGCAGCAATCTCATCCGCTCTCAGCAGATAAGACACAAACATCCACGACTCTATAAACACGTTTTTCTGAGCTGTGCAGCCTCTGTGAAGCTGAACCAGGATACAATAGGACACCGGTGATACACCCTGCTGTTTGCATGGAAGTCAGGAGGTGAGCAATGGGGAAAAGATCCCAGCCTGCAGCTGAGGCAAAGCTTGAGCCTCACTGAAAGCAGCAGCCCCTCGTGCCTGGCTCAGCTGCCCACGTCTCTTACAACACCCATCCTGGGTTCAGACATACCAAAGTTCACCACCAAGGATTTACACCAGATCTCCATGCCAAAAGCCCTTGGTTAAACTCCCAGCCTTTGGGTCTCATTACAGCCAGAGCAGATTACAGCGCCTTCCTGCTTTTTAATCAAGGTAGATGAAAACTCCCTATTCAGACTCTGCCTTCCCCTCTTTATTCAGAGATTGTGTTCATCCATTTCACCACTACAGGGCATTAAATGTTCATAATCACCTGTTACCCAGTATGGCCCTTAAATCAATTTTAGAGCCGCTGCCCTGGAGCCGGCAGTCTCCCAGCCTGATGAGTGGCCTACATTCCATGCTCAGAGATGGATGAGCGAGCATTTAGCTGTATTAAAATTCATGTTGTTTCAATGTTACCAGTCTACCAAGCAATTGCCATTGCTCTGCATTAGGGGCTTGCCTTCATCATTATTTATCATGGCCAAATTTGAGTTGGCTGCAAACTTTACGGGCAACTAATTTATAGATGTTTTCCGGATCATTTGTGAAACTTGTGAAATACACTGGGGTGAAAGCTGAGTCCTGCACAGCCACCATTCACACAGCTTGCTCAGCAGTGATTCTCCAACAACAGTCACATTCTGAGAGCTTTTAGCTGCCTGTTTCTTAATCCATTTAATAGTTCTCAATTGATTCTATAGACAGTATATTTTCAACCAAGTAGATCAAGTGCCCAAAGTAAGTCTAAACATATTATGAAAATCCAGATACATGGGAAGAAACTGTTGGGATTATGGTCCACATCCAATACACAGAGACGTTAGTCCATGCCCAGGGCTTGTTGGCATTGTGGCAATATGATTAATAAATAATAGTGACAGCAATATCTTTAAAAACACTATCAGAAAAAAAATGAGAACTCAACAGGGTTCAAGGATACTTTCTGGGAAATCTACCAGTTGAAATTAATGGTATTTCTATGCCTTTGATCTGTAGCTTTGTTAACATTTCCTTTTTCTCCCGCAGCACTGAGATAGACCCAAGCAGCCTCTCCTCACCTCCTGGGCTTCCCCACATGCTGATTTAAAGCAGTGATGGGCACTGGCTTTCCCTGCCTCTGGGACTTCCCTGGTTTTCAGATGTTGAAAACCAATTGGGACCTTGTCATCTGATTCTGACAGCACTCCAATATGCACTCCTTTTGAAGTGGCTTGCACGTTCACCTACGGCTGGATTGCCGTCACTCTCCATAAACCACTCTTGATGGATGGGGCCTCACCTCAGCTGGGCATCCCTCTCTGGAGATGCTACTTCACAGCCTCCACAGGCAAGCTGCTGAAGGATCGTTCCAAAGAAAACAAAAGATTCCCTTAGCACTGACTCTGACAGGCTTGTTTTTCTCCAGGACCACTCTAGTTAATACTATTCTACCACTGCCCTGTCAAACCAAACTTCCTTTCAGTCTTCCACAGCAGGCAAGGTACGCACTGGTGTCCCACTGCTGGCCTCGTCTGAGAAGGGGATCTTGTAGCGACACATTTTACTTCAGCCCCTGAAGCATCTTATTTAATTAAAAGAACCAAACCATGAAGCTTATTGAAGGCAATCTTCATCCTATAGCGTGGACCCGCAGATCTCCACAGGGACATAAACCTCACACCCTGCCGTTCAGCCACTCCATGCAGAGCAGTTTTAGTGCAGCAGGACTAATTTCCCCTAAGTGGCTATTAATATTTCATGGCACTAAGTGAACTTTTTTCCATTTCATTTGCTATCTTTATTTGTTTAATTCACCCCCTTCAGCACTGGATGGAGACCAAAGGACCAGCTGCTGATTTGGGGGAAATATGAATCAAGTTATCAGAGGAATTATATTAAAGTGAAAAAGGGAAGAGATTCATCAGATTATGAATGGAAAAATACATCAGAATCACAAACATGCACCTGGGAAGCTCAGTGCTGCAGAATAACCCTGAAGTTCAGAGCAATAACATCAGGCATCAAAATGGCACCTGATAGGAAATACACACATTTACAAGCAGAATATCCCATTTCGTGCAGCCTGGAATAAGCTCATCCCAACATATTCAGTGTTATTTTCATTTGGATTCCTCACACTTAATGCAAACTAAGGAAAGAGAAGAGTAAATCTTGTGGATTTGAAGGCACAAAAAAATCACTCCTCATTTTCTCCTGCTCTCTTTTCCCTGCCAAAGTGAAAGCAAACTCTCTTTTCTCTAGGGAAATAGCTTGTGCAACTTCTGACAGGAGCAAGGACAAGGAAAACAAATCCTGACAGTTCCAGCAGGCACTATCCAGACCACGTGGCTCAAACCAGTGTGTTTTGTGCCAGCTTTGGCATACAAACCTCTTCAATGCTGTCACATCCCGAAGCCAGAACTCCACAGAAACTGCCCAACAAACCACCTCACCCCAGCACACCCCCTTGGGTGGGGATCAGGCTGGGGATCTCACATGGGGAAACCACAAATGCTTCAGAGTAAAGCTAGGAATGTCGGTCTGTGCTTTTCTTATCCGTGGCAGAGGTTGGAACTGGATGACCTTTAAGGTCCCCTTCAACCAAACCATTCTGTGATTCCATGATTCCAGTGACGCTGTCTCTGCCTTCCCTCCCCTGGGAATTTTTTTTAGAGATGTAGCATTACGCAAACTGAGACAATCTCACCTTGATTCCATAGACCAAAAGGCTCTTGCATTACAACCTTCATCCTCATGGAAACATACTTCTACCCAGGATTTAGATGCTACTACTTCTGCTTCAGCACCCTTGGCCTCTGGCTTATTACTTTCCTGTTAAGATGTTATTTGGGGTGACATCCCTTCACCCCACCTTTTGCTGAGAAAACCATCCCAAACAGCTTCCTCTGTTGGACAGCTTGGTGAAACCAGCACCATGCAGCAGTGCATGTAACAAGCAGCAGCAGCCTGACACACCAAGCAATTGGAGAAAGCACACAGAGCAAATCAGGCTGACAGCAAAAGAAACTGTGGACAAATTCTTCACTGAGTGATAAAATGCCAGCTCAAGGAAGGGTGTCTTCCAGTGCTTCGAGGACTAAGCCTACGCTGTTCGCAAAGGAGGACAGTCTCTGCTTGACTTTGCACCACTTCTATCCTGATCTCTGCTGCTGTGTATACCCAGCAGCTTAGCACTTCTGCCTAAGAGCTCATCTCAGTCTCCCCTCGGGCAAGTTCAAGCCATTCCCCTTGGCCTGTCCCTACAGGCCCTTGTCCCAAGCCCCTCTCCAGGTTTCCTGCAGCCCCTTTAGGCACTGGAGCTGCTCTCAGGTCTCCCCTTCAGGAGCCTTCTCTTCTCCAGGCTGCCTCAGCCCAGCTCCCTCAGCCTGGCTCCAGAGCAGAGCTGCTCCAGCCCTCACAGCAGCTCCGTGGCCTCCTCTGCACTTGCTCCAGCAGCTCCACGTCCCTCTTGTGTTGGGGGCCCCAGAGCTGGATGCCTTCCACAGCACCTTCTGGATCTTTATTCTTCCCAGGTGATTGCATCCTTTGCTGAAGCCACTCTGTGTCCCTCATCCTTAAGATAATGCTTTCTGAATCCCTAAATCCCCTTTTTTATAAAAACATTCCAGCTCTTTCCCTGGCAGCCTAGAGGTCACCTTATGTTTTTTCCATTCTCAAATGTATGGTTTGACATTTGCTAATGTTAAAATCCAGCAGCTATTTCTTTCTCTTCTCCTCTTATGTGTTTAAATCCTGCTGAAGGTGTTGCATGCCTCTTAGCCCTCCTGTTAGTTGCTGGTGCCCAGAGGCTATTATCAGGGAACCGGCTAATCCTGGATTTGGAACATCCCCCTGGGGTTTCCAGTGACAGGGTAGGGGGGGTTGTCTGCTGCTGGGTTTGTTTAAAAATCAAACAAGTTCAATCAATGTCCTCCTGTTCATCTCCCCTAGGACTCTGGCCAGTTCCCATAGCACAGCATCCCCCTGTCTCCATCTGGCATGAGCCAGCTTGTGCCCAGGCAGCCAAGAAGCCCCCAGCATCCTGGCCTGTACTAGCACAAGTTTGGTAGCAGGGCCAGGGCAGGGATTGTGCCCCTGCACTGGGCACTGGTGAGGCCACACCTCGAATCCTGTGTTCAGCTCTGGGCCCCTCACTGCAAGAGAGACATTGAGGGGCTGGAGCGGGGCCAGAGAAGGGCACGGAGCTGGTGCAGGGCCTGGAGCCCAAGTATGATGGGGAACGGCTGAGGGACCGGGGGGGTTCAGATGGAGAAGAGAAGGCTCCGAGGGTTCCCGATGGCTCCCTACAAGTGCCTGACAGGAGGATGGAGCCAGGAGGGGCTGGGCTCTGCTCCCAAGGAACAAGGGATGGGGCAAGAGGAACCGGCCTCAAGATGCACCAGGGCAGGTTTAGATGGAGCTGAGGAACAATTCCTGCCCCAGAGGGTGCTCAGACATTGGAACAGGCTGCCCAGGGCAGGGCTGCAAGCACTGTCCCTGCAAGCATTCACACACCATGAAGACGAGGCCCCAGTGCCATGGGTCAGTGGTGTCCCTGGCAGTGCTGAGGTAAGGGTTGGACTGGATGAGCTTAAAGGGCTTTTCCAACCTGGTTGATTCTGTGATTCTATGATTCCATGATTCTCGGGTGAGTGAACCAGCCACAGTGGCCGGTTGCTGGGGCAAGGGTAGCAGTTCTTGAACTCAGTCACCTGTGAGGCTGATGGCACATAAATTCCCTTGCCCTGCTACCAGCTTGAGGGTGCACTCTTCCATCTCCACGTCCTGATGGACCTCAGCATTCAGGCGTTTGCTTGGCCAGCAGATTACGGAGAGGCTTTCAGCAGTGCCTGTTGCTGTACAATCGTTTCATCCATAAGCCCAATGTGGTGAGAAATGTTGTTGTATCCCCACAACACCTGACTTGAGGCAGAGACCTGCACCTTTACCACCGGTTGGCTGGGCAAGGCAGGCAGATTGACAACATACACCACAGCATCAACCACCTCACTCCTGGCACGTTCCATGTAATAGCAACTCACACTGGACTGGAGGAATAACTACTGCTGGCTGAAAGATCCCAGCTGAAGCTTAATGTTAACTGGTTGATATATGGAGAGGAGGATGTGTGCTGTGATAGGCCGTTGGGACCGCTACTAGACCCAGACTCATTAGGCACTCTCATTAATGATCTAGATGAGAATGGGAGAAAATAGCAGGTTAATTAAATTTGCCCCTACTGAGCTGGAGAAGCTTTCAGCATTAGTGGGGAGAGATAAATGACAGGGAGGGCTGTGGAAAAAAAAATGTCAGATTGATAAAGGCTTGAGAAATGCAGCTACTTCTGGGGAAAATGATCAGCCTTCCAACTAATCAGTGCGAAGGGAAAGACTGTAGACAAAAGAGCCATATCTGAGGAGCTGCCAGAGAGCTGCAAGATGATGGCTGATAATGAGAGAAGGGAAGGTGGCTTACTTGGGAGTGAATTTTTACTCTGTGTTTGCATCGCTGAACCTTTGACCTAGCTTGGGGCTCCTGGAGGCTATCAGAAAGAATACAGTTGTTATTATTGATCACCATTACAATAGCTCTTAAGTTCTCGTGTTCTTCTTTATCCAAAACACCAAGAAATTTATGGAAGTAGCAAGAGAAAGGCCATTATCCAGAGGTGAACTTGGGGGACTAGCTCTGTGCACAGGCTGAAATGTCTTAATTGTGTGTCATAAGGGTTGCAGAATCCCAGAAAAATACAGAAGGAAGCAGAGTAACACCATAAATTAACTGAGCTGAAGGAGGAGCAACAGCCCTTCTAAGGACTAGAGCAAGGCTCACCCACAAGGAGATATGGGAAGACCACAGGGGAAAGCATGCTGTCTGTCCTCTCTATTTCAAATTTGAACTTCAGAAATGAGCTGTGCAGTGACCGGCTACCCCATGTGGTGAGGTTGATACTCACGTGAAACTAGAGCCACAGAAAGCCAGCGACAAACACACGCCAGGGCAACCCCAGGCAAGTTAAATAGAATCAGAAAGTTTGGGACAAAATAGTTCCAGCTCCGTTTCTGTATTAGAGTGGAACAGAGCATCTAGATGTAAAACCATCACTCAGACCAGAACAGGACCACAGGTCAGTGCTAATGGGCCTCCATTTTGCCATCCGTATGCAAGGGAAGGACATTCAGTGCTCCACAAAAAGGATTCTTTTTTAGGAGAAAATGGAGAAAAAGAGACATCAAAGCATCACCTTTTAGAGGTACAAATACTCCCAGGCCATGACAGATGGATAAAAGTCCCTCACCCCAGCTCTGCTCCACACGAGTCGGAACTTCACAGGAATCTGTAACTTAAACCAGCTGCAGTCCGAGTGGTCCGTGAAATGACAGCAATGAAAGTCAGGTCCCATGACACACACACTCCAGTGGGGAAGCAACTGTGAGACAAAGCTCTTTGAGAAAGAGGGAGACTAAGTGTACTTAAAACCATCTCTAAAGGGAGTAACTTCAAACAAGAGTGAGATATTCAAGGCAAGTGTGGAAGTCTGACTGCTTAAAACATCTACTGAAGAGCAGAGACAAGGCAACATGGCAAAAAAAGTGAAGGCTTCCTAGGAGTATTAATGCACAAAACCAAAGCAATTCTTTCAATGCTGGCAAAATAATTTGTGCATGTCAGGAGGAACAGACCCCAGCTTCCAGAAGGATGGGAGCTTTTATGGCTGGAGGGGAGTTCAGCCATTCCTGAGGACTGAAACAGTACAAGGAAAGCCCATTGCTGAAAGACATTTACAAGAGACTGAGATGAAAATCTAAATGAGAGAGTTGAAAAGCACTTGCAACAAGGGACACAAGATTTTTGTGAAGATGCTTGTAAGCTTTGGTGTACCTGAGACTTTCACAGCCTTGGCATACTAGTAAATGGGTGATGTAGGGTACTAAGTTAAAACAATAAACATAGCTATAAATAAATGGTGATCAGCTGCAGACCACTCATTTGGATCCGGATTATTAAACACTGATCAGATCACATCCAGACACAAGCAATTCAGCAAAGGACACCAAGGAAAAACAAGAGGCATGAAATCAGCGTTTCTGATTTATGAGCTGGTTATACACCACCTAATCTGAGAGAAGAAACCCCCAGGATAATAGGGATAGACCAAAAGGCTTCAATTTAGTTCTGTGTTGGTGGATATGGAAGATAGTGAAAACGTGTGGTACTTTAACGTACAAATTTGCTTTTTGATGGAACAGAAGATCCCACCCAGCCTTCCACCCCAGTGACATATCCTCTAAAGGGGCACATTATCACCCCTGGCTCTTCTGCATTTGCTTCACTCACCCTGCTTGTAATAGTCAGCTGAACCTCAATGTAAATTTACCATCAATCACCCTGTCTCTGTGGACTATCTGAAATAACACACAATGGTGAGGAAAGGTATCAGGGCTTTAGCTAAGATCATTAGGAACATTTGCATGAAAGAACAACCTTTAAGAGAAATGGTCTGAGCTGAACTTCAGCTGAAGTCACTGACCCATTATCCCCAAAAGAAAGTACAAATAGGCTGACATTTTAGAGCATGGACTCTCCAGTGACTCTGACATTAGAAAGAGAAAACAGCTTTAAACTACAGGAAGCATTTATATCAACTCCAGAAATCGAGGCTGACTGGAAACAACCAGTGTCATCCCAGTCAGATTCACAGCACTGTTGTGCCAGTCTGGACACTGGACAAAACGAGTTAAAGAGGGTGGCCAAACAACACTTTCCGAGCAAAAGCAGATGTTGATGGACTGCATACCTAAGCAAAAATGAAGACTTAAATTGGGATAGAATAGAATTATTGAATGGTTTAGGTTGGAAGGGACCTTAAAGATCATCTAGTTTCAACCCCCCTGCCATGGGATATTCTTGCAGACAAAGAGTGTTATACTTTTTAACCACCTTCAACACCATGAGTTAGTGGACAAATCAGAGAGAAATGCCAGGAAAATAGAAAGACTGTTCAAAAGGGTGGAAAGCCTGTTCCAGTGCTTGACAACCCCGTCCTCTTCTTCTCCCCCAGGATCCTTGCACTGCTGGCTGCATCTGGGCCCAGAAACATAAATTGCAGAGCACCATCCCCTGAACAACCGTACATCACTTGGGTAACTGTTGAAAGCCAGGCAGCATGAACCATGGGGCTTTCAACTCAGTCTTGGCTCCTAAATCTCTCTTTTACCCTGACAGCAGAAGCACAGGCAGGAAGGTCAGGTTGGATGGGGCTTGGAGCAACCTGCCCTAGTGGAAGGTGTTCCTGCACATGGCAGGGGCTTGGGACTGGAGGAGCTTTAACGTCCCTTCCAGCCCAAACCAGTCTGTAATTCTATGTATTATTTGGAGTTCATTCTTTGCTGGCCTGATTGTCAGAGCTATCCCAACCCCAGAGCTTCAGGTGGTGCCAACAGCACTGGCAGAAGCTCATTAATGCCTGCACTTGTAGTCAGAGCTGCAAGGCAGGGGCGCTTCCTGCACAAGGATACCTTGAAGACCCGATAGCAGCCTGGGTGCTGCAGCCTTGCATGTCGCCATGCCACGGAAGCATGCTCTCCCTCACCAAATGCTGAAGAAACCTACAGGATTCACTGACTTTACAACTTTTCATGTTCACTAAATACGAAGAAGCTCTAAGACTGCACATGCAACATCCCCTAACAGCAGGAATACCTGCTCTGCCCATTATAAAGCAGGGTCATATGCCTCAGCACACTGTAGGCAGGGGGCTGTGTTGGTAGAGTGACTGGGTGAGGCACCAAACATGGCAGGCTTCATGTTGACAAGTAATTAACAGGTGCTTGAGGGAACAGAGGCCCCAGAGGGGGGTGACATCGAGGGTTTGCCAACCTTTTCCCCTAAGACAGCCCCTAAGAGCTGCCACACAACTGCAATATGATTGCTACAGCAACCTCTGCCCTGGGCTGAATTCCAGTCCTTGCTCCACTTTCTGCACCCATCAAGGCCCCAGCCTCACTCAAAAAACAAAACCGCCTTCATCCACAGGTGAGATATTCTGGGGAGGGATGACATTCTGTCATGACTCCTTCACACTAACATCACAGACAAAACAGGAGGGAACTCTGAAATGCTTTAAAGCTTCCTTCAAAGAAGGAAGTCAAAACATTACCTGTGGTTTCCTTGACAGAATATGACCCACAAGATTACTTCCCTGGATGAGATTATAGAGCTGTCACTCACTGGCACTAAACACAGATCAGGACATTGATGAATGACTTGTCCTCACATTAAATGGAGGTTGCTCTGATCCCGTTGCTCCCCTCACTTCAGCAGCTAGGAAAGACAAGGGGAGGAGGAGCAAGGGGCAGGAGCTCCACCTCAGCCTTAGCTTCCTTGCCAAAGGCAGGGAGATGTGTAGGCACTCACGCACTGCAGGTCTTGATAACTTTCGGGATTTCATCACTGATCTTATGAAATTTAGTGAAAGTTTTGCAGTTCCAGCTTTTGCGTCCAAGATTTCACCACAGCTTTCTTCCTAGTGCTACTTCTGTTCTTTTTCCTGGCAAAGAAGTTGAAAATGCTAACTGATCTACCTCCCCAAATCTCCTAAAGGTGGTGAACGAAATGTTCCACGCTGTGTTCTTTACGAGAATTCCCTTCCCTGTTCAAAGCTGAGCTTTGTAGCTGCTGTTTGCAAACACAGGCGATGAGGAAAAGCTCAATGACAAGCTCATAAATCACAGCACCCCCCTGAAGACAGTGACACCCCTTTCCCAAGCCATTTACCATGATCTTCTGATTTGGGCTGGCCTCCCTGTAGCTTCAAGAAGGGTAGCATGGAAAGAGCTTGAGAAGGTCCCCAAACCAGCCAGAGGCTGAGTACACCCTGTCCTCAGACTGAAAAACAGTTCACAAAAGCGTGAAAAGAGGAAGCAGAACACATGGCGATCGTATTGATGGTTTGAAAGGACAGCAGGGAGGGAGGAAGGTGCTGACAACCTGCACTCACAGACTCTGCTCAAGGAAGCGTGGCAGAGGCTTTTGCTTAGCCCGACCTGTGGGTTTTGATTTAAAGGGCTGTGCCTTCTGGAGTCCAGATGACCAATAAGTGCTCGTTGCTTTTAAGAAAGCCCTTGTGCCTTGCAATAATTCACCACTGATTGCCTACATTTCCTTAAAAGAGCTCATTTAGAGTTGATTTAAGTACTCCTGGGGAGGGCAGGCAGATAGGTAGGTAGGAGGGGGGGGTGCAGTGATTTACAGACCTGGTGTCAGCTGCGGAAGCAGGACAGGCTCTCCTGCCTGCAGCAGCAATGGGGACTGGCTGGAGGGTTGCTGTGAGTCCTAGGACCCCCCAGAAAAGGTCCTGGAGATGATCCATGGCAGGCATAATCTCAGGAAATCCTGTTTCTCTCTCTTCAAAGGCCAGCTCCAATACACGCACAGATTTGGTCACACCAACAAATCTCAGATATTAACATATTTGCAGTTGTTTTTCACTATTCTAATTTTGGGGAGGGGATCCAACCAGTCTGGTCTAGAGACTCAATTCAACTCAAGAAGTGCAGGTGTTGAGAAAGAGAAACATGATGCTCTGGACTCCATTGTCTGTGAAGAATGCAAAGGTTATTAGGTTTAGTGAAATAAATGTTTGGACAACCAGCTCAGATGTTCACATTCATACGGGGCTGCTCTGCCCTTGTTTGAAGTAACACCTCTGCAAGGACCTTCAGTGAGAACTTGTGTGGACACCGAGCACAGTAGGTTTTGCCCTGCTAGATGCCTTGCTGCTTTACAGACCCTCCTCTCTGCTCTCTTCTGGCTCTGTAGATACCTGCTCAGCTATGGACACTCTTGGAAGCAGAGGCAGGCGGCTCAGTAATGTGTGTAGGCAAATCCCCAGTGGCTTCCTCCATTGCTGATCATTGCACAGCTGCTCTGCTGAGCATCATGCATGTGACAGAGATGTCTGAGAAGGAGAGGCAAGTGCCCTGCAGTACTGTCCAGCTTTTCATTCTCACCCACAGCCCGCTGCAGAGCACAGTCATCCCCAGGGGCCGAAGGGCAGGTCCCTGCGAAGCTCTGTCTCCTGAGAAGTATAAAAGCAGGAATAATCCAGCAGGGTGCAAGCTTTTAACTACCTATATCCTTGTTTGTAAGCATGCTGTCCCTTTAAAACACTGTGGCTTATATTTCTATACACTCCTTTCTGGCAGGACTGAAAAAGAAGAAAAATAAAGAATAGGATTAGAAAGGAAGAAAAGGCTCTGTTTAGAAATAAGCAAAATGTGGAGCTTTATGATGTGCTTCCTTCCCTCTGCTGAGTGCCCCTCTCCATTACTGCTCTCCCAGATTGAGAGCAAGGCCAACCAACCAGGGAGTTAGCTGCCCCAGCGAGGTGCAGAAGAGGTTCAGTGCTTCTCATATGTTCATTGTTTCCAACCCAGAAGCCTTATCTCTGATTCCTCCCTAGATGAGGACTGGAGAGCTGTCATAACAAGGACTGGTTTCCATAGCAAACCCAGTGCTTTCAGATGGAGAGGCTCAGCCCCGCATTCACTAGAGCTGAAAAGAAAAGCATTTATTCCCCCATAAGCATGAAGGACAGGGAGAAGTCTACTGCCATGTGTGGTTTATATTTCATGAGCTTCCTCAAAGCAGAAATAGCCTGCTGGCAGCTTTCTCCATCTAATTCAATGCACAAGTTGAAGCCTTTGCGATTCAGAGCTGAGTCTTGTTCCCTGTTGATCAGGCTGCTGGTTTCATGCAGTATCCAAGGGTCAGCAGTGGGCCAGGCTGTAGCACAGAGGGTTGACATGCTGCTCCTGGCCCACATGCGTTGCTGAGAAGCAGAGATAGAAACCAGCACAAGGGCAAAACTGAATTGAAGGCACCACAACCTCAACAGACAGCACGCGAGGATGAGACAAAGGGGCAGAACAGTGGACATGAGATGTAGATGACCAAGAGTGCTCCATCCAGTAGCAGGCAGGAAAACAGAAAGCACCAGCCAGGGATACATGGGATTAAGATCCAGATTCTGGAAAGCACCTGGGGAGGTGTTGGGCGTTGTCAAGGCCAAAAAAGATGACAGCCCATGGATGAAGAGTGGGCACCCTCATCATCATCAAAGCTATTCTCAGCTCTGCTGTGCATCACCCTGTCTGGTGGTGGAGCTAGTGCTCCATGCTCCCAGGAAAGCTGAACCTGTACCCTCAATATTCTACAGTCCTACAACCATGACAGCAGAGGGGTCATGCTCGCCCTCCAGCATCTCTGCTTCTCATGTGAAGCTGCTTGAACAGAGACAAGCCCACGTTCTGGACTCTAGCTGCATGACTGCATGGAAAACGGTGGAAAGGACACATGAAAGGACACTTTTCCACATCCAGCACCTCATGCAGAAGTCCATGTGATACCCAGCACTAAAACAGCATGAATCCAAATGGCTGAGTTATTTCATCTTTTTCCACAGCCATCATGACTACAAAACCATGTTCGAGATTAAACCGATGCTTGCAGAGGCAGGGTTCCCAACAAAGGGAAGGTATTACAGAAGGCTGGGTGGGAAAACTTGTTTAGTTGACAAAGGAGAGGGAGAGAGGAATGTTGCCAAGGGCAGCAAGGGTTACAGAAAGCAAGAGAAATGATTTCTCTGTTTCTCTGTGACAAGGGATCCACAGCTCACTTCACACAAGCACTGTGCAAGTCAGTCACTGCGGACTCATCTAAAAGGGGATGGGAAGAGCTGGAGGCTGCAAAGACATCTTCGCCTGCACTGGGGCCAGACCCATGCTCCCAGGGCACAGGAGAATCGATTCTTTTCTGGACTGGTCCTTTGCATGCAGGAGAAGAGGGATCACCTCTCCACCCCTGACCTGGAGCAGTGAGGGGGTTTGCCTGTCGCGGCAGTCCTGCCCTTCATCAGGACTCATGCAAGTGCTGCATGGAGTGGTTCATCCCTGTCCTCCAGAATGAGTTATCACGTCTATGCAGAGCAGACAATGCAGGCGCTTGTTTCTCCTCCAGATGGAGAGATCTGTATTTGCAGTGGGCATTAGATTCATAGCAAAGAAGAAAAGAACAACCTTGCTGCAGCCATAAACCTCCTTCCCTCATCTGTGTGCACACAGTACTTGCAGGACAGTAGAAGAGACACTGTGCAGCCCATAAAAGACTGGGGTTGTCCTTTAAGGTCTCACCTTTATCATCACAACAGTAAGGGGATGACAAGCAGAAAATGCACCAAGGTGTTTTTTAATGTGCTGGCAAATGTCATCTCAACAGCAGAGCATCCCTCCCATTGCCTGCTGCTTCCTCCTGGCTACAGAATGAACATCTCCAGTCCCGGGACGGGGCTGAGCATTCTGCAGGTAGAAGGGAACAGTGTTTCCCAGCGTGGTGCTGGCAGCCTGTGGCCTTATGCCCAGCTGCATTGTGGAGTCTGTCTGCTTCATCCTCTCCTCTGCCCTCTGACATTCCTTTCCTGTGGGAGGCAAGAACAGGAGCCTCCCTGTTCTGCAGCCCTGTGCCCTCTGCTGTGGCCAGGAACAGTGCCCCATGCCTTGGTGCAGGAGGAGACTTTCAAACCCATTTGCAGATGCCCGTTGGCTAAGGGGAGGCAATAAAGGAGGGAAGAAGCTCTTTTAAGTATTAATTACATGTCAACTTATTTGCTCTAGAACTACCCCGGGAGCACATGAAGAATTACTGAATTAATTAGAGAATGAATGACCCCTAACTCATAACAGTGGCCTCCCAGCTTTGGCAGCCATTTGTTAATAGCAATGAAAAGCACCAGATTTCATTACAGAACGTAACAACGGAGAAACCACTTGTTCCAGGCCTTCAGTATTCCCCTGACAGAGCACAGGATAGTTATTGTCCCATTGAAATCAGCAAGGGTTGCTGTATAATGCTCCTAGCATCTCACCCGTTTGATTTGGGGACCAAGAGCTGCAATGTCTGTAGCATGCTGTCGATACAGCACATCAGAGCAATGACCAGGGGCAGCTTTCGCTCTTCTGCAGCTCTTCCCAAGCCAGAGACCCAGCAGCCTGTGCATTCTTAATTGACAGAATTAGGAAGCTTATTTGAAGAGTACTTGAGTCCTCAGAGTCTAATTTCCTGCTGTATAAATAATACATCTGTAACAGCAGTCCCAGAGAAAAGGAAATAAATAAATAACAATAAAGCATGAGAAGCCCAGATGAATATTCTGGCTTCCATCACACTGTGAGGATCCTTCATCCTTCGCAGAGGTTTTTCACAATAGCCCGCAACTGCATTGTACCATTTCTCGCCTCATCTGCTTTAACGAAGGGGGTAGGAGCTGGAAATTACAGGCGCCGGCCTCGCCGCTGCAGGCGTGATCACACCTTTTGATGAGCACAGCGAGGGGCTCTCCCGTCTCCCAGCGGGAAGCCTTCAGCTGTGTACCCATTGAAGCCCCCCACCAGCAGCACCAGCTCCCCCAGCCCTGACCAGAGGGCAGCCAAAGGGCCCAGGATAGTGAAGCACCGTGGATTTCCTGCCCAGGTCAGCCCCATCGCTGCCTTTCCCTCCCTCCCATGGCAGCCCGGGGCCGGCACAGCCCCAGGAGATGGAATAGCAAGTGCTTATGTTATTAAAAGCCATGTTGCTGAACATACATATTCATGGGTGGGGAGAGGATGAGAACTGCGCAGAGCATCTGCAGTTTTGGCAGATTGCAACTTTTTAGGGCTGAGCTATGGGAAGTTGCTGGGTAGAGGCATAAAACAGAGAAGCCTCATTGCAAGAGCTCTTTGAGCAGGACATGGCTTAGTTCTTAAATGTTTGGTTGGGGCTTGGAGCAAGCTGCTCTAGTGGATGGTGTCCCTGCCCATGGCAGGGGGTTGCAACTGGAGGAGATTTAAGGTGCCTTCCAGCCCTGACACCTAGATTCTCTGACTCAGCACTTGGGACCTTCATGTTTTGATTTCAAGTGTGCTTCACCCCCCTCTACTCTGCGGGCATTGCTGAGAGATGCAGGCAAAGCATCTGCATCTCTGCCCATATTTGCTGGGCAGGGCTGGGCTCCTGGTTCTGTGGATGCCACCAGCAGGGAGCCATCACAGCCATGGGCTGGGGAAGGAGCTGCAGCATTTGTGTGTTCAGGGTTTTGACTATCTGCAGGGCTCCCACAGACCGAGAAGCAAACAGACCTCTGAGAGGCTAAGAGGAATTGAGAAGGAGAGCTCCAGGACTTCATTGGAAGTGTTTTCACAGCACAAATATTTGTATTCCTTTGATGTGGGATTTACAAGCACACACTCGACTCCAACAGGGAGAGCCTGCAAATATGAGAGAGGTTTCTATGTACACACCACTTGCTCCTGCCTTCCTCTCTCTCTGGCTTTCTCCCTTGTGTTACCTGTTATTTCTTGTGTGCCTGAATCAGGGAGAAGGGGTTTCTGGCAAGCAAGGCAGTTAACTGGTGCTCTCACTAGGAGAAGGGGAGCACACAGGAGAGCTTGGGGTGGGGAAGCCCTTTGCTTCCCCAGGTACTTGGGGCTGGAGGGGTAGTGTAGCCTGTCCCATGCAAAGCCCTAATGTCCCAAGCAGGGGCAGAGGTACCATTTCCTTCAGCTCACATTTCTTTCCTACAGGCAGTTCCATAGTGTCAAGGGAATTCCCTTGTTCTCACCTGATGGGCAGAGTGAAAAGAAGGGCTGTGGCAAATGGAGTTGTTCCTTTCCCCACGCTCTGCCTCAGAGGACCACAGCATCGTCTCCGCCTCAGAGAGATGAAATCTGGAGCAAACACAGCAGACAAAGGGGCCCGTTTGAAACAGCGCTGCCAATAAATAATTCATGGGAGAGAAGTGGTGAGTCTCAGGGGAGCCAGCACAGGGATCTGTGAATCTGGACGAGTTTGCAGTGCTTTAATTATGCAAATTGACAAATGTCTCTACACTGAGAAATTCTGCTAGTCCTGCAAAAGAGCAAGAGCTGGAAAACAGCAAGAATTTCCCAAGGCCGCATGCCCAGCCAGCTGCCAGCCACAGCTGGCAGGGGAATCTCACCGAGGCCCCTCTGGAGGTAGCTCTGCTGCTTTGAATGGCAACCAGCCAGATCCCCCATGCAGGAGGCAGAGCGCAGTGCCTCAACAGCTTCACCATGTCTACATAGCCATGGCCTCAGCCCTAGCTCCAATCCTGCACCAGCACCAGGACCCTTTGTTCCCAGGATGAGCTGTCAGGGAGTGGGAATGAACAGCCAGCTCAGGGCTGTTGCGGGATCACAAATGATGTGCTAACATCAGATAAGATTGGCACAGGGTGCCCAGAGAAGCTGTGGCTGCCCCATCCCTGACAGTGCTCAAGGCCAGGTTGGACACAGGGGCTTGGAGCAAGCTGCTCCAGTGGAAGGTGTCCCTGCCCACGGCAGGGGTTTGGCATTGGATGAGCTTTAAGGTCCCCTCCAACACAAACCAGGCTGCGATCCTGTGACCTTCAGCAAGGACAGCTGTGGATCCTCAGAAGATCTTTCCTACCAATGAGCTCAGCTGCACTAAAGGCAAACGGTTGTGTGGGGAGATACAGCCTCTGCCCCCAAAACACATGAGTAGGAATATGGAGCATGTTCTCTCGCATCTCTCAGAAATTGCTGCTTGCTCCTCTGCTGCTGTCTCATGGCTGCAGACAAGGCACTGGGCTCCCCCATGCTGGCCCTGAGCCCTGCATCAGCAGAGCCAAACACCCAAAGGATGGAGGACCTGCAGTCTTCTGCTGAGGGATGCTCATCTGTGCCTGGTGGACACATAGGGGGTATAGATTCACAGAATGGTTTGGGTTGAAGGGACCTTAAAGCTCATCCAGTTCCAGCCCCTGCCATGGGTAGGGACCCCTTCCACTGGAGCAGCTTGCTCCAAGCCCCTGTGTCCAACCTGGCCTTGAGCACTGCCAGGGATGGGGCAGCCACAGCTTCTCTGGGCACCCTGTTCCAGGGCCTCAGCACCTTCACAGAGAAGAGCTTCTAAGATCCTATCCAAACAGATAGACATATGGATAACGTAAGTACTGAGTTATCCATAATGACTTGATGAAGTAAAACCTTTGCCTTTGTAAGACTTTTGTCATATGGAGCTTTTGAAAAGCCAAAACTTCCTTGGCCTGTCAGTGGGCCAGGCAGAAGTGGGGCAGAAGGAATCCAAATCTAGGGCACCGGGGCTAGCAATCTCCCCAGCAGCAGATATCCCATGTGGGGTGCACAGAAATCAGCTCCATTACAGACCAGCCATCCCCTGAGACCCCAGACACACTCCTGTTCCTGTGCCCATCATGTTGTTTGTCACCAGAGTAGATGAATTTGGTGCTTCATCCGGGCTCATTGGGATTGAGAGGAGGACCGGGCACTGCTTCCTGAGAGCAGAAGATAGTCTTGGTGAATCCCATCATGGAGAAGGGCATCTTGGGCTTTTGGTCATGAGCAAGAGGAGAAACCCAAGGCCACTGACACTGCTGTCCCCGCTTCCCCTGTGGCTGTGCTTGGTCAGGGCTGTAGAGCCCAGGGGCTTGGTGGGACACAGCATCCCCCTCCTGTGCTGCAGTCGGCCAGTTACAGACCCTGACTTCTCTGCAGATAGTTATAATTCCCTCCCTACTTTAACAGTTGTTGGTTTCATTTCTGAAAACCGACTTTTCCCCAGTTTTGATGAAAAATATTTGATTTTCTCTCAAAATATGCAGCCCTCTGTTACTCGAACGAGACACTTCCACTGAAAAATTAACACCACTGCTGAATTATTTTTATGCTTGTCTCTTTGGAAGAAGGTGGGAGAAGAGAGGAAGGGAGCTGCATCATTGAAAAAAAATGGGAAATGTCAGTGCAAACAGTATTTTATGCAGAAATGCCTCGTTTGATTGAAAATCCATTTTCTCACAAAATAAATTTTTCATTAAAACTGTGTCACAGCCAAATCCAAACAGGGACAACCTGGAGTGGAGACAAGCCACCTTGTTCCACTGAGCTGATTGATGCCATGCTGTCTGGAAGCAGGAGCTGGTGGAAGCTGTCTTGACCTGTCAGGTGCAGAAAAAGGTTTGATGAACCTCCCAAACCCAGCACAAAGCAGGGAGCACTGAGGCTATGGTGTTTGCTCAGGCTCTTCCCAGCACCTTGGCAGGCAGAGCATCACGTTGCTGTCTGCACTGCTGCCTCCCTAAGCAATCCAACCTCTCCCCTCGCATTTTTGGCAGCTCAATGGTGGGGCAGGGTAAGGGTGATGGTTGAGGTGAAATGCAAGATCTCTTCGGGGGGATCTGCTCTGCTACAACGCAGGCTGACACAGCTCAAAGCAGGAACAGTGGAGCACAGCCCAGCATCACATGGTCACCAGAAGCCTGCTGTTTCTCAGGTTCTCCATCCCAAAAGAGATGGGAAAGACAGTACATAGAAGTATTGTACTCCACACTAGGGCTGCAGAGCAGCCCCTATGAGGTTTTTCCCTTCCCCAATGCACCCATCAATCTGTTAATGGAAAAAGCAACTCGTGACTGCCAGCCCTCAGGGCTGCATCAGCAGCGTGTGACACATCCCACTCTGCACATGCCTGCAGAGCTGTTCAATACAAGCAGGATGAGCAACCAGCCCTTCAGGGGACTCGGGATATTCTGGCCCCAGTTCTGTACTGGAGACACGGTGCTGGCAGCTGGATGGGGTACCCAGATCTCCTTGCCTTAAGGGTTTGCTAACTGAGCTGCTGGTGTGTTACAGACTCATCACCCACATCAGTCCCCAGGTCATAAGCTGGTGTCTTGTGGGGCGGGGGTTATCCCGTGTAGGTTTGGATACTACTACACTGTACTACCCATAGCTTGCAGCAAGCAGGAGCCTTGGCTGGATTTGGGTTATTCTTGGGTAGATTTCTGGGTGTACCTTCAGGTCTCTGTGCCCCCATTCATCTGCCATAGTCAACAGCTCTAGGAACATGTCAACTCCAGCCACCCTTCCAAGTGCCCTTTCCGTTGCAGTTGTGATCTCAGATCAGAGCTGAGACCTTCCCTATGCCAGCAGAACACATGTCCCCATGTGCAGAAAGCAGCACAGAGCACAACACAGCTTCTCACCAGGGCACGTCCAGCCCCAGACCTGCCATAAGAGAATGGTCCTACTGCAGAGACAACATTTTGTCACACGTATTAGCTCCTTTGCCTTGAAACCAGGTAGCGATCATAGAATCGCCAACGGTTTTGGGTTGAAGGGACCTTAAAGCTCCTCCAGCTCCAGCCCCTGCCACGGGCAGGGACCCCTTCCACTGGAGCAGCTTGCTCCAAGCCCCTGTGTCCAACCTGGCCTTGAGCACTGCCAGGGATGGGGCAGCCACAGCTTCTCTGGGCACCCTGTTCCAGTGCCTCAGCACCCTCACAAGGGAAGAGCTTCTGCCTAAGAGCTCAGCTCAGTCTCTCCTCTGGCAGGTTAAAGCCATTCCCCTTGGCCTGTCCCTACATCCCTTATCCAAAGCCCCTCTCCATATGCATGGCTCCTGGCTGGATTGAGCCATGCTTTTGGTGCACTTCAGCACCAGGTCCAAGCCACATTTGTCTGGGACCAGGGCAGCCTTTGCAGGGTTGCACTACAAGCTCTGGCTCCTCTGCAACACAGCCAGAGTCCATTTTCCCCCTCTTCCATTGGGATCCATCAAGATCCCTGCCAGGTCCTTGGCCCTGTTTTACAGGTCTCTCTTTGGGCAGCTTCTGACCTTGAGTCAGGAGATCAGAGGTCAGTGCAAACCCGCTTCGTTCAGCACGGCCCAAAGAGGTGAAGGCCCAGCTACTTTCTGCCTCATCACTGGAGACAGACAGCAGCGTCTTAAAACAGGATTCTCTCATCAATCATTTATTGGATTTATGCAGCTTCACTTAGGAACCTGATTTATATTTCCTCTCAATTTACTGCATTTGAATTGTTTGCAAATAGGCACGTGAATCATTGGTTGGAGCAGAAAAAAAGCTATTTTCAAGCTTCATTTAGGCCGTTTGAAGCATTAATTCTTAGTTGCAAAGGCTATTTTTTGCTAAATTGGCTTTTAGATCTTGTCTTCCTTGTGCTGGGTTATAAATTTAGTGCTGTTGGAGCAAAAATGATCAGAATTGGATTTCTTTCAGCCTTCTGAGGCAGGTGCAAGGGCCCCATTCTGTGCTGGGTTGCACTGCGGCAACGGAGAAGGTAATTTGGCTCTTGCTGTTGAGACAGAAATACCTGCCCTGCCTCTCCAGCACAATTTAGCTCTTGAGAACAAACCGAAGCCCTGTGCACACTCTCTTGTCTTCCTCTGGCATCAGGACTGGGTTTCTCCTTCAAGCATATCCTGACTCCTTAAGCTACCCTCCAAGGTAGTTTTGGTCTCTGAAAATCACCTCGGAATCTCACAACAGAAAAGCCTTCAACTCAGCTGTTTTAAAGGTGAACTTGTTTCAGGGCCACCACATCCCGGCAGCGTGTGGGTGGTTGGTGGATGATGTTTTATTTAAACACAAACGCATCAGATTCCAGCTCATCTCAAACAAATCCTTTGCTGGGAAAATATGCACATATTTTTGACACAAATCTGTCCGCGGCTCCATTAATTCTCTGCCAAAGTGCTTTACCTGCTGGAGCAGATGATAATTCAGCAATATAAACAGAGCCTTTTAATTTCATTTTGGGATCACGAATGGAAACAAACTGATTAACAAAAGCAGGGTAAACAATGGCTCTGCCTCCTCCTCTTGGTATTAATATTCTCCTCGTATTGACGCTGTTTTCCCAGGAGCCTGTGTCAACACACGGTGAGGTGGGTGCTGTGATGCCTGCGCTTTGTGCTGAGCCATTCACATCCAAGGACAAGGTTCAGTGCCAGGAGTACGGCTTTTGCCTTCTCCATAGGGAAATACACCAGTGGGGATGGGGGGTGCATTCTCTGGGCTCCTGCTGCCTTCCCAGGAGCTCTTTCTCCCTGCTGCCAGGGACTGCCCCACCATCCCTGGGGTCCACATCCCCACTGCAAGGGAGGCACTCCAAGGTGGCACATGAAGCTAATCAGGCAGGTGTATCTTCAGGCATCCCAAGAGGGTTTTGCTCAAGGGCAAGGAGAAGGGAATAAGCCTGTGACACCACAGAGTCCCTGAAAGCAACCCCAGCCCACATGCTGACGTGCATGCTTTGTATTGCTCCAGCACCACAGAAAGCAAGCAGTGTTTGGGAGGTGACATAGCACTTATAAATGTGTTGGTAATCTCCTATAAATGACTTCAGTAAAGCATGGGGGAGTGAAAAAATGTTATCCCAGCTTGAGCAAGGGCAGAGGGAGGTGTTCAGAGCTCCTGCACCCACGTTGCAAATCCAGCAGAGACTGAGAACCCATCAGCCACAGAATGGCTCGCTCCAGGGAACACTGCTGGACTGAGACACTGCTCCTTTCCACAACACCTGATAAAACAGATGTATGGTCAAGCAATTAGAAAGAGCCAAGATGTGTCTCTGCCTAGACACCACCATCACCACATCCAGCTAACTGGAATTTGGTCCATGCCAGGATGCACACAGGGGTGGCAGATGGCTTGTAGTAAAGGTGCTACTGGCTCCTGGAGCAGGGGAAGGGCTGCACGACAAGCTACACAATCATGCTCAAGCCACAGGGTGTTTTAACCCATGATGATCTGGTCTGTGCGCCATCCCAGCTGCCAGAGAGAGAAAGCTAGAAGCTAGCAAAGGTTTGGTGCTACAGACACAGTTTTTTCTTGCTGTACTAAACATAACAGCTGCTGGTTTAATCTTTTCTTTGCGGAATGATAGACTGGAGCTCTGCAAGGAACTGGCACATGCAGGTCACTGTAGGGACAGAGTAAGTGAGCATCTGTTAACACACCTTTCAACACAGAGCCATGAGAACCATGATGCTCATGATAGGACAAGGGGAAATGGGTTAAAGCTTTAACAGGGGAGAAGTTCTAACGCAGAAGCTCTTCCCTGTGAGGGTGCTCAGGTGCTGGCGCAGGGTGCCCAGAGAAGCTGTGGCTGCCCCATCCCTGGCAGTGCTCAAGGCCAGGTTGGACACAGGGGCTTGGAGCAAGCTGCTCCAGTGGAAGGGGTCCCTGCCTGGAACTGGATGAGCCTTAAGGTCCCTTCCAGCCCAAACCAGGCTGGGATTCTATCTGCTGATCTGGGTCAGAAATCTGGGAGAAATCAGCATGACATCTTCATACTCAGACTGTGACAAGTCAAGGTCAGGGGACAACTCCCATTCCTGATGCAGGGAGTAAGGAAATGGGTGGAAGCAGATTCAGGGTGAGTGGTGAAGTGCAGAGTCTTTTGTTAGGCAAAATCACACCTTTGCAACAGGAGGACTATGAAACCATGAAAAATAAGAGTTCCAGGAAGAACCCTTAGAAATTGGGTAACGACAGAGTAAGCACCCTTGTGCTCATTTGTTGCAACTGGAATTGCATTCTGAGGTTGTCATAAATATTGAACAAGCAATGATTTCTCAAATGCTCTTACTGCAAGTTCTTTGTGAAGTGGTGAAAAGGTTCGTGGTGTAGGGTGTGCTGGTAAGGAGAGGGAAACCCAAGTTCAAACTGTGAAAGGACACCAATGATCTATGGTGTGTAATCCGCAAACTGTCACAGTATGTTCTTATGAGACAGCAGCTGAATTACCTCTTGAAAGAAGAGGTGAAATCAGCACTTGAGGGTCCCTTTTTGTTTATCAAACAGATTTGTTCTCAAATCATCTTCAGAGCATTTTGTTAGGAGGCCTGCAGATGCTCAATGGCTGTCAGCAAGACCCCAATGTAAGGAAGCTCCAACAGCAGTACAATAAAAAAATCCTGGAGATGATGTCTGTGATGTGGACGGAAATGACTCTGGAGCCCCCAGGACATGCCTGTATCCTGTATTTAAGCTCTGTGCTTCCCCAGCCAAGGGCACATGCATGGAATCCACCAGCCCAGAGAGACACATGGTGTCACCACGCTTGTGTTGTCCTGGAGGATATGGTAGGAGGTTGTGGTGGAGCAGAGACCAGAGGAGACCTGGGAGTGGAGCTGGGTTTGCTGGCTGGCTTTGCCAGCGAGTAACCTTCTGCTAACTTCTTGTTATAATCAAGGCTGTCATCAGGAGGATCCCTTTGACTTTGGTGAAATCAGCCAAACTGAGTGTTTTAACCCCGTCAAGAGGTAGGTGTGATCTCCAGGTCAGGCTGGCACAGACAAAGCAACTCCTTTCCCAGCACGCATGATGGGAGTCTGGAAAGCTGGGGCAGACGCTCATCACCATCCTGCATTTGTGAGATGCAGGATCCTGGGATCTCATGCTAAGAGGTTATTTCCTCCCAGGATGAGAAACATCCTTGGGAGGAGATAGCCAGGCCCCTCCAGCTCAGAGCTAGTGTGGGGAAGGTGAATGCCTGTTCCCATCATACTGGCAGCAAAGCTTTCTGATCCGAGCACAATGAACAAGGAGAGCTGGTAATACAGTTATTTGGGACCTTCTCTATACAAGCAATTCATAGTGTTTCAGAACATCTGCAATGATCGATGCTACTTGTATTTGCTGTGTGATTTACACATGTACTGAGCAGCTGCATGGGCTGTCTATGAAAACTAAGCAGTTAGCACCAATACACTGTGCATTTCCACACACGTGCTTGCACACAAACAGAGAATAAATCAACCAGGAAAAAAAAAACAAATCTGTGGGATGCTTCACTAAATCCCTGTCTCTGCAGCACTTAAGCAGCTCTGAACCTGGGTCTTAGCTGCTCCCATGAACGTGTTTTTTGCATCCTTTTTTTCATACAAGAACCGGCATATTGAAGCAGAGCAAAGGTCAGCAGGGCTTTCATCCTGTCTCTAACACAGCCAGCAGCCTCCACTTAGGTAAGAGTACATGAAGCAGGGCAGGAATGTGATAAGCCTTCCCCTAACACACTGTCAAAGGTAGGAGTCAGCAGTTTGGAGGCTTCCAACATCAGGACTGCACATGAGCTTTCTGTCCACCAGTGAATCCCAGAGACCACGCTTGGCTTTCCTCTCTTTAAACTCACTCTCTGACTCCCACAGCATCCTGGGCAAAGATTTCCAAAACTGATGGATGTGCCACAAGACTTTGCCCATTCTACTGCATGCTGCCAGTGTTACAGTGACTGATGCATTACTCTCTGCTCATCTGCCCTCCCCCACTCATTGCTTCGGAGATCTCTGTGTAAAAGGTTTCTGAAAGTGTAAAAAACTCTACGTGGATCCATCCCCACCCAAGACCTATTTGTTCCTATCAACCCAAACCATTCAATATTTCTATGATTATTCAAAACATGGATGTACCATAGACTTAATATACACATATTAAAAAATCTATTCAGTGGCATAAAATCTTTGCACATTCCAAACAGATTCCTTTTTGACAATAAAAAGTGATCTCAGTTTTTAATGTACAAAAAGTTGCTGAAAATTACTTGTACACACAAGTTGACATTTCCAAATGAAGCAGTGTAAAATGAACCTAGTACCCCTAGCCCCAGAGAATTAGGAAGGCCTTTTAAAAGAATTTAACTGCTTGAGGAGACAAAATCACAATAAGCTCAATCTTCAAACTCTGACAGATATGGTCAAATCAAAGCCCCTGGCCATCTTGTTAGGAGACGCCTCAGTGCATAAGAAGGTGGAGTATGTTGCTCAGCAAATGGGTCTGTATCATAGAATCACAGAACGGGTTGGGTTGGAAAGGACCTTACAATCATCCAGTTCCAACCCCCTGCCATGGGCAGGGGCACCTCACACTAGACCATATCACCTAAAGCTCTGTCCAACCTGGCCTAAATATATCGTTCTTATAACAAAGATTTTCCTTGGGCTTTGGCACTGCTATTCAGTATGGAGGAGCATCTTAAGGACTAACCTTAAAAAATAAACTCCTTCAGAAACAGAAGCCTCTATAGAAAAGCTGGGAAGCTACCAAGAAACTAATTAAAGTAAGCAGCACAAAACGCTAGCAGCAGAGAAGCCTGTAAGAAGAGAAGGAAAAGCAGCCGTGCAACAGGAAAAGAAACAAAACTAATTTAAATTTAAAAACCATCTTTTTTTTTTTTTTTTTATTTTTCCCCAACTGCTTTGTGCTTTCCCTGATTTCTCTGCACAGAACAGCCCTCGGCCATAGCTCAGCCATTGCTGTGTCACACACACATCGACAGCTCTCTGAAGTGCTTGGCTTTGAAGCAGATCTGTGCTCATTCAGGCTCCCAGATCCTGCAGGAGGGTCAGGAACAGTGTCCAAGCCATGTATGTGCCTTCACTGAGCACCTTCCTCCTCTGAAGAAGCAGTGCACTACAACTCTCTGCAGGGCAAGGGATGGAGCCCACAAACCTGGTCCAGCAAGTTCAAGGGATGAACAAGGATCTGGCATGCAGGAGACAGGTCAGGGAGCTGAAGGGAGAATAAACCTGCCCCTGAGGCACATCCCTGCCCTGTCCATGGTCACTGGCTGAGCAGCCCTAAGAGACAATGTTCTCTGACCTCCTGCACTGCAGAGACAATAAAACTGACGGGGTTTAATTCTGCTTCAGGCTCACAGCAGGAGGCAGATGCAAAACCTGTCCCCTTAACCTGTCAGTGACACCGGAGCCATCATCCCCCTTGGCACAGCAGCTAGTGCCTGCTCTAGCTAAACAACACGTGCTTTAGCTCCAGCTCCTAACACCAGCCCTTATCTCACCTTTTCCCACCAGACCACTCAGGTGCCATCTCCTGCATTGGCCTTGGTAGCCATGAGTCACTCCAGCTCAAAGACGGGTATCTGAGGCGGGGTTGGCACAGCCACGGTGGGCCTGGGGCCCACAGCTCTGTGCAAGCCCCTCTGCAGGCAGGTGACCCTGCTGGCTGCTCCTCTCATCTCCTGCCCCACACAGGTCCCATCTCCTGCATGGCGCTGGTGTGACCTTCTGCTGCTTGAAGTCCCTCAGGTCTGCTCATGCACAGACCTAAGGTGCTTCCGCCTCCTCCCGCTCTCAGTGTCTGCATTTCTGGTGCCACTTGGCTCCTCTGACTTCAGCCAGATGAGCTTACAGACCCAGCACACCCCAGCCAAGCACCATCACACCGTGTCTTCCCAGAGGCAGAGCAGCACCAGCATGGCACATGTTAAGGCTGTGGCCTGACAGCTCAGGACTTTCCACCAACACCACCCATGCAAAGAGAGGGCCAGGTCTTCATGAGCCCCATCACAAGCACCGGTTGTGGATACCAGGGCAGGTCCCCTGGGGTCATCAACAGCTTCAGGCACTTCACAGCCTGAGCCTCACGCTCCGGGATTGCAGTGAGATGGGAAAGGTCGAGCACTGAGAGTCCTTGATGCAATTCTTTGCAAAACCACTCTGGAACCTAAAACCACTCAGGCTGCTATTTAAAGAGGAGACGTTCCCAGGAGACAAGCTTGGCACAGAGAGTAGGAGAGGAAGGAGTTATTACCCTCCCTATACATTGTCTAGGAAAGCTTTGCTCCTTAGGGTAGCCCTGGCCTGGCTTTGCGTGAAACCCATGGAAAGAGGTGTTGCAGAACCTGCAGAGGAGATGACTCCAGCAGAAAGCATGGCTAACCGTGGAAAAGGAGGAGAACAAACAGTGCCGGCTTGGAGGCATTGTGCAGACCCAAGTGTAGCTCCCTGTTTGTCAGCTGGAGTAGTAACAAGCCCCTGGCTAGGGGAGATATGGACCTGAGCATCCTCCAGCTGAGCAAGGGCTCATACCTGCTTTCTGCATCAGCCATGACATTACCAGTGCCTCTGCCCACTGCTGCTCACCTTGCTGAGGGGGGCAATGGGGAGAGCTCAGCATGAGACCATCCACACACCCACATGGGCAAGTGAAGCTCAGAGTCAGCCTGTGCCTTAGGAAGGAGACAGACACCAAGCAGCTTGGCACAGGTGGACAGCAGGACCAGGCTCTTGTGGGTGGACCATGGGTGAATGTGTGCTGTCCCGCCGGGGGTGTCCCTCCCACCCGTGGGCAGTGCTTGTAATTTCAGGACAGGGCCCTGAGCCAGAGGAGAGGTGCTGACCTTTGTTAGCAAGGCTCCTGGTCCATCCCCAGCCCTGCTCATGTGTTCACCCCCTGCTCCGAGTGCTGGAAAATGCTGATTTTTCACTGTGCCTGTGTTTTTGCAGTGAAAGGGAGTATTTCTGCAGCACTCGTGGAGCTCAGTGTGAGCAAAGAAAAGTCAGCAGAACCAGAGGGTTTCCACTAGAGAGACTGCAGAGCAGGAATAAAGGAGGGAGAAACTTCCGTGCACGTTTACCCCTGCCTTTGCTATACTCCACACGTCCTGCAGTGCACACTCGCCTGCAGTTCCCACTGTGTCCCTGCTATTTAGGCACCACCTATTTTACTCTCAGACTCAAAGCCGGCAATTAAAACTGTCACTGCCCTGAAGGCAGGATCCCAAAGGACTCTGGTGGCTGTAGCTCAGTATCCTGGAATAGCCATGTCCAGCAAGCTCCTGGATTTACCATTGCTCCCAGTGATGGAACAAAATAGGGGGACATGCTAACCCATCAATCTGATCCTGGCTGCAACCCACATGGCAGAGAAAAGATGATGAGAGAGGTCTAGCTTCAAAGGGAGCAGCAGGTGGCTGAGGGTGCATGAGGGCAATTCCTGGTCCCTGCAAGCTGGAGACAGGTTCCAGGTCAGTTCTGGTCCAAGTCTTGGCGCTGCTCTCCCTTGCCATTGGTGCATTATCCTTGTTATCTTAGCGTCAACTCCCTTGGCTCCGCCCGCAGAAGTGAGCTGGGATGCTGGATCTGCTGCAGGACAGGCTGGGTACCAGTTTGTCTTTGGAAGACTCACCAAGTTTATGCCTTTGCACCTCAGAGGTGTTGGGGGTCGGTCCTTGGTGTGGGGAACTGTGACTGAGCCCAAGTCCTGCCTCTGCCACTCTGTATTAGGTGTCCAGGGATGAACCTTGAGCCTCTCACTCCTGCAGCCCTGGGGCAGTTGCAGAGGAAGGGAAGGGGCCTGCAGGAGTTAAGCCAGTTCACCTCTGGTTTGACCATTTCAACCAAGTCCATTCAATGCCTCAGCCCAGGACATCCACTAGAGCAGGTTGCTCCAAGCCTTGTCCAACCTGGCCTTGGACACTGCCAGGGATGGGGCAGCCACACTAATCTTTCATGTTGCTCTGCCTCAGAAAAGATGCTGTAGTAAAGGAAAAGCTTGGGAGGCCCAAGCATTAGCCACAGCTCGTACCCGGCAGTGGGAGAGCCGAGGTTGCATCCATCCAGGATGGCATAAAAAGTTAAACCCCCCTTCAAGCCCCATGCCACTCACTGGCACTGAACAGCAGATAAATGCAGAGGAAGGAGGGAGAGGCTGCTGCTGTCCAAGCAGAGGAGAGAAGAACTGCTGGCACAAGGTGAGCCAGCTCCACATAGAGACGAATGAAGTAAAACAAATCTTCATTTTCCTTGTTCAAATTCACCAGATCCAACTCTTCCTGTTCCTCAAGTCTGTGGATCTGCCAGGGCATGTCTGAAAACAAGAACTGCTCATCAAACATGCAGCATCCAGCCAGTGTCATGGATCAAGTCACAGTGCTGGGAACCAATGCCAGCAATAAACATGATCACACTTCGGTGGCCTTCTGCAAGTCCAGAAGGAAGCTGGCCCATAGTGCAGCAAAAGGAAGGCAGGATTACAGTGTCACTGCATGCAAAACCATCCCAAGTGAGTTCAGAGAGAGGCACAACCCTGAAGAGGGGGACCAGCTGTAAAGAAGAGTCTAAAGCAATACCAACAGCCAGGAAAAATCGTGAGAGAAGGACACATGATCTGCCTCTCCTCTAAAGAGAAGCCAAAAGAGGTGACCTGATAACAGCACCTAAGCACTTTCAGAGAAGAAAACTACAGGGTACTCAAAGGTTCTTTAATTCAGCAGAGGATGGCAAAGCAAGATCCAGTGGCTTATGGTTACAGCCAGAGAATTCAAATCAGAAATGAGTCACAGTGATGAACCTCAATCACGAACAGTGAATGGAAACAGCAGCTCCTCCATCTACTGGTGCTTTCAGAGTGTCCAAAATACAAGCTGCATTCCCACACTCCATCCCGCAGGGCCCATGCACCATCACTCTTTTAATCAAGCCCCACAGGAAAAAGTCACCATTGCCTGATGTGAGGGATGTGGCAGCCAGTCCAAGGCTGTACTTAACACTTGCAGCTCTTCCATTAGACATCCCAGCTCTGGGTCCTCAGGAGGATACTACAGCCAATTACAGCCAGTGCCTGATACCACCCAAACTGTCCCTTTCAAGGTGGGACTTCTATGTTTATGGTCCCTTCCCCTCCTACAAGCAGATTGTAACATGCATACCCATGCAAGGGCAGACAGCACCCTCAGCAATGCAAACAGCACACACCCTGCTCTCTCCTGCTGCCCTCTCTGCTCCAGGTCATCAAGATTTTGCTGGAACCCTCACCAAGCGCAGGCAGGGATGCAGATGCACATAGCTCCCCTTGCTTGGGGAGGGCTTTGCAGCACGTGCAGCACATGAAACCTGCCACCCAGCCTCCTGAGCACGCTCTCCGCTTGGTCTTCATTGCTGCTTCATTGCCAGCTTTGCCCTTGGCCACCTCTGTGCTGGGCTGTTTGCTTGTGAGCTGAGTGTCACCCCATCGTGCCTCATTTCCCGTCCTCTCCCAGGCACTGCACACTGAGCTGTTGTTTGCAACACCCCCAGCTCAGCACCATCTGCGGCTCCATCACCATGCTGCCTGCGCCTGCCGGAGCTCACTTAATGAAGCTGTTAAATAAGGAACGCCACTTGCCGCGTGTCCCCTGCACCCACGCACAGCCACAGCACCCACCCCACGCTCTGCCATCACCCATCCTTGCCCTCTGCTCACAGCCCCACAGGCAATCTTTGCTCTTCATGACAATGCTTACAAGCCAGGCTGTTAAAACCCAGCCTGAGACAATGATTTCATGTGGAATCTGCACCAAATGCTCGCATAAATCTCAGTCTTGCACAGTCTCTTCATTCTGTAATTCCAGTCTAAAGGGTAGAGCCAGCTGAGATGCTTTTGACAGAGCATTTAGAGAATGCAGCACTCCTGAAAGAGACTACAATGAGGCATCACATCTATTTTGACAAGAGCTCCCCAAACAAACACCTCAACACAATTTGCTTTAATTGCCCTGTTTCCTGAACATTCAAATATCCATTCCAAAATGGATCCTGTAGCTTCATTTTTATTGCTGAAAAGAATATACAACACTCTGCATAGGAATTACAGAAAACAAGATGCTCCCATATTTGCAGAGCAGCCAGGATTGTATTTCCATGGGAAAACTGAAGAGTTATTTTTGTTCTTCCTTGGGAAATCTGGGGCGGGGAGAAGAGGGGGCTAACACTGAAGTCTCCCACAGAATACAAATGCCGGGTTTTCAGCATCTCTCCTGAATAGTAATCCAGTTTTCTTAGCAGGATTAGTTCTTTATAATCCTTGGGTGCAGTTTGCCCTTGTGTCAGCTATTTCCTCAGCCCTTGTTCCTGAGCTTAGCTGTGTCTGAGTAGCATTGCCATGAGCTGCCACTAAAGCAGGACTGGGTCGCAGGTCTCTCCAGTTACCCTTTGTATACTGGGTCTGGCTACACAGGAGAAGGGCCCCATACCTGTTGGGAGGTGCACACTCAGCACATGCCCAGCTTTGCTGTGTGCCCAGTCCCACAAAGCTGTAGACACTGTGCTTCTCTCTTGCACAAAACTCTAGTGCAGGGAGGCTCCAGCTGCAGATCTGGACCTACCAACTGCTCCAAAAGGAGCCTGCATCCAATGGGTCTAAGGGACTAAGCAGCCCTGCTTGCATCACCAGGGCAAGTCCCTGTTTCAAGGACACAGGTCTCCCCTTCCACATTTAGGGAGTCTGGGTCTCAGCTTCAGCAGTGGCTTCCCCAGAAGGGGCCACTCAAAGCTGCATTGGAGGAAACTGTCCTCTTGGACTTCATGTCACTTCCTGAATGCTCATCATGGAGTCCAGTGGCTCAGCAGCAGCTCTGTGCTGTTGGGACAGTTAACTTTACACCCAATTTCTTCCCGTTTCCTGCTTCAGCCGGAGATGTTAGCACCCAGGCATTCATTCACTGCTGCAGTGGGTCATCCTGGCTGCCCAACCATATCACATAAAGATAGCATAGAATGGGTTGAGTTGGAAGCTCACCCAGTCCCGGTCGCCGGCCACAGGCAGAGACACCTTGCACTAGAGCAGCTTACTCCATGGACAGGTAAGCATGGGCTCTGCAGCGTTACAGGTATGAAGGTGGTCCATGGCTGCCCATGTCCTGTTCGGATTCCCAGTGCAAGAGAGCTCCACAATGAGACCACAGAGGATCCCTTGGTCTGGAGGGGGAAAGTGAACTCACAGCTCAGCAGAATACAAGAGGCATCCAATTGGCTAAAGCAAAACCTCTGTTAGTCAAAATAAAATGGAGATGCTTAATTATTAATCAGCTTATATGCAAAAGAGGTATCATAGCAGGATGGGGGAGGAGGGGACTCATTGTTCCTTAAGAATAAATATTTAACATGATACAGAACAGCATGAATTTTTAAAGAGAAGTTTCTGTAACTGCTGAAGCTCTTGATCTGCTAAAGAAGCAGAATATCTTCTAGCAGCAACGCCAGCTTCTGGAGTGGGCAACAGCCATTTCCACACAGGGACTGCAGAGGAGGAGGAGGAAGGACACAAGAGCCTGGGCCCCAGGAATAGCAGCTTTGCAACCATCCTCCTCCTACACCCACCACAAAGCAGCTCTAAAAGTGCAGCTCCATTTGGTGGGGTCAGTGGAACAGCAGAGGGCTCATCCTGCCCCGCTGGGTCTGTGACAGAACCCAACTGGTTCCTCCTGATGTCAGGAGCCTGCTCAGTGAGAGCACAGGCTCAGGCAGCTGAGGTGCTCCAGCCACTGACGCTATCTGGGAAGCGTGAGGAAGGCTCATACTCTCCATTGTGCGTGGGGCTGGTGGTGCTGATGGATGCAGGGTCAGGAACCCTGCTTGCACCCACCCATGCGCTCACCCTTCCTTCTTCCCACTCCTTCCAGAGCCTCAGCATCCGTCAGCTGCTTTGGGCACTGCCTGCAGCCTCAGGAATGAGTCAGAAAGGGAGTAATTCTGCTGGTCCTTCAGCAGGGAATACGGTCTGCTCCAGCCCAGCTCAGTCCACACCAGGCACCAGACTCCAAGGAGCCTTTCTCGCCCCAGCGTTGCAGCTCACCCAGCTCTTCCAGCAGCTCCTGTTGGGAAGCGGCTGCTGCAGTCAGCTCCCAGGCAAGCCATCAGCTATGAATATCTGGTACATGCTGGATGGGGCCAGCTGAACGTGAGCAGCCTGTGCCCAGGCAGCCATGAAGCCACCAGCATCCTGGCCTGTACCAGCACCAGTGTGACAGCAGGGCCAGGGCAGGGATTGTTCCCCTGCGGCAGCTCTGGGTGGGGGCAGTTGGGCACTGCACAATGACACAGAGAGGAGGAAAGGGTTTGTGCAGCAGAGATCAGACCCCACAGCTCTATCCCCACCCTCCTCAGGGCCCGCTGGCTGCTTGGAATAGCTATGGGGAGCAAAGCAGGAGCAATTCAGCCCTTCCAGATTTCTGTTTGTCAAACCAAAGGGCACTGAAGCCATTTTCACAAGGTAGGAGCACCAAGAAATGATGCTGACAGAAGGCACAGATTGGGGCAGGTCCCCAGTGTCAGACCAAGCAGCAGAGAGAGCCCAGAACAGCAGTACCAGCTCTGGGTATGAATGCAGCAATGGTTAGGAAGGCTGAACATGCCCTTGGCATGGAGGATGAGCATGGACAAAAGGTGTGTGTGGGACAGAGCATCTGCAGGAAGGTTCCAGAGGCAGGGCAGGGAGCCTGGTGGTAATGGGCGAGACCTCTGGCCCCATGTGGTGTGCTGGATGAGCTTCGGGAAATCTCTGCTTCTTAAGTTTCACATTCACTATCTGAAGCCAAGGTGTTTTGGGTACCACCTCCAGCTTCTTCCCAGCACAGACGCAGCATCTGCTTGCAATCAATGCATGGAGTCAGATGCAGCAGCACCGAGGCAGTGGCAGGATTGTCTCTTCCCTGCTCCTGAAATGAAAGAGTTAAAGCAGCTACACTTGTGAATGATCCTGCTCCCTACTTGTCCCTGCTCCCAGGGACTTCAGGATGGTCCCCCCTCTGCTGATGTGCCACATGAAAACTATTACACTCTCCCTTGATATATACCTCCCATAAATCCAGGGACTATAAATTAGGGTAACCTTCTGCTTTAAGGCCTGCCTGAGCTCCACAAAGACATCCCAAAGTCAGGCAGATCCTCACTGGAGACACAGGAGCTCTGTCCTCACTTCCCTGGGACACACAGCCTGGCTCAGGGGCACAGAGCAGCCCTGCCAATTGCTGCATTTATAGAATCATAGAATCATAGAATAGTTACAGTTGGAAAGGACCTCAAGATCATCCAGTTCCAACCCCCCTGCCATGGACAGGGAAACCTCACACTAAACAAGGCTTCATTCAACCTGGCCTTGAACACCGCCAGGGATGGAGCACTCACAACCTCCCTGGGCAACCCATTCCAGTGCCTCACCACCATAACAGGAAAGAATTTCCTCGTTATATCCAATCTAAACTTCCCCTGTTTAAGTTTTAACCCGTTACCCCTTGTCCTGTCACTACAGTCCCTGACGAAGAGTCCCTCCCCAGCATCCTTATAGGCCCCCTTCAGATACTGGAAGGCTGCTCTGAGGTCCCCACGCAGCCTTCTCTTCTCCAGGCTGAACAGCCCCAACTTCCTCAGCCTGTCTTCATACGGGAGGTGCTCCAGTCCCCTGATCATCCTCGTGGCCTCCTCCAGACTTGTTCCAGCAGTTCCATGTCCTTTTTATGCTGAGGACACCAGAACTGCACACAGTGCTCCAGGTGAGGTCTCACAAGAGCAGAGGGGCAGGATCACCTCCTTCACCCTGCTGGTCACGCTCCTTTTGATGCAGCCCAGGATACGGTTGGCTTTCTGGGCTGCGAGCGCACACTGAAGCCGGCTCATGTTCATTTTCTCATCGACCAACACCCCCAAGTCCTTCTCTGCAGGGCCGCTCTGAATCTCTTCTTTGCCCAGTCTGTAGCTGTGCCTGGGATTGCTCCGACCCAGGTGTAGGACCTTGCACTTGTCATGGTTGAACTTCATAAGGTTGGCATCAGCCCACCTCACAAGTGTGTCAAGGTCCCTCTGGATGGCATCCCTTCCCTCCAGCATATTTGCTCAGGGCTTGGGGAAAAACCCTGATTTGGCTCCTCAGAGGGAAGACCAAAGCTGGTCTCTGTGCCCCTCCTGCTGTCCCTGGGACCTGTCACCACTCCTTGCACACAGCTCCTCTCTGCCACTGTCCCCAAGCGTCTGGTTAGGGTGAGCAACTGCCTCACTGATGAACAACAGACTGCTGTGACGCTGGGTGCATGGCAATGAGCACCAAGTCCTCACCATCACCTCTCAGAGGTCAAAGGAAAGGACCATAAAAGAGGTGCAGCACTTCCCTGCCCATCTCTGAAAGCACGGTACCCTGTGATGACTCTGCACTGTGTCTTGTCAGGAGCAGACAGCTCTGGGTACCACCGAGCCCGTTCCTCTGCTCCTCCACAAGACACAAGTGGGTCATAGTGGCCTTATGCCATATGCCCACACTCAGGATCCAGCCCCAGCACCGACCCTCACCCCACGCAAACTCTCTTTGCCCTGCCTCATCCTCCCACACATCCCACATGGCATCCCTGCTGCCTGCAGGATGCTCCAGGGTGCACTGTGAGCCCCAGGGCTGCAGGCTCTGGAAACAGAGACCAAACTGGGATTTGCCTCCCTGCATCCAGCCCCAGGTTGCTGGCAGGAGTAATGGGAACAGGATCATGGGTCATCCACTGCCCTGGGGCAGCAGAAACCCCTCACAGAGTTACACTCATTCCACACCAGACCTTCACCCGCTTCCTTCCCACTTTGCTTCCCCTGGGGCATCTCTCCTGCCTGCCAGACACTAAGTCAAACTGTGGACAGCAGCATGAGAGCCAGACCCACTTCACAGAGCCCACCTTAGCTACATGAGCCAGCGGGAACACAGCAAGCTGGGCCCTCCAAGCACATGAGGTTGATTTCCCCCTTGGAGGCTGGATTCTCCAGGCTGGGGGGCAGCAGAGGGGTGCACACACATGGTCTCACCCCAGCAGAGATGCAGGTTCTGGCTGCGTGGGGGCTTCCGGGCTGCAGCAAAGCCAACGTGCAAGAGCAGCCACCCGCAGACCTGCAACAGCGCGTCCTAGGCCATCTGTGAGTGCAGGGGTGACAAATGTATGCAGTTCCAGGGATGGCTGTGGCAGAGGCTATCCTGCGCCAGCAGGACCGCACTGCCACGCATGGAGCTGGACCTGCTCTCACCTTATAGCCATGGAAGATGGAGGAGTGGGAAGATGAGAGCCAAGATCATGAAGACATTTCCATGGCTGCATCAAGAGAAACATGAGCAGCAGGTCAAAGGAGAGGATCCTGCCCCTCTACTCTGCTCTCTTGAAGGCCCACCTGCAGTACGGTGTGCAGTTCTGGTGTGCCCAACACAAGGACATGGAGCTGTTGGAGGAAGTCCAGAGGAAGCCATGAGGATGATCAGGGGCTGAAGCATCTCCCATATGTAGACAGGCTGAGAACATTGGGGCTGTTCAGCCTGGAGAAGAGAAGCTGCTTGGAGACTTCAGAGCAGCTTCCAGAGTCTGAAGGGGTCCTACAAGGATGCTGGAGAAGGACTCTTCATCAGGGACTGCAGTAACAGGACAAGGGGTGGTGGGTTCAGACTTAAGCAGGGGGGATCCAGGTTGGATCTAAGGCAGAAGCTCTTCCCTGGGAGGGTGCTGAGGCGCTGGCACAGGGTGCCCAGAGAAGCTGTGGCTGCCCCATCCCTGGCAGTGCTCAAGGCCAGGTTGGACACAGGGGCTTGGAGCAAGCTGCTCCAGTGGAAGGGGTCCCTGCCCATGGCAGGGGTTGGAGCTGGAGCAGCTTTAAGCTCCCTTCCAACAAAAACCAGTCTATGATTCTAGGGGCCTATTCTACCAGGGCAACACTTGCCAGCCATGATCCAGCCTTCTACCATGAAAAGGTCTTTTCACAGCATCAGCAGTGTACGTGCACAAACTTAGAACACACAAGACCACATGGAAGGCAGGAGAGAGCAGATTCCCACCGCCACACTGCCATGGGCTGCCATAAATTCAGAGGGTTCAAGGCAAGCCTGCCCAGATCTGCTTTGCCACTGCATGCTTCCCAGTGAACAGCCTCTCCCTCTGCCTCTGGTGCTGCCACCCAGAGCATCTCACAGCCTCATCTGGGCAGACCATGAACACACACCAAAACCTGAAGCTCAAACTAAACAGATGAGCTTCCCAACAAAAAACACCCCAAGAACCCAGCCTGCTCATCTGCTTCTGGATGAGAAATCTAATAAAGTCATTGATGTGAGTTAGGGCTGAGCACCATTACTCTCCCCCAATTTGCGCTGTCAGCCCCTTGTAAAACATGACATATGACTCTGAAAATTCATCTTGGGCACCAAACAGAATTTATTCTGCTGTAAAAAAGAAATGCGCAGAACGAGACGGTGAAGAGTGGCCCAGGGACCTCCACAGCCCTGCAAACACACACGTACTGATCTCAGCAAACAGTTTATTCTATTCCCCACTGCTGCCATCCGTCTCTGCTCCATCCATTGCCCGATCCGGCTGACAGGAGAATATGACTTTTAAAGGTCACCACTTAATGATGTTAAGGAGCCATCCTCCTTCCCAGATAAAATACTGATCAATCTAATATTTCTGACTGGACTCTGCTCATGGAGAAGGTGCATGGGGATCCTGCTCCCCTTTATGTTCCAAATGTACTTAAAGCCTTTTCTGAAACCAATCTGATAATTCACGCTGGGGACAGACACAAGCTGGAACTGACACATGTGTCCAGTTTGCAGGCAGGAAGCCAGCAAAAGGGGTGATGAGATGCAGTTTGGATTGCTCTGCAACATAAAGTGCTATTATATCCTTACATAACTTAAGTGTATAAATGTTCAGCTATTGCCTCTCCTGTAGCCTGTGGAGAATTAGAGCAGCTGAAGCAGCCCTGGACCCACTACTTTCCATGCATTCCACATTCCTGGGCTCACAGGTCTCATGTGCAGCTCTACTGGTGTATGGCACCACTGCCCCATGCTCAGCAAACTTACAGAGCTGGAGCATCATCTCCCATACAGCACTGGGAGGCCCTGTGCCTCCCAAACAGGGTTAATCTTTGCTTCTCAGTGTCACATACCAGGGACGTTTACACTGAATCAGTGCTGGGTTGCAAAACATCTCCGCAGTGAGGTTCCTTGTGGAGCACTCTGACACGTCCTGTCCCATCCTCTGCTGAGCCATTTCCGGGCTGCTCTTAAAGCACAGCAGTCAAGAAGATATGGTTTAACAGGTCTGGCTCCCTACAGCAAAATCCCTGCTCCAAGGAGACCTGCCAGCACCTCTGTGCCCCATCCCTGCCTTGCAGAGGGGCACAAGGGGAGCCCTCCCACAGCCCAGGTACAGAACCTGGGCTCTCCTGGGTTAAAATAGCTGCATGATTTAATCATGTGCCTCCTAAGCCCTCTCCAAAACTGGGCAGCCCCAGCACTCGATGCAGAGCCGGAGCAGCACACACCATCTCACATCAGCACCCCCATCCAGCCCGCTCTGCATCCCATCTCCAGGCAGAGGGATCTGCCTTGTGAGCAGCCTGAGAAAAAGACAATTTGAATACACAGTCCTCAAAATGAAGCAACGGCTCCATTTGGAATTACACTGAAGAGCACTTCATTTGCTTGTGGATGTGCAGCCTGAAACACTCGCACTACCAGAGGGAGTGTGGTTATCATTTATTCAGCAGGCAGCACATTGCAGTCTTTCAGAAGTCCTCACAACGAGTGCCATGGATGGGGCAGGAAGCAGGGCTGTTTTGTTTAGTTTGTACTTTTCTAAGCACAGGGAGAGGGGTCAGCTCTGAATTTCCAAAGCATCTCAGAGGTCTCAGGCTTCAGAGATCACATCCACACCTTTGCTTCCATTCTTGCTCATTTTGCTCTGCAAAGTAGATCACTCCAACTTTGTTAGGAAAACAGAACACCACAAACCTTGAGCTGCCTTGCTCCAAACCCCTTCAGTTCTTTCAGCAACAAAGAGCAAATTGACACCCAGATCTGTATTCCCAATTCCACATGAAAATAATGTATCTTTTACCTATCTAGGCCAGTAGCTTAAAGCAGCCAAGGGGACTGGACTGTGTGCACAGGCAAACAAAACCAGGTCAGTTGTCTTCTTCCCCTCTTCTCTTCACCTGGATTTCAAATGGAAGCGAATGGAGTTTCAGCTGAGGCAGAACAAAGCTGCATCACAGATGGCTGTAAAGATCCTGAGCCTGCAGAGGCCTATGGATGCATCGCAGAGGGTGGGATGCATGGCATCATGGAGGTTGGGATGTGTGGCATCATGCAGGGTGGGATATCTGGTGTGGCCTCCCAGACGTGCTGCCTCCTCTGTGTCTTTGTTTCTCCAAAGCCTCTGGAAGAACCTTGGGAACAGTGTGCAGCTAAACCCCAGGCTGACACCTTCCAGCTTCCCCAGGAGAGAAGAAACAAAGGGCTGTGGCTGGCAGAAGCTGCACCATGGAGGATGCTGTTGGGATGGGTAAAGGGAATTATTTCCCCTTTAATTCCCTCACCCAAAGGCAAACCTGTAGCAGCACAAACAAATAGGAGCTGTCCCATGGGTATCAGTCTGCCAGCATGGTCTCCTCACTAGATAGGGGCTTTCAGAGCAGCAGGATTCATACAGTTGAGCCTCTTACAACTGTTTGCCAACAGGGAAGTTGTAAGAGCAGAAAAGAGCCCCCATGAAAATGCGACAGCTACAGCCACACTGGGGAGAGCAGAAAACATGGAGATGTTCGCCCTGATTCTCCCCATGCTCAGGGCCAGAGCCCACTGGCTGCATGTCAGGCTTTAAATCATCAAAAATAACTAACATGACCTCTGGTTCCTGAAGTCAGCTCATGCTCACAGACATAGAACATACACCTGTGCCTATGAGCACAGGCATAGAGCATCCTCCCCCTCAGGAAGGGCGGTAAAGGGGCTCAAGATAGTTGGTCAGCATTCAAGGACTGCTTCTTCCAAGCTCAGGATCAGAGCGTCCCAATGAGTAGGAAATCAAGTAAGGGATCTAGGAGACCAGCATGGTTAAACAAGGAGCTGCTGGGCAAACTCAAGTGAAAAAGGAGAATCTATGGATTATGGAAGGAGGGGCTGGCCACTTGGGAGGAATATAGGACAGTTGTTAGAGGATGTAGGGAGGCAATTAGGACAGCTAAGGCCTCCTCGGAACTTAATCTTGCTAGTCGGGTTAAGGACAATAGAAAGGGCTTCTTCAAATACATAGCAAATAAAACTAACACAAGAGGCAATATAGGCCCACTGCTGAACAAGGTGGGTGCCCTGGAGACAGAGGATATAAAGAAGGCAGAGGTGCTGAATGCCTTCTTTGCTTCTGTCTTTACTCCTGCAGACTCTCCCCAGGCGCCCTGGATTTCTATAGCCCCAGAAGGAGTCAGGACAAAGGAGGAGTTTGCTTTGGTAGATGAGGATTGGGTTAGGGATCAGCTATGCAAACTGGACATCTGTAAATCGATGGGTCCGGATGGAATGCACCCACGGGTGCTGAGGGAGCTGGCGGAGGTCATTGCTAGGCCACTTTCCATCATCTTTGGTAAGTCGTGGGAAATGGGCGAGGTGCCTGAGGATTGGCGGATGGCAAAGGTCACACCAATCTATAAGAAGGGCAAGAAGGAGGACCCGGGTAATTATAGACTGGTCAGCCTTACCTCCATCCCTGGAAAGGTGATGGAACAACTTATTCTTGACTCCATCACTAGGCATATCAAGGATGAGGGGGTCATTAAGAACAGCCAACATGGTTTTATGAGGGGGAAGTCATGTATGACCAACCTTATAGCCTTCTATGAGGAAGTGACTAGGTGGAGGGATGATGGTAGAGCGGTGGATGTGGTTTTTCTTGATTTCAGTAAGGCATTTGATACTGTCTCTCACAGCATCCTCATAGGTAAGCTAAGGAAGTGTGGGCTTGATGATCAAGTAGTGAGGTGGATCAAGAACTGGTTGAAAGGAAGAAGGCAGAGAGTTGTGGTCAATGGCGCAGAATCTAGCTGGAGGTCTGTGACTAGTGGAGTCCCTCAGGGGTCGGTGCTGGGACCGGTGCTGTTTAATATTTTCATCAATGACCTGGATGAGGGAACTGAGTGCACCCTCAGCAAGTTTGCTGATGACACAAAACTGGGAGGAGTGGCTGACACACCAGAGGACTGTGCTGCCATTCAGCGAGACCTGGACAGGCTGGAGAGTTGGGCGGGGAGAAACTTGATGAAATTTAACAAGGGCAAGTGTAGAGTCTTGCATCTGGGGAAGAACAACCCCATGTACCAGTACAGGTTGGGGGTTGACCTGCTGGAAAGTAGTGAAGGGGAAAGGGACCTGGGGGTCCTGGTGGATAGGAGGATGACCATGAGCCAGCAATGTGCTCTTGCGGCCAAGAAGGCAAATGGCATCTTAGGGTGCATTAGAAAGGGAGTGGTTAGTAGGTCAAGAGAGGTTCTCGTCCCCCTCTACTCAGCCTTGGTGAGGCCGCATCTGGAATATTGCGTCCAGTTCTGGGCCCCTCTGTTCAAGAAGGACAGGGAACTGCTTGAAGGAGTCCAGCGCAGAGCCACAAAGATGATTAAGGGAGTGGAACATCTCCCTTATGAGGAGAGGCTGAGGGAGCTGGGTCTCTTTAGCTTGGAGAGGAGGAGACTGAGGGGTGACCTCATCAATGTTTACAAATATGTAAAGGGTGGGTGTCAGGATGATGGAGCTAGGCTTTTTTCAGTGATATCCAGTGATAGGACAAGGGGCAATGGGTGTAAACTGGAGCATAGGAAGTTCCACGTTAATATCAGGAAGAACTTCTTTACTGTAAGAGTGGCAGAGCACTGGAACAGGTTGCCCAGGGGGGTTGTGGAGTCTCCTACACTGGAGATATTCAAGGCCCGCCTGGACAAGTTCCTGTGTGATGTACTGTAGGTTACCCTGCTCTTGCAGGGGGGTTGGACTAGATGATCTTTTGAGGTCCCTTCCAACCCTTGGGATTCTGTGATTCTGTGATTCTGTGAAGGGCAAGCAGAAGCACCGCTCCTGTCTGCCTGACCTGGGAAAGCAGCTTAGGGGTAAGCTCAGAGATGAGAGTGGCAGGGAAGGGGCCGGCACACCAGAATTAGCTGCCCAACAGGAAGGGGATTACACACTGCAGCATGTCCTGGGAGCCAGCCAGCAGCCAGGGCTGGCAGGCAAGGGGTAGCTGGGGATGGGAAGAATCAAGAAGTCAGGGCTGGGCTGACCAGGCAGGAGGCTGGGGATGATGGGGCTCTGCAGCCTCACCGCAGCTTGGATGGGGCTGGTTGAGGGCAGCTGCTACACAGGGATCAGTACGAAGGGGAAGAAGCAGGTCATGCACAGAGCATGGCCCAGTTGGGCTTTTGGGAAGAGGCCACTCTTCCTTATGATAGCCAGAGGTCAGCAGAGTGCTCAGGAGCTCAGAAGGGAATGAGAGGGTGTGCAACATGAAGACCCCTTGCACACACAGTGATGACACTGAGCCCCTGAGCAGCAGGCAGCAGTGTCAGCAAATAGGTTTTGCCAGAGGTTTCTGTGATTTCTGAGGGTCTGCAGTGACCTACCCACTGCTTATCCCTCCTACAGAACAGGAGCTAGAGGCGGATGTGGAAGAGATGTATTTACCGGTGACATCTCAACTCTGAAGCAGTATGGATAGAAAAGAAATAGAGGCAAGAAATGTGACAGATTAATGGTCTAGGGTTGAAATATGAGAAGTTTCAGAATATGCCTGCACATTCCAGGTGCTCTTTAAATTTGTACATTCTAGGGACTCTATTATGTAAAATTTAATTGCCTAAGAAATCCATACAGCTCCGTGCTCTGAGCAGCCAGAGCAGCGGGTTCTCCTTTTTGCAATCTTTATTCAGGATGGTTTCAAAGATTGAAATATGAGCTCTCCTGGGTAAAGGGAGTTTACTAAATCAAGTGCCACAGTTGGGTTGAAGCACAGAAGATGGTGGCTAAACAATGGATGCAGGCAGGTCCTGCAGGGCAGGCTGCATCCCTTTGCTTTGCACAGTGCCCTGCTGCTAGAGGGTCTGTGGGAGGGCTGAGAAGGGTGCAGAGCCAATACAACCATTTTGCTTGGGATAATCTGCCCAAAACCAGCTCCTGGGACTCAGCACATCCAAAGTCCAAGGAAGAGATGAGTGTTTGCTTGGGTAGAAAGTACAAGGTTTGTTAAACTCTGGGCAGCACAGCTGAGCTGGACAAGCAGAGGGGTATCATAGAACCGCAGCCTGGTTTGTGTTGAAGGGACCTTAAAGCTCATCCAGCTCCAGCCCTTGCCACGGGCAGGGACCCCTTCCGCTGGAGCAGCTTGCTCCAAGCCCCTGTGTCCAACCTGGCCTTGAACACTGCCAGGGATGGGGCAGCCACAGATTCTCTGGGCACCCTGTGCCAGCACCTCAGCACCCTCCCAGGGAACAGCTTCTGCCTAAGAGCTCATCTCAGTCTCCCCTCAGGCAGGTTAAAGCCGTTCCCCTTGGCCTGTCCCTACAGGCCCTTGCCCAAAGTCCCTCTCCAGGTTGCTTGTAACCCCTTTAGACATTGGAAGACTGTTATAATGTCACCCCAGAGGCTTCTCCAGGATGAACAAGCACCAAGGGTTTCTGCTGCTTTGCTTTACCCTGTGCTGAGCACGCACTTACAGAGCACAGCCATAGCCCAGAGAATACAGATGACAGCCAGCACCACCCCAATTCTCCCCTTACTGCTGTACCTATGAGCAGCCTGCAGGAAAGGCATGAAGAGAGGGGCAGGCTCAGAGCCCATGTGATTACATGAGATCCACTTTGAGCTCTGGAAGCACTTTCTGAGAAAATCCCTTCTTTTCTGACTGATCTGCAAGGATAGAGGATCAGGGCTGATCCTGTACTAGGCAAGGAGCCCATTTGGATGGGAAGGAGCAGGGGCTGAATGTGGAAGGCTGCGAGTCATGCCCATGGGCAGAGCCCAGCACAGCATCTCCCTCACAGCCTCTCTCCTGCAGGGACTGACCTTGTCCAGGTGCTGGTGCCTCCAGCACAAAGCAGGAATCCAGACCTGGACCTTCTGCACCGTAAGAGAGACCAAGGAGAGAGAAATGAGGCACCACCCTGCGGTGTGTGAACGCAGCAACCACCGGCTCCCAGCACAGCCTCTCCAGTTCTCTGCTGTCCTGCCCCACTCACATTCCCTGTGAGCATCTCTGTGGAACCATGAGCTGCTGCAAAAACCCTGAGCCGTGCTGCTCAGGAAACCTCACCTGCAAAGCCATTCACACCCCTCTTAAAGTGATTGGGCAGAGCTGGGCTTGACACGGAGAGATAGAGGTGAGTAATCCCCTCTACAGACACCCAGCTTTGCAGAAGCAACCAGCGAAGGGATATTTAAGGTTGCTACTGAGCACTTAATACAGTTTATATTTACAGCTTAATGGCTTTTCAGCATCACTAACTTCCATTCCAACAGAAAGACTTCTACTGTATTGCCTCAGCTTAAGTGCTAACATCTTCACATTAATAAATATTTTAAGCCCGTGGAACTCTAATCTCCTCTGGCACGGAGCTGGCATCTTCTCAGCTGGAGGCTGCATTTGCACATGAGAGAAAGCAGATGGAAAAACACCTTCCCGGTCCCCAGGACCACATTAGCATGGAACCTCAGAGCACCTCTGCCTGGGGGGAGCTGCCTTTTCTCTCTCCACCTCCGAAAGCAGGAGCCCCTGTGGGGCTCCCATGGCCCCTGCAAGACACCTCCTCCTCCGAGCTCTGTATGTGGATGCTGGGCTCCCACCAAGGGCAAACCACGCTCTGCTGGCACATCCCTACCCAGGGATGTTTCCTGAGACTCACTGACGGAGCCAAGCCTTCAGCTCAGCCCCCAGGAGCTCCTCAGAATTCCCTTTCCCTGCCTGTCACACACCCTCTCCATGCCTGAGCTCTGGGTGCTAGGACCTGCAAGGGGAAGCCCCTCTCTGTAACCACCAAGGCTCACACACACCTAAAGCCTCCTTCCCCTGCTACTGAGTCCAGCAGATGCAGGGCACAGAGCAGTTGCCTATGCACATCAGGGAAATCACAGGCTTTGGGCAGAAGATGGGCAGAATCAGCTCCAGAAAAAAAGATTCAGCTCTGTCCTTGTTCAAGCCTGATGGGGGTGACAAAATAAGCAGGAGATGGAGATTCTGCCATTTGGTGGAATGGACGTTCATGGCAGAAAGAACCATCTTAGACCTTCTGACCATAGTGCATGCCTTAAAACCACTCTCATCAGCATGAATTCACAGCATGCAAGAAGCAATCCGCATCATGGAGAGCCATACCTACATGAACTGTCCATGCAGAGGAGGGGGAGACAGAGCAGGCTCTAGGAAGATGTGCACATAATCCAGCAGAGAACACGCTGAGTAGAGGACCTGAACCATATGAGAGTACCCTTCTCATAACCTGTCCAGGACTCTCCAATAGGCACTGGCCCACAATTGCTGTGGTTTCCCACAGAAAGGTCACAGTGTGCAGAGTTAGGACCGGTTTAGCACTGGCCCAATCTAGCCCAGCACAGGCTGCACTGCAAGGCTTGGGGCAGCAAAATGGTTCCACCTGCCAAAGCACAGCCCTCAGAGAGGCTGAGCATGCACTGCCCCACCTGCAGCCCTGCCAGATGGGTCATCTGAGGATGCTGCTCCTCATAAAGCTCCTTCCAGAGGGCACTGACAGAGCTCAGTTCAGGGAACTAGAAGAAAATACAGAATGCAGCAAGATGGACCCGCTCAGGGCAGGCACAGGTCCCTTCTGCAGCATTTAGTCCATGGATCACCTCAGTTGTAACATGGGGCTGTGGCCATGGGGCACTTTCCACCAGTGTCCCTCCAGGCCAGGCTGGGGCTCATGTTGGTCCTCGGGTGAGAGTGGCTCCTGCAGACAAGTGCAATGACTTCAAAACCTGAGAGATTCAAGGAGAAATCTGGAAAGCCAGCCACAGCCTAAAGTCCACCCGGGCTCAGGGTGTAACTTCTAACAGGCTAGGGGCCCTGGCTTCCAGCCCAAACCACCCCGGGATTCTGGGATTCTATGACTACAAAGTGCTCCTGGCACAGGCTCTGCTGCTCCACAGACATCCTGCCCCTTGTGAGAACAAGATGCTCTGCCCCTCCAGCGACCCTGCACCATGCAAGCGGAGCAACCTCTCCCAGATCAAGGTCCTGTGGACCATGGAGCTGGGCATGGTGAGTATGTCCACCCTCTCCTTGCTAGAACACATGCAATCCTCAGCGAGGAATGAGGCTGCCCCATGCTAACCATATCTGTTCAAACAGAAAGCTCTCACAGCAAACTCCTACTTTGGCTCACAGTGGGGGATCCCTGCTGGTGAGGGAAGCAGCGAGGCACGAAGGCAGAGGCACTGCTTTCATGTGCAGCAATAGGATGGGGCTTTGTGTCCCTTCCAAGGGACCTAATTGCACAAGAGTCACACACGCACACTCCTGAATCCAGTGAGCAAAGCCGTGGCTGAGAATAGCAAACACGTATCAAGCACAAGCTGGGTCATCTCTGTTTTGAATTGTCTATGTGGTTTGCTACAGGAGGGAGGAAAAAATAATCCAACCCACTTCTGCTCTCAAGGCTCCAGCTCTGGAAATGCCATTATGCTTTGGCTTGAACAGGGAATTTTACAAAGCTCAGTTGAAGGAAAACCTTGACTTATACAGTGAGAGATAAAAATCCTCAATGTTCACAAATGAATGCACCCATCTGCTGTGCACTGTGTTATCTCCCTCCAAAAGAAAGGGAAAAAAAAAAAGAGGGGGGAAAAAAAGAGGAAAAACTGAATTGAACTTTGGATGCTTTTCATTTCCCTACAATGTGCAGCAAACTGTGATTCCTATTCATTACGAGAGAAGATTGACATTCATTATAGTGTGCATTAAATTCCTCATTCTTCTTCTACCTTCAAAATTAGTCTACAGAGGGTAGTAACTAGCAATTTCTATATTGAATTTCTAGTAACTACAGTGGGGGTTTTGTTCCAAATAAGCAAGGCAATTATGAGACACACTTCTTCTTGAAATGGTGAAACAGGCAGTGCCATTTGAAACCTCCGTTGCTTCCCTTTACAGCTGCAGTTAGACATGTGCACAAGCAGCTCACATGTTTGCTCCTGAATGCATTTTGGAAGGAATGCCTCCACCCCAGAGCACAGGCATCACACAGTGGGTGGGAGCTGCAGCTCTGGATGTGTGCAGCTGCGATGTATTACCAGACATGGGAGAGCCCTCGTTTCTTTATTCAAAAAACAGTATTTGTAATAGGCCAGGTTGGACACAGGGGCTTGGAGCAAGCTGCTCCAGTGGAAGGGGTCCCTGCCTGTGGCAGGGGTTGGAGCTGGAGGAGCTTTGGGGTGGAAAAGCCCAAACCAGGCTGTGATTCTATGATCACCACATGGCAGATGTGGAGAAGCTATCTCCAGAGCCAAGCAAAGCAGTGGTGAGGAAGATGTCAATGGGGTCAGAAACTGTATGGCCCACAGCTTCTGATGCTGGATTCATGTCCATAAAGCCTTCTTGGCTTGCACAGGCTGCCCTGGCGGCAGGGCCTACCTCTGAAGGTGTATGGAGGGCCACCCACTTTCTATGCAGACATTTTAGCCATCCTGAAGATAAAAGCACATGGGATGGAGACCCCCTGGCCCTGCACAGTGCCTGGTTCTCCTTCGCTTGCTCTGGAGGACACTTGGCCCCTCCTGCCAGCCCAGGGCACATCCAGGAGGCAGAGCCCCAAGCCCCTGGGCTGCAGCTGAAGCAAGAACTGTTGCCTCATGCCTGACTGGCCACAGCAAGCTGAAGGGATTTCTCAGCAGGGCAACATGGGGGCATTATGCAGTGCTGGGTCAGTGCTGCAGACTGGAGTGCTTTAACCTGGTCAGTAACCTGAGAGACCCATTCGCATATGCAACCCTTGTGCAAAGCCCACACCATCCATCCCTTTGCTGATGCAGTGGGTCCATCAAGACTGCAGCACAGCTTTCACGCAGCATGGGTCACTGAAGTAGGAGCTGTCACTCTCCCTGGAAAAGGAGTTACAATAGATGGTGGTGGCTGGAAACTTTTAGCATAGGTACCTGAGAAGGCAGGCTGGGGTGACTCCAAGGGTCTCCGTGCTGGGGGTAAGGGACGTGGGCACTTGGTAAGTTGCACATCTGCCTCAGGATCAGCTGGAGACAGCAGAGGCAGCACAGCTGGAGAGGTACACGAGTGCCACCAGTGCACACCCCGTGCTCTCATCCAGACAGTGAAGCATGACACCAGACAGACTCTCTCTACACACAGCAATCAATCAATTTTTCTTTGCTATTTTCAGGCCAGGCTCCAAAGTCTCAACCTCTGTCCCTAAGGGACAAAGCCAAAGTCATTGGAGCTGCCCTGCAAGGTGCCAGAGAGGAGCAGGAGACTCTGCAGCATGACACGTGCTCGCCCAGGACAGGGAATGGTCAGGAGAGATGCCAGGATCGGACACTGAAGGACACAATGAGTTTATGAGGGGCTGAACGCTGCCAGCACCACCAGCAGAAGACAGAGCAGTATTTCTGCCCCAGGGCAGGTGAGAGCAGAGTCTGTTACAGAAACCACGTGTCTGGAGCCTGTCAGCGGTTTAAGACGCTGTCTGAGGGTGATTCAGGTTTTGCATCTTTGCCTGGCGAGTTCTCTGTTAGTGCTGCTGGACTGTGAGTGCACCACCCGGACACTTGTCACACACATCGCCCCATCAGCCCTCCACTGATGCACACAGGGAGTACCGCAGGGAGTTAAAGGCAGCTTGGATAAGGCATGGCCTCGAACATCACGTTATCAGCACCAGCTGAGTAATAAACCTTGTCAGGGACATTCAGGCTTCTGAACCTACCAAGCAAGGGACACAACTGCCTTCTTGCTCATGCAAGACTGCACTAGAAGTGCCAACACGTGAATTGAGATAGCTTTCGTAAAAGCAGGCCACCTCCTTTTACTGGCTGCACTCCCACCCAATAGTATGTCCCTCTTAGCTATTGCATTTGATGTCCTAAAGACAGTGGAGACCACGAGAAACCAGCCTGGTTGGACCAAGAGAGAAAAGGACCAAGAGGAGTGAGTCTGAGACTTCTACCCAGGGTACAGGCATAATCATGTGGATTGAAATGCTGTGTCCCCAGAGGCAGCATATCACAGAAGTGGGTGACACCAGCACAGCATCCTGATCTTGGAGAGGAAATGTTTCCTTAAATGGAAATACTCCTTAGTGAGCATCCTCCCCATCTCGTTGTTCTGCGACTTGGTGTCCATCCCTGCCCTGCATTCCCCTCCAGTGCTCACAGCCCTTCTCCCAAGACTGCTGCATTTATTGCTTATTGATTAAGGAGATTTTAATACACCTTGTGACGGATTTGTAATAGCTCTTATCTGAATGTACAGAGAGTTGCACAGTACATGCAGAGCTTTGTCATTCTCTTCATTAGCACCCAAGCAAATAAGAGTACACTAGATCTGGAGATCCTCAAAGCCTCATGCTCCCCTCCTCAGAGGCACTGGATATGTGAGTGCTAATTCAAACAGTTCAAGCTGCTTGGAAGGGCACCTCCAACGTATTTGTCATCACTTTCAAAACCTTTATTTACTCTGTGCTGTTTCCAAAAACCCCTCTGGGAGCTGGGAAATGAATCTATTTTCCTATTGAAACCAATCACATGGACACCCTGCCTCGCTATTTTTAGGGATGCTTGTGAAGGCAGGCTACACTGTTATTTCAGGGTCCTGCCAGCCTAGAGCTGCCCATGCTGGCTGATAGCAGAGGGTCCTGGAGGAGCGCCCAGCTGCACACCTTGGCTTGTTCTCTGAGAGTTTCTGCTCTGCTGACCCTGAAGCATTTGTCCCGAACACAGACAGGTCTGTACCGGCAACTGTAATAACCCCACAAGAACGCGGAGGTGACACCCTGCACAGAGCTACACAGCCAGAGCCACTCACACAGCTCTGCACATGTATTCTGCCTCCCCAGAGCTACGTCTGAAGCCAGCACAGTCCACAGAGAAATGGTGGAAATGCTGCAGAGATAGAAACATCCAACACCTATAGAGGGCCTACAAGAGATCTGGAGAGGGGCTTTGGACAAGAGCCTGCAGGGACAGGCCAAGGGGAATGGCTTGAACCTGCCCGAGGGGAGACTGAGATGAGCTCTTAGGCAGAAGCTCTTCCCTGGGAGGGTGCTGAGGCGCTGGCACAGGGTGCCCAGAGAAGCTGTGGCTGCCCCATCCCTGGCAGTGCTCAAGGCCAGGTTGGACACAGGGGCTTGGAGCAAGCTGCTCCAGTGGAAGGGGTCCCTGCCCATGGCAGCGATGAGCTTTAAGGTCCCTTCAACCCAAACCAGGCTGGGATTCTGTGATACCCACCCTGGCAGAAGCTCATAAAAGCAACAGAGCTGATGTAGCAGGAAGGGCTTTGGCAGGCGATCCAGAAACCAGGGCAAAGCCCTCCACAGATGTTGATAGAGACGCTGGTTATTCACCTGTCCTGAAATTTATCTGCTTTGCCCAGTCACTCCTGCCCACACTGTAATCACACCTCTTTGTTTGTTCCATAGCTACCTCCCAGGGGCAGCCTCTAAACTCAGACCCTCAGTTCAAGCCTCTGGTCTGAGCTCAGGTTGTCCCATCAGCCACTGGTAGCTGTGAGAACTGGGATTCCCTTTAGCTCTTTGCCTATTGCACATTCAGTGGAATGGGGAGCTCCCTCCTACTGCAGCAGCATCGTCTGGATCTGACCCTGCAGTGGTCCCCGGGCACGGGAGCCCTTCCCAGCACTGGGCTGGCTCCCCCGGGCTGCTCCAGCCACTGTGAGATGTGACACTGCTGAGAGCGGCCCCCAGCACCCGGCGATGGGGACATCATCACCTGACATCACCCAGGAGCTGGCTCAAGCCACTGAAACACGTTCCACCCATCACATCACATCAGCTCAGGGCAGGCTCTGCTGACAGCAAGGCCAAGCATGTGAGCTCCCAGCACTTCCACAGCACAGGAGATCCTGCTCTCAGGGAGCACCCAAAGACTCCCCAGAGGACCCAGCTCCCCATGCTGTGGGTTGGCCGGATACATCCCCAGAGACAGAGCATATGCCAGCGATGCCCATTCTCTCCCGGCAATCCCAGCTTGATGCCCTGAGTGACATTTCCCAGGAAAAGAGCAGCTCAGGCAATTCAAAGGTTAGATTTGCATATTTCCTGGTGCTGCTCTGAAGAGCCAGTCACTGGTTGGAACTGCTCCCAACAGGGAGCAGCAAACACCCGGAGCCCACCAACGCTGAGGGACCCTCCTGGGTGGCATCATGCAACTACTCCACATGGGCCTTTAGTTCTGAAAGGGAGCAAACCAAAGGAGCACAAGCAGTGGAGGGGATGAAGCTCTGGCCATGCATCCGCAGCACAGCCCAGGGAGCTGAGGAGGAAGCCAGCATTACCTCCATTACTCCCTCTGAGGAGCAGCGAGGACTGGAAGCATCCCGAAGCAAAGGAGGCACTTCTGTATTAACTGGCATAACATCTGCTTTCAACACTGTGCCTGGGACTGTACTACTCCAATAATGTGCCCATGGAGGCCACAGAAAGTCTCGACAAAAAGCTCCAAAGGCTACAGGCTCAGCAAAACACACATTAAATACTCTTCTGGTGTGTGCAAAGGACTGTTACAAATTCAAATGAACAAGCCACAAGTGAATCACCCAACAGGGAAGGGTTGGCTTCAGCTCAACAGAAGCAAAGCAGCAATCAGGGAGGGCTCTCACTGGGACAGGGCTCAGGCTCAGCCACAGGCTGCTCAAACACAGGGAGAAGCTCCTCAGCAGCACACACGGTGGGAGACACAGGGCACAGGACCACCCTGCAGCACCAGCTCCCCTCTCAGCAATGCCACGTGGCTCAGCATCAGCCCAGACAGAAACAGAGGCAGCCCCTTGTGCAGCACTCACCATGCCTGGCTGGCTCCAAACACATGCATGGCCTTGGCACACACAGCCTCACATGTGTGCACATTGTACCTTACATCCAGGCACATCTACACTATGAAATGGGCATTTTGGTCCTACAACCATCCCTACAGCTTCACGATCCAGAAAGGCCTGGAAGGCCCCTGCAAGACTGCATGAGGGTGTACTTGATGTGAATGGTGGATCTTGCCCATCACCTCATGAAAGGTTTAGGGGAGGCAACAGTGGGGAGCTGGGGATCCCACGAGCTGCTCTGGCAGCTGACTGCAGCCTGAGCCAAAGGTTCAGAGTCAAGGCTCTTGTACAGGGGCTGTTGGGGTGCACTTGCAAACACCGTTCATCTCCTTTTCCTCTGTCGATTCTGACACTCACAACGAGGTGCAATTTTCCTTACAGTATCATTTAGCTCCCATCATACTGAAAGAATCCTGTGCCATTACAGCCCTATCTCCCATCATCACTTCCCACTTCTCCTAGTGCAAGGTGTCAGGCTCATTCCTTTAATTCAACAACACCTCTCAATTTTAGAGGCAGCAGTAAAAGCCTGCCCTGCCCCAGCCCTGGATGCAGGGCAAGCTCACGTCTTCGTTAGCAGCCCAGTGCTGCATTGCCCACCTTCACAGCAACTGGACATGGGACCTACAGTGCCATCAGTTTGCCCTATCATCTCCTCCCATGGGGATGCTCAGTCTGCACTGGGTCTGTTCTAACACAGGGGGTGTGGGGAGAGGCAGGGGGGAAGCAGACATCACCACTGACACCCAGACAGAAGGACCATGATGAGGGCTGATGAGGAGGGGCTGCGTGCCTGGCTCACACACGGGTGGTGGGAGCCGCTGGCCCATGGCCTGTGCGTGTCACAGGGTAAATCACTCTCCGGACAGCAGGTCACCAGTGGAACTGGACCTGGTGACCCTGTGCTCTGCTCCTGGCCTGTACACTGTCTGCATTGCAACTGCTGGCAGCAGCACATGGCCAAGCTCAACTACCCCATCCATGTAGCGAGCAGAGCAAACCCCACACCCGTCATTGCGGGTTTTAGGGGTTTTGACATCAGCAGGTTCCTCCATTAAGCCATTGTTTTACAGGGTGGCTTTATGAGCAGGAAACAGAGCACAAATGTGCATAGCAAGGGAATCATGCTCAGATGAGCAGCAGTGAAGCCTTCATTTTAGGAAGAGAGGAGCAAGCTAAAAAGGCTCAGAAACCCAGCCAAAATCAACACAGCTCGCATACTCCAGAGGGTCCATCTCAGCCGCAGCAAGAGCAGGGAAGAGGGTGCGGGCAGGAAAATGATTCCACAGCACGCAGAGAGCTGCCTTGGCTGGCACCCCGTGGGTGTTTGCCAATGCAACAAGCTCAAAACGCAGGCACTGTACACGTCAGAGGGCTGGGATCCCCCTCCAGCACCTAAGGCAGAGCCCGTGCAGTGCAGGGAGTTCCAGGGAGCCCAGCACAGCTCCCCTGCATGCCTGCCAGCCCTGCAGCCCATCCATCACAGCACAAGCCCAAGACACTTCACATAACGCTGGGCAGGTGGCAAGGCTGGAGCAGGCAAGAGCTCTTCTGGGGATCCTCACGACAGTTAAAGCATGCCAGATGCTGCCGCGTGAGGGGCGAGCCCAGCTCCAGCTCCCATGCAACACGTGCCGTGCCAACATGCCACCAACTCACGCACACAGTGACACGCAGTCAGCCCCTTCCGCACGTGACGGCTCCCAGCAGCAACATACCAACTGCGGCTATCCCAGGAGAGAGAAAATTCCCTGTCTACCTGATGGGAGAGTACCAAGTGGCTCTCCAACCCCTTCCTTATGCAGGCTGCAGCCACAGGCACCCCTTCTCTATCACAAGTATCGTGCGCACATGCCTGAGGTCAAGCTCCCCCAAGCTCCTTATAAATCCAAGGTGCTCAGGAAATGACCAAGCACACTGCTTTGAACAGAACTGTGTCCCCACAGCCCCGCTGGCCACCCAGGAGCTCAGGATTCATTGTAAGCCTAGCAAAACAGCAAGAAAGCCAAAAATAAACGGAGCAAAACGAGAGCATTTCCCACCAGAAAGCCATGGCCAAGTAAAGCCAGTCTCTCTGGGGCTGGCTCCCAGGAGGCAGCTCACATTCATTTACTGTGCCACCGGCATCAACGTCTCTCTCTGGCTGTGCTGCTCCTGCGGTGCTCCCGTCCAGCCTGGGAGCAAACGGGCCCCGGTGCTCACGCACACCACCGGGGAGGCAGAGCCTGGGCAGGCGGCAGCAGCAGCCCCAGCCCCTCACGGAGCCTCCTCCCAGGGCTCGGGACCACCTTCGGCTGCACACAGGAGAGGAAGCAGCCTCAGGAAAACGGGAATGGGGCTCGCTGACCTGAGGATGCTGAACTGGCCACTGCCTGGTTTCTGGACAGCACATTTCCCTTTAGCACAGCCCAGCGCCCCAGCAGCAAAAACTGTGTCGTGATAGAACTGTCTCTTGCTAAAAAGACCAGGTGTTCTGGAGTTCGAGGATTCCGGGTTGAGAGAAACTCAACACAATACAGAATAATAACTATTAATACAGGGAAAATGTAACGATACAGTAAAGGGTATCTCTGATGGTTGGTTATCTTACCAAACCCAAGGACCATATGATGACGATCAGGAAACCAGCTCTGAGAAACATCATCACAGTGCAAGGAGGTGGGCTCAACCTTAGCAGGCATCCCCACAGAGGCAACATTGACCTGGGTGGTATGAGGGTCTGCCTCCAGCATCGCATGAGGCTTGGGTTTTTATACTGACAAAAATGCGCACTCATTCTGATGCAGGGGGCCAGCCTACATCGGAAGAAGTGGCCAGTAATATCTAGAAAGGCCTCCAAGGGTTGGGACTTTTCTGGGGAGTTCCAAAGAGCTTTCTTTAGAACTTTCTTTCCGGGGAGTTCTAAACTTTCCAGGTAGGAACCAAAGCAGGACTCTCCAGGGAGGAGCCAAAGCGGACAAACAGTACTTTCCTATCTTTGTGTGTTTCACCATGGACCATTATCTATTGTCCTTGACACACCCGGAGAGACTTGTGGCTCATCTGCCACAATTGTGGGTGACATCAAACCCAACGATGTTACCTCTTCCCATCTTAGGTTCCACAATCCCTTGGCCAGGCTCTGCCTCCGCACCCCAGCTGAAGTCTCACTTCACTGCACATTGTCAGAAATTGAGGCTTAAATATGACACGTCAAAATCCTGCATGATCTGACACCCCCATGACCCCCAGGCAGGCTCAGCTGATGGAGTCCCTTTGCTGTCTCACCCAGAGGGGCTCAGATTCATATTGTGGATTGAAACTGAAGTAGCCAAGTGAGGGATTCAGCAGCTGCCAGCCTGCACAGTGCAAGGGGAGCAGGGGCTGATGTGGACAATGCAGCCCTACAGCACAGCCTGGGCCCCTGCCCATGGGGCTTCCCAACTGCCCCAAACACCAGCCTGGCTGGGACCATCCAGGCAGCACCAACATGAAACCCCATGCTGGTCATGCACTGATGTTGGTCTTTGGAGAGAGCTGGGCTGCTCTGCAGACCTTTATGGACTCTGTGGAGACCCCAACGCAAGGTATGAAAGGGTTGTTAGAGAAGCAGGGCCAGAGCAAAGGGGCAAGGCAGTTGTGTGACAGCAGGATCAGGCCTCCTTCCTGCCTGCAAGGCAATGCCTGCCTGCAGCTAATGGGCTCATCCCTAATCATCATCAGCTATGGGACATACCTTGAATTCAGGTGACAGATCTCAGCCTACTCCCTGCTGGTCCCCCTCCTGCCTCACATCTGGCAGCAGCTGCTGCCCCAGCCCAGCAGGTCCAGCAGGCCATCCCCACATCCAGCTTCCTGCTGCAGAGCATCCCACCATCCATCACTGTGCATGTGGTTAATGTTCCCACTCAGGACTGTGAGCTGCTGTAATTACCATTATTCATCCCCCCTCCCTTCAGGAAGTATTAGCTGCAGACTGAGGAAAGAGGGAGGGAGGGAGAGAAGTCCCAGGACTTGATAAATCAGCTGCTGGCAAAGAACCAAGCCAAACATGACTGCACAGGCATCCAGGAATGGACACAAACGCCCCAAACGCAGCTGGCACCATGCACATGGAAGTCACGGAGGGGCTGGTGTTTGTGGGTGCATCTCTCCAGGCAGCTACACCTCTTTAAGGGAAGGTCTGCATTCAAACCAAGTTTAAGTGGAGGCAAACCTCAGCTTCATCTTCACCCAAGTGAAAACCAGTCTAGCTGAAGGTGAATGGGGACAGAACTAAACAAAGCCAGGATATGAGTGCCTGCACGGACATGAAGCAATTGGCCTTCACAGTGGCCAAGATATCTACAGAGGTCTCAGCCCTGCTGCTAGCAGAAGAGCCAGGGCAAACTGTCCCACCTGAGCTTACGGAAGGAAATCTTGCCTCATGTCTCCCAGCCCTAGGACACTGAAGACTTTCCTCCTGCCCCCAGGGTGGCCAATTCCAAAGCACCTCTGGCCTGGGTGCACAACACAGCTTCAGAACAGGATGTGCAAATGTTCATGGCTGCAGCTCCTTGCAAGCAGAGTAAATGCCACAATCCTGGAAACCCAGAGCAAGCCCCTGCACTAACACTTCGTGCTATTGCTCCTGAACATATAGGAGGGGAAGGGTACCACTGGTCTGAGCCTGCTTGCTCTTGCATAAAGGCTGCTAACCCGTGTGGGAGGACACTGCCTGGTGGTAACATCAGAAAGGCTCCACATCACAGTTTCAAAGTGCCCCCAGACCAGGACACGGGTGTTCTTGTACAGCACAGAGAAACCGTGAGCAGTAAGTATAGGCCGACATCACGTTACCCACCTGACAACGGTGGCTGCTGTCAAACTGTGTGGATACCAGCACACAGACTCGTGTCTTTTCTCTGAAGGGAAAGGGACAGACAGCCCTCTAGTGTAAAGCCAACGCTAACCGTGCTTGCACGGGCATGGAGAGCATCAGTGACAGCCAGACCCTCACTGGACACGTGCTCTTGGGAAGGGACCTGTCCCCATGCAGATGGTTTTGCTCCCAAAGTGCTCACACTGCAGCTTCCCACCACCCCTCAAAACATACCCATGCCCTGGAGATGCTCCAGTCCTGAGGGTCCTGGTGGCTTTCAAGTGGTTGTTTTTCTCTGCAGAGGCAAATACAGCATTAACAGCCTCAGCATTTGCTCTTAGGATTCAAAAGGTGCCTTTTGTCAGAGGAGGGTGTGGAGCCTTCACTTGCAAAAGACTTTTGAAATCCCTTCTTGCCCCACAGCTGATGGCACATCTCTGACACCACCCCCCCACACACACCCCAGCCATGGTGTCTGGGAGCAGGAAAGCTGAAATCAGGACCTCCAAAGGTGTTTTCCTTTCCTCTCCCCCCTCACCTTCTGCTTAAGAGCCAGCCTGAGTTCACATCTCCTCCCTGCTCACGTCGCTGTGTTATGCACATGGGGCATCACACGTGGCTCCGATCATCACTCACAGCCGTAAGAACGATGCACAATTACAATCAATATTTAAAGTCATCAAACAAGCACACCCAAATTTAAGAAGTCACACAATTCATTCCGATTTAACGACCCCTGGTGCAGAGCAGAGCTGTGCTGGAGCTCCAAGAGCACGGGTCTGCCCACAGGCTTCACAGTGTAATGAAAACACAGCACTTTTAAACACTTTTCCCAATCCAGCTCACAAAATCTGTCACTTTGATGTGAACGGCCCCAGCCTCAGCCTAATCACTCACTTTTACTTTCTCTTTAGTAGCTAAAGAGGCAAATGAACTCCCAGCAAACTGCACAGCTCCAGGAGAAGAATTCTGCAGGCAGATGGCTCTTGCAGAGGATTTGTTCTTTAAAACAAAAGAGTGAGCCTGTTTCCCCAGTGAGCAGCACACAGGAGATGATCTGACACGAGCGACCTATTCTGAATGGTTATCCTAGAGCATTGCTTCCACCACAGAAGTGCCTCTTCTTCCTAAATTATCATGTCAATTATAATCATCACTAATAACTGATCAATTAGTACAAGTCCATGTATGGCACTATAATTATCCCATGCACTCAGGGAAGAAAGGGGAGCATCAAATTTGAATGCAAACACTCCTTTGTTTGCAGCAGAAGGTACAACACAGGGAGATGAAAGAAAGCACAACTGTTAAAAAGGCAACAAGATTCAAAGAGCCATCTGAGGGAATATAACAAACTCCCACGAGATGGAGCAAAGCTGTGATGGGCTGGAAACCCCCATGCAGGCAGTGAACCTCACTCTGCTGCTGTATTTGATTTGCTTTCTCTGGACCTTTTTCATGTCCATGTGGAATTGCAGCTGGGGATGGGGATCAAAGCATAGCTGACAATAAAGACTCTCCAGACTTTCATGGAGACCTCATTGGATAAAGTACAGAAATGCAGGACAATAAAGTTTTTCTCAGCCAGCTTCAGGAACTAAACAGCAAAACATGTATCGTTTGGCGAAAGGACTTTGATCACATAAGGATGTTGATGGTGGAAGGAAGAACACAACCCATGTCAAGGAGTAGCTTCTCCTTAGCTGTCTGGACTGGAACTTGGGCAGTAGCACAGGGAACGGGGAACAACCATTCAACTTTGGAGAAGCCAAGTGGAGAGTGGAAACCCTGGGCTTTTTCAAGTGTTTCTGACCCACCGCTAAATAACACTTCTGTATAATAAAGGAACCAATTTACATGCAGGTAAGCATTTATTTTCTTGAATATCCAAGAGGTTTGAATGAGTGAAAGACGAAAAGTATGAAGTACTCACTTGGTAGAAGTGCATGAGGTTCTGCACCTGGAGCAGAATAACCCCATGCACCAGTACCAGCCTGCTGGCTGTGAGCAGCAGCCTGCTGCCAATGGCCTGGAAGCTATGGTGGACGCCAAGGTGAACATGAACCATAGAATGGTTTGGGTTGGGAGGAACCTTAAAGCTCATCCAGTTCCAACCCCTGCCCCGGGCAGGGACCCCTTCCACTGGAGCAGCTTGCTCCAAGCCCCTGTGTCCAACCTGGCCTTGAGCACTGACAGGGATGGGGCAGCCACAGCTTCTCTGGGCACCCTGGGCCAGCGCCTCAGCACCCTCGCAGGGAAGAGCTTCTGCCTAAGAGCTCACCTCAGTCTCCCCTCTGGCAGGTTAAAACCATTCCCCTTGGCCTGTCCCTACAGGCCCTTGTCCAAAGCAACTCTCCAGGCACTATGTGCACCATCATGCCTACTCCACCACTGCCAAGCCTGGTTGGTGATGGACAAGAGGTATCCCAACCTCGCCAAAGGGACATGGGCCACTCATAGTCTTGACCCAGGCCAGGTGACAAAGGGCTTGAGCAGCCTTGGCCAGACAGGCCAAGAAGTCTGAGCTAAGGCAGAGAAGAGGATATCTCCACCCTTGGAGATGACACCCATCCTTGACAGCCCCTGAGCAACCTGATCTAGCTTTGAGATGAGCTGTGCTTTGAGCAGCAGGTTGATTAGATACCTCCAGATGCCTCTTCCAAACTATCCTATGTTTTATGACAGACAAAACATGCTCCAAACCCTGCTTTGCCTGGCTCTAACACTGGACCCTAACACTGCCTGGGGGAGAAGGGCTGCAGCCTGCTACTTGTGAGTCATCAGGCTGATGCTTCACACTGCTGAGCTGCCAAGAAACTGTACTAAACCCCACAGCACTGGAATACTTCCTTGCTTCCAGCTTCCCCAATGTTTTGCACATGCTTCTGTAATGCTTCAGCTTTTCTTGACAACCAGGAAGGCTACAAAAATCAAACTTTTCTAATCCCCTGATTCCAGGAGCAGAGACTTGAGAGGGACAGTAAATACTGTAAAATCTGCTGGTGCTATTGATCAGCACCAAGCTACAATGCAGACGACGTGAGGAAGGCAAGGCCAGACCAGAGACAAACCTGCTGGTGATGCAACAAAACCCCTAAGGGGAATATCATCGGTCTTGTCACCTGGCACTGTGTCACTGTTCAAGGAGTGATCTTTAATTGCACAGACCTCCACTTTTTAGCTCTGGACTGACCTTTAAAAGCATATTCTGGATCCCCTGGGAGATAGCTCAGCATCACTGTCCTGCGTTAGAGCTGGAAATGCTGAAACTAAATCACAGAAAGGCTCATTGACCTGGTCAAGGGTACAGAGAAGGCAGAAGCAGGGCCAAGACGAGACTCCTGAAGCCCTGGCTCCCAGGAGCTCTCTAAAAGCCAAGTAAACATGGACAGGGTCTGTGCAACACATGCAGATGTGTTCTGTGTTACACAGAGCCTTTCCACACATGCTGCACACACCCCATAGGAGGTATCTCTCGCTTTGATGCCAGTCTACTCTGCATCTACACATCATCCCTGACCACCATTATCATGGATAATCAGCCACCCAACACTCATGCTGCTTCATGTCTCAGTGGCCATAAAAAGACACCAGGGCAGGCTGAGGTGAGTTGCACATTTTAGCAAAGTCTGTGTGAATTGCTTTGGTATTTCCATGCAAACACGGAAGGGTCCACACTTTGCTTCTTTCAGCTGATCATGACATTTCAGTACATTTGTCTCCTTTTCTCTCAGTCCCTGGAAACCTCCAGGAGCTGCAACCACAAGCATGAAAGGGGAGGAGAAGCTGGGCTTTGTAGATCACAAGCCTTGCTCCTCCCTCCCACACCTCTGTGTGTGTCTGTGATGGGGGAGCCCGAAACCCCATTACTCACAAATTCCAGATAGATCCATCCGGGTCTAGGACACAGCACCAAGCTTTTTGCATGGGCAGGAGGGAGAATCCCTAGTACAATTCCCAGCCCTTGCAGGCACCATACCATAATGCTGCCTCTTACAAGGAGTCGTTGCAATGGTACAGGATACTCCTATTCCACTGTGTGCGTGCCTCCTGCATAAAGAAAAAATCTAAGAACATCAAAAGAGGCACTTGGCACTCAGAGATATATCTTAATGAAGGTGACAGCAGCAGAAAGCATTGCAAATCCAAGGAGAAGAGAATGCACACCTAATTAGACTGACTCTTTTCTTCTGCCTGTGGCTGGATGCGCAAGGTGAATCCTGCTCCGGGATTGCAGCTTCAGCCCCTCCAAGAGGATACACGCGGGGCTGGGCTGGGTGAGCAACTGGCACAATAGCCGTTTGCAGGCTGAGCAGAGACTGGAGCTCAGAGATTCACAGTCTTCGTTGTCCTGCTTTACGCTGAGTCTCTGGCTCAGCTGATCTTCCCTCTCCCTCAAGTCTCAGGATGATGGGAAGGGAAGACACTGCACTTTCCAGGGCAGGCAGCAGCTCCCCACAGCCAGTATCACCGTGCCTGCAGTGTGTGTAGCAGTAAGCCTGAGAGCTGGCCTGTGGAGCATCCTTCCCCTTCCCTGTCCCCATTTGATATTCTCCCTCACTGCTTTCGAGCCAAAGAAGGTGGAAAATTCACACAAGCGCTGCTGGATTTTGCAGGTTTTGCTTATTCCTCTGGAAGGTTTAACGGCCGAAGTCCTCATCAGTGTCAGAAGAAGATGACACAGGCACAAGGCCTTCATTCCCAGCACAGTGGTTGTCACAGAGTTATCAAGACATCATGCGAGTTGTGGACCCCCACATCCTTTGTGCCAGCTTCCAACTCCACAGTGAGCCACCAGGCTGAGTGACAGACAAGCATTCCCTTGCCCTCTCCTTCCCAAGCCCTCTGAGCAGGGCAGGTAGCAGCCAAAAGCAGAGGGAACACCTCAGCTGTGTTGCAGTTTACCCCCTTGCTCCTTCCCACCGCCGGTGCCTCCACGCTTATGAGCAGCAGGAGGCTCCCGAGTGGGTTTCACTGAGGTGAAGCCCAAAGCACCTGAACACGGAGGGAGGCGATTAACGAAGGACCGGGCTTGCCGAGGCAGGGCCGCCGAGCTCCCCGCGCTGGCGGTGAGCGGCACCGGCTCCCGCAGCCACAGCCACAGCCGCCGGGAGAGCAGCGGCGCCTTTCCCACCGCTTCTCATTACCTTCCGAGCGAGCTTCGTCTGGCGCTCGTAGCGGGGAAAACACCGCAGCGGCAGCCGGGCCACAGCGGCACCTGCACGGACGCAGCTCCGGGCGTGGGGCGCTGCAGCGGCACCTCCGGCTTTCTGCCCTATTTCTCTTTAGAAACCTGCTCCAAGCCGCCTCGCTGACGGTCCCACAGGGGCTGAGGGATGTGCTGCCGGAGGGGGGGACGGGGACGAACGGGACACGGCCAAGCTCAGGAAATGCTGCAGCTCCTTGACACAAAGTGAACATTATACAGAAAGGAAATATATAATAATAGCTGATGAGTCGTGTTTTCTCTCAAATTGTTGCTCTCACAGCAGTGAATTAGTGCCTGAGGGTGATGCAGGTTCTCATAGCACCGATCTGTCAAATATAGCTTGTGTTTGGATTTTGGTTTTAAATATATTTTATAAGAGAATAAGTACAGAAAGGCCTCTTTCAATAGAAATAAATTGCACTAATAAGGCAGCAAGTGCTGAGAACAGGCAAAAGCTCTGCTGCCAAACTGCCTCTGGTGGCTATTTCTGGCTTAGACTTGAAGTATCCTGGCAGCCCGGGTTGGGAAATGTAGTCCACATACAGTAAGTAGGATGGGCATTCATCTAAACATCATCTCCCAAGGTTCGTAAGGACTTTACGGTCGCACCTAGCAGCAATCCAGGCTGCCCAGCCTCTCACGGGAGCAGTTCATAAACTGCAGGGGAAAAAAACCCAACCCAAACCCCTTGAAGCCTGTTCTATAAATAAAGCTGTTGTAACAGATTTTATATTTCATTATCTCTGCATTGTTTCACATTATGCTGGTAGCAGCCGGGAGTGTTACAGTGTAGAGGAAGTGCTGCAGCAGGATGGGGGAGAGGCCACCCCGCGTGCCTATACCACACCATCACCTGGGTACCACTCCACACAGCCCACAGCCACCCCACAGCATCACCGTACAGAAACAACCCACACCACCGGCTTGGCACCAGGAGTGTGCCTTGGCAGACAACTATGGGGCTCACATCACCAGGTAACCCATGTACCAGGCTACAGCACAGCACATAGCAAACACCAGTATCTCCCTCGAGGGCCCGTGGAAGAAACAGTCACTGCAACCTGCTCCCAGGGTGTTTTCCAAACACGAATATATCAGCCGTTTCAGGTTTAAAAACGATGCAAACTCTCTAAAGGAGGTGGTGTGTCATTTGGATCAAGGCTTGGAGATGTCCTTTGATCACCACAAATAAATCGGCCAGAGTGCCTTCCAAAACAGAAAGGAATAAAGAATAAATAAATAAATAAAAAGACTGTATTTGTGTCACTGATGGGAACAGGAAGCAAGGAGGAGGCTCTGCGTGCCCAACACTGCCTTGACCAGCAGCCTGGACGGCAGCAGAGCTCCTTCACTGGGCTGATCCCTCCAGCTTAAAATTGCAACCCGTGGGCTGGGTTTCCAGCCACCACACCCGGGTGGTGGCACACGCTTCCCCGAGTGGTCTGAACCTGCAGCGTGAGAGCGTGTGCTCCTCCGAGTGTAGGTCTTTATTTCGGGTTCCACCCGGAGCCGCACGGCGGAGCGGCTCCCACAGCAGCCGCAGCCCCATCCCTCCACACCGGGGGCTGGGAAGCACAGACCATCGCCAGGGATGCCAGAGCAGGTGGAAAAAGGGCTATCTCCAGCCACAGGACCCTGCCCCGCCGCATGCTCTGTGCCTCTGCTCCAGCGGGGCGAGCCCAGGGGGGGCTCCCGCGGCAACCCCGTTCTTCCCAGCCACTGGCTAAAGGACCCCACACCGGGCAGACGGGAGAGAGGGGCGGCCCCGCTGCACCCCGGTAATCGCCCCAGCGAACTTCCCCGGTCGGAGGCTCCCGCTGGCGGCCGGGCCCGGGGAGCGGAGCCGGGGCAGCAGCTCCGAGCCCACGCGGGGTGCGGGCTGGGGAACGCGCGGTGCCGCTTCCCCCAGCGGTACCAGCTTGTCCCGGGCGCCCCAAGGCCGATCCGGGGGGGGGGGGGGGGGTGCGGGTAACCCGCTGGTGGGGGCTCAGCCCGCTGCTCTCCATCCATCCCGCTGCTCCCCCCGCTGCTCTCCATCCATCCCGCTGCTCTCCATCCATCCCGCTGCCTCGCTCGGCGGACGGAGCCGCACCGCGCAGTGTCGGGGCGCAGCCCGGTGCTCGCACCCGCTCCGGCCTCGCCTCTCCTCAGCTCCCGCAGACGCGGATCTCCCGCTCCCCACCGCGCCCCACCGCCTGCCGGCCCGGCCCCCGGGGGTCCGGCCCCTCTCCCCCGCGGTGGGACCGGGCCGCTCCCGCCGACCCCGCGGGGAAAAAGAGCGATAAAGACACCAAAATAAAGACAAAGTTGCAGCGAGGAAGTTCCCGGCCCAGCGCGAAGTTGGGGACGCGGCTGCCCTGCCCCTGCCGCCCCCCGGGGGGCCCCTGCGGGGGGTGGGTGTGGGGGACGCGGGGACGCACCTACCTTCAGCTATCGCCCTCTTCATCTTAGGGGTCGGGGAAGGCACGTCTGGAGGCGCGAAGTCGAGCGGCGGCGGTACAATCCTTGCGGGAGCGGGGCAGATCCTCGTGCGAAAACTTCAGCCCGAGCGCGGAGCGGCGGCGCTCGGGGCTGGGGGTCGGGGTGTCCCTGTGCCGGCGGCCTCGCTCATCGGGGGAATGAGCAGCCCCCGAGCTGGAGTCAGCATCCAGGCGAGGCTCCCCCTCCCTGCCTCCCTGCCTGCCTCCTCCCTCCGTCCGTCCTTCCTCCCTCCCGCCCGCCGCACGCACGGGGCCGGGGCTGCGGCAGGAAAGAGCCGGCGGCGGGGAGCGCGGAGCCCGCTGCACTGTATCCCGGGAAGCGAGCGAGCGAGCGAAGCGGGGCGCGGGGATGGAGAGGCGATGAATGTTTTATGGGATCATGTGGTTTGACGTGAGAGGAATCAGCCTAGATCGGTTTTACTGGCTGGAGGAGTGAGAGGGAGGACGGGGGAGACGGGCACGGGATGGCGGGAGGGAGGGAGGGGCCGCGCCGGGGCACACGGGGCGCGCAGGGGACGCTCCGACGGCAGCGGCGGGTCCTCGGCGGAGCCCCCGCGGTGCGCGGCAGCGGCCCAGGCAGGGCTGCGAGGGGCCGGGCGGCGCCGGGCGGCTCATTCCTGGAGGAGAGGTGCCACCTAAAGGAAGATGCGGAAAGGGAAGCCCGGGATGAGGCGGGCATCGGCCCGGCCCGTTCCCCGCCGCAGCCGAGCCCGGCGTTGGGATGCCGGGCCCGGGCGGTCCCTGGGGATGCAGCGCAGCCGCGGGGTGCTGGAGGATCAGCGGGTGTTTCCCCCCCACGTTGTGGTCCCTTGGGAGGCGGCGGGAGACCCCCGGCACGGCCGCATCCCTCCCCCCCCCCGCCTGGTTTTGCTTCTGCTGGTGCGGAGCCGCTGCGTTCCCTGGAGGAAGCCTGGCACAGACAGGCCCTTTGGTAGGGTCCGCAAGAGAGGTCTTCCTCTGGCGTGTCTGAGCCCTCTCACCAGGTCCCACCCCTGCTCTTTGGGATCACTCTCCGGTGAAGATAGGATATCCTCCAGAAGGATAACAGCTTACCTCAGTTTACCCAAAAAGCATGAGGCTTATACTGGTCATGGATGAGGCAGGGTAAAGCTGGCTTTCCCATCCTCCTCAGCCCCCCTGCAGCTCCCCTCCTTCCCTGCCCTGGAGCAGACAAGTGCTCACTGCACAGGCAGATCCATCTGCAGCTGTCCTGGGAGGCAGAAAGATTTTTATTAAGTGAACTCACTTCGTCAGTGGGGAAAGGAGGAGGGAAGGATGGTGCCAGAGAAAGCTGTACATGGAATCATGGAATCTTAGAATCCCAGATTGGTTTGGGTTAGAAGGGACCTTAAAGCTCACCCAGCTCCAACCCCTGACACGGTCAGGGACACCTTCCACTAGAGCAGGTTGTTCCAAGCCCCATCCAACCTGGCCTTGAACACTGCCGGGGATGGGGCAGCCACAGCTTTTCTGGGCACCCTGTGCCTTTCCCCTGGTCTGAGGTTGTACTTTGATGGTGGGTGTCCATTAAAATGTCAGCAAAAGATACGTAGACAATACCTGGAAGCCTCCCTGGCATCTGTGGACAGCTGAGGCTGTTTTCATAATTAAAGCCTACACTTGCTAGACTACCTCCATCTGGCTCCAATGTCCACTTAGGCCTTCCTTGCCTTTCTTTGTTTCCATAGATTGTAGTGTTCAGTGTGGAGAAGAGAAAGCTCCTTAAGCGGAGACCTTAGAGCATCTGCAGTGCCTAAAGGGGCTATAGGAAACCTGGAGAGGGGCTTGGGACAAGGGCCTGTAGGGACAGGCCAAGGGGAATGGCTTGAACCTGCCCAAGGGGAGACTGAGATGAGCTCTTAGGCAGAAGCTCTTCCCTGTGAGGGTGCTGAGGCGCTGGCCCAGTGTGCCCAGAGAAGCTGTGGCTGCCCCATCCCTGGCGGTGTTCAAGGCCAGGTTGGATGGAGTCTTGGGTGGCATGGTTTAGTGTGAGGTGTCTCTGCCCATGGCAGAGGTTGGGATTGGATGATCATACGGTTCTTTCCAACCCAAACCATTCTATGATTCTGGTTGTCAGGGGTAAAGGAAAAATGAAGTCTGAGAAGACAAGAAGTGTTCCCATGCAATCTGCTCGCAGCATGCCGCCTTGTTGATCTGTGAACATCTTCTGGGGAAGGAGGATGCTCCTGCCCTGCTATTTCTGCAGTGACAATCTAGCTACCACCGATTAGGAATATGCTGCTGCTCACTTTTAAACACACCTTCAAGCACTCGTGCTTCAGTAGTGCCCTCTGACTTTGCCATCGTACATGGTGCATCAGGAGGGAGATCACCTATGTGCAGAGCATCAAAATTGCTGCAGATAAAAGGACCTTGGAGACGGAATTGTCTGGGAGAGAGCTGGAAGGTGAACATGCTCACTGAAGGAGTTAAGGCTGAAAATGAGAGGTTCTAGCAGGAAGGCAGTGGCTGCGTGTGGCTGTTGGGCTGACATTTCTGAAAGGTTAATCTTGAAAAGGAGAGAGCACATCTGGAGAGGGCTGGGGCTGGCCTTTTTTGTGGATTCCTGCACCACTTTGGGATGGTTTAAGAACCAACACTTTATAAGACACAGGTCACCACTGAAGCAACACAGTGGCTGTGACCTTGGCAGGGGCACATGGCACCACAATAGGACAGGCGTTCTCACGCCAGCTTGTGTTACCAGGTAGAGGACACTGGCTCTCCCCCTGTTCCTGCATGTTGGGTGTTTGCACTTTCCATTTTCCACTGTGTCTGAGCATTGTCACGCGAGGACAGGGGAAAGGAGAAGGCGTCTCCCAAGTAGGAGGTCTGGGGAAGCTAGGTAGCTTGGAGTTACAGTGCAAGTAATTCTGTGTAGCTCATTTGCAGCTTGGAAAGCAGCCAGCATTCACCAAGATCAGGAGACACCTTGCTTTGACTGGATAATTACATGTTCGTCTTTACCTAATGCTTAATCACACTTAGATCAATTCTCTTCCTTTACAATGGGAGTCTTGTTTGCAAAGTGTCAGCTGTTCACTTGCTCTCTTTAACCTACATTTGTGGGTAGAGTGACTCTAATGTGTTTGGGGCACGTTTCTGGGTCCAAGGGTGCTGAGGAGAAGGTGGAAGAGAGAGTTGGATGTGGAAAAGCAGAGAGGGCATGTAAAGTGTTGCCAATAAACAACCAGCCCAGCTCTCTCAGCCTGGCTCCAGGGCAGAGCTGCTCCAGCCCTCGCAGCAGCTCCGTGGCCTCCTCTGGCCTTGCTCCAGCAGCTCCACGTCCCTCTTGTGCTGCTGCCCCAGAGCTGGATCAGGGCTGCAGGGGGGTCTCCCCAGAGCACAGCGGAGGGGCAAGATCCCCTCCCTGAGCTGCTGCTCACACTCTGGGGTGCAGCCCAGCTCATGGCGGGTTCTGGGCTCAAGCACACACTGAAGCCAGGTCATGGAGAGCTTCTCCTCGCCCAGCACCCCAAGTCCTTCTCCTCAGGGCTGCTCCATCCCATCTCTACCCAGCCTGTGTCTATGCTGAGAATTGCCCCAGCTGGGGTACAGGATGTTGCCAACTGCAAGGTCCTGCTAATCACACACACATATGTGTGTATATATATATATATATATATATATATATACGCACTTACATCAGTCTCAGGTTACGTCAGTCTCATTTATTTCCTGCATCAGGACACCCCGCTGAACAGAGGGTCCTGGATACCAGAACACCTCCCATGGCTGTATGAGCAAACAGTGCACTGCAAGAAGGACCCAGTAGCCAGGAGACTGAAGCATGGCTGGCCACTCCTATAGTCTCTGTCGTGCCAGAGACATGCTGATTGAGCCCTGGGTCCTGGTGTGAGATCTGTCTGGCTTGAACCATCCAACCTCCATGGTGGACACAACACTCCATCTCTGCAACTGTCTCAGCTCATTGCCATATCAATGGCACTGAATATCTGTTGTTTTTACTTGTTGTTTTGCTCTTACTGCTGTGAAAAGCTGCACCAGAGCCTTGCAGAACCGGGATGGGCAAGGCAGAGCGAATAAAGCTTCTCCTCTGTCAGCACATCCACTCCCTACACAGCACCCCATGAGTGCTGCCTCTCCCTGGAAGGTAAATTATGAGCCTTATAGCTTCTGCTTCGTGATTTCTCTCAGATTCAGGCCTCTTCTGCCTGAGCAATAGGGTCGGCTTGGACAAGTTGTTCCTGTAAATCATCTCAGCACTCGCTTCAGCCTGACACATCAATCGCCTCTTGTCACGCAGTAAAAGGTTCCCACCTGGTCCTGGCACTGCTGCTGAGACTGGGATGTGCCAAGAATCATTCCGAGCATCATAGGGCCATGCAGGAAGGGCCACAGATTTGTTTAGGCACCTCTTGCAGAAAGCTGCTCAGTTTCAAGCCTGAGTGGAAGAGATGAGAGCTTGTGCACGGCTTGGAGCCACCCTGAGCTCTCTCTGCACTCACTGTGAAGCAATTGTAAAGTCAAAGATGCTAAATGGACTTTGACGAAAGGGAAACGCAAAGCCCCAGGAAGTTTCTTTAGTGACTTCTTGGACAGATTCTTGGTTCAAAGGAGGGTCCTCCATGGTGGATCTGGGTGCTTGTAGGCTCTGCTGAGAATGGCTCCACATCCTGTCTGGCCCTATTAGCAGCTCAGGCAGTAGATTAGGCCATGATTTCTGGGCAGGATGAGGTTTTTTCCCTTCCAAACGATGGCCTGGATAGGGTTTGTGACTGCATGGACCATATGAGGGTAGGGGATTCTCATCAGCATGTGCAGAGAGAACCAAGGGAAGTGGGGAGAAGGGCAGCAAAAGTCCAAACGTGGACCAAGGGTAAAACTTGCTCCTCTATGGACCTGAACCAGGGGACCCGTGTGCATTCCGGTCTGTTAACTGCAGAGTGAATGAGGCTGGGTTGCACTCACATAGCTGTGTGCCTCACAGGCCCACCCAGCGACCTTGTCCAGAGAAGAAGAAAAGAACCATGGCCTTTCAATTTCTGTACTGCTGCTCCCTGGCATCTCTCATCCACAGAAGAGAGGCTGAGCTGAGCTTTTAGGCAGAAGCTCTTCCCTGTGAGGGTGCTGAGGCGCTGGCACAGGGTGCCCAGAGAAGCTGTGGCTGCCCCATCCCTGGCAGTGCTCAAGGCCAGGTTGGACACAGGGGCTTGGAGCAAGCTGCTCCAGTGGAAGGGGTCCCTGCCCGGGGCAGGGGTTGGAGCTGGAGGGGCTTTAAGGCCCCTTCCAACGCAAAGCACTCTGTGATTTTATGATTCTATGCTGTGGGCTGTAGCTCATATGTTTTTTAAAGGAGTCAGCTTTTTGTTTTCCTCCAAGCTGACAGTGTCTCCACCATGATGGTGCTAATCCTGGATGGATGTTGCTATGTATTATTTCTCTTGTGTTACTGAGACCTGGTTTATCCTGGTTGGTTTGGGGTTTGTTTTCTAGTTAAAGACAGGGAAACTATTCTATATTTTTTTAGGCTGACTCTTGTTCTCTCAATGCTGACGAATGTCCTGCAGTTGTAGGGACATGCAGAGGGGCTACTGGAGAACAATGGCAGAGAATGAACACTTCATGAGTCGGAGCACCAGTCTTTACAGCCTGATTCTAAACGTCACATCTATTTCCTGGAGGAACGAGAGCATGGCAGTACCACATGACCAATGAAAACAGCTCCGAGTTCAGAGCTGCAGCACTCCCAACAGAGTTAGCAAATGAGTTGCAGACTGGGAACTATCTGCAAATAGTTTCCAATAATGAATTGAGGTGCGAAAGCAGCAATCTGCTCCCAGACAATCTGTAAACAGAGGGAAGGAAAATTCACCAAAATAAATTATTCATCTCAGATTACTCTCCTCGCTCATGTCTTCACTTGCAAACCTCCAGCACCTGCAGAGATTTCCAGGGATGCTCCTATACCTTAAGCAGTGCTGTGTTTTGGGGCAGGCATAATGATGGTGAGGCAGATGAGGGTGTCCTGTCACTACCTGGCCAGTGTTTATCCCTCCCAGCTGATGTGGGTTTGCTAACAAACATGAACCAGCTCAATGGGTTGTCCAGAGAAGGTGAAGGTAAGGCTATTCCAGGCTGAAAATGAGATCCTTTCCCTGCTGTCATCATCAGAGAGAGATGGGGGAAAGGGAACCACCCTGGAGTGGGAACCAGAATAGAGGTAGGAAGGGAAGGGATGAAGCAGTGGGCATGGAGGGGAAAGGAGAGCACATACCAAAGAGGTAGAGGAGCAGGGCAGGCTGAAGGAGAAATATAACTTAAAGCTGGGCCAAACCAGTGGGACATACAGATGTGCCACATCATGGGATGGCATTCCTGAATAAAGGCATGTGTGCTGGATGCTGGAGCCCACCTGTGTGATGAACCAGGAACTGTACCCCACCATCCTTTGGAAATCCTTAGTCTTAGAAGGAATTTGCCCTTAAGAGGAATGAGTTCCCTAAGAATAGCTTGAACCTGGACAAACACCACTGATCTCAGGCAGACTGTCCAGGCAATAGAGACTATGAGCAGGCTGTGTTTGAATGATGTGAAGGATTCACCATCCCATGCTCATGCACTCTTGCTGATGAGTTTAGGACTTGGCATGGCTTGATGCATGAGAAACTGGCTAAAGAGCAGAAAACCTATACATGCTAAAGAGAAACATATGGAGCTGGAGGAAGGTGCAAGATAGGAAGCTGGGATATGGCACTGATTGTTCAATCATCTACAGAGATTGCTCCCTCTGAAGTGACTTGAGCTGTTTATGGGTCCTCCTATGCAAGACCTTCAGCTGGGACAGATGAGGTTTAGGTAGTTTTGTCATCGTGACTGTTGGTGCCCATGGATCTCCAGATGCCACAGTCTGCTGCTTTTGCTTTCTAAAAACTGGTGCAGTCACACATCTTCAAAACTCAGCATATGAAACAGTAGGTTGGATTGGAGTGCATCCAGGTGCTTCACAGAGAGGTATGAGGCACTATTGTCTTCTTTTATTAGAATTTAACAGGGTTCTCCATGTTCTCCTGAAAGCACAGTGTGGGAACATCGAGCTGGGATGTGGAAGTGCAAAGTTCAGAGCACAATTTTCCATCCATCATCATGCCAAGTGGGGCAGAAGACTGGAGGAACATTGTATTGTTCACAAGAAGGTTTTAGATTAAACATGACTGCAGACATCACCTGAAGAGAATGAGTGGACTGTTTTCAAACCTCATTTTCTGTCCTATATGTTCTATATTGGGGAAGTACAGTAACACTTGAACAGTGAGCTCAAACATGATGGATTTTGCCTTTATCCATTTTGGCACTTATTGCCCCAAACTACCATGATCTCCCACATGATCATGTGGGATCATCTCCACAAAGGGCCAGTTTGGCCTTTTGGAGCTGCCTGTCTTGCAGCCCAGCTAACACTAAGCACCAAGCCACAGTGTTCCCGTGGCTCCGGACTGCAGTGATTTCTCAGGAAGATCAGTGCCGAAACTACTGAGGTTTTACAAAGGCAATGTCAGCTTTGAGAACTAACCCAAAGGAAATGATTGGTCAACCAGCTCTTAATGCAGACCTGGCAAACGTCACCGTCGAGGCTTTGCTCTATTGACAAAAGGCAGGGGAACGTTTGGGCACCTGATTCCCAGGAGGAAACTGGGAAGTGGTGGGAGGAGCTCATGGAAGAGAGCATTTTGGCAAACAATACTGCCATGTTCGATGAGAGAAACATGGTGGCCTGAGCTTAGAAAACCTCCTGTGGTTGGGCAGCCCTGTGAACTGCACTGGTCTGGTGGCTGCACGGTCATCCGTCCTTTCCTGTTTCAGTGAAGAGGTGACTGAAAGCCTGTTCTTGCATAGTGTGTCGCCGTAAAAAAGTGCCCACATACATTCCTAAAGTGGTGTTCAGGAAAAGACAGAAGGCTGGAGGTAAACGTAATGCTTCTCTGTGGGAAGACTCAGTGTCCCATGAAATCAGTTCTTCTCAATGAAAATTTGGCTGTCTGGAAACCAGCTGCTTGATTTATGTGCATAGCAGCAGCAGTGAAGACTGTGAGCCCCGTGTCTCTTGTTATCATCTCCTATAAATCTAGGACTCCTCAAGGCTGTTCTGATCAGTTCTCGTCCAGGTGAAGACAGGGACACTCATGCCATGCTAGCTGCTTATCAAGGATAAATGTCACAGTACACCATAAGAGGTGATGTCCAGCTGTGGATGCTGGAGGATGCTGTGCGAACAAGACTCAGAAACCTCATCTCCTTCAAAACCTATCACAGCATTTCTGAAGGGTGTCTCCATGTCTCCATGTTGTTCCTCTTTGCCTTGATTCCTGGGTGATGGTGTTTGTGCCACCCCTTGTCTAAGGATCACTCCAGAGAGCACCTCACAATTTCCCATGCTACAGGCAAAGGTTCAGAATCTCAGGAGAGTTGGTGCAGGTGCTGCAGCCGTGCCATAATGTGAGCATGGGGCCTCTTGCTTTACCTAGAAGCACCTCACCCTGCTCTGGCATTGTAGGTGCTCTCCTTGGACTGTCACTAACAGCTCTCTGCTGCTGCCTTGCTGAGGAAGATGTCCCATTAGATGAATACCCCCTAAGCAAGTGGAAGAATTCTTGCACAAGGGCTGCGCTCAGACCAGGCCGTGTTTGAACTCGGGTGCCATGTGTTCCAGAGACAGCGCTGTCCATTACTTTGCAATGCAATAATATTTTGGTTTGTGATTGTTTGCAATTAGCCTCCTGCAGCAGATGAATAATCTGTTCTTGTTGATTCGACAGAGACGTTGTTTGGAAAGGGGACAAGCAGCATATTCTGCCTCACCCAGCAAGCAGAGGCATTAAAGGAGAGAGATATGGACACACCAATAGTTCCTAGCGACAACTCCAGTAAATTTAGCAACGCTGGCACGAAGAAAGCAATAAATGCAACCAACAGCGATTGGAGGAGCCACAAAACCTGCTGCCACCAGGCAGATGACCCACTTGAGAATGGCTGGAGAGAGGGGTCGGGGGCAGAGCCCTGCCCGAGGCTGCTCAGCTCTGAAGTGTGACAGCCAATGGCACCACAACCCCCGTGGGAGAGATGCTTTCTCACAGTCAGAAAATATAAGCCATTTTCAGAAGGCGAACAGATTTTGGTTGGGAGGTGAGGGAAGCGCGGGGCCAAGAATAGAAGGGAACAGTGGGCGTAATTCTGACTCCCTGCTGCATTCAAAGTAAAGTACAGGACAAGTTTCAAGGAAACAGCAGGCCAGACCTTGGGGGAGCTGGCAGAGAAAATCCAGCCTGGCAGGGTGCTGGTGATCCGACCATGCTGCCCCAGAGAAAGCAAGAGAGCATCAGTGCAGACACATAGCTTGAACAGCGCAAAGGCAAGGGACATCACTGCACTTATCTCAAGCAGGTACAAATGACAGTCCCCTTATTAGGCACTATAAAGGAGAGATGTGAAGCAGGAGATGATCCTGGGTGACAGTGGTGAAGTGGATCTTAAGCACCACAGAGATGAGCACGAAACAGAGACAAATCAAGTCACTGATTGATCGCTATCAAAACATAAAGTTTGACATTATATGTATATATGTATGTATACGTGCTTGACCGTGCAAACCCACGCACACACAGGTGTGCTGCTACGCACACTGGTACACAGCAAGCAGCAGAGCAAATCTCAACGCCATCTACGTGGTGAGAGCAGGAATTGCAGTAGGCCTTCCCGGAGCAGAAGGGATTCCAGGTACCAGTTACCAGGATGCTGGGGACATCAGGTAAAGCCATCGGCCGCAGGGCACAAGGCTGAGAGTCTCAGGTGCCAGGCAAAGCAGCCCTGAGCATTTTGGCTGCAGGAGCTGTCACTTTGGCTTCTTTTCTTCATGAGTGGTACCTGCAGGGCCAGGGCTTTGCCCATGGTATGCTGGAAATAACCACTTCTGCTGTATGTGCTCAGCACTGCAGCTTTGGCTTGGACACAAGCTGAAGCAGCGATAGACAGGCTGGAGGCAGAAGGCAATGTTAAAGATATGTTGCTGTCCTGGGCATCTGAGGCATGATGTGCACGGCTGAAGGGGCCTTTCCTGTGAATTGCTGTGGAGCAGGGGAACCACAGACCTGAGGCTGTCCATGACCGGAGCTGCATCTCTGACCACAAGCACGAGTGATGCTCAGGGAGCAGTGCAGGAGCCCTTTACTTACTCAAGCAGCCGAGGAGAACAATTGCACCAGTGAAAGACCCCCTATGAGTCTGCATCCCATTCAACTTTAGTTTCTCTTGTGCACTTGATCACATAGAAACTGGAAGAAGGCAGGTCCACAGGACTGATCAGGTCCCCCAGCAGTTGGTCTGTGGGTCTTGTTGGTTGTTTTGCCTACGCTAACGCTGTCTGAGTTCCCACCAAAGCAGCAGGGGAAGGCCTCATGTAAACACTCCTCTATCTTCCATGGCTGTTTTCATGGCAAACATCTCTGATCTGGTCTAACAGATGCCCTGTGGAGAAAAGCTATCCGTCACGCGCACTTGAGAACTGCAGGCTGGAAGTTCTTGCACCACTGCCTGGCTGTGGAAGGACCTTCAGTGTCTGGACTGGGGCTGGTCTGTTCCTCAGGCTCCAGAGTGTCTGTGAACCATTCAGATGATGGAAGGTGTGTGCTAAGTGACACCAAGCCATCTCTGAAGGGCATCTTCCTGTATGTGTGTGATACTGTTCTCTGAAATAGCACAAAACAGCTTCAGACTGAGGAAGACCATGGACAGATTTGCCAGAATTCACTCAGAAAACTGTTTCAAAGCATTTCAGATGTAGCTTGCAAATATCTGGATGTGTTCTCAGGGGAGTGGGTGGTAGGTGCCTGTCTGTGGTGCTCCCAAGGAGCTGCTGTGAATATCAGAGCTTTGCTAACCACACGTCTGAAGTACCCCTGAAATAACGGCCCTGCAGCCTGCACATCGCTGGAGAGGGAAGATGCGCTCCAGCAGGACAGGAAAGTCTTCTGAAATCAGACTGAATCCCATCCCACTGGCCCTTCACAGCATTGCTTTTCCCCTTTAAATTGCACAGAACATCTGCTGAGCTGCTGAAGAGCTTGGGCTGTGCTGTGCCCCAGCCCAGGAATGGTGCTGCTTTGGGAAAAGAGAAAACCAGGGGAGGCAACCTCCCTTAGGGGAGCCCTGAGGGATGTCTGCAGCCGTCTCCCAGCCTGGCTTGGTCTGTTCTGCACCACATGGGTGATGAGCAGCCTGTCTGCCTTGTGGCTCCTGACAATCACAGCTCCCAATTCACTTTTAATGACAACGAGCACAAAAGGACTGATGAAAATGGATTTTTTCCCTTTCCTTTTTTAGGAAGCCTGGCAAAATGTCCGAATGCTCTGTGGCCATCCTGTGCATGGAGAGCGTTGCCCAGCTCTTCCCTGTGCTGCTTTGCCAGGCCTGGAGCAATTGCAGATCTAATTTTCAGCAGCATAAGCGGGAGGAGAAATCTTGGCTATCAGTCATCAGGAGATACTAATCACTCCCACAGAGGTGTTTACTGGAGGGGCGTGTGTGTGTGCGTGCCTGTGTATGTGAGATGGGAGATGAACTGCCATTAGAATTGCAGATCGTGCACTTGTTAGCAGAGTGCCCAGGCCCTGCTTTACAATTTGCTAATAATAAAACATTTGTTCCCAGCAAACAAATGCCCGGATTTATGTCTTATTCACAAAGGACTCCAATAGATATATTGATACCTTGTGAATCTAAAGCAGAGAGAGGTATTGAAAAGCGGCTGTTTACTTGACTCCATCAAGCTCCTCTATTGATAACTGGGAGGCATTTATTTCACTATGGATAGACCACTTTGAATTGCTAACTCTCTGTTGCCAATACGTCCCATATTTAGGGTTATTATATCACCATAAAATAGCTTTATGGAGCTATGAATACAGGCGTACATCAATATCCACAACTGCAGCCACTGCTGTTCCATTTGCCTGACAGTGCTGGGAGAGCCCAGGCTGTCCCAAAGCCCAGAGGGCAGGGACCAAAGATTCCAGGGGATAAACACAAAGGAAGAGCTCTTGGTGCCTTTCACTTGCCTTGGGTGTAGATCCCAGTAATGCTTCCCCCCTCCAGACCTGGCTGCTTTGGCACTGGTGGCTCCATTTCCCAGCACATCTGAATGCTGCAGTAACACTGATATGCTCTTGGGCTGGCCAGGAAAATGTTAGGCACCCAAAAACAAATGCAGTGGCTCTAGTCTTCCTCTACAGCCATGGCTACACAGTGTAGGTTAGGCTGCTAGCTGGAGCGTATAGGGGTGGAGACTGACTGTGGTGCTTCCAGGTGAGCATGGGTAGGATATGTCATAGAATCATAGAGTCATAGAATAGTTTGGGCTGTAACGAACCTTCAAAGGTTGTCTAATCCAACCCCCCACATCTTCATGGTGGGGACATCTTCAACTAGATCTGGCTGCCCAGAACCGCATCCAGCCTGGCCTGGAATTTATCCAGGGATGGGGCATCCACCACCTCTCTGGGTAACCTGTGCCAGTGTTTCACCACTCTCGTGGTAAAAGAAGGACCTCAGATGTCAGCAGGAGGAGGCTACTCTACAGGAGGAGTTTCAGACACAGGAAAGACACACAATGCTGCTGGGATTCCACTGGGGGTTTTGAGCCAGCCAAAGCCAAAACAGCCATGTGAGTCTGGGGTCTCCCTTCCCACCCCATTCACACATCCACAACATCTAACTGCATGCTCAGGCGTGTCCATATTTCTTGGAGAATCATTAAATCTGGACTAAGGTCTCTGGAGTGCATGCTCAGCACTGTAACTGCCACAGGAACGGACCTCTCTGAGGATGTGTTAGGCATTGCAGCTTACATCCTCTGTTACCTTTTAGCTGCTAAATAATGCACTAATAGAAAAGGAAACCTTAGCCAGGACATCTAGATTAAGATGCAGAGCAACCACAGGCTTTAGCTTTCATTTTCTTGCTCCAAGTGATGCGTTTCTTAGCTCTATTTCTACATGTCTATGTTTTTTGTGGGGTTTTTTTGCATAAGCTTTCCAAGAAGAGAGAGAAACAGATTTTGACTGTAGCACTTGAACTTTTGCTACTAACATTCTCCCTCACAATAAATCTTCTGCTTCAGAAGGAAGCTGCTGGATCTAAGAAACCAAATGCATACAGTACTGAAAGCACAGGAAAGGCTGAGAGATGCCTTTCAGAAAGCTCTAAGATGGTATAGCTGATTGATGATACATTAGCTCTATCAGCCTATTTATCTTTCTGCTTACTGTTGTGCTCACCTTTGAGGGGAGTGGCCTTTCTCTTTATGACCTGGGAGATTTTATTCTATTAAATTAATAATTAGTGCTTCATTTACTTGGGATCTCCAAGGCCCAGACGTTATTGATTTACCAAAGGTGGTACAGGAGAGAGATGGAGCCTCTTTCTCTGAAGTTTTGGGCAGAGAGTCAGCAGGGCTCCTTAGCTATTAAAGGGTACATTTCCTGTGCTGCAGCAGTCTGGAGAACAGGCAGGCAGGGAGAGGGGAGCCAAGGAGGGTGTATTGCTGCAGGCTCAGCCCTGTGCTGGCGTGCCCTAAGCCCTCCCATGAGCTGCCTCTGGCCAGGGCACTTGAGCTGGTGGCACCACAAGGCTCCCAGTTGCATCCTGTTCAGCATGGCACTGTCACCCACATTTCCTCATAGGCGGCCCATGTGGGGAATCCTTTGGGCAGAAAACACCTTTCCTGCCAAGTTATGCTGCCTCAGGAAGACTCCAGGCTCAGGACCCTCCCCATGGCTGGGCAAGGAATAGCCAAAGTCACCTGTCTGGTTTAGTAAGAGATTCCTCTGGAGAGTTCTCGGCTGCTTCAGGGAAATAAGTGCAGGAATTTGGCAGGGAAAGCAGTCTTACTGACCTTTTGTATGTCATCATTACTGTCAGCTGACTTTTAAACCAGAACATAACTCCCCACAACCACCACTCCCCACAAGAGCTGGCTGCTCTAATCCCAAGCATTAACAGTTATTTGAAGCAGCCATTTAGAAACCAATAAAGCATCACTAAGAAATCATGGCAAACTTAGTTGAAGAAACTGCCAGTCATCAAAGCAAGAGACAGGAAGCTCTCCAACTCAACATGAGCGTCCGCAACCTGGCACAGGATATCTTCTGTCAGTTCCGTTCAGAGTCAGGTTGCAGAATGCATCCAGGACCCAGTGCACTGAGAGTACAGCTCTTGGGAGAGTTCAAGCCCTTGGGAGTGCACTAAGAGCATGAAACAGTGAAGGCTCAGCAGGAGGCTCTGCTTATTCCAGTTGGAGCTGAAATGTGGGAAGGCGGATGCTCTGAGCAGCACAAAGGCTTGAGTGGGGAGGACGAACTGCTGTAGATACACCAAGTGGCAGAAGCAGCACACTGGCACAAACAGCTCAGCAGAGGATAATCAGATTTAGTGAGGCTTTTGCCCACAGCTGTCCAGCACAAGGAAAAACATGTAAAAAACCAGTCTTTACAAATTGTCCTAATCTAATCTGTATCTACAAACTCTCTACACTTAACCATGTGTCACATGGAATGGTGCAAAGTGACATTTCAGTGCCATGTGCTGTTCACATGCTGTCTTGCAGGGTTGCGTGTCCTCTCTGGTCACAGCAACTGGGTCACGGTCACACAGGGCATCTGCAGCTCACTCTAGGTACTGCCAAAGACAAGGTTAGTGAATCCACGTTGCACAGGTTTACAACATGCCATGTTGATGCCTTGTGAGGCTGGATTCCTGGCTGGGAAAGCATCCTCCATTTCCCTGCTCAGCTCCCCCACCTTGCCAGGCACCAGCTCTGCAGTGGCAATCAATTCTGCACTACAGGTCTGACTAGCTCAGCATCCTGAGCAGGGGCGAAGGAAGAGACCAGGCTGGCTTGGAGAATAACCAACACAGCCAAACCAGGTGTGGTCACCAGGGCCACCAACAGCATCCAGAGTGCATCCAGGAACATAGCAGGTGGGGTCAGGGCAGAGACTGGAGTCAAGGGATGCCGGCTGTATCTCTTCTGAGAGGTTTGCTCTGTACAGAAAGGATCAAAACCCTGAAGACCTATCAAACATCCTTAGGAGGTTTTAGGAGGTTCAGGGGGACCTCATCGCTCCCTACAAGTGCCTGACAGGAGGATGGAGCCAGGAGCGGCTGGGCTCTGCTCCCAGGGAACAAGGGATGGGACAAGAGGAACCGGCCTCAAGCTGCACCAGGGCAGGTTTAGATGGAGCTGAGGAACAATTCCTGCCCCAGAGGGTGCTCAGGCATTGGAACAGGCTGCCCAGGGCAGGGCTGCAGGCACCATCCCTGCAAGGGTTCACACACCGTGAAGACGAAGCCCCAGTGCCATGGGTCAGTGGTGGCCTTGGCAGTGCTCGGGTAAGGGCTTGACTGGACGAGCTTAAAGGGCTTTTCCAGCTTTGTTGATTCTGTGTTTCTAATGGCAGGATGCGAAGTTAGAGCCCCAGATGAGCAAAACCAAGCACTGCCTCCACCTGAACACATGATTTTGAGGAGAGCTGGCATCTGACAGCTTGGTTATAGGAGCAGAGAGCTGCAGGAAGAGTCAAAGCCAAGCAAAGCTGGCACTCCTGCTGCTGCTATTTGTCATTCATGGGCAGCACATGCCCATCCAGCTCGGAAGACCAGGTAGCCAGGGTAGGAGAGTTCCTGGCTGGAGCAGAGCAGTCAGTCCGCAGGGCACAGCATGAAGAGCTGTGAGGACACATCTTCTCTGCTGGGGTGTCCTGCTCTCTTGGGTGACCCTCAGGCTCCTCTCACAGCCCTGCCCAGTGGCTGGCACCCTTCCTGCAGCAGGCATCATCTGCTGGCTGCCACCTGAGCAGTGCCCAGCCTGGTAGGACAAGCTTTGGGAGGCTTTTCCCTTGAACTGTGGCTGTAATGAGCTGTTTGCTGCGCAATTCAGGAGATAGGAGCACTAACTGCATCACCCCAGATGCCTCCCAGTAGTGAACAGTGTGAGCAAATGATGCCACTGGGAACATCATTGAAAATTCATGAAATGACAGAAAAACCCCGAAACTTTTGAGTCTGAAGCTCATCAAAAGAATATTAATTGAAACAAACCCAAAAATACAACCCCAGACTCCAGCTCTGCACTTAGGGGACTTCTTAGATGTAAAGAGAAGCAACCAGTTGTCTGGCAAGAGGGGAGCTGAGAATCATCCAGGATGACCTCAAGTAGGAACCATTTATGGCCTGGCCTCATCATTCCAGATGGATGCAGGACCTCCACAGGCTTATGCAGAAGCCAGTCCCCAGCTGGTGCGTGGTGCAGGCATGCTGCTCCATTTCTGCTTCATGGGCCCTGGCTGCTGCAATCAGGAGAGTCAACACAAGTCCTACAAATAGTCCAAACAGCCTGAAGTTACATTTACAAATGTCTTTGGCTACCAGGGAGTTGCTTTCTCTGTTATCAGTAGGGATCAGTGGCAGGAAAGGAAGGAGGAAAAGAGGGCAGATGAAAAATCTGTAAAATTCAACGATATTTGGAACAGTCTTTGAAAAAAAACTATTTTTAAGCAACTTTCATAATTTTTGAGGAAATTTTTTAAATACTTTCTGAACTCTCAGGTTCCCCGTGTTTTCCCAAGGGAAACAAAATCCCTTGGTTTTATGGGTAAGTAGCAAAGAAAAGTGGGATTTACCTGTCAAAATCTATGAATCTTCCATCTCTGTGCAAGCACTGAAAAGTAGATTCCACGGTAAAGTGATCTCACCACTGTGACTTTCCCAAACACTGCTGAAATATTCAGGATAATGTTAAACTTGACGAAACCCAGCTCTGTGAGTAGGGACCATTTCAATTTTACTGGCTGCACCACCCAGGTCTTGGAAGGCAGACGCAGGGACTGTGAGAATGAAGACCTTGGGCCCACTGTAGGAGAGGATCTGGTTCGAGACCATCTTCAAAATCTGAACGCACACAAGTCCGTGGGACCTGATGGAATCCATCCGCGGGTCCTGAAGGAGCTGGCGAATGAAGCTGCTAAGCCACTGGCCATCATATTTGAAAAATCCTGGCAGTCAGGTGAAGTTCCCCACGACTGGAAAAAGGGAAATATAACCCCCATTTTCAAGAAGGGGAAAATGGAAGACCCGGGGAATTACAGACCAGTCAGTCTCACCTCTGTGCCTGGTAAAACCTTGGAGCACATTCTCCTGGACAGCATGCTAAGGCACATGGAAAACAACAAGGTGCTTGGTGACAGCCAGCATGGCTTCACTAAGGGGAAATCCTGCCTGACCAATTTGGTGGCCTTCTGTGATAGGGCTGCAGAATTGATGGACAAGGGTAAAGCAGTTGATGTCATCTACCTGGACTTGTGCAAAGCGTTTGACACTGTCCCACACCACATCCTTCTCTCTAAATTGGAGAGATATCATTCTGATGGATGGACCACTTGGTGGATAAAGAACTGGCTGGATGGCCGCACACAAAGAGTTGTGATCAATGGCTGGATGTCCGGCTGGAGACCAGTAACGAGTGGTGTCCCTCAGTGATCGGTGTTGGGACCGGTGTTGTTTAACATCTTCATCGCTGACATGGACAGTGGGATTGAGTGCGCCCTCAGCAAGTTTGCCGATAACACCAAGCTGTGTGGTCCGGTTGATACGCTGCAGGGAAGGGATGCCATCCAGAGGGACCTTGACACGCTTGTGAGGTGGGCTGATGCCAACCTTATGAAGTTCAGCCATGACAAGGTCCTACACCTGGGTCAGAGCAATCCCAGGCACAGCTACAGGCTGGGCAGAGAAGAGATTCAGAGCGGCCCTGCAGAGAAGGACTTGGGGGTGCTGGTCGATGAGAAAATGAACATGAGCCGGCTGCAGTGTGCGCTCGCAGCCCAGAAACCAACCGTATCCTGGGCTGCATCAAAAGGAGCGTGACCAGCAGGGCGAAGGAGGTGATCCTGCCCCTCTGCTCTGCTCTTGTGAGACCTCACCTGGAGTACTGTGTGCAGTTCTGGTGTCCTCAGCATAAAAAGGACATGGAACTCTTGGAACAAGTCCAGAGGAGGCCACGAGGATGATCAGGGGACTGGAGCACCTCCCATATGAAGACAGGCTGAGGAAGTTGGGGCTGTTCAGCCTGGAGAAGAGAAGGCTGCGTGGAGACCTCATAGCAGCCTTCCAGTACCTGAAGGGGGCCTCTAGGGATGCTGGGGAGGGACTCTTCATCAGGGACTGTAGTGACAGGACAAGGGGTAACGGGTTAAAACTGAAACAGGGGAAGTTTAGATTGGATCTAAGGAGGAAATTCTTTCCTGTTAGGGTGGTGAGGCACTAGAATGGGTTGCCCAGGGAGGTTGTGAGTGCTCCATCCCTGGCGGTGTTCAAGGCCAGGTTGGATGAAGCCTTGTGTGGGATGGTTTAGTGTGAGGTGTCCCTGCCCATGGCAGGGGGGTTGGAACTGGATGATCTTGAGGTCCTTTCCAACCCTAACTATTCTATGATTCTAAGGTAGGAAATTTGGATTCAGACCTTGGGCCTTGCACTGCTCCTCCTCAGAGGGATTCTGGCTGCATGGCTGAGCCTGCCAGTGCCAAAAGGGAGACAAATGGCACCAGTGACCCCGGCCTGTCACTGTCACAGCCTTGGGAGTAATTGGCAGTGAATTTGGAGTCATGACCTGGTGTGTAATCCAACGAGAAAGTAGTCCAGGGCAAGTGTTTGTGGGGAGAGAGATGGAATGAAGCCCCAGGGCAGTAGGGTGTCTGAAGAGGGCAGTCTAGGCTGAGAGCTCCCCTAGAGGTCAGTGGAATAAATGGGGTGATATCTGACTGTACCACACCTAAATGTTGCTGAAAGCCCAGGCTTTAAAGCCAAGTCATCTTCGCACAGCCAGATGCCCTCAAATGTCTCTGGCATCAGCCTTTCCCTCCCAGATACACTCAGCACGTTGGGTACTCAGAGTTTTTAACACCGAGTTTGAGGGAATCCAGGCACCTCCCAGAGTTTGGGCTGAGCTTTTCTTAGCTGAGCTCTGGCTCAGCTCCATGCTTGATGTACCAGCAGCTCTGCAGCATGGCTCAGAGCCACTGTGGGATCCCAGTGGGTTGAATGCAAAACAGGAATCTTTGTCCCATTCAGATTAATTTGTGGAGGGTTTCCATGGGATGTCTGATCCTGGGAAGAAAAGCTTTGGAGACAGCTGCCTCATTTCCCGGCACGCTGACAGTAGCACTCACCTGCTCCAGACAGGGGTTAAGGACATTCAGAGTAAATGTCAAGGAATTGCAAGGAGAGTCACCTGCTCATTATTTGTATAAGTTCTTGCTGGAAAAATGCTTCTTAGGCAGCAAATGAAGGTGCCATGAGAAGCACAAATGTCAGGTCTTTCTTAATTCACACTAGGCAGAGGAATCACTGTCACAAGCTTCCAATAGTGAAGGGCATGTAAAAGTGACCACATATAGCATAAATGAGCCCTGTTTAACATGCTCATGCTTCCCCAGGTGTTCATTACACAGCTGACTGTGCCTGATGCAAACTTCTCCATCCCATCAGTGCTCTGCTTTTTATTAGCAGGTCACTTAAGCAAGTCAAGAGCTTTGGTCTTTAAGGGAATATGTTTACACTGGAAGCACTCGTGCATTTATTATAAGAGCTCTTTGGGGCAGGAAGGTCATGGCTTCAATCAATAAGATGCAGCTGGACATACAAAACAGGAGGAAAGAGGATTGCATGCACCCAGTTCTTTCCATCCCAAAGATGGGGCATTTGTAAAGGTGTGGTAAAGTTCGTTCCAAGTATTACTGGCAGAGGAACAGTGCACAACAAGATATTGATATCGGTGAATACACCTTGGCATGTCTTGCACATAATGAGCCCAAGACTTCCCTGGAAACTGGCTAGGCTTTGCAAAGCCTAAAGTGCACTGCACCATGTAGCTGCTCACTGGCTGCAGCATGCTTTCTTCTGCAGACATGCTTCAAGATCTCCCCCGGTCTGGATTGAGGGGTGGGGGGTGAGGAGAGAATAGGAGCTGTTTTCCATGGGTGCTGGAACTGGTACGTTGCAGGAGCTGTCTGAGCTACCTGCTGCTCACCACCAAAATGAAGTTAGCAGTGAAAGTGTGACCAAAAGTGAGGGATGAACCAGTTCCCCTGGTCTGTAAACAGCCCCAGGAGGCCTGTTCACCCTCCAAAAGCAAAGCACAATCATCTGCTGTGCCATAAGAGACCACTTCTGCAGGCAAGAAGTGATGGGAGCTCTGAGATGCCATTTGCTATTCCCTGTCTTGCTGTCACCATCCTCCCCTTTCCCTGCAAAGGTTTTGTTTTCTTCTCACTTTACTGGGATTCCCAGTCCTCAATGTTGATTAAAGCACCTGCAAAGCTGTCTGATGGGTTTTCAGGAGTGTTTGATCCCTGCCTGCGTTTGTGCGCTGTTCTGTCTTTCCCTGCTCAGATGCTGCATCTAAAGGTGGCTGAAGCTGTGAAATGGCACCACAGCCACTGCACCTGGTGTTTCTGTTGGACCTAACACCAGACCCTTCCTCACCATACCTGTGTGCCTTCCAGCAGCGCACAAAGCAATGTGAAATGCATCAGGTTTTGGTCATGTTGCCCTGTCCCGAAGCAGAAGTGTGTACAGGCTGGTATTTCAAGTAGGAGCTGCCGGTACTCCAAAGCCAAGTGTGCACTTTTCTGTGAGGAAGCAAAGCACATAAATGTCCCTAAATTGGAGCAGAAAGCAGGACAGCCCATGCTGCTGCAGGTTGTAACAACTTTGGCAGCTCCACAGAAAGCTCCATCATCCATCCAGTGCTCCCACACTAGACAGGCACGACTAAACAAGGTTTCATGAGACAAGGAATCAGTCAAAAGTATTTGAAGTCAGAACAATTCTGATGAAATGAAATGTCTGGAAGATATTTTCTTCGTATCTGTTATTCAAACATTTCCAAATTTCCTTCTAATTCCACTGCATTTCTCAGGCAGCTCATCCTGCCCAGTTTTGCCATGCTTTCTGTGCTTTTCCTGTTGGAGCTGCGAGCACCACCCCCTGCCTCTCTTCTGCAGCCGGGGGCACAGAGCCTTGTGCTCTCCCACCCAGGGAAAGGGCTCCTGGCTGCTTCCAGAAGGATGTGGAAGTCGTGTTGGAGGTCAGCATTACTGCGGTTGGCAGTGAACACACAGTAGGGCCAATGATGGAGAAGGGAGTATTTCAGCAGCAGAACAGGCGCCTTTTGGATGTGTCCTGCCCGCACAGACACACGCATCCTTTTCTAGGTTTCTGGCTCACAAGCAGCTTTCTCTGCAGGCAGAGAGAAGAAAGCTGCCCATATCCTCCTGGAGGCTTGTAGATGCAGATGCTCCAGTGGCAGTTCTGGGTCACACTGGTCCCCAGGAAATAGGGAAGAGAAAGGACAGGCAGCATTTTCCTACTGCAGACAGCACCAGGGAAGGGACCTAATGCCTTGCTGCCACTTCCGAGCAGAAGCTGTCTCTCATGGGGATGTCAGAAAGGTAGAAGCCAAGAGGGTGTTTCCTGCTAATCCAGCTCTAATGGGGCTCCTTCTCTTGGAGCAATGTGTCATCGTCTGCATCTCTGCAATGTAGCCGCAGGTAGGAAAACTCCAACAGTGCCTTTTATCCAGCAGAAAGCATCAGTAACTGCAGTTCTGCTGACTCCCAGCACAAACAAGTACCTGTTTGCAAGAAAATACCTGTTTCTTGGAAGAAAGTACTATCTTTCAAGGCAGCTGCTTGCTTTTGGACCTCCTTCCAATTCAATAGCTGGGGAAATTCTCTTGCAGTTGCCACCTGTGTCCACAAAGATGCCTTCTAGGCTGTGACCCTGAGCAAGAGCCATCACACCTGAGAACATGCATGGCACACAGTCAGCATGGACATGCCCCGACAGGTCAGAGCTCCAGAGAACTTCAGACTTGCTTTTCAGCCACCCAGGACCTGATGCTATCAGAACACCACGATGCCCCCAGTTACTTCAGCAACAGCAGTCTTCAGACCTTTCTGGAGCTTACAAGGGGTGAAATTGGGCCAGCAACCAGCATAAAGGAGCTGCAAAGTCAATGCAATATGAGATAGCAGCCATCCCCATCTTTGCCTTGTGGGGTACAGTGAGTCAGCAATGGAGATAACTCCAGCCCCGTGTGTGCTCTCTTATTTTACCAACCCCCTCAGGCACCACTGTGATGCTCTCTGCAGATGAGATGTCTCTCACCAGCAGACAGCAGGGGAAAGCTGGGGAGCTCATGCTGTCCATCACAGCAAGCAGTCCATGCACAGCCAGGCTGCTGTGGTGACTCCTCTCAGCATCACTGATTTCATTATGGATGAAGCCCAGCTTCAGCTTTTGTCCACACATGAACAAAAGCGCCTTAAACTCCCCCCTCTGAAAACAAGTTTCTTTCCCAAGCTTGCTAATTCACCCTCCGGAGCTGGTTTGGAGGAGGCTGCTCCCACACTGTCCAGTCCCAGCACCCACTGGGACACCCTGTGACCAGCCCATCCAGGTCAGCATCAGTCATCAGACTCAGTCCCTGCCGGCATGTCCAGTTGCTGGCATTCTGCATCAGGCCAGAGCCTCCCTGATAGCTCTGGAGTAGATGGAAATGTAACATTTGAATGAATGGCCCTTTAATTACGCTTTATCTGCCCTGCTCTTTCGCTTCCCTCTGCAGAGAGCCAAGTGAATGTTAATGGGAAGTGGCTCTGCAGGGTGGCTCACAACCTCACACCTGCTTGCTTTCATGCTGCTGGATGCCTGCACAGAGTATTAATTAAGCAATTAAGGCAAAGGAGGTGTCTGCTGGTCTGCAGCCCTGCTGGAACGCTCCTGTCAAGGGCTCCAGGCTCTTACAGAACCTGCCATTAGTGGAAACCCACGGTAAGCTCCTGGGAGCAGTGCAAAAGGCTGGCAGGAGCCGTTGTGTCTTAGTCTGGTAAATGCAGCATTTGAGCTGCACGATGAAATCGGCTCTTTCAGGGATTTCATCTGTGCCAAGGTTTGGCTTGACCTTTCCTTCCCTGTTTTTTCTTAGGTGGAGTTCGCTCTGCTCTGAGAAATGCACCACTGGAGCGGAATACAAAACCTCCACAAAAAACTCCCGTAGCAAAACCCTTCAAAGGCTCTTCTGTAATGTGTGTTTAGGAAGCGAATGCTGTTGTGCTCCAGCCCAGCTGAGCTGCCTCTGAGAGCCCCAATGAGGGGCATGTCACACAAGCTGTCCTTGGGCTAGGCTGGTGATGCTTCTCCTGGAAAACATAGGAGATGCTGTGTGTATCTAGGATTCATCTCACCACTGTAAAGATGGAGAAGGAAATGGAGATAAGCCATCAGCCAGGCTTCAAGCTGAGACCTTGGAGAAATCACTGTCATCCTCTAAGCCAAATGCAAGAGGGAAATGGAAAAGAGCAAAGACTTTCAGTAGGGATTTATAATTGGTGGGGTAGGCAAGCTACAATGGCTAGCCAGGAGACCCATGTGCAGGATGGCAGCGAGGGATGGATTCTTGGAGGGTTCAAAGTTATTTTCCTCTTGGAAGCACATGTCAGAGCATTTGTTCCTTTGTATCAGCCTTCCACATGGGCGTCAATGAGATGACAGGCAGCTCAGTGATGTCAGACTCAAGCACTGATGGGTGGCATGCCCTGCAGTGTCCCTCTGTTTCAATGTGGATTACTTTCCCTAATGAGAACTAACCAGGAATTTATATGCCCTCTATTTTGGGAAAAAATATGATGGTGGAAGGAGCGTGTTTGGCTGCGCATATAGATCTGCCATGTTTAATGTGCTGAGCACAAAACATGCCACATTCTACCTTCCCTCAGCCCTCTTATCCCGTCCCCAGCACCTCTCATTTCCAGGGATGAGGATTCTCCACCACTCCTCTGGTCCTGAAGGCGAATAAAATTTCCACTGAACCACTGGGCTGCAACTCATGCCCATTCTCTCTTAATCCTCATTAGGTACCTCTAGGAAGACTTTGGTTCCATCCTCTCCATAGCTCTCCTTTAGGTGATTGTTTTTAGAGCACTTCTGCATTCCATCAAGGCCACTCTAGTTCTGATGCTGTTGTTCATTCCAGCTGTGCATTCCTTATAGGGCTGGAAGCACCCTCTGAATTCTGTCCTGTACATCTGGAATCAAAATTTAAAAGAGCACTGGTCTCAGGGCAGACCTTTCTGAACAGCCTCCTCGTTTGACAGAGAGCTTGTTAGGAGCTCACTGAGAACAGCCCTTCACCTATCTGCACCCTCATCCTCTTAAGAAGTCTAGAGTATATTTCCTCAGTTTGCTCAGAGAACGTCCTGTTGCACTGTGTTAAAAGCCTTAAAGTCAATATATTTCACATCTATTGCTTCTCTTTATCCACTGGGCCAGTTACTGTCAAAAAAAAAAAAAAATTGGTCTGATTTGAAATGATTTGTTTCTGACAAATCCCCGATGGTTCTTTTCCATCACCTGGAGATACCATATGTACTTATAAACTGAAGGCTTTGTACTTTGTTCTTCTTTCTGCTGTCAAAGCCAAGCTGAGCCAGTGATGCCGTTTACCCCTCTTACTGCTGTCTGCACACTGCCCTTCTTCAGTCCCTCCCTGCTTCCCTAACATGAGTTCTGGAAGATACAGCTCAGCTCAGAAATGAAAGCAGCTGGTGCAAGGCCTTCTACATGTCCTGCTTCACTCATCCCAGGGATACCTGGATCCAGAGTAGAGCTGCTCCAGCCCTCACAGCATCTTTGTGCCTCCTTTGAACTCACTCCAGCAGCTCCACATCCTCTGGGCTTCTGAATCCTTCTCTCACCCTTGCAGCCATTCTTGCCATTCTTGATGTCTTACAGGTATCCCTTGGCAGCAGCATCATGTCCAGACTGATCTGCAGCAAAGCCAAACAGCCTGAAAGCCAAAAATGCTTCATCAGCACTTCCAGAACATCCCATATCCAGGTCATTGACAGCACACAAACCTCCTAGGTGAGCTCAGGTCAGCAGATGCATGCCTCTATCCTGCACAGGAGGGAAGCCGTGATAACCAGCACCACCTGCTCCTAATGCTTTGTTCAGGTCTGGCTGAAAGCCTCATGGGGCTTGGTCCCTTCCTTGGCTATGAAGGATCTGCACCAACCTGCTAACACAGATCAGCAGGCAGAGAACGGTCAATTCCCTTGCCCAAAGTCACAAGTGCCCAGTCTCCTCCATCACGGAAGTCTTGACACAGAAATCCTTCTGGACCCACCTCTTGCTTGACCCTCCTTCTCTGCATCACAGACCTCAGGGGGGTTTGTCTCTTTAAAATCCCTGCAAAACCCCTGCCACTCTTGTGCTCATCCTCCCTGCAAGTGCAGTCTGCTCCTTGCCCCCACAGCTCCTTCCTCTGCCAAATCAACATCTCAACCAGTGCTAGCCTCCCAGCCAGGAGCCCACCATCAGCCCCAGCCAGGGGAGAGGCACTAGCCTCTCCCACAGTCACAGACCACTGGTGCAAGCCTTTTTAATGAGCCACCAGCTGGGAGCCGACCAGCAGAAGCATTAGGGGGAGAAGCCTGTAGGTGATACCAGAAGAAAACAGAAGCAACAAACTAGATTTAAGGGAAACAAAACACAAAATGGGTGCGAAAGATAGAGAGGTAGATGGAATCTGCCAGCTAACACACCCATAGAGCAGCTGCATGTGAGCTGTGGGGGAATCACAGAATCAACTAGGTTGGAAAAGCCCTTTAAGCTCATCTAGTCCAACCCTTACCCCAGCACTGCCAGGGCCACCCCTGCCCCATGGCACTGAGGCCTCATCTCCACGCTGTGTGAGCACTTGCAGGGCCGGTGCCTGCAGCCCTGCCCTGGGCAGCCTGTTCCGATGCCTGAGCACCCTCTGGGGCAGGAATTGTTCCTCAGCTCCATCTAAACCTGCCCTGGGGCAGCTTGAGGCCATTTTCTTTTGCTACCACACTGGTGCTGGTCCAGGCCAGGATGCTGGGGTCTTCTTGGCTGCCTGGGCACAAACCGCTCCTGTTCAGCTCCATCAGTCAGCACCCCCAGGTCCTATTCCATGAGCAGCTTTCCAGATGCTCTTCCCCAAGCCTGAGTGCTGTATTGGGTTGTTGTGATGCAAATGCAAGTCCCGGGACTTTGCCTTCTTGATACTCATACAATCTTACACCCCATCAACCAAAGAAGAAAGGAGAAAGAGAAAACTGCCAAATCCTCCTTACCTAAAGGGAGTGGAAACCAGTGAGCAATCCCCACAGAAACTCCTGGAGGGAACACACACACACAACACAATCACCACAGAAAAAGCTGCTGCCCCCCCCCGCAACAAAAGTCTGAACAGGAAGGGGAATAATTCAGCAATAACTGTCTCCCCTGAGCCAGCATGTGGCTCTTATGTACCCTCAGTTTCTTCACCCAAGGAAGGAGTGGTGTCGTAGGGAATGCTGAATATTAGCGACAGAAGCAGGAGAGGCTTGCACAGGCCTGTGTTGTGCTGGGATTGAGGGACACATCGGTCTTGTCAGATCAAAATCCAGCACACTGAATCCTGCTTTTTTATACCCTGAGCTGAGAGAAAGGCAGCATGCTGTGCTGTGCTAGCCTGGCCTTGCCCTGTGTTCTGTGCTCATTATGCAGTGACAGTGGCCATGCTGGACAGGGTTGCTCCCAGTTTTCTTGAACAGCTGCAAAACAAGGTGAAGCGAAAGTTTTTTCTATCCTTGTTGAAATAATGTAAGGAACAGAGATATTTATATACGATTTATGTGATGTATAGATGTTTATGTATTGTATACATAAACCAAGGTCCCGCGGCTGGGTCGGGACTATCCCTAGCATAAGCAGAGGCTGATGTAGATGGGATGGAGCAGCCCCGAGAAGGACTGGGGAGTACTGGTCAGTGAGAAACTGAACATGATCCTGCTTCAGTGTGCACTTGCAGCCCAGAAAGTCCCTGTGTCCCCCTCTAATGACTGTGGAGAGATTGTGGAGTTGATCCAGAGCAGGATGAGTCAGACTTGCCCTCAGGGAATGTGCGTGTCTGCGGTGCTCCTTCACTGGAGAGGAGCCCAGCAGCCTTGCTCTTACGATACCTCACTAATACTTCAGGAAAGCATGGTTCTCCCATCACAATTGCAGTCTGTCTTTTTTTCCCAAGCTTGTTTGTTTCTCGAGTACAAACAAGGAAAACTGGGCACTGGGGAGTGTCAGCATGCACACATTCATCACTGAAGAATACTGAGTCCTCATTTTCCTAAGCTTTCAGAAAAGACCAATTCTCTTGTTGAGCTTTCAAGCAAATCTTATACAGGGCTGAAGAAGTACATGACTAAACTGCATCATTTGGGTTGGTGAACATTCTGGAAGACATTAGACCTGCACAGAACATATAGCACAAAGGCACCCAGAAGAACAACTATGGAGCCAGTCTTCCCCTGCTGCTCTGGGGAAACACAGTTTTCACAGCAGCATTACTGGCATGGTGAGAAAATCAACTGTCGGTGAGTGGAAAAAGAGCAAAGGACAAATGACGGGTGTGAATTTGATGTTATTCACTGGGCAAAGGTTTGAACTTGCTGAAATTTGTCCAGCTTCATTTGGGCTGTTCCCAAGCCCCTACCCCAGCCCAAGCCCTACATCACAGCAAAGCAGCCAGCACCAATTGCTATGTTTTGCCATCCCAGGTAGAGAAGCCAGTTCCTTCTCTGCAAGGACAGGTGTGGCACCAGCAGGTAGGGTAGGACCTGTCAGGTTCTCCTGACATTTGACATCCCCATGTGGGTACAGTGCTCATGCTCTGAACCATTCCCACCACAGTGAGGTTTGGTCCTGGGATTTTGCTGAGGTCCAGAAGAAGGTTGCTGTGTCCTAGGAAGGATCACAAAGCCCAAAGGTGAGGCTTTTACAAGTAAAGTAATTCTCTAGTTTCCAAGTCAGTCAGGAGTGTTCTGAAGAGTATCCCCATTCCTACTTTTCCAGACGGAAAAGGTTGACCAGTGCTGGCGGTTCTGATGATTCAGTCCCCAGAGAGCTGTTATTTTTCTGCTGCCAGAGTTGGGGGATTACAGGAGACGCTCAGTCTTGAATGAAAATCACATCAGAGCCAAACTTGTGACTGCGGAGGAAAGCTGGAAACACCATCCTGAACAGCTCAAAAGGAAAAAAAAATAGAAGGCAAATAAACAGAGCTGGAGTTTATTAATTTTTAAAATCTCATTATTTTTGGACAGCATAATGTTTTCTGAGACCTGAGTCAAGTGTTCTGAGTGCCGGGAGTTGGTGAGGGAGCTGTGGAGTGTCTCAGTGCTCTGCTGCCCACGTTCACTGCAATCAGATAATGAGCTATAGACAGACTTGTCTCAAAGCCACCGTCCACAGTGCCTGTTTCCAGACAGTGTCTCTGCTATGCTGCTGGTGCATGTTATTTTCTTAGTGCGATAGTGTGCTTGATCTCCACAAAGGGGCTGTAGAAGGAGTTGAATCAGAGCGGCACATACACACTGAGCATCCCAGAACCTGAAATTAAGTGTTAGAGTAAGGAAATCGTCTCTTTTCCTGGCCCACTTGGTACCAGCTCTGCAGCCCCACATTCCCCCTCTTGCCTGAGCCTCACAGGGGAGCGGATCAGGGCACGACCCGGCATTGTTGGGGGAGCCCCAGCCAAGGTGTGGGCAGCTGGGCTGAGGCACAGCAGCACAGAGCTAATGCACTCCCCACCTGTGACTTGTTCACAAGGACACACTGTGGGCTTCCTCCTGTGTCTTCCTTCCTTTCATCAGTGTCTGAAGAAGACCATGAGCAGCTCAAAGGAGCCCCTGCACAGGCAAGGCACCGCAGCGTTTTCAGATACAGCATGCAGGAAGTGCATCCCTTCCCTCACCTCACCCAGAGCATCCCTGGGAGCAGTTGAACTGGCAGAGCTGTTGGGTAAATGTCCTCAGGTGACAGCAGTGAGTGGGATGACTCAGAGATCTCCACGCTGACATGAAATGATCTTATTCTGCAATCTCCATCTCCTTTCTGAAACTCATGCCCTGGTATGAACAAGCAGGGAAATAAGGAGCCTCTTCAGTGGGAGCTGCCCCCAAGGTTAGTGCAGTCTGAGCTCTCCTGTGTCATGCTGCAGCACATTGCTCACAGGTGGCTCAGGGTGTTTTGCTGGATTATTCAGGGTACAGCGTACATGCTTCTATCAGAGTCTTTTGAATGCATCAAAGGGAGGGGTGAATGGTCTTGAGTGAGGGGTGAAAATGAACTGGAGATTATCACATAAGACATGAGGAGCACTGTGCAATTGAAAACGGGGTTTGAGGTGAGCATTAGCCATTTGAGCAGAGTCAGGACTGATTTATAGATAATTGCTGAAAGAAAGGTGTGGAGAAGAGAACACAGAGAAAGCTGCACATTTCCCACCTGCATCTTTGTTCCCAGTAGTCTGCCTGGGGCAACAGGGGGAGTCTGATACCTGCCCACCACTCATGTATCGGTCAGCAAAATGGGCTCAGCAGCATCCTTTCCCAACCTGGTGCTGCTCACCCTCATTCTGAGCAAAGTCCTGTGCCTGCAAGGAAACGCAGGGAGCCCATGGCATTGTGATGACTGTAATGGCAGTGAAATAGGAGCTCTGTATAACCCAAGGCTGAAAAACATTATTCAGTTTGTGACATTAAATTTAGCAGCATGGTACCGTGTGTGTGTATGTGTCTGATCATGATGGCAGTGTAGCCCTGTAAGTATAATTTTTGTCATTCTAGTATAAAGCCAAAGGCACCTTATTGACCTGACAGTGAGGAGTCTCAGGACTGGTCTGGTCTTGCCCTGCTTTGTGTTGTTTTTAGCTTGTTTTACCAACTGCCTTCAGCCTGGAGAAAAGAAGGCTCCAGGGAGACCTTGTAACAACCTTCCATTACCCAAAGATGGCCTGCAAGAAACCTGGAGAGGGGCTTTGGACAAGGGCCTGTAGGGACAGGCCAAGGGGAATGGCTTGAACCTGCCCGAGGGGAGACTGAGCTGAGCTCTTAGGCAGAAGCTCTTCCCTGTGAGGGTGCTGAGGCGCTGGCACAGGGTGCCCAGAGAAGCTGTGGCTGCCCCATCCCTGGCAGTGCTCAAGGCCAGGTTGGACACAGGGGCTTGGAGCAAGCTGCTCCAGTGGAAGGGGTCCCTGCCCATGGCAGGGGTTGGAGCTGGAGGAGCTGTAAGGTCCCTTCAACCCAAACCAGGCTGGGATTCTATGATACTGTTTTAACTAAACTCTGTACACACTGTGAATGTTAACGACTTAACAGATCCAGGTTGCCATGCTTAGTGAAAGGAGCTCTTCATGTTATGTCAGGCTGTGGGAGGCTACTGTGCATCTTTCAAACTCTAGCAGTTGATGAAGATAGAGCATAAAAGAATAACACTGGGGTCTCCTAAACTGAGGCAGAGGAAACTCCACCATGAACATCAGACAGCAAAGGACTACAGATGCTGGTGGCCCTCTTTGCCTCCCCATCACCTCTCTGCGTCAGGAAGCCTGGCACTCTGAGCAAGGTCTAAGTACACACAGACCCAGAGAGACATTGAGAGTGAGTGCAGCACCAGAGAAAAGGACAGACGTTGGGAAGGGTTCTGAATAACAGTTTTGGTTATGTTACTAAATAGGGTGTTTTGTGTGAATTAGATGTCTTGCACTATTAGATGACCAAAGTAGTAACCAGACTTGGCTCTGTAGGTATGGTGTCTTCCCTTTTGCCTATAATGAGACTTTTGGTGTAAGAGTAATCTGGAGAAGCAAGTAGACCCTGAGCCCTGGTGGCATTACAGGGTCTGTCCCCTGAGGTCTGTCCTCCAGCTGCCAGGACTCAGTCCTAGCTTCTCCCAAGCTGTTCTGGTGCTGGTGGGTATCTACATGTCTTGGGAGCTGTCTCTCCAGCTACACACTTCCAATAATTCAGCCCATACTCATTAATGTTGTGTTGGCAATTCACAGCCTGTAGCATCTTGTCAGTTATTGACTAAGACAATATTGCAGTACTGCCAGGAACAGCCCCAGCCTGGCCAACAGCACTGCTCCTGCTTGGGCAGTGGCTCTGATCGCCATCTGCTGAATGAGCCTGGCAGTTTGCAGATGGTTTGAGAGTCTTTTGGGCTAGCCTCAACCAGGTTTGGGATTTAGCACCTCTGCATTATTCCAGAATCCCACATCTGGAAGCGTACTGGTCCACACTGGACAGGTGAGTCCATGAGCATCCAGCTGTCTGCTTGACTGCACCAGCCAAGATGAGTGTGACTGGTAGGCCCAGTAAATGTACAAGCTGCCGCCAGGGCTCTCCTTTCAACCAGGAGCATCCGTGTCTCACCCTGGACATTGTAACATGTTTCAGCTTTGGCTGCAATGGCAAAGTTTCCACCACCTCTGCCCAGCATCATTTGCCAATGTGCTTAGGAAAACATCTCCCTTGTTTCTTCCCCACTCGTCCCACAGTATGAGCTGGGAACAGGGTCAGCTCGGGCATTCTGCAGCTCTCTACGCTCCAGCTTAGCTAACTCCTCCCTCTGCCTTTCTGCCATTTCTAGAATACACTGGCTCTGAGTGACTGATCTGGGTCCTGTGCCCAGAGCTGGCAGCTGAGCCAATGCTGCAGCTGGTGCAGGTGGAGAGCTGTTAGCTCAAGCCAACAACGTCATGAATGAAGCACTGTTTTCCTTGAAACGTCCTGAGGCTGCTACTTACTGGGCATGGAAATGCTGGGGTTTGCAGGGCAGGCCCAGGGCTGGTTGTGTGCATGAACTCACAGCGTTTCCTACAGCAAGAGCCTGGAAACACTTCAGCAGGAATCATGGCTCCACTGAAAAGCTGGGGCTGAGGGATTAGCCTCTCCTCTCCTGGAGTAGATCCAAAGAGGGATCTCCTCTTTGCCTATCACTGTCCTGTATGTCACTTCACAGCATGGTACTCTAGGGAAGGATGGACATCACTGGCATGGTTGGCTGATACACTAAGGCTATGATAAGACGCAGCCCTGCATGCAGGCAGTTCAGGACATTGGTCGCTCGAGATTGACCCAGGAGATGACAGTCTTGTTTGGAAACATCCTGAATGACCAAGCAGCCTTTTCTCCGAGTTTGCCTATCCCACATTGCCCTTTTAGTCCTCATTGCACTTGTAGTTAGCGTAGGTAAAGCCCTTCCCAAGTCTTTGTTGGCAAAGCCAAGCCATCAATCAATGATAGGACTGCGATTTCATTTGTCCACTTCAAAACCAGGCTGTGAGAATTTGTTACTTGTTTCCACCTTGCTTTCAATGGTTTATGCCTTTCTTTTCACCTTATTTCTCCCTAATTGCCCTTCCTAGAGCTGAGCAGGGCTTCAACTCATCAGAACTGGAAGGGGAAGGAGACAGAGCATTCCTGCTGTGGGACCAGGACTGTGGACTCTACTGGGGGCATGCATTGAGGTGCTCAGACCACGCAAACCCCAGGAGAGGCAGTTGGCAAAGAAGACTGTCTGCCAGAGCTCCCAGGAAATCCCCCCACCAAACACTGTCCCCATTCTCTGGGGCCAAGCTGGATTTAGTGGGAGAGTAAGGCAGAGTGATGATCCCTTGCCCAGGGGATTAAATCATGCTGTGGTCCTGCTCGGCATCTGACCTTCACTTCCTACCACCAGAATGATACACCAGGAAAAGGAAGGAGCAATGACCTTCCCATCCCATGCCCTTCCCCAGGTGCCAAACCACCTTCATCCCTTGTACCCAGGGCACTGCTGCTCATGTACCCCCATGTTCACAGCACACACAGATGGAACCATACATTTGCTAACAGTGATTGTGGACCTTGTCTCCCCAGCAGTGAGGATTCAGACTTGGCTGTCACAGGCTCCCCACGTGGCTGCCAGAGCTGGCAGCAATCTGACAGCCGCATGGCACCAGTTCACCTGGAGGAAGAAGCAGTGGTTGGACCAGTCAGGAATTACCTGCCCCGCATGTTCCTGGCAGGAGCATGATAAACCATGTTGTAGAGCCCAGCATGTGAGGGTTGAGGATTATTTAGACAACACAGTTCATGTCCTGTGGCTTGTGGTAGTTGTGGTGGGAGGGACCTGAGCCATTTCAGGAGGGCACACAGGGAAGGAAAGGTCTCACAGGTCCTGAGCGGTTAGAAACTTGCAGATTGGCAGAGGGGAAGAAGTTGGTTGTCTTCAACACAAAGGAGATACTCATAAAATGGAAAGACTCTGTGGTGGGGGAGTTGGTCGAACGGGCCATCTGCAAGGGATGAAGAGAAGGAACTGGCAGAAGTGCTGGGTTCAGCTCCTTGTTTTACAGAACTGTAGCTTGAAACTGCTGTGGAACACCAGCTGGAGTGTCCCCAGTACAGATGGCACTGCCAGTCTGGCAGATGATGTCCAAATTACAGCCAACCAAACCCAGCAAGCAGGAATGAGAAGGGCTCATGAAACTATAACTCCCTGAGGGCTCAAGGCAGGTTTGTATGTCCTGTTCCCAATCAAAAAGCACATGGCTTTTAGGACAGGGCACCAGAAGAGGGGCATTTCAGTGCCAGGCTAACCAGTGGCATAGGCAGAGAGGATATCTATCTCCTCCATGCTCCTGAGCATCCTCCATTGTGTGGCCATGACATGTGAGCTCTTCTGGCATGACACCTTCAGCATCACACCACCACCACACTTCCAAGGTGCACTGAGCTAATCTGAACTGCTGGCTAGCGGGAACTCAGACATAGCAGAACACGTTTTTGCTGTATGAAGCAAACAGTGGATTCCCATCACCCTATACTGATCTTAATGTAGCCTATTGCTTAGGCAGTCTATCATCCACCTACACGGAAGTAGTTTTTATTTGCCTCCAGAACTTGAGGGAAGCTGCTGAATAAGCACTGCTCCGTATCCTGAGCCGCAGAAAGCCTGTTTTTCCAGGAACTTCCATTGTGAGATCCATTAAGCAGTTCTTCGTTCATTTATCAAGTGCTTGACTGATGCAGTTTGGTGCTATTTCCAGCCAGGTTTCCTCAGGAAGCAGGAATTACATGATATTACTGCCTGTCAATCCTGCTGTTGCCACCTTTCGTCAAGTTCAGCACAGAGGTAGAGCTCACAAAGATACTGTGTTCTTACAAATACCATTAATGTAACCAAACTAGAGGAAACTGACCCAAACTGGCCCTCTGCTGAGAAAGGCTTCCTTCGAAGATCAACCAAATTGGTAGACACATGAGGAAGCATGCAGTAGACAGCCACAGGAAACCAAGTGCCAGGTTGTTTCTGCTGTCTGTGGAGCTGTGTTTTAAACAGAATACTCCGTGACAGTGAATCAAACACACAAGGCAATGTTACAGCCACTCTGAGAAACAGATTAAGCTCAGGTAAGGAAATGCTGCTCCTGGAAAAGAATAATAATAAATACATAGAAAGCCATTTCTTGGGCTGGGGAATTGAAGCGGCAGAATACAAACCATAAGATAAACCATTCAGCTGTAGCTCCGGTAGCTGCACACAGTATGAGGTCACTGGCCCAGTTGCCTCAAATCTTGGTGTTAACAGTGAAAGGATGCCAGCAGACTGGAACGTGTAGGCTGGCGTGGGGTAGGCAGGAATGCCTTTTAGTGGCAATGTTTGCTTATGCCACCTTGAAGTGAAGCCCTGCTTACCCGGGGCAGGGCTGCAGTCACCGTCCCTGCGAGTGTTCACACACCGTGGAAATGAGGCCTCAGTGCCATGGGCGGTCTTGGCAGTGCTGGGGAACAGGTGGACTGGATGAGCTTAAAGGTTGATTCTATGGTTAAACGCACTGACCGTGGTGTCTGCAGAGCTGCTGCTCTCACATATTCTCACTCCTCTCTCCAGCTGCAATCGCACAGGGGCTTTCCCCTTTTTAAATACATAATCTCAGAGGTGCTGCCTCCATCACTGATGGGATCAGCCTTGGCCAGTGGTGAGTCCATCTTGGAGACGGCTACATTGGCTCCATTGGACTTCCGGCAGCTTCTCACAGAAGACACTCCTATGTCCCCTCCAGCTGCCAAAACCTTGCCACACACATCCAATACATTGTTTAAACTCTTCATTGCTCAGCAATTTCCCAGCCATTGATTTTGTTTTTATTTTCTTCAGTTTCCCTTCTCAATTTCCTGCCTTTCCCTGATGAAATTCATACCAGTAACCATGACTTCCTTCCTTTCCCCCATTCTTTCCATGGTGCATTTTTATTTCTAATAGCCTCCTTCATTTTGCCACTGAATCAGTGTGGAATTCAGGCAAAATTGTCTTCTTTCTTTGACGTGAAATTATGACCTAATAAGCTCCCATTAAAGAACATCCCATCTTCATTCTCTTTTTTTTTTTTTTTTTATTAAAATTTCCCTCCAAATTAATTCCACTCATAATTTTCCCCAGCTTTGGGAAATTAGTCTATTTAAAACATGTGAGTGTGTATGTGTCTATAGATATACTGAAGTGGTTAGGACCGTTCTCTCTTTGCCTATATTAGATATAATCAGGTCATGATCATGGGTCCCTAAGCAACCACTAACTTCCAGCATGGTGATTAATTCATCTTTATCCATCATAATGAGATCCAAAATAAATTACCTCATGTTGGGTGCAATACCTTTTCTGTTAGAAAATTACCATCTCTAATGTGCAATAACAGTCACAATGTTTGACTCCAAGCTGCACCAGGGCTCCAGCAGCCGCACACACAGGGCTCTGATTTCTCTCCTTGTGCCTCACAGAGAGGTGGGATGTAGCTGCTCATCCTCCTGCCAGAGCTGCCTGAAAGGCCTGCAGGAAATCCCAACCAGTCCCCACTAGGGGGGATGTAAGGAGGAAGAAGGGGAGGAAGCAAAGACCTCTCAATGGCATGGTCCCTTAGGGACTTCAGAAGGGTCCCGTGTACACTTAGCACGCCAGGTATGTCAAGTTGGGGTCCCAGACCTGCTTGCCTCTTGCAAGAGCCTTGCTTGGATTTTCTTAGGCTCTGGTCTTTCTTTTCTTGCCACTGGTGGTCAGGGTAGTGATAACATCCTGTGTGGAGTATGCCTGATAGTGGAACTGCTGAGGAAAGAGGTCGTAAAGCTGGTGTCAAAGAACGACCAGATGAGCAACACAGCAATCTCCAGTCCAGCTTGGGAAATTGGCGTCAGCATCAGCCTCTGGGGAAAGACTATCAGCTCCTTAAAGAGGAAAGCAACTGCTGGTCTCCTCTGCCATGAGGCAACCTCTGAAGACCTGTGCACTGTCCTTGACGTTTGAAGGTCTGAGCCTTATAGTGGCATTGTCTCCATTATTTTTCTCCATGGAGGAAAGAAAAGCAATGGAGACTGTGAGAGACTTGGAGTCTTGGTGGGCTCCAGCCCTCCGATCATTGTCATGGCCCTCTCCTGGACTCACTTGAGCAGATCCACGTCCCTTTTGTATTATAATTCAAAGTGAGGCCATTTCAGAGGGGAGACACAGCAATCAGAGCCCTAGTGTGGCAGGTGGGTAAGCAAACAAGAATTTGCCCCTGAGAAGGTGCAGGTCTGCCCACTAAACACACCCAAAGTCCCCATCAAACATGGGGGCTGGCCCCAATGTCACCACATGATCTGTGTCCAAAGGATGGGTAGGGAGACCCGGGGCACGAGAGCTGTGGTGTGACAAGGTACAGCAGAGGCACCAGAACCTGCTCTCTCCTGCAGCGTGGCCAGCTCTATCACTTTCACTCCTTCCTGTGACAGATCAATTTGAAACCCTTGTCCATCGTTTGCTTAATAAATCCACCTTCTCTGGTTTTTCATCTTCGGGGTAGATTCACACACAAAAGGTGCCAGGCCTGTGCTTAGCCTGTGAGATTACCAACAGGAACACAGTGACTGATCTCTGGCAGGGATGCTCATGCATTATGCTCTCCCGAGGACATGGCTGGGTTGGCTGAAGACAGTAGCAAAAAGCAGGAGACACAGGGTGAATTTTCTAATCTGTTCAAGGTCTGCCCGGTAGGAGAACACAAAGACTTGGTTCAGAAGGCCACTAAATGCAGCTATCCCGGACCTCAGGATGTCCTAGGAGTCCCCAGTCCCAGATAACTTTATCTTTGTCATGCACCTTCCAGCATTTCCTATGGCTCCCAGCTCCTTCCCCAGCTGTCCTGTCCCATCTTCTATTTTCTGCCCTGTCTCTCTGCCATGGTCTCACCACACCTAATGAATTCCCTCAGCTACTGAAATCTTCCCCATGCCCTCTCCAGGGTCTCTGCTTCCCACACACTTCTGATGGAGTAATTGGGATCTGAACACTGCTGAGAACAAAGATCATGCCACAGCCCAAAGTGTGACTTTTCATGGGGCTGTCAGCAAAAATAAAGTCTTGGCTTACTTATTCTCAGGGCAATGAGCAGCAGCAAGAACCTACGTAAACCTTAATGAAGAGTTTGGGGTGGGAGAAGCAAAAGAGTAGTTAAAGCATTCACAATGTGTTAAACCTTCCCTTGTAACAGCATCTTTTCCTCACTTTTCTTTAGCAATAGAAAACGTTAATAGAGAAAGGTCCCTTGTCTGAGAGCCTCTTTGGCATTATTAAAGAAAGTAATAACTGTGCATTCTGAGGTGGGGGAATAAATCAATTGAATGATGCTAGGCTAAGGTGCTGTCACTGCTGGTATTCGATTCTGCTTTCTATCAGGAAAAACAAGGCTCAAAATACATTAACATGGCCAAAAAGAACAGCAAAACAGAAAATATGTCTCTGGTGAGGGATCAAATTGCAAGTCACTGTTGTAGGAACATTCAGTGATTCTTTCTTCTGAGACTTGGCAAACTTACGTCCCCCATGAAGTTGCTTAATCCATTCAGTGACCTCACCAGTTGAATGCTTCCAGCAATACCACAAGGACACAATCACACCCAGGTAAGCCAGCATCCTGCTACACAGGGGGAAATAAGGAAAATAGAAGAGGGAGAGGAAGGAATTAGGGTGGGGGAAGAAAAGCCAAAGAAGAGAGAGGATCTGTACAAGGCTGCGTTCCCACAATTTCTAAGGCTTAGTTCAGGTATTAAACACATCATTTCTGGGAAGGTTTCTCAAGGGCTGAATGATGGGAGAATGGATTCCTTCGTACCAGCAGTGGGAGGCCAAAACAGCAGAGATCATTTCTTGTAGTCCACCGTTATCTTGATGGATCATTTCCTCACATCTCTTTTAAAAGGATCCTAAAACCAACCAACAGATGTACAGACTTTGTCACACAATCCAGCCGTGCCCATTGGATGCCAAGGTCTGTCCAATTGGTCTCAGTGTGGCTTTCTTTATTTGCCCTCTGCGATCCCAGAGGAGAGCTCTGTTAGACTGTGACAGCTCAGATCCCCACACAGCTCTACTTTCCCAGAAAAATCCTGGTCGTGTCCTGAGTTCTTACTGTTAAGTCTGCAGAGAGGAGTTGCAGTAGGCCAGACCTACACAGAGCCAAGGGGTGCTCCAGAGGATGCCTCACTGAGACTGTCATTCACACTGCAGAGTGAAGCCTTGAATATAAAGGAATATCATAATTCACCATGCCCTGAGCCCTTTCCTCAGCTCACCTGTAAATGTTTGCATGAGGACATGGCTCACTTGGCGATGTCTTCCGAGGTAAAAGGTGTATGGTCCAGCGAATCTGTCCCAGTGATGACCATACAGCTTTGCACTTTCCTGTGGTTTCATAACTTCACTCTACATTTTGCAGTCACTAAGCTGACCTGATGTCCAGGGTAAACGCCTCACCTCTTCTGTGCATCTTTCAGAGCAATTGTGAATGGGGAGCAGCACTGCTTCTGGGAGCAGCTGAGCTGCATTTCTTCAGGCATCTCTCATAACAAGAATCCCTGTGCCCTAGAAGTGCCAGTTTCTGTCAACAGAAAAGGCAACCAAGACAACAAGCTCCGGAGAGCAGAGAAGATGGGCTGTATCTCCTTTGCACACAGCTCAGGTTTATGTATCAAAAGGACAAGGAGCAGAATAATCTATCTTGCTCCAGAAGGAGCAGAGAGGTGCTTCACTGCATCAGCCAAGCCCTGAGCAGCAGCAGCAGTAAGCTGGGCTCTGCGTACATAGTCTCACTGGATTTTGGGCTGTCATGTGCACAGGATTGTTGCATATTTCCCATTCTACCTCTAACCTTTGGAGGTGGGTTTGGAAGAGGCTTCTTGCCCAGGTTAATCACTCCAGAAAGAGACAGAGTCTGTGTGCATGCTGTATGTCAAGGCCAGACTTCTGGGGCCAAATGTCAGTCCTGGAGCATCTCTGAGTTTCAGGGAAGAGAAACTCTTCCTGTTTCCCACAGGAAAGAAACTCTTTCCAGTGCTGAGAGCTGCCTGCTGAAACAGGCAAGAGTGGAGACAAACCCTTCCTGAAGGGTTAAACTGAGCTGTTCAGAAGATGAGTAAAGTTACTTCACATCATCTAAGCCTCTCTAATGAAAACTTCTCTTCCCTTTTGGAGGTAATCTTCCTTTGATCAAACCCTCTTCTCTTCTGATGAGAACACAGTGCAGTAATCAAGAAGCTAATCTGTGCCAGAGCAGGCTCCCAGACCCCTCAAAACCCAGAGCATCACACTCCCTGAGGCTGCTGCCTCGGCCTCCCTCTCTCCTCTGTCTGTGCCAGGCAGTTATTCCTGCACTCCTGCTTCACCCTTTCAGCCTTCGTGGTTGCAAGGGGCAAGGATTATGCTTGGCTGCTTCGCAGGGCACATGCGCTCCTGAAGTAGGGACCCTGAGCTGGCCTGAGCAGAGAGGTAGATCTGCCCTTACCCTTTTCAATACAAAGACCAAAAGAGTTTTTAAACTCTAAGCCCGGTTATATTAGAATATAAGCTTGAATAAGTACACTTCTGAAAGAGAAGGAACTCAGTGACTAGGCCAGATGGAATAGAAATAAAAAAGCCTATAAACAGCTCTTTCTGTTCCCTTTCCCTCTGTGTCCCCATGGATGGGCCTTTACCTCTGGTTTGGTTTTATCTAGCTCAGCAGCTTTCCGAGTTATAACGGATTCATACTGAGTCCCTCTGGTCCTTGACATATCTTTTCCTTTCTGTCACATCACTACAATGCTTGTCCTGGCTGGGAAAACGCTATCCTGCTGCATGTAAAATCTCACTGTGCAGGATCAGGAAAATCACTCAGAAGGGACAAGATCCACTATAACTGATCAGGTTCTAACACAAATTACAGCCTACAGGAGGGAGAAGGCAGGTGGGAGACCTCCTTTGCCTTTCCTTCCTCCCTCGAAGGAAGGACAGAAGTGATTTTGTGGGAATACATGCAGGAACATACCAGGAGGCCCTGCCCCTGCCTTGCTTCTTTCATTTGCTAGACAACAAACATGCTACACAACATGACCTGTTGCCCAGACATGATGCATAAACCACAGGGATTTATCCACTTCCTCCCTGAGCAGTGGGCTCTTGGCATGTCAAAGCATCTTACAAACACTAAGCAGCACTTAAGATGATGAACAAGCTGCTTTTCTCCCAGCGTGATGTGCATACACTTGTTATCCCACATGCTTACATCCTCGGATATGCACCTACTGCTTAAGAAGCAGAGGTGAGGGACTTAGTGCTTGAACATGCAAATTCAGGTCTGAGGATCCAAGAAGAAAATATCCAGACAGTTGAACAGTTGAACCGCTGCAATGCTCCTTGCATTGAGAGCAGCACCTCAGGGTCTCTGAACATCAGAGCACTGTGCGCTGCTCAGCTAGAAGATGCAGCTGTGCAGGGTGGAAGGTGCTGGCTTGCGATAGACAGGAGCATCATCACTCATTTCCAAAGGTGGGGAAGCCAAGGGGGACTCCAGTGGTTTATGCCCCAGGGCTGCCTGTTCTGAGGCAATGAACAAGGTGCAGGAGGATTGCCACAGCCAGACACAGATGTGCCAGGCACAGCAGTTTGCTCGTCTCTTGGGTCGAAAGCTGTTGGGTGCTGCAGCATTTAGCTCTCTAGGATGAGGTGGAATTCCCACCAGCGTCACTGTCTTGGTTTTCGCACGTTGGAGTGGAGGAGCTGGCTGTCTGGTGAAGCCATGTGTGACTGTCCCACGAGGGGTGGGAAGAGATCTCCCTCTGCCAGCAGCAAGCAGTGAGAACAGTGGCTGTCTGCCCTCTATTTAGGCATCATTTTTCAGTTGGATTTCTCCTTCTGTTTCCTCTGGGGATCTCAGCCTGGTGTGTTCCTTCTCATGAGTGTTAGAAGAGAAGGAGCATCCCTGAGTGCATGGTGCTGTGTCCCACAGTGGGTTTCTGCATTTCCCTTGGGAAGAGGCAGCCTGCGATCCACATCCTGCCTGAGCAGCCCCTCCTGTCTTCACTCCTGTTGTGAACACAGTCACATCCTGCTCTCTGGTGCAAGCTATGCTGTGAACATGCCCGATGGATCCAGGCTTGCAGGGCAGATGGGTTGGGAATCCCAAGTGCAGCGGACCTGGGCCATGCTGTGGCTCTGCAGTCCATGGGGCAATGCAAAAGTTGGGCAAGGAAAGCTCTGAGATCTCCAGGATAAACAACTCCCAAATTCAGGTACCCAGGGTAGCTGCTGAGCTGCTCTGTGGATTTAACCTTTGGTGTATCTATTGTGCTCTCTCCAAGGAGGAATATCTCCTGGGATCCTTCCTCAGCCCAGTGTTGCCTGTTATCTCTAATTGATCTGCAAGAGAATCATTGTAACAGAAAAGGTAATTGCTGGTAAATCCGCAGAGCAGGAAATGAACTGCTGCACAGTACCAGCATTTCATGGCAGCCAAGCCTGAGCCATGCCAAACCCTGGGCATCCGGGTTGTCAGGATGGTCAGGCAACAGGAAGCAAAGCTGCACTGGGAGCTCCAAGCATGGCAAGTGGTTCATGGCTCCAGGAGCACTGGGGTGGGCAGGAAAGGCGATGCTGTTGCACACCTGGGCACCAATTCTGCAAGCACTCAGGAGGGTCATGGGCTCATCCAGCTCAGGCTTTCAGCTTAGCCACTCTGAACAAAGATGAAACAGAGATGGTCATAGGTGTGTTCAAAGGGCTGGAGCAGCTCTGCTCTGGAGCCAGGCTGAGAGAGCTGGACTGGGTCGGCCTGGAGAAGAGAAGGCTCCTGAAGGGGAGACCTTAGAGCAATCTTCGTGTACCTGAAGGGGGCCTACAACAAATCTAGAGGGGACTTTTTACAAGGGCCGAGTGCTGGGAAGGGGATACAGGGAGAACTGCTGGAAAATGCAGCAAAGGACCAGAATCATGGATTATTTCTGCCTTTCTCTGCCTGGATGGAGGGAGCAGGCTAATAATTCCATGACTCAGCACATGCTCCGGTAGGACAGAGCAGCTCTGCTGCGTGCGGTGGCAGCATGACAGAATATAGATGCATCACTCAGGACCCATGCCCGCAGCCTGTGATTAAAGCCAATGTGTAGCACATAAATCAAAGGTTTTCTTCCAGGGGGAAGGAATAAGAGCTGGCCTGAAATTGCAGCCACAGCCCAGTGGGACATCAGCTTTGCAATGAGAGAGAGTGCAGCCTCATTGCTCCTCCTCTGCTCCTTACACACGTGTTGTGGCAGGGCAAGCCAGCAGAATGGAGACCTAACGTGCTGAGAACAATGCTGTAGGAGATGCCTACTAAAGCTGCAGAGCCTCATTGTTTTCAATAGGGCTTGAACACCTCCAGGTTCTGCAGGGGGTGATTGTAAATGTTCATCTTTAGGCTAATGGGGTCCAGGTGCCCTCTGGCATCACCTGAACATGGTAGGCTTTGGGGCGGCCATCAGTGGATGTGAAAGCCACAGATAAGGGCTGCAGAGTAATAAAGAAGGCAGGAAACCTACCTCCTGCTGAAAGCTTTGTGAGCCTTGAAGAAAGGGTTGATACAAGGTGTCTCATGCCACCATCTGGACCCCAGTTAGTCATTCTGGGACCTTATCCAGGTCTGTGTTCCTGGAATACCCAGGTGAGCACCTCTTCTGCAAGGATGCCAATTACAGGGCACAACACAGTCAATGTGATCCAAACTCTTCCCTTCGAGGATGTGATAATAAATCTGGGGAGCCTGGATCATCCTGCACAGCCAGAGTTTTTCAGAGAGGCTGGAGCAGGGGCATGGGGAGGTGCTGAGCTGGATAAGAGCCTCAGTTTGCTGCATTTCATGTGAGGGACACAAAAACATCCAGAGAGAAGCATCTGCCTTGAGAGGACTGTGCAGGGAGTGCTCTTAAATGCAAATATGGCTCCCAGGGCAAAATACTGCCAGCCTCATGGAGGAGATCAGAATCCTGTGGTGTGGGGTTGCATCCAGGTGCTCTGAAAGTGTTGTCACCTGCACAGACACCTCCAGCTGTCTGCCGCCTGTTTAGAAATGACGACTTTAAAGGAGGGAGAACCCATCCCAAAGCAGGGGTTGATGTATTGACTGTGTTTTTGTGTTAGGGTTTTCTTGTTGGCCCCTGCAAGCTGGCTTGAGGCAGTGGTCAGGCTCACTGCATTGCCTGCAATGTAAGCACTGAGCAACTCCTTCTGCAGGCTCAGCCTCTCCAGCCAACTCCAGCTCTCACTCTGGAGATGAGAGGAAGACCTCGCTGGTCTTCAGGGAGTGCAGGGAAACGGCACCAGCCTGAAAAGACACTGGCTCTGGACCCTCTGCCATGAGCCCTGGGGAAGGCAAGGGTGATGCTGATCGTGGAGTAATGACTGTGGAGCAATGGGAGCAAATCAAATGGCATAAAATGTCCTTGCCAAGGGTTTAGATTAAGCTTCTGAAGTCATGCTGCGTGTTTGCTTTGGAGGGATCATGCCGGAAATGACAGGGAAAAGAAGGAACTTCAAACAGCAGAGAAAAAGTCCCCTGAAAAAGTGCTGAACAGGAGCTCTATCAAGGCTTAGGAGGAACATTAACATTGTGAAAAGGGGACACGTTTCTGCTGGCACTTATTGTCCAAAGAGTATAATTTAAAGATTCTTGCTAGAATGAGGAATAAAATCTAGAGAGATAACATGATGAAAAGGCAGACAATCACACAGCCTTACCCTGAGAGTCAGGCAGCAAAAGATCAATTGGATTTTAGCCTTCACATAAAAGTGGGTTCTGCCTTCTATTATGCTGATGCAGCAAAAATAAGACCTCAGGCAAAACCCTGCTGTCCATTGTAGCAGGGGAAGTTCTGAGGGCTCTGGTGAATCAGAGAAGCAGCAGCTGATCCCCAGGTGAAGGCTGAGAGGGATGGGCAAATCCTCTGCAAAGAGCAGGCAGTGTCCATGCAGGCACAAAGGCTGCCAGCACCTCTCCTGTAGCAACTGCAGTCTGAACACTGTGTAGGTAGATCATAATTTGGGCTGGGAAATGGGGAAAATTCCAGTGTAAGATAACCAGGACCATGAGCAAGACTAGAGTGGGAGCTGAAGCAACGGGTAGCACCTTGTCCCAGGGTCAAACCTGAAGGTGTTGCCCCTGGTGCAGTGCCCTGTGTTTGCAGACTGATGGATATAAACTCATGCAAAGCTGATTCCTGACCTAAATAAGACAAAGCTATCTGTGATGTTTAAAGAGCTCTGCATCTGCCTCATTGCATCTCACTGCTTACCAGATGCAGGGCTACCCCAGAGCTGCAGAGCTACTGGGATATCATTGCTCAGAGGCCACACACAGCAGGACTGTTGCGTTCAGCCCAGAATAAGGCTGGGAATGAGCCTGTTAATGCTCTCTGGGTCAGTAGTGGGCCTTTGTTTGTCCTTTATGGGGAGCAAATGACTGTGTCCAGTGAAGTGGGAGAGCCTGTCACTGCAGCCATCCAACTGCAAACCTCCTGGACTAACAGGATTGAGTACTCAGTGCATTGAACACTGCTGTCCAAAACCTGAGGAGAAACTCCTCCCTGATTCACCAAGAGCCTTGTGGGTCCATAGGACTAAGAAGCCTTTGTCTCCAGTGGATACCCAGGTACAGAACACTTTCCTTGCACTCCTTAGGGAAATCCGCTCCTCTGCAGCAGGGTGTGAATTGTACTTTCTACCTGGTTTTGCTCCCATTCCCACAAGACAGATGATTCCAATTGTGCCAGAATTCACAGAAAGGTGGAAATCCTCCCTCCCCCATGCAAAACTGTGTTGGATGGATGGAAGGACAAAGTGTCAGGAAGCTTTCATTCCACAGGGCTTAATCTTGTGTCTGAATGACACACACCACAATGCCACCCAAATGGATAAGATGCCAAGCTCAGTGCTGTGCACACTCTGCATCTCAGGCCTGGTATTTAATCAGCAGCTGGCAGTTCCTCCCCTGCTGAGAGGTCATGGATCACTAGGAATACATGGTCAGACACAGACTTCCTACTCCCTTTCTCTGTGGACACCACTGGAGTCCCTCCTGCAGCCAGCTAGAGGATTGCATGAGGATGATGAGGAACCAGACACACAGATACTTACAGATCTGCAGGGATTCTGTTCTACACAAAGTGGAACAAATGAAGTTTCCATTGAGAGTATTTGCATCCAGACATACTTGGTGGTGGCAGAGACCCAACAGAGACCCCAAAGGGGTCTGCCTGCTCTGCCATGACCTTCTGTAACCTGGGGGCTGCCAATGCCCTCCCACAGAAGGGAGCAATTTTAGCCACTTTAGTGTCCTGGGCTTCCCAAACACATGCACGTTCATCCTAGGAAAAGCCTTCAGCATGGTTCTTGGAGTCCCCAGCAGCACTGAGCACCCTGGGAAGCAGATCCTTTCCTTGAACTGTGCTAAACTCTCCTTCCCTTCAGAAGAAAGCAGCTCCCAGCTGCAGATGCTCCCAGACAGGAGCCCTGTGCTTGGAGCTGACACACGGGGTAATGCAGAGCAGACTGCACCAGCGCAGCACAGTTACCTGGGCGCTCAGAGCCCTGACCCCCCCTGGTGCGTGTCCTTACAGCATGAACTTCTGTACCAGTGCCAATAAGAGGACAGTTGTGGAAGACAGCTCCTAAACCAGCTTTCTGCCATCACTGGCTCTTTGGCTTCCCTCTCTGGCACTAACAAATACTGTCAGTCCAGAAAACTGGAAAACTGTGCTATAGGTTTTTTAAACTTCACTGATCCACAAAGATCACTGATGGTATCTGTAATAAATCACAGACTGGTTTGGGTTGGAAGGGGCCTTAAAACTCACCCTGTTCCAACCCCCTGCCATGCGCAGGGACACCTTCACTGGAGCAGGTTGCTCCAAGCCACGTCTAACCTGGCCTTGGACACTGCCAGGGAGGGAGCATTTGCCGCTTACTGGGATACCCTGTGCCAGTGCCTCAACAGCCTCAGAAGGAAGAGCTCTAAAATCTCAGCTAAGTGATATAAAGAATTGATGGTGCAGATACCACCCTTCAGGCACAAACTGCTGACCAAATCTGGGACTATATCTGGATCCAGCTGCACCCAGGCTCCTCTCTGAGGGCTTTAGAAAGCAAGGAATCCTTTCTGAACCTCATGACTCAGAGGGTTTCCCTGACAGCTTGGTCTGACCCTGTTCTCTATGCAGTAAGTAAGTGCACCACTGTTGCATTTACTGACAAACTTGGTTAAATCACTGCTTTATATTAACAAACCTATGAGTGAAGTGCACCTCTCCTGCATCCGTGACAGCAGGGTGGGCCAGAGAGGGACCAAGCAGCTGATGGGGACCATATGGAGAAATGCTGCCTGGTGACAGGTCATCCTGCAGCACAGCTGACCCACAATTAGCCACACTCCCTACCACATGTTTCTGTCTGAGCAGTCCTACTTAATTAGCCAAGAATGAGCTCTTCCTCCGCCAAAGGGGTTATTATAATCCATGGGGTAGCTCTTACCTCATTAAGTTTGGAATTGCTTTAGCAGCTCAGGTGTAATTACCCAGCATTTGAAGGGAGAGGAAATTAGGGGGTGTTTTCTTTGTTTTAATACATTAAGGGTTTAAAAACACACACACGGAGTGGCAGCAGCAGTGGGAAGGCCAAGCGGGAATTAAAACACATGGAGACAGATGCAGTCACTGGAGAAGCAGCAGCTGGTGTGATCAGGAACAGAAGCAACAGCCAGTTTGTGGTCAGTGTATCTGGGCTGTGCAGAGCCCCAGGAGCACATCTTGGGAGCACTCACTGGGAGTATCTGATGTGGCAAATGGGCTTGGGGTGTCAGCTCTGCCTGAAACGTGCAGGTATTTCCCACTGCTTCCCAAAGAGAGCAGCTCTGAGCGGATCCTTCTGCAAGTATCCCCTGCACACCGCACTGCTACCCTGCTTCAACGCCAGCATAAATCAATGCCTCATCAATGGACAAGGATGAAATTCCACCCTCCTGCCCCTTCCACTGTGGTTCCTGCCAACAAGCATCACCCAGCACCCCTCTACAGAGGGATTACGGGTGCCCGTGCACCAATAGAAAGACCTTATGGCCACTGTTTAGCACCCAGAATATCTTCTGTATCCCCAAACCCAGGACGTACAGCCCAGCACCCCCATCACACAAAGTGTTTAAGTGAAAACCTGACACGAGCCTGGCAACCCCCTCCTCTGCCTCATCCCTTTGTTTGCTGACACTGAGAGGATTTTACCTTTCTGGGAAATCCTTGGAGGATCTGCAGTGTGAGTCTGCTGAAGAGCAGCAACCAAGAATGACCTGCGAGTGCTCACACACACACATCAGAGGAGGAAGGCTGGGACAGGTACTCCAAGCGCGCCACAGAACTTCACATCCCCAGAGGCTTGCAGAGAACTGGTCAGCTTGTGGCCCTGTGTCTTCCCGGGATGCTTGGCAAAACTGGAGGCAAAAGAAAGAGATAGGACCCCTGGAAACATCACAGGAAGACAAACCAAACTGAACGCACTGGCATCATATTTTGGAGGACAAAACCAGCGGTGTGAGAAAGATTTGGAACAAATCTCAGACTGGTTCCTCATTACAGCAGTACCTGCAAAGCTGTGGTGGATGCTCTGGGACGAAAATGCTTAAACTGAGCCCCTCCAAAGGGTGAGAGGCAATTCGTGACCTTCTCTTCAGCACAGAGTCCCAAAAGGTGCCCCAGCCCTTAACACTCTTTTACGAAGTTCCACACTTGGGAAAGAGCGGCTGGAAAGCTGCCCATGGAATAGGACCTGGGGGTGCTGGCTGATGGAGCTGAATATGAGCAGCTTGTGCCCAGGCAGCCAAGAAGCCCCCAGCATCCTGGACTGTACCAGCACCAGTGTGGCAGCAGGGCCAGGGCAGGGATTGTGCCCCTGCGCTGGGCACTGGTGAGGCCGCACCTTGAATCCTGTGTTCAGCTCTGGGCTCCTCACTGCAACAGAGACATTGAGGGGCTGGAGCGGGGCCAGAGAAGGGCACGGAGCTGGTGCAGGGCCTGGAGCCCAAGTGTGATGGGGAACGGCTGAGGGACCTGGGGGGTTCAGTCTGGAGAAGCGAAGGCTCGGGTGGACCTTAACACTCTCTATCTGACAGGAGCTCTCCCAGCTCCTTTGCTGTTAGAGAACTCATTCTGCACTGTAAAAAGCACAGCATGAACTGTCAGTGCCTGGGATGTGTCTGGGTGGCACAGATTCTAGTGCAAATCAAACCAGGCATGTCAGAGTGCCCTGCAAACAGTCACCCGAACAAGTGTTCTCAGGTTTCTTCACCCTGGAAAATGATAACAGATGTGGAGGGAGCAGCTCAGTCTTTGGGCAGAGCCCACAGAGGCTCTGGTCTGAGTGATCTCCTGGATCTTCGGACATCTTTCTGCATCTTTAGCCTCTGACACGGATCTCTGCTGAGCATCATTGTTTAATTGGGTACCCCGGATCAGCTGCTGCTTACCTGTGTCAGTCTTTTGTCCCACCCACGGTCTCAGTTTGGATCCACACTCCTCGGGAAGGATTTTTGTGTCACTACCCACTAATGCACTGGGAATAACTCCCAACTGCAGACAACGCCAATTACACTACTGGGAAGATTTAGTCAGATTGGTTAAAATTCATGTCCCTGTTGGGTGCAGAGGTAATTAAATCTTACGATCATTATTGTGTAATAAAGGGCAACTGAAATTTATTTAATATGTGCTGGGTGAGAGGTGCTTCATTATAAAACTCAGTTATATATCCCTAGGGAATTCTGCTAGGAGAGCAGAGAAACGGCAAGCAGAAAGCAGAGCTATCTGGGAGGAAGCAGCGCGTTTCTGGTGGTAGCGTTGCTTTGGAGCCCACCAGCTGCTGTCAGGGCCCTGAGGAGTTGGATGTGGCATTTGGAGAGACAGGGTGAGGAGGGGATATCATCACTGGAGACACCCTGATGCAGGTCTCCTACCTCTGGTGGGACCTCTGGGCTTGTGCTCAGGTCCCCAGTGACCGGCACTGTCGTGACAGGCAGTTCCTTCAGAGGTATGTGCCTGGAGAAAGGCTCCATTCCCCAGGGTACACATCCTGGTGTATTTTAGTTACATCTCATGTCAGTTATGGCCCAGATGCTGATTCATGCAAAAGCTCTGCAGGAGGCTCTGGGAGCATCAGGTGCAACATGGCTTGGCAATGCAGGAAGAAACCTGTGCAAGTGTTTTTCAGGGTTTCCCACTAAAAGCAAAACAGTTCTTTATATTTAAGGTGTACTTTCCCATTCTCACAAAGCCCATGGAGGAACGTAAGCACTCACCAACACTTCTAACTCTGCATCAGTGGGAATTAAAGCCCATGAGAAATGGGGAAGCCTACAGGAAAGTATTTGTCAAGCTTCTTATGGGCTGTGTTTTTTAATGAGGACCTTGCTTACTGCTGGGAATGCACATGGGAGCAAAGACTTATACCCATTTGCAGCTGTACACGTGTTGCTACAGCAGCTCTGCTGGGATTATTTTGGCAGGACTCATTAGAATGATAACCTGGAGGGACAAACATAGGGTCTAGTTGGGATGATGCAGCTGTCATGATAGCAGGTAGCAGCAGATGTTAGCACTTTCTAAGGCCTGTGAGTCATGGTCAGCCACCAGATGAAGCTCTGAGCCATGGCGTGATTCAGGGGCTGACTAGCAAGTCGGATGAGTGAGATGAAGGAGCCAGATTCTGTGCTCCAGAGAAACTGCCTTTCACACATAAGATGCCCCATGGTGCTTGCCGCAAATGGGTGAGGATGGTGGGCCATCCGCACTGACACACTTCCCAGGGCTTGAATCACTTTTGAATTCAAAACTTTCCTGCCTTTGCTAACACAAAGCACATTTCTGAAGATGCTTTGAGCTATTCTCTTGCTATGGAACTAGTGCCATACATCCTCTGCAAAAATACTTCAATTGCCCTTTTTATGGCTGCATTGATGGTAAAGGCAGAAGCAAGAGCTCAATCATCTGGACTGACTTCTGGAGACTTCCAGAAGTCCTCCCATATCCCTTCTCTAGCCATGGCATCAGAGGTCACCTACCAAGGGGTGGTTCTGTCCTACATGGGAAACTGGGACAAGTCCCTGTTGTGGAGATGGGATGGGGGACTGGGGTTGTTGATCTCCCACTAAGGTTGTTTGAGATTGTGTGTATGCATTTCCACAGGCTGCAAGTCCATGGGCACTCTCACCCCATGCAGATCAGCACAGTATGTTTTCCTGTGTGGAATTTTCCATATGGACTTCAAGAGTCTCAGTTCCACTGCATTGCACCATGTACCTATGAGCTGACTCCACAGAACACTCACACAGACAGAAGGGATGGGTTAACGTTGAGAATGGAAGGGTTTTATGGGGCCCTAAGTCCCTCAGTGGCAAAACCAGATCCCCTGGTTTCAGACTAGTGCCTTCACCACCAGGAGCTCCATCCATTAGTCAGCATTTTCCTTCCAAGCAGATAATACAGCCTGAAAACCACCACTTCCTCACAGATGATTCCCATCCTGAGGAAAGTTGCCCTCCAGCAGCAGCCACTCACCTCTCATTGCAAGGGTATTCTCATTTAGCCTCATCAAAATGTAGTTTTGGCCTCATATTTACAGAAGGATGTGAACCTGATCCCTGTGTACTCACCAGTTGCCAGCAAAGTCGAAACCAATAAGCAGAATGGGGCTATTACCACTTCGTGCCTGACCTGCTCCAGAGCCCCATGGAGCTGCCCCCCAGGTGCAAATAGCTGCAAGTAGAAGACTGGCAGGTGGGCTGCTTCAAGCAAATGGGGGTTCACTTGCAAAGCACAGACCTGGATCAGGAGCAATCCAGGGACAGTTTTTCACTCTGGAGCCTCTTTTAGGGGCCACAATCCTCACTTAAAGAAAGACTGCAGTATGTGTTATGGACAATCATCTGGACAGAAGGAGAACAAAAGCAGCACTGATTGTTGCTCCTGAAACACCAGGGACAGGGTTTCTGGCCCTCCAGGCTCTGCATCTCTCATCAGCCAGAGGCTTTTACCCCATTACCTAAAAACTCAGCCCAGGTATAGACTTGCCAGTCAGGTTTTGGGCTGCTGGTCAGGGCGCAACCTGGAGAGCCTGGCTGTGCTGTGATTAGGAGGCAAAGACTCTGAGTTCTGCCTTGTTGCATACAGCTTCCTTTCCACTGCATTGCACCATGTATCTATGAGTTGACTCCACAGAATGCTCACACACTTAACATGCGCTAAACACACCCTGTCACTCGCACAGCTATTCTCATGATGGCTGGAAACAGCACGGTGTAGTAGTACAAATCTCTTGGCTGTACTATTTCCTATCTCTGATCAATGCAGCCAATTAGTATTCCTGGTGTCAGCATCCTCACTGCTCAGTTTCACAGCCAAATCTGTGCAGTCAGATTCACTGTCCCTCTCGGTGTCAGGTTTTGCACTGATCCACATGCTCACTGCTCATCCAGACTGTCATGGTTTAAACAAAGTCAGTCATAAACCACACAGCCCGTCCACTCACACCCCCCTTATTGCCGTCCCCCTACACCCGGAGGGACGGAGAGGAGAATCGAAAAGAATGCAACTCTCACGGGCTGAAATAAGAACAGTTTAGTAACTAAGGTATAACACAAATCACTGCTGCTACCACCAATTATAATAATGATAAAAGAAATAACAAGAGGAAAGAACACAACACCTCAACACTAGCCGACCAATAACTCGCCCCACTCCCCCCAGCTGAGCACCGACCAATACCTCCTCCAACCCTGCAGTCCCTAGCCCTTACGGGTAACTTTCTGTTACATCCTGGGCAAGACGTGCTGTGGTATGGAATACCTCTTTGGTCAGTTTGGGTCAGGTGTCCTGTCTCTGCTTCCTCCCGGCCTCCCCTCCTCCCTGGCAGAGCATGAGGCTCAGAAAGTCCTTGGCCAGACCAAACATTTGAGCAGCAACTGAAAACATCGGCATTATCAGCACTGTTCCCAGGCCAAAAGATCAAAACACAGCACTGTACTAGCTACTAAGAAGGGGAAAAATGACTGCTGCTGCTGAACCCAGGACACAGACCAGCAACACAACTGTGACAAGCATGATTTCAGTCACACGGTAGCCTGAACCCACACACCTCCCTCCACTCCTGTCCCACTAAAACCCACATCAAAGGTAACTCTTCTCATTCCCATTGAAATGGGACTTTCGGGGCAGGCCCCACGATCCCAGCGGCTGGAGCTGACATCCCAAAAGGGGAATGCTGGCTGTGCATGGGGGAGCCTCTGAAAAAGCAGATGCTGTGAGCCCCGGGCTGGTGCCAGCTGCCAGCCTGCACACCTAATGAGCTGCGCGCTCGGACATGCTCTGAATTCCCACAGGCAATTATTCCAGCGAGAGTCAATGCAGCTCGATGCGATTAGCAGTAACTACAGTGCTGTGTGAAGTTAGTGCGGCTTCTGTTCTAATTGCTCATGTAGGCATGAGATAGCTGTTTTCCTCATGACCTCCTCTCAAAGCATCCTATCTGTGAGTTCCCACTACATGGATGTATTCTCTAGAGTATTTCTCTGCTCTGTGCAACCTGCCTATCACAGCCATTGCCTAATCATTGAGTGTGACCAAGGGCTCTCCAGTGTGACACTGCAGATCTGCCTCACAGGGAGGCTCAGAGCAGCCCACCCTTAGGGGAGCAGGGCCAGGCATGCCATAGCCCTCAAACCCTGCTCTTCAGTGCTGTCCCCACCTCGCTCCTACCGCTTTCAAGAGAAAGACTGTCTTGTGACCTGTGTGAGAGGATGTTTCCTGAGTCATCAGGCTCCCATTCCTGAATAGATGCTGTCAGAGTGGAGTAAGGCATTGTCCAGACAACAGGAATTGAAAGAGAGCAGCAGAAACAGCTCTTCCAGCTTCTCCCAGTGCAGCCACAGTTTTGCTATCAGATTGACCTCACTCCTGTCCTGCTGGACCCTGACCTGCCTCATTCGCCTCCATGGGAAGGGACAGAACCAACAGGGCCAAAGATGTTGCTGGCACTGTGGTAGGAAGGGGCTGCTGTGGAACTTCTCGCAGCCTTGCTTGAGAGTTGAGCCACAAGCAGCTGAGAAAGTGGGAGGCTTTTCTAAACAGGCTGTGAGTCCCAGGCAGGTTTCTGTCCATGGCCAACAGCAGGGAATCCTGAGGGTCATCCCTGAGCATCTCCTGCCAAGGAGATGCCACAATGTGGAAAAAAACCCTACGCCTGGGGAAAACCGCAAGCCTTTGGTTGATACTCCAGAACTGTGGCTGGGTTTGTTCCAGAAACAGACAGTTTGGCTGCCACCTCATGTCAGCTCCTGGAAGGGCCATGGGACCTGCCACCAATTAACCTTGATGGCTAAATGAGGCTGCAGGTTGCCAGGCCACTGAACCACATGAACTGCTCATCCCCAAGAGATGCCAGTCAAAGGGGTTTCTGTATCGCACAGTGAGGCACCTCTGCAGGGCACACAGATGAGCTGAGAGCCCTCGGCGAGGGGCTGAGAGCTCTGCCTACCCGAAGTGCCCTCCTCAGTCCGGGAACGGCACCGCGCTGACCACACAGGTCAGTTTGCTTTGGCTCAGCAGCTCCCCTGCTTGTGAAACACAGGAAGTCTTTGAGACAGGCCCTGCAAGGAGAGATGTAACAGAGACCAGTGCTGCCCTGCCTGGACTGGGAAGGGAGGGAGACAAGGTTACAGCGGGGGTAGCAATGACTGTACCAGAGCGAAAAGACGCAGCAGATTCTGTGCCAAAACAGCTCTTGCATGAGCCATGCAGGGATCCAGGTGCCACCCTCACCTTCAGTCTGCAAACTAGGTCTCTGCAACTTCACAGCTGGAGCAAAGGAAGCACCCAGCGCTGCTGCTGCCTTTTGGCTCCAGAAGAAGTCATCTTTCAAGCTGAAACTGTAGATAAATATTGCCTGCTTTCATCAGAATAGACAAAGAATAACGTATTTAAAAGAATAACCTCAAAGCCATTGGGAAAAGCAAAGGAGAGCTGAAAAACGCTTATCACAAACCATCTCTTGGTGGGTGTAGACCTTAAGGCAAGTCTTTAGCTCCCTGTGTGAGCTTCAGTAAAGTCTAACCCTTTTCTCACTCATCTGCTGCAACCTGTTGAACCTCCTCCAGTGGGAGCATCCTTCGTAGCTCCCTGGGGAAGGACATCCCCACCCCTTCTCCTTACAGAGGTGCAGTGGAGCTGTAACAAAGCCCAGCCTGTTTCCCTGCCTGCCTGGCAGTGGCTTTTGGGAAGCCTGTGAGGGCAGTGCCAGCTTCTCCCCACAGATCATACACTGCCTTTTCCAGGCCCCAGGAACCAGTCCTAGGCTGTTTCCCATGCAGGGGGTGCTGCCAGCTCTGCAGTGCCAGCACGGGGAGGATGCTGCCAGGCACCGCCCCCCATAGATGCACACTGCAGAGAGGGAGCAGAAAGAGCTCTCCTGGAATGCCCTTCCTCATCCACAGGCAGCCTCCTCCTCCTCAGGGTGCAGGGGATGGGCACAGCCAACACACTGATTCTCTGTGACCATCATCACAACCAGTCTGGCCCTAGTTTCCACAGCGTGGCAGGTAATTGACTTGTGACAACTGGGTTCAACACAAATGAGCCTGGTTTAGAAAGACAGCTTCATTTGCACTTCCAGCCAGAGAGAGCCAGTTAATCCAAGCAAAGGAGGAAAAAATCATTAACTCTCACTTGCTATTGAGTCTTCTGCCTCTGCCTACAGCAAATCTCACTGATTTAAACCCACAGGTGCCTCTAGCACTTGGATCATACCATCCTCTGCCTTGTCAGCAGCACTGACATGGCAGTGAGTGGGGCTGAGACCTGGTGTGGCCACTCTTCACCCATGCACCAGGACCTTCAGCATGTGCCCCTATACTACATCATGTTTGTAGGTCTCAGGGTCTGCATTCCCAGGTTGGCTTTGCACAGTTTAATACCTCATGTTTTATACCTGTATGCATTCGTTTAGCTGCTCCTGCTTTTAGCTATGTTGGAATAAGGGGGAGTTTTCTTAACTTGTGTTATTTCTCCTTGCTTCCCTAGCTGAAGACAAAACCTTGGTCAAGGTGAGGCAGTGAAATGCCAATGAATGTCCCTGGGGATGCAGTTGGTCAGTGGCTGCCTTGCACACAGTGACGTATTCCAAGCTGGACGCTGGGAAAAGGCCCTAGCTGGAACACATTCACTGGTACCATGCCTGGTACCACATTCACTAACCAGCTTCTAAGTCTTTAGGCAATCTCCTCAGGGCATGCCAAAATGCAAACCTCTGGTTCAATTCCTTTGATCTGGAGAGAGAAACTCAGCTCAGAAATCCTAAGGAAAAGCAAGCCGTGATGCCCTGGGAGGTCAGCCTGTGTTGAGCTCTGGCTTCAAAGCTGCCAGGTCAGGTACTGGCTTTATCTTACCTGCTTCCTCCCAGTTAGCAACAGAAATTCTCACGTCATAGAACAGTTTGGGTTGAAAGGGACCTTCAAAGGTCAACTAGTCCAATACGCTGCAAAGAGCGGCAACATCTTCATCTAGATCACGTTGCCCATAACCACATCCAGCCTGGCCTTGAATGTATCCAGGGATGGTGCATCCACCTCCTCTTTGGGCAACCTCTGCCAGTGTTTTACAAACCTTATTGTAAAGAGTTTTTTCCTCACATCCAGCCAGAATCTCCCCTCTTTTATATCCTGTCACTTCCCTTGGCAGACCAGTGATAAAAGAACATCTCACTTTCTTGTCATTTGATTTTGCAACTTGATGTTTGGCATCTAATACATGCCAAAAATGAAAATATCCCCAGCATTAGAAGGGCTCAAGGAGCTTTGCATTAGTGCTGTATGCAGATGATGCAGTAATATATTTATCTGATCCAGCTCAATCTTTCCCTAATCTATTAGCATTAATATCTGAGTGGGGGGATAAAAACAGATAGAAAACAAGCTGTGCAAAGCCTGACTTCATCACCTCCAAACACTCCTGATGAGGTGTTTTGCAACAACAAACTCCTTTGGGTTCACAGCACCTTGAATCCGTGTCAAAGCGGATATCATAAGGGGCAAAGGACTCGTAAGCCAGATATTCCACAGTGGAAAACCCTCTAGCATTTGGGTATGGTCAGTTTTAAACACCTTCTAGCTGCAGAATGTCACTAGAACTCAAGAAATGCCTGCATGGGACAAACCCGACTGCATCTGTTCAGCCTGAAGTTTCTCTGTAAAGAAAGCAGCGACAAAGGAGAGCTGGAGCACGTCAGAGGAAAGGGAGCTCCCTCTGTCAGCCCTGCATGCCTCAGGAGGCAGCAGTCAGCAGCATGTACCATCCCCATCACTCGCCACAGCACAAATCTCCTGCTCTGGTGCAGGCTCTGGAGCTTGATTGTGTGTGTGAAGGAAGCAGCAGCCTCCAGCCCCAGCCTGGAGGGCAAATATCCTCCAGCTCCTCCCGCCGTGACATACTGCAGACCATGGCAGGTTGTGTTATACCTACAAATTCCTTCCCCCTCTGACCTGGGGAGGAAGAGTAGTGCCCATGGAAAAGGTGCTGCATTTAAGGGGGGGTGAACCAAGACTGAGGGGTGGGACACTGCTTCTTCAGTAAGAATAATTAGGATGTGCTTGCTATGTTACTTGAATCAATTTCTGTGATTCTCCTCAACCATCCCAATGAGTTTAGCACAAATGATGAAATATGTATTTCTTTGGACCATGAATCAAAGCTAGAGAGACAGGCTGATGTGGTTCTGCAGTGTGTCCTTCACCTGAAATCAAAAGTCAGACATCTCTCTGCCTTGTGAATGAAATAAGCCCCGCATGAATAATGCCTCTGCCTCCATTGTAAGCCCTCACGGCTCCAAAATACATAAAACAAACATGTGTAACTGTGGCCATTACATTTACAGGAATTACAAAGGTTTGGTTTAATTGGTTTTAGTTTGTTTTCCAAAGTGTATTTGCACTCTTGGAATGATATAAATTGCATGGCCTAAAAGAAATAACAATGTTGAGAGATGCAGGCATCCAGTCACAGACAGTGCTGAAAATGGACATCTGCAGTTAACGGCTAGGACAAGTAAAAAGCAATGCAATCAGTGGAAATAAGATCAAAAGCAAGAATGAGAGGTATTTTGTCAGGCTGGTCTACATATTGGCAACCACACAGTCCTAGTACTGCTAGTGTGCAGTACAGCCTCATCAGGAAACACCTCCACAACAGTCTCCATGGACTCATGGTGATATGAGACCCTGCCAAGTGTGAACACCCCTAGTTTCTAGAGGGGTTCAGAGCCAAAACCACATTGTCTTCCCAAAGAGCCAAGCCCAAAAAGTTCATGCCAGCTGCCTGGTAGGACGTCCCCCCTCTTCCCAAGGGGACATCACGAACACTGCTCTCTATTGTGCTTGCTGTCCTTGTCATCTTTGAGAAGTCTTTTTGCACTTGGGCACTTCCTGTATTTCAGTTGTGATCCTCTTTTTGTATCGGTTTCTTCTGTATGAGCCCAACAAAATCTCCCCCTCAAAAGACCTTGATTGTTCTTGATATATAATAAAACCTTTTCAATTCATCTGTTCTAACAAGGTCCACACTCCCAAATGTGTCATTGTAAATGCATGCTTATTCCTTGGAGATCTGCTGCAAAGGTGAGTATGTATCAAATACTAAAGAGCTGAGAAATGGTAATTAAAGGTGAAGGCAAACAGAAAGCTCACAAATCTGCACTGTTTTCTGATTTGCCCTCAAAACTGAACCAATGTGCTCAGACAGACAGAACTGGATATATCTCCATATAATCAACGCACTTTGTACGTTGTACTATGGTTCTTGATGATTGATTGTGTACCTTGGTTCTTGATGGACTGAATTTGCACATGTACATGGCAGTGGACACACACGTACAGGCACACACGGACACACTTGATCATCCATGTACACACACGTACATGCAGACACACTGCCCCCCATTCAACACAAGATTGCAAAGCCAATCAGTAGTTAAAAATGAGTTTCCCTGCCTAATCACTGCTACAGCCTCTTGTGAATACTCCTTGGGAGGCTGAGTTTAATCATATGATTATTCACTGCTTTTTACACAAAACACCTTTTTTTATCCAGCAAGGAAGGAGCTCGACGTGCCTGGGAATCAGGCTGTGTCATACAGGAACGTGCATGTTCTTGTGACTGCGATGCTGAACACAGGTTTGGAAAAAACAACCTGTCCCTGTCCTCCCACAGGATCACATCTGCTTCTTTGCGAGTGACTTAAAGTAAGACACTATCAAGTCTCAAATCATGTACCTTTCATTTTCTGGATGATCAGCTTCAGACCCTGTTTGCAGGACAGCCAAGTCCCTCATCTGCACTGGTGTCCAAGAGACCTGTCCACTAAACAAGTAAAATGCTCTGAAAGATCTGCTTAGGAAGAGCTAGATCTTCCATGTCTCTTACTGGAAAACCAAGGGGAGCTTGTGACCTTGGTGCCTGGAGAATGCCCCTGTGGGACAGTGATAAACAGGATAAAACCTTGCATTGCAGGAAACCCTGCAGGGACAGTTTGAGCAAGGTAGAACTAGTGTCTACAGCAAAGGCAGGCCTGAGGCACACAAGGGGAAGTATTACAGAGCTGCTGACTTACTGTACACACAGACCCCTCCTCAGGGAGTGCATATCCCACTTCCAGGGCGATCCATCCATTCTGCAATAAACCTGCAGAGCTGCAGTGACAGAGAGTGATGAAATACAGAGGTTGCTGCCTCTGAACAAATGTAGCTTTGTGTTTGCAGCACAGTACAACCTTTTCACATATTTGAGCCACCAAGTGAGGCACTCCACAGCAAAGCCTACCTGCTGCATTTTGATGGGCTCTTCAGACAAACGCAGATCCTTCAGCAAGATGAATGGCTGCACAGAAGCAGCAACAGGGTTACAGCTGAGCCTGAGTCTCTGGCAGATAAATCCAGGGCTGTCCCATGCTGGGGAAGAAACTCTGCCCCTGGCCAGACCCTCATCTCTACCCAGTCCTCACTAGGAGCTTCTCGGCCAACCCACCCCTTTCCCTTAGAGCTGCCTGGGCTGAGTGCAGGGGGAGGTTCCCGGCACTGCTGGTGCTGACATGATGTACGGTGCTCACTGCATTTTACCAAAAGACTGAGTTGAAAATAGCACTTTGGTGCATACAGACCAGGGCAGGCATCAAAGGGATCAGAGGGAACTATTCCTGTGCCGAGGTGTCAGCACATGTGGCTGGAGAGACAGAGTATGATTGGGAGCCTGCTCCTTGCTTTGACCTCATTGCTAGGTTACTGCCTGTGAGAAGGGACTTGTCCAGCATTGTGTGCCCTTTGGGATGTGCTCAGAGGCAGACTGGCTGTTAGAGGATGCTATCTTGCAGGGTCAAAGCACAGTTTCCAACCTCGGAATTGCACAGAAAAGCTGGCAAAGGTGACTTGGTGGGGGGGGGGGGGACATGACACACCTGCAGATGAGAAAACACGCAATGAAAACATGTGTTTGTCTTCCATAAAATATCCACCCTTGAGCAGGAATGGTGACTGTTAGAGGCTGGACTGGACCCCAGGCGCCATGAGCCTGGTGAAATGCTGGAGGAGAGGGCCTGCAAGTGATGAGTATTGAGCTGAATACCCTCTCTGTCCCCATGTATAGCATTCTCTTTCCCAGACAGCACTGCCTGCGTAAATCCTCCTGCTGTGCATGTTCACAACACAAAGTCTGTGAACACATTTGGTAGGAGAAGACCAGATAGGAAGTTGCCATAACAGGATCCCAGGGCCTGTGAACCCTTGTTGGTGTCAGTGAAACAGCCACAGCCTTTTTTAGGACCCCCTCTCCCAAGCCTGATCCCAGTTATATGTATTCTTCCTGTTTACAAATCTGCTGGAAAAGGGACTTTATCACTCTTCAGGCTCTGAATTCTGTACCTGCAGCAATCCTTCTGTCGAACTTAAATGCTCTTGTTTGCAGTTACACCAAAGTATTCATCTGGGAATACATAAGTCTATTAAAAATGGATAAATAATCAATAGGACATTACAGTGCTACCACTAGCAGGGCTATTAGCACAACAGGGGAGATGCGCTGAGATAGCTTTCCAAATCAGACCCCAGGGCACATGTAGGGGAAATTGTCCATCACATGGCATTGCTTTGAATGCTCCTAGTCCAAAATATATAGAGAAAAAGAGAATGCAACTGGTTGTGCCTCTTGCATGGGAAACCTGCAGGACTCAGCCCTTCTCACTTTGCTCTTCTCAGTTCTGCACTTAACATCAAGTCCCAGTTCAGAGCCAATATCTGACTTCATTTAGTGAATTAACAGCCCTGTAAGTCAGCAACATTGACAGTTATTCTGTTGTCTTACAGGAATGCCCCTATTCATAAAGATATGCTGCTTGGGCTGAAGCATTCACGTACACTACATAACTTTCCCTTTAAAGTGTTTGTTGTTAAGGTACTTCAGCCCTGTAATATCAGAGCCTACACACTACTGAGGTGCTGATGCTCTGGGCTGGAATCGGGTGCTATAAGCACTTTATGAAGTGGAGACAGGGGGGTGGGGGGGGGGGAACTCCTCCAGCTGAGGCTCCCAGAGGCTTTCATCAGGCAGAATGTTTGATGACAGACTGGTATTTAGAGCAAAGCTTCACAGATGGTCACTTTTCCACCTCACCTGTAATGTGACAGGCCCCTCCAGCAGTACTGCAGCTTAGGAACTAACTCGCTTGGGTAGTTAGGAAGCCCCTCAGGCCAACGTGTGGCTGTGAGTAGCTTCTCCCAGCCCAGAACTACTGAACATGATATGTTTAACATGTTTGCTGTCAACATGGGCAGCGGCATCAAACGCCCTCAGCAAGTCTACCAACACACCGAGCTGTGTGGTGCAGGGACAGGCTGGAGGGAAGAGACAGGATCCAGAGGAACCTGGACAGGCCAGAGAGGTGATACCACGCAAACCTCATGAGTTCAGCAAGGGCAAGTCCTGCCCCTGGGTTGGTGCCAATCCCCAGCACAGACACAGGCTGGGGGAGGCTGGATGTAGCCCTGAGCTCCTCTCCATTTGGTGGTGTAAACTAGGAGCAACCTGACACTGAGTGGTGGCACGGCAGAGAATTAGCCCTACAGGTATTGCTGTGTGCTCTAATACCCTTCAGTTCTCCAGCCATCCTTCATCATCTTATTGTGAATTCTGTCTGGTTTCGGAGCACACAGACTAGCTGCCCAGGGCAAGCTCTGCTCCTTTGTTCGCATTCCTCAGCTGCCAGATGCTGACGACACAGCCAGAGGTCCTAGCTGTAGTAGTGTGGCCTTTAAACTCTAAACCAGGCTTTGCACAGCAATTAATTACCTGCTAACACAAAATCAATTGGCATCTTTATTTTGCTTTCAACAGCAGTGATGGATAAGGCAAAGTTTCATCTTCATGTTAAATAAACTTTTTCCTGGTATGTTCCTGGCAAGGCATTACTCCAGAGCTTGGAGAGGTCATGGTTTAGGCAGATGATGAGGAAACCCTGTTGGAGTTCCCCAAATGAAAAGGACTTCAAATTGCTACAGGTCTGTTGTTGTCTAATGGAAATAAGTTGATCTTTTTCCCATAGGGAGCTCAAATACTCAACAGCACCAAGGAAAAGGGGTTTGCATTTTGCCTTTTATAGACTTCTGTACTAAATGTTTATACTTATAGACATATAGAAGAGTCATATTATGGATGTGCCACTGCATTGCTGCTCCAACCCCTCTGACAAGCACTGTGGCTACTCAGACTCTGGTGACAGGTGATGCAGGGGACCAACATGTGCTATTATCAGTCACCCTATACACAAGAAATGGGCACAGACTAGATGAGCTCTAAGGTACCTTCCAACACAAACCAGTCTGTGATTCTATGATCTGGAAGGGACAACTGCAATTGCCACAAGGAACAGGAAACAGAAAAGAGGTTCAGCATCATTTCATCTCCAGCATGATTTGGCTCAAGCATTACGTGCATGAAGCTGAGAAAACATTGCGGGCTAGGTCAGGTTATCCCTAATGCCTTCTTCCATAGGGAGAGTAGCATGCAAGGGGATTCTGTTTACTTCCTCTGGCCCCATTTTCCTAAACAGCTTGAACAGGTTTTGGTTTTGTTTTGTTTTTTTTTATGAAACTCTCAAAACACACACTCGTCTCGAGGAAGACAGTTGGCATGGGCAACATCAGCCCAGTCTAGCAAAGCGTGACAAAAGCACATGCCACTGAAAACAGGAGAACCACACAGCATCAGCAGTGCCAGAGCCATCTGTAACAGCTACAGGAAGTTACTTTGGCTGAAGACAAATTTTACCCCCCAGAAAATATAGATGTAAACCATTGATGTAAGCAGTTTGCAAAGCTGTCCCCTTGCTCCAGGCAAAGGATGAAGTGTTGAAGATGCCCACAACACCTCAAATGTCACTGTTTCTCTGCACAGCGGCTCTGGTCCTGCAGTTCCATCGTGTCATTTGTAAGTTGTTTTGAAACAAATAGTTTGGAACTGCCCCAATCCCACAGAAACTCAACATTTCCTGGCATATTCCAGGGACGTGTTCTGCTCAGCTCAAAAGCTGGGCTTTGTTGGCCCAAGAAAGTCAAGATCCTCATTGTTTGCCCAGTGGTGGACAGGAACGCTCTGCAAACGGATCCTTGCCATGAAGAATATTATTGGGTTTCAGCAGCTCCTGTGTGTTTGGGCATTGGAGACCTTCAAAGGTTACCTGCACTACTTAAACTGGAAAACAAAAAGCAGTTTCTTTCCAAAGGAGACCTTACAGCCCCCCAGGTGCTGACACAGAGTTCCAGCAGTGGTGATGGCTGCAGTTTATCTGTCCATATCTAGTAAGCCTCTTCTCCTTTCACTACCCAGCCAGCGCAGAAAGAGGCATTGTCAGAGCCCTGTACTACAGTGCTATTTCCAAGTCCACGCTACACCAGGCTTTGAGACTGTTTTGATTCACATTTGCCAGAGGCTCTCTTTAGGACTCCAACACAGTATGAAACAATCTCAGTTTAATTCCTGAATTTTATTCCAAAAATCACAGCACTTTGCTTGACTAAATAGCAATTAGCATCAGAGTTGTTTTTATTTTATATCCTGCCAGTAGAAATATTTAAGTTGATATCCATCAGACTGGTGAAAAATGAATAAAACCTGTCCCTTTCTAGGCGTGATTAGACTTGGGGAATGGTGCTGCTGGTATCTGTAGGTCAGTGCAAGTATTAGCAATTTGGCTGGGTCTTTTATTTTTGTTTCTGAAAAATACCTTTCAGCCCCAAAATGTTCCAGTAACATCAGCATAACCCCGTGAAGCCCAAGGGGAAGGATGTTAGGAATTAGAAGTAACTGATGAAAGCTTATTAAATTTGTATAAAGCTTGGTGCAGCTTTGTCATGTTGTCCGCAAGGGTCATATTTCTTTTTTTCCCTGGAGTACATCGGTGTTTTCCTGGGAGCAGCTTTGAGCCTCAGCTAAAGAGAGATGGCTTCAGTGTCCATCACATCTTTGTAGAGCAAGGCTTGCTATGGCAGAGAACACCGCTGACTCATACACAGATATGAGCCACCTCCAAAGGCCAGCAGTCACAGAATCCCAGACTGCTTTGGGTTGAAGGGACCTTAGAGTTCATCCAGCCCCAATCCCTGCCACGGGCAGGGACCCCTTCCACTGGAGCAGCTTGCTCCAAGCCCCTGTGTCCAACCTGGCCTTGAGCACTGCCAGGGATGGGGCAGCCACAGCTTCTCTGGGCACCCTGTGCCAGCGCCTCAGCACCCTCACAGGGAAGAGCTTCTGCCTAAGAGCTCAGCTCAGATGCCCCTCTGAATTTCTGAACTGAAGTGCTTTGTTCCACCACAGGTCCCATTCCCTTTAGGTTAGGAGCCGTGTCTTTGGTCATTCTCAGTTATGTCCCTAACTCTAGCCCGCAGAAAATTTCATTCACAGCGACCTAGATCCTTCTCAGCCTTGCCCTGGCATCACAAATAAAGATTTCCCATGTTTGACAGAGAACTCAGCCCAGCCTCTGGTGCCCCAGGAAGGAAAATCCTGCCACAAAGTGTTTCACCCTGTTTTTTAGTGGTGCTTTTTCATCTCTCCAGCTGTGCTGCAGTGTGATACACATCAAGAATAGTAGATACGTTTCTTATGGAAACATGTGGGTTTATCTAAACACATGAGCACATACCAGACACAGACTGCACAATCAAACGCACACCACTAGGCTTAATGTTACTCTTTTAGTGCAAAAATAGACAAAACGATGGGAAGAGAAAGCCTGGTTTTGCATAAGCCCCTTTGCCAAGACAGAAAACACATTAAATTCAACACCACAGCAGAGAAAAGCCTTCAATTGCCACAGAATGGACAGGATGGGATTGCTATGGGCAGAGCACATGGGAGGCAGGCTGGGGACACTTAATCCAGTCAGCACGCATCCATCTACACAGGAAGGTTTATAGGGTAATAACATGTGGTATCACCATGCTCGCAAGCCAAAATGCCTGAGTAAGCAAGCTGCTATGCAAAGACTGTGTTATTGCTGTTGATGAATTGGAGTGAAAGCCAGGCCAGGACCCTTGCTGGTATCCTGCAGGAATGAAGATAACCCCAGATGGCAGAGTCGGGCAGATGGAAGCAAAAGATCAGTTGTGAATAATCTGGAAACAGATCCTCCTTGAGAGGCTGCCTGCTCTATACAGTGAGGTCACCAGCATCAGGCAGTTGTGTTCTTCACAGGAGGAGACTCCCAAAGTTCAGCCTTCCCTGTTTCAGCCTAAGACAAAAAGGCTCTGGGGAGACCTTAGAGCTGCTCCAGTGCCTAAAGGGGCTGCAGGAAACCTGGAGAGGGGCTTGGGACAAGGGCCTGTAGGGACAGGCCAAGGGGAATGGCTTGAACCTGCCCGAGGGGAGCCTGAGCTGAGCTCTTAGGCAGAAGCTCTTCCCTGTGAGGGTGCTGAGGCGCTGGCCCAGGGTGCCCAGAGAAGCTGTGGCTGCCCCATCCCTGGCAGTGCTCAAGGCCAGGTTGGACACAGGGGCTTGGAGCAAGCTGCTCCAGTGGAAGGGGTCCCTGCCCGTGGCAGGGGTTGGGGCTGGATGAACTCTAAGGTCCCTTCAACCCAAACCATTCCATGATTATCAGGGGACAGCGACATTGCACAGGTCTTCCTCGCTGTGTAAGCTCCCAATCCCAACAGTTCATGGGCAAATGGGGTAACAAACACCCCTCAGGTTTTAGAGCCTGCTGCCTCTGTGAAGCTCTGCACCAGGACAGGAACTAATTGTTCCCCAAAGCCTGCCTTGCCTCTGACATTGACACCTCCACTGTATTGCATGCTATAAACCATCCCAGGTTTCCCTTTGCAGAAGGGAAGGAGCTCCTTGACATCTGTTCTGGAGAGCTGTGGGAAGCCAATTATCCTTGAAGGCAAACTGTCCACAGATAATTGGAAATATAGACTTTTAACTGATGGAGTGTTGACTAAACTCCAGCTACTGCTTCGCATGTGTCACATCGAATGTCTGCATCTTCATATAACGTTTAGCAGGTGCATTATCATGTCACATCCAGACAGGTGCCATGGTGCTGCACCTAATTGGAAACCTGGTCCACAGCATCCCTCCCACAGCTACTTCTGCATGAGTACAACTGGAGGAATTTTACTCCCTTCCCACCCCATGCTATAAAGATACAGCAAAGGGGCTGCCATTTACAGAGAGCTGCAACAGAGCACTTGTGGGCTTCACAATCAGCTGCAGAGCAAGAGAGCTCTTTCAGAGTAATCCAAGTTTGTAAATGGGATGGAGGAGACCAGCTCATGCCACAAAACCTCTGCCCAGAGTCCATGTTCTGTCACTTAACCTGGCCTGAGGAACTCAAGGAGAGGCAGTACTCACCTCTCTCCTCAATGACTTTGCTCTGCTTTTGTGCTGGAGGACTCCAGCAATAACCGCTCCCATGGGAAGGCAAGCAACAGCTCATGCAGAGGCTGCAATCCCTTGGGGAAGCACTATTGCATCTACAAGGAAGACTGCACCACTTCGAGTTGCTGAACCATCTACCAGGGTAATGGAGAACTCAGAAAGCAATACCTTTATATAGCAAGAAGGAAGAACCCTGCTCCCACAGAAACACCCAGCCCAGACTGCATGGGAGGACTGAGGCTTAGCCCCACAATTACTCAAAGGTAGCCTGGATGTAGAACTGGGTGAACTTTCAGGCAGCAGGAACTGAGAGTACTAAATCCCGCCTGGCAAAACTATCTGGTCACTAAATGTCCAGTCAACAGTCACAACTGGACATCGAGCTTCACCATGATGGAATGGACAATCTGGGAGGAACTTTCAGCCAAAGGGAACACTGGTTTTTCCTGGTATGACCCTTCAGTCCTTTGGCTGCATTCAAAATCTCCCAGATATCCCAAGCTGGGATACTGCCTTCCTCCCGCAGTGCCTCACCTTCCTTGAGCAGGGACCATGGCCCGCTTTTTTAGAGAGCAGAAGTACCTGCACTGAACAGCTTTTTGTCTTTCAGCCTTTTATAACTATGCCTTCCAGCTTAGTTATGCAGCTAGTTTTGTGCTTAGTCAGCATTCACAGGTCCCAGAAGTCTACAGATACAGATGGGAGCTGGTGCACCATAGGATGCCATCTGCTGAAGAGGAGCTTGGGTTCATCCCACCCCACAGAAGAGGAACCAGAAATCCAAAGGAATCATGAGCACCAGCAGTAACTGTTCTCCCTTCAAGTCTCATTTACTAATTATCCCAGCATCCTGAACGTGTTTAATGCCTTCTTATTGCACAACAAAAACACAATATGGGCTTATAAACTATGTTCAGTGTAAATATAACAACTTCTCCAGCAGCATACTTCAAGCCAGGCTCAGTTATAAACACAAATATACACATACACATACCTCTCTAGTAGAGCTTTAAGAGCTTCAAGATAGTGCTGCTTCAGTTAACAGATGCACTCCTGTAAGCATAAGTTCTGGTTATGTATTAGAGGAGATTAGGGAAAACACCCTTTCCCTAAATGAGGAAAACCTGGTTTCTGGGGGAAGGTTCTCCTGACTGCTGCAGCTGAGGCCAGAAACCTGTGATTGTTAAATAGACATTTCCTCAAAGTAGAGCTGCTGTTTCTGAGAAAAGCCTTGTGTGTAGTTTGGGCTTTTACTTGGGAACCATATACTTTTCTCTTCCTCTATGGATGAGCAGCTCAGCCCCAAGCCAGAAGAAGCACTTTCTACTTCCCTGCCTTCCTTCACCATCTGCAGCAGTGCCTGCTCTAACACAGTCGGGGTATATGGGAAACCAGAAGGGCACAACATAGTCCTGATGCCCGTGTTTAATACCTAAAAAGAGTAATAGAGGCCCAACTGTTTTTACACATCTGCTCTGGGAAGGGCTTTGGAGGGCACAAAGCAATTCTTAATACATTGGTTTCCGTTTGTAATACTGGAACTGCCCATATTATAACCACAGATATTATTTGTAATCCTAATTATCCACATGGTGAAGCCCTTTTGCACTTGCCAAGTCCTTGGCTTCAGCAGTATTCTGTGGCAGTTTGTTCACCAAGTGGAAACTTTTCTAGATTTTTAATTAGAAACTTTAGAATTCTTTAAATATCCTGATGTTTTGATCCATAAAATGATGAAAACAATCCCCTTTCATCTCACCCCTCTCATCAGAAATTGTAAATAAGCAATCTTTAACTGCAACACAGTTTATTCCCCTGTAGAACAACGCTGATAGATGCCGCTCTACGGGAGGTTTGAATTGTGTGAGCTACCCCATTAGTAAGTTCATTTGGCCAAAGTAGCAATAAACACAAGCACTGAGACTCCTGTCAAGAGAACTCAGTTTTGTTTGACTTCATCGGGTGTGGAGCCATGACCAGCCCCAGTTAATGATGGCATCTCCTGGGCCTTCATAACATAGAGGAAGAAGGAAAAGATCAGAGGGAAACACAGAGATGAGGATACTCAGCAGGTCAGGATCACAAACAGGCTTAGAAAACTGCTTTCACTTCCCATTCTGGTGGCAGGACCTCACAGTTCTGTACCTGCCTCTGCCTTTGGGAGGACAGGTTGGGAGGGAGGGATGTTACCACAGAAACCAAAAGCTGCGATTTCCCCCAGAATACAGCCGAGCTTCAGTGGCAGCCTGTAGCTCCAATGAACTTTATTTAAACACAACTTTAAGCACATAAAGCACAGAAGAAAGAGTGAGCGTCCAGCCAGCAGCTCCCTCATTCCCTTCAGCAGAGTATCTGCAATGTTAATGGATGTTGTATACCAGGACAGAGCCCCAAACACCACTTGTAGTCAAGAAATTAATTGCTTGGCTGTTGGCTGTCTATATGTTGTTACAGCAATGTTTTTACACTTGAAGCTCCCTGAAGGCCTCTATAAGTATTCTGCTCATAAATACAATTATAGCAGAGCTCTTGCTAGAAACAGCCATCTATTATGGAATATTGCAGTCTCATCACCATACCAAAGTCACTGCAAAATCCAATAGATCAAAAGCAGAGTTATCACCTGAGCATTCGCCCTGGTGGGAAGTTCAGCACCTGCATACTGACAATGCAGGCATTTCTTAAAGGCTGTCCCGCAGGATTTTGGAGGTGGAACCTCCTTCTCTGGGCCTCCCTGTAGAAAAGCTGAGCACCTTATTTCCTGCAGCCTTCCTGGATGTACCCTCATCATGACAAGAAAAATTGCCTCCTGGAGGAATCATGGGCTGATTAGGTGGAGCTCTGGCTGGTAATAAAACAGGTAAACATTGGCAAAGAGAGGGTCAGCTCATCCCTTCTGAAGGCTTCTTTATTATCCCAGCATAACACAGAGATCGATCCTATAAAATAACCTTCCATCCAACATGACAAAATGCATTCAGATGCTTGCTGCCACAATTACCACCCTCCCCTGCTAGATGGGCCTTTCAGGCGGCTGTGAAGCCAAAGGTGTGTGCTGGGTTTTGCAGACCAAACCTCTACCTGGAGCCCAGTAGCTACAGTTGAAGGAGGTCCTTGGACACCACCAGCTGCCATCCAAGTGCAAAACAAGGCACAGAAGGTACTTGAGGAAAGTTCCTACCCTGCTGGGATCTGACCAGAGAGAGACCTGGCTGCTTATATCAATGAGACCAAGAGCCTGAGGGTTAAAGTTGTCTTGGTGTGATGATCTGTGTCAGGGGCATTGCAGAGACAGATCCAAGCATCCAGCCTGGGTGAGTACTGCCAATAAAGATGGCTGTGTTCCTGCTTCTCAGGTCACCTCTGCTCCCTCATGCTCTGTTTTCAGCAAAATGTAACTGTTCAAGAGCAGCCAAACCTTGATGAAGACCTGGTCTCCTCTGTGAGCAGGATGCAGGGCTGTGTAAGTTGGTTCAGGCACACACATACATATAGGTGTGTGCAGTATAGGCTCAGGCACACACATGGTTTAATGCATGTGCTGGCATCTCCCAGGCCTGCAACAGAGATACACAGGACAAGCCCCACACTTGGGGTTATCAGTTCAGCCTCGATTTCACATTTCTCTTGAGATTTTGCTTCCAGGATAGGCTGTAGTTAAAGAGATTAAAGCAAACACAGGCTTCTTTGCTGTTTGCCACAGCTCATTAGGTAACTATTGGAAAACAGCTCATTAGAACTTAGAAAACGCTGCATTGCTGGTTTTGTAAAGGTTTGCTCATACAGAACAAAATAAGAAGTTAGAAGACAACAAGAAACATGGAAGCCACACGGCTCCCTAACAGTACTTTCTCATCATCATTCTCTCTTCCCAAACTGAGACTGTCCTAAAGAACACTGAGTTGAAAAACATCTCCAAAAGAAGAGTACAGGCTGCACCCTTCCTGTTCTGCACATCTGATTGAGAGCCTTGGGATCTCCACGTGCTGTAAGAAGAATCTTTCCTATGATGGAGACAAGATGCATATACCAGCCCTGTCAGGGACTGTGGGTTACAGCAGCTGCCAACGCAAACATGCCAGGGCCTGGCAGTAATAGGCCTGCAACCACTGCACGCAGGGATCCTGAGTAAAACACACGTGGTTACTTTTGGTCCCCACAGTTATCAGAGCCAGTGTCAAGGCTGAGCTCCATCTCTCTGCCTGTGCTTGCCGGGACAGGCGATTGTGTGCATCTTCCTCTTCCTCGCATCCTCCCCATGCTCCTCTGTGCACAGGAGGCAGCTTGAGCCTATTGCAAATAAAATGGAAGCAAAATTTTCGTAAGATGAGGAGTGAGGCTTTGCACTGAAAGAGGAGATCCAGGCTTTATGTGAGGAAAGAATTCTTTACAACGAGAGTGGTGAAACACTGGCACAGGTTGCCCAGAGAGGTGGTGGATGGCCCATCCCTGGAGACATTCCAGGCCAGGCTGGATGTGGTTCTGGGCAACCTGATCTACTTGAAGATGTCCCTGCTCATTGCACTGGGGTTGGACTGGATGAGCTTTGAAGGTCCCTTCCGCCCCAAACTATTCTATATTCCAATGATTCTATACATGAGATTGCCCTTCTCTGGTGATTATATTAACTTTGTACACGGTCCCAGAGAATAGTGAAACTCATAGAAACAGGTTTTATCAGGCTGTTTGCTGGAGTGTGCAGGTAGGACTTACATAGGTGCCAGGTCTCTGAGGGTTCTCCTGGCCTGGCCATACTGAGACCACTGCATGGTGGGATAACACTGAACCTCGAACCACACTCCCAGCTAGCCCCTGTTGTACATGATGGGTGTCCTTCAGGCAAGGACTGTCCTTCTGACACAGGGACTCAGAGGGGACTGGGTCACAAGTGCCCAAGCCAACCCTACCATCTGAGCTGGTACGACCACAACAACTGGATGTTGCTGTGCAATGGGCTTACAGGGTGCCCAATAGCCCTTTCAATATTCTCCCAAAGGAGAGAAGTCTCCAAGACAGGGAAAACCCTCATGCTACAGAGTCAATAGGCACTTGTTAATCTACCACTAAACTGTATTGTGGTAGATGCACCCCTTTCTGGACACATCTGGCAGATGTGTGGCAGTTCCTGTGGGCAGTCACCACAGCCAGTGCTGGCCACACTCCAACACCAACCCAGGCTACCAGAGGAGGAGCAGGACAGTTGGCACTTCCAGATTGTACAGGCAGGGCAGGATTTGTTTCCTGGAAGAGGCAGCCTGCTGCTGGTAACTTCCTGACAACCACAGAGCACACCAGCTTTCCTCCCTGCAGTCATCAGGCCGAGGAGGGTTACTGCACAGCAGCGCTGTTCTGCTTCCCTCAGAGGGATAATGTAATGGCTGATGGCACCCGATGACTCCTGCTCTTCCCCAGACATCGGATGTTGTTCTCTTCCTTCATCGTTTCTTCCTGCAGTTTGCAACTTCCTCAGAACCACTTAATTGATTTATAACCCAATAATCTATCCCCGTCATTAGCCACAGTGTAGTCATTTATCATTCCCTGCACAATAACTGATCTCGAGCCCATTGGTACATGACCTGAAATAGTTACGGGCCTGAAGAATTAATTCAACCTGGCTGAAGGGCAACATCTGTGAGGGTGAGGCAGGGCTTGTACCACCAGTATTGGACACAGCATGACCAGGCAGCACTTGCACAAGGGCTGTGGACGCACCAGGAGCTCGGCTGCAACAAGAGTCAGGGCACAGGGAAGTGCTTTTCTCCCCAAAGCAAATGCTTCCAGTAAAAAAAGCAGATTGCTCAGACTGACCACATCAAGGGGCTCTAACTACTCTGAGCAGCCTCACTGGGGCATCCATCCATTTTTTTCAATGAGCAGCTAACACTTGAAACAGCCCTTCCAGGTAGGCAGCAAAGCTCAGCCACATCTGACAAATCGCCTTCCCCAAACCTCACTAAGTGTTTACAGGTCAGTATGGCTGCAGGGCTGTGACCTCTTGGAAGTCAGCTTTGGGCCATGGGGAGCTGTGGGGACACAGGTTCAGGGCCAGGACCAGGGATCTCTTCTCGGGAACCAGAGGAATCCCAGGGTGTCAGGGAGCAGCTCAGATGGGGATGCTTTTCAGGAGCAGGCAAGCCAAGAGCCAGGGATGACAATGGGGCAGTCCCAGAGTACCTGAGCAAGAGGAGCAGATGCAGGGATTGTGACCAGGGCCAGCAGTGCAGATTGCCAGACAACCCTATGGCGGCTGGGTAGGTCCGAGGTCAAGTCAGGTTGGTACAGAGCCAGGCAAAGCATACCTACAACCCATCTCCAAGGTCCAAAGACTCACATTTGAGCGTAAATGCATCTCATGGTCCGAGTCTCAAAGGAGATGGGTCAGAGGAATTAAAGGCTGTAGTTGTGCCAGGAGAAGACAGGGCTCCTGGGCATGCTGGTGCTCCCAGGATGTAGACACACAAGCTTGCCCACCAGCAGCATGCGTGCAGTCTGCTCAGTCTGCTCACGTGGATAACTGAGCCATAGATATTAGTCCAACTCTGTATTCATTCATTATTCAGCCCTTCCTTGCAAGAGGAGACACAGAGGCTTTCATGATGAATGCTGTGGTTGCTAAAAATAATTTACTACAGCTCACAACGCAAGAACTAACTCTTCCATCCCTGATGGGTGTAAATTGGAGTCACTTCCATGAAATCTGAAGTGATAAACAGAGAATAAGAGCAGACCAAGACCCAAATAATCTCTTCTGAAGTCTGATTGCCTGCATCTCTATTTAAAGGCACACAGCTACACCCCGAACCACAGCCTGGGCTGCCTTGCTGCTGCCTCTCATGCTTTCCATGCTTGTGTCCCAGCACAACATAGGTGTTCAGCATCCTCCAGCCACACCGTCCTCTTCCACCTTCTTGCCTCCTGCCACTGTTTGCTCCCTCCTCCAGACTCTCGGAGGGAGGGGAGAGCTTGCACTGCACTGCTAGTGCATGGTCACATCCACAGTAGAGGCTGCAAGTGCCTATTCCCTGACTCGAGGTACTCAAGCTCTAAGTCATTCAAAGCGTAGGACAAAGCGGCTGGAACGGAGCTCTGCTACAGCCACTGCTGAGCCCTGGAAAGCTGCTCTGACACTGCCACGCTCTGGCTTCCACAGTGACAAGAGTTATTACCTTAATGACCTGAGCAATTTGCAAGTCATTAATGTCACGTGTAGATGGCTATAACAGCACAAAAGAAGTGACTAATTCCTATCTCGTGGTGCCAGTGTGTCTGGAGCACAACCCTGACAGCACTGGAGCAGAGAGATGCCTCCGAGGAAGATCCTATCCCACGTTGTCCCTCTGGGCAGCAAGCCAGACACAAAGCATTCCTGCTCCTTCTCCAGACGAGGAGCCACCACATCACCCTCTCCTCTTCCAGGAAACAAGTGACAGGGACGAGGCTGATTTCTGCTCCTGGAGGCAGAAATTCACTGCGGGTTGTACAGGGGCAGCAAGCTGCCCCCCTTTACCTTTGATGTGCAAAGCTCAGACTAGGTCCAGGGATCCAGGTGACCTTCCTAAGGACTGAGCAGTGCTTCAGGACGTGTGTGCAGGTGGGAGGGAGGACAGAGGAGAGATAAGAACAGGGGAGAGGTACATGCATAGAGCTGGAGGTACATGCATACAGCTGATGTGGAGCTGTGCATTAGCTATGCAGGTGTAAAAAACCCAGCTCAGGTAATCCAGATATCAAGGTCCAGTTTGAACTATCTGAATTTTATTATTGGACTGGTTTAGGGAGTCAGGATCCCCGTACCCAAAACCAGCACATCCCCATGTCCCAGGAAAGATGCTTCCCTCCTCACACTTCTCTGTTCACAGAGCAGATCAATGAGGCTGGTGTCTGCCAGAATGAGCCTCAAGCCCCTGCCCAAAGCAGCTCTATGAGGGTTTCTCAGCTGGACCCCCAGAGGCTGTTATATGGCCCTGCTGCCCCGTTTGGTATCACTGCTCCTGCAGGCATGCAGCATCCTTCAGCTCTGGGCAGGTAAATATGTCAAGCAAAGGAAGTATCAGTGGAGCAGGACTTATCTGGGAATTCAGTTATGAGCTTATTCTAATTCTGCACAGGGAATAAACGGTACCAAGTCCCATGTGTGCTCCTCTTGCTAGGAGCCACACTCCTATCATTTCCCAGTGCCATTTCTCAAGGTGGTCCCCCCCACCCTCCTTCCTCAGGGAGACCCCTAGTCTTTGGAGCATCCCTCCCTCCTCTGCAGTGGGCTGGTATAACACATATATCTCAAGTAGCTCTGTGTTTATGGTCATTACCAGCTACCTCAGGATACCTGCAGATCCCCCACTGCCACCCATGCTCACCCTTCCAACAAAAGCACTTCTCCACACATTCTCTCTTCTTAAGCTGTAAAATTACCTGGGGTAAAAAACCCAAACCCAACAAACAGACCCCAAAGCAGGACCAAAGCAACTCCCTCCCCAGCTGCGCTGGAGCTTTAGCTTGTTGGCAGGTCAGTGGAAATCAGCCCACCTGTAAGCACACTAAAGACAATGCAAATTCACAGTTTATCAGTTGCTAAAGGCAACTCCTACTGCTCACAACATGATGTAATGCTGTGTGACCCCAGAGATTCACGTGGGTTTGGGTCCTCCTCCCTCTCCCCTGGCTGTGTAACCCCTGACCAGGGGGACCTTCCTGCAGAACAGCAACTGCATGGGTGAGACTCTTGTGAAACCTCTCTCTTGCCCCCAGGGTCTTTGCCACACATGGTCTCTGTTTCCTGGAGAGTCTGCGACCTTGCATTGCCGTTCCAGAGAGAAAACACACGTTTCTTTAGGTTTGTTGGGTCAGAGCCAACCAACTTGCTCCTGTGGTGTAAAGACAAGCAGTGCTTGAAGCTTAGCAGGTAGGCTGCAGATTCCATCAGTGCCAAACCAACCCAGGGCAGATGACAGGGCTTGCTATAGCCATAAATACAAAACACGCATCTCTTCCCACTGCAAAAGTGATGGATGGTTTCTCCCACTCAGGGAGATGGAAGATACTGAACCCCTTTGGAAAAACTTTGCTGTAAAGCTAGTTGTTCTGCAAACCTGGGAGGGAGCAGGCGAGAGCTCTGTGTGGAGGAGCTCTCGAGTTCCACAGCTCATCCAGGCGCCACTGTCATGCAAACAGCCTGGGTTAGAAGGATCCTATCAAACATGGTCACTGACACACCCCCCCGGCCAATGGCACCCATCTCTGCCAAACACTTCTGTAGGCACCAGGTCTCTTAATTAGCAGTTTCTCCTCGTTAATTACTTTTGGGAAATGCTCCAGGCTCTGAATAAAAGCAGTGTTTTCATAGGAGAATGAGTCACCTTTCCCACTTTCCAGCAATCACAGTAACAGTAAAGCCTTGGGCTTGTGAGAGCACATTGCCTCTGCAGGGCCCAAAGCACTCAGCAAAGGGCAGTATCTGAATGCCACCTTTATCCTGTGGAAAGGGAAACTGAGGAACACGGATCTGCTATGTCTGCCTTGACCAGCAAGGGCCAGCACTGTACCAGAGCTGTAGTCACTGGAGCAAGCACAAGCCACACATGTCCTTGGTACCCTTCTAAGCTCTGATGCAAGATCCAAATCAGCACAAACAGCAAAGATGAGAGAGAGGAAGAGAAATAAAGCAGACACAAGCCCTGACACCAAGGAGGTAGATACAACGCCAAAGATCAAGTCTGCGCTCATGTGCTGACAGGCCTTTGAGGGAACCAGCCACTCAAACATCACCTTACCCTTGTTCAACCAGAACTTTGATAAGAAGGGGAAGTGATTTACCATGTATCTCACTGGAAAGGGTATTAATATCAAATATCTGAAAGCACTTGCAAGAGTGTGTGATGTGCCCTGTTAGGCATGGAGTAGCTCATGGAAGTGGGGCAGATACATCTTGTGCTCCCAGCTAGAAAACTGTAAAAACTGCTCACAGGCCAAGCCATGATAGTCTACTGCTCAGATGTGCAGCCATCTACTAACCAGAAGGAAACATCTGCACACACACCAGGTACTGGGGAAAGAGAAAGGGATTCAGCTCAAGGTGAAACGTCTGACCTCTGTGAGGCTGAATATAGAGGCATGTACACTGCAAGACCTCATCACTCTCACATACTCCACCGGCTTTCACCCTGTATCAATGCAGCCCAGAATGGAGGCAACTGCTAGAAAAAGGAGGGCATCATCACTGCCCAGAAGTCAGGGTAGTGCAAGAGTGAGGAAGAAAAAGCAGTGTATCAGAACACAGGGTGCAAGCTGTTATCTCTTCCTAAATAACCCTCACTTAGCACTCCTGTGTCACAAACCTGATTTCCCATCACCTGCTTACTTCAAGACCCAATAGGATTCCTGATTTGCTCCAATGTATCCACAACAGAGGTTTGCATCCTTTTTTCTCTCCAACTACTGGTGGACAAGACTTGCCAGGACTGCTCTGCTCCGAGTGTTTTGGGGCCTCTGCAATTTAGTGTAAATTGATAAGCAAACCAGCCAATGCACATGTAGCAGGTACCTTTTCCCATGCACAAACTGGCTGATGAACACAATAGTGGAAGCCTGCCATTTGGGCAGGGACGCTTTTTGCATCATAAATGCACATTAACAGAAAGTGCAAATAGCCATCTAATAAAGAGAATGGGATCAGCTCACAGATGCAGTGAGCAATGGCATAAGCAACACAAATAATCACCCTGGAGCAGAATGAGCTATCACTAACCATGCACCACGTCTGCAGGTGGGGCCAGGCGGGACCCTGCCCGGGCCTCCCTGCTTTATGGTCAGACACAAAGTGACAGGTCTTTTCAAAACGATTTCCTGGTGAACCTCTGATTAAACAGGCCCAAGTCTTGCTGCAGGACAGCCTCAGGAGTCCCATTAACAATCCTGCACTGGGTTCACGGGGCTCCCTCTAGCAACAAGGCACAGAGCTGGAGAGGCTGGTGCCCTTGTGGATACAGAAAATGATTGGGAGCAAAGGTTCAGCAAGAAGCTTGAGAGATGCTATCAAACACCTGGACTGTGGAATGCAAAATCACCTTGAAAGAGACATGGGGCCTTCAGAAATCCCCAAACCATCCCAAAGGGCAAAGCTTGTTTTTCAATGGATTAAAAACATTTGGCTTTATCTCTTTTTGCATTCTATCCTCCTGTGGGTAACACAGGCTCACTGCCAATCTCCCACATTGGAGGGCCACAAGGTGAGCTTGTTCCGGCTGAAAAACCTCTCAGCACAGCAACGTCCAAACAGGCAGCATCTTTTCTCCAATGAATTCGCAGTCTCAGGCAAAGAACTGGAAAAGACTGTGCCAAAGGAGCGGGTGGTAGGACCCACAGCACTCCGCTCAGTTGGTGTCAGCTATTGCAGCTATGAAAGAGGTGAGCAACAGCTCTTGCCCTTCCTAGCCCCTTCCCATTCATCGCAGGTACTTGTCAGAAACCAGAGGACGAGCTGGGACCAGCATGCATGGGCTGTGGGCCCTTACCCAAAGCTAAAAACTCTCTTACCAATGCTCTGTCCTCAGTTCAAGTACATCTGGAAGCTGGGAGGTGTCACACCTCCCACTGCAGCTAAAGGCAAATGCAGGTGGTCTGTGATAAGGCTGTGAGTTGACAACCCTGATTTTGGCTGGAAAAAATATGAAGTAATACAACCCATAAGCAATGTGAGTGGCTTCAGACTGACCTGACTGCTTTTAAAAACTGCCAACCAGAGGAAAGCTCTGATCCTGCTCCTTTATTCTGGAGATGGTTAAGATGAGCAGTGCCATTCCCATGATCTAAAAGCATTGGCTTGAACTCGTATGGATACACAATCAGTGCTGAACCATGGCCCCAGCTCTGGATGGAGAAGGGTTATGTGTAACCAGGTCAAGAGCAGCTTTTCCAGAAAAGGAAAGAAAATTCCTGAATACCTGCTCTCTATTTTAGTTTATTCGTGTCTGGGTCTTAGCTTTGTGTAACGTTGCTGGGATAGTCTGGGCTGCAGCCCATCCTCAGCCTACGGGTCTCCAAGGTATTTCTGCAGGGTTTCAGGAGGCCCAGCCAAGACTGGCTCTGAAAAGCAATTGGAAGAAATGAATGTTAAGGGAATGACAGTTCAGTTTTATCAGGAGTTTCTAAAGTTCGGGATAAAGACACGTCCCAACAAGCAGAGACAGTTGTTGTCGACAACAGGTTGTTGACCTTCATCTGCTTCCATGCCATTGCCCAGCACCAGCAGAAAGCCACGCATGTAATGCAACTGTAGTGGCACCTGCATACTGCTTGTGGCCCCAGCTTAAACACTGTGGTGTCTGAGCTGATTAAGGCCCAAACTGCATTTTCTGTCTGGTTTGTCCTTTATACAGTCTTTTATAGTCTTAGAGAAGTGAGCTGTTCCAGTGTGTGCATGGTGAGTCTGCAGAGCTGTGCTCATCAGTGGGTGGCTTGCATGGGGAAGCAGATGTCTGTGGAAATGCAAACTGCAGTCTTGGTCTGGGTTTCACGTGGAAGAGCAGTGCTAAAACAGCCCCAGTGCCTTCTGGCTGGAATGCCACTGCCTGTGTGTTCAGGGATCACAGCATCTGCTCATGGCCTGATTCAGGACGTTTGAAAACAGTCATGATCTTCCACACACACAGTGGGACTTCAAAGGCAGGGAAGGAGCAGCACCCATTCTATTTTCCCATTTCTGTGTGGAAAGGATGGTTTTGTTGTCAGGTTCTCATCACTGAGATTTGTTCCATGCCCTGGCATGGGAACCAAACGGTCAGGCTGGATCCCAGCAATAGCTGTGGCAGCATTAGTGGCTTCCAACTTCTACAGATCTGAAAGAACAAGTAAAAGCAATCTGCTTCCCAAACCAGGTCTTTTCTCAGGGTCTAATGACCACAGACCAGGGCAAGCCCTGGAGCAGAAGTGTTCATCCCTTCTCAGTACTCTCCTCACATCCTTCCTCCCAGGTTTCCTGCTGGAGCCTGAGTCCTACAGAAAAGGCCACGCTCTGATTCCTGCCAAATACTTGGCTGCCTTCCCGTGGTGACAAGTTCCACCATGCAGTGTTTTCAGCAGGAGATGATGTGTCCCATTGTCCTGGGTTCAGCAGTAGCAGTCATTTTCCCCCTTAGTAGCTGGTGTAGCGCTGTGTTTTTTACTTTCAGCCTGGGAACAGCGCTGACAACACAAATGTTTGGTCTGACCAAGGACTTTCTGAGCCTCATGCTCTGCCAGGGAGGAGGGGAGGCCGGGAGGAAGCAGAGACAGGACACCTGACCCAAACTGACCAAAGAGGTATTCCATACCACAGCACGTCATGGCCAGGATGTAACGGGGAGTTACCCGGAAGAGCTAGGGCACTGCGGGGTTGGAAGAGGCATGGGTCGGTTCTCGGTCGGGTGGGGTTGGGAGAGTTATCAGTTGGCTGGTGTTGAGGTGTTGTATTCTTGTCCCTTTGTATTTCCTTTATCATTATTATCATTGATGGTAGCAGCAGTGGTTTGTGTTATACCTTAGTTACTAAACTGTTCTTATCTCAACCTGTGGGAGTTGCATTCTTTTTGATTCTCCTCTCCTTCCCTCCAGGAGTAGAGGGAGGGAGAGAAGGGGGGGAGTGAGTGGACGGGCTGTGCGGCTTGGTTTGAACCATGACACCCATTTGTTCTGAAGTACCATGTTTCTAACCCATTGCCTGCAAACCATATTATGCTGCTTTTCATCAGCTGTAGCAGCTGTGGGACCTGGCAGTCCTTCTTGATCCTCCATTCATTTTTGTGCATACTATGTGGACAGAAATGCCTAAAACCTTTTCCACTTGATGGCACCTAGACAGGCCCTTTCCAGTATGATGTGTGCATCATACTGGATGCACATCACATGCACATCCGTCATGAGCTGATGACCACCTCTGCTGTGAGCTATCTAGAAGCCTAAACAGGAGGATTTTGCCTGACCAGCTGGAGAATCCCACCCTAGGACTCCTGCCTCAAGCTCCATGTAACACATGGCTCAGTTACAGTGGTTCCTGTAGAAAAAGCCACTCAATTTCTACTTGAGTTCCCAAGTGGTGAAAAACCTTCCCTGGCTTCCAATAATTCTCTCCTTCACCTGCTAGAATTGTCTTCACTATTTCCAGTCCAAATCTGCTCTCTCTGGCTTCGCATTAAAGAACTCCCCAGATCAGAGATATTCTTCCCATGATCTTGTCACCTTCCCTGCTATGAGTTAACTAATGAGATCTCCATTCATCTCAGCAGAGACACTGATCTTGCACCCCAGGAATCGTTACTCAGGGAAGCATTGTCTTCCAGGTCTTGCTCAGGAACTGTAGCTTGTGTCAGCATAAGGATATCATTAAATCAGGCTGGTTCTCTGAGTGAGTGCTCACTGGCTAGCACTGGGCCACAGGAGATTAGCCAGGGAGCGTTTTCAAGCCATGGAAAAATCTGAATCTTAAAGGCATTATTTAAATTCAGTTCAGTCCAACCAGCCCTAATGATGTTACCCACAATATATCTTAAATTGATGTTGGTAATAAAGTTCACTGTAGCTGAAGTAGTATCATACCAATGTACCAACATGCAAATGAATGTTACCCATGTCATTTAGTACCCCTGGCTGTTAAGGTGTCACTTTAGCCATATATTTAACAAATAGGTCCTTTTATGACTATAATACTGATGAGTATTCAACTAATTTCCATGTATGTTGCATTCTATACGTTGCTAGGGATTTTACCACGGCTGTCACCAATAGCAACTGGGACAAGGAAATAAAAAATTCCGGAGGCATTCAGAAAGATCTACAATGTAGAATCTCTTCATAACAATACAGGAGACATTCATCATATCGATGGCTAATGGGAGAGCTTGATGCAGTCGGTTGAAATCCCCTGTGATAGGAAGGGAAACAGTTTACAGCTCAGCCCCAGATCTCTCAAACTGGAGTAAAACTCACCTGGAAACTTTTGCTAGGTTCATGATCCCAGCCTATTTTTGCCTTTTTTTCCTGTGATGCCTCCACTCTAATCATGGAGCACTGCAGCAATAGGAGGGAGGGCTTCAGAGACATCTGGAGTCAGAAAAGGTGCCAGAGAGCTACATCTTCTGGTCTGTTCCAGTAATTGAGCAGAGCTGCAGCGGGAGTGTTCATTTCCCCCAGACAAGATCACAAGCTGGAGCCAGCACCTTGCTAATTAGAAACTACCTGTGCTGCTGGCACCAGAAGTGTCACCTCCACTGGGTACTACCTGTGCTGCTGGCATCACTGGCGTCACGTCCACTGGCTACTACCTGTGCTGCTGGCATCACCGGTGTCACCTCCACTGGGCACCATCTGTGCTGCTGGCACCAGAGGTGTCACCTCCACCGGAAACTACCTTTGCTGCTGGCATCACTGGTGTCACCTCCACTGGGCACCACCTGTGCTGCTGGCATCACTGGTGTCACCTCCACTGGGCACCGGCAGTGTCCCACTTCCACTTCCTCTCTAGCAGCTGGCACCACGAGTGTTGTATTTCTATTGTAATCGCCCCCCAACCATAGCAGGGGCTGGAGTGACAGTGCCCAGGGCAGCATCCCTGCGAGCCACAAGCAGGGGCAGGAGGAGGTCAGACTCCAACTGTCATCACAGCACATCCCCACACGTGTCCCCTTGGTGCTGTGTTTGGGTGTTCAGCCCCTCTGCCACGTCGCTGCTGGCGGTGCCGCGCATGTGCAGGGCTGCTCTGAGCAGTAACATGTCACCACGTCAGGCTGGCGTGGCCTTACAAGAGCTCATTATTGCGTCTCATTACAGGCACTCGCTCCGCAGTGAGGACCCTGCCGCTGTCAATGGGTAGCGCCTTGTCATGCTGATCAATTACACCAATCCTGTGCCCTGCGAAAGGGAGCACAGACCTGCTCAGTGCAGCTCCCATGTGAGAAGACACCAGGTATAAGAAAAAGGGGTAGGAAGAGGTTAATGAGACGAGAGCAAGGGCACACCACATCTCTGTCATCTGTGTGCTCAAGAGACAATGCGAAGTCCTTCCATACCCTCACAAGCAGAGCTTGGGACAAGTGGAGCAGACCTGGATGGGAGCAGCTGCTGTGAGAGGGAAAACTGGCATGTTTCTTCTGTAGGACCTCAGTCAATATTTTCCTCCTTGGATACCTCCAGGCAAGAACAATCCATTTCACAGAGACTACTCCAGCCTGGTTCCTGTGCACTGCAAGATCATCCCCTGGACCATGGCTCCACAGCCCACCTCCCTGTGGTGAGCATCACCCAAATGGGACTGTGCTCCTGCGACCCACAGAATCCGCTGCTCAAGACCCCAGTGCTTCCCAGTTCTTCCGAGGGACACCTTTGGACTGTGGGACACCTCTGATGGCTGAGCTGGATGAAGCCTGCTCAGACTGGGAGCACATAAAGGAAGAGGATGACTGCCTGGTTCCTTAATAAAAACTGGAGCAAGCCACATGTGGAAAGCAGACCCCATGCATTCTGTGTAGCTGGCATGGCAGAGGCACAGCCCACATAATTGCAGCCCCACTTCTCCCAGAGCCCCCTGCTTTGAGCCTTGGCCCACCCAGTGGCACACGTTGGCAGCCTCCTGCTGTTCAACACCCTTTGGAAGAAAGCATGCATCCAGTTGTGCCTCCCTGCCAGGAGCAGCGCTGGTTAGCGAGGTGGTCACTCAGCCCAGTCTGCAGACCCTCAAAACAGGTTGCAACAGCTTGTCCAGGGAAGCTGTGGCTGCCCCATCCCTGGCAGTGAGCAAGGCCAGGTTGGGCACAGGGGCTTGGAGCAAGCTGCTCCAGTGGAAGGGGTCCCTGCCCCTTGCAATTCACAGGCTCTGTTGCACAAACACCCTCCCCACATCTCGGAAGGTTTCAGGAGTCTCTGCAGAAGGCAGGGCTGAGCCCTGTGCACTCTGTAGTGCCCAGTTGCGGGAGATTGTTCCATGGTGACTCTAATATATTCTTTGTGTGGTGCTGCATCTAAGCCACTCATTTATCTGCTCAGCTTGCAGCATACCAATCAGCCCAGGGGTAGAACAGCAAGGTCAAGCCTGAGCAGAGCTCTCCTTAGCCCTGGGAATGACTCTGGCATATGCAGGATTCAGTGAAACAGGCTCCCCTGCTGCTCTACCTGCCCTGCAGCCATACACATTCTCCAGTGGCATTGTGAAAGCTGCCTGAGGAGGCTGAATGGAGGCAGGACCCAGTTGACAGAGACACCAGGCCCCTGGCATGGGGTATGAGTCCCCAGGGGTGTCTGCAGCAGCAACAGGCCAGGTTGGATGGGGTTTGGAGAAAGCTGCTCTAGTGGAAGGTGTCCCTGCCCATAGCAGAGGTTGGAACTGGGTGAGCTTTAAGGCGCCTTCCAACACAAACCATTCTGTTATTCCATGACTCAGTATTCCTGAGCCCTACCGTTCAAAATACGTCCAATGAGAGATTGCACATCCCAGGAACATGGGTGGTCCAACACATCTTGTGCTGGGCACTCTCAGTGCTGATCTGCTCTCACAGTTCTTTTGCCCTCATTCATTACCAGTTGGTTTGGCAGTACTGTCCTCTAACTTACACTGAAATAATGTGGTGAGTACTACACTTAGTAATTACTGAGCTGCAGTAAAGGTAATTGCTTCTTCTTTAAAGAGTTAGCCATTCCATGGAGTAATTCATACTGAATACCCACACGTGAGCTACTCGGGGTTGCATTTGTTCATTTATTGAGTTGTTTGTATTAGAGACTCAGCTATCCAGTGGCTAAATGAAAATAATGATGAGTAATTCATTTGCTTAGACTTTAACTTCCCCAAATTATCAGCTGAGTTATGGGTGGTGGGAGCAGCCATGTGTCTGTGCACTCAGCATCTGCCACAGGAGGTCTCTCAGCTGACTGACCAAGTGTTCCCTCCTGCCACTGTGTCACCACAGCGGTCCTGGTTCTGCTCATCTCTACAGGCAGGGACCCACTGGGACTGTGAAGAGCCCACAGGTCCGCTTTGCACAGCACAGCAACTGCTGCTTTGGACCTGTGCTGCTGGCATGGAGCAATCATATCTCTTGAGCATCCTCTGCAACAACGTGTGAGACAGCACCATGCTAGCACAACTAGACCAGTTTGCTCCAAGCCCCATCCAACCTGGCCTTGAACACTTAAATAGCCCTCTTAAACTGACACACTTTATTCCAAAAGGTAGTGGGCACATTCTGGAAGGGCAGGATTATACCAAGGATGGTCAGTTGAATCTTTCAAAGACTGAAACTTGCAAGCAGCATGAACCTCTGCTCCGTCCATGAATACAGACTGATTTACTTTATTCTGACCCTGTCAGGAACTCTCTTCTCAGCATGTAGGACATTGTGGAGCAAAGGCTGTCCCTCTTAGAGCATGGGAAGTGTGTGTGTAAAGGGTTGTAAGTGCTCTGTTGAGAACAGTGAAGCCAGCTGTGCACTAACTGCTGTGGTGCCATCTCAAAAGTTATGGGATGAGTGTCCCATGGGACCACAGATGAGAACAAAGTGAGTAGAAATGCCTGGAGTGTTTTAACCCTCACTTACACTGGCCTGTAAGTCCCCAGCTGATGGGTACACCCTTCTTACATGCTGAGAAAATACTAAGGCTCTTAACAAGTTTCTGATGCCTCTAAGACAAAACCAGAGCACTAGCAAATCATGTCGCTGAGCTAACACGCAGGCAGGAGGGCAAAGAGGTTGTTTTAAGGAATGAACAAAAATAATGACATTTCTTTCTGTTTAGTTGAGAGCAGAGGAAAGGCAAGAGTGGGTGAAGCAAAGCAGCTGTGAGAGACATTCTGAACACAGCAGAACAGAGTGGGTTTGCCACGGGGCTGCCTGTAGTATCTGCCTAAACCTTGGTAGACCAGTGTACTACATGTTCAATATTAAAGGTAGGAATTTATGAACGTCCAGGAAGATGGAACTGAGAGAATCAGAATCACACAAAGGTATTACTGGAAAATTGCTTGCTGGGGCTTTGTTTTTAATAGACGCCCCAAATAGTGCATGAAAGGACTGGGATGGCTGCAGCCTGCCTGGGTTTATTAAACCATCTGATGCATTGTCTCACAAGCCACACTTGAAGAATCAATTCAAACTGACTTGGCTGTACTCAGAGTCACGTGGGCTGCGAGTGAATGGAGCCCCACACGGTGCAACAATAACCCATTATCTCTCATATGGCAGCTCATTTCTATACAAATGAACCTTGCTTTGTGTGAAACACAGACCGATCTGCCTTGGCTGTGTCAGGCAGGAGTACCTCTCACAGAGCCACAGAGTATCAATGAGAGATGGGTTAGCTGGATGAGCCTGCTTTGTTCTTCAGCCCCAGGATCTGTGCAAAGGAGGCTGCTTTATGGAGGTGTCACAGATCCCAGCAGTGGCAGTGTTTGCCTGGGAATGCCTCTGCCTGTAACTCTCACAACTTCCCTTATGAGTCTGACGGTTCCTTAGGTTTTCTCTTTAAGCCCCAGCTGCTGCACTCCTGTAGCTATCGTTAGAATAGCAACAGTAAATTTCTAACCTTCCTGTTTGCTGAAAAAGCATGAAATGGTGAGTAAAGCCTCACGTGCACATCACCACACTCACAGTGGAGAGCTGGTAGTTAATTTTCTGCTGGGTTTGCTGTACGAGTCGATTCTTTCCCAGTAACTTCTCAGTGTGGGGATCACTATTTCTGAATACTGAAGGCAGTCGTGACTGGTTTTCACTCACCTTTAATTGTTACTCTTCTGATAAAAAGACTCAGTAAACCAATAAAGGGGTAGAAACTGTCCTTCCTGATCCAGCACATGCAGTGGATAGTGATGAGCAGTCGATGGTCACAACGGTCTGTGGCAGCACTGGAGAATGAAAGCGATTTACCTGCGCACACAGCATCCATATGAATACTGAATACATTGGCAGGACTGAGCCTCAGCTCATGAATGAAACTACAACCAAGAAGCACTGAGTAATACAACGGGAACTAATCCTTGTGAGTGTTTTCCTAACTGCACAAACTTGAGGCTCTGAGGGGACCATCACTCAAGCTGGGTGGTGGAATGACTCTAAGGAAGGTTGTCACAAGCTTTCTGCCTTGGCAGGAATAAGAGAGATTAATAAAAAGCTGTGCTCTCCTTTAGAGCCTCCGCTCCCATTTCTGAAGTCGTTGTGTGCAATTACAGCAGACACCGGAGCTGAAATTAAGCACTTCCTTTAGAATCCCCTTTTAAAAATGGAACATGGCATCAAAACAAGTTTCCCTATTGTGAAAAATGTCAGCCAAAAGCTTCAGCCGCACGTAAATAACAAATCAGACTGGTTTGTGAAGTATCAGAACTGCTTTAAAGCCTTCTGCTTTCTTTTTTGAGCATATTAGAGTGACTAGAGCTATGAAATGATATGTGTAGGATTCCTGCCTAGCAGCAAGTCAGAAAGATGTCTGATAGAAGTAGCAACGTATTTGGTGTAAAGAGTTACTGGAGGTTTAAAAGCTTCCCTAGAGATGGCACCTGCAGATGAGAAACAGCCTTGTTTACTCCATCTCCATCCAAACCAGACCAGCGGCCTTGGCACAGAGGCATCTCCCATGAGGTGCCATGTCCATTCATGGACATCTTTCCTCAGGGAGATGTCAAAGTGCCATCACCCCCACTATAGCCAGAAAAGGCAAATAAAGGGCACTCTGGGCAGGATCGAACACTGCTCATTGTCTGTCACCTCTCCAGACAGTGCTGCGCCTGTGCTGGCCCTTTGCACCTTCCCCAGATTCACCAGTGCCCCTCTGCAGCTCTGCCCCAGCACTGCCTGTAACCTCTCTGCATGCACGCACAGGCACAGCATGGTGCCCACACAAATCACAGCATCGCAGACACAGCCTGCTTTAGGTTGGAAGGGACCTTAAAGCTCCAGTCCCAACCCCTGCCACAGGCAGGGACCCCTTCCACTGGAGCAGCTTGCTCCAAGCCCCTGTGTCCAACCTGGCCTTGAGCACTGCCAGGGATGGGGCAGCCACAGCTTCTCTGGGCACCCTGTGCCACCGCCTCAGCACCCTCCCAGGGAAGAGCTTCTGCCTAAGAGCTCAGCTCAGTCTCCCCTCGGGCAGGTTCAAGCCATTCCCCTTGGCCTGTCCCTACAGGCCCTTGTCCCAAGCCCCTCTCCAGGTTTCCTGCAGCCCCTTCAGGCACTGGAGCTGCTCTCAGGTCTCCCCTTCAGGAGCCTTCTCTTCTCCAGGCTGCCCCAGCCCAGCTCTCTCAGCCTGGCTCCAGAGCAGAGCTGCTCCAGCCCTCGCAGCAGCTCCGTGGCCTCCTCTGGACTCATTCTAACAGCTCCATATTGAGCCCTGCCTGGGTCTTGCTCAGGTTCATTCCACCCATAAACCAGCACCCTCACAGGATTAGGCTCAGTTTCTCACTACTCCCCCTGCCCCATAGCTGTGGACCAGAGCTCTGGCAGCCAAAGCGAGGAGTTGTCTTACCAATAGGAGTGCTGTGAAAGTGCAGGACCTTGCTTGCATCCCTTCAGTGCAGCCACAGCCAAGGGATGCCTCATAGACCTGACCCTGAATCCGACCCCTGCCCCTGTGCTATTACACCACGAGTAAATTGCATCTACTGGGCTTTATTCTTTGTTAATTGCTACCTTTTCAGCAGCTCCACAGCTGCTGGAGCAGCAGGGTGATATCCAGGAATAAACACATGTAAATAACTTGCAAGAGAAGCTTTAAATTGCTGCCTCTAATTTGTTGTTAAGTGGCACTTACAGAGGTTCAATTGAGGCAGAGTTAAAACCTGCAGGGTACCAGGCAAGAGCCAAAGGAAAGGGAAAGCCTCAGGGGTTCTGGGATGGGAACGCTCAACAGGCAAAGAGCTGAACATGCAGTTTCAGGCTGGTGATGTACTGCAGTGAGAAAGGTGAAGGGTGCAAAAGAGTTTTGGGAGCTTGTCGACATGAGAAAGCTATTCCCAGATGGCTTTCCCCTGCAGGGCTGCCTTTATCTTCACAGCTACTCAGAGGTGCCCCGAAAAACCTTAGGATCATGCCTCCCAGTCGCTAGAGGGTACAGGAGTGAATCAGGACAGCAGATGCACCTAGGAGCCAGTGCATCACTGGGCACAACTGGTAACCTGCATATTCAGACTGCAGAGCAGTACTCACATGTGCACTGTTCGGTGCCATGGTGGAGTTACAGCCCTTGAAATAAAAGGGATAATCTCACACATGACATCCCAAACTTCAGCATCGCTCAGCCCCTCCTTCCCTCTGCTTGTCTAGGACCAGTGTGGTCCTTGGCGTGTCAGGAGGAGAAAAAGCTGGGTCTAGAGCAATGGGCCTAGAGCCAGTGATGCCTGAGTCCTGGCTGCACATCAGAGCGTGAACAGCATCTCAGGGAGGGGATCCTGCCCCTCTGCTGTGCTCCGTGGAGACCCCACCCTGCAGTTCTGATCCAGCTCTGGGGCAGCAGCACAAGAGGGACATGGAGCTGTTGGAGCAAGTGCAGAGGAGGCCATGGAGCTGCTGTGAGGGCTGGAGCAGCTCTGCTCTGGAGCCAGGCTGAGAGAGCTGGGCTGGGGCAGCCTGGAGAAGAGAAGGCTCCTGAAGGGGAGACCTTAGAGCAGCTCCTGGAAGTTCTGGCTTATCCAGCTGCTTTCTTTTGCTGCAGCTCCTTCACTGCTTCCTCTGCAATCTGACATTCCCAAGTAGTTTTCCACACAAGGATGGGGCTATCCTAGGACTTGCCTTTTTTTCGGCATCAGCCCTGGGTGCAGTCAGCGCATTCTGGTTAAGAAACAACACCAAAGGCCATGCAATGGGAAGCTCCGATTTCAAAAGGGGGACACAGGACAGGGATAACTGATGGCTAAAGCTAAAGAGTGTGCATGCCACTCGCTGGGAGAAGAAAGCAGAACACATTTGCTATTTAACCGACCTGGGGTACCAAGATGCCAGTTTGTGGAATTACAGCATCAGCTGTGGCAGGCTCTTCATAGCAGAGACTGATGCTGCTCCTCAAGGTCCCAGGCCTCTGCACAGGGAGGACTGGCACAGATTTAAGGGGTGGATGGGAAGTGGAAAGTCAATGTCAGAGCAACCTAAACACTTTCTGAAACTTGCCCCAAAACCCCAGTTTTCTGGACACTTACACAATGCTGTCAACTTTTTCTTGCCAAAATACCTTTTATTTGGAAAAGCCATTGAAAACCATATTTTATCAGAATGTGCCAGCTCAAAACAATCCTCAGATTCTGGAATCCTTCTCCTGCACCCTATGGTAGATGTGTGGACACTCAGGATAACTCTACTGCAGGCATTCAGTATGCATGACTGTATCTGAGACTGCACATTCAAGATCGCCTTATTCGGAGACAATACACAAGACAATAACAAGAGCTAAATTAGGATAAATTACATCTAGAAGCACAGTGTTTACAAGGACTGGTAATTCACCCACAGCATCAAATGACTTTTATGGCAAGAATCTGCTTTTAGTGGGCTTGGCTGTTATGAATGAATGAATGAATCTCCATACAAATGCAGACTTGATTTACCTAGGAGGGGTTCTGTTACCCGTAAAGATGGGAGATAGATGGGTGGGTGGCTGGATGGATACAGAGACATGTTATATTCAATGGATGTTATATTCAATATAACATCTGGCTTTCTTTTTAATGATGGTACATGCAGAGGAAATATACAGAATTGTATTCAGCAGTTTCATTAGGTAAATGGACTAACCACAAATGAGAAGGTTGTTGTGGAGTAAGTTACTTTTTGAGATTGAGGCATTTGCAAAATATACGGACACAACTTTCTTGTTTCATTCAAATTAAAACTTCCATCAGAGACTCCAAAGTGCTGCTGCCAACATAAAAGAATGGGCCCCTGACAGAGGATCAGCAAGTTGCTCCTCCAATCAAAGATAGCTGCATAAAGCCAACATGCATCTCTTGCAATGGTGAAACTGATCATCAGCTGAGGACTTGCATGAATCAGCAGCATATGGAGCAGAGAGAATTTGTCAGGATTTGAGAAAATATCCAGGAAATAATTGGAACGGCTTAGAAACCTTGCACCAAAAGTCACCATAAACAAGATACATAGAGGGAAGACATTGCAGTGCACGGATGACCCTTCCCAAACTCATTTACAGAAAACTAACTTCTGAGCTGGGATTAAGAAGACTTTGGGAAGATAGGCAGGGAGGTAGGAAGCTGAAAGTTGCTCCCACACTGTTGCTAAATGACGTACTGGATAACGGGATGAACAGAAACCGCAGAATCACTCGGGCACAAAGACAGTATTCTTACTGGGCGTTTAAAAACATATGAGATCAACATGTCCAGGACCTGGACTGTGGCCAGGCAAGATGTTCATCGTGATCCCCATCTCCAACCAGATGTTGTGTTCCCTGTTGTTGATGGGTCGTGATCCTGATCCTGCAAGTGCCTGCAGCTCCTGGCTGGTGCCATCCTGAGATGCTCACGCAGAGCACTTGCTCCTGCTCATCAAAGGCCCCTCTGTGAAATCTGGTGCGTGCACCAGGCCGCCCACAGCACATTCCAAGCCTGGATGTGAGCTGGCGAAGTGCCGTGACAGGACAGCATAGCAAGACCTTGCTCTAATTTTATCACATGGTAAAATAGCGCTGGTTCCAGAGCATATGGTGCAGTATAAAAATCTCCATAGAATGAATTACAGCAACTTCACAGAGAAAAACGTTTCAACAGACTTTAATATGAAGTATCTTATAAAGCTGCTCATTGGCTGGAATAGCATAATTCCAAAGTAGCAGTTACTTCTTTTAATTTTATACACATACATATGCATGTTCATCCCACGGGTTGATGTTCACCGAGTCCCTCCAGTGAATTTCTCTGTTATGGTGACTGTGCGCTGCATATCTTAATAGAAGTGCCACACTTGGACCCCAGATTGTGTAAAATGATCTCAGTATTGATTTTCATGTAATGGAATGCTAAATAACTCTGCCTATACACATCAGATCAATGAAGACGGTGCGTGGTGTATCAATGTTCAGCATAAAGACTACATTATGAGCCTCATTCATTTAAGCAGCAAGATGATCAATAGCAGTAAACTTCAATCAAAACCACATCAATTAATAACTGCTTTTCAGCTTCTGTCTTTTCTGTCATTTCAGCTATTTGGCAGATGAACTTTACACCCCCCAGCTACCAAGCTGTGGCTGGTTGCCCAGGCAAGTGTATCAGATAGACAGGTAGACTAGATTAGATTAGACTCTACAGGTATATACAAACTGCGAGTTCTTTAGGCCACAAATAGCAAGTTAATAAAAAGTGAAAGAATTGTCAGTACTTGCTTATTGATATTCCCGGATGAAAACCACACGACTTAAGAAGCCATATTAAGATTGTTAAACACGTAACAGTTACTCAGGGCAAATTTGGCTTCATTTGGCTTTGCATCAGCCTTTTATGAAGAAATAAGCTTAAATGTAAAACAGTAAACAAGGACTTGAACAGAAATGTCAGAAAACAAGAGATGTGCACATAAAGACTAATTCCTCGTGAAATTTACCCAACAACAAGTACGGCTCTTCCCCCTCACACTGTGACGGGTGCACGGGGCAGCAATGGGCAATGGTAGTGCTCAATAACCAGCTCCTACTTCTCCAGGCTGGGGTGCCCCAGGTTTGGCTGGGGCACACCAGTGGCAGCTTGTGCTGCAGGATTGCTGTGGGCTGAGGTGTGGTTTCACACCAGAGCCCCTCCCAGAGATGGGGCTTGGACCACACTGTGTTGCAGGTGCTTCAGGAAGATGGTTGGCCACCACAGGCATTCCAGCAACAGGCAAGGACCATGCCAGCATCATAAATGTCAACTGAAGGGCCACAGGGAGACCTCGCATGGGTCAGGAAGCAAGGGCTGGGGAGCTACCTGTGAACAGAGCTGCAAGATTGCACATTTCTCCTGTCTGCAGGAGTGAAGTAGATGGTTCAGTCACAAGGTCCTTGATTTCAGAGGGGTCCAGTGTGGTCTAAACTGGTCCAAACAGTCCAAAGAGAGCAGCCCAGCTTGCCTGCTATTCCAGCAGCCAGCCCACCACAGCTCTCTGGCTCAGCACACGCACTTTAAACCACGTGCTCCTGTATTTGGATATAATCACATCCACACTGTACAGCCAAGGGATGAGAACAGCAGCACGTGGCGGGTGCCACTGAGCAGTGCAGTGGGAAACCCCAGCCCTGCCGCTGGCTGCTCACACTGGCAGCACACAAGGAGACCCATGAGTAAGTGTCAGTGAAGAATGGACCTGTGAGTGCAGCGACCTGCTCATAGAACACTCCCAAAGAGGAAGAAAGGCAGCATAGCCTGAATTCTTTCTTGCAGATGATTCACTTGCCTCTAATTATAGTTGAGCTTCTAAACACAAATGTCAATTAAAATGTTATAGTTCTTCTGCAGCTGTCATTCATGTGCTGGGGAAGAGATCAAGGCCAGAGCTATTAAAAGCCTTGGGAGTGAAACAAGGTGGAAAAAGCCCTTTGTAGAGTAAAAGTGTCAAGAAGGAGCTTTGCTCTGAGCACTTTAGGCCCACAAAGCTATCATCTGTATTGGAAATATGCCTTCTGCTGCATTCCTAGCAGACAAACAGGGCCTGTAGGGATAGTTTCTCATCTCTCTGAAAGTGCTGTGGTGCACACAGACCCTCTGCCACCTTGAAGTGGTGGGGGGGAACAGGACAGGATACCTCTGCTCCTGTCTGCCTCCTCACCCACAGCCAGGAAAGGAAGAAAGACTGGAAAAAAACATAGCCCCATGTGAATCATCACACCAGGCTCCCTGCCTTCGTGTTGGCTGGTGACTTGCAAGGAGTGGATGTCTGAGTAATAAAAGAGCTTATCTTGTTTCACCTCTGATAAAGAGGAACCCAGGAGGCAGAAGACCTCAAGAGGAAGAGGAACCGAGGAGGAAGGGCAGCTCCTTCCAAGGCTTCATCCCTCTAGAGGAAGCCCCTTTGCAGGTGGTGGATGGCCATGGTTACCCTCCCCACAGGTCCTAGCAGAATGCTGGCCAGACCAGTGATGTAGGATGCTGCTTTGTTAGAAACCAGCTACCCACAAACCGTCATGGCTGTCTGAGCACAGCGTCCTAGAAAGCAGGAGCACTCAGAGGAGGAGATCCCTTTCATTGAAGCTCCCATGCCACAACCCTCTAGGCAGCAGAGATCTCTTTAGGCAGGCAGTCATTGTGCCATATGAAGCACAGCCCTAAGTAGCATCTCTGCTTGTTCCACTAGTTAAATTTCGGCCAAATGTGCCCAAATAGCTTGGGTGAGACACCAGCCACCCAGTGAAGACTCCTAAGGCAAATTAGTAATATGCTGCCTCCTGTTCAGCATGCTCAGGAACGTCTCAGCTGTTAACTCTGCAGCCTGTGAGCATTTGGAGTTTACAGTTATTTTATCTCCCTAGGACAGATGGCAGACAGCGCTGTGGTAGAAGGGCAGATGGCTGTGCACCTAAGAGCAAAACAGAAACCAAAAGCCTGCATGGGTAAACTGAACAGTAAGTGGGCTCTGCTCCTGTTCCCAGCCACAGCACATAAACCCAGCCACATCCATGTGACTCTCATCTCATCTCACACACGCAGGATGTAGCCCTTAGGGTTTCATAAAACATCAGAAACATAAAGAAACAACCAGATGTAATCTGAGGATAAGGAAGTCATGGCACAAGGTGAGAGCAGCAAACCACTGCATTCGTACAGGATAGATGTGGCTGATCTCCCTCCTTGCCCATCATGGGGAAGGCACCCAAGTCCTGCCCAGGGCTGAATTATCCCTCTTGGCATGGAGATAATACTCCTGGGGCCCAGGAGAGTGCCAGCACACAGCAAAGGGCACAGTGGCAGCTCCTGCTCTCAGTAAGGATTTATTATATGAAACTGTCAGGACTTGTTGCAAAAAGCCAAAATGTCTTTGCCCCTCCCCTTACCCTTTGGTTTGATGCTGATCCTGTGGGTCCTTCCCAATGCCAGATACTCTGCAACTCGATTCTATGCCTGCATGAACACACCCATGCCTCTTGGAGGAGCATTCCTCAGGCTTTGCAGGTCCACCCTCATGCTTTCATGTAACCCACACTGGAAATCAACCTGTAAATTAAAGATTAAAGGGAGACAATAAAGGAACATTCAGTGAGGAAAAATTATCTGCTCCTCATTCCACTAAAATAAACAGCAAGGCTCTCTGGTTAAATGCTGCTAGACTTCACCTATTATGTAGTGAAATCAAATGGCCCACATTTAAGCCTTATTGCTCAATGCAAGCTGTACTAGCCAATCCAAATGTGAAATAGTGTAAGCCTGGGGGAAACAGCATCCTGAGAAACTCAAGCGGAGCTTTTCACAATGAAGTCTTCCAACAGAAGAAACAGGCAAACAAGACAGGGCTGAAAAACTACTTATACACTTCCATGTCCCACAGAATTAAGTGGTTATACACCTCTAGATTCTTATTAGATACCGTGTTCCTCCAAGAAACATCAACTTCCTCTTAAAAAGAGATCAAGAAGGTCAGACCCACAAAAAGGATGTCCTTCCTGGTCTCCAACAAACTAAACATCAGCCCTATGAAGCCAACATTAGGAAACCCATGTCCTGAGCATTGTGGGTGATTTTTCCCAAACAGTTCTTTTTCTCCACCATGAACGTTGCTTTGCCCTTTTGGCCTTAACTTTATAATTAGTCTCTCTGGCTTGACTTGCTCACAAAGAAGTAATTGTAATTGTTAGCTAACCCTGTCCTCTGGGGGGTTTTAATGCCAGGCTACATCCTGTGCTCAGCAGAATTCCCGTCACTCCTTCAAGGGATGCTGTCTGAGTTTAGCAGCAGTCATCCAGGCACAAGGTACGAGATACCCAGAGTGTAAAACAGCTGCCAGCTCTCATTGCTCTTGGCAGGAGCTGCTGAATGGCAGAACCCAGTGGTCTCCATTGGTGACAAACAGCCAAGGAACAGTAGTGCAACACATGCTACAGGCTTCCTTGTATTCCACTGAGGGTGGTTTGTTAAAGCAAATAATGAAGAAACTCACTGTGCAGTTTCCTTTGTTTTCCATTTTTTAAATAAAAGAGGTGGAACAAGTCCAGCAAAGGGTCATTAAGATAATTAAGGGACTGGAACACCTTTCCTGTGAGGACATGCTCTAAGAGCCAGGACTGTGCAGCCTGCGAAAGAGAAGGCTCAGGAGGGATCTTATCAGTAAGTGTAAATACCTGGTAGATGGAGCCAGACTTTCCCCAGTGCTGCTCAGTGACAGCACAAGGGGCAACGAGCACAAAATAGAACATAGGAAATCCCGCCTGAACACAAGGAAAAACCTTTTTACTGTGATGGAGGTCAAGCACGGAGTGCCCAGAGAGGTTGTGGAGCCTCCCAGCTTGTATATATTCAAAACCCAACTGGACATGGTCCTGGGCAACCTGCTTAGGTGATTCTACTTGAGCAGGCACTTGGACTAGATGACCTCCAGATGTGCTTTCAAGCTAAAAGATTTTGTAATTCCTTTGGGCTTCTTGGGTCTGTGAGAGATTGGGCTACTGAGGATCCTGAACCCCTCCTGCCTTGTGCTACAAAAAGTTCAGTTGGATTTAAGAAGCCAAACTTAGAAGAAACACTGTGGGATTATGGCAGAAGCTGTTTGAAATCATAGCCTGATTCTATTAGGAAATTTGTTATTTCGGGAAGGGAATATAAAACATCATAAAATAAGAAAGCGTTTGATCATCAAAGGGCTCTTAGAAAGAATGTGAACTTGCTCGCACTGAGAAAAGCTCATTTTTAGCCTGGTTTCATGAAGAACAAAGACTCACAGGATCACACTGTCTCGTCTGCCCAACTGTCTGCCAGCCCCTTCATACAAGTGAACTCCTGCCACTTTGGGAAGAGGGGAGAGGTCTCAGAGCAGGAGGTGTCATGAAAACCTGCAGCTGAGGAAGAGATCGATACCGTTGGCTTCCTCTCTGTGGGAAAGGCAGGGACAGCTCAACCCTGATCTGCTCAGCACAGCCAACAGGCTGATCAGCACGGACCCAGCCTGGGTTCAACAGTTCAACACAACAGGTCAGAAAGAAGTAAGAATGCAATTTAGGATGAGCCTAAGACGAATGAGAGGGACCTGAGGGTCCTGTAGGAGAGCCAGCGGTTGTGAACAGGAGCTGGAAATAGTATCTACCAGAAGCACAGAAATATGTCATGGATGTGCCTCATCAGACCACTTACTGTGATCCGTTTGCCATTCGGGATGCCCCGAGTCCCATCAGATGCACATCACTGCTGCGGCACACCCAGACACTGTGATACTCTGCAAGAAAATACAGCTATTGCCTCCAGAAGCAGCTCAAGATCTAGGCAGAGGTTTCAAGTGCTGCAGCATCCCAGACACATCTGGCTTTGCTTTGCCATTGCTGGGACCAGGATCCAGCTGTGGAGTGAAAGGAGTGACCAAGCCCCATCCTCTCCTCAGCCCTGTGGCAGATCCAAGCACCCCCCCCCCCCCTTCAACCCAGACCCTTTTGCATCAGCCCATGCATGCTGAGAACGTGAAGGGCAGAGAGAAGGAATCTGGGCAGCAGAGGCCTGGATGTGTGCAGGGTCTGGTGGGTGAGTAAGCCAATTCATTGCATTGGCCTGGAGGGGGACAAGGGCTGAAGTCTATGCCTAGGTGCTTTTTAGTCTGTAACAGGCACAGGGAAAGTGTCACCTCCTGAATTCTGACTCACCCACTTTCACAAGGAGGTGAAGGCTCTCTGCTCACATCAGCTGCAATGCCCCTGCACTGAAGAGCTCATGGTCTCATGTTGAACACAGAACTCCCATCAGCTCCCAAACAGGCACCTAGAGCAGGAGCTTTCCTTTTGAATCCATTTCTGTCTTAACTTACTGTAGCCCTCAGTGTTCAAGTTGGAGGAATACCCCTCTAAGTGTAGTTGAAGCAAAACTGTTTACTAACAATAGACTAGGAGGGAAATTAATTCATTCAGTGTGTATCCATGGGAAGAATTCAAGCTAAAATCAGCCTGGATTTGAGAAATGTATGAAACTGGGAGTAGTGTAAGGTTAAAACAACTCCTTGCAGCTGTTTGGGTTGGGGTTTTTTCTTCTGTGAAAGAGACATTTCTAGGACCAAGAGATAAAACCATTTCTGCCATGGAAATGCAGCCAGCTTGACACTGTGTCTGTGATTTTATTGCTTTTGCCATTAAAAAAATGACTAATTTTGGTGCAGAAGGTTTTTACCTCCTTACAGAAAAATGGAATTTGTTATGCAATAATAATATTTTGTTACAAGGGTTAGTTACTTATTTGCATGGAAAATCGAAGGCATAAGGAGAAAATGCATAATGCAAATGCTGTTTATGATGTGAATTCATCAGTGGATTGTTAATATCTGTAATTTTAATACTACCGTAGAGATTGCTTTAGAATTTTGATTGAATTTAATGCAAGTGTTGAATCTGTGCCTTTTATATTCTGCATTGTATCAATTTTTAAAATAGCACATATTTGGACTAAGAGTGTGAACAAATCTAAAGATGTCAAAGCAATCGCATCAGCGGCAATCACAGCAAATCAGGCTTTTCATTGTGACTGATTAAAAACATAGGAATAAACTTTCCTCCACATCGCTTTGCTCAGGGCTGGTTTCCAGATCCTTCCATGTAGGAGATGTAAAGTTTGCCAGCATTTCACACAGAGCCCCCAAATTCCCTTTTCTGCACAAAGGAGAGGTAAGAAAAGGCTGTTCAGTGAACATCAGCACTAACATATTTTTATAGATAGCTTCTAATCCCTCTTTAGCCGGATATCATTGGGTCTTCCCCATGTCCCCCAACATGTTTCTCTTCTGACTGTATCTCTGAATCCCTTGGTAGCCATAACCCTCCCCAAAACCACCTGCATGCAGCAACCCAGCCTAATTCTAATAGACGGTAGAGGATAAAGAGGAGTAATAATTAAGTGCATGCTGCAGCCTTTCAAGCAAGAACTGTCTTTCAGATCCTGTCCTATCCACCAAATTTATTTTAAATCACTAAAACAGCTAAAGAAGGGATTTTGGGGGGCAGTGGTCAAAGTGGTAAGGAGTGATAAACAGACACAGAATCCCAGACTGGTTTGGGTTGGGAGGGACCTTAAAGCTCATCTAGTTCAAACACCCTGCCATGGGCAGGGACACCTTCCACTAGAGCAGGTTGCTCCAAGCCCTGTCCAACCTGGCCTTGAACACTCCCAGGGACACAAAGAAACAGGGAGGTGAACAGTCTGGGAAAGGCTGATCGAGAAAATATCACGTCATCAGAAAACAGGCTGGAAAGGCAGGGGGAAAAGAGAAAACCCTACAAGTTAAAAAACCATTATATTTCTATTAAAAAAAAATCTGAAAAGATAAAAAATACACACTTCAATCTGTACAAAACTTCTGGATTTAAAACTACTGCTGAAAAAGTAGCTCGTGCAATAAAGGGGGAAAAAGATGTGCTCAGAAAAGTTCTTATTGGAAAAATAAGAACTCTTTTACAGCCAGAAAAATGTGATGTTTCTGTTTGAAGCACAGAACAGCGACCGGTGTGGACCTGGGCCACTGGGATCTCAGTGCAACACCTGGAAGTCACCAGGATACTTATCACTCATTATCAAATGTGTTGTTGTATTATTATTATCTCATCCTTGATCTCAGCTCTGGAGAGTGTTCAGAAGAGCCTGAGCTCTGTTCCCTCCCCTGCAGTGAGTGATGTTGATGGAGACCCAGCGTCCGCACAATACACTCAGTTAACTTCACTGCAGCTTTAGCCCAGTCCTTTGGGCTCAATCTCCACCAGCAGCTGGAGCACTTACAAAGTGCTCCTAAAATGCTTCTGATAGCTTAGTGCTGTCCAGAAGGAAGTGAGTTCATGTGCTCCCCTGGAGCACTCCACGGTGCCTCTCCAAGCACAGTAAATTCAGCAATGGAGGCTTTGCTCTGAAAGCTCATTTCTGAGTTAGAATCTTACCATTGTAGTGAAGGAGCAGAGGGCATCAGGAGCTTCAGAGGGATCCCAAATGTTTGCTGGTCCCAGCAGGCAATTCTGGCAACCTCTCAGTTTATCCTCTTCTTTCTGAAGAGCCAACTGGGAAGCTGGGAACTGCCCTTCAGTGAAGGATCATGGAAAGAATCAGGGATCTTGACAGGCAGCAGCTAAGGAAGATGTGCTTTTCACATGCTCAGGATGCAGCAGATCTGAGCCTTTTCCTCCACAGATTTAACAATCGTGGAAAGGAGATGCTGTCACAGGCTTCAACTCTGAAAAACTTGATACGTTCAGGCAATCTTGCAGCTGTACAGGATCCCTTTATGGTCAGAATTGGAATCCAGTGGGAGCTGGAGTTGTTTCTCTTCCACCAGCATGAAAAACTTCAATAACAAAACCCAAAGGGAAATAATACAAATAAGCACAAACCTTCTGAGGCAGGGCTGGGTGAGGGAGCAGAGGGGCTAGAACTGAGAAAAAGAGCAGCTCATGTATGTGGTGATTTAAATAGGGAGATCTGAGGTAGTAAATCAGGGTACCTGCTCAGAGAGCACCCAGATGGGGCAAACATGAGGCCTGGAAGAAGCTTTACACAGGCAGAGGCTGAGCAAAATGAGCTGAAACAGGGCTGCAGAGGACAGAGCCCTGCAGGAAATCCTGACTAGGAGGAAGTGAGAAGCCCCAGAGAGGAAAGATGAACGCATGTGAAACCTCCAAGATACACGCAGAAAATAACAACACATAAATCGCCCCAGTAAACAAATGTGGGGACAGTTTGGGGAGAAAACACCCAAAACAGCAGACCATCAAGAGGAGGGAAAAGCCAAGCAGGGGGTTGAGAGGCTGCAAGAACTGCAGGGCAGCAAATTAAAGTTTCACAGTCCCATCTGACTGCAGAAAGAGAGCGCAAGTCCCCAGCCAGCTCTCAGGAGTGCCAAGTCAGGGTGGCTTTCCACTTGCAACCAATGTCTCCCCACTGTGAGCTCCTCTACATCTGCATTTTACTGACTGCTGCTTCTCAACAATATCCTGTCTTTGTCCAAAAGCCTGAAAGAGCTCCACTGTGTTAGAAACCTTCTCCCATACAGGGCCTTAAAGAACATCCCAAGCTGCATCCCAGGCAGGCTCCTCTCCAAAAGACAGAAGAGGCAAAAAGGCCTTTAACCATCCAAGTGAAGGTCTGCCATGTCTTCATAAATGTGTTCTGAACCCTTTCCTTTTCACATCCTGAAAACCAGCACTAGTTCATGCGTGATGCAGTGTTTGCACTTGTGATGGGACCCCAATTTAGACACCACTTTGAGGTGTTTCTGCTCAGTATTTCTCCCCAGAATGAGCTCCCCAGTGATCAGTCAGTTCAAGGACAGGTGTTATTTATAAAACACATTAGCTTTCACACAGAAAGAAAAATCAAAGTGTCAGAATAGAATTAGATCAGATAGCACAGACATGAAAAGGCTCATTAGCAGCTTTCCCCCCGCCTCCAGAGCCCTTGTGAGCAGGTCCCTGCTTCCAGGCTTGCTTTCAGCCAATTCAGCAGCTTTCTGAAGCTGCAGCAGACTCTGCACAGTCGTGTTCCATTCCTGGAAGTTTCATCCCTGGGAGTTCTGCTCCTGTTCACCTCAACAGCCCAGCTTCCTCCTGCTGCTGCTTTATGTTCTTCCTCCTGCCTTGCAGGCTTGGCTGCTCTCGGGACAGCGGCAGTTTCCCTTTCCTAGGGGAAACTTGACCATTCACTCTTCCTCCAGAGAAGCAAAACATATAAAGGAGCGAGCCAAGCAAGCAAACACTATTGCTCAAAGAGAGAATGGCATCCAATGGTGACATTTATACATGCAAGCACCACGAGGAGGGATTCATCTTATTTCACTTTCACTGTCCTGACACTAGACACTGGAATCTGATGAGGTAGCTCTGATTTCCCCAGCCATCAGAGGAGATGTAAGAGTCCCAGCACATCTGCCCCATCCAGGGCACCTCTGTGGGGTGAATGAACCACCCCCAAGTGTCTCCACCATTCAGGAAAAGGACTGGACACAAAAGAGGGGTGACACATCCCACCTCACAACAGCTCTCTGCTGCCCAGGGAGCTCAGAGCAGATATTTACTGTCACAAGCCCAAGTACCTGAGACAGTCACTGCTTACCATGACACACTCCTCCTTCCCCCCAGTGTGATATACGCTCTTCATTGCTCATACAGCAGGCAGGAATGTTTAAATCTCTGCTCAATGGAAAACTGATTTTTCATCAAAACAAGGAACCTCCAATAGGAAACTGTGTGTTAGTTTCCACTGAAAACAAAACAGAGAATGGGAATGGAAATGCTTTGGGAAATGAGATCTTATTCTTCTGACCAGCCAGAGGTGCTGTTTTAGCTGCCCACCCTGCCCAGATGCTGCCTCCATCCTCTCCACCCTGCTTCTCAGTGCATGGTCCTCCACCTCCAGTGCAGTCCAGGGGCTGTCTCACCTGTGGTACTGGAGGGTGATACTGAACGGTGGCACCAAAGGATGAATCTGTGGTTTCTGAACAGGTTGTTTTCCTTCTCTCATATACGCCTGATGTTGCTGCATACGGAGGGAGAACAGATACAGATATTTAGGCTGGTGATGGAGGATGAGCACGCATGTACCTACCATCAATTTTGCTTTTTCAGTGAGGAGCGATGATGCAGTCCCTCTAGCCCCTGGGCACCTGCATCACTGGCCCACATACTATAAATCAGACATTCAGCCCTTCCCCTGCCCCCAGTTTTGGGCCCAACTTAGCAACAGACAACTAAAAATAAAACAAACCAACCCCCAAACCTGACTGGTTTATCCCCCAGTGCCCAAACCTTTGGGTTGTGCTGAGATAATGATTCCAAACCTCCCCAAGGCCAGGGGCTTAAGCAGTTCCTCTGCAAAATAAAACCTAAGAACTCTACTTTGTATCAGGATTCCAGGTGCTGGCACCTTGACAATGATATCACCTACAATAAGACTTGTGATCCTGGGAGGTGGCATTGCTGCCTCTTAGGTAGTGCTGCCTGCAGTTACCAGATGTACCTGGCTTTGGCAGAGAGAGCTTGAGGGCTCTTTCCCATCTCCTCTCACCCTCAGCACCCGCAAGACACCCCAGGTGCTCTCAGGAGCCACCCACTATCGTCTCCTTTGCCAGTCAAAGATGACATATATCAGCCCCCATCTCCTCCCCCTTTCCCTGCAGATTGGGAGCCTTTTATCCTCCCAGTTGCCTTCCCAAGAGATGAATATTTTAAAAACCTTCTTTTCGCTATTTTACACAAAATATATCAAATGTTAAGTACGTGCCAAAGTGTCCTTTTGATGTTTTCTGTCTTCTCCATGCTTAGGCTTCCTGGGCTCAGCAACTGATGCACAAACATGCCGTTACTCCCACGGAGGCAGCCCTGGGCTGGCTGAGCCCAGGCAGGTGAGGTCCTTCCCTGCATCAAGCGTAGCTCATATGGAGCTGCTGGGTAATTCATTCCTTGCATAATATCTCTGTTGATTTATTTATTAGACCCTGTGATCGCAGGGACGGAGAGCCGCGCTTCTGGAAGTGCTCACACTGGCAGTGCTGGAGAGCAGCCATGATCTGGGCACCCAGCCACCTGCGGAGATGCTCAGAGACTGCCTTTGAGGCACCACACACACCAATGCACCTGCTGGGAGGTCAATGTTGCTTATGCCTGGATATGGCCTGGCTCCTGAAGACAAACCAGCTAAGAAGTGGGAATAAATACAATAACTCAGGGCTTTCTAAGGAACCAGTGGTCTGGCAAATTTATCTCCTAGAAGTGATTCATACCAGATATTACCCTGGAAGACCTAAAGTCCAATGTACATCGCGTTGCGCAAATCTATGGCATCAGGACAGATTGATTTCTTCCTGTCCCAGCTGACTAGACATGAGCCTCGACCCTGAAGCTAGGAGCCTGTTAACACACTTTTCCTCAGTAGTACAACTTCAGGCCCTGGTCTTATTCAGAAAAAAGCCCACAAAATACTCAAAGGCAAATATAAAGAGAAGCTGTTAGAATACAACAAAAGGGAGAGACACTCAGAGGTCTTCTCTGTACCTCATTTGCTCTCATAAACACCCTCTGCTCCCATTCCACCTATGCAAGGTGGCTCCTCCTTCATCCTGACTCCTGCAGATTTCCACCTCCCACCTCCACATGTGCTCTGATGTTCCAATCCTCTCCATCTCTCAGCCTCTCCTCCTCACCTTTAATGTTCACTTGCATATGTGTCTGGGTCTTTCCCAAGGTCTCTCGTTCCTTCCGCTGCTTCTTTGCTTTTGGCGTCTTTGGGCTCGATCTCACCATGCCCTCCAAAGCCAGCTGTAGATTGCGATCTCCAGTGCTAGACAGGGATGAGAGTCAGGTCAGCATCTAGTACCACAGGGCTTGTAGGAAGGACCTGGAGAAGGACCTCCAGGCACTGGAGAGCAGGAGTCAATAAGAGCAATATAACATGTTCTGAATTGCCCTCCAGACCTCACTGAGCATGGTGGGACTCAGACACACCTCACATGGAGCCACCCACATGTAGATGTTTGGACCTGGTATGGACCTGGACCTCAAACTCACCACAACGTTGCTGGCAGAGCATCCAGACTGGGTCATGCTGTGCATCACAGGAGGAAAACAGCTCATGGCCACAGTGCTGCTGGGCAATGTGCAAAGCTGTTTTCTCTGGTGCCCCCCTCGAGGAAGGGCAGAGCAGCTTTCAGGCTCCATTCTAGATGTGCAGATCACTCAGCTCCTGGACAGTTTCTTGCCAAAAACAAAGGCATGGCCATGACAGAGGTCACACTGCAGAGTCCCTCATTCCTGCCATGGCCTTTGTGAGCTGAAAGCCAGCAGTGGCACATCCCACTCAAGATGCTGTGTCCAAATGCACAATCACACCAGATGTACAGAGCAGCACCAGGAACTCCAGCAGGCTCCTGCTGGTTTCCTTGTACAGACATAAACCACTCTTGTGTCTGGGACTCTCATAAACACTGTTTTTCAGCTAATTATAATGGTAGCAGCTGTTATCATCTGAAGATCTGTCAGCTCTACTGAAGGTAGATGGTGGGTGGTTAATGTCAGTGTAACTGCCTTTAACAAACTGCAACCCATCACCTGGAAAAGGGGAAGCTGCCCCTTTAAAGATTCCAAACATTTTCCTCCACATAATGCTTGTTGATGGGACTGACTTCTCTGACTATTCCCTGGCTTCCCCGCCACGGATCAAAGACTCCATCTCAAGCTGGAAGGATGGTATTTCCAAAGAACCTCCCCCAGAAGGGACCTGCTCACCCAGCAAACAAGCACAGGCACTCCTTGGCTCCACCACAGCATCATTAGAAGCTGAAAATAGCGAAGGGCAAACCTTTGCTACCCAGCCGTTTGTTATTTTAACTGCTTTATTCAGATCTGACCACTAAAAAATTCATTACATCCAAAGTTTAATGAGAAATTAAATGGATGGATTGGCTGTAAACAGCCTGTGTGCGGGTGTGAGCGCTGCCAGAGGGGCTGTGGGCTAATGAAATGTTTAATGCTGAGGACTGCAGCGAGCTCGGGCGCAGCAGATGCCAGCTTTGGTGTATAAATAAGCGCAATGAAATGATCTCATGTTCTCTTGACACTTCCCTGAAACCCTCCTCCTCCCACAAAAAAAGCTTCAAACTTCTCCAGAACTTCCGGCAGTGAAGGCTCATCTCATGCAGCACCGTCTCCTCATCCTCCACCTCCTGCCTAAAGGGTCAGCCCTAGGCAGGGCTGGGTTTGCTCTCACATCCAGGCCGACCCTCATCATGAAGAGATGGTGAAGAGTTCATGTGAGGGTGCTGAGGCACTGGCACAGGGTGCCCAGAGAAGCTGTGGCTGCCCCATCCCTGGCAGTGCTCAAGGCCAGGTTGGACACAGGGGCTTGGAGCAAGCTGCTCCAGTGGAAGGGGTCCCTGCCTGTGGCAGGGGTTGGAGCTGGAGGAGCTTTAAGGTCCCTTCAGCCCAAACTGTGACTCTAATAATTATATGAAATCCAGTCACTGGATAAAGGCTGATCTCTTGGCATTTGCTGAGGAAAGTCTGTCAGGCTCCAGGCTGGCCAAGGAAACCCACTTCAGCGCCTCTCTGACAGTGCTGCCTGCAACCTCAGGGTCAGAGCTCTGAACTCTGGTCATCAAGGACCCTGCCTTCCAGCATTTCCCAAAGGAGCAGCCTCAGGATCAAACCACAAGGAAAGCCACACAGTTCAAACTTAGGGATGGTCAACATGAAGCAATAATGAAGCAATTACCCCTTAACAGGTCCACATTGAGCCCTGGGCACCAGGCACCCCAGGAAGCACTGCAGAATGAGCAGTTTGCATAGAGCATCTCAGCTGCATATCTCACATTTGGGATAAAAGAACAAGACTTGTCCTTAGATCAGACCATATCAAGGCAATGTCAGGCAGTGGCTAAAGAGGTGAATCTTTGCAATGTCACCACTTGCACACAGGCCAGTCAGTGTACCCTTTAAACATCTTCAGCATCCCAGCTGATCACCTCTAGGTGATGCAAAAGCAGCGTCAAGTCCTAAGAAACTCAGTATGTCAGATATGACAACTTGCAAGCAGTGTGACAGGGGATCAGGGCTGTGATCAAGGCCAGGAGCAAGTCAGCACGATGGCATTCACCATGTGCATAAATCCTGCTCAGCAGATGTGTCCGGGTTAAGTGCTTGTAAGAAAGAGGAGGGATTTCCTGCTGTTTCCAGAAGGGAGAAGCAGAGATGTTTGGATTTTTTCTATTACAATTCTTTAATCTCCTTGTAAAATTGGCTTCTAGGCTTGAAGCCAAAGGCAGATCCCAAGGGCATCCTTTAAATCAGAACAAAACCAGTGGAATTTGTTGCTCTGAGAGGGCAAGATTGCACTTGTGACCTTTATTGTCACCTGATGACCTGCTCTGCTTTTGACAGTGAGCATGAGGGAAACAGAGTTGGGCCAGGAGCCCTCCCCAGGCTCAGCCCAGAACACATTTGCATCTTTCCTTATGAGGTTCTCTCTCACTTGTTTGTTCGGAGGCAGAACCACATGTTCAGGCAGAGACTGGATGACCAAACACCCCTGCTTCCCATCACCTCATGCTCCCAAATGACTTTTCGCCCTTGGTGGACACATGGGACAATAGTCAGGGCACAGAGCAGAAAATACACGCTAGAGCAGGACAGGCCTCAGGTTATTCCTTCCCCTCCCACAGCATTATCAGAAGATGCCTTGGAGCCACGGCTGCTCCACATATCTGAAATGAATAGAGAATGAACATGATGTACTCCAAACAGATAAGCCTGCCTCCCGAGTGAGGTCTCAAATGTAAATGTTCACAAAAAGCACCACACAGTAGGGATTTTTGTTGAGGGCTCAAAATGAGGCTGGCTTAACCTAGAAGAGGGTAACATCATCCTTGGCAAGGAGGCACACAGCCAGCAAGAGACCAGAAAGCGTGGCTAAACACAGCAGAGGACAGGACAAGCAGCAAAGCACCCTGGAAACTTGGTCATGAGCCTATAGGCATGTCCAAATGTTAAAGCTAGGAATTGACAATTCAGACCAGGTTTATTATGGGGAGGAAGGAGTGTCATTCCTGAGAGCCACATATTAGGAGAACTCAGGGCAGGTGGCTAGTTCAGAATGATTTCCATATATCAGGAGGCAAATAACTGCTCCAAATCACCTAACCCAAGGAAAGAGCCTGTGCCTCTGAGTTCAGCACTGCTGGTACCACTGCTGGAATAGCAAGTCCCATACCAGGAGGGCACTGATAGGCTGGAAAAGGTGCAGAAGGGAATCAGGAGCATGGGCTGCGGATTCTCACTCTGCTTCATTTATCAGGGAGAAGGTCAAGAGTGACTTGATCATTATCTGTAGTTGCCTGCTCAGGGAGCAGGAATCCAATAGCCCAGAGCTCTTCAAACCAGTGAAGATCTAACAAGATACAAAGTGGTGCTGCACTGAAACAAGCAATAGGACACGGAAGTCTTAACACAGAGATTTGGAACTAATTTACCAAGGATTGTGGGGGTTTCACCAACACTACAAGTTCTAAATTAAAGCGTTCTGCCTAATAGATACTGGCTGGAAGCAAAAACCTGCTCAAAGACAACCATCAGATGTGGTGTTGTCTGGAAATAAGACCAGAGAGCTTCTACGCATGGGAACTGCATACAGAGGAAAGCTGCAAATGCTAAGACAGGAGTGTCCACCTTCACACTGTCAGGTTAACCTGGAGCCTTTCTCCCATCCTCCTCTTCTCTGTGAGTACTCGGGGCCTATTCAAAAGGTTAAAGTGCTCCATTCATACCCAGTACACCCTTCATATAACGACGCTTAATCCCTGCAAGATGGGAAATACTCTCATGTGTCTGAAGGGTAACATGCCAAGAGGATGGACAGTGACAAGCATATCCCTACCCTGAAAGCAAGGGACATGGAGGGAGCGCAGCCACTGCTGGAGATACACAGCTGCCGTGCCTCCTGGAGGCCCAAATTGTCCCACCGGGAACATATTCTGTTTCTTTCAACCTAACACGAGGGCTGAAGAAACTGGTTTGGACGCTCCAAGAGCCAGGCACTCTGCCAGCCCTGTTCTCCCATGTACCCTCTGCTATAGCCCAGAGCCCCCTTTGCCACCACAGTCACAGAAACACCTTGAAAAAAACAGGCATACCCCGCAAAAGGAGAAGGTAATGTGACATCCATAAAGCATAATGGAGAAAATCACAGGGCCCCTCAGGGTGGATGACAATCCCATATAGCTCTGATATCACCCACTTCCCCTGCTATAAGGGAGCAGAGAGAACTGTGGTGGGTACGTCCATTCAGCAGACGCAGCACCATATGGCCAGAGGAGCTCTGATCCTCACACACAGAGCTAACTTGGGCTCCTGAAAGGCACCCGAGACCTTTCTGGGAATGTTTTCCATCATCCTCAGGTGGGCAGGGGTGCTGAGTCACTGCTGGGAGCAGCCCTGCAGGCAGCATGTGATGCTTGATGTGCTCCCGCAGGCTCCAGGAGCTTTGGTGCCTTAGAAACCAGAGAGCTGGTGCCTCCTGAGAGCACGCAGCTCCTGAGGAATGGGAGGACCAGGCCTGGGGGGCAAAGCTCCTTGTTGGAGAAGAGACAGTAAGGATTTCCCACTGCTCCTGCTGCCCCCAGACCTGCACAAAGCACCACAGGGCAGAGATTTCTGCCACTCATTTCTCTCTCTGAATCACAGAATCCAGCCTGCTTTGGGTTGAAGGGACCTTAAAGCTCATCCACCTCCACCCCCTGCCATGGACAGGGACACCTTCCACTAGAGCAGCTTGCTCCAAGGCCCATCCAACCTGGCCTTGAGCACTGACACTGAAAGGTCACGTCAGCCTTTACTGCAGCTTGCCTGCACATTCAGAAAGCTCTCCTCCACATCCGGTCCCTGCGCTCTGGAAAAGCCTTTCCCTCCCTGCTGGCTGCTTCCTTTCTGACATCCCCTCACTATTCTTCACGGTTTACCGTTCCTCTGAGCACTCAGCAGCACAATGCAGGGGACCCATGGTCTGCTGGCACTGAGATGAACTCGCTTGCCTCAGTCTGCATTACAGGCACAGCCAGAGCGTGCCTGGACTTTGGGTTTGCACAGCCACCACCAATGCAGTAGAGATGATCACAGTTTGGGTGGGAGCACAACTGAAGGCCTCTTTCCAGTGTCTTTCCTGCTTTGTTCCTTCTCTTGCCATCACTCAGTAGAGGTTACTGCACACCACGAGACCACTCCTCCATAGGAAAGCAGCCACGCTGGGATTCTGCTTGAGCTCAGACAGGCCTCGGAGTTCGTTACACATGGTTGAGCACTGACTTTAAGAACAGACAACAGCAGCTTACTTTAGATACACTCTGGATTTCTTTTCACCAGACGGATGCAGCTCTGAAATGCAGGGGCTGGCAGTAAAGTCTTTACAGTTTTACCTTTGCAGGCCGACGAAATGTGTCCTAAGAGACCACTCAAAGGACCAACAAAATCATTGCTTCTGTTAGAGACAGAGCAAACAGGTAGCAGCCATTTGGAGGTGCATTGGGACAGTTCCTACAGTCATTGGGTTGCTTACAAAAGGTTTACTCCAGGTGCCATTTGTTCATAGCCTGATAGCTCAGGAGAAGTCTGGGAATGATACACTAATATTAATTGCTTGTCAACTGCTCTGCTCATGTCTTTTACCCATGCTCATCCTCTCAATTTGCTGGTGAGGCCATCCTCAGCCACAGCCTTCAGCTGTTTCTCCCATGGCCATGTCCATGTGTTCATCCACAGAGAAGACCCATGCCTTGCCTAGGTGCTGCTGCACCACCCTCTCAGGCTCCCCCCTCTGCACAGAAGTACCCATGGGAACCCACTCATGTGCTACGAGTTCATAAACACCCCTGGAGCCACTTCTCTCATGTGAATGGGAGGAGGGTGCTGTAGCCTGCCTCTACCTCTACCTTTGCTGGTATCTCCCTCCAAAAAGTGGCTGCAAACAAACGGTGGCAGTCACAGCCCATTCTTTTGTGTTTGGGCAGTGCTCAGCTGTGCCATGGGATTGTCCTGCCATCACAGTGACAGCCACCCCAGCAAGGATGAGCCACTGTTTGTGCTCACAGTGCTAGCTGGTGAGTGGCTTATAGCAGATCTGTCCCTGGGCACTTCATTTAACAAATTGTCTCTGCCATGGTCCAGATCAAGCCATGAGTCATTCTATGGGTGTAAAGCCAGACTGTGCAATCCCAAAGGGACATCCAAGCACAGCAGTGCCCAGCCCTGGCCCAGCCCAGACATTTGTCCAAGCCCTGAGCAAAGCATCAACTCCATAGCATGGTCTGCACAGAGCAAAGGTCTGTGAGAAACCCTGTGTCCTCAATAGCCCAGGATTCCAACACCATTCCCTGACCACAGGGCTGAAGTGGGTGCACATGTCCCCAAAGGCACAGGTTCTGGTGCCTGCAGAGCACACCCAGCCGCCCCGGGCACTAGGGCAGATGGGATACATCCAAAGCCACGGTCCCTGGACCAGCCTTACCCAAGTCCTCCTGATGCATGACAGCAGTAATCTCTAGTGCTGGGGCTGAGACATACAGGCTGCAAAAGCAGCAGACAGAAAGCTCCCAGCACTGACGTGGGAGAGGAAAGGAAAGATCCGTGTCCAGCAGGTCTTGAGCAGGGGTCACCAGGAAGGCATTCTCTGGAGGGTGAGAGCCTGTGCTGGAACAAGGATACACCAGACCCCATCTCTGGCCTGAGCCAGAAAGGCTGCAAAGAGTGAATCCTGTTATGCTAGATGAGAGTCTCCAGCAGCAACTGAAATCCAGCGGCTGCAGCTGGCCTGGATTCGCTTGGTTAGGTAATGAAACACTTGCTGGGCCAGAGAGAAGATGTGGTTTTCCCTCTGGTTTCTCTCTCAAGGGGTCCGTAGCTGACAGAAGGGGTGGGGGGGTTGCTTGCTCCCTCTTAATCCCCCTTCTAAGGGTTTCCCCTCCACAGTCCGAGATCAAGGGGAAGTGTGGATGCCTCTGCCTACGCCTCTGCTCCCCAAGGACAGCATCCCCTGCTAAAACGCCTGTGCTGCCTTCCACTTAATATTTTTGATCTCATATTTAAATGCAGCTGGCCATAAAGGAAAAGAGAATGTTTCCCAGCTAAGATCTGATTTCCAGTCTCTTCATCCTCCTAGATAATACTATCAAAGTACCAGGTTTTAGAAGACTAACCATCTCCTAGGCTAATCAAAAATAAGAGGGGAAGTAAAGGAGGGGGATAAATCCTTGAGAACAATTACCCTGAGGTTATTTTTCAATATTTCTTTTTTATATTGTTGTTTGAAATTAGAACTCAAGCTGCTCTATCTCTGCCTATTGGATCTCCAGTCTTAATCACAGCAGCAAACAAGGAGCTCATAATCCTGATGGATTTCCACCACAAACCTGGGATCCTTCCAGAGCCATCACTATCTCCACATCCCCGCCACCCCATGTATTTCTGGTTCCCCACATTTATGACCTGGCATTTAGGTGCATTAAACCAGCAGCTGTTTTATCACCTCCAATTCACTAAGTGATATAAACACCACCACCTGATTACCCCACTCCTGTCATTATTTACAGCTGCAGCAGTCCCTCAGTGCCACCCTCAAACTTTATCAGTAATGATTTTCTGTTTCTTCCAGACTATTGCTAAAGATACAGAATAACACCGAGTGCAGGGAGGTACCTGGGGGACCCAATTAGAAACGACTGCACTGAAGGCTGGTGTAGCACCAACAATTACATCCTGAGATGCAGCAGTTAACCAGTTTTTAAGCTCAGGCTAATCACACCATACCCATTTGTTAACTACTCATAAAACAAAGCCACAGTAAGAGTGCCCTGAGACACTCTCAGCAACCTCAGCACAACAGCAGCTCTATGGAACTTCACTGCATTGCTAAGGAAGAGCCAAAACAAAGGCAACACTGAGTATTTTGCTTACAATATGGGCTTCACAGGGCAGCACATTGACATCAGCTCCATTCACAGCCATGGAGAGGCCAGGTTTCTCTCTCATGTTTTTGTTTTCTGCTAAAGAGGATTCATCTCTTGGTGCTTGAGAAGAGGCAGGGGCAAGGCAGGCAATGAACAAGAAGAAAAGGTACCTTCCACACAAGCTCCCCTGCTGTTCCCAGTAAGCTGATACACAGCTTTAGAGGCCCTTGGAAAAGGATATTGCATCTTTGTGAGAAAACTGCTCTCCTTCATCTCCTCCATTGCAAACAGAACCCAGGCCCCAATCAGCTATTTATTACAACACATTAGCTGGAAAATCAAGTGGGAGGGGGAAAGGGGTTAATTAAATTAAAGGCCTCTCTAAAGAGATGGCAATTAGGGCATTGATTGCAAGAAGTGCCAAGTTAATTGGGCATGCGACACATTGACATTCTTCACAATCAATAAACCTGCAACACCTTCAAAGGAATTTCGAGCAGCACATGACCATATCGGGGGCAAAAATGCAATAAGTTTCTTGAGCTGATTATAGCAGTTGGTTCTTTCATGTTTTCTCAATACAGAAGCTGTCTGACAGGGCAGCTCTTCCCCCATGTGGCTTTAATAACAGTCTTTGATGGAGCCAATGAAGCTTTCTCTCCCTTTTTTAAAAAAGAAATCTTGTCAGCTTCACTCAGCTTCGTCTTTCCATTCACTGCCACTCACCAGGAAAAAAGGGGCTGGAGAGGGCTGGGAAAAGCCAATTAATGGAGGTAGCGGAGAAGTAACAGAGTAACCAGCAGCGATGCTCTGAAGACAGAGCTGGTGCCTGGAGTCTGCTACAGATTGTGCCCCATTGTGTGAACTGGTGAACAGCCTCACTGCAGCAAGGGATTGGCGAGACCCTTCCTTTCTCTTTGTTTTTTCTGCTGCTAAGAAGCAGAGCTGATATTTGTTATAAGGCTGAACAAAACTGGCATCCATCCACCTCAATGAGCCCAGGCTCAGCTGACAGCCTGGGTCCACGGAGAGCAGTTACTGGAGGGTCTGTTGGAGGGTCTGACTGCTCCCCACAGGACACCAGACAGGGGCTGGAGGAAGGATGCCGCTTCTGGCAGAGAGCAGGAAGGATGCTGCTGCAAAAGGTGGAGGGGAGGGGTGACCAGAGGGACATCTGGGCTGCCTGGTATGTTCTGGCCCGGCTGTGGTGCAGAAGTGCCCTTGTATTTGCACAGGAGCTGGGATGCAATCTGTTGTCCAAGCCCAGGTCCCCTCCTTTTGCTTCTCCCTTCTTATGGGCTTGTCTGAGTGCTGTATTACGTCAAGGTGCTTCACATGGACGTCACTAAAAGCTGCCAGCCTGATGGGGCCAATCTGTCCTAGGGTGCAAGTCCTAGGGTGTACCTCTGACAGGACTGGACTTTCCCAATACCCACTCATGGCCATTTTCATTGTCAGTGCCTTCCACCTACCAGTATCGTTTTAGAAAAACAATCTTTAAAGCTCCTCCAGCTCCAACCCCTGCCATGGGCAGGGACCCCTTCCACTGGAGCAGCTTGCTCCAAGCCCCTGTGTCCAACCTGGCCTTGAGCACTGCCAGGGATGGGGCAGCCACAGCTTCTCTGGGCACCCTGTGCCAGCACCTCAGCACCCTCACAGGGAAGAGCTTCTGCCTAAGAGCTCAGCTCAGTCTCCCCTCTGGCAGGTTCAAGCCATTCCCCTTGGCCTGTCCCTACAGGCCCTTGTCCCAAGCCCTTCTCCAGGTTCCTTGTAGGTACTGGAAGACTGTTGTCACATGGTCTCCTTGATGAGTCCCAGAGGTCACCCGTGCATTGTGTTACGATGAACTCACTGTTGGAAATATACACCCAGGGTAGATTAATTGAAAAATCAGCTTTTTGGCCCTTTAAATTGTTTTGCTAAGGAGACCTGGGCACTTGCCCCACACCAACAGCATTATTTCCATAGATAAGCCCATTACTACACACGTGCTACATATTTGTGGGTCAGGAATTTCAGTGCCTGTTGTATAACTTGCACCACCAAATGACTGTGCAGAAACATGGAGAGGTCGTCACACATCCTCATGACTGTCAATTGTCTGTCCTTCATGTTAACCTTATGTAAGGCTACAATCAGTAATTAACTTGTACAATTAGAATTTGACAAGACTCATGAAAGCCACATCCCACCAGTGTGTCCCAGCACAGTTGATGCTGCCTCATTAGCAGTATCCACTGGACCACCTCCTGTCACTGAGTAGCTGCACTCTGGTTTTCCAGGCTCAGTGTTATCTTGCCCTGTGCAGTGACATCCTCCTGCAGCAGTTAGTGATGAGCAGTCACCTCATTATGAAGAACCTTGCAGCCTTAGCTTAAGAAAATTGGAGGAAAATTAGTTTGTTCCAGGGAGACACAGGCTCCAGTGAGCCAAGGAAAAAAGATGGGTTCTTCCATAATGAACTGTTGAAGGAAAACCCTATTCTTGAGACACACCCCATACCCAGATTTCAAGAATGGCAATCTCATACAAATCTGCAGCAGTGCCAGGCAGGGCCCAGGTCTCCTATGGGATGATGCTCCCTTGTTCCCGTTTTAACCATGCGGCGGAGAGAAGCGGCAGGAATGTTTTGCTTTTCTCACCTCAGCCTCGCCTCTCCCAGGTCACTGGGGGGGTTCAGTTGTTTTCTCGGGCCGTGCAGAGGCGCTTTTCTCTGCCAGGAGTTCCTCTTTCAGCGCTAATTGCGCGTAGTTCGCCTGATTCTTCTCTTGTCTCACTGCTCTTTTAAGTCAAGTCCCGGGTCCCACAGAGCTCGGACCAGGGCTGGTGAAGTTTGTGCGCACCGGGATTCTCTGTTTGTTGCAGTTCTCCATCCTCACTGCAGCAGCCGAGCTGCCCTGCAGCGCGGCACAGACGATCCGTTCCCCCTTCCCGGCCCGCAGTGCCGCGTCCTGTCGCAGGGCGCTTGTTCGCTCTCTTTCACTGTGCAAATCGGGCCCATGTCTCTGGGCCCCTCTACCCCTGGCAGAGAGGGGCGAGCCTTGTTTCTGTGGCAGAGCACACAACACATCCCTGCCCTGAGGCGCAGCTTCACTGCTGCTCATTTCCAGTGGCACAATTGGCTCAGGGAGGCAGCGCGTTCTGCTCCAACAAAACCCAGTCCTTGAGTCCCAGAGAGGCCCCCATGTAACATCTCACACTTCACGGGGCATTGCGGTACTTTTTTTCGTTTGCGGACAGGGATCCTGTCCGTGACGCCAATTTAATGTCAGGGTCCGACTGGAGAAAACCCCAATGTCAGACCCATTTCCTTTGTGATCCCAAGAGTGAAATGAAGACACAAACGAGATTCAGGACTGGAATCGGTCAGTTGGTTTAGTACAAACACACAATTATTATAAAAAGGGAAATTATTGTAAAAATGGGGATAGTGATGAGAAAGATCAGGGAAAAAGATGCGAATGAAGCAAGAATTCGGGGTGCAGAGAGAGATACCGTGGATCCAGTGGTGTCCTGGGGGTCCATAACTGGTATGAGAGCTAGTGGGATTCCTCAGGGTCCATAGTCGGTATTGGAGCAATGTCCCTAAGAATCCGTAGTAGTCTTCGGAGGTGAATGTCCTTGTGGAAGTGTCCTCCTGGAGTTGTCCCCTTGAAGGTGTGCTTTTGGCAATGTCATTTTTCCCCTTTTTATGATGAGATGGGGGCAGTACCTCTGTTCTTAATGTCAGGTATTACGCGTTCCTGGTGGACCAGTTTTGCTGGCCTTGCAGCCAGCTCTTCAACTGCACGTGTCTGCAGCAATTCTTGGGATAATGAGCAGCAATTCCTCACACCAATCCTTGATATAATGGAGGGAAGAATCTTATCTCAGGTCCCCCCACCCATCTCTCAGACAGTGGTCAGTGGAATCCCATCTCAGCTTCTCATACCGATCTTGAGATGGTGGAGTCTGATTTCAGTTCAGTCTCTCATAGTCTCAGACGCTGGATAGGACAAAGCACTGAGCTGGCAGTCGGGGCTCATGCATAAGGTTACTTTCAACCCATTGTTAGCTAACATATAAAGCATCAGGCAGCACTTCTTAAGAGCACATGAAGGAGTACAAACCACAGGTACGTTCAGAGAAAAAAAGATGGGTTCCTGCATAATGAATTATTGAAGGAAAAGCTTGAGATGAGGGAAGAACAAGAAAGAATAAAGGATAGCTTGTTGTAAATAGGACGAACATTTTGCTTGCAACTAAACGACCTGGACTCCAGGTGGACTCTATAACAATGATAAGGAAGAGAATTCTTCAGTTAAAGTTTAGGGAAACCAATTAGAACCAACTAAGGAGCTGGCAAAAGAACAGCAAGGCTGGCTAAGTCCAAAGTTCAGCCAAAGGATGAAGAGGAAGATGATGAAGAAATGACCAAAGACCACTACCACATTATTGTGCACATGCGGGAGGAGTTTTCTAGAAGAATGATGTAATGTATAAGTAGCTTTATGAATATGCATGTAATGTAATGAATATGTATGTTTGCTTGGTGCTCAAGAGAGACACACTTGGAAGAGCTATCCCTCATGTCTCCTGGCGCTGCAATGAAGAAAATCTGCTTGTCAACTTAAACTTTGTTGTTGAGTTCTTAGAATCACCCTATTCCAGAGACACATCCTATACCCAGAATTCAAGAGCAGCAATTTAATACAAAACCAGCTATGGGGTTAAAAATGGTACCTCTTCAGCTCAGATGTCAGGACAATCCAGCTGTCTGCATGGTAAGGCATGGGGACAGAGTGTCTGGAAAGGTCAGAGAATCCATATCCCCGGTGAGCTTTAGGATCAATAGCAAAGCAAGTGTTATGAATGAGCCAGTGATGACTTAGGAATGATCTTGCCCTGTGGCAAGAGATGAACACCACCACCAGTCATTGCTCTTTTCAACTTTATATTCTTTGAAGAAACAGTGCGTTTGAGAGTTAGTGGTGAATCAGAGGAGAATTCGGAATGGACTTGTCCTGCGACTGTGCCTTTTGGACTAAGATGGGGTAGGGCTGAGAGCATTATGTCACAGGCTTTGCAAATGAATGAACATATACAACAGGTCAACAAAAGCAAAAGGGGCTACAGAGCCCCACATACCTCGTGGAACTGCGATATGGTGTCTTCACACCTCCATCTGGGCCAGAATGGAGAGCAGGACATGATTTAGGGACAGCAAAGGATGTCTGTGCGTCTTTTTTCTTTACATCTTTCAGTAAAAAGCTTGTTTTGATGGTGATTTTTATTTGAAACCAGCCTGATTTCAGTGGGAAGGATGTAAACCAAGCAGCTTTTCCAAAAATGTGTTCTTTGCTTCACAATCTTTACATTTTCTTCTAATGCACCATTTCTGTGTTTCCATATTAGCTTTTGTGTTTTTTCACATTGTTAATGGCATGGAGCACAGCATAATGAGAGTATTAAACTCACCTGGGGCTGAGTTTGTGGTCCCTGCGAACACAAGTTTCACAATAACTCATATGAAGTGCATGCTGTAATAATTATGAGCATTCATTTATAAGTCTGGTTTTCTTCTGCACCTCACACAGGACGAGGAATCCACCAGTGTTTCACTTGGTGGTTGGAGCAGAGAAGCTGAGCTCCATCACAGCATGCAAAGTTAGCTTCAGTGTTCTACTGCAAGGGATACTCGCTGCTATCCCTACACTAATTAGTATCCCTACACTAATCAATTCCTATCACCCTGAACCTTCCAGTGAGATTTGTTCAGCTATGGAAAGTGCTGCCTCAGAACATGGGGGACAATACAAGAGAGGTTTGTGTTGCCTGGGAGCAAACAGCAATGCTCCCTTCTGACAAGAGAGACACAGGCAGCAGGAGAACGGGCTGGGAGCAGCTCTGAGGAGAAGGACATCAGAACCACACACAGCAGGGTCTGGTCAAGAGCACAGTTGTGACACCTCTGCTCAGAGCACTCCTCACATAGAGCTGCGCCATCTGGCATGGCCGAGTGGGGAGAAAGGGGTCTGACTCAGCATCACCAGAGATGAAGAGGAGGCAGCTTCTCAGTGATACACTGTGAGAGGGACCCCGAGTGACAGTTTGTCTGGGGACGAGGGGGTGGCTGCAGAGAGCACTCACTCCCCTTCTCATATCTGTCTTGTCCCCAGAGATGTGTCGTGTCTAATTTGTACATTATTCCCAGGGATGATCTGGAAAAGTTAAAACCCAAAGCTGTTTGGGCAATAAATTCCTCTGCTGTGATGTATAAAGTACGGTGACAGCTTAAGTATAATGCAGTGATCCAAAAAAAAGAAAAAGTGCTTTAAATAGCAGAGGTGACATTTCCCAAATGAGCACCATTTACATGGCAGGAGGCGAGTGTTTATTGCCTAAACCCTGTGTTACCACGTCAGTCATCTGCGTAAATGGTGTGTCCCAGGTGGTGCCCATGCGAAACTAGCACAGCGCCTCTGTCGTGAGGTCACAAGTAAATTTATATAACCAAAACTCCACGTGATATGATGCATCTTGGACTGGAAAGGTCTCGGTTACAGCGTGGGGCACTTCCTGGGGACAGATGTCCGGTGTGGGCTTTAGTCTTCCAAGCAGAGAGGAAAACATGAGTGCTACCATGTTTTCTTAAAATAAAGGACAAGACAGGAAGTATGAGGGATTCCAGAGAACAGTATCTGAGCTCTATTTGCATAGAAAGGATGTAAATAGCTTCTATGCTGAACCCTGAGTCTTGGTTCTTGGCGAGATGGTGTTTGGAGCAGGGGATGCTGCTTTGTAATCAATTCCGAGGTATGACTTAGCAACAAAGACAAGGTAGGATTCCTGTGCCTTACCTTTGTGTCACTCCAATTTTGTAATCAGACTCCCAATCATGCATGTTGCTACATGCACTCTATGATCATTGTCTTTAATTTTGCGAGAAGGTGACAAACACCAAGGAGAGTCGTCGCTTCCCTCCCAAGGAATGGATGTGCACGTTACCCAGCGCTTGCTCAACAAGCAGCAGGAGTTGGGCAAGGGCTGTGCTTTCCCCAAAACATTGTAGGAGAGCAGCTCTAAGTGCTGGGTGGCAGGAGGTGGTTCTAGCTCAGTGTGTGCAGACTGGCTGTCTGACAGCAGGCTTTGGTTGTGCTGTTTAATGTCTTGGTCAGTGACATGGGCAGTGGGATCAAACGCCCTCAGCAAGTTTGCCAACACGCTGAGCTGTGTGGTGCAGTGACAGGCTGGAGGGAAGGAATGGGATCCAGGGGGACCTGGACAGGCTGGAGAAGTGGGACCATGAGAACCCTGTGGAGTTCAATGAGGCCAAGTGCAAGGTCCTGCCCTGGGATGGGGCAGTTCCCAGCACAGACACAGGCTGGGGGAGGCTGGATGGAGCAGCCTGAGGAGGAGGACTCGGGGGTGTTGGGCGACAAGAAGCTCCTCATGGCCCGGCTTCAGTGTGTGCTGGGATTCTATGACCAGGCTGGGATTGCAGGAATGAGTTAGTGCTCAGGTTCACATCAGTTGTGACACATGGACCCGCAGGTGAGGTGCTGAGGGTACTCAGCTGCACCTACAACACAGACACACTTGAGAGAGAAGGAGTCCCATGGCCGGTCCTGGAGTGCAGTGCAGGAACCTTTTGCCACACAGCATCTCACCGCTCGCATCACCGGTGCCTTTGGCAGCTTGCAGGGGATTTTTCCTTTGTATTGTATTAAACAGTGAGCAGACAAAGGGGCACTGTCTGTGGGCATGTGACCCCATGGTCCTGGGGCCCTGTCTGGATCAGAAGGTGAATCAGTAAAGGAATATTACCAGGACAGAGATGCTACAAGCAGCAGTGCACACATTTGATCAGGGTGAAGCTTTCCCTTTCATTGTTGATCGCAGCTGTCAGGACAGTTCAAGCCTTTGCAGGTTATTTGCCTCTGCTACACAATAGATATTAAAACGCCCTTTACATCTTTTCCTGAGGAAGCAATCTTCCGCACATGGAGACAGCAGAAGGCAATCACAGCACTATTGCACTGAGAAGATATTGCCAAGAGTGAAGAGCTGTACGACCCAAATCTCATGCAGCTAAAATTGACTAATAGCTTTGAACTTTTTTTCCCTAATGCCTGCTATTGCTCACCATATTGCTGCTATTACTGGGGGGAAATTCCTGTTTCTATTAGTTGTTGGGCTGCATTTATTCCACAAACAGAGCAGGCGCAGCTCATATATTGTAGATACAAACCAGACAGGAACCATCCCTGTGGACAAAAAAAATGCATCTGGCTCCATTAAGTTTTTCAGCAAGGAGTGAAGCAGGAGTGACAAGCAGTGGAGTCCTACCAAGGAGTGCAGCAGGGAGAAGATAAACCAGCCCTGTCTCCAGGCTGGCCTTGCCCCTTCAGAGGCTTTTACAGCTTCTCTTGAGGGATGCACATTATGAAGGAAATCTGCCTGTGAGGGAGCGAGGAGTGTTTCTGCTCACTGTAAAATGCCTGGAAACGTGAGCAGGGCTCAGGGGGACACTGGGCAGGAGGAAAGCTGCCATTTGGGAATGTGTGAGTTATTTTGGGCAGCAGAAGGGGTGATGTCTGTGAATGAATAAGGGTATCCCTGCAGTGAACAGTCGCTCTCTGCTGGTTTACATCCCAGAACTTGAACTTGGCTGCAGCGGGAATGCGCCCTTTCCTCACCACGTCCCTTTGCAGAGAGCAAGGATAAGCTGGGAGCAGCACTGGGGAAGGCTTTGTGCCAGGGCAAACACAGTATTTTCTATGGACATGGCCCAGGAGCCTTCCTTGCACAGCATGTCCTTTGGGGTCTCCTGCTGCTGGGCATCCATTCACCTCTGCAGCTCTGTGTGTCTTCTCTGGCTTGTTACAGCTGCCCAGCAGAGCCCCCAGGCAGGGGTGAAGGCTGACCATGGTGTCACATGTGAGAGAGCTGAGGAGCACCCACCCTCTACAGACCCCCACAGCTCCCAGAGGTCTGCTCCCCGACCACACGTACCCCCCAAAGCCCCACAGCACCATCACTTGTCCAGCAGCCCCTCTCCAAGGGAAGAGATTGGTGGCACTCAGGATGAAGCTGTTGCCTGAAGCAGAGTCCTGGCTGCTTCCCCCTTTGCATCCAGGCTGCCCCAGGGCTTTGGGAAGGTCACTGTGACAGACGCATTGTTAGAAGATCACAGCCCATATGGTACAGCTGGCCCTGGAGCCAGGGAGTGGGCAGGGGATACAAGAGCAGCATCCTCTGGGCAGGCCTAGAGAGGTGGTAATGGCCTGGGATGAGTGCTCAGCAGTTCTGTCTGTTATAACTGCTGTTTTTTTTCCTGTTTAAACTGAAGGAGCAGTTGGTAGGAGCCGTTTGAGGTGGATGAGCTCCCAGTTAGGATGCTCCTTGGCTACACACAGCAGAGAAGACGGTCAACAGGCTTCTCAGCCATCTACAGGCAAACACCCCAGTTCCTATGAGCTACAACGGCAGCACCATTGGTGAGTCACAGGCTCCCTCCCAAAAGGTGATACTGCTTGGAAGGCCGCTGAGTTCTCACTGAGTGAGAGCCTGAACTGGACAACCAGCGCATGTCCATGGCAGGGAGTGTTAGCAGGGCAGTCACTGCTGCTCACTGTGACAGCTGCAGCAGATGCCCATTGCAGAGACGTTTCACCTGTTCTTCAGAGGTTGCTTGGCTGTTGGTGGTTGTTTGTTTAGAGGGGGTTCTGTTTGGTTTTGTTTGGTTTGCAATTCAATATGTTAAAGCAGGCAGAGAAGTGGAAATTACCGGTACCATCTGCTAGTGGCAGTCAGCAAAACGTGCTGTTAATGATTGATCTCCTCCTCTCCCTCCCCATGCTGGATGATATCCATTCATCTGACTGCCCGTGTTTGGGACAGCACAGCTTTGGGGCAAGCAGAAAAGGAAGAGGTGCCAGTTACCCCAGTTGTTGAACCTGACACATTTAAACCTGCAAGCATCATTCCAGTCCTATTGATAGAGATTTTTGGCCACTCAGTAAGGAGAAACAAAGACGTGATCAGGGTGACCTGCTGCAGTGTCCACTGTGCTGAATGCTGCCCACCCTGCGAGGGGTCCCCCAAGCCTCACAGAGCCCTGCTTTCCCAGGGGAACCATGGAAATGGTGGCCAGCCAAGCTGATCCTGCTGATTCGTGCAACAGCATCTTCACCAGGTCTACAGAACTTTTTCAGCATCACTGCTCCTCTGACTCCTATTTATAGAATCGTGGAATCCCAGCCTGGTTTGCGGTGAAGGGACCTTAAAGCTCCTCCAGCTCCAACCCCTGCCACGGGCAGGGACCCCTTCCACTGGAGCAGCTTGCTCCAAGCCCCTGTGTCCAACCTGGCCTTGAGCACTGCCAGGGATGGGGCAGCCACAGCTTCCTTGGAGCTGAACTCTTCATAGACTGGTCAGGAGAGTGAACAGGAAGTGTCCCATTGTCCCTGCAGACCAGGGGCAGTTTCCACTCTTCCATCAGATACTCCACTTCTCCACACCAGGTTGGAGTGGGTCTGTGCAACCCCAGCTTGGCCATCCCCAGCCCAGCACTTCCTCACCATTCACTGGTTAAGTGAGAAATCACAGTGAGGAAAGCTGCTGCTTTGTACCCCGATTAATCTCTGCACTGAGCTCTTACGCTGCCTGTTAGGAGGAGAAAGCACACAGCAAAGTGATTTACTGGGGAACGAGCAGGGGCACTCACAAGAGGAGCAGCAGGTCAGTCGCCGAAGCATCAGCTCGCAGGTGACAAGCAGAACAGGGCAGCTCCGCACTCTGGCTCTGCTCAAACCATTGTTGCTGCTTCTCCTTTCTTTTTCCTCCCTTCCACCAACATGCATTTCTCAAAAAAAAAAAAAAATTTTTTTTGCTGTGTGGAGAAAGGAAAAAGAATCCAGTGCAATTCACATTTTATAGCGAAGCTTTCACAGCCCATCGCAAAGCTCTGCACATAAAGAAATGAGCTGCATAAATTTTAAAGACATGTAATACATACACGGTTAAAATCATGCAGCAACAGCAATAGAAAACAGGTGTGTGCTTAAAGGGAGATTTAAACCCAGGACGTGAGCTGCACACGGGAGCTGGGAGGTGAAGCAGCAGGCAGATGAACCGCGAGCACACACTGATTACTGGGATGGAGAGAGGGGCTTTAAACCTCTGCAGCGAAACAGGCACTCAAGGGAAGATCGGGAGGATGAGGGTAAGTACCTGGGAAGTGGAACCCTCACAGGAGGGACGCTCTGCGGAGATGGAGGCTCCAGGGACTGAGCGGGGCAGGGGAGAGCGCAGAGCTCAAAGCAGAGTTTCCTGCTGCAGTTCTGACCCCAGGTATGCAGGTTTAACAGTGCCCCTCTGCACCTCTAAACCCCAGGGACATATGTGCACCCCTACACACAATCCCAGCGCTCAGCTGTTCGGAAATTCCTGATCAGCTGTATCTTGGCATGATGGAGGCTGGGCAGACGTGCAGCACTGTCAATGGACCAGTATCTGAATTGTGCCCTAGGAAAGCAGCCAGAGGAGGTTGTTGGGGCCTCTCAAAAAGTACCTACCCAGTTCACTGGGGCTTTGCACTGGGATGGGAAAACTAATCTGACCTGCCATTTAGCCCATGTGTGTGCAGTGTGTTCAAGTAAACCTGTCCTCAAGAGTAGGCTGGTGGCGCATTCAAAGACACTCATGAGAAGCCAGTTTGGGCCCTTCATAATGATCAAGCCCCACCAAACCACAGCAGAGCCTCCTTGGTGGGAGGTGCGCTGGCTGCCCTGGCAGCAAGTTCTGTGACTGACAGCGGACAGGGAAGCGGCCTTAGAGTCCACCCAGGAAGGAAACCAGTACCACCTGCAACATGGACTTGTGTGATTTGTAGGCATCCGCAGCCAGCGTAAACTCTCAATGGATGGAGCAGTGGAAGCCCTCTGCATGCTCTGGGCTTGGCCACGAGCAGTTGTCAGAAAGCATGCTAGTGTGACCTGGGCCTGGCCTGTTCAGCCCCAGGCTGCAGCATCCCTTTCATTGCAAAATCGAGCCTTCTCTCTGACTCCAAGGATCTCAAATGGGTGATATCTCCTGCTGCAGCTCAGCAGAGAGACAAGATACGAAGACCAGTCATTCCCCTTGACGAGCCCAGGAGGCAGGGTCATGGGCAGACTGGAGGGAAATGCTAAGTTGATCCATGGTAGACACAGCAGCCTTCCCCATTCAAGTATCAATGTTTTCTTCCTATATCTCAAAGTACAGCTCCACAACACAAGAAGTGGAAATTATGATCCACCCTCTGTTCTTACCCAGGCCAAGATGATAACACAGGGATACCCAGAGGCATGCCATGAGCAGAGACATCACTGTAACCCCAGCTCAGTCTGTCACCTGAGTGGAACATAAACTGGAGGAAGCTTCAAGGCCTGACAGACCTCCAGGAACCTCACTAGACTTTAAAATGTGAACTTCCTCCCCCTGCCCTCCACACCCTCATACCAGCGGGTTCCCCAGCTGCTCCACATGCCTGCATTTCCACATATCCATGTCCCAGGGTGTGCCACATCCCCAGCACGACTGAGCCAGGACCCTGGGACAGCCCCAGCTATGACCCCTGCAGCACACAGGGATGCCCTGTGAGAAGGGCTGCCCAGAAGATGCTGCAAAGCTCAAAGATGCAGGTTGTAAATCACTCCAAAAGGGTGAGGGAACCCATGGAAGTGTTTGAGAGCCAAAAGAAAACAGAAAACTACAGAAGTAGAAATAAGCTGGTTTCCATATTGGAACCCCAGAGGGTATTCTTCTGAAGGTGCCTCTGAAGTGATGGAGAGATTCACATCTAAGAGGCACAGGTATTTTCAAGTGCTTCATTCCAGCAGAGCTGTTTTGGTAACCCTGCACAATGAGCTCCCTGGACCCAAGATAGACCACTTTTATGGGGGGTTTTAATCATTAGCATTAATTTGTTAAGCTTTATGACACATGTTGGTCACAAGCCAGTGTTTTTCTAATGAAAGCTGCTTTGGCAGGAAGCTCTGGACTGGCTTCTGCACCTCAGGAATCCTGGCCACGAAGAAAGCTATTAAAATGGATGCGCAAAGCCATGGGTATACTTGAGGATTGTCAAAATTGCTCCAGGATGGGCCACTGCATCCCAGCAGCCTGGTCCCTGCAAGTCCCTGCTATGCCACACTGCTGCTGGCACACACCCAATGATCCTGTCCCTGCACTCCTGACTCTACCAAGCATGATCTGTCTGTGATCCCACATGCAGACAGGCCCTGAGGAGCTTTAAAGAGGTGATGATCCACCTCCCATGCAGAAGATGTTAGCTGGGACCAGAGAAGAGGATTCCTGCACCACTGACCCATGTCAGGACATAACAGGATGTGTTTGCAAACCAGAAAACCCAGCATGAGTACTAGAAGTGAGACATCCCTGTGCCTTGCAGGTGGTCCCTCCTTCCTCCACCAAGCTGTTCCCAGCCCAGCACGGTGCTCCTCTGCAGGGCAGCCAACACAGTCCCTCACTTCTTTTCAGTGCTCTTCCCAGCAGCCTCCAAGGCTCTGTGGAGCTGTGAGCTCTCTGCTAACCTCACTCTTGCTCCCTTTTCTCTGCTTCATTTCCATCTCTCCCAGGATCTGCTCAATGGAGGCTCCATCTTTGCTTTCCTGCGGCAGCTGGCACGGTCAAGAAGCCCCTTCCTATTGGTACCCTGGCCACAACTTTGGGAAGCAATGTGATGTGTGGAAGACTGCAGGCAGGCAGAACAGACACCATCCATCACAGGAGGGTTTGCTTCACTCTCAGGAGCTCAGACAGGAAAATTTATTTCCTGGGTTTTGAAGTGCAGGTTTCAGTTGGTGCTATTTAAGCTTTTGGTGAGAACCTCTAGAAATCAATCTCTGTCCCTTTCTACCAGCCAGATGGGTCACAAACCGCCTTGTCTCAGCCCTACCACCTCCCACGTCTTTTGACTCATCTCCCCACCATCCTTTTCTCTTCACTTCCACTCCAGCATCACGTGTGGTCTCCTCCTGACTTGCTCCCTGTCCCTCATCAGCTACTGCAGTGACCCAGCTCCTTTTCCTTCCCTCTCCTTCTCACTGATAGTTCCCCTGTGCTGCTGGCAGCCCACAGTCCTCTCAAGGCTCAACACTGGGACCTTCTCCTCTCTTTACCCTCTCTCTAGCCATTGCAGCTGTTTCTCCAGGGACATTTCTCAGCTTCACCCTGTACCACTTTGCTCTCTGTAACTAAAACCCACTCTGATAGAGCCACTGGAGATCCAGGAGCTTTTAGCTTGTTTTCCTCTGTTTTACTGCAGACTCAGCCTATCCACCATGGCAAGAGGGGGTGAACACTTCAAGCCCTGCAGTAGTCAGGTGGCCAGCAGAACGGCAAAGCAGCATGGAAAGCAAAGCCTGCCCACCCTGTACTTTGCAGCTAGAGGCAAAGTATCGCTCCCTGCAACTCTCTGCAGTGAATTTACCAACACTTCAGTTTTCTAAAGCTCATTTCAAATGGTTTCCTTGATTATTTTAATCCAGTAATTGATTTAATCCTAAATCCCACTCACACCTCCAAGTGCTCTCAAAGTCCTCTGCAGTATGCACACTCCCAGGGTCTGAGCCAAGCCTAGCCTTGCAGTGCTCTCTGTTGGTGGCCTGGACCAGCAGCAAAGCCCTTGAGAGCCATCTGCAGCATCTCTGATGTTCAGTGGCCACAACTTAGACATCTCTCAGGTGCAAGACATGAAGATTAAAATACAGCAGATGGGAGAGCAACCTCCATTCAGCCTCTGCGTTGGCCACGGGCCCACAGCATGGGGTGGGACTCAAACCTGCTGCCATATGCATGGGGGCCCAAGGAAACACCCACAGAGCTGCAATGATTCACCGAGCCCTCCTCTGCTGCTGCTCACGGTCTGGCTTTAGTTTCATTCCCCCTGTGGAAGCGGGCAAGGGGCCGACAGTGAAGACGAGCGATCGCTACACGAGGGCTTCCAACTGTGCACTTCATCCCGTTGCCATGTTCCTGAAACTTTTGGAAGCCTGTTAGCTCAGGGCAACCCCATCCGATCACGCTGGCAACTGTCCTCGGGCAGGGTCTGTCTCTGGTGGTAGGCTGGGGATGAGTGATGCTCAGATGAGCACAGCCAGGTCCATGAGTGGGCTGTGACAGTGGGCACGTGTGTCACCTTGTCACTTGCGCTTGAAGTGGGAGGCTCTGCAGTGGGTGAGTTTCACCCGCTGATGCCATCTCGTTGCCTTGCTAAATTCCTGCTGTCTCTTTCACCCACCAGCATTGCTCTCAGAATCGTCAGCCCTCTGGTTATACAATGCTTAAAAAGAGGATAAACAGCAAAGGAACATAAACCCAAGGTGATGTGACCACAGAATACACAAACTCAGTAACTTTCAAATGCAGCCAGAGGCTGCAGATCCACTGAAGCAGGGAACAGCTTCACACCAGCATGAATGAGCTTTGAATGCCTTGACCAAATCTGCAAACCTGCTTGCAGCAGCAGTTCATCACCCTCATGAAGACAGTACCACGGGACCACCTCAGCAAACCACAAGGAAATGCAAGCCCGTGCATAGGGATGTATACGGAAGACAAGCTCATGACCTCTTCCTAGGAAGCTACCTAGGAACGATTCACTCTGTGGTATATGCGTATAGATCACAGTCCAGTGATGTCCTCATGGATACTGGGGGCTCTCTGCAGCAAAGAGTTAAATGTGAATAGCTTCCCACACTTATGGAGATGGTTTCCATGCTTTATTTAGCACTCCCTGCCTGCAGCAGACATCTGACAGTAGCAGCTGGCCATTTCCAAAACAAGAACCTGCCAATTTTGGGGAAAGATGGAAAGCGTAAAGAGCCAATTTTTGCTCCAGTTTCTCATCCTGAGGTAAGGATTGACGTTTAGCTCCAGGGTTTGGGGTCCTCCTTACCACAACAGGGGCTGCAGCCTCTTATCTTCCCAGCCTCCCTTTGTCTTGACCTAAAACTTTGCACACATGAAGGACAACAGCAGGAAAGGGGCACAGAGCCTGCTTAGGGATGCTGCTCACCTATACAAGATGTGAGGCACTGTGCAACCTGCTAATTAGAATTACAGGCAGGTGAAGGTTATGCACATCTCCCTCCAATTCATGAGCAAGACAAAGGCTTTTGATAATTATATCCTGTATTTTCAGTACAGTTGTTCTCCAGTGTGCCTTCACAACGCCTGCAGCAGTGGAGAGAGCTCTTTCTGTGCGTGGGATGAAGCGGGTTCCTCCTTCCCCTCACATCACCAGCACAGTTGCCCGGGCTCCCCACACACATTTGTGACTAAAGCTGTTTAAAACTTATCATTTAAGCAAAAAAACTAATATCTCTCAGCACAGCCTAGGGTAGTGTCCATCCTTCACTCCCTGATTACTGTATCCTCCACGTAATACCAACTGCCAGGATACTATACCTGGCCCATGAGCCATGCCTGACGACTCAGGAAGGTGCTCTTTCGAACACCAGCCTGCGATACTTTAATGACATGGTGCACTAATTCTGAAGCCACTTCTGTGCCTGTCTTCATTTTCCGTCTATTAGCAGCATTTAACTAATTCCAGCTTTACAAATGCATTCTGTCAGCCAGCAAGGCCAACACATCTTCTCTTCTGGGCAAACAGCCTGGCCAATTATCTGTTATTACTGTTGAATTCTACCTTGGAAATCATCACAGGTTTGGCAAGTCTGTGTTTCTCCCTCTACCCTGTAGCTGGCCCAGAAAACAGTTGCAGTTCTGCAAGACCCCAGCCCTGCCCCTGCCCTGGAACACAGCGCACCCTGAATAAGCTGCAGAAAATGAAGGGACCATTCCCCTTCCAGGCACTAAGGATGAGATTATTCTCACTTTGCTTCACATGTGTTTGTCTAAGGCTGGAGCTCAGTAAGCCTCTCGGGCTCCCCTGCAAATTGGTGCTTCCAGAACAAGCCATTGTGTTCCAGCAGTCCCACCTCCCTGCCTTGGCTTCCAGGGCATCTGGACAGGCTGCTCAGGTGGAGATGTCTAAATGGACAGAGCTCCATTTGAACAACTTATCCCACCCAATACTTTGTTTATGTGTCAAAGGCTCAGGTACCTTCCTGAAGGACATCCAGACAAGACTCAGCTTGAGATTCAAGCAACAAGACCTTGTTGCCTCCATGCATGCTGGCTGGCAGGGCAGCCATGAGTCCTGCATAGTCCAATCCAGTTCTCCAGCTCCATAGAATCCCAGACTGGTTTGTGTTGGAAGGGACCCTAAAGATCATCCAGCTCCAGCCTCCTGCCATGGGCAGGGACACCTTCCACTAGAGCAGGTTGCCTGGTCTGGGGATGAGAGGGGAATGGTGAGGGACAGAGCAAGAATGTCTGTGTCTTTTTGAATGGTTTTAATTATACAGTCATGTTCTGTTCTCATTCAGGCTCTATCCAGTGCATGGTTTGGGCTTGCTCTAGAGACTGTGTAATGAAGCTGTATCCCTCATTCCCTGGGAAGACCAGGAAAGCTTTATAGAACAAAGCGAGGGATTGCATGAGAAGAGCGCGCACTCTCATGGGGGTTTTCCTTCCTGCCCCTGCATTTCCTCCAGAATTTAGAGCTGAGCTTAATTATACCTTTCTCATTTCCCAGGTCCCCAGTGGGAGATCCTTAGGGTCAGGTTTGCAGAAGTGCTGAGCACTCGAAACAGAAGCCAATGGGAGCTGTGCTTTGAACAGATGAAATGTAAAGAAATGCAAAGTCCACAGAAAATCAAGCACTGAGGCCTGCTGCGTGGGATGATGGTATGAAAACAGCCAAACCCAGGCTTGCTCTCATCCTGGTGCTCATCTCTCTGCCTCAGTTCTCAAGGGAGAAGGTGCAAGGTCAGTACATACATAGGTGTTTTGTGGAAATAAATTCGTTAACACTTGAGAAACAATCACAGAGCCAGATGAAAGCACCAGAGAAACACCCAAGAGGAAATGAATAAATCTGTGCTCAACAGAGAGAAGGGTTGGATGCTGTGCAGCAAATAAAGCCTGCGGCACGCATTGAATGAGAAGATTAAGAGAAATATTGAATGACTATCCAGGCGTGGAAAGAGTTAGGGATTCTGTGGAAAAACTAGTGTCTGATCATGTAATTAAAGGCAGCATTGTAATGATCCTGCTCAGGAGGCTGGAGCAGCCTTAATTTTGGTGCTCCCAGCATTTGAAGCACTTGACTTTGAGTGTCAGTGTACTTTTAGAGTAGATTTTTTAACGTAATTCCACAAGTAAAGAGGAAGAAAACCTTAAAGCTTGGGCCACAGGAGACAGAATGCTATCAGAGGTGAACACAACACCTATCATTTACCCTTATTTAAGAAAACAAAGGAGAGGAGGGAGGACAGATCAGCAGTGATTTCCAGCTATGGAAAGCTGAGAGTTGCTGATGGCTCCTAAATTAGCTTGAAGGAGCTTGTTTAGTTTCAAGACATGTTCAGTGTCTAAGCAGAAAACATGCACTTCTATAGATGAGAGTATTTCATTGCAAATACGAAATCCATCATGGTTTAGCCATGTCTTTGCAGTTTTGAATGTGAAAAAGTGTCATTCTCTGTGTACACTGCGAGTGTGAAAATGTGAAATCGCAGCGGAATGCGCATTATTCAACACAAAACCAAGGCTTATGTCAGTTAAGGAGGGAGGCAATGGAGAGCAGGAATGGGGCAGGGAGATGGGCACACAGGGGTTAAGGGTATCTGCAGAGCCGGAAGAACATGCCCAACAAACAGGGAAACAGGTTTGAAAAGAGGCAAGACAAGAACAGTCCTGGGATTTGGGCTGAATTTCATCAAAAAGTGCCCAAATGTAATTCACGTCCTCAGTTTGGAAACACCAGAGTGTTCTGTTTGGATGTGTTTTACCTCTTTATTTTGAAAGATTTTTTTTTTTTTTACTTCCAATGATATGAAATAAAAAGGTTTCAGAGCTAAATTGCCCCATATTATACAAGAAATTGGGGCGCCATAGCAGGACTGGGGTACCACTAACATGAGAAACAAGAGCAGCCAGTGGTGCTGCCACAGAAACTGTGCCATGCTCATGGCGTGAAGTGTTGGGTAACACAGGCTGTCCTGTGCCCTGGCTGCTGCACTATCCACAGGCTGTAGGATGAGCTCTCCTGGATCACTCAGGAAGAGCAGGCCTTAAGCAGGGAATGAAGGTGCAGAAAGAGCCTGCTCCCCTCTATTGGCAATGACCTGCAGGATCTGGATCAGGCCCATGTCTCTGTTACACCCCAGGCATGTCTCCACCAGCCATGGCAGCTGCTGGGATGTGCAGGCAGCCAGGACCATCAGTGCCGGAGCAGGCAGCACAGCTCCCCAGACTCCATCACCCTCCCGAAAGGCTGCAGCACTGCACTGTCTGGCAGGCTTTGTTCATTAAACCCACATTACCATTCTCAGAGGAGCCTGACCTTTATTCCTCAAATCAAATGTCAAAGACGTTTAGCAAAGCCCAGTCTTGCTGAACTGCAGAGATTTAGCACTGTGCATGAGGTGGCAGGACAAGTGCTGGAGGATGCTAGGATGCTCAGTCTGGCCCCTGCTCCACTCTGCAGTGCCCATCAGCCAGCACCACCTGGGTCTGCCGGCCAAGGGCTTTTTCCAAATGGAGAAGGGTGGACACAGTTATCCCCAAAGACCTGAGAGGGTGTCAGGATGCCCTGGGAGATCCCAGCACAGCCATGTGGTCCGCATGCTCATCCATCTCACCAAGCCTCTGCTTTATCCTCCTGTTGTTTTGATCTGAAGCCTACTCCAGTGGGAGCTGGCAGTGGCCTTGGAAGAAGCCACGTCTCAGATGTGCAGAGACAAGGGCTGTTTGGGCACACAGAGAGAAGCAGCTGCTGGGGGAACGGTGGCTCACGCAGGGGGCTCAGCCACCACACACCCCCAGGCAGGGAAGCTCTGGAGAAGGTCAGGACATCCCAACAGCTCCTTCCCTGCTCCCTGCACAAACCTGGCTGTTGCCATGCAGAGCTGTCTCTCTGAGAAGGTGACGTTCCTGTTAGGCTTTTAGCTGAAAATGCCCACATCTTGATTCCTCTCACAGAAAGTCCGAGGTTTCCAAGCCCAGCAGATGCCTCCACAGACAGTGTCTGGAGTCACCAGCTTTATTTCCTGTTGAAATGCTGTTTTGACAGGAAATCCCTGTCTGGCCTGAGCACCAACATGACAGCTCTGGTTTTTGAGGTGGATTCTCTCCTTTCTGAGAACAGCAACACCGCACGGCTGGATAGGGTGAGCCGTGCCGTGGGACACTGCACAGGGACCACTCCTGGCACCTTGCCCCAGGTGGTTTGCTCTGTACCCCAGCACACCCCCACGGACCTCTTGCTTTGCTCGCTTGCTGCAGGCTCTCCAGGCTCATACTCAGGGTCTGGCCCAGGCTGCATTGGGCACACAGCAGAGCTCAGTCTCGCTGACTTCCCCCTGCTAGTAATGAAACAAGTCTGAAAACTCAGTGAAAGGGAGAATTAATCCTTGGTCTTCCTCACATGGAGGGCATCACCCTGAAAGCCTTCTAGATGCATGTTCCTGCCTTGTTACCTTTACCACACCCCTGGCAGTGCTCAAGGCCAGGCCGGACACAGGGGCTTGGAGCAAGCTGCTCCAGTGGAAGGGGTCCCTGCCCATGGCAGGGGTTGGAGCTGGATGAGCTTTAAGGTCCCTTCCAACACGAACAGTCTGGGATTCTCTGGTTTTGTATCCAGCCTCTGCACACTCTCACTTGCAGGTGTCCAAGGGGGAGCTATCACTCAGTGCATGAGCACTGCTCTCCGTGAGTCGCCAGGAGGTAGCCAAATGAAAGTAAAGCCTTGCTACTGTTCTTACACAGTCAGGTCTGGAAGATCACAGGATAATAAAGCACCTTTCCTAACCTGAATGTGCTCACTGTGTGACATACAGGAACCAGAGGTGGACAAACAGTCCAGTTTCGAGCCCTGCGTACATCCAGCTCCCATTGTGCTCCTCCTCCCAGTGCTGCCTGCCATGGATGTCTCATCCTCATGATCCACACTGTTCTAATCACATTCCTTTTGTGTAAGGTTTATATATTTACACCATCAACTCCAAGCTGAACAAAGTTTTTTCTCTAGGAGTACACTTGTCAGTCCATCTGTCATAGTAACAATTCCCCATCTCGTGGCTGTCAGAGAGCCTCAATAAGCTGTGCACTTGCAGATTTATGTGCTGGTAATAACGAAGTAACATGGCGCAGGCTGCAAAATACAGTTTCCTGCAGAAAAGCACAATGTGACCTATTCCATCTCCCTACCAGTTGGTAATGTCTATCGACTGGCTGTCACTTCTCTGGGCAGAAAGGATCCAGTGCACCTCCCAGGAGTCAATGATAGCCTCTCTGATACTCTGAAATCTGCACTGAGTCCTGCATTAGCCCTTGCATTTGTTCTGCCTGCTCCTCTCTCAGACTGACGTGCCACCAGCACATCCCAGGGTGAAGGCCAACAGCATCCTGGGCTGTACTAACAGGAACATGGACAGCAAATCACAGGAAGTCATTATTGCTTTGTACTCAGTACTTACTAGACCACATCTAGAACATTGTGTTCAGTTTTAGTCTGTTCCAGTAATGGATATTGACAAACAAGAGGGAGTTCAGTAGAGGGTCACTAAGATGGTTATGGGGCTTGAGCTCTTGCCCTGGTAAGGAGAGGGTGTGGGAATGGGGTTTGTCCAGCTTGGAGAAGGCTTTGAGGGCATGTGCTAGCAGTTTGCCAGTCAGTTCCTTTGAGAACGAAAATATGGCCAAGTATTTCATAGTGGTGCATGGTGGAAAAACAAGAGGCAATGGCATAAACTGAAAGAGGAGGGGTTCAGAATGGATAAAAGGAAAGTTTTCTCCCAGTTAGGACAGTCAAGCAAAGGAATAGGCTGCCCACAGAGGCTGCAGCATCCTGGAGGTCTTAAAAACCCAGCTGGATAAAATCCTCATCAGCCTGGTCTGATTTCATTGCTGATGTTGGGAGGCAGCTGCACCTCCTGAGGGACCTCCTGAGGTCCCTTCCAAACTGGGTTATTCTGTAAGTCCATGGTTACAATCACTGAGCATCACTTTCTGGGGTGACAGAGGCTCAGGCAGACATCTCAGCCTGTTTAGCTGAATGGTCGGATCAACACGAGCCTGTAGAAGTCAGACGTATGCCAAAGGCTTCTTCTCTTTCCACAGATTGGAAACAGATGGTTGTCACAAGCTGCTGCTTCTGCATGTGTCCAAGATGACTGTTGTATAGAAACCACATGGAAATGTGACCAAGGCAATAGATGTGACTCAGGCAAGACAGCATCTTCATGTGAAAACACACCAGTGTATGATCCTAGTAAAAGTGCTGATGTCAAGCAGTGGCTCTACTAAAGGTCTGCTAAAGGCTCTGCTAAAGGTACTGATCCGAATCAGCTGCTGTTCTGCAGAGCAACCCCAGTGCCCAAAGGATAATGAACTGCCAGCTCCTTGGAGATGTACAGTGAAGATATCACCATGCAAGTAATGGTGCTGTGCAGAATCAATACAGATCAGGATCCAGGGCCAGGAAAAGACTGAGGCATCACCAGCTAAGCAAATCACAGCTAGAGTTACAATAAATATGGTTCCTGAGACATCCGCTATGTATAATCTATCTAGGGCTGTTTTCCAGTATGCTTGCAGCATTACAGGGTTTTGGCTGCAGAGGCTAGGGCTGTTAGCATGGACAGAGCAGAGGGGAACAGCTTCACTTCACCAAATAGAAGACATTAGTGAGCCAAGGGGCTCTGGAGATTCCCAAAGGGAAGCAGGATGGCCTCCAGGCACAGGCAATACTTTTCCAAGATAAAGGATTAAGCCATAGCCCCCATCAGTCGCGGGTTGCATGTTGAGTGCAGGCTGGCAGGCACAGGGACTGATGATTTCTTTGTGGTTGTGTGAACAAGTGTGTACATGTGTGCAGAGTTCCACATGTGCCCTCAGGCGTGCTCAGCTGCACATGATGCATGTGGTTCTTGGAGTGTCAAGGTGCACACTGGGCTATGGGAGCCATCTGAGAGCTGCTTGTCTTGTAACCATGGTTAACACACTGCAGCTAAAGAAGGAAAAGAAGCCCAGGTTCTTTCTTTCTTGCAGTGCAGCCAGTCATATGAGAAGAGATGGGATCCCAAAGGGAGTGCACAGTTTAACCAAGAGCTGATAGGCAGGAGTCTCCTCATCTGAGCACGTGTCATTGTGAGAAAGCTCATGGCTGACTGCAGAAATGTGGTTACAGCAATAAAAATAAACCCATCCTACAGTTCTCTGCACTACTGTAGGTTCAGATGGAAATGATCTTTTTCCCCAGTGAGATGCACTGGTACGAGACCCAGATTCCAACAGTTCCAGTTCCCTGCTGCCCAGACACAAGTGTTGGGCAAGGACAGGGAGCAGGAAAAGAGTACTGGGATGACGGGGGCTGAGAGCACATCCCACACCGTAAAGCACCAGATGGTGCTTTACCACCCAGCAGGAGCCCTCCTGTGGCACGGTTTGTGTGATGGCACCTGGAGCACCGCTGGGAAGCTCGGGCTGGATGGAGTCCGGGCTGCCCAGGCTGCATTCTGCTCGCAAGCCCTGCCATGTGGCAGGCCCGTCTGATCGATGGTCCAGGCAGTCTGGTTTTCCTCAGCTGATCTGTTTCCTGTGCACTGACTCTTGGTCCTGTCAAGCTGTTGGCCAGGAGTGGCCAAACGCACCCTTTGACTAGACCCTCATTAGTGCTTTCTCAGCAGAGCTGAGCAGGTCTGCTGGCTCCTCCCCAGCACTAACAGGAGAAAATGAAATGTGAGGCAAAATACGGTTCCCCACTGACACCCTCCGACCCCTGATACTGTGGCACAAGTCTGGTTAAAGCATTTCAATCACATAGGCGTGAAACATTCAGGTTTGAGATGTCTCTTTTCAGGCTGAACGCTGCTGTTGTATTCTTCCCTGTGAGGGTGCTGAGGCGCTGGCACAGAGAAGCTGTGGCTGCCCCATCCCTGGCAGTGCTCAAGGCCAGGTTGGACACAGGGGCTTGGAGCAAGCTGCTCCAGTGGAAGGGGTCCCTGCCCGTGGCAGGGGTTGGAACTGGAGGAGCTTTAAAGACCCTTCCAACACAAACCAGGCTGGGATTCTGTGACTTTTCCATGTATGTGTCTACCTGATAAGGAAAATATGCATTTTCTGCCAAAATCACAAACCGAACACATCCGCATGGATTGTTCCCACGCTGCATCTTTAGGGCTGTGCCTGGTTCCTTTCTCTTCCATCTTGAGAACTCCCCAATGACTTCAATTTTCCTCCTCACTATGAGAGGGAATATATTACATTCTCAATGGTCACATCAACTAGGGCCACTGGTGGTGAAAGGAGGAGGGTGAGGCAGCACAGGGGACAGCCATTCATCTATATTTCTGTAAGTTTTCCATGGTGCAGATTGCTGAGGATCCAGACCTAGTGTGTGATCAGAGCCCCAGAGAGTGCCTCTTCACTTCATTTCCAGATGAGACACAAGATTTCCCCCCCCCCAGGAGCAGAGCACAGATGAGCGATGGGAGCACAACCCTGTGGATCCCCTGCCAATGCCTGTGCTTTCAGTTTTGATGGGATAGTCTAGGAGAAGAGCAAAGCTAAAAACAACCCAAAAGTGAAACAGCCTGAAGCAAGCACTAATGTTCCCTCCCTCAGCTGGCAGACACACTGCCTTCCTGCAGTGTCACTTCTCTGATGAGAGACAGAATTAAGGCTAAAAATCAACTTTTCTTAGAATCACAGAATCGTTGCATTTGAAAAGACCCTTCAGAACATCGAGTCCAGCCATCAACCTGTCCCTAACAAGTCCACATGCTGACCATGACAACATCCCTGTGGGATACCCTGTCTGGATGGTCACCAACAGCAACTGGTGTTGGTGTGCACCAGGTGTAACTGTGTGCACCAGGAATAACTGCAGCATTGACTGCTGCTGATCCCCAAAAAGGCTGAAGCTGGAACAGGGGTTGAGAGAAAGGAAGAAATAATCACCTCAGCTCCTTGGCTGATTTCCCAATAGGTCCTGTAGATTCATGCTCAGTTTTAGAGCTCTAGAAGAAGAGGTAGTGGATGTGCCCTCTTCAGATGAAGTCTGTCTTGATAAAGAAGTGAATAAATGACATTACCTGAGGAATAAATTTCCTCGTCTTCACACGCCCTGCAAAGTGCAGTCTTTTCCTGTCCCTTGGCCAACCAAGTTTCACCATCCCTTGCCACACATGGCTCATTGTTTCCTCTCAGCACCTTAAGCAAAAGGTCCGTCTGCAGAGGAGTGTGATCATTCCCTGTGGCAAAACTTTTTGCAGCCAGTATCTTGTAAGGCTGAGCCAAGATGTCTGGGCATGGGCACCCTTCCAGTGTGGATCTGGTGGTGGGATCAATACATTCTGGCTGTTACCATTTGCTTTTCCAGTAGGAAGATGGAGGTTGCCAAGGACCAATATGTTGGATAGCTCAGCAGATGAAACACATGACAGAAACGACAAGGGTAGTGCCATCAAATGCTTGGTATAGGGCCTGCAGAGCTCCGAGCCAAGATCTCAGCACAGCTCAGGTCCACAGGTCACAGTCAGGAAGCGACTGTGTAACAGAGGGCAACATCCAGCTCTTGTCTCCCAGTCACTTCTTCTTGCCAAGGAACAGTCACAAAAGTGGAAGAATTTGCCACATTTCAAGTTAAACCCTCACTTTTTAGAAATTCCACCTTGATTCTAGCCTGACTTTCTGTAACTCGCTGCTTCACAGCCCTGGGCACTAAATTAAACCTTTTTCTGTGTGCGAAGAGCCCTCTACTGTCAGAAATCTCCCTCCCATGCAGATAGCTGCAAACCTCTACCAGTGACTGCCTGATGCCCTCCTGGATAAAGGTACCAGGCTAAACCTGTTCAGGGCACTGTTTTAAGGCAATTTGTCAGGAAACACTGCTTTTCAGAAAGTATGCTTTGCTGTTGGTGGTGACTCAGGCAAAATTTGAGATGCTGATCATATACAGTCGTTAAAAATCCCATCAGTGGTCTTACAGGGTTCAGAGTCGTTGGTCTCAAAATCTCATCCCAGCTCCATTGAGGGTAATCCCTTTCTTCTTAGGTTGGCTTTCCTTCGGTTTGCACAGATGGGCACATTCATTCCTGTTGTGCAATTCTGATTGCCTGAAATCTTATCCAATCTAAACTTCCCCTGTTTCAGTTTTAACCCGTTACCCCTTGTCCTGTCACTACAGTCCCTGACAAAGAGTCCCTCCCCAGCATCCCTAGAGGCCCCCTTCAGGTACTGGAAGGCTGCTATGAGGTCTCCACGCAGCCTTCTCTTCTCCAGGCTGAACAGCCCCAACTTCCTCAGCCTGTCTTCATACGGGAGGTGCTCCAGTCCCCTGATCATCCTCGTGGCCCTCCTCTGGACTTGTTCCAGCAGTTCCATGTCCTTTTTATGTTGAGGACACCAGAACTGCACACAATGCTCCAGGTGAGGTCTCACAAGAGCAGAGGGGCAGGATCACCTCCTTCGCTCTGCTGGTCACGCTCCTTTTGATGCAGCCCAAGATACGGTTGGCTTTCTGGGCTGCAAGCACACATTGCCGGCTCATGTTCATTTTCTCATCGACCAGCACCCCCAAGTCCTTCTCTGCAGGGCCGCTCTGAATCTCTTCTTTGCCCAGTCTGTAGCTGTGCCTGGGATTGCTCCGACCCAGGTGTAGGACCTTGCACTTGTCGTGGTTGAACTTCATAAGGTTGTGTCGTGGTTTAAACCCAACCACAAACCTCATCCACTCACTCCCCCCGTTCTTGCCCTCCCCCTGCTTCTGGAGGGACGGAGAGGAGAATCAAAAAGAATGCAACTCCCACGGGTTGAGATAAGAACAGCCCAGTAACTAAGGTATAACACAAATCACTACTGCTACCACCAATAATAATAGTGCTAAAGGAAATAACAAGAGGAAAGAATACAACACCTCAACACCAGCCGACCAATAACTCGCCCCACTCCCCCCAGCCAAGCACCGACCGATACCTCCTCCAACCCTGCAGTCCCAACCCTTCCGGGTCACTCTCCGTTACATCCTGGGCATGACGTGCTGTGGTATGGAATACCTCTTTGGCTAGCTTGGGTCAGGTGTCCTGTCTCTCCTTGCTCCTGGCCTCCCCTCCTCCCTGGCAGAGCATGAGGCTCAGAAAGTCCTTGGCCAGACCAAACATTCGAGCAGCAACTGAAAACATCAGCGTCATCACCACTGTTCCAAGGCCAAAAGATCAAAACACAGCACTGTACTAGCTCCTAAGAAGGAGAAAAAATGACTGCTGCTGCTCAACCCAGGACATTATCCACCCCTTATTCCATACCATTCACGTCATGCTCAGATCTCACATCTTCAATATGCCATCACTCTTACATATATATATACATCTACATACACACAGAGAAAAAGATCATTTCTTAGTGCATGGACCTATAAAGCTGCTGAGTCCATGTGGTCCATGATGTCAGGCGCCATCTCTTGTAACAGTCTCTCAGAGCAGGAGAGGCTGTGTGCAGTGTTCACACTCATGAATAACCTGGGCAATAGTGTCCATTGCTAAGTCCACCCCTCGATCATGAGTCCATCTCTGTGTTGCATCTCTGCCCTGATGGCCTGAAGTGTCATGGGCCCACCAGGCTCAAAATAATTCACTGTCCCCTTCAGCAGTTTCTGCAGCTTGTTGCTGGGGACTCCATACAGCTGCCTTCCATCTCCGACGCTTCCAAAGCACTGGAGGGGCCCAGTGGACCAGATACTCACTCATACTGTCCCACACACCCTGCCACTCATGGCTGTCCAGCCTTGGGGAAGATCTCTTGGTCCTCCCATATTGTTGTCTAACCCCAGACAAGAAGCAAACCTGACTCTGCTTAACTTCTGAGATCAGACAAAATGGCGGTGGGCAGAACACCCTCTGTGTGTGTGCCAACATGCTGATCCCCATCACAATCAGCAGGCAGGTCCCAAGGGTACCCAAAGGCCATTCAAACCCTTCAGAACTCTCCAGTGATGCTGCTGTACTTGTCCCTGGGGCTGGTGCAGCTGCTGTGCTTGCCGGCTCTCCCACCACCGGCTTCTCTCTTCCTGGGTGCAGCTCTTCCTCCTCTGCCCTGCTGGGAAATGCTGCCTGGGCCCCTGCATCCTCCTGCGGCTCTGCGGGCGGCTTCCGGGGGACGCTCTCGGCCGCCGCGAGGCTCGGCTCCTCCGCGGGGCTCGGCTCCTCGGCCGCCTCCTCCCGCTGCTCAGCAGCCGCCTTCCTCCCGGGCTCGGGCCCCGCTCCCGCCGCCGCCTGGTCCCCGGGGCCGCTCTCCCGGGCCGCTTCGGCCGCCGCCGGCTCCCGGGGCCGCTCCCCCTCAGCTCCCCGCAGCCTCACAAAGACGGAGGCGAGTGTTATAAATTGAGACCACAACGGATCATAATCCAATTGAAATTTTATTAATTGTAGCAAGTAGAATATGAGCAAAGACAGCGCTGGACGACAGGGGAGTCTGCGCTCCGCCAACTGCCGTGTTAAATATTTCAAACAGCCCCTTTTTATACATTTTTTACTTCTTTGTTCATGAAATAGTGGAAGTACTCTGCGCATGCTTCAGTTGTTGTTAGGGGGTAGTTCCCTGCCTCCTGGTGATCGATGAGACCAAGGTGAGAAGTCTTCCTCCTTTGATCCTTCATCCATATGTGTTTGCAGGGAGTTGTTAGTCTTATCTCTGCCAGTTCCTGGGACATCTTGCAGCTATCTTATCTTGGCCAGCTGTGTTTTATCTCTGTCAGTTCCTTTACATTTGACTTAACATATATCTTAATAAACAATACACTAGTCTATAGTTTCTCACATGGAACATCTTATAGCTATCTTTAGGCAACATCTACTATGTTTGCATAAGCGATAAGCGATTGCGGTTGGCGACTGTTAGTCTATGTAAGCTGTGTCCGGTGACTGTTTGAGTAAGCAATTTCATACTTTTTATTGCCTAGCCTTTACATTGGGCTTAACATAAATCCTAATAAACAATATCCTAATTTATAGTTTCTCACAATCCCCCCTTTTTCTTTTATCCTATTATTGTTTATTAGATGCTGCTTTCATTTTCAGAATTGTAAGCCAACCTTTTTCCACACTCCCAACATTTATCATAGCACTCACAAGGTAATTCCTTACAATCACAGGTATATTTTTTACGTGGCATGACACATTCACAACAATCTTCATCCTCATCAATAGATACACTCTTATATTTTACCCCAGATCTCGTAGTTAAAATAAGCAGTTTAGCTATGTCAAACCGTTCTCTAATAAAGTGTAAAATATAGCGTAATATACAAGGCCCAAATATAAGTCCCAGAATCAACATGATAAGCGGTCCTGCTAGAGCAGACAACAAAGTGGTTAGCCAAGGTGAGACATTAAACCAGTTTTCATACCATGACCTGCCCACCTCACGATCCTTTTTACGTTGATCTAACCTCTTTCGGAGTTCAGACATGGTGTCCAGGACTACTCCCGTATGGTCCGCAAAAGTACAACATTCTTCATTGAGAGCTACACATAACCCTCCTTCCTTTAGGAACAATAGATCTAATCCTCTTCTATTTTGCAGCACCACTTCTGATAAAGACTTTACTGAAGTGGCCAAATTTTGGATAGATTGTTCTACTTTTGTTAAATCTTCATTTACAGCTGTCTGTAAATTTTGTAATTCCTGACCTTTTATTAGGGAGGCTATACCTGTACTTGCTCCAACTCCGCCCGCTATCAGCAGTGTAGCTAGGGTTATCACTGTAATTGGCTCTCGTTTTTGTCTATTCAGGTCTCCTTCAAAGTGGCGTAACACCTCCTCAGAGGTGTGATAGATCAGACGAGGAACAATAATCACCTGTACACAAAACTGAGATTGATTAAACACTTTTAGGGATATGCAAGGCGTTATTCCGATGTCTGAACAAACCCATTTAGCTCCTGGTGTCGGGATAGCCCATTTATCTTTTTTATTCTTATGTTTCTCTATAGTGTGTTTTTCTATAGTGACTGTTCGGTCGCATAAAGGCTGATATCTCTTGGGCACTGTACCTATACATTTTCCTTGACCAGTTACTAGTTGAATAGTAATTCCTTGCGTATGGTTTCTCTGGTCATTCCATGGGCATTCTCGTGGGTTTGAACCATTGGACCATTGAATCCTACCTAGTTTTCCAATTGCCTCAAAATATGGTGGCCTAATATTATAACATAACCAACATTCCTCAGTTAAATTTGGTTTGCTTTCATTAAGGGCACGATAAGAGGCTTGCATTAAATTCCATAAGGGGTCTTTGGATTTTGACAACTCTAGATTCCTAGATAAGGAGAATTCAGTCACAGTGCTATTAATTGTTTTCAAAAGGGAATCTAGAGAGGTGGGGGTAACACTTGTAGGGATAACCTTCTCTACGGGGACAATCTTCTTTTCGGGAAAAGTGGGTGGATTTAGGACTGGGTTTGGTCCGATTGGTAAGGGGTCATGAGGAAGCTTTTCTTTCTTTATTAGAATAAGGCCTCCTCGGTCTCTTCCAGATTCTCTGAATCTAACTCCCCATATCTTTCCTACTAGCCAGCCATCCTCTGTTGGATTTAATATTTGTATTAGTAAATGATCACAGTTTCCTATTCCTGAAGGGGTTCCTCCTCCTAATGCATACCCTGTCGCTGAAGAAGTCCATGGTCCGAATATCTCACCATCACGAGTGTATATCGGAGGTTTACAATTTGAAGGTCCCCATTTAACCTTTAAATATTTGTCTGTTTCGACTTCCCATTCTAGGGCTATTGTTTCACAACCCCAATATGAACAATAGTAATGTCCGGGACTATTACAATAACTTTTTCCTGGATTAGAGGCAGGACAAAAGTAAGTTGAACTTTTGTTACATATCCATTGATCCTTTGGTCGAGAGGCAGGAGTCCACCTCCATTGTCCTATCAATTGACAAGGGGTTGCTTTAAAAGTTGGGCCACCTACTCCTTTGAATTCACCTATAACTTTGCTTGTCTCCATCTGAATTAGTTTCCAATTCATAGGTTCATGAGGGTTTCCATTTGCCTGTGTTATTAATAACAAAATTAACGATATACCAGGAAAAAGGGTGTTTATCAATTTTTCCGAGTTAAGTATATTTTTACCAATTCTGGGGAAGTTTGGCCATTGCTGCTTTTGCATCCCATTGTTCTGGTTCTTTTCTCCACCGTTTGTTCCTCCTCTGCCTCGCCCGTCGACTCGGTTGCTTCGAGCCACGGGGTGTACCATCTTCTCGGCAGCAAGGGAATTCTTCAGGAGAACAGCCGTTTGGGCTTTTCTGCCTATTTACATAGGCTTAGAACTAATGAGGCAAAGCAATATACGGTCAGTACTTAGTTATAAAGGGGACTGGTTCGTTGGAGCAATATTTTCCAACACTGTGTGCAGACCCCTGTTGGAAGGTGTCCACTTTTATAATATATTCACTGTTTATCCTGGCATACCTTGTATTTAAAACAAGCAAATGGATAATGATTGCAGTTCAAATCATTATCCTTAATCTAGCAATTTCCTCTAGCACACTTTGTATGCTTCCATATATAATAGAAAAAAAGAAATAATTATAAGAATACACACTTTATACCAAAAGATAATGCAGCAAAAGAATCGAATAAAGTCTCTATCATTACGTTATCTTTTCAGGGTTATTTTGGTGTCACCTGGAGTACTGATTACTTTCCAGTGGGGTCTCGTCACTGGGCCTTTAATGCGACTGGCATGAGTCCATCCACGCTCAGCAGTCCGGACAGCTGTTTCTGTTGTAAGCAAAACAAGATAAGGTCCCTCCCAATTGGGTTTTAGGGTTTCTTCCTTCCACACTTTAATCAGTATCCAATCTCCGGGTTTAACGTTGTGAATTTTTAAGTCCAACGGGGGTCGTTGCACAATCAGTCCACGTTCCCAGAGCTTGTTACGATATTCTGCTAATTGTGAAACATATTCATTAATCACACGGTCTCGAATTAAAATATTTGTTTGTGGATTTTCAATCCTATAGGACATTCCATACACCATCTCAAACGCTGATATTCCCATATCTGCTCGGGGTCTTGTTCTGAGGATTAACAATGCCATGGGTAGGCACCTAATCCATGATAATTTGGTTTCTATCATTAGTTTAGTCAAAATAGTTTTAATTTCTCCATTCATTCTTTCAACTTTTCCCGAACTTTGTGGATGCCATGGTGTATGGTATTCCCATTTAATACCCAAGCTCTCTGTTAGATCTCTAACAATTTTTGACACAAAGTGTGTTCCTCTGTCTGAATCAATTACTTCAGGTACTCCATATCGAGGTATAATGTTTTCAAGTAACACTTTAGTAACTTGGTTAGCAGTTGTCTTGGAGGTAGGAAAAGCCTCAACATAATGTGTTAAATGATCCACCATTACTAATAAATATCTGTAACGTCCTACCCTGGGTAGTTCAGTAAAATCCACTTGTATGTGTGAGAAAGGTCTGTATGCTGGGGAACGTCCTCCAAAAGATCTTTGTCTCATATTGTTTCGATTGACCTTTTGACAGGTCTCGCAGGCTGCTGTGACTGTCCTTGCTATATTATATACGCCTATACAGGCAAACTGTTGATTAAAATGATCAACTAATGCCTGGGTTCCCCAGTGTGTTTTACTGTGTATTTTTGAAAATATTTCGAGTGCAATGCCCTTAGGCAAGACTTCTCTCCCATCTGGCAATATGTACTTGCCATCTTGTTCCTTAGCTCCCATTTGTTCTAATTTTTCCTTTTCTGCAGATTCAAAACTTAAATTTTTATTAACAGGTACTTGTTGCATAGTCAAAATCATGCTATAATTGCCTGCCACTCGCTTTGCTTCTGTATCAGCTGCATTATTTCCCCTAACTTGATAACTTGTACCTCGCTGGTGTCCCTTTATATGTACAACTGCTATTTTATTCGGCATTTTCAATGCCCCCAGAACTCGCCGAATTAATTCTGGGTGTATCAGTTCTTTTCCCTGTGAGTTAACGAATCCTCTTTCCTCCCATATTTTTCCAAAAGTGTGTACTACTCCGAACGCATAGCGTGAGTCTGTATATATAGTTCCATCCTTTTCCTTCAGTGACACTAATGCTTTCCACAATGCATACAGCTCACAAGCTTGAGCCGACCAACTGGCACTCAGGGGGCCTGATTCTATTGTCTTAAATTCTCCTTTTTCCAACTTAACAATGGCATATCCAGACAATCGTTTACCTTCTATTATTCGTGATGACCCATCTATAAATAATACTTCTCCACATTGTAGTTCATCTTCTTCTAAGTCTGGCCTAATGCGTGTCTGCTGTTCAATTGTTTGAAAACAATTGTGCACTAGTTCATTACCTTCTCCTGAGTACAAAAATTCAGCAGGGTTAACTGCTCCAATAGTTTTCAAAGATAGTTTAGGGGATTCTATAAGTATTCCCTCATACTTTAATAATCGGCTATCTGTAAGCCATTTTTCTGCTTTTTGTTGTAACACTCCTCTGATGTTATGAGGTGCATATAAGACAACTTCTCCATTAAAGGTAATGCGATTCGTTTCCTCAAGTAATAAGGCAGCAGCAACAATGATTTGTAAACAACTCGGCCAGCCCCTGCTCACAGGGTCCAGCAGCTTTGATAAGTATGCCACCGGTTTCTTTTGTCCGGCCCATTCTTGTGTTAATACCCCAAATGCCGTTCCTTCATGTATGTTAACATATAAATGGAATGGCCGCTTTAAATCAGGTAGGCTTAAAACTGGTGCTTGACTTAACTCCCTTTTGAGACTAGCAAACTGCTCTTGATCCTGAGGGGTCCACTTGGGTATTTTGTCCTTGGACAATTGTTCATATAAGAATTTAACTTTAAAACTATAGTTCTCTATCCATTGCCTACAATACCCAAATAACCCTAATGCCTGCCGAATTTGCCTCTTAGTAACAGGCATAGGTAGTTCCAGAATTCCTTTAATGCGCTCTGGATCCAATATCTTTTGGCCATTAAACAAATAATGTCCTAAATATTTCACTTTTTCCTCCACAAATTGTAATTTTTCTTGTGATACCCGCAATCCCTTTTGTGCAAGAAAGTTTAGAAGTCGAATGCTTTCCTTTCTTACATCCTCCTGATTATTCCCTGCTATTAGCAGATCATCTACATACTGTAACAGCACATTTCCCGTTTGTACCTGGTATTCTTTTAAGAGCTCTTCCAGGGCCTGTCCAAACAGATTAGGGGACTCAGTGAACCCCTGGGGAAGCACGGTCCATCTCAATTGCTGTTTACGACCTGTCTCTATGTCTTCCCATTCAAAGGCAAAATAATCACGGCATTCTTCTGCCAGTGGACAGGCCCAAAAGGCATCTTTTAAATCAATCACACTATACCAGGAGTTATGGGGTCCTAGTTTGCTTAGCAGTGTGTATGGATTTGCTACTACAGGAAACCGGGTGATGGTTCTTTTGTTTATTTCCCTTAAGTCATGTACGAGCCGATATTTCCCATTTGGTTTCTTTACAGGCAAAATGGGGGTGTTAAAGGGTGACATACAAGGCTCTAAGATCCCTTGTGCTAACAATCGATCAATTTCTGGCTTTAATCCTCTCCGTCCTTCTAGGGATATAGGATATTGCCTTACCCTCACAGGTATGTGGGGTTCGGAAATTTTGATTTTAATCGGTGGAATTTCCAGTCTACTAATTGTGTCCGGAGAGTACCAGGCATCGGGGTTAATTTGTTTTTGATCATCCACGGTCAAAGGATAAGCAGACACTGTTAGCTCTTGATTTTGTACTTTTATCTCTAATTGTAATTCAACAATTAAATCTCGTCCTAACAGATTAACTTCTGCTTCGGGGACGAGCAAGAGTTCACCCATTCCAAATTTATTTTCAGTTTCAAATACTACATTTTTGATTTTACTTACTTTAAAGGGTTCTCCTTTTGCCCCAATTACTTGTACTTTTTCAGAGGAAACTTTACATCCCTCAGGTATTTGCTTAATAGTTGATTTCTCAGCTCCAGTGTCTACTAAAAAGGTGAACTCTTGTTTATGGGGACCTATTCTTAATTTTATCAAGGGCTCATGATGACTCCGGTCCCCTAAAATATAGAGCCCCTGACTCTCCTATTCCGTTTTCAATATTTCCTCATCCCTGATCCTTTCTCTGCAATTCTTCTTTATATGTCCCTTTTTTTCACAGTAAAAACAACGTCCCTGTTCCTTCATTACCACTACATTCCTTTGTTTTATTCCATCAGATCTGTATTTACCAGTTTGCTCTTTGCGATCCTCTCTGACTGCTGCTACCATCATTTTTACTTGTCGCTTGCTGCTCTCTTCTTCTCGCCTTACGTAGACTTTCTGAGCCTCCCTTAATAATTCATCCAACCCTCTATTCTGCCAGTCTTCTAACTTTTCAATCTTCTTTCTGATATCTTCCCATGATTTTGCCACAAACTGAGTTTTGAGGAGCGCTTGCCCTAAAGGGTCGTCTGGATTCACCCCAGAGTACAACTGAAGGACTTTCCTCAGTCGTTCCAACCACTCAGTAGGGGTTTCATCTTTCTTTTGCATTTCATTAAATGCTTTATTAATATTCTGGCCACGGGGTACTGCTTCTCTAATTCCCTGAATCACTATAGTTCTCAGGTCTTGCATATGGGTTCTATGCACTGGATCTTGATTATCCCAATTAGGTTTTTGGAGTGGCCATTTAATATCTGCTTGGGGTCCCTGGACATGTTGAGCATCCCACAGTCTCATTCCTGCTCGTCTAATCATATCTCTTTCCTCAGTAGTGAATAATTGACCAAGAATAGATTGCATCTCATCCCAAGTATAAAGATTCGGTCCCAAAAATTGATCTAATCTTTCTGCCACTCCGAGTGGGTCCTCAATTAAGTTTCCCATCTCGGTTCTTTTAAAGTCTCGTAGGTCAGCTGAATTTAAGGGTATGGAAATATATCCAATCACAGGTTGAGGCCCCCCCATGGGTATTTCCCTTAGGGGGTACATCTGAGCTGCCCCTTTTTGACTTCTAGTTACGCGTCTAGGAGCAGGGGGATACTCTTGCTCTGACTCTGGTGGGGGAGTGGATGCTCTGGGGACCTCCGGAGGGGCTGTAGGAGCAGGAGGAGTAATGTAAGGAGGGGGGTTTAAAAGGGTTTCGTCTAACTCTTCCTTCTGTTTCTTTTGTTTAGTTTTTATTTCATTCAGCGGGTAAAGTCTAGCTCCTGGTCTTTTTAGCCACACTTCCGCATATTGACTCTCTTCCGGGTTGAGAGGTTTCTTATTATTAACCCAGAGGTTTAATTGCTGTCTTACCCAATCTTCTTCTGACCCATAGACTGGCCAGAAGACATTTTTTAAAATCTTCTTCCCTCCCCATATCTTAGTACAATATTCTATCATTTTTTGCTTATCTTTCCCTAAGGTTCCAGGAAGACATTTCCAATTGTCTAAGATATATGCCAGAGGGGTATTCTTAGGTACAATGGGTACCCATCCCATGGGAGTCGAAGGCTTGCTGCCCTTCGCCCCCATCTTCTGGAATATCTCCGAACACACACTCACTCGCTCCCCCTTGTTCCTGGCCCAGTCCCTCGCGGGAGATGGGAACCGCAGTACTTAAGGGTCCACACTCGCTTGGTTCAGTATATCGAACCTCTCATTCGTTATATTCCAGGAAACCCAATCCCGCCCGAACGGTAAACCCGCGAACAATCTCTGCCGTGAACAATTTCACTCTGCAGTCCTCCGCCGCGAACTGTTTCGCTCTGCGGAAAGTTTCGCAATATACTTACGCGTCCTGCGTCTTCGTCCGGACTCCCGTGCACAGAATTTTTATGGGATTTTACCGGTTCCTTCTTTGCTCATATTCTAGCATTTAGGTTCGTCGGTAAGGATGAGGTAAGCTGTTGGTCGCGGGGCCGCGAAATGTCGCGGGGCGCCCCCCCGGAGGACCAAAGCCCACCGTTCCTTATCCGAGTCACGGCACCAGAAATTGTTATAAATTGAGACCACAACGGATCATAATCCAATTGAAATTTTATTAATTGTAGCAAGTAGAATATGAGCAAAGACAGCGCTGGACGACAGGGGAGTCTGCGCTCCGCCAACTGCCGTGTTAAATATTTCAAACAGCCCCTTTTTATACATTTTTTACTTCTTTGTTCATGAAATAGTGGAAGTACTCTGCGCATGCTTCAGTTGTTGTTAGGGGGTAGTTCCCTGCCTCCTGGTGATCGATGAGACCAAGGTGAGAAGTCTTCCTCCTTTGATCCTTCATCCATATGTCTTTGCAGGGAGTTGTTAGTCTTATCTCTGCCAGTTCCTGGGACATCTTGCAGCTATCTTATCTTGGCCAGCTGTGTTTTATCTCTGTCAGTTCCTTTAAATTTGACTTAACATATATCTTAATAAACAATACACTAGTCTATAGTTTCTCACATGGAACATCTTATAGCTATCTTTAGGCAACATCTACTATGTTTGCATAAGCGATAAGCGATTGCGGTTGGCGACTGTTAGTCTATGTAAGCTGTGTCCGGTGACTGTTTGAGTAAGCAATTTCATACTTTTTATTGCCTAGCCTTTACATTGGGCTTAACATAAATCCTAATAAACAATATCCTAATTTATAGTTTCTCACAGAGGACAAGGGCCAGGGCGGTGAAGAGCAGCGGGACAGCCGGGTACAAGTCCACGGACATGTCCATCTCTCCCTGCTGCCAGAGCCCAACCGTATTACAAGCCATTGCCGTAAAGTACAGCGAAACAAAAACCTTAGCCCAAGCCCCACACTTGATAAACACTAACACAGGGAATACCGGCTCTATGTAATGTACTACATTCTGAAGCGCTGAGAGCAAGAGAAACAACTTTGAGAGCCAATAAATCAGCACTGTGACGACTATTAATCTGATCATCTCCGTCGTTATCTCAACCCTTCGCCCCACGTTGGGCGCCAAAAAGAACTGTCGAGGTTTAAACCCAACCACAAACCTCATCCACTCACTCCCCCCCTTCTTGCCCTCCCCCTGCTTCTGGAGGGACAGAGAGGAGAATCAAAAAGAATGCAACTCCCACGGGTTGAGATAAGAACAGCCCAGTAACTAAGGTATAACACAAATCACTACTGCTACCACCAATAATAATAGTGCTAAAGGAAATAACAAGAGGAAAGAATACAACACCTCAACACCAGCTGACCAATAACTTGCCCCACTCCCCCCAGCCAAGCACCGACCGATACCTCCTCCAACCCTGCAGTCCCAACCCTTCCGGGTCACTCTCCGTTACATCCTGGGCATGACGTGCTGTGGTATGGAATACCTCTTTGGCTAGCTTGGGTCAGGTGTCCTGTCTCTCCTTGCTCCTGGCCTCCCCTCCTCCCTGGCAGAGCATGAGGCTCAGAAAGTCCTTGGCCAGACCAAACATTCGAGCAGCAACTGAAAACATCGGTGTTATCAGCACTGTTCCAAGGCCAAAAGATCAAAACACAGCACTGTACTAGCTCCTAAGAAGGAGAAAAAATGACTGCTGCTGCTCAACCCAGGACAGGTTGGCATCAGCCCACCTCACAAGCGTGTCAAGGTCCCTCTGGATGGCATCCCTTCCCTCCAGCGTATCAACCGGACCACACAGCTTGGTGTCATCGGCAAACTTGCTGAGGGCGCACACAATCCCACTGTCCATGTCAGCGATGAAGATGTTAAACAAGACCGGTCCCAACAGCGATCCCTGAGGGACACCACTCGTTACTGGTCTCCAGCCAGACATCCAGCCATTGATCACAACTCTTTGTGTGCAGCCATCCAGCCAGTTCTTTATCCACCAAGTGGTCCATCCATCAAATTGATATCTCTCCAATTTAGAGAGAAGGATGTCATGTGGGACAGTGTCAAACGCTTTGCACAAGTCCAGGTAGATGACGTCAACTGCTTTACCCTTGTCCATCAATTCTGTAGCCCCATCATAGAAGGCCACCAAATTGGTCAGGCAGGATTTCCCCTTAGTGAAGCCATGCCGGCTGTCACCAAGCACCTTGTTGTTTTCCATGTGCCTTAGCATGTTGTCCAGGAGAATGTGCTCCAAGATTTTACCAGGCACAGAGGTGAGACTGACTGGTCTGTAATTCCCCGGGTCTTCCATTTTCCCCTTCTTGAAAATGGGGGTTATATTTCCCTTTTTCCAGTCGTCGGGAACTTCACCTGACTGCCAGGATTTTTCAAATATGATGGCCAGTGGCTTAGCAGCTTCATTCGCCAGCTCCTTCAGGACCTGCGGATGGATTCCATCAGGTCCCACGGACTTGTGCATGTTCAGATTTTTAAGATGGTCTCGAACCAGATCCTCTCCTACGGCGGGCCCAAGGTCTTCATTCTCACAGTCCCTGCATCTGCCTTCTAAGACCTGGGTGGTGCAGTCAGAGCCTTTGCCAGTGAAGACCGATATTGCCATTCTGCTGTTACCATGTTGTTTGGCAAAAAGGCCAACCTTCCTCTTCCTTTTCTTGCTGCTCCTCCTTTGCTGCTTGATCTCTCCTGGTGCTGACAGGCATCACACAGCGAAGGGACAGGAGGAACTGCTCTCATCTGACCTCTCAACCCAAGAGCAACCCAGCCATCCAGCAATGTGACAGCCAGTCAATGGGTCTGATTAATTAACTCCTAATGAGTTAATGTGAGCACTGGAGTGGTAGAGAGGGGAAGTCCCCTGCTGAAAGCAGAGCTCTGGGGCCTCGCAGGCAGGGGAAGGAAATCAATGCCCTGCCTGCCCCATTTATCACAGTGAAACACAGAGATCCATTGAATAACGGCGCTGGATGGCTGGAATGTCACTGTGTCACTGGATGGAGACGTGTGTGGGCCTGTGCTCCTGCTGCTGAAGGCTCCTGGAGCAGCTCTCTGCTGTGTGGATGATGAAGCAGTGCCCAGAGCATGGTCAGCACTCCCGCGTCTATCTTCATTCATGTTAGACCTGTAGTTTCTGAAACTTAAGGAGAATGAGATTGCTGCAAACACTGCTTTCTTTGCTGCCTGGGGGAACAATCTGGAGACCCAGAAGCAGCTCAGGTATCTGAGATGTTCTGGCAGGCAAGATCCATCAGCGATGCAGAGCCCATTGGAGGTGCTTTGGCAGGGAAATGTGTCTTCTCTGCTGCCAACTCCCTGATGTGAGCAAGCCCTGAGTAGGCAGGACATCGTGTGTGTGAGGAAACAGTGCCCGTGAATCTGATCTCATGTTACCATTGCCATGTCCTGGGACTTACAGGAGACCCTGCCACCACCCTGCATCCTCTTCGCATTGCTCAGTTGTCTGCTCCCAGAGCTGAAAGGGAAGACTATATGGGTCTTCACTACCCAAATGTGCTCAGTGGGACATTTGTAGCCATTTTTGGCAGTGCAAGGGGGGCACAGAAGGTGTTAGATCCCCTGAATGCATCCCTGTCTCTTCATTAGCATGGCCCCCTCTCCACAGCAGACAGCAGCAGGGCATAAAGTAACAGGGACCTCCACAACCTCTAAGCGGATTGCTCTCCCTTGCAGGATGAAAGCACATTTTCCCCTGCTGCTATTGACCTTTCTTTCTTGATTCCAGTATTTTCCTAGCCTTCCTGCCATTTCTTTTCCAGGTCTCAGCTTGGATCCCTTGTGCTCCTTCCTGCTCCTCCCCAGGAGCCATCCTGCCTGGTTTGAATAAGGGTCCCTCTTCTGTCATCCTCAGACTCTTATGTCCCACACCAGGGATACAACAGACCTGCTTCCCCTCCCATACCTCTTAGCTTGATTCTCAGACCTGGCTTGACCAGAAGAGCTGTTAATTCATTCTTATCCTCTCCTCTTTCCCTGACCCTGGTGCTGTGCTCTTCTTTTGGGGCATCACCATCATTGCTCAGTCCTATCTCGTATGACTCTGGGCTCATCAATACATTTGATGTATGTGGCTTCATCAAGCCTCTCTATTTTGGCTGAGCTGTCCAGCTGAGCTCTGCAGCTAACATACGGTTAATCAGCTTCCTAGAGCCCCCTTCTTCTCCCAGGAAACACTGACAAAATGCAACACAATCCTCCTGCTCCCATCACTTTCCTTCCTCCTTCTCCCGCAGAACCTTCTTGCTGGTCTGCCCTCTGCCAGCTCTCTCTATTCATTGCTCCCACAGCATTTTCTTTGGAGGAACATTCTCTTGTGAAGTTCCTCATGGTTCTAATCCTAGTTCCTTCTCTTCTCCCTCTGCACCTTATTTGCAATCACACACGCACTGGACTTACATATCCAGCTCTAAACAGCTTCTTTTCATCTCAAGCACAAGTTTTATCTTGTGTCTTTAATGTCTCCTAATGGATAACCTGGCATCACTCAAGCTGACTGCCACCTTCAAACTCATCTTAAAACTCTTCTGCCCAGGTAGAATGGACTGCCCCTGGAGGTGCCTGTTTCTCCCACTCCTCATAACAGAGATGAAACGAGACAACTCCTCTTCATAGGGCTGGGGTTCCTGGAGATGCATCACAATCCCCATATGCACACAGAGAGTTAATGTGCCATGACTAATGCACTATAAATTCATAGCCTGGAACTTTGCATGTCAGCTTCCCTGGGCAGGTCTTTGACGAAATCTAATGTTTTGTGATTGCAACGTCAAGGGCAGCCTTTGGAGTGCAGTGTAAGGTCTGAAATGGGTCTGGTGAACACTGCAGCATTTGGGCTAAGAACATGCATTTACAGACAGTATTGATTTAGCATTCACAGCAATAACCTTACAGTAATTCACTTTTGCTGTGAGCTGGTGAACGACTGGTGAATCTGCCAGACCCTTCAGGCATGGTTTTGTTGTTAACACTCCAAGTATTTAACAGTGTGCTCTATGTCTCCTGATGCAAGTTGAATTAACTGTTTTATTTTCACTTGCATAACTTGCACTTCTTAATCAGGACTGTCACAGATACCAAAACCCAGGCATGTACAGAGAGTCTCTGTGCTTGAATAACCGAACAAATTGAACTGCTTTGTAAATATCAGCACGGTTTTTAAAAGAATAAGTGTTTGAATACACAAGTTCTTGTGCAGTCAAACGTCTGTGAACAGGAGTGAAGTACATTCAGGGCTTTGTCTTCAAAATTTATTCAGGAAGAAATTTTCCGCTGTTTTATGTAAATCCAGCATGCCCGACTGCTTGCAGAAAAGATTCATAAAGGGTTCATGAAGATGGGCTCATCAGAAGCTTCCTTTCAAAGTGAATAATTATCCAAGCAAGCCTTTACCCATTATTCACTCAGCTTTCCACACTCCATTGGAAGGCAAGGCACAGGAAAGTCTTCAATGAGACACCTAAGAGGGCTGAAGATCCTTTGGATTACTCTCTCCAGGCTGGTAACTCTACAGCAACTCTATGTGCATTGAGGCACAGAGATGGAATTCTGCTTGTTCAGTGCTTTTGATTTGTTACTCCACCTTCCTCATGTTTTCATTGCATCTCATTTCAACTTCCAGCAAGACAGAATATCTTCATGACACGCTCAGTTACCCTCTACTCAGCAACAAAGATCAAGAACCAGTCCAGTGAATAACAAGCAGACACAATGACAATGACTTCGGTGCTATCCTTTGAGAGAGAGAAGATGCCCCAGTCACACATGTACAAGGTGGCTGGGCTGGCCAGCCCTCACTGTGTCCGTGTGAGTGTGCTGTGTCCCTGTCACTGCATGCACAGCTGCAGAAGGAGAGGTCACACCAGAGTGAGCAGGTTATGGGGATGTGCCATCCAGGCAGTGCAATAACTGATGTGACAGGCATCGATAAAAACCGTCTCTTTAGCCCTTAAACAACAGGCTGGAAAACATAAAACCAGTTCAGGTCCTGGAAAGACCGGTGTCTCCATGGATTTAGGAGGGCTCCAGGCACTCTCTTCATTGAAGTGTCTCTAGGGATACATTAAGTATCCACACAGTGTTTTCTTGTCTCTGACTACTTGCTTTAGAAATAATATTTGGGCCGTTATCTTCATGTCTCATTAGCATCACATTAATACAAGCATAATAAGTGGCTTGTCTGCAGAGTCTGCACACCATAAACAGACACTTAATCGCAGGATCATTTAGGCTGGAAAAGACCCAAACCAAGACCCTCTGCTTTAACTGCATCAAATATGATCTTTTCAACACTTATTTTGCTATTAAACAAAGTGGCTTCCCTGGCTCAGCCCTGCTTAGCTGTTCCTCCCACCTCATCCCCAGGGCAAATCCTCTTGGGTCCTGAGAAGGTGGTTCAAGTTCCCCAAGCCAAGCTGGCATGTTGGGGGCATGAGAACCACCGAAGCTATCAGTTGCTCTATTTCTCCTTGAATAAACATATGACTGAACCATCCGACATGTATGAGGTGTGTGTTGATCCACTTTGAGCATCTTGATGCAGAATTCCCAGGAAGGGTTCAGCTCAGCATATACATGGTGCATATACGGAATGGCTGGACTCAAGTCTTTCGTTCTTTAGAAACTGAAGAAAGAACTGTAACTTTTTCCATCTGCTTCCTGATTTTAATCTCCTTCATCTCCATAAGCACATGAAGCATTTGAAAATAAACACAATAACTTCCTTTCTCTTCCCAGTTTTTGGAGGAAAAGTTGGATTTGTTCATTGTTTTATAGATGTGACTCCCTCTTTGCTCCTGCACCACTCCACAGGTCCGTGCATGTTTGCATTTGTACACAGAAATAATGTATTGAGAGAAAATACAGTTCAAAAAATTAACTTTGTAGTTGGTTTTGAAGGGGGCCAAGGCTGAAGCCACACTTCTCCACTGGGGTGGGGACATATACAGCCTGTGACCACTCTGATCTCCCTCTCGCTGCATAATCACAGCAGAGGTAGGAACTGTCATTCCCATCCCACTGTGTATTTTAATGTTTGCTGTGCTTTTTCTTACAGTGTCCCACAGAGGCAATTAAAGGGAGCAGAGAATTAAGCAGGGCTCACAGCATGTCTGCATTTCCAAGAGGGCATTCACAATGATGGTTTCCTGACTGAGGTCTTTGCTGGGTCTGGGCTCATCACTGCCTTTGGTGGAGACTCCTCCATATGTCCTTGGCAAGGCACAGCCTTGTCCCATCCTCCTTGAGAGTGGGACCAAGATTAACTACTGTGGCTGTGCCACATCTTCTCTGAAATGCTTTGCAAGCCTCAGAGCTGTGGTTATGTATTTGTGGTTATAGAGAGGAGTGTTACGGAGAGAGGTTCAATGGAAATTTGTGAGTTACTGTGAGGGGCAGGACTGTGGTTTCAGGATAAGCAGAGCTTGTAGCCTGCATGCAAGGGCAAGAGGGGCTGAAATACTTAGCACATATCTCCATTATGCAGGAAGTTGCCCATTCTTTCATGGTTGTCTCCAGCAATGGTGCTACTCACTGGGCTCAGGGCTCAAGGTCGAACAAACCTGTTCCTCCCTCAGCCCTGTCCCTTGGTGTCCAGCCCCATCACTGTGCTCCTTTGTGTATCTCAAGCACAGCATTTACTTCAAAAAGAGCCTAGAGAGGCTGATGCACAACAGCCACACCAACATGCACAGGCCCCAGGGGTCCCCTGACAGTATCACCCTCTTTCCCCCAGCCATTGTGTGTTGTGCTAGTCTGGCACTTCTTGTTGGTTCCTGAAGAGCCCTACCAGCCACACTGATGAGCCCCAATACACCACTCCCAGTCGGTTTTGCTTGAACCTGTGCTAAATATTCCCATCCACTTTAATTGAGACTAATGGACCTGTAAGTGCAGGTCTGTAAGCAATATGTCACAGGATACTTGCCATATGTTTCCTATTTCCATCTTGAGGGGCCTCTTCTCACCCACTTAGCACAGCTCTGACTGGACACACCTCGCTGCAGCCACCAGCCTCCGTATGGAGGCTGCAGTGTGAGAAGCAGGTCAACAGACAGGCAAGCCATGAGCTTGGGAGTTGTGTTTCCAGCCAGATTTGGAGCTCTGGAAGGGAGCAGAGACCTTGCCAAGGTGTCCTCCTACCTTTCCTTTCTCAGCATGCGCAGGGAGAAGGAAGCCAGGCACTGGGGTGGGGGAGCAGGGATGGTTTGCTGGTTCCGTGGTCTGTAAATTCCCAGGATCACTTTTCCTCCACAAGCACCCCCCCAGCTTCTCCAGAATGCTTCATTCTCACGAGAACCTGCCTGCCTCAACCGGACTGTGCTCGGCCCAGTGTTTATTCCAGTGAACGCGCACTGCTGGGGTGGGGGCTGCCAGACACCAGCCTCCCGCCTCCCACAGCACACCCTGCCCTCTGCAGACGGACCCTTCCCCTGTGCTGTGAGACAGGGAGGCCCCGCACCGCCTCTGTGCCTCCAGGACATGCACAAGGTTGAACCTCTGCCGCATCCTGCTGCAGAAGCTAAGCATGCCCAGGTGATGGCTCAGGCTCCCACACTCTCTTTTCCTCTCTGCCTTTCAGTTCTTGCAGTTGCCATTTTCACTGTAAGCAGCCTGTTGTTCCTTGCCCCTGCGGGCCTCAGCAGCCTCGACTGCTCTTCTCTTCAGATTCCTCTGACCACCATGTGCACAGAGCCAGATGCAGCCCAGGACACTGCAGCAGCCATAGAATCATAGGATGGCTTGGGTCGAAAGAGACCTTAAAGATCAGATGCAGCTGCAGTGAAACCATCATAACAAACAAGGGCTGGTTTTACTCTTCCCTTGTGCTAGGTCCAGCTCTAGAAGCCTGATGGAGAAGCATCTCAGGTGAGGGACAGAAGAATTGTCCCCATGGTATGACAGCATCATTCCCCTGATGTAACCTGGTGTGTGCTGGAAAGGAGTAACCACCCCAAGGGCACATGGGAGCACACGAAGTGAAGATTTCAGCCTGTTGGCAGGAAAACAGAGGTGTCGATGGGCAGTTCTGGACTGGTAAATTGTATTTTGAGTCATCATTTTCGTGCTCAATCAAAATCTGGGCCAGCCCCATGTCTCAGCGTGTCTACATGGAGGCTCCTGCTTTGTCCAAGGTAAGGCTGCAGCCTGCAATGATAAATCACAGCTTGGAAAGGTAAGTGGAGGAGACACTTGTTCCAGAAGTATGTGTGCAGTCTGGAGCACCAGTCCAGGCTTCCCTCTTCTGCAGCAGGTTGAAGATAGAGGCCCCTGAATAGAGCACCACAGCATTAGACCCACCTCACTGCAGAGCTCTTTCACACTTCATTTCACTCAGGCAAGATGTTCTGCTCCTTCAATGCCACCAGATAGTTCATTCCTCGAAAGATGCTAATTACTGCTGATTGGTTTATTAGCTTGCTGCCAAGAATCCATCCTTTTCCTAGGGAAGGCAATGCCAGCCAGATGCTTCTTGATCTGAGACCTGCAGGGCTTAACTCCTCACGCTCTGCAGTGCATGAACACCGCTTAAAGCTAGGGCTGCCAAGAGCTCATCCTCTGCAGGTGGTAATGCCATGGCTTGGAATCTGGTGCTTTTCCTTATTTTTCCAGGCAGCAGCACGTGACCTCCCCTTGCTCTCTGTACAGTACAAAGCCCCTGTGCCTTTGATCTGATAGTGTGCTGCTGATCCATTCTGGACCATGTACATCTTGATACACTGATTAACTTGGTTTCCAGCATGACCCCTGCTCCTTCCACACTTTCCAGGCTGCAGTCCCCCACTGTGGAATCACAGCCTGCATTCTTTGTTTCTAGACAGTGACCTTGCATCCAGCTGTATTACGCTGCATCATGTTTGATTGCATTTGCTGCACCAGGCAAGGCAGATTGATTGTGAACTATTTACTTCAGCTATTCACTCTTCATTATTCACAGTATGAGATTCATCCCATAAATGAGGGAACTGCCTCGAAATGCTCTTTATTGGTTTTGTTCCCTGATCATGTTCTAAGGCTTTTATAAACAGGAGGAGGGAAATTACAGGTATTTCAAAACAGCCACACAAACCTATCCTGCATCAATTTGCATTAGTGAAGACATGCTTTCTGGAGCTGATTCCAAAATTAGACTGGAACAAACCCTGTAATCTCCCTTTCTCTATTCTCCCCTTTTTCATAGTTGATGATAATTTCTTATTGAAAACAAATACCTGCATCTGGAAACTCTTCAACCACATTAATGCACATTTGGGTACTGGGAAGATTTTTCTGTTTATGAAGAAAAAAACCTCACTTTTTCAGTGACAAGCAGACACAAAGTGCTCTGACCCATGTCGAGGTGGCACTGCCCCTTCCTTCTTGTCTGTTAAGAGAGTGGGAACAACCAAGCCATGCTGAGTCTTCCAGCTACTTCTGTTTCTGTCGTCTCCATTAGCTTCACATTCCTGGCTTGATCTTACAACACAGAGGATTTTCAAATGCTTTCTCGTTCAAGAATAAGATCCATCGGGGATTGATTCACATCCAAGAGCAAATATGAGGAGGTATATTCAGCCCTCAGCTGGCCAAGGACTGCAAATGATTGGGCTATTTAAGTAATTTCTAGGAAATGAGCTGGGAGGTTAGTGTTCAATCAGTGGCAGTCACAAGCCCATTACAAGGCTGTGCTGCTTGGATCCAGGCAATGGTGCCGTGAGCTGTGCAAACGTGAGGAACAGATATTCTCTTTCCCAAGGAGCTTACAGTTAAATTGGCTTAATATTCACTCTGTGAAATTCTATCAGAAAAGCCCTTTCCTTCCCAGAGAATCCGCTTTTCAAAGTGATGTGCCTGAGCAGTTTGGTTTAAATCCCCAGCACACTCGGATGCGTTTGCAGTCATCACCCACTACTGTTCTTCACTTAAATCATGCTGAGCACAACCTAGAAATGCCAGAGCAATGGATTGTAAAGTTGGATTTGCACATCCATAGCGCAGAACCCCAGTGGGACTGGGATTGATATAGATAATGAGAATATCTAATTAGCAGAGTTAACACTAATGTGTTTTGGAAAGGACATTACTAAACCTCCTGCAGCAGGGCTGAGACAGCTTCTAACTGCTGGAGATGGGAGTGAGATTTGCATGGGAGGAGGAATCCTAGAGATGCTCTTCAGGGTTCCTCTGCCAGCAGAAGGGCTTCTGCTGCCAGGCAGCCACCACTGCTCCAGGCTTTCCTCTGGCCTGGCCATCCCCAGGGACGCTCTCAGTTTTAGGTGCAAACTGTGTCTGCCAGGATGTTGAGCCCAGCCTGGCACCAGGTACCCCAGAGAGAGAGCATGAGGCCAGCTGAACACCAGTGATGCTACCACAGCCAGTCACAGTGGTGCTGGCCAGCCCACGGTGTTTGGAAGAGAGAGCAGTTACCAGGTCACTGCTAATTCATGGAACCATAGAGTTATAGAATTGTTGGGATTGGAAGAAACCTCAATTCCTGGAGGGGTAATGCCTGATCTCTTCTCTGGTTGCAGAAGGAAAAACTAGATCCCACGAGACTAACTTAAATGGGTACCACCACACCCATGGAGGAGCTCATCCTGGGGCAAAGCAGGCCTAGAATCACAGTTTGGGTTGGAAGGGACCTTGAAGCTCATCCAGCTCCAGCCCCTGCCACGGGCAGGGACCCCTTCCACTGGAGCAGCTTGCTCCAAGCCCCTGTGTCCAACCTGGCCTTGAGCACTGCCAGGGATGGGGCAGCCACAGCTTCTCTGGGCACCCTGTGCCAGCACCTCAGCACCCTCACAGGGAAGAGCTTCTGCCTAAGAGCTCAGCTCAGTCTCCCCTCGGGCAGGTTCAAGCCATTCCCCTTGGCCTGTCCCTACAGGCCCTTGTCCAAAGCCCCTCTCCAGGTTTCTTTTCATCCCCTTAAGGTATTGAAAGGCCACCAGTTAAGTTCTCCCCAGAGCCTTCTCCTCTCTGAGGCTGAAGGATATAAGATACAACAAGAAGGATATCTCACATGAAGGATGTATTCAGGCCAGGCTGCAGTCTGCCTCCACTGAGTGCTAAGTAAGCCCTGCCAACGGCGTTTTCACCCATGGAGAGCCCTGGCAGGCTGAGCACAGGCTCAGGCTGTCCCTGAGTTTGGACCAATGCTGCCATCTACACGTCAAGGTGTGTGGGCGCTGAGCACCTCACACCTTTGGTGGGGGACGGGGGCACAGGGTCTCACCAAGCCCCCAAAAGCACTGTGCATCAAGTGAACCCCTCCATCCCCGTAGCAGCTCCTCTCACCTGGAGAGCAGCACCAGCAAGAATTCCCTTCCTCAGCAAGGACTTGCCCCTCCTTGGTGCAACATCTGACTGACCCTTCAAGGAAACAAGAGCAAGGAAGTGCTTGGGATGTCCCGGCCAAGCAGCGCGTGTCCAGGAAGGACGGTTTCTCTGTTCCTGCATCACACCACATTGTCTGGGAACACAACAAAGTCAGTCTCTTGCAGGACATCTGATAGAGGTCTAAGGAGGACAAGGCTTGTTACTGTCTATCTCCTGCACCATTTGGCACAGCACTGCGCACGAGCACTGGAAGCTGGCAGAGAAGCATCCTGGGGATCTGATGGTAACGGTGTGTTGCATCAATACTCACTCAACAGGCTTTGCTCATAGTCTTTCTGTGTCAGCCTATGCCCCTGATCTTTCCCTGCCCCCAGCACAGGTAGGAAGGTGTGTTTTAGGTGTGCCTGCACTGGTGTCAGAGCTGAACTTTCTTTGTACCATGTTCTCTGCAGCTCTGCAAACAGCAGCCCTGCCTAGCAAACAGACTAACACCGTTGCTTACTCATGAGGCATTTGTGTTAAGTTTCGGTTGTGTTAAAAAAGAAGACAAACAGTATAAACCAGAGATGAACAACGTGGTTTGGGTGTTAGAGGAGCTGTTCTTCCTATGCACAGAATTCCAATCATCAGGAAACAGCAGGACTTTTGATCTGCTGATTCAGCACAAACTCTGGGAGCTCCACAGACATCTTCCTGCATGTTAAGAGGAGCGACTGCTTGAAGTGGCTTTGGTGATGAGGGTGATCCCCATGACCCTCATGTCCTCCTGGCAATATTGCAAGAAATGACTGGTGACAGGAAGGGCTTTCCACAGCTGTGATGATCTGGTGGCTAAAACACAGACTGATGTCAGAGCAGCCTCAGAGGAAGACTGCAGCTTCAGCAGTTTACCAAGTTGTCTCAATAAGCTGAGAAGTCCTGCACCACCCATGGTGCCTGCAGCGGTGTTGAGTGACAACCTGGATAGCAATGGATGGACTGACAGAGAAACAGCACCCTCCCTAAAGGATTTTGGGTCATGCTAACTACACTTGAAAACCCATTTCCTCATGCTCCGAAACTCCCCACACAGATGCTTTGGGATCAGAATTGGAAGTCCATGGGGAAAGAAATCACTACAGATTAAAAGGGAGAAACTTCATTTGTGGATGGAAGAACTCTTTTGTGTAGCCCAAACCATTACCTTTCCTTCCAGCACCTTACTGAGGCACCATTGCAGAGAGAAGGGCCATGAGGCCCAGCACAGCTTCTATCCTCTGCAGATGTGGGTGCGGGAGATTTCTACTCCTTTTCCCAGGGGAAGGTCTAATCCATCCTGTATTTGAAACAATAGATCTCAGCGCTTGAGTAAACAAAAGTGGTTCTCAACATACCTGTATTTCTATAGCATCTCCCCCATACTGGAGGATCTGTTTCACTTGGTTGTTCTTTCCTGATTACAGATCTCAACACTGACACTGAAAGCAACATTTCAATATTCTCCTCAAAGGCAAGAGAATCCCCAGTGCTCTTGTGATGCAGACTTGGGTGAGGCTATGGACATTCAGAAACATGATCCGTGTTGGTCTTTGAGGCAGAAAATCAATGGCTTTTAGGAAAAATTCCCCTCCGTGTCCAGCTGATGGAGTTTTTGCCTGGGCACTCAGACAGGAGGGAAGAGCAAGTTTAAGAATACCCTGAGTAGTTACACATGAGCACTGAGGCACGCACAGGGAAGAGCAAAGTGAAGGTGTTGATGCCTGCAGGAGCACCCCCTGCCTCCTATGAGTCCTGCTTCCTCCAGCAACCTGCTGCAGATCACAGAGATGTGGGTGCTAGGCCTCTGAGAGGAAGAGCTGTGGAACATTCATGAAGCTTTGGGCAGAGCTTTTATGAAAGCTCATTTTGTCTGGTGTAAGGCATCTGAGTAACATAAACTTTTATTGAATTTTGTCAATAAAAACCTTAATGAACATCAAATAGTGAAAATAATAAAAATCTTAATTGCAGACAGCAACATCAGTGAAACAGAAACCCCAATGATATGAGTGTACACTTTATAGGATCACAGCACAGATAGATAGGTACATGTCTTTAGAAGCACTAAGTGCCCATCTGGTCATGCTGCTCTGCTGCCAGGAGCATAGATGATGGGTTTCTAGCTGCTGATCTTATTCTGGCTGGGGTTTAAGTGAGGATGAGAGAAGTCATTGCTCGTACATGCAGGCTTGATGGTTGAGCTGCTGCTGTGAGGTGAGAAGAGAAATGCCAGGAGCTGGAAATCCAGGTATATCAAGCACATAAGGGGTTAACAGCGTGGGGACTCTGGTCTAAAGCATCCTGCCATCTCCATGGATTGTGAAATGTCTTACTTGGGAACACATAACACAGGAAACCCTAAGGTAGCTGAAAGCTGAGGCCATTGTTCTTTCTGTGGAACAAAGCCCTTTTTGTACTGTACTGTTCCTATTTGCCTGCAGTAAAGATGTTTGGGTTTTTAGCCCCTGTGGCATCATCAGCTTTGGCAGGAGGAAGTACAGGGGAATAGGAGGGCGGGAGGGAGGAGATCATTTTTGGTATGTCAGAGAGATTAGAAGCATGGGTCATCCTCAACCTCGGGCTGTGGGTAGCGTTTTGGTGAGGAAAGGAATGCCAGTGAAGAAGGCAAGGAAACACAAAGAGAGACATGAAAGGCAGCTGGAAGATGTCAGAATGGTGAACGGACAGAAAGTACTAATAGTTTATAAAAAAAACAGCCTGGAGCTCAATTTCTCTGCAGAGATCCCATTTGGAACACAGAAAATTGAAAGAAAAGGCAATAAAACTGAGATCAGAAAACCTCTGAGTTCACATCCATTCAATATCACAGGAGCCACAAGGCGTTGGATCCAAACAATTACAGGGCTGTCATTCTGCTGTATAGCATGTGTTCCCAATGGGATAACCCCCTTCCCAACACTGAGATCTGGGCACCTATGGGGCACTAGCAGCAGCTCCCTCTTTGGATTCTGTCACAGGGAAGAGACACTGGGAGTCTGGGGATATTCCCTCCCTGATAATGTCCAGGGAAGACTCTCAATCCTCCAGGCATTTTGTACAGAGCACAAGACACCGGGGCTCCCTGGAGACTTCCTAACCAAGCATCCAGCAGTGGTTTGGGTTAGAATGGAGCAACAATGGAGCAATGGGTTAGTCATGGAGCAACAGGGTTCAGTGGAATAACGGAAACAAACATTATTCCAGGTGACCTGCTGTATATCTCCTTTCCATTGTCAAAGTGATAACTCACATTTCAAGAGGAGGTTGCTTAATGTTTAGGAAATAAGGATGTTGTAACCACAGCATTTTCAGTCAAAGAAGGAAAGATCTGTCCCCAGTGAGGACAAACGCTCATGTTGCTCCTCTTGAACATCGTCATCAACTTGCTAGACAATGTTCAGAGCACTTGTGGAGTCCCAGAAACCTCTCCAGTAGCAGAGAGGCTCTTTGTCGTTGTTGTTATTGGATTACTTTGGGTTTGGGAAGAGCCTCAGCCAGAACTCAGCGAAGCCCTCGCTTGCCATGTGGACTTCTCACTGAATTCACTTCTTTGCAAATCTTCTGAGGAGGAATCTTTTTTTTTCCATTAGCTCTCAGGAGTTCCCACCAACAAGATGCTTTCAGCCCAGCCTCAGAGACACTGTTGCCAAGTGCAAAGTTATGTCAACCAAGGGAAGCGCAGGTATGTCAACATGCTGTTGTTAATGTTGCCTTCACTGATAATTTACAGGTTTCAAACTTTTCCTCTTATCCTTGTCTTCCTTTCCTATCCATTAGTTCTTCAAGGTCTTGTTCATTGTTGCTGTCCTCTAAGAGACATTTTGTTCCAAGCCACCTTCTTCCAGAAGTTCTGCAATTCTTGTCAGCTCATCTCTACAAACATAAAGGAACTGTAAGAGTCAATGGAACCTAAATAACCTAATTAGAGTGAACATAGCACCCTAACCCAGATCCTACCAGGCTTATCCAAGCACAGACATCAGCCTCATGGTCCAGGTTGGACACCCAACAGACAAGTCAGCGGGAGAAACTCTCTAGATAGCCTCATGGGCTGAGAATAGTCACTGCCTGAAGACATAGGATGTGTTATGTGATGCCAGGAAGGGCATTTGGAGATTGCACAGGACATTCTGGGACTTTTAGAGGAGGAAAAAAAGTCAAGGAAGGGAGGGGGTGCAGAGTCCTCTGTCCATGTGTCAGAACACATCTGTGAGTGAGGGGACCTGAGCAACTGGAGCAGGGCTATGGGTCTTGGGAGCTCATATGTTCAGGTGCCAGAGACTGCTAACAGAAAAGAGATATTCCAACATACAACTTCCACATGGGAATAAGCCAGTATGTCTGCATAGCCAGGGGCTTGCAGCATTTTTGCTCCTCTGCTGTGCTAAGGAACTGTTGTATATGGCCAAGGGTTTGAGGATGATAGGTGCCTTGAAGGCTTACCAATTTACTACCACATCTTTACACTAGCTGTATGTGAGAGCTGAAGGCACTGCAAACTGCATGGGTGCAAGAAGACAGGATCTGCACTCATAGCCTCTTTACTAGTAGATGAAAGAGGACCCAGGCTTAGCAGAGTCATACACGTGTTCAGACTGTTCAACTGTTTGCATGGATCTTGGCCCAGATTTGGCCAAGGACAACTAGCACGCACTCAGAAAACTGTGACACATAGCACATGAAAGACGATGGTCCCACAGAGTTGGGGAGCAGGCACCCTGCACAGGAGCAAAGCCTGTTTAACCGTGTGGTTGAACCACACTGTCATCTACCCCAGGCTAAACAGCAGTGCCTGGTCTGGTTTATTTACTGGCATAGGCAGGAACCTCCAAGAACTCCACCCATTCTTCTTGCCCTGCAGCCCTGCAAGTTCTTAGAGCTCTGGTCTGTGATAACAAAGATTAATTGATTTAGTTAATAATGAGTCAAAAATACTCACACACGCATAGTGCACCCCCCTCACCTGCAAAGAGCTGCTTTAATTACTTGCTGCTTGGATAAAGGTTCACCAGTTATTTTCTTTACCTTCTCCATAAACCCATTCACTCTGGCGTCTTCTCTGAGCACTTTCCCAGGATCTCCAAACCTGCTTTTGCCAACGAATCGCTCTGTAAAGTTGCTGTTGTTCCTTTGTTGCCTGGACTTATTCCATTTCTCTATTACAGAAAAAGCTGCTGCTAACTTCATCAACCCCTCAGCTGGTCAAGGATCCATTTCCCTCCTATTATTGCTCTCTCCCAATATTAGTGCAAACACTTCATCTCTCCACTCTGCAAGTCTCTCGTATGAGTTTTCTGGTCTTATTGCAACCAGGGGTCATTCTCAGCTACATTTACACAGCCCATAATTCTCAGCTGAAGGCTTCCAATCTTCTTGTCTTCTCTGGTTTTCAGGTTCAGAGAATCCTTCTACCACTTCCATTGGACACTCTGCTTTATCTTCCTTGCTGTGCTGTTTTCAACCCAGCTTATGGTCGGCTAAGCTTGGCAGAGCCCTAAGGACATTACTGGACTTGTACCAAGCGTAATTGAGCTTAACACATCACAAACATCCCTCTCTTTGCTGACAATATGTTTTCCGTTATACTGTGCTCAGATCCTTGCCTTTCGGATTTCCCCTGGCACCTCACAGAACTTCATCTGGTGAATCCATTCCTCACTAAGTTTGAATTCAAGCAGCTGAGCTAATATCACTGGTCTGGAACTGAGATTTCCTGCTATCCCAACCCTGTTGCCCTTTTAAGGGCAGCTTTTAAGGGGCTTCTCCTTGAGGTGAGTTCTCCAGATGGTGATATTTTCCTCCGCATACCGGAGGGAGCTCTCCGAAGATGCAATTCTGGCTGGTTTTTGTTATAATATGTCTTGTTCTCTGAAAATATGGAAAACAGAACCATTCTGCTGCATTAATCCTTGGCATTAGAGACAGGGTAGTAACAGATGGATACAAAGTGGACTTGAAAACTCATCAGAGAATATCCTTCTCATTGTCCCTGGTCTCAGTGTTGTCCTGCAGTAAATCAAAGTGCTTCATTTTGTGTAAGCAAGCTTTCATGATTCTTTAGCTATGCAAATAGGTTACCCTTTTTCTTCTCACACTTGATGAATTTGTCTACCAAATCCAGCCTTCTATAGATGCATCACAGCCTTCCTTTGTAGTTGGTAGAAAGAAATTAAGATGCTTCTCGTTATAACAGAGACTTTTCATATCAAGTGAAACACTCCTTGCCTTCCAGGAGACCAGCTCATCTGCAGACACATACATTGTAAGAGTCTAACATGAAGCGAGATGAACCCAGTCTGATGTCTCCCACACTCAGCTATGTCCACTACCTATGGCAGGTTCCAGAGAGAGAACATTCCCACCACTCTCTGCTCCAGTCCCTGGTGTAGAAAGTCTTTGTGTTTGGAGACTATTTCCATACTCTGCTCTTTGCTTTTGTTAGAGGAGACCCTCCTACTGCATAGACTTGGGATTCAGCCTGACATGCTTATTTGGCCATTTCTACTACTGGGCTGTGTCTTACGGACTGTCTTCCACCAGTTCCAAGCCCTCACCACCAGTTATGTACTATGTATTTTATTGGCATTAGTTGCTTGCTCTACAATGGGACATGGCAGGGAATCATATCTATTTAACCAGGGTTAAATAGATAATTACTGCTCCTTAATAAAACACTGATTGTCCCTGTTCTCTCACCCTGGTCACCTGCTTACACCAAAACCCTGAAATCTAAGCATCCTTTATTTATTCCATGGGAATTCCGGGGCAAGAACAGCTTTGCTGCTGCTGAGCCCACTCCAGTGCTTTGAGAGGGAGGGTCGCAGGGGAGGTTCCCAGATACAGGTTTTGTTCCCCTAGGTCATGGATGTGAAGGCATGGGAGGTATCATCCTCACCTTTACTGCCATCACTTGTCTCCACTAGACAAGTTGGTGATGGTGCTGGGTAGCTGCTCTGCTCTTCTACCCTCACTGTAAATAATCACATTGCTGTAGCAGAGGTTGCAGAGAGCTATGAGTCCTGCTTTGACAAAACATCTCCCTAATGAAAAGCTACTGGTCTCCTCTCAGGGTCACCAGGGAAGGAAAAAGCCAGGAGTCCCATTAGCACACAAGCCAGCATCCAGATCTGAGAAACCAGAGAGAGAAGGACCACCTTGCTCTACAGCTGTCCATTAACTTGCTCCATAGCTTTACTGCATGGCAGTCACATGTCTGTAGAGTCTTCCCGGTTTCACTCATGGGACATTTCTATCACACACCCCAGGTCTCACATCAGAGAACTTAGGCGGAGGGTGGTTGATTTCAGGTGGCTGTGCACCCTGACTGTATCTGCCCAACTGAAAGGGCAGGTTCTTGGTTAATGCTGCCAGTTTAGGAGAGAGGAGTCACACAGAGCTTCCCCACCCTCACAGGGAAGAATCTTTTAAGAGCCTTGCCTATGTCCTGAGTCACATTTGCTGCACTGAATTCAAGGCACAGTTCCTCCACAGTGAGTTATTTGGGCCATTTCAGGACACAGAAGCAGCCTCCAAAGCAGTGCAAGACACTGCTCTGGAAATGTCTTTCCTGTTTTCATAAGTAGCCAGGCAGGAGTTTGCTAAAACCATTGCCAGTGTCTCAAAGCAGGAGCTGTTTAGCAACTGAAGATGAGGATAAACCTGAATTGGTTCGCTGACAGCTGCATTATCAACACCTCCATTGCTGTAAATCAGAAATTAACCTGGTGACCTTCACACTGGGTTTGCCAAGGTGAGCAAAAAGCCACTATGTATTGTACCTTAAGCTCCTGGCAAATAGCACCTATTTCCTATGCCTCTGTTATGGCAGAGCAGCTGAAAGATTGCCAGTATTAAAGGTTCCTGGCCAAGCAGGGCTTGGATTCAGATTTGGCCCAGGAAAAATATCTGCTTCTGTCCAAGGACACGAAGCAGCTGAATGATTTCAGAGCATTCCCATGCCAAGCCTGACCTGAGTCCAAGTCAGGAGAACCCAACTGAAGGCTCCAAGAAGTCCCTGTTAAGGCAGAAAGAGGTTTAAGTATTTATGTTCCTATTTTAAAGGACTCATACCACTGGCTCCATTTCTGACCTGTCCAGCTCAGCTACAACTCACCCGAACAACACAACAGGCATTGAAATACAACTGGACAGCAGTTACCCAGGTCTCCTGTTGTTACCTCCCACTCTCTCATTAAGCTGCATTTTGGCATCAACATTTCCAATGCTTCCTTGGCATCCTTGTTTCTTCAAAGCTGGCACAAGATGTTTCCACCCCTCCTCTTGGATTTCACAGACTTGAACGACCTTCGCATACGCCTTTAAGCACATTTTCTGTATCACTTTAGGGATCCCAACCCTGGAGCCTTCCAAGGAAGTTTTGGTGTGTACTGGAGTACCCTTCTCAAGTACCCAATATAAGCAAAATTGTGCTGTACAGATAATACCCTGAACCGTGGCACAAGGAGCTGCCTCCACTCATCTTCCATCCAGGCAAGATCAACCTGGATTTCCTTTGGGACCTCAGGTGCCTGATGTGTGTCTGACACAGAGGCAGGGCCATGAGATGGTCAGTGCTACTTCAGGGCCATCAGAGGAATCATGTCCTGTTATCAGAGTGTGTCTCATCTTAACAGCACTACCACCAGTGTCTGCAGCAAACTTAAACATGGCAAAAGATAATGTGGAAGAAGAGAATAGTGCTGTAAGAGTTAATGAGCCTAGCAGGAAATCTGTTCCCAGATGGCCACTGACTAGAGGTGAGATTATCAAACCAGAGGGGATGGAAAGGAGTGCAAATCCCCTCACCCAGAAACACACAGCATCTCAGTGGAAGGCTGTCTCACACTGAGCCCTCCCAGCACTCAGGGACCCCTCGGTGTGTGCCTGTAGGATTGACATCTCTCCACATCTCTCTCCCTTGCTCACAGTGTCCAAAATGTTTCCCTTTTAAGAGAAAATGATACCAATACAGAGGAAAAGGAAGAATAATAAGAGCCATTATGGCTGCATCGTGAGCTCTTTAGGGCTTAAAGAATTACACAGTAAAGGGGAGTGAGGAGCTGTGAGTGCAGAGTATGCAGAGTGGCAGCATAATCACACCGGAATAGAGCAGCACTCCCACCATGCACCAGGCTTGCGAGAAGCAGCAAGGGCACAAGAAAAGGCTGCAGAAATACCTTCAAAGTAAGTGAGCTAATGACAAAGGGAAGCCTAGCCCTGTGGGACCATGACAGCAAATAACAGATGACACAGACGAGGCTGAAGCATTCAGCGTATTCTTCCACACTCTGAAAAAAGAAATAATTGCAGAAAGCTATGTGAGGCAATGCACTTACAAAGGGATTAGGCAGGCCAGGTGTGAGAAAGGATGAGCTGAAGAGACTGAACCAGAACAGAGGTACTCAGATACACAGCACCTGTACAGAGGCATCCCCCTGGAGCAGTTGAGGGTTCAGCTGAAGCTGCGTCTGAGCTGTTTGCTGCACTTTTAGGGAGCCACACAAACATGGGAGGGTGAGAAGGGTCTGAAACAGAAGTATAACACCTGGGTTTAGAAAAACAATACTGGATAATGAGATCATGGTCACCCAAAAGGTGAGGTAGTAAAAATGCCAGGTATAGATTTCTGAAGAAGCTGGCAGGTTCAGCTTATTCCTTTCTTTGCTATGACAGCTGACCTAGGGAGAGGGGAGCAGTACTAGGTGTGATGTCTGCTTTGGTAGACATTCTCCTTGAAATAGGTTGTGATTTGACCCAGCTACGCAACCAAGAGCCCAGCACATCCCTGTAGCTGAAAACCTGGGGGGGCAGAGCATCATGTGCCTTTCCTACACAGAATGTCCTTTATCTAGAAATGTTTAATCCCTTTCCCAGGAATGGGTCTAGCTCTGACAGCTCAGCCCTTCTGTTTTACTTGAGAGCTAAGGGATAATGTGCTCTTCACCTGGCATTCACTTACTCCCACAAACTGATTTTCAGCTTTGGATTTATCCCAAGTTCTCTTTTCCCCTTTGTGTGCTCTATTTAAAATCATATCATTCACATATTACATTTTTAGGCCTCTTCAAATGTCCTCGCTGCTGTTTCATGGTCTGCTGCTTCTTCCTCCTGAGCTAACAGAGAGCTATTAAAAGCCAAGATTACTGTTGCTGTAAGTCAAGGGAGCTTCTGACTAACCTCTTCTTAGCAAACACCCATGGATTACAGGTACAGGGCAAAGCCCTGCTCAAGCTTTCCCTAGCGTCTGTTCATTCCCTGGGTTTAAACCCTGTAGCGGATTAGGAATGTGTTGTGCTTTCCCACCCCAGGTGCTTCCCTCATCGACTTTACCTTCGGTACCATGTGTTGCTCAGAAATGTCCCCGAGGCAGAATCACCCCAGGCACAAACTGGGTTAAAAGCTGCTCTGGCCAGAAAGGTTGTTTTGCCTGTGCTGGATGCCTGCAACAAAGCAGGCTGGATGCAGCCTCTCCTCCTGGGGTGAGGGGTGCTGGCTGGGGGGCACACGGGTGCTCCTCAAAGCAGCCAGAGGAACAACCAGGTTGCCAAGGGTTTTTTGCCTTGATTGCTCTCTTGCTCCTGTATTCTCTTCTGGCACACACAGGGGCAAAGATACAAAGCTGCTCCTCCTTCAGGAAGCCTGAATTGGACTCTGCTCAGGGACAACAGGTTGACAGAACTATTCTGGCTCAGATTTGTTGGCTTTGATCCCCTGTACAGCTCTGTGGTTCTATTCAGCTCCAAGAGGATCTTCTGAGACTGTGACAGAGGTTCATCCCTCCCCAGTCACCTTCTCTTCCTGGAGGGGTAATGCCTGATCTCTTCTCTGGTTGCAGAAGGAAAAACTAGATCCCACGAGACTAACTTAAATGGGTACCACCACACCCATGGAGGAGCTCATCCTGGGGCAAAGCAGGCCTAGAATCACAGTTTGGGTTGGAAGGGACCTTGAAGCTCACCCAGCTCCAACCCCTGCCACAGGCAGGGACACCTCCCACTAGAGCAGGTTGCCCCAGGCCCCATCCAACCTGGCTTCTGACATCAAGTGCCCAAAGACCCTTTCTCCCCAGCGGAGACAGGCAGACAGTTGAAGGATTAATCTGTCTGCTGAGGTTATCCTAAAAGAGAGTTCTAGGTTTAGAAAGAGGGTTCCCTGCAACTGGCAAAAGCTGCCCACACTCGCAGAGGGGCTGGGCTGCGTAGGCAAACCCCCTGCATTGCCTGAGCAGCTCCCAGAGCTGAGGAGAAGCACTCCGAGGTGGCACAGAGCCTGCAAACCATGTGTTGCAGTGCTCAGCATTTGCAACACTTGCGGCTCCAGGGAAATCCAGCTCCTGAGCCAGTCTGGCTTGAAAATGTTTCCCTCTTTATCCATATTAGAGGTTACTGAGCTGGTAACAGCTATCACGTACTCCAGCAGCTGCATCCCAGTTCTGTGAGCTGCTCAAGGGAGAAAGTGTACTCCTGCGGATGACCCAGGCCAGGAGGAGCAGGCTCCAAGGGCTCCTCCTTCCAAAGCACTTGTAAACAGGTTCGGACTCCTTCAGCTGGGTCATTTCCTAAAGGGATTTTCTGACCAGTGTTTGTGAGTCACTCAGAGGCCCCGATCATCTGCAGGAGCTCAGCTGGCTGCCGGCAGCTTTCCACAGTGGGGTTCACAGCAACCACTTCATCAATGAACTCACAGGGGCTTCTTCGCACATCCCACCCAAACAGCTGGTGATGGCTAGCAGTGAGAAGGGGGATCAGTGCAGGGTATGTGGGGGGCTGAGGTGCCCCATCTGGGATTATGAATTACACCCCTGAACTGGTGCTGTAGGTGAGCCTTTGCTGAAAAGCAGGGATGTGGGTGAGCAGATGGTGGTGCCCAGTCTGGACCTGCATCCTCTCCTCTTGCTCTGCTTAGGCCTCTTTGCTGCTGTACCTAGGAAATGCTTTCGCTCCGGCTTGCCTCTTAACCCTCTTCCAAAAAACAGCCAGGTTCCCGCAGGGGAAGACTCAGGTGCTATCACTGTATTAATTTCATATTCTAACTACTCATTTATTTTTATTAAAGCAGGTGCACACTCCCAAGAGGGAAAGTCACATAACGCTTTTGATCTTGGGAAAGTGCAGACAACCTGGAAAAAAACAGTACAAGTTGCATTTCCATTGCTAGCAGCAGAGAATCGTTTCTGTAATGGGGGATATCAAAAGGATGGATAGCCTTCTGCACAGCTGTAACAGGGGGGAAACTATTCTGGGAGGCACCAGTGGGAGTTTAGTGCTTGGATACTGAGGAAAATTTACCCTTTACAGCAGCATTTTGGTGGTGTAGCCCTCCCCTGTACAACTGATGGGTGCAACTTCATCTGCCTAAGGCTTTTTTGGCCAGAGAAGGCAAGATTTTTTTAATACAGTTAGGAGGACAGCACATGAATTCTCCAGGCAATGACTAACTTCATTGCAGGAGATGCCAGGGATGCATCTATGTGCTAGCCCATATACCACAAGTGTGGGGAGACGTGTCAAGAGAGGTGTCCAAGGCCACTGTGGTTTGCTCTGGTGATGCCCACACTGTTCGCCACCTCTCCTGTGCAAAGTGGCCTGAGCTGCAGAACATGGCAACAAGGGTTCATCCTCCTCAGAGCATTGGCACTTGCCTGTGTCCTGTCCCAATCACTGGAGGCTCTTGCTGCACTCAGAGCCACAAACCCCTGCTTTGTAACGCAGTGATGGCAGCCCCAGGACATCACTTGTGGTTCCTCTGCTATTGCTGTAAAACCTGTGGCCATGTGCTGTGTGTTTGCATCATTTACTAGAGAACAGCCTCTTCAATAAGGCACCTTGCCTTTGTTAGGGCTTTGTCCTCTACCTGAAGCATCTCCCTTATGAGGAGAGGCTGAGGGAGCTGGGTCTCTTTAGCTTGGAGAAGAGGAGACTGAGGGGTGACCTCATCAATGTTTACAAATATGTAAAGGGTGGGTGTCAGGATGATGGAGCTAGGCTTTTTTCAGTGATATCCAGTGATAGGACAAGGGGCAATGGGTGCAAACTGGAGCATAGGAAGTTCCACGTTAACATCAGGAAGAACTTCTTTACTGTAAGAGTGACAGAGCACTAGAACAGGCTGCCCAGGGGGGGTGTGGAGTCTTCTACACTGGAGATATTCAAGGCCCGCCTGGACAAGTTCCTGTGTGATGTACTGTAGGTTACCCTGCTCTTGCAGGGGGGTTGGACTAGATGATCTTTCGAGGTCCCTTCCAACCCTTGGGATTCTGTGATTCTGTGAAGCAGCAGTGTTGTGAATCACAGTGCTTCCCTGTTAGGAGGAGCAGGTTTGAGAGTCACCTTTGCTGAGTGGGTAGTTTCACACCCAATTCCCTGTGCAGGAGAGGTGTTTCCCCAGGTGAGGTGTGCTTCTTGCTGTTTTGTCTTCACACTTGCCACGGGACTGGAGCTGAGGTATCAACCAGGAGTTCCAACCCACCTCTCAGACCCAGCTTCCGCACTGTTAACTCCCAGGAGATGGTTATTTGTTAAATAAGCTCCAAGCTCAAGCTGCCACAGTGACTTCTGCTGCTGCTCCCGTAATGTCTCCTATAACGTCCTGCTGCCTTCTCTGCCACCGCTCTCTGTGACCTCTGCTTAATGCAAACCAAAAATGTAACCTCTTCTTCTCTCCCCACCTGAAGAGCAGGGACCTTAAATGCTGTATGCAGCAGAGCAGATGGGTGACACTGGACCACAACATGGCTGAACGTGCCCTGGAAGGGTTCATGTGTTTCATTTCCCACTTGTTGACCCCACAACCTTAACGCACATGCATATGGTGTTTCCATGGCCTTCTGCACACAGAGAGATACTGCTGCCATGCTGTATCACCTCAGAGAAAGCAGAAGAGATGAATTCTATAGCAGATGAATGAGCAGAAGCTGGAGACATGGGGTGTGAAGGGATGTATGGAGAGGGACTTTGTTTCACTCTCAGAAGTCATCGTGCCAGGTTTTTCTCTTTCCCAAAGATGAAGGACAGAGGTGAGGGAAATGCACAGACTGTGAGCACGCGTGAAGCAAAACCGGGCTGTGAGGAGCTGTTTGTCTCACAGGATTAAACACAAGGCTAAGGCTGAAGGGCAAGAACTGGATGAGTTTGACTTGTGGAAGCAGAGCACTCTGCTGGGAGCATCAGGGTGGAGCAGGAGGAAAGGTTCTGAGCATAATCCAGTGCAAGCAGCAGCCTGGTCTACAGCACCCCTAGAGAGAGAACACTTCTTTCACGGTCACTAATAAGGCTGATAGAGGTTCAAGCTTCCCCTGGATAAACTTGAAATGATGTGATGCTCTGGGCTTCAGCAAGATGGAAGCACCACAGTGCTTCCAACAGATGTTGGAAGTCAATGGGGTTTTGAATTAAAGAGGAAAATGGGTCACAGTAAGTGCTTTGTATTGGAAATTCAGTGTTAATCTGTGATGCTGATGACCCATGGGATTAGATTTTGCACTGCAGAGGGCAATGTTTTGCCAGAAGAGGAATTTGGAAGAGGCCAAGGAAGTATTTCATGTTTATAGACAAACTTTGCTGGATGCCTTTCATTGCACACATGCCAAATGTCAGAGGCAGGGAAGCTGCAGGAGGTGAGCTCACAGCTTTGTTTCCTTGTCAAACTGGCACATCTGCAAATCTGAGAAAGGGAGGCCACAGGAACCTTGTCTCCAAGACGAACCCAAGGAGCCTCATGGCACTCCCTGATGGCAGAACACTCCCACAGCTCCGATGGATTACCAGGCTTTCTCTTCTCCCTGGGTTATGCACCCATGTGCTGTCATTCTTGAGAGCATCAATTGCATGAGGGCAGTTCAGGACATTGGTCACTCGAGACCAATCTCCTGGTCAAGGTCGCCCAGGAGATGACAGTCCTGTTCGGAAACATCCTGAATGCCTAAGCAGCCTTTTTTCCAGACAGATTTGCCTATCCCACGTTGCCTTTAGTCATCGTGCTTGTAGTAAACATGGTTAAACCCCTTCTTAAATCTTCGCTCGCGGAGCCAAGCCATCAATCCTCTTGTCTGGTCTTGGCATCTTTCTCCCTTGGGTACCATTCACCAGCATTGATGGTCATCAGCCTCCGACAATGCAACCAAATCCAGGTTGTGGAGCCATGTTGCACCATGGCCAGCACTGAGTGCAAACCCCACAAGAAGTGAGCTGCAAGCTCTATGCTCATCCCCTTATTTTTCAAGCCAATGTGAAGCCGAAACATAAATATGAGGCCTCTTTAACAGAAACACAACTTTTCACATGGATGCTATTTCCCACTGGTCCATAGCTGGCAGAATCAGGAATTGACTAAACACACCAGACAGCAGAGATGCACAAGCACCATGGAGCCACAACACGCACAAGAGGTTAAGCCTGCTGCAACCAATTATGTTTGGGTGGTAGCAACCTTCACCAGTGGAGTGATATAGGACTCTGGGAGACAGGGTTTGCTAGAGTCTAACTACTGGATGATGTTACACAAGGCAGAGTGTAGCCCACATCCTGAGGGTACACCCACAGGACAATACCTCCCCAGGCTCACCAGCTAGCCCATGTTTAGTATGCAGGCTGTATTTACTAGAAGGGTTCTGAAGCTGAGATGCCTGACACCATAAACCAGAATGTGAATACTGACAGTGACCAGACCTGGCCCTTAATTCACTCCTCACCCGCTGTGCTGTCTCCCAAGTGCCTGCACTTGGTTTAACCAAGTGACCTCTGGTGGAATTCACAATCTTCCTATTTCCCTGATTTATTTCTTGCAGCCTCTGTGCCTGATGCTGGGATGGTCTGAGCCCAGCTCTGTCGCCTTTGTTCTACATCTATGGCAGGTTATTTGTTTATGACAATGGCTGATAATAAAAACCACACTGTCACACTTACCCAGATCTTATCACCATGGCAACAGTGATCAAAGGTGTAAGGTTTTCCTCAAAAGAGTTTGCTGGGTTTGGCTGTTTATGGAGAGCTCCGTGTGTGCCTGGAGTGAGGTTTCTGGTGATGTATCAGCACAGAGTTTGTCAGTGGAGTGCATTCATTGGTGGAACTCAGCTGCTCTCGTCTGCATCTCTGCCCATCTCTCTCAGCCTCTGTTCTTCCCCACTCTCCTGCACAGCTCCCTGGACACAGACACCTCTTCTCTCCCCACCCGGCTCCTGATCTCAGGTCACAGCTTCCCTTCCAGCCCTGGGCTGGACTATAGACACAGTGACATCCATCCACCCCCAGCAGAGCCACCTCCCTCCGGAGGTGAGGGCAGTGCCTGGGTGTCTCACAGTGAGATCTGGGATGTGCTTCAAGCTACATGAATGGTGCATGGGGCTGGGCACTGCAGATGCTGCAGGAGGGGGCTGGAGTGCAGGGTCTGAGAGGCATGGAGGGAGGCAGAAGCTGTTCTGCGGGTTGTCTCACCCGACGTGCTGTCAGTGTCTGCATAGCATGAGACTTCTTGCACCCCTGTCCTCACTCTGGTGTCTCTGGGCACACAGTGAGGGATGCTGCACTGTGGATGTAGTCTCAGGTACGATGGACTTCACCCTCGGTCTCAGGTCCCTGTAGGCAGGTCTGCAGCATGAGGGAGTTTGTCACCTAAGATCACATCAAGTGTTGCCAGTCCAGAATAACTTACTCTTTAAGCACCATTTGTTTTGGCAGTGAAGTTTTGGAGTCTCACCTCTTGATTTCTCTTCCTTATTATTATCACTGCTCACTTTACACTGGTGCTTTATCTTATGAATATTGATTATTTTGTCTCACTGGTTAGCAATTGTTTATTCTAGACTAACATTTTCTATTCTTACATTTCTGCACACTGTGGTGATTTATAAAGGCAGTAAAACAAAAAGCGCTTGTTGCAGGTAACTCAGAAAGCTTTCCTGGGAATAATAAATCAAAACTAACCTTGAGTCAGAGTGCAATCCCTGCTGCATTTGCCCTCAGATGGAGTCATCCAACCACACCATCCAGAGCACACACAATCCACAGGACAGCTCTGTCTGCCCTAAGCCTGCAAGCCAGCAGGTTCCCCCAGTGTCAAGGTTTAAACCCAGCCACACAGCCCGTCCACTCATTCCCCCACTTTCTTGCCCTCTCCCTACACCTGGAGGGATGGAGAGGAGAATCGAAAAGAATACAGCTCCCACGGGTTGAGATAAGAACAGTTCAGTAACTAAGGTATAACACAAACCACTGCTGCTACCACCAATGATAATGATAAAGGAAATAACAAGGGGAAAGAATAGAGCACCTCAGCACCAGCCGACTGATAACTCCCCCACCCCATCTGACTGAGCACCGATCGATACCTAGTCCACAGTCCTCGCCATTCCGGGTAACTCCCCGTTACATCCTGGGCATGACGTGCTGTGTTATGGAATACCTCTTTGGCTAGCTTGGGTCAGGTGTCCTGTCTCTGCTTCCTCCCAGCTTTCCTTCCTCCCTGGCAGAGCATGAGGCTCAGAAAGTCCTTGGTCAGACTAAAACATCTGTGTTATCCGCTCTGTTCCCAGGCCAAAAGTCAAAACACAGCGCTGCACCAGCTACTAAGAAGGAGAAAAAGAGACTGCTACTGCTGAACCCAGGACACCCAGGTATCTTGTGGTCAGACTCTCCAGGGTGATTTCCTTCTCTGCGCATGTCATTCACCACTGGAAAAGCAAAGGAGGGGCCGGACCTCCTGCAGAGGAGCCACAGCTGCATGGCTGTGACCTCAGAAGCATCCGTTGCTGCCTTCACACCGTGCAAAGACATCCTGTCAACTCCTGCAGACGTGCCCTGTCTGCGCACTCATTGCCCAGGGCTCAGGAACTACAGGCAATGGCTGCTGGAATAGAGGTGCGCCCCGCTCAGGGCAGGACCCAGCCTCTCTGTGCACCACAGTGGGCTCCCAGAGCTCTCTGCTTTTTGAGAACCTCCACGTTCTGGTCTGTAGTGTGCATGCACCTACCCACGTTTGCATTCAGCAGCCAGGGCAGTGCTGTGACTGCTGAGGAACAGGAAAGTAAATGCTGCTGCTGAAGACACAGTTCCCACTGCCTGTCAGAGCCACGCTGCATCCTCTAAGGTCACCAGACCTTTGCTTGCTTGAAGTCCTCTGCACTCAGAAACCCTCTGCCTTACTCAAGCCAGTGGTGTGCATTATGTCCATCCATCAGCTGCGGAAGTCTCTATCTACATCAGAAGCTGCTGTTCTCCTGAAGGCTGATGTCGCGCACAGCCAAGAAGGGCTCTGGCCGAAGGGCTCTGGCCAAAGGGCAGGTGAGAGCTCCCAGCCCCGTTCCAGCGCAGCTTGGTGTATGGGATACAAACCGAGCCTGGGGCAGAGCGCAGAGAGCGCCACAGCCTGGAAGGAAGCTGCCTCCTCTTTGTAGGGACCAGGCTGGCTTGAGGCACAGCTGCAGTTAAGTGGTGGGATGTGCAGGGGCTGCAGGAGCTGTGTGCACAAGCACAGGAGGCCACACAGCCACAATAACAACATTCCTAAAGCTGAAGCATCAGGGAGAAGCAGGGGGAATGATGTGGTTCCGCAGCTGATGTAGAACTGGAGCGCAGCCCAGCTCGCTGCAGCGCCTCCGAGGTGTGACAGCAGGGTCCAGGTACCTGCTGCACCAGAAGGAACATAAACACCTTCATTGCCTTTTCTGTGCCTTTATCTCTGCGGGTGCTGACCCGAGGGGCGAGCCAGCCACTCTTTAACCTCCAGGTACCAGCATCCAGGTGTCAGAGCGCCGTGTGTGTGAGTGCCAGGGGATTCAATGCATTGATCAAGAACAGTGAAGGGCATGGCTGCATAGAAACCAGTACAGCTGTGCTGTGTCGCACGGTATTGTCTCTTCGATCCCAGATACACGTTCACCTGCATGCACACTTGTAAAGCAGTGGTGATGGTAGGAGTCGAGAGTAGCTGCCAAAGCTGGCATCCCGGCTAGAACAGGCTGGTGGCTGTGATAAATGAAGGGTGATTCAGCCTTCGCTATCAAAACCTTTCCTCAGTGAAAAACCCAAAAGATTTTGGAAGAAGAATAACTGGAGGTGGGAAACATGCACTGTCCTTGAAACGCTGTCACTGTAGACAAGAAAACCCAAGAAAATCATCAGCTGAGTTGGTTCTTTGAAGCTTTCTGGAGATTTTTTTATCCCAACGAGCAGAGATCCAGGGAATTCTTACTTGTACAAAATGTTGAATTTGGAAAATTAGTCCCATTCTCACTGCTGATGGCACAGGAAGCAGCAGACACTCGTCCCACGAGAGCTCCCCCCAGGGTTGCTGCCAACAATAGCAATGGCTCTTCGAAGGAGGGGGTATCACTCCCAGCTTCCAAAGCTGGGAATGACTCATCTCTACCTCATTGAAGCAACCAGGCTCACGCTGTAAGCCTGGTGTCCGGAGTTGCTGAGCCTGTTCCATGAACAGGCAGGCTGCAAAGCTCCTTCTCATCTCCCCTTTGCAACAAGAACGCCCCTGAGGATCTCCCCTGGCTGAAGGGAGGAGTAATGGCAGAGAGGGCAAAAATCAGGACCACGGATAAAATGCAGAAAGCTGTGTCCTTTCCCTGGGCTCTGCAGATGTTATTGAACCATCACCTGAGGCAGGGTCCTTCCTGCTCACACCTACACAGCTTCTAGTCCCAAGCATGCAAGTAGAGCCCGAGGGTTTTGTTTCCATGCAGGCATTAGAAGCAAACCAACTCCAGTCTCTGGAGCTGCTGTGGAACAAAGTCACTGTCCTGTGGCTTTGCCAAGGAACCTACCAGAAGGCCCAACCCTGCCTTAAGTGTATGCATCTCTCCCCTCACTGCAAAACCCAAAGGACATGTCATCACTGCACCAGGTAATGGTGGTGCTACCCTAGGACCAAGCAGCAACTATAGATGGACCCATATAGTGGGCTGAACATGGAGCTGCAAGGACACAGTGAGCAGCCCTGACACACCTGAAACGAGGTGCTCTCAATTACTATCACATCATCCCCATCAGACAGGCACATCTCCTGTTTCTCTAAATGCCCCACTCTTTTCCTTGCTTGTCTGAGCTCCCAGTGTGTAGTTCCTGGCAGCCTCACAAAGGAGACAAGCCCTGGTGGGAGCAGAATGAATATTCATGGTCACTGTGTCTGGAGGCTCTCAGCACATCCACAGGTGAGCAAGACATCCATCATACGATTTACATTCAGGGTCTTATTCCTCCGCCAGCATGAAATATTTAACAACAGAAACTTTCAACTGTCTTCACAACGTAATTACGGTGCCAGGAGGAGCATCTTCATCTGATCAGCCCCAGCCCAGCACCAGGATCAGAACCTCCAGCAGCAGCACTAGGGTGACCCCGAGTCTCATCTGCAGTTCCCAAGTACTTGCAAGGATAGGCTTGACAAAGGATAAATTGTTGTAATATGGAGAGAGACCGCAGAAGCAGCACAGATGTCTGGGAGATTTAAATGGAAGGAAAGAAAATTCCTCTTGCACTAATATAACAAACCCTATGGTGATTTGAAGATGGGGAATCTGGAAAGAGGATGTGTACAGTTTCTCAAGGACAGTGAATCTAAGAGAAGAAGGAGCTGGACCCAGAGAAGTGCATTCAGTGCCATGGTCCCCCACAAGCAGTCAGATACACACCTGGACTCGAGAGCAAGATAAGGAGAGAGGCACTAGACCATCTTTAAGGTCTCTTTCAACCCTAACCCTAAAATGAATCTGTGATTCCCATGGCTTTGTAGTGGACTTTAATTTTAGTAGCCATCAAGAGGTGAACACAGTGTGTGGCTAATTCCCTTTGGCATCCCAGAAGGGAAACAGATTCCACAGTCCATGCATCAGAACTGCAATGACCATCATCCAAGAGAGAGAGCTTCTCAGGAAACACTGGTTACACACTCCAGCAATGACATAAGACCAGTTACACCCTTGGATGCTAACAAAAATGGACAAAGAGGGTCAGATTCAGTATGTCACTGGGTGAGTGAAGGAAAGCAGGGGTTTGCTTAGTATAAATCAGTGTGTCACAGCTGCATTTGAAGGGTACCCGTCTCCAGAGATGTTGGTCATTGGCAGAGAAACAGCAAAGCTGATACAGGATCTAATTAAGAAAGAATTGAAGGCTAGGAATATTATCACGTCCAGCCAGCATGGTTTTATGGGAAGCAGCCCTTGCTCAACAAGACTGTTCTCATTTGCAGAGGACAGCACACATGTGGCTGATAGGATAAAGTGCCCAGGCACAATCAGGCTTTACAGCTTTGGATTAAAACCAGTTCTAGCCAACACTGGTAAAGCCCATGTGTAAATATGCTGAGTGTTGGACAGAGGTGGCAGATCTCAAAACAAGGAGGGAATTCTCATCAGACAAGAGTGTGATGAAAAGAGCTGGCCTTGCTAAAATCCTAACCCTGGGACCACAGGTCTGCCTCATGGTCTCCATGTTTCTCTTGCATGGATCAGCAGCTGAGGTGAGCTGGTATCTGTATAAATACGAGGCCTGGTTTTGCCTCATCATTAACAATCCTGCTCAAGTCAGTGAAATAAAAGCTGATGAGAAAGACAAATCCTTCTCCATTGCCCAGACTCAGCTCCTGGCAGCAGCTGCCTTGCTCTGCTCTCACCCCTTGACAGCCCTGGTTGCATATTATTGCTTAATTATCATCACCTTACATCAGCCCTGGAACATTTAATATGGGCTGTGCTCTGCCTGACATTACTGTAAAGCAGCTAACAAATGTATCTGCATGTCTCACTAACCGTACTAAACACACCATCACTATTCTGTTAAGAATCCTGCTAATGAATAGGCGTGAACTGCAGCTCCTGAGGATCCAATGTGTCCGTCTCTCCTACCCCACCTGAACTCAGACCACAGCAAAGCTGTTTCAGGAGGACAAGGAGGAATATTTGACATACAGCAGCCTCTGAGGCACTCAGCAGAGTTCATCCTCTTGACAGATCACCCACTGGAAACTGTGCCATTCTACAGCCAAGGTGTACATCACAGGGTTTGCAGATTCACTGCTGGCAGAGGTGAGGATGCAGAAACACAGCTCACATAGGTGTACACAGCACGAAAACACATCAGGTACATTCCTTCTTGCGGACATGGTCTGAACCTGGCCCTGCAAACCTGCCTGAAGTGGAAGTGTCTGTCCCATACAAATCCCCACAAGTGCTTTGCTGCCAAGTTCCTCCATGCACAGATCCTGAGTGAAGCAGGCAGCATGTGAATAGGAACCTGCCATCCAAGTCGGATCCAGCTTCTCCAACCTTTCACACCTCTACTGGGAAAGCTGCTCTTCCTAGGATGTGTGCGAGGAATCATAGAATTATAGAATAGTTACAGTTGGAAAGGACCTCAAGATCATCCAGTTCCAACCCCCCTGCCATGGGCAGGGACACCTCACACTAAACCATCCCACCCAAGGCTTCGTCCAACCTGGCCTTGAACACCGCCAGGGATGGAGCACTCACAACCTCCCTGGGCAACCCATTCCAGTGCCTCACCACCCTAACAGGAAAGAATTTCCTCCTTAGATCCAATCTAAACTTCCCCTGTTTAAGTTTTAACCCGTTACCCCTTGTCCTGTCACTACAGTCCCTGACAAAGAGTCCCTCCCCAGCATCCCTAGAGGCCCCCTTCAGGTACTGGAAGGCTGCTATGAGGTCTCCACGCAGCCTTCTCTTCTCCAGGCTGAACAGCCCCAACTTCCTCAGCCTGTCTTCATACGGGAGGTGCTCCAGTCCCCTGATCATCCTCGTGGCCTCCTCTGGACTTGTTCCAACAGTTCCATGTCCTTTTTATGCTGAGGACACCAGAACTGCACACAATGCTCCAGGTGAGGTCTCACAAGAGCAGAGCAGAGGGGCAGGATCACCTCCTTCGACCTGCTGGTCATGCTCTTTTTGATGCAGCCCAGGATACGGTTGGCTTTCTGGGCTGCGAGCGCACACTGCAGCCGGCTCATGTTCATTTTCTCATCGACCAGCACCCCCAAGTCCTTCTCTGCAGGGCCGCTCTGAATCTCTTCTCTGCCCAATCTGTAGCTGTGCCTGGAATTGCTCCGACCCAGGTGTAGGACCCTGCACTTGTCATGGTTAAACTTCATAAGGTTGGCATCAGCCCACCTCACAAGCGTGTCAAGGTCCCTCTGGATGGCATCCCTTCCCTCCAGCGTATCAACCGGACCACACAGCTTGGTGTCATCGGCAAACTTGCTGAGGGCGCACACAATCCCACTGTCCATGTCAGCGATGAAGATGTTGAACAAGACTGGTCCCAACACCGATCCCTAAGGGACACCACTCGTTACTGGTCTCCAGCCGGACATCGAGCCATTGATCACAACTCTTTGTGTGCGGCCATCCAGCCAGTTCTTTATCCACCGAGTGGTCCATCCATCAAATTGATATCTCTCCAATTTAGAGAGAAGGATGTCGTGTGGGACAGTGTCAAACGCTTTGCACAAGTCCAGGTAGATGACATCAACTGCTTTACCCTTGTCCATCAGTTCTGTAGACCAAATCGGTCAGGCAGGATTTTCCCCATGCTGGCTGAGGAACAAGATGAGGTCCTTCTGTAATGGAGCAAAGGGCTACAGTTGCTAAGCCTTATTCTTGCTCCACTTGGGTTCGCTCTTTTAAAGTCCTCACAACCTGGTTTTTCCCATTTCCCCTTCTGCTCCATTGTATCTCTCCTTTTCCATAGTGCAAAGGAAGTTTGCACTATGAGAGGTGCTCACATCCACATGCTTGCCAGTGCAAGATGACATCAAGTTTATCCTCTCCATGCTAGTTTCTGACTGCACCATCCTGAAGCGGATATGCTGTGTGATCCACAGAAAAACATATCAAACTATTGATAGCTCTCCCACAAGAAAAAACAAGACTGCTATTGAAAACAGGGAGTAAGTTACTTCCTAATGCCCAAGTAAATGACAGCAGAAACAGAAATGTTGCTTAAATATATCTAAAACTTGTATTCATTGATGGATATTACACAATAGCAATGGGTTTGACACAAAGATAAAACACCACTGATATGACAGCACTGCGCAGTTTTATGTTTGCAGTTTAATTTCAAACCCTTTCTTGTCTCTGCAGACAAGACGCCCCTTCCTCAGCTGTCTGGAGGCTGCACAGAGCATCCTTGTCATGGGATTGGTTTTCTCAGCCCTGGCCTGCAACAGAGGCACAAGAAACACGAGCCCCTGCATGTTCAATGAAGTACAGCAGGGTCTGTGATATAAAGCTGCAGGACCTGAGCTGCGTGATGCTGCTCAACACAGCGCTTCAGCCTGTGCAGAAGCCTAGAGCAGTGCTCAGGTCACTGGTACTGAACATCAGGGCTGGCAGTGAGGTCCGGAATGAGATGTTACATCAGGATGCTCAGGGAGGGCTGACCTGCAGCTCATGGCTGCTGCTCCTCTGGGTTTTGCACAACCACAGTGAAAGCAGATTGGTTTTTCTTTCCTAATTCAATCTCCACCTCAAGCTTATCACTCAGTGTCAGCTCCCATATTAACGCACCTCATGTTCCACACACAGGCAGCAGCTTGGTGCTGGAGGTGTTAATTCCACATGTGAGTTTGCCCGCATGTTGTGAAACTGCAGGAAGGTAAATGATACTGTGAAACAAATGACAAACAGCAAAGCCTGTGGGTGATGCCAGACCCACTGGGCAGTGACCAGAGTGCAGATTTCAGGTATTCAGATGTGCCATGAAGCCAAGTCCTCACCCAGCTCAGCTAAAACCCCTTTCTCACCCATGCAGAGCTGGGCTGGGGGTGCTCTGGGCTGGCTTTTCCAGGCTCTTCACTCTCCTGTAAGGCCAGGTTGGATGTAGCTTGGAGCAACCTGCTCCAGTGGAAGGTGTCCCTGCTCATGGCAGGGTGTTGGAACTGGGTGAGCTCTAAGGTCCCTTCAGCCCAAACCATTCCATGAGTTTATGATCCTGTGATTCTCCACTGTTTTGGTTATTCTCTATTGAAGGAAGCTCCTCCTGCCTAAAGAGCCCCAGCCCTGCCCTGGAGGGGTCTGTGAGGTCCCACAGGGAAGATGGAATGATGCAGTCTGGCCCCACAGAGGGTCATTGTTCTCAGACTTCATGTGGGGACAGGTTGAAGACAGCAGTAAAGGGGAGATTTCAGCTGCCAGTTAAGGAAGAATGAGGATCAATGCAAACCCACTGTATCAGTGTCTCCTGGGTGGAGCTCAGTCACGACCCACAGCCTTGCTGGGCCGTGGAGCAGCCCAGTATCCCGTGTTCCCTGCACAGCCTTGGTTCTGGCTTTTCCTAAATCTAAGTGCCTCACTCTGCAGCTCCCAGTGCATGCTGTGCCCAGGGAGAATGAGCACAGACTTGCTCTACAGCCATACCGCATGGGGCTACGCTTGAGCAGGGGTCAATTGTGCTGCTTCTGAGCCTCCACCTGGGATGTGCCTGGGTTCAGCTGTAACAAGAACAATGTGTGCAGCCCTGACCCAGACCCTGAGTTACTCTTCACCCATCAGTGTGATGGGACATGGTGTTAAGGAATTGCCAGGCAAACCTTTCAACCATTCTGCTGAAGAAACTGCCCCTGGAAGGGCTGTTATCATTTCTGGCTAAGCAGAGCTGTCTCAAAAATCCTTTACCCTCATGGCTCTATTGTTAAGCTGCTAACCCACAAGAAGAGCTGCAATAACGATGAGAAAGAAGCATAACAAGGCAAAGTGCGCTGCAAGAGCATGCTCAGTCCCATGCTTAAAGATTGTGTTATTTATGGCATGATTTTCTTCAGACGTGGCAGTGGTTCATGACCCGTTTGAAGCTACGTGCAGGGCAGACTGAAAGTCCTGAAATGGAGGGTTTAAATTACACATCACAACAGAAGGCTGCAATCTTCTTCAAAACAAACCAGAAACTGTGCATTTGTTCATTGTTACAAAGCCAAAACCTGCTGGACAGGGGGGTTTGCAGAGCTTTTCAACACTCTCTGTTAGGAGAAAACTGAGGGCAAGAAATCTCAGCCCAAGAGGACATCTAGAGATATATAGAGATAGAGATAGAGATGGGCTGGAAGGAGAGATCACTACAGAATTGCACCTGCAACCTCAAGTCCCATCCATCAACTGTACATGCTGTTGGTCTTGGCCGAGTGGCTGCACATAACAGTGGGATCAGAGCTCCACAGAGAAGCACAGTGGCAATGGGGAGGAGGAACCACGTCCCTTCGGGCTCCCAAAAGTCCAGGTGACCTCGATCCCTCTGCCTGCCCAGGAGGTGTTTGGAAACAGTTCACTCCAGTTCACCTCTCACTGATGGGCTGGCAGGGATGGCTCCTGCCACTCAGCTCCCCATTAGGGCTCTGCAAAATGCCCTCAGGGTAATCTCATTTACCTGTCTGCTCTTTTTACGATGCAGAAGATTCACAGGAATGTGTCTACAACTCGGATGTGCCCTGGTCAGAGTGGGGGCTCTGCCATCCACACCCTGGCTTCTCTGAACACCTCTTGAATGTTACAGGCATCGAAAAGAGCAAGCCAGGGAGGAACATGGGCATGACCATCTCAGCCGGAGCAGCCTTCCCAGCAGGCTCACAGGCTGCATCCTGGTGAGGAGTTTGCTGTCTAGAGAGTTTTAACATCATTTTTATGAGCAATGCACATCCTACGGGCTGCTGCAGACTGCTCTCACTGCCCCCCGCTGCGTGCTGTACTCCATCCACAGAGGGCTGGACAAGCCCAGCCATATAATCCTGCTCCTGGCACATATCAGCTTCAGCCTGTGTGAGGGGGCAGATGTAGAAATGCATGAAGTTTATGGGACTTTAGAGTTTATTCCTCAAACATCCGGCACCCTTCACAACATCCTTCAATCCCATGGTTCTGTGAACAGTAACAACCCTGGAGTATCCTGTGTTACTTGCAGGCCAGAGTGTTCCCATTTGGCAGGTGCACCTCACCCTCTCCCACACCGAAGCTGTGGCCATGTCCCAGCTACTAGAAGTCAAGGAGAAAATCCTTACCCCATCCTGGCTGGGGAAGCCCACAAGAGGAGAAAGAAGGCACCACCTCCTGCCATGAGAAGCATCACGACCCAAGCACATTGCAGACAGAGATGCAAATTGCACCCAGTGCATGAAGCTTCCTATGCACAAACACCCCTGGGACAAATCAGCAGGCTTTTCAGTGCTCTTCCTTACCCATCACCTCAGTCCCTGCTGTGATTCCTGCTGGCAAACAGCACAGATCTGGTATTTGTTGCAGCTGTCAATATGCAGGTGCGAGTGTTTAGGGTGATGATGGGCAGATTATCCAAGGGGAACAGGGCAGATCACAAGCCATTTTTTCCTGCGGCTCCCTGGGAGCATGATGCAGGAGGCATATCCTCCTCTCTGTAATGTGACATGCAGCTGGCTTGCTCCCCTCATCTGCTCTTTCCTGCCTTTCAGGAGGCTGGAGCTGTCCTGCTCTGGAAGTACAACAAAGGGGGCATTTCATTCATCTGTGATGCTTGCAGTGTGGGGATAAAAGCATTGGCTGAAACTTGGGAAGCTCTCAGTAGTGAAAGGAGCTGAACTCTTGGGACCACAGAGATCCTGGACCCAGTCGTGTCTGGAGGAAGCTGTGATAACGATGGCAGTGACTGATGGAAGGAGGCACTGCTGGTGGACGTGGTGGGTCGGGCTGCAGAGCAGCAGCTGCTCTGCCCTGGCCCTCCAGAGACATCGTGATAAATGGCACTGGGAGTGTTTGTCATCTGCAGGCACCAGTTCCACTCCAAGCAAAGGAGCAGCCTCTCCTTTGCCAGCCCAGAGGATGGGTCTGGGAAGAGAAGTGGCTCACTGGGGTCTGCTAAAGAAAATACATCCTGCACCAGAGCCTGGAGAGCCCGCAAGGAGTCCGCCTGTGGCAGATAAGTGCAGGGAAGAGTTAAAGCCCAGCACCAGGCTTCAGCACAAAGGAAAAGTTGCTCTTTCCTTTCTTTGCTTTATTATTTCTTTTCCCCTCACTCACAAAAATTGCTTCATTTTCACTTCAGTGAAGCCGGAGAGGCAGGAAATAACACAAAGGCTCCTCACAAAGATGGGTTCTTTCTTCTGTGGCATCTGTGCTGGTAACAGCCTCTGCTCTCTCTTCACAAGACTCAGCTTCATCAAATATTCTCTCTCTTGAGGCCGTTTGATTGTGGGATTCCCTCTCCCCGCCCCATTGCGTTTCCAGTCCCACGGAGCTGCTTCCAGAGCTCAGGCAAACAGGAAGAGCAATTCTGCTTTGTTTCTCCCAGGGACTGAAGGACGGGGCTGTGGCTGCAGGTTTGCTCCCTCCTGTCCACTGTGCCCCTGGGAGGCCACGCGTGAGCAGATCATGAACACAGGGGCCCCAGCCCAGAGGGCCCTGGTGACAGCCCCATTTCCCACCCGTACACTCATCAGGTCACCATTTCCAGGGATGCTTTAAACCCCTTTGGATTGTTCTCATACAAACAATAAATCAGCTCCAGGTCCTCTCTTACTTGTGCCAGGCACATATGCGGGGGTGGGTTTGTCCCAGGGCAGCTCCTGCTCCCCTTCTGCCCTGCAGGCACAGCTCCCTGCTGGTCCCAGCATATCCCACCAGCAGCTCACCAGCCATGCCTTGCTTTAGGAGCTCATCCCGGGTCTGGCAGAGGTGAGGGCTCTGCCTGTGTCTCCCCACTGCTCCCCAGTACCCCCCACTCCAGACACGGTTGCAGCTCTGCTCCCGTGAGCACAGTGACATCCCTTTGTATGGCAGGTGATGATGAGTCCAGAGCCATAGAATCACAGAGTCACAGCACGGTTTGGGCTGAAGGGACCATCCCACAGCCTCCATGGGGTCCTGCACCCAGCTCTGCCATCGAGGTGACACAGCCAGAGCACAGGCACAAACCAGCTCAGGTGGGAGAAGTGGGTGCAAAAGGTGCAGCACAGGAAAAAGTGTCTCAGGTGTCCTTCAAGGCACCAGACACTGGGGAGCCAATACAAGGAGCAGCCACAGCCACATGCCGAGAGCGCATCCACTCCTGCCTCATCTGTATCACAAGCTGCGTCCTCCTGCAATTACCTAATGCAACAACATCACCAATTATTTACGTATTTATGGAGTATTTACCCCAAACCTCATAATACCACAAAAACTTGCTCCTACAGCTTGTAATTGAAAAGAAAAATGGTTATTCATCCATTCTCATTGTAATGTCACATGCCACAAAACATTACGGGTTCAGGAAGCAGGCAGAGCTCTGCTAATAATTAGAATACATTACCACTTTGATGAGGCACTTACACAACAGTGCAGAACTGCCTCAGAACTGCGCGATGCTCCCAGCACCCCAATTAGAATATGTCAGAGGCTTTTGTTTATGCAGTAGATTGTGCAGCATAAATTGCAACTTCTGCCTAATTCCAGATACTTTAGACACCACTAGACATACGTGCTGTCACCTCCTGGTCCCCATTGAATGCCTGAAGGTGCTTTGAGCTCACTCAGCACAGCCAGTGTCTTCATGGGCACGATGCGTTACCGAGTTTCACAGGGCCTCTGCTCAGAGGGTGTGTAGAGACAACAAGCTATGCAAGTACCTGTGATGGGCCATGGCGGGTGCAGAGGGTCTGGGTGTGACTGAGGACCGAGGGTGATGGATGGGCAGAGGGCCAAGGTCTGCAGAGAGCAACGCTCCCAGGGTTAGACAGGTCCACACTTCCTCTCTCACCTTTGCTTCTTCTATCCCTCCTGCACAGCCCTATTTCCACCTTGTTTCCCTGCTACAGTCTCTGCTACTAGTACTGACTTCCCTCATATATCACTTTCTACTGCCCACTGATCCCTTCACAAAGGCCCTCCACCAGGCATCCCATCTTCTTCTATCCCACAATCAGGCTTCCATCCCACTCAGCCCTATCCCAGCTGTATGTCCCCCAACACTCAGCATCAGACCAAGTAGCAGAGAGTCATGGCTGCTCTGCTCCCCAGGCAGACCTCATCTCTCCTGGGATGGCCAGATACCAGCAAAGTCAATAGGAACATCCCCTCACCCTGTTCCCACCTCCCACAGTGCCCTTGGGCCTCTCTCAAGTGCCTGTGTGGAAAGTGGAGATCCAGGATCATAGAACTATAGAATAGTTTGGGTTGGAAGGGACCTTCAAAGCTCATCTAGCCCACACACACGCACCACACCCTGCACACCCACACCCCCCACACCCCCCCCCCCCAGTGAGCAGGGACATCTTCAACTATCTAGGGTCCAGTCTTGCCTGGCCTCTCAGTGATGTGAGCAATACAATGGGGCTTTCCCCCTGAGAGCTGGTGTGGTCAGGGCACCCCATGACACTCTTGCTCTCTGCTGACTAATCAGGTATTGCTATACCCACCACAAGTAAAGCCTTACAGCCCTCCTATTTACTTGATCACTTATCTCGAAGGCTGGGAAATAACTCTGTCTCTGCACAGGCTGCTGCTGAACCCAGCTTTTGGGTCAGCCCAAAGTTGCCCACCTTCTGCACCAAAGGGTGTCAAATACAACACCCCACAGCCTGCATCCCAGATCATCTCAGCAAGGCCTTGCAAGAGCACTGTGCAGGAAGTGAGACTTTGGGTGGAGAAATGGATTTCAGTGTTGTCACTCCTTGAAGGAGCAATTATAGATGACAGGCACTGCAGCAATGAGCTGTGAAGTTATGACAAATACCCCAGCAGCACCCCCCTAACAAATAACCGGGAGGTGAGAATGCAGCAGGGAAACCAGCAGAACAGGGAAGCGTGCCTGTGCCTCTGGAAAACACCTTTCCTGCCACTGGACTCATTACGGCCCTGGCTTTTCTTAATGCTGTTGGAAGCCAATAGCACTGGCTCTCGGGAGCTGCGCATCTCAGCTAACCAGCTGGCAGCACCACCTGGCTCTGCTCCTCTCCATGTGCCAAGCTCATGCCCCCAGCAGCACCAGGACACCCAGGCAGAAGGAGCTGATGGTGCCCAGGGGAAGGGATCACTGGTGATACAGGGAGTAAAACAGGGAAGCAACAAATGGCCAGCGCAGGACGGAGCTCGGGGATGCCCAGGGCAGCAAAGCCAGGAGATCCCACGGGCGGTTTGAACTCAGCTGGTGGCTCCACGCTGCTGGAGATGCAGCCTGCGGATGTGCTGCTGCTGCTGCTGGTGCGGAGGAGCAGGGGGCTCCTGATGCTGTGCAGAGAATGGGCTGAGAGCCCAAACCCCCATCTCACAGGGGAACAGCACATCCCCTGTGCAACTGCTCTCCAAGAGAAGGGCTGGTGCTGGAGGCAGTGGGGTGAGAGACAAGGACATAACAAAGCACACCCTTGAGCAGCCCTGGGTTGTAGAACCATAGAATCATGGAATCAGAGGGGCTGGGAAAGACCTTTAAGACTGCCAAAGCCACCACAACCTTTAAGCCTGGCAGGTCTTGTGGACCACAGCGAGGGTCCAGCACCCTTTTGCTGCTCCCACAGCATGATGTGGCAGTTCCCAAAGGTCTGCCTGCTCCTGCAGCCTCATGAGAACACTTCACGCCACAGTCAGAGGAGATGGCAGCCATAGGGCTGTGACCCAGCAGCAGTGACAGTGGGCAGGGCAGGAGCTATGGGAGGGCTCACACAGGACCCATTGCCTGCCTGAATTGTGGAAAGGTCAGGACTAAAATAAACGTTATAGGAAATACCTGAAAGGAAACAGGAGCTTAGCACTGAGTCCTGCAGTGTAACTTTGCAGGGACAAGTCTCTTCAAGGGGTGGGATCTGTGCAGGCAGGTCTGCCACAGGACAGGCAGTGCACCCTCAGTTTCTATTACGTGCCATTTCCCTCCCGTACCCACACAGTGTCTGTAGCTCTGCATTTTGCACCTCTGCTTTGCAGAAGCCACATCTCCAACTGCCTTTTGTGCTATAGTGTGAAAGCAAACCATGCAGCATTGTCATTAGGGGCTGTGCCTCATGTAGGAGTTTTTTATCAGGGTCTTTAATTGCACATTGTAAATGTTCCGCATGGGACTAATGACTCCACAAGAAATCTCAGGTCAGAAGGAAACAATGGCACTGGTGCCCTCTTAAAAGCCACACTCCTCAGACACAGGAGAAGCACTATACCAAGAGAAAAAAAAGATTAGAAGACATTTAAGGTTTCTAAAAGCCTATCTTTAGAAAGAGAGAAAAGCTTTATTTAGGCTCCAAAGGATGACCCCAAGGATCCTCACCCGAAGCTGTAAACTACATCATGAAAGACAAATAACTTTTACCTAGGCTTGCAATGAAATAAAAAAGCCTTCCTCTTCCTTTCAGGAATGTTCCATGCAGTGTAAAAATGACTTATTGAAATGAATTCCTTTCAGAAGCATCAAACATCTTCATGCCTCAAATGTTAAGTCGAACATTTAGAACTGGAGAATGTATTGCGCAAGGCCTTTCTTATGCCTAACTTCATGTTTCTGCTTAAAGGTCAACACCTTTCTGGGTGGTTTTTTTCTTGATAAGCTCCTTCAGAGGTGTTTATTTACAAATGATCTTGTTCCATATGTGAGCCTCCTATAATAACTCCTATTGCTTCCATTCACTGTGAAGGACATGAATGTGTGCAAGTGTAGCAAGGTCATTTGGTGTCATCATTGGGTCTCAAAGCAGCCACTGAGTACAGAACAAGGCAGAGGTGGGCCCAGCCCTGACCAGAGCGGTGCTGTCTCACCTGGCACAGACCTGTGCCACTGGGGCAGCCTTGGCGGGGTGCCAGAGTCCATTGGCTATTTGGGGACATGAATGCGCACAAGTCCATGGGACCTGATGGAATCCATCCGCGGGTCCTGAAGGAGCTGGCGAATGAAGCTGCTATGCCACTGGCCATCATATTTGAAAAATCATGGCAGTCAGGTGAAGTTCCCCATGGCTGGAAAAAGGGAAATATAACCCTCATTTTCAAGAGGGGGAAAATGGAAGACCTGGGGAATTACAGACCAGTCAGTCTCACCTCTGTGCCTGGCAAAATCTTGGAGCACATTCTCCTGGACAGCATGCTAAGGCACATGGAAAACAACAAGGTGCTTGGTGACAGCCAGCATGGCTTAACTAAGGAGAAACCCTGCCTGACCAATTTGGTGGCCTTCTATGATGGGGCTACAGAATTGATGGACAAGGGTAAAGCAGTTGATGTCATCTACCGGACTTGTGCAAAGCGTTTGACACTGTCCCACACAACATCCTTCTCTCTAAATTGGAGAGACATCAATTTGATGGGTGGACCACTTGGTGGATAAAGAACTGGCTGGATGGCTGCACACAAAGAGTTGTGGTCAATGGCTCGATGTCTGGCTGGAGACCAGTAACGAGTGGTGTCCCTCAGGGATCGGTGTTGGGACCGGTGTTGTTTAACATCTTCATCGCTGACATGGACAGTGGGATTGAATGCGCCCTCAGCAAGTTTGCCGATGACACCAAGCTGTGTGGTTCGGTTGATACGCTGGAGGGAAGGGATGCCATCCAGAGGGACCTTGACACGCTTGTGAGGTGGGCTGATGCCAACCTCATGAAGTTCAACCATGACAAGTGCAAGGTCCTACACCTGGGTCGGAGCAATCCCAGGCACAGCTACAGATTGGGCAAAGAAGAGATTCAGAGCGGCCCTGCAGAGAAGCACTTGGGGGTGCTGGTCGATGAGAAAATGAACATGAGCCGGCTTCAGTGTGCGCTCGCAGCCCAGAAAGCCAACCGTATCCTGGGCTGCATCAAAAGGAGCATGACCAGCAGGTCGAAGGAGGTGATCCTGCCCCTCTGCTCTGCTCTTGTGAGACCTCACCTGGAGTACTGTGTGCAGTTCTGGTGTCCTCAGCATAAAAAGGACATGGAACTGCTGGAACAAGTCCAGAGGAGGCCACGAGGATGATCAGGGGACTGGAGCACCTCCCGTATGAAGACAGGCTGAGGAAGTTGGGGCTGTTCAGCCTGGAGAAGAGAAGGCTGCGTGGAGACCTCATAGCAGCCTTCCAGTACCTGAAGGGGGCCTCTAGGGATGCTGGGGAGGGACTCTTTGTCAGGGACTGTAGTGACAGGACAAGGGGTAACGGGTTAAAACTTAAACAGGGGAAGTTTAGATTGGATCTAAGGAGGAAATTCTTTCCTGTTAGGGTGGTGAGACACTGGAATGGGTTGCCCAGGGAGGTTGTGAGTGCTCCGTCCCTGGCAGTGTTCAAGGCCAGGTTGGATGAAGCCTTGTGTGGGATGGTTTAGTGTGAGGTGTCCCTGCCCATGACAGGGGGGTTGGAACTGGATGATCTTGAGGTCCTTTCCAGGCCTAACTATTCTATGATTCTATGATTCTATGACCTTCCTCTACTGGTCTCTGATGTTCTTATGCAGGAGTGTGTGATTGCAGCAGGACAAAAGTCACACCCAAAGATTTGAACAGAGAAGACAGCAATGTCTGTTAATGGGTGATGAGCATTCTGCTTCATAACACTCTGAAAATTGTCTCAAAAAGAGTAGTTACATTGAAGAATCATAGAACAGAGTCTCCAAGCAAAGCAAAATCATAGAATCACAGAGTGGTTTGGGTTTGATTGGACCTGAAAGCTCCTCCAGCCCCAACCCCTGCCACGGGCAGGGACCCCTTCCACTGGAGCAGCTTGCTCCAAGCCCCTGTGTCCAACCTGGCCTTGAGCACTGCCAGGGATGGGGCAGCCACAGCTTCTCTGTGAGAGAAGAGCTCAGAGGGTGCGCCTCAGCACCCTCACAGGGAAGAAGAAATGTCAACTCCTTTTAACTCCTGATGAGCTCAGGGGGTATTTTAGAAAGGGGACAAACCAGAGAAGCGAACTCTCTGAAGATGCTGTGGGACTGTCCCAGCACAGCTCCAGAAGCTAACAGGGGTTTACACTGCACACAGAGGTTCCCCTTATCCTTGACCATTGCAGGAGAAAGCATCCAGCCAGGGGAAGGATGACAACTACATTTTTATTGTAGCTGATGCAGTTGGGTTTTTTTCAGTTAAGCAGTGACCAGACAGCTAAAGCGGAGATCAGTGAACAAAGAGGAGTCATGACACACCAGGTTTTTAACGTGACACACCACATTATTTCTTCAGCACTGGGAGCAATAGGAAGTTGTCAATGTTCTGGCAAGGAATCAGAGTTAATGTATTCTCATAATGAATGTAATGGGATAATGAGATGCTGTTGTAATTGAAGGTATTAACAGCTTCTCCTGTTAAATACCAACTTGCTTAAATCATGTGTTCTTTGAGAAAAGACATGAGCTAATCTTGGTAAACAGAGCAAAATAGTGGGATTTAGTTCAGTTTTAGGACTCTCAGTATCCAGACATTTGCTGGTTTCCAAGACTCCTTTGAGTGACTTCTTTTAAGTAGTTGATTTAAATGCTTTCTTTGGCTGCATTGGATTTAGGAGAGATTGTTCAACTTTGCATATGCAGATACCATTTAGACGATGTGAGGTATGCAAAGAGGATTTTCCAGCCCTTGAATTCAGCTATTGCGCCCTTCTTTAAGCTCCTATAATTGTCTACAAAGCATAAGGGAGAGCTCACCAGCAGCTCCAGGGAAGGATGTGCTTGATCCTCTGCTTGCAGGAGGAGAGGGACCCACCAGGCACACATGCTCTTGTCCCACACATCTCTATTATCAGCTCCCAGCAGAGGTAACAGCTATACTCACTGTTTGACATTCATGTTCTTTCATATTCTCTCCTTCCCTTAACAATCAAATAGTCATGCTTTCCAACTCTCACTGGGTGCCTGAAGGCTGATTGCTCTGAGAACTGCAAGTGTTAGAGGTCATGCCTGCTTTTGGGAAGAGTGGGAGTTCTGGTCTTCTGAGGGAGGCTGCTCTACAGTCCATGGAACATCACCAGCTGGCTGGAACAGCCGTACTTTGCTCTTCCAGTTTCCTGCCATGAGTGGGACGAGGTGGTATTAGATTTCCATGAGGACAGGTTTGACATGCTTTTGTTGGAAGTGTGAGTTGAAGCAACTGGGTTTGTATCTCCAAGTGACAGTTTCTATAGGGGATCATTTGGAGGCATGGACAAGGCTGAGCCAGGGCAAGATTTACTTGCAAGTTGAGCAGGCAGTTGAAGACCTTTAGGAGACTGGATTTCTCAGTTTCACCATAGGAAGATGACTTCCTTCCCGAGGTGATTTCCAGCTCAGAGCAGTCTGGGTGAAGAGGATGTCCCTGGCAAGTGAAAATACAAAACCAACAGGTTCTGTAAAAGCCTATAAAAGTGAAGAGCAAGCATTGGCACTGTGTGTATGCAGGCCTCACAGGGACACTCAGGCTCCTTATGGGGAGTCGCTAGCAGAGAGCTCACAGCAGAGTCCCATGACAGTGTCTTCTCCATGAGCCAACAGCAGGAGCCTGGGAGGAGAGTGGAGCGGCTCCATGTGCTCCGGTGGGCTCCCTTGGTCCCTTCCAGCTCAACCAGTCTCCTGGCAACCAGGAGCTGCTGAGGGAGCTCCAGGATAAATGAGCTGCCTGAACCTCATTTACAGCTCTGCAATTAGTTGTTTGGGTGGCAAGCACACAGGCCATTCACTAGAGCCTGGGACTGGTCTATTACTCTCTCTTCAGTTTAACACCATGTTCTGCTGAATTACGGTACTTCTGTAGGTCTTTGCTCAAAAGGAGAGAGTTGGAAGAGCAGGGAGATGTGGGGAAAAGCTGCAAAGTTGATTTAAGGGCCAGGAAGAACACCTCCCATGCAGAGATTTAAAGGCTTCAAGCTGGTTAGCTTTTAAAAAAAAGAAGACTGAGAGGTGACTTCCTCATTGCATCTAAATGCCTTCAGGGGGAGAAAATACTGCGCAATAAAGGCTCTGTGACTCCACTGAGAAAGGCAGAACAAGAGCTGGAAGCTGAAGCCAGCACCATTCCAATTATAAATTAGACACTTTGTGAGCAGGAAAGCGTCTAAGCACCTCTGAAAGTGGCCTGAAGAGATCTTCCTGAAAGATGTGTTTCAGTCAAATCCGAGTCAGTAGATGCACTACATGATGAACTCGGCACAAGGTAACGGCCTGTGATTTACAGGAAATCAAGTGTGATGATCTAATGCATCTCTCCAGTTTTACACCCTATGAATCTATTAAATAAAAGCATCACACAAGCTGCAAACCAGCAGCAAATCCCTTCCTCTTAACACACACCTGAACATGAGGATGTGACTGGAGCTCTCCTGAAGGCATACACTGCTCCTGGGAGAGACAGACAGATCCCTGCAATGCCTGGAGTAGGAGACGGGGGGCGGAAAAGTCTTTTCCGACTTGCGTCAGCTCAGTGCAGTTTAGGCCTGATGAATACATGGCTGAGATCAAAGATCCTCGGCAGGTTTTGGAGGTTTCACAGCCATGGAGCTTGGTCCAGAAAGAAGAGCTGTGGACGGAGAGTGACTCGGCAATGCCACAATCCCACTTGGGAGCTGTTCTATGGGCAGAGACAGGGTGGAAGGACACAGATAAGGCATCCAGGAATGCTCTTCGCTTTGGGCTAACCTCAGTGTGTAGTGGTGGTCTCTCTGGAGACAGCTGAGCTGGAAGGCTGGTGCACACTCCACAGCTCCCAGGTTGAGCGAGCTCCAAGACCAATGCCAGAAACACAACCTGAAGCAGTGGCTCAGTGTCTCCTGGTAACCCGAGATCGGGTCCAGAGTTTGGCAAAGCCCGACCCGCATCCCCACTGCCCCCCGAGCGAAGCGGGTAAGCTCACCAAGAAAGCCACTTCCATGGGTAGGAGGCAGAGGACGGCTGTTAACCCAGCCACTGAAATCCACTGGTGTGATCAGTATTCACAGCACAGCCCAGGTATTTATAACAGAAATTTTTCATTTTGAGTTCCAAGGTGTAACAAGGTGGTTATAAAACTGATTTAGGGATGGGAAAGTTTGATTATAAAGGGAAATTATTCGAAGGTTTCAATGAAAGGAATAAGTTGCTATGAAATAATGGTCCTGTTACAGGGAAGATATGCATCGAATAAAAAGCTATTTAACTGTTCCCTTGCCCTGTGCTCAGCCGTCACACAGCCCTCATGCTGCAGCAGGAGCACAGAGGCGCTCCCACTGTCTCTGAGCTTACTGCAGGGCGGGGAGGGGGGGCAGAAATGAGCTTGGCTCCCAGCAAAGGCAGGATCTGAAGCGTGGGTGAGCATGAGGGAGACAATAATTATATGAACTTTATGATACAATGCCTCGGAAATGGATATAAAAGTGATGGAGTGGCCCCTGGAAGCAGGCAGCAGAGCAGACAGAGCTCAGCCGCCTGACGGGATGGGATGGGAAGGGATGGGATGGGAAGAGGGGGGGATAGTTTGCAAGCCAGGAAAACTCTGATCTCTCACTGTGTCAGAACCTGTTTTTTCACACCCCGGTGCACAGCCCTGGGTGCCCTTCCTGAAGGGCAGAGGTTGCAAAAAAACTGTCCCCACCCCTCTTCACACCAAGGGTCCCTCTGCTCATACCCAGCTGGAAGCACTGGGACATGACTCAGTGCTCGGGCTGGCAGGGTCAGTGAGACACAGTCCCCAGTCACAGGATCATAGAATGATGAAATGGTTTGGGTTAAAGAGACCTTAAACTCCTCCAGTTTCAACCACACGCCATGGGCAGGGACACCTTCCACTAGAGCAGGTTGCTCCAGCAAGTACACAAATTGATCCCTGCTGTCCCATGCCCATCTCCCTGCCTGAAACCACCTGTGCCTCATTCCAGCTACACCAGTGCTGCAGGGTTTTTGCAAGTGACAGATCAGGCTTGGTTTCCTCCAGAAATGAAGTTTGCAAGATTTGTCGTTAAATAAATACTCCTTTTAACAAAAAACACTGCCTGCACTATGCAAGGGATCAACACGCCATTTCATTGATACCTTCCTGACATGGACAAAGTCCTGGATAGAGGACACTTCTGCCCTTCTGCTGGGAGAAGCCTTGTGGTACTCAAAGCCCTCAGCCACATTGCATTCGCTCCACAAGGCTACAAGGGAAGTGCGCAGCTGTATCCCTGTCTCTTCCCAGTCTGTGGCCATGCAGACGCTGTTTGAATGCATCCAAGAATGTGAAGAGGCTCCCCAGGGCTGGGCACAGAACCGGGTGAAGACACACCGTCTCACATCCCCAGACCCAAGCTGCCTTTTCTTAGCCATGGGCACCTGCCAGGAAGAAAAGCAGCTTGGCTCAGCTCAGCTGCTGTGAACCCCAATTCCTTCAGCAGCAGCTCCTCTGTGCAGAGCACCCCAGCTTCAGATGTGGACAAGGGTTTATTTCAGCAGTCTGGTCTCTGGCGAGCAGCTTCTGCAGCCACATGTGCCGGGATGAGACAGAGCTGCAACAAAGGACAGGAGGATGGGAGTCCATGGTTGTGCCAGAGGAGACAGTGGGGAGCATTCAGGGATTCCAGACCCCTGATAGTGTCCATCAAAGGACTCTGGGCTCCAGAGAGAAGAGCAGGAGTGGGTGCAGGGCTGGACCACAAACTGGGAAGCACCACTAACCAGGAGCAGCCCTACATCTCTTTGGAATGGAGATAGGAACAGATAGTGAGTTCCCACTGGAAAAGGAGATAGAGGATTCATCAAAGAATACAGATCAGCAGGACAGTTATTAGAAAGAGCTGATAAAAATTGCTAATAATGAGGCAGGAGCAGAAACATTCATGTGCTGTGTGGGAAGGAATCTGAGGATGTGCTGGTGCACCACAAGAGCTGTGCAAAGTTTCCCCTTGCTGCTGTGGAGGTTTAAACTCAATGTCTTTCTAAGGAGCACTCCTAAACTAATCACACCAGACAAGGTTCCCAGCACCCCATGGGCTGACAAGTTGATACCTGGCCTTTATTAATTCTGACTACATCAGAGACAATAGGGAGCTGAAGAAGCTGGTGAGAACACTGGCGTTTTATTTCATCGCACCCTGGGAAGGAAAGCAAGGCTTTAATCCCAAGTCAGGCACAGAAATAATAGGAAAACTAGCATGAGTTTCAGCTGATAGAGAATTAAATCATAGCATTAACAGCAATCATCGTAATTGCTCTCAGGTAACTCGTTCATGGCAGGCTGCATGGGAAAGGGCAGGAGTTATACCATTGCTTTGCAGATTAGAGACACAGACAGCACCAGAAGCCAGCATGAGGTCTCTTTGCTTCAAGGCAAGCAGTAGGTGACCTGGGCTTGCTGTGAGCTGATGTGGCCAGCAAATGGCGTGTGTGCATGGATGGCTGCAGCAGGAGCAGCTCCTCACCCTGCCTGTACTGGGTTCATCGGGGGGGAAAGCACTGGAGGGCATCGAGACAAACATCAGAGCTGGCTCTTCATGCAAGGCAAAAATTAAGGACATGATAAATTCACTTTTTAAGACAATCAAATCTCCAATTCCCACCATTAGACTCGATTGCAGATGATGAGGACTTGGGTTAATGTGACAGATCAGCCACTGTAAGGAAATGAACACATTTATTTTAGCTGTGCTGACAGGTAAAATTCACTTTAAATCACATAACAGGCAATTTGTCTTCATCATCCATTACCTGGGAGTTCGCAACTGAAAAGCTGTCAGCAGAGATGCAGCCTACACTTGTCGAAAAGTTCAGGACACCCCATGGTTTTGTGCCACAGGCGCAAATGTGCTCTGTGTCCAGCAAAGCAGCACGAGTGCTGCTCTGTGCAAAGCACACGATGAGGGAAGACAGCTTGTCCTGCTCACCTTCTGCCCCCATGGAGCCAGGCTGAGAGAGCTGGGCTGGGTCAGCCTGGAGAAGAGAAGGCTCCTGAAGGGGAGACCTGAGAGCAGCTCCAGTGCCTGAAGGGGCTGCAGGAAACCTGGAGAGGGGCTTGGGACAAGGGCCTGTAGGGACAGGCCAAGGGGAATGGCTTGAACCTGCCAGAGGGGAGACTGAGCTGAGCTCTTAGGCAGAAGCTCTTCCCTGTGAGGGTGCTGAGGCGCTGGCCCAGGGTGCCCAGAGAAGCTGTGGCTGCCCCATCCCTGGCAGTGCTCAAGGCACAGGGGCTTGGAGCAAGCTGCTCCAGTGGAAGGGGTCCCTGCCCGTGGCAGGGGTTGGGGTTGGATGAGCTTTAAATCCCTTCCAACCCAAACCAGGCTGGGATTCCATGATCATCTCTGCTGTACTATCTCCCATGCCCTCTGGATTCTCAACCACATGGCTCAGAGCTGACATCCTGTCCACAGTGTGATCGTCAGCTTTGCAAGCACCATCTTGCCAGACCCTGTCCCTGTGTGCTACGAGGTCAGGAAGGAGCCATCCTTGGCATGTACCAGATGCTGGTGACATCAGGCAATTTTCCAAATAGCCATTGTATTCCAAATTTCAGGAAGATTCCTTCCATGGCGCAAGCCCCTTCTGTCAGCATCTGGACTCCCTCCTTCTCCTCCCAGTGACCAAATTCTCCAGTCCTGGAGATCTTTTTGTGAGCTGTGGCTGTTTTGTCAAGAATTACAGCTGGGGCTTCTCACACAGCATTTCTTGCTTCCTTTCTCCCTGTATTTCCTCCTCTTCAGATCTCAGTTGCAGACTTGTCTTTTATCAGAGCCTCAGCAAGCCCCCAAAATTGCAAGATTGGCTGCTCTCTCAAGATCAATCGCAAGTAATCCTATGATTTTGTCTTATTTGTGCGCCCTCGGCTAAAAAGCATATTGCTCATGGGTTTATTTTCTACATGGACTGCAGCACACCCCAATTTTCTGTACTACAGCTGGGTGCACTTAGCCTCTTCCACTTGACTTGCCTGAAAAATGTGAATCTCTTCAGAAGCTTCAGAGGAAGAAATTGCCAAGAAAAGCTGCCTTCAAACTCTTCTTTTTTCCCTAGTAGCTGTTTCTCGAAGCAAAATGAGCAGTGAAAGATGCCGCAGCATCCTCCATTTGTTTTGAACTTGTTCATGCAGCTTCAGTTCTTGTGACGCTCTGAATTGCACGTGATTTACAATATTCAGGATGATCCTGATACAACAGGAGATCAAAGCTGGTGAGGACAGGAAACTGTAAGTCCAAAAAGGTCTAAGCCTTAAGTTCAGCAGAGGCTATATATCCACTGCCTGGTGTCTGCAGAAACCTGCTCTGAAGAGCAGAGCACTGGAATAGGTGGTCAGGAAAATCCTCCCAAGCAGGGATTTGTTAACACTTTGTTAGGTGAGTTTCTGTCAAGCTGATGTGCTGTGGAGGGAACATGGATAGATGGGCTCATTTCACCTTTATTCTATATTCTATTTCAGCTGCCAAAAGAGGTTTATAGAGTCCCCTTCAGATATATGCACTCAGTGGCAGGGTACTTCAGCTTCACATCTATTTTTACTGAACAAGTGTGAGCGCCGACAGTACTGAAGCAAGTCCAAGATGCTCCATCACTTCCACATCATGTACTATGGCTATTTCATTTGAGCCAAAGGGGTGGAGGATGGTACCGTCACTCTCTGTGTGCTAGAACTGGTCCCCGGGGGCTGAGCATGTTGTAGGGATCAGGAAGGAGAGAAGTGGTTGCTCCCTGGCTGAACAGCCATAGTTGTATTCACAGGCTGTATCCCACTGCCAGACAGCATCTCCCCTTGTGCACACAATTGGCACACCCAGCCTTGCTCCCACACTTTGTTCCAGATATGAGTTATTCAGTGAAGTCACCCTCAGAGGGTCCCATAATCTAAACTTTCATTGGAAATAAAAGTCTGTAGGATTGATCTTTGCTGGAGAAGCTTGCAAATGTGAATTAAATGCAGCAGTCTCTTCCCTTCACCTGAAAGCAGCCTAAACTAATAGGTCCAAAAGAGCCATGAGCTGCCTATTAATTGGACAGGGCATTAATTGCAAAAGAAAACAGTCTGACTCGTTTTCCAGCTGATTTATTCATCACAAATGGAGAATATGCCTGCCTCAGGACCAACAGTTGCAAACGTAGGTGACAAAAACATCAAGTATTTCCCATTGCTCTGTGCTCCCGAAAGAAAATTCTCTCATGGATCCTTCAAAGTAAATACAAATAAATGTCTCTTTCTGGTAGGTTGTTTTTCTGCTTCCTTTAATACATTGCAGTAAATATTTCCCAAGTCTTTGCATTTCGCAGCCCTTATTGCCCTGAGTCCATTAATGATATTTCTCTTGCCCTCTTGGGGACGTCCGAGAATTTTCCTATTTGCATGACCTTTAATTGCAGTAACTCCGTTGGCACTCATTTACAGGTGCTTCCACCTTCATTGCTAAGAGAGATTTCTTTCATTTGGACAAGCAGACATTTTGTTTTAGCTTTTAAAATGAAGCTTCGCTACAACCCTACTGCAGAACCAATAGAAATCTCTTCCAAAGTTCACAACACCCGGCTTCCCACGGCTGGGGAATTAGGGGCATCCTGATGTGTTCAAAATGAAACACAGACACCTATTGGAGCAGAATGCTTTCAGGTGCCAGCAGTAAATACTCTTTTATCCTGCTGGTTGCAAAAGCAGACCTGCTAGAAAAGCAGAATCAAAGAATAAATAGGAAGAAAGTGGCTCATCGCCTGCATCAGATTAAGGGGTGACCTATTTGAGGAAAGCCAGGCCAAAAGGGATGCACTGATTTGAAACAATGCATTGACAGAATGTCTACGAAATCAGCCTGGTTTCCCCTGGATCACATTAGAAGATCTGAGCTTGGCTTCTTTCCTTTCCAGGCTGTGTTTGTTTACTGAGTGCTTGGTGGGTACCAGCCCTTCTGCTTTATCTTTAGGTAGAAAGGCCTCATCTTTAATTTCTAACGAACAAGGCTCATTACTATGTGCCCAATACCCAATGACCATGCACTGTCATAAAGCCCTGGGCCACTTAAGATGGATCATTTTGAAGTGCCTTTTCATACCTCACCTCTGAAGCCCACACACAGCTTTGCCTTGGCATCCTGTGTCTTTCAGTTCTCATGCCAGTCTGGATTGAGCCAAAATGGCATCACATTATTTGGGCTCTCAGGGCTGTTCAGCCCTTCCTAAATTCCCACTCCAAATTCCCAGTGTTGGGATAATCATCAACCCCAGTGACATGCCACACTGGAGCTGTGCCAGGGATCACAGCCCTTGTACTGGTCCACACTGGTTGTGTCCTCCCCAGCCTTGGACCAAGCAACTCGTCTTCTCTAGCCATTCTTGGCTCTTGCCCCCTGATGGCTATTGTCCACCTCCTCCCATAGTAGCCCTACCACATTTGTGCTCTCTTGAGTTCTAAAGTCCCTCCACTGAGTCCTTTCGGCATGCTGTGCTTGTCACACACTGAGTCCTTCTTCCCTGTTAGGTGTTTTGAACTTCCCAGGTGCTTGTGCCCTACTTTTGAAGGGAAGGAGAAGGATGATGTTTGCCACCACATCCATTTGCCTCAGAGTCTCCCAGTCCCCCTCCTATGGCACGTGCACAGGGACTGAGGTCTGCTCTCAGACAGCACCGAAATTCAAGAGCTGCTGGCACATGGTCTCTGCCCAGCTCGGGGTTTGTGACAGCTTTTGTGCATCAGCCCCATCCATGGGTCCACCTTCCAAATGCAGACTGTCTCTTAAGGATCAGTCCCAAACCAGCCCTGTGGCCTGGCAAGCATATCCACAACACCTCACACCCCAGTCCCAATGGTTCTGTAGCACAAATAAACTCTGGAATAATCACTTATGAGGCTGGCGCTCATCAAGTGCCGAGTGAAATCCAGGCTGCACCCATCCCCATGCAGAGCCCATCCGGCTGGTCCTTGGCTCTGAAACACTCTCCCTCTTTATGGACCACTGCTCCATCTCCAGCTGCCTGCACAGTGCTCAGACTCATCAAAGCGAAGGACATCTGAGGCTTCACCAGGAAGGTTTTGTGAGCCTTTCCATCAAGTGTTTTATCCAGGCTAAGACAAAGTGCATGTGCTGCAGTCCCTCTGCCTCCTGACTTCGTAATGGTGCCAGGGAAGGAGAGGAGACCCGGGCTGATTTAGCAAGAGAGTGAAGGGCTACAGGGGGGTGTGATAAGGACAAGGCTCCCTGGCAGCAGCAGGACGCATGCCATCAGGGTCAGGGTGAGAAGAAACAAGGGGAATCTCTGGGGAAAACTGCTTATAACGTACACTGCTTGTGAGTGACAGGCTCACTGTATAAAGATGTTTTAAAAGCGCAATGTGTGTATCACTGTCAGATCAGCCACAGAGATTGTCCATCACAGACATCGAGTCATACATTGCCCTTTATTGTCTTCATATAGGAGATGTGTTAGCAAATAATGGGGTTTACACATACTTGTGAAGGCTCCCAAGCATGTTGACGTGAGGGGGGCAACTCTGGAAGAGCAGAAATGCTTTGCCGTGCACTTTGTGATCCTGTCACAACTGGCAATAAAGGAATTGGCTGCATCTGGCAGGCTTTGTTCCATGGGCAGCCATCTGCTTCCTGCCTTGGATTTCATTATGATAATGGGATATTGATATGATAATAATGCCTCGCTCCATCATGGAGCCATATGTCTGCCTGGTGTTTGGCACACACGAAAGGGGACAGTTCCTGTACTGGGCAGTGCAGCATCGAAAGGAGACAAGAGGCATAAGCCGATGGTTCCTCTGGATGCAACAGGGTGGCCTGAAAATTGTTCTGGGGCTGGCAGAGAGCCTTACCCTCTGACAAAGTCCCTTGTAGCTCACACATGGGGCCAGAAGGACCTGGGTGGAGGAATCTAAGGATGCCTCAATTGTGCTATGGCATGCAGGAGCTGTGCAACAGACACCACCATTGCAGGAGTAACTGTGACAGGCACTGGGAGTTACACAAACAGCAGAGAAATGACACAGGAGCGGGGCCATGTGCAGTCACAGGATGGCTGCTTCCTGCTCCACTGGGCACTTTGGGAAGCCACAAACCCACACAGTAACTTAAGCTGCTGCAAAGGTCTATGGGATCACCCCAACAATTTATCATACGGCTTAGATGCATGAAGCAAAGCTGAAGTGCTTGTCAGGGAAGGGTAAGAAGAGGCAGCATGACTGCAATCACCCAGCAGAAAGAAAACACAGGCTCAGCTCCTTCTTGCTACTCTAATCCCTCAGGAGGCAGCGATAAATCCCAGGATTTGGTTGCCATGTAAGTTTGCAGCATTTCTTCTTATTTTCTTAGGAAACAGGGATGCCAGAGGTTTTGGACAGGCTCCTGGTGCCAGGGTGCTCACTGTGTCCTGTTCAGACACAGTCCATTCAGTGCAGCAGCCCAGACCCAGTAAGCTGCTTTCCTGCACGTTAGCTGCCAAAGGGAATGCAGGCACTGAGGATGACCCCCTCTGTGAACACTGCAGCCACGGAAGGACTTGAGGAGAAGTCCTTAAAGCAGCAAAGAAAACAGATTCCCTGCTCTGCAAGCCCCAGAGCATCCAGCAGAGCTGCAGGCTCCCCTGAAGGCAGGAGCCAGAGATGCCTCCCTAAGTCTGCTTTTAGTTACTTCCAACTGTACCCATCCCACCAGCCTCCCGTTTCAACCCATGCTCTCTGCCTAGGGGTGTATGCACTGTTAAAAACAACACAGCCATGTTTGAAACAGCCTAGGAGACAAGATTGTGAATAATTTAGCTGCTGTCCTTCCATCCCTTTGAACAACAGTAATGTCAGATGCACCCAGTATGAACCTGAAAGGTAATACGATGGTAGACGGTCTGTAAGGGAAATGTTATTTTGTGTCTCAGCCGATGTCTAAACAAATTTTCCATAAATCATGAACTCCGAAAAAAGATATGAAGCTACAAAAAATGAGTGAAGTGTGGAACTGCAGTGATGGCTGGGGCTGGAGGGGATTTCCTGACTCAGAAGCACCAGGAAAATTTCTTATTCCCCATGCAGCCCTAATTCCAGCATCCCCTGTTTATAGAGTGTTGGACACCTCAGCCAAGGCAAGCAGTGCATTGTATGGAGCACAGCTCCACAGGGTAGCAAAACTCCACGTGAAGAAGCAGCTGGGGTGAGCAATTGGCTTTGCACTGCGCTCCTCTAGAAGCCAAGGGGTCTGACTTATAAGACCCGTGAGAGATATGTGATTTATTTCAAACCCATTTATAGCTCACATAAAGCTGTAAGATGGAATTGAGCTTAGGATTTTGTTTCTATTTCATTTTATTATGTCTGTACATTGTAAATGTAAAGGTCTGGCCTTAGTGCAGTGGGTGGAAATCAGGGTAGCCCCTTGGAAGCTGGCGATGCCACACTGACTTACACCCACTGAGGATTTAGCCAATCACTACTAATGTATGTCCTGTTACACACAGATTTATTTGTGGTTATACTACTTGGGCTTTGCAAGGCTGCCAAATGAAGAAATTCCATCCAGAGGACAGCAAAATACTGCCTTGGCATGATGGTTTTCAGCCCCCAAAACCACTTTGAGCAAGCACATAGAGCCCATCTCATCCTCTGAGAAGTCTTGCCAGTAAATATCTCTCCTCACGCAAGGCAAGATGTGGACCTTGACTATGCTGAAAACCCTGGGATGGTTTGGAGGACTCATAGGGAAGTAAAAGGTCTCAGAGGAGCAGCAACCCTACCAAAATCCCCCCAGTAAGGTTTTTGGAGATGCTGATAAAATGTGCAGCCAGCAGCAGAACGCTCCTGTCATATCAACACTGGCAAAGTGAGCTGGTTGTGCACCACTGCAGGCACCAGGATGAGGTTTCTCTCCTTGGTGTGGGCACTGCAGCATGTTAAGCTGCCTGGTTGAATAGGAGGTGCTGTCTTTCAAATAAAAGCTGAAAAAGAGGCCCTGATTCCTCATGGATATTAAAATAATCAGGAGTTGGGGGGGGAGTTTGTGAGAACAAAACTGCTGTTTCTGGTTACTGCCCCTTTTCTAGGCCCATTATTAAATGCTGCCTGTCTAAATTCCCTCTGTCTTTCAGCTGGATGTGGTGTTCTTCATCTGCCCTTCCAGACGCGAAGGTGCAGAATGGCTCTGTGTCTTGCCTGGGAACACTCAGCCACCTGATGAATGGTGAGGTGATGTGCATTGCTGTTGTACAGCAGAGTATATGCATGTGGCAAACGTAGAAATAAATGCTGCTCATAGGATGCTGGAAAATCAATGGCACAATTTCTGCTACAAGGATCTCAGTAGGGAAAGCCTGTTGGAGATCACTTGTGCGTGCGGTTCTGTAAGTGGCTACACGGTATGTGCACATTCCAGCAATCTGTCACTGTTCCATTACAGGAAAGAAACCAGACCTGTCAAGAAACAATAAACAAGCTGGGAAAAGTGGACATAGATGTGGAATCCACCATGTTTTTGTTTCAAACAAAACCCCTGCCTGACACAGAAGTGCACCTGAAGCTGTACGTCCCATGATCCGAGCACGTTCCATCCCAGCCAATGCGGAGACGGAGTGGAGATGAGGGGATGGTGGAGTCTTCTGCAGGGCTGGGTTTTGCAAAGGAGCTCAAAAGAACCAGGCACAGAAATCATACTGCAACGCATAGTACCTACAGGGACATGTAGAGATAGGATAGATGAGCTATATGGTCCCTTCCAACCCAAACCAGTCTGATTCTGTAAATAACCACTCAGCCTATGGAAACACAGGCAGAGTGACTGTGTATTGCTGCCATGGCGCAGTACAGCAACAGAGTGGCAGAAATGCTGGTGCTGGAGACCTGGGCAGCAGAACTCGGCAGCAAACCTCCTGCCAGGTTTCTCCCTATGGAAAGGTTTCCTGGTGTCTATGGGGAATCCTCACACACAAGAGATCTTTTCGTATTCCTAAACGAAAACCAATCATGAGAGTGTATCACAAGCTGTGACCTATAAATTCCAGGTGGATGTATAAAACCTCCTGTAAAAGGTGAAGAATTACTGCCTGCATTGTTGCATCTTTCCTGGGATGACACAGCATAAAATTGCTGGTGGCATGAACATCTCTCACTTGATAACCTGACCGTGCTCACTCCTGCTGAGCTGCTGGGGCATGACGTTTGCACAACACTGTGCTTAACTCTCAGTAGAAGGAACTGAGGGCTCTTCCTTACCTCGGCATTTCCTCACCCCTCTTGCTGCTCCCTGACGGACCAATGCGTTAGCCCAAGGTTCAGACACTTTACATGTGTCCCCTACTGAAACCATGGATGAGCTGCCCAGACCCAACCAGTCACACACAGCATCCTTTACAGAACCGGGGACTGTGACCGCACTGTACTGCACTGGAGGGCAATGAGGCTTCTGTGTGTAGTAACAGTCAGACACACACCAGCAAGGAACAACATGGGTTAGCAGTCCTCTTCTGACACATTTTAGAGAGGAAGGGTCCCCAGGGGAAGTGCAGCCTGCACCTTCTCCCATTGCCCTGACATCTCCACAGTCCCTTTTCCTACAGAGACTTTAAAAAGAGATCAAATACAGCAGGAAGGAATATCAATTGCTATTGAAACTATAGTCCAATACTCTGTGCAGAGGCACGGCTGTCCTGGAACATGGCTCTGGGAGAGCAGGAGGCTCTGCAGGGAGTTCCGTCGTTGGGATGTTCCTTTTCCCTTGCACTTTTGAGGGAGTCTCAGTGAGTCCCAAGGGTGCAGGATCATGGTGCCAGGTCCTTCAGACTCCATTTTGCCTGTTCCATGGCCCCGGGACAGGTTGGTGCTCACAGCCCATGCTGCCAGGCTCCCAGCAGGGCTGGTGAATCCACCAGTGGTTCCCATCAGCATGGAATTCTCTGCTGAAGAGCAATGACTGCAGGAGGCAGCGCGCCCTGCCTGGGCTGAGATAGAGCTCCCATGCTCTATAAACCAGGCACTCCGCACTCCCAGATAGCTCTGCTGGGAGATTTACAGGCAGCTGAATGGTTGCAACCAGGCCTGTGGTCTGATGAGGAGATGCTGGGTTACCTGTTGGACAATCACCTCTCACAGATCACAACATGCACGGGTGGACTGGGCAGCCCTGGCTTGGAGGTGATGGTTGCAGTGCGTGCATGTGCGTGCACAGCAGTAATTCAGTGTGTGAACAGATGCAGCATGTGTATACGTGTAAATCAGTCTCTGCGTGTGTTTGCATGAGCATCCTCCGTGAGGAGCGGGAGCAAGCAGAACACTGTAAATCCCGAGAGTTCACACAGTTAATGCTTGTCATGAGATGTAATTTTCAGACCTCTCCCTTGATGTTTTAGGAGGGTGTAAATATAGGAAAGCAGCCCATAACTTAGAGGCAGGAATGTGCTAATTAAGTGTGCAAAAGGAATGATAATGAGGAGATAGTGAGCGGGAAGGGCACAGGAACTGTGTAATCCCAGGAAGGGCCCATGAGTCACTCCATCTCTGCCTGGGGTAGCTCCAGGGGGGCTCCAAGGTCGGTTTACCTACGGGCTGCTCCAGTCCTACCCAGGAGCAGTCGGGAGGTGACGGGATGCAGGGCACAGCCATGGAGCCTGGCAGCCTGGTCTGGCAATGGCCAGGCAAGTTACCATCATTAGAGCAGCCTCTGGGTACCGCAGCCAGAGGCTGCCTCATCAGGGAAGCTCAAAACCAAATCTGTCACTGGAAGTTGAGGCAGAAAAGAAGGATTCTGCCGCTCTGCTGTGCTCTGGGGAGACCCCCTGCAGTCCTGATCCAGCTCTGGGGCAGCCGCACAAGAAGGACATGGAGCTGTTGGAGCAAGTGCAGAGGAGGCCACAGAGATGCTGCAAGGGCTGGAACAGCTCTGCTCTGGAGCCAGGCTGAGAGAGCTGGGCTGGGTCAGCCTGGAGAAGAGAAGGCTCCTGAAGGGGAGACCTGAGAGCAGCTCCAGTGCCTAAAGGGGCTGCAGGAAACCTGGAGAGGGGCTTGGGACAAGGGCCTGTAGGGACAGGCCAAGGGGAATGGCTTGAACCTGCCAGAGGGGAGACTGAGCTGAGCTCTTAGGCAGAAGCTCTTCCCTGTGAGGGTGCTGAGGCGCTGGCACAGGGTGCCCAGAGAAGCTGTGGCTGCCCCATCCCTGGCAGTGCTCAAGGCCAGGTTGGACACAGGGGCTTGGAGCAAGCTGCTCCAGTGGAAGGGGTCCCTGCCTGTGGCAGCGGTTGGAGCTGGAGGAGCTTTCAGGTCCCTTTAACCCAAACCTGTCCATGATTCTCTGATTAAGTTCAGCCCTTTCCTCTCCAGAGAGAGGAGATGTGAGCAGGAGCAGCACCGCAGCCATCCTAAGAGACAGAAGCTCAGAGCTGCCTGAGCGCCTGGTGCCCACTGATTGCACCAGGCTCCTGTCCCCAGGTGAAGCTGGCGCTGAGAGGCATCCCCACACTGAGCAGCAGAGGCTGATCGCAGCCTGGCTCTGATAACAGGGCAGGAACAAGTGAGGGAGGGAGCTGCAGTTCCCCAGGGTTGCAGAAGTGCTGTTTTCCCTTTCAGTGTGTGAACAATGGTCAAGAGTCTCACATCTCCATGCGCCGGCCTCCCAAACGAAAGGGATTATGAGTGTATCATTAATATCACAGTGACCTGGCAGCAAGTCGACAGATTTAATTTGGTGACAAGATGAGTGGCACCAGAATTCTCCCATCTCCCCAGCAAATGAGAAATAGGCTCTGCCTGCTACTAGTAAATATTGCTGGTAAGTGAATCAAAATTCAAAAGGGAAAAAGCAATTTTCCTTCTGCTCATATTGTGCTTAGTTCTCAATACACTTCATACAAGAGGCTTCCCCGGCTGATGGATTCCTCCTAGATTATATCATGCCTTTAAATTTATATGCCCTGGCTCTTTAAAAGACTGTTTGCTAAGGCCTTTGCATTCTGTGTTAGTCTGGTAACTGCTGACATTTGAAAGATGCCACAAAAACAAATCCAACCTGGTTTTCTAAGTAAGAAAAGGAGACAGACCTGGCAGGTGAAAGGAGATTAAAGATTTTGTCAACAGCTGAAATCAAAGTTTTCATGAAGTGGTAATGTCAGGAAAAGTTTACAAGGCCCAATAGAGGGCTCACGTGTCATGAAAACCCAAATCAGGTTTGGGTTGGGGTTTTTTCCTCCTAGAACATCGCATGAATTGTTCAGGGCTCTGGAACAGCAGAGCAGCATCACAACACAGCCTGGAGAGAGCTGGCAAAGGCAGTGAGCCACAGCAGTCGGGAAGAAGCTGCTTTGAGCTCAGATCCACATCCCTCCAACAAACAAAGGAATGGCCCATATGTGGCCACTGAATTTGTATTAATTTTCTGCTTAGAAGGCTGTTATCTGCCATCAAACCCTGGAAAAGTACAGCAAATTTTCAGCCCTGCTTTGAGTTAATGTCTTTGTAGCCCAAGGCATCACTGTAGTTCTGCCAGCCACCTTTTGGGTAGTCCTCTCCAGTGTGGGGCTTCAGCACTGAAATCAGGTTAAGCTTCATCCCTAGAGGCTTTATGTTAAAGGGTGGAGACAACAAACTGGGGCTCAACACCACTCCCTCCATCTCCCCTGAGCCTGCGGGCCTGAGCAGACAGAAAGCAGGGACAGATGCGAGGGATGGTGGATGTCCCCTGGCACAGCGCGCATGGCTTTGCAGGCAAGGCAACAACGTGAGACTCCACACATGGAGAGCTCCCAGGGAAATGTGTCCCCCCATTCCTTGGAGACTCTAGCATTCCACCCACCCACCTAAGCCATGGTCTTCACTGCCCAACCCTCGTATGGCCAAGGCAGACCCCAAGTTTGGCTCATTCCTCAACTCTGCAGCAAAGCTCTGCCTTCCTAACACATCATTCCCTTCCTGGTCACCTCTCTCTCCTACTCCATCCAGCTCACTGGCCCCACAGCAAGAGGAGTCAGCAGAAGAATCAAGAGTCAATGACTGGCACCAGGTTGTGCGGTGTCATGGGACTGCCATATGAACATCCCCCTACACTGAAAGTTGCCACCACCACAAGGTATATTTTTAATGCTTAACTAAAAGCCTCATTACTAGCAGTGCTCTACTCCTATCTCTCTCCTGCCTTGGCCTGGGCTGTCCAGTGGAAAATGTAAAGGTTTTTCTACTTAAGATGAATTAACCCTCTCCAAACACTATGATTCAAGGAACAATTCCAAACCTGAGTGATGCTCCTGACCTAGAACTCCATAACAATTTGACCAATTTTAGTCAAACTTTGCAAGAAACCCCTAAATAGCTTCCAGAGCACACTCAACAGTCTCTAGAGCAATGGAGCTGTGTGAAAGGCTGAAAACAGGACCTTGAGGGAGACCTCTTTTAGGCCTTACAGTGAAGGGACGTGACACTGGTGTTGCAATACATGCTGCTTCATGGGGTCTGTGGGGCAGGACAGTGGATGTCATAGTGAAACTGGTGTGAGATAATATCCTAAACAAAAGGTTACCTGAGCCCATCATGGGGTCTGTCTGACCATCCAAAGGGTCTGATCCCTGCAAAGCCGGGTCCCACCTGAAGCCCTGGCAAGAGTCCTGCATATCCTCTTCTCCAGAGGGGAACATCTGCCCTTTATGTATCGTGGCTCTTGTCTCTGATGTGTGCTAAGTCCCTCTTGGGTCTGGGGGTGAGCATGGGCACTGCTCCACGTGTGGAGACCATGCTGCCTCTCTCCCAAATGCAGTCACAGGCTTCCTCCCACCGTCCTGCACCCATCCCCACCACACAATGAATTCACTCGGAGAAGTTATTGCCCTCTTGGGTCTTTATTCAAAAGCAAAAGACTAACTGAACAGCTATCTGCCAGCATGGAGAGATGAGTGCTGCCCTGCTCTAAGCAAATGCATCAGCCAGCCAGGACATTCGACATGACAGGGGCTGTGAATTGTCTTTAATTTCTGTATTCATTTAATGGCATTTGTTTCAGAAGAGAAATAATTGTGTTACTTGGCTGGAGTCAGAGGGCGGCAGACCCGTGTCTGCCATGGCCACGAGACAGCCGAGGCACTGCAAAGCAGGGCCTGATCCTAACTGCTTTTAACAGAGCTATTAGTTCTAAAACTCAGCCAGCCTATTCATGTAATTCCCTATTATGCTCAAAGAGCTGACACCATAAGCACTTCCATGCTTAAATGATGTCCAATGAGGGCTGCTGCCTGTTCAACACTTGTCTTCCTCAGTATCAGAATGATAGGAAACTCTTGGTACGGCCTTTGGGGTGAGCAGCTTGCCCTCCCCACCTTCCCCAGACCTCTGGCATAGCGGCCTCCATGTCCAGGGACTTTCGGAGCGCTGATTTACTGCAAGCTGTGGAAGTTTATTCATCACTTGTGTTCCAGCCCCTTGAATCACTTGTTTCCTGATGATCATTTTCCTGCTCTCAGCCTGTGGTATTTAAACCAGTGGCAATGTTCATTGCAGACATGGGGATCCAGCCAAAGGACTACACTGGCCTTTCCCCCAAGCTCTTTATCTAGTCTTTGCCCTCCAGAGACTCAATTTGCAAAAGACTCCCTATCTTTGATGTGTAAATATCCCCAGCCTGCTGACCCGCTGGCTATGCAGAGGGAAGGTGATGTACCAGGTTTATACACAATCAGATGGCCTCCAGCTGCTGCCTACAGCCCCTGAACCTGCTGCTTCCACCAGGCCCATGAAGAGGAAGGACCTTGCCACACCATGGCAGTGCCGTGCAGCTGAGGTTGTGCTGGCCCAGCTTCTCACCCGTGATTTCTGGTGCCTGCTTCTCTACTGGTGACGCCCTCACTCCTCCTCCTGGTTCCGCTGGGGCAGGTGAGATGGAGCTGCCCCACTGCCGTTCCTTCCCTGCTGCAGCTGGGTAATTGCCAACGACACTTTTCAAATCACTCTGGGGAGGTCTGATGAAACAAACTGGATGGAAAATCAAATTCCAAGTAACAGGTAGGAAATTGCAAAGAAAGATGTTTATGGAACAATTTTCTTTGCTTCCTTGAATGGTGGAAACTGTTACTGTCACTCATGAATTATTAATTTCAGCCGGTCCTGTTCTCTTTGCAGGCTCCCGAAGAGCAGGGGCCCAAGAAGTGCTCCAGCTTGCTGGAGATGGCAGTGACTCTCCCCAGCTCCAGAATGGTGTGGGGGTGTCTCTGCTTTTTGGAGGGGGCCAGTTCTTCCATATCAGTCCCGTGGGGGCTTTTATCTGTCCACTCTGATGTCAGTCCTGGGAAAAGCAAACAGCTTATATCGATGGCAAAACCACACACAAGGTGGGAACAGGTTGTCCCTGGCACCTGTTGTGACTGGAAATCTGCTTCTAGATTAGTTAATTTGGCTGAGAGGTACCAGCAGGAAGGTGGTAGGAAAAGTCATTGCCAGGGTGAAAGTGGCTCAAGGACTCCTGTAATAATCATGTTTGTACAATTACTGGGAATGGAGCTAGAAGGGACTCTGGAGAAGCAGAGCCGTGCTCCTCCCTAGCTCTGTGGCAGACAGAAGGACCCACAACCAGGAGTGTCTCCCCTGGTGTTACCAAAGGAGAGCACCTCAGCAGGCAGGTGACCTGCAAACAGAACTGAGTGGGAACCACAAACCACTGACAGAAAAATGGGAGTGAAAACAGGGACTTTTTTCTTAGAGGGCAAGAGCCATAAGTGCAGAATCAGATAAGAGGCCGTGTTTGGCCAAATGCCATCATGTTCAGTGGTGAAATGGAGGCAGCTACTAGAAATAAATAACACAAAAAGGACTATATAACAAAAAGCAGCATAGGGGGAAAATAGAGAACCATTGATTTTGAATTAAAAGTTATGAAGTACAGAAAATTGATACAAGACACTACACTCATCCATTAGAAATGCACAACTCGGTGACTGAATGGCAGTGAGAATGCAATTGAAACACTCTGTGAACAGAAAGAAGCAGTGCAGAGACTTTCTTTACAGAGATGACCAAACTTTTGACAGGGCAGAAATGCAACAAATGTTTGTGGGCTGCCTTTGTGTTAGTATTACAAGAGGATGCTGAAAAACTGAGCAGCAGTTTAAAGATCCAGAATGGTGTTAAACAGCACGAATGGCACAATGGGCAGGTCTGGAGAAGGCTGATCGGGAGCATCCCCCATAAATCTTGGGCCAGTGGGGAAGCTGCCGTCCCAAGGGAGACCCCAGGCTCTGCGAACTTGCCTCTGAGCACCAGAGATGGTCAAAGCCAAGGGGAAGTGATGCAGGAGTCAGTTGAAAGGAAGCTGGAGAATTAATGCAAATCTATATGGTTTTATGGAAAAGTGTTCTTGTCAGCCTTTATTGCATTCACAGAGGAGATTACATGTGCAGTTGATAGAAGTAACTGAATAGATATGATAATGATTCTATGAGGTACTTCAGCTTGGGGAATGTGCCTGACTTAGTGCCTCATGGTTGATTAAAAATGAGCACTCGACCGCGTCAGGGCGGAACACATGAGACAGGCTGAGACTCAGGCAAGAGCTCACACAGAGTCATGATGAAGAGATGTCATCAAATCTGTTTTTCTTACAATATTTTGTAGCAGAAGGCTTTAAGTAGTCAATATTCTCATCGATGACTCGAACATACATATTAAAAACTCATTCTTAAGTTTGTGGCTGACACAAAGGATGCAGAGATTGATAAATCACATCGAGCTCTTGGCAGGGCTGGGGAGGTGCTGGGATCACCCAGAGAACTCGGCCCTTTCCATAAGTGGATTGTTACAGCTCAGTGCTTCCCCAAGGAGCCCTACAGGTCTGACCCACTGCAGATTGCCTGTGGGTCACTGTGAGTGCTCCATTCCTGTGCTGCTGAGCACAGCAGTGATTCTGGCAGAAACTCTTCACTAGTACCCTGGGAAGAAGCCAGGCTCTAGCTCTCAGAATCCAGAATTATCCTACACATGCAGCCCCTGGTGCTGCACCTTCTACTGCAGCATCTGGTGGTACCCCACCATCCCTGGAGCTGCTGAGGCTGGGAGGTCCCTGCTCTGACACATGCTATAGCCTGCAGTCAGCACACTGACCATATACTGCAACATCTGTCCCAATGGTTCTCACTGCTCCCTCCATTGCTCAGAAAATGTCACTGGGATGCAAAAGTGCTTCCAGACATCAGAGCTCTGCAGAAAGCTGCCAACAAGTGCCCCTTACTGGTTAGTCACTGCGTGGCTGCCTTCCTAACCAGTGTGTGGAAGACAGCACTGTCACCCTGGTGTTCTGGGTGATGTGGGTGACAGCCCCTGGGTCTGCTCACATCCCGTCTGCAGGCGCTGAGCCTCACAGGTTTGCTCCAGCCTGGCCAGGAGAAGCAGGAGGAGCACATAACTGTTACCAGCATCCCCCAAGCACTGCATCCTGAGCACCACAGCTCCAGGGCTGTGACAGACAAGTCAATAAACTCAAATTAAATGACAAATAGCAGGGTCAGTGCCTCCTCTCACAGGCAATGGGCAGGTTAATGGAGGTTCCCAACCCACAGCCCTGCGGCAAGGACACTTGCCACCAACTGGTGCTACCTTTCAGAAAGAAATGGGGGAGCCAAATCCAATGCACCATGGGCTGGAGCACAGAGCACTGAAATGCCCTTCAGGCTCCTGAGGAGCAGAGATGGCATCTGCAGGAGAGGTAAGCTCAAAGGCCTGTCACACGAAGCAGGTTGGAGCTGGAGAGCACCTACAGCTCCTACAGCACAACCCACCCTGTGAGGGCTAACCACAGTGCAAAGGGCTCAGAAGAGGGGATGGAGAGAGGTCCCCCTCCTGCTCCACTCCCGTCTCATCCATGGAGACCAGGGAGATTCTCTGGTAAAAAAAACCTTTTCTGAGAAGAAGGCACTTTGATGCTCCTCCTGGGCTGTCTTTGATTTGTTTCTCTAGTCAATCCTGCCCAAAAATGTTTGCTCTTGGTCTTGACTGATCTCATTTTCCCTGCTAGCATTAAGCCCCCAGCAGCGCTGGCCAGATGGCTGCTGATGAGGTCTAACTCTCCGAGCTGGTCTGTGCCCAAGGTTATATTTGTTCCTGCTGACGTCCAGTGTGAGGAGTTCCTGAGTCCATTAGAACTCCTGGGGAGCAGCTGACCTGTGTCTGCTCAGCCCCAGCTCTCAGGTGGGTTTCCCAGCCAGGCTGGGCCATGACAATGCAGAAGTCTCCAGGCATGGGTAACCCCTTTGTGTGGCAGTCTGGAACAAATGCCGATTTCATCCGTCTGCCTGCAGTTATGGCTCCTACAGTCATGGTTATGGCTCCCACGGTCACGGTTATGGAACATTTCGGGTCTCCTCCACCTCCCTTAGCCATTCCTCCCACTCCTTCCTCGCTTCCAGCCCAGCTCCATCATGACCTTCAAATGTCAGTCCCATTTCTGTCATCCTGCACTGTCCCCCTTTCTGCTCCTCATCTCTCACGTGGTTCCAGAGCTGCATGTTGACAATTCAATGCTCAGTGGTGCCTTGCCTGGGAAGTGTCCAAACCCAGCAGATGCCATAAGACATCTGGAGTAGGCTCATTGCTGGTTGAGTGGGGCTTTGGTTTTTCATCTCTGTTTGCCAGCCCCATCTGAATCCCACACACTGGTGTCCTTCATGGACAGGAGGTGAAGTTACTCCGGAGTCATGGACTAGTGGCTCCCAGGCTGGGTGCAGGATACTGCTGAGCACATTCCCTCTGCTCCTCCACTGGGTGGTAAAATTAATCCTTGTTTAATACAACACCCCTTCTTCAGTACTCACTGAAGGAGCAAACCCATCATCACAATAATGCACTGACCTGTGTATTTACTTCTGATATCTGACCTATCAGGCAGCTGCTGAATTACTTCCCCAATTAATTTTCCCATTCATGAAGGATATGACCTTCCTCTCCAGAGAGAAATACAAATGAGCAACTATTTCTTGAAGGTAACTAGTCATATGGAGAATAAACAGGGACACAAAGTTCTGCTGTTATAGCAGAAATAAAAACATTTTTCTTCAAGGCTTAACAAATTTTCTACATTTTGAAAATAGGGAGAAAATATAAAGAGAAATATGAACATATCCTGCTCTTACTACCAGTCTGGGCTGTGTAAATCAGTGTGGCCAAGAAGGAATGTCTGACTCCAGTTTCTTTCTCAGCTGTGGTTATTAACTCCAAAGACAGCCCCAGAACAAATGCCCACCTCACACCTTCCTGCTCACAGAAGCTGTGGCAGGGCCATGCCAGCACCAGCAGTTGTCCAGAGCCCCACAATCACCCCCTGCTGCTCCTGGCCATGCCGCTTGCATTGATGGCTGCTGTGGCTGACCTCCATGGACAACCAAGAAAAGCTCTTGAAGGTAAAGGCTCAGCCAGGTTGCTTTTTCTTTTTCCTTCTTCAGCATTGAATATGTGGCCTCCCAGGCCTGCTGAGCCTCCACAGCTTGTGGCACCAGGTCTTCCACTCTGAACACAGGCAGGATCCTGACTTATGCATGAGGGACACCTGCCTGAAGCCATTGCCCGCACCACAGAGGTACCGCATGTGACAAGGCAGCACTTCTCCCACCCCTGCCCTGGAACCATCCACAGATGAGGCGTTCTTTTGTTCAGGGCAGCAAAGCACTGCAGTGAGAATGGCACCTGGGAGGATGGAGACCAGGGCACCACACCTGCCTCCTTTGTTACCTTTTGTCACGGCTTCATCAAGGAGTCTCCAAACAGTCTCCATCCCATCCCTTACCCAAGCTGTCCTGTGGCACTAAGCACTCTTGAAACAAGGATGGGGAAGCATTGCCCCTGCAGCCCCCAACTACCGTCTGGGCCATGCTGTCACCCAGCCCCAGTCAGGGACTGGACATTCGTAGAGCCATAGAATCACAGAATGGTTTGTGGGGGAAGGGAGCTCGATATCATCCAGTTCCAACCCACTGCCATGGGCAGGGACAGCTTCCACTAGAGCAGGTTGCTCCAAGCCCTATTCAACCTTGCCTTGAGCACTGCAGGAGATGGGACAGATACATGCTCAGACATGCCCACGTCTGGTGTGTGTTGTGTCGTGTCATGTCATGTTGTGGCATGTGTCTCCCATGTCAGTAGCAAAGGTACTGTCTCTGGGACAACCTGCAGGTGCCACAGGAGATGAGGACCCAGCGCAGCTCTGGTGTGCAGGGCTCACTGTGCTCTCTGATTGCACCAGCTCTGACATCCCTCCTGGGTAATTTTTTATTAAGATGTAAATAAAACCACCCCTGCAGCCTGGAGACACGGCTTGTCGAGAGCACCTTTGACCCTTTCTTAGTGGCATGGCCTGATCGCCCCTGTTACCATTGGGAAGATATCACATGGACTGGAACATGTTCCAAGCACTGTAATTGCCCAATAAAACCATGTTTCTTCACCATCCAGTTGAATTAGTGTCTGCAATATGTTTGAAAGCTTTATAGCCCAGTTAATTGTAAGGCAGTAACTGGAAGGGGCATTATGGCTTCAGAGAACACAAGTTGCATCTGTATTTAATGATATTAAACCATAAGAAGCCTCCATTCGAATAAAGTGATGACTGCTGTAGTGCCTATAAAAGCAACGATCTCTGTGCTCAGCAGAGAGGCTCAGCCATGGTGCAGCAGGAGCAGGGACACTGGTGCTTGGGGCAAGGACCTTGCACAGCTCCTGTGGCCATTCCTGGTGTATGTGGCTGAGTCCATACATCCCTGCACCCCAAAGACCTGCTGGGTGATGATGTACCCTGTGCCTGCTCCAGCAGCCTGCCTCACACACTGGCTGTTATTCACAGTTCCCCCAGGCAACACGTCCCACATCCCTGTGAAGGGAAGCATCACCATCCCCATCCTGGCCACTAGACAGCTCCCACCTTCCCTGCGGGCTCTTGCCACTGCCAGGTACCTCCCCGTCCAGGGACATCCTCTCACAGAGTCACAGAATCAATTGGGTTGAAAAAGACCTTTTAGCTCATCAAGTCCAACCTCTACCACAAAGAAGGTCCTGGCCAGAGGCACTTCTCCATTCCAAGCAAGAGAATAATCCTCCTCCTTTAGAAGCCCCACTATCCCTGGAGCAAGCACGAGGCTATGGACACCAGCAGGTTGCTGTGGTGGGACACCAGCTCCCAGAAACCCACACATGCTGATGGTGGCTGTTTGTGACAAGCCTGGCACTAATCATGAGCTTTCCTCTAGCAGGGCTTCAGTGAGCAGAGGACCAAGAGCCATGAATGGAAACCCTTGAAAGCATCATCCTCTGCAGAGCAGAAGTGTTGTCCCCTTTGTGTGCAAGGGGTGAGTACTCAGCACTGCACTAAAGGGGTGACACACAGGTGACGAGCCGGTGACTCCATCAGCTTTTATGTTTGCAGTATGTGGACTGTTGAGGTGAACTCAACGCGCAGGCAGGGGAGCAAGGTGCCCGGGGCTCATTCACAATTAGGTGTGCAACCAATGGAAAATTCACACACTCAAGTTTCAATAAAGGTGTTTAATAAAAACACCTTTGTGCAAGTGGAACATGAAGTGCAGCTCGGATGTGCTGCTCGAACGTGCTGTTCTCAGCCAGGGAGGTGTCTGTGCCCGGGCACCGTGCACGCACCCACCTCCGTCACCGCAGTTCATTAGCAGACTCTAATTGTGCATTTATAGTTTACAGAACTTTCAGCTAATTACAGCAGGCCTCTCGAAAGCTGCTACAAGGCCTCGCTGGCTGTTAATGGGGCACTGGTTATTACTGAGTTACCCATAGCTGTGTTTCAGAGAGCAGTTAGCAGATCTGCTGAGGAGCACAAGCCTCAAATCTCCTTGCCTGACATGTTAACTGCATGCAGGGACATTTCTGCTTATAGTGCAGTCAGGAAGTGGAATGGAAAGGACCCCAACTGTTGGTTTATGGCATGGATTTGGACAGAAACTGCCCTGATTTCCCAAAGCGATGTGTACAGCCTGAGCCTGGGACCCAGCCACGAGAGAACAGTGATAGGACACCAGCAGCTGCTCCCAAAACCGCCTCATGACCCATTCCCAGGAAGTGTCCTCGGGCCATGGGGTAAGCACCGGTGTTCTGAGAGAGCAGGACTATGAGCGATGTGCCGGAGGAGAGTGGAGGTGCATGGGGACATGCGGCTCCAAAATGACATGGACACGGGTGCAGGCAAGGGGAAGGGATGTGGAGGAACAGCTCCACCACCTCCATGCACCCCAAACACACAGGGTTTAGCTCACACCATCTCTCACCCTCTCTCCCCACTGACCTCAGAAGACTGATGCAGAGACCCAAGGCTCCTTGACAGCTCTCCAGGAGATTTCAGTGACACCAAATCTGACACAACCTCACTTGAGCTGTTCATGCTCTTTGTTTCTGGTCTGACCCATCTTAGTGTCTGTTTCCACTTCAGGCTCTTCTCTCTGTGCTGTCCTGTTCATCCAGATGAGCATCTGTCCCTACCCAGCACTGCTCTCCCAAAGCGAGGAACCCTGCACTGCGGGCAGCCCACCTCGCAGCCAGCCCCTTCACCTCCCAGGTCAAGGCACGTTTTCCAACCCCTCTGCCCTTCCTGCAGCTTTTCTGTGGTCATCTCCAGTTTGTCATGCCCATGCCAAAGGGGGGATGCCATCCTTGGCAGGCAGATGCAGCCACCGCCTTGTTGGAGCTGAGTGCGGCCACACCACGGTGCAGGTGGTCAGTGGCAGAGTGAGGAGGTGAAGTTAAGATGAACATTGATATGACGCTAATGAATTGCTTGCTGGGGAAAAACAGCACTGGCTGTCACTTGCAGAGCCTGTGCATGGCCCTGAGCTGGCAGGATGCTCCTTGGTGTGAGGAGGAGAATAAACCCATACAGGGCTTGGAGGAGGGGGGTCGGCATCGTAATGCATTCAGTGTTCCTGAGCTAAGTGATAAAAAGCCCTACTCAGCGCCCATCTGAGCATCAGACATCGCAGGGACCGGGCAGCAGGACCTGGGCCCTCAGTAGCTTCCAAAAGGGCAATAAAAACAGAACTGAGAGTGTTGCTGTGGGTTTATTGCACAGATCCCAGCATGAGCTGCAAATAAACATAGTATTAGGTTAAATAAAAATAAAATGCATTCTAGAAAATGTTTGGAAATGTATCACATAATTAAGATATTAATTTAATGGTCTTCATTATTTGCGTTGGAAATGCATGTGGGTCTTCATCTCATTCCCTTCATTGAACAACAAGCTCATCAGGCACAGTCATTATGCATTTTCATAAACATTTGATGAACAATAACTGTGAGAAACATAAAATATTGGGTTTGTCCTTCAACTGTAATGACCATATGGAGATGCGTTTGCATTGGAGTCAGCAGCTGTGTCACATCCTCATTAATAACATCTCCTGATATTTTTACTGTTCCAGCACAATGAAGCCCTTTATGGTGGGGGAAGAAGGATTTAATCCGTGGGGTCTTTGCATTGATTTGTAAGAGGTGCTGTGCCCATATCCCTCTGTGACTCTGTGGAAGCTGTGATTACTCACTATTCTGGACAGCTCTCTCACAATATGTTAATTCACGGGTAATGGGAGTAAAGGTGGCGGCTGGGGATGGCTCAGGCCTCTCCCCTGAACACACGCATGGAGCTTCCTTAGGTTTGCAAAGGCAGTATTTCACAGGGCATTGGAGTGAGGTCTCGCACTGGCAGCAGGGATGCTGGAGCGCTGGTGCCCAAGGTATCCTTGACATCCGTTGCTGGTTTTCATGGGCACCTCGTTCTGCTTGTGCTCACCAGGATGGGGATCGAGCCCTTCCCTCAGGCTCCCCTCACCCCAACTGAGCCATGTTTATTCTTGGACAGGGGTTGACATGGAAAAGACCCTGGTGGGGCACAGGACAGGAGGCTTGGTGCCTGCCCTTCCCTCCCAACAGCCCCGCTCTTCTGCCCATAGGGTTCTCTGGAGCAGAAAATGATCCGGTTGGAGCAGGCAGGAGAGCCTGCAAAACCAGATCTGGGTGTCCCAGGACTCAGATGTACCGGGCTCACCATGCGGAGCATGAATGAAGCTTCTCCCAGGGCAGGACACAGATTCAGACACAACATTTCCCCTTCAGCACCGAGTCCCGGGCCGCCGTCAGCCCCGCATGGATTTATGGCTCCACCCGCTCATAAATGCCGGCACTGCAGGTGATGAATGCAGGAGTTGGGAAGCGCTTCCCCACCATCACCTTCAGGAGATGTCTTGATTTTTTTCTGTTCTTTTACAGCAGCCATAAAGCAGCTGCTGATTAGTGACGGGGCTTAAAACTTTAGGCAAAAGCTGTTGGAATCAGCTTTAAGTACTAAGCTTCTCCTGAAGCAGAGCAGCTTAGAGCTGCCCTTTTGAGGTCACATCTGTGACGTGTGGCCCTCCGAGCTCTGGACGTTGCAGCACCAGGTCAGGGACCTGCTCCGCCCCATGTCCTGCCCCTAGTGCACATCAGCACATGTCCCCAAAGAAGACCAGTAGCCCTGGGCCATAGAATCATAGAATCCCAGACTGGTTTTGGTTGGAAGGGACCTTAAAGCTCATCCAGTTCCACCCCCCTGCCATGGGCAGGAGAACCTTCCACTAGAGCAGCTTGTTCCAAGGGCTTCCTTATACCTTCCTTATACCTAACCTGAATTTCCCCTGTTTCAGCTTACAACTTCCTTGTACCTAACCTGAATTTCCCCTGTTTCAGTTTGATCCCATCACCACTTGTCGTATCCCTGCAGTCCCTAATGAAGAGTCCCTTTCCAGCATCCTTGTAGCCCCCTTCAGACACTGGAAGGCTGCAGGTGGAATCTGCTCAACTGTGGACCTCCATGGGCTGCAGGGCACAGCCTGCCTCACCATAGGCTGCACCATGGACTACGGGGGAATCTCTGCTCTGGCACATGGAGCAGCTCCTCACATCCTGCACTGACCATGGTGTCTGCCATGCTGCTGCGCTCACATTTTCTCACTCCTCTCTCTGGCTGCAATTGCACAAGGGGTTTGCCCTCCTTCAATACATTATCCCAGAGGTGTTGCCACCATCACTAATGGGATCAGTCTTGGCCAGCAGCAGGTCTGTCTAAGAGCTGGCTGGCGTCAGCTCCACCAAACACAGCTTCTGGCAGCTTCCCACAGCGACCACCCCTGTAGACCACCCACTACCATAACCTTCCCATGCACACCCAGTACACAGATGGAGGGATGAAAGGATGGAAGGATGAAAGGACAGAGGGAGGGAGGGATGGAGGGATGGAGGGATGGGTGGACAGACTGACTCTGGCAGAGCAGTTGTATCGTTTTGGGCACACATCCTCCTGGTGATGACTAATCTTTGACCCATCTCTATTGCGTTCCCACCCCATGACCCTCAGGGCTGTCAGACCTCAGTGTGCCCATGCTCAGCCCTGGCAGTTCCCATCACTCCCCTGGCAGGAGGAGGCTCTGTTTTCCTGCAGGATTTCTGCATGGACCATCTGTCCCGCACCAGGGCTGGGCACGTTCCCTCCCTGTCTGCTGCTTCTCTCAGGAACAGAAGTTAGTGAAGATTTATCATAGCACTAAACTTCCAATTGAGCACATTTGAAAGAAGAACAATTTATTCATCAAAAATATAGCTTCATTTTATCTGCAATTATTCTCAAGTTAAGGCCTCATTCAGCAAGCATTTGGCGGAATAAACAGCAACTTTTTATATCTAAACCATCTCATTTTGACATTCCATCACAAGGAACCAATGCAGGAGGACACAGCCTTACCCAGACAGCATTTGGAATGTTCCCTGGCCATTCTTCCCTTTCCAGAGTGCTGGGACTGGGGAGGTGGATGCAGGCAGCTCTTCCAGTCATGCAGCTGAGCAGTATGGAAGGACCAGCAGGGCATCATGTGGGGCACAGCTATCACTGACAGCATCGTTCACTGGGTTTGACAGTAAAAGAAATAGAGCATCCCGAAACAAGACAGTATCTGCACAAACACAAACTTAACAAACCTGTGGGGATGCTCCACCAGCAGCAACAGCCCCTGGAGGGGGGGGGGGGAGGGGGCATCCTGGAGGGAAAAGACATCCAGGACTGAGGGAAGTTACTAAAAGAGAGTCTATCAGGTTCACAGCAGCTAAACATTCCTGGTGCAGGGGAAGCACAGGACAACAGTAAAAGGCCAATATTGCTGCATCAGGAGCACTTTAGTGTCCTGAAAATCAAAAGAAATCCTGTAAACATGGGAATGAGGGTCTAAGGATGGGTGTAAAGGGAAAGCTCAAGCGCATGGGGGTTGATTGAGAAAGGCTGAGGAGCCAAGTGAGTTATAGCCAGTGAGGAACATAAAAAACCAACAGAAGTTCCTGGAAGTGTAATGGAGAGAAAAGAGAGGCAGCACTCGTGTCTTGCGATGGAGAGAAGCAGCAAAGAGGTCAAATAGAGAAGGAACCAGTGCTTTCCACACCATGGTTTTCACAGCATAAGGCTGTAACCAGTATCTAGAACTATTTCATTACCAAGGGGGTAGGAGATGAGGTCAATGTCAGGAAGGAAGTAGTTACAGGATGCCAAGATCAAGGTATACAAATAGTCAGGGGTCAAGAAAAGCTACCCTGAGAAATGTAAGCAGTATGGGAACAGTGAGCAGCAGCTTGTGACAGATTCTGAAAGCTCAGGAGGTCCCAGAGAAGTGCAGAAGTGTCTGTAAGGGAGAACCAGGAAGCTGGAGACGTTGGGGAGTTCCAGATCAGCAGCTCCTCAGTACTCTGGGAACAAATTATTGAAGGATGCATTTGTAAACACCAAGAGGACAATAATGGGATAAAAGCAGAGTAAAAACCTGCCAGCACCGTTTACCAGAACAAATCATGTCAGGGTCATCTGGTTTCCCTCCTCACCAGGGTAATTGGTGTAGTGGAGGAAGCGGCAGCAGTGCATGGATATATCTTGGGCAAAGCCCCCCATGCTCCTCTAGAAGGTGCTCCTGTTCACTCCCATAAACAAGGTAGGGAAATACAACCTGAGTGAAAGCTCAGGAGATGGGTACAAGTGGGAGCTCAAAGCCAACACCACAGGCTTGGAGCAGGCTGGGGGGCTCCAAGGGTCCATCTCGGGCTGGAGGGATGCCTCTTATCTCCTCGGGGCTGAGCAGGGGACAGCAGGGCTAGTGGGCACATCAAATATGGGGTGACACCTGGGGGATCCACAAAGCACCAGGGATGGGGTTTGGAGCACCCTGGTCTAGTGGAAGGTGTCCCTGCCCGTGGCAGGGGGCTGGAACTGGAAGTTTTAAGGTCCCTCCGAGCCCGAACCAGTCTGGGATTCTATGATTCACTGGATATTTCAGGTGTTTGATCCACCTCTGCTTCCTTGTTTCCCCCAGGACCAGAGAAAATTCCCCATTCTCTGAATGAAATATCACAGAAAACCAAAATGACACAACTTTAGAGCTCAGCACTCTGCATAGAATCGTAGAATCAGAGAACGATACGGGTTGGAAGGTACCGTAAAGCTCATCTAGTCCCATGCAGCCCGTCTGCCTGAGGAGCGCTGCCGGTTTGGACAGGAGGAAGGTGCAATGCTGTGGTGTTTCTTTGGAGAGGAGATTAAAAACAAGGAAGAGCTTTTATTTTTAGCAGCTTTAGCAGCCAAATTGCTGTCAGGACGCCTGTGCTGAGCTGAGCACCAGCACTGCTGGCCACTGCCAGTGAGAGCTTTCTTACCGAGCGAATGTCATGACAAAAGCAGGTTTATCCCAGCCCCTTCCCGAGAAAAATGTCAAACTTTGGACCATTTGTGTATTGTTTATCGTCTGGTTTGGGACTGCGATCCAGGAATGGGGGAAGAAATGTGGCACCAGGCCCCAACTGTTGTCTCTGTGGGAACATTCTGTGTTTGCTGTTGATGCCCTCTGGTGATGCTGAGCAGCAAAAAGGAGGTCTGGGAGATGAGTTCTTCTCATCCATCTCCCACCACCCCCAGCCTGGCCCTTCATTGCTGTCCATCCTCTGCAATCAGAGATGCTTCCAAGAGAAACAGGAACAAGTGAGGACTGTCTTTTGGGCACACAGCATGTGCTGAGGCTTTGCTGAGCCCGTCCTTGACACCGACTCCCAGGCACATCACAGGGAGAATTTATTACTTCAGATCCCTCATAAATGCCAAGTCAGTGTGTGATAGATGGGCTGGAGCTCATCTCAGGATGCTCTCCGCAGCAACTCCAGCCACTCTCCCTTGGAGCAGCAATAAAATGCCATTGATAGGATGGACAAGCCCTTGAGCAAGCTGCTCTAGTGGAAGGTGTCCCCGCCGGTGGAAGGGGTTGGAACTGGATGAGCTTTAATGTCCTTCCCAACACAAACGAGGCTGGGATTCAAAGGAGAGCTTCAGGGTGTCCCAGAAGCGGAGCTGGGGATGGAGACAACCCAGACAAAGCGAACACAAAGCAGGACAAGCGCCTCCTAGGCTGCCTGAGCTTGGGCCCACGGCAGCACAGCCACTCCAAGGCTGCTGCGGGCTGACACTTTGGTGAGACACCCCGCTCTGCCCTGCCCTGTACCGGGAGGTGCGGCGGGGGCACCGGGGGCTGTGCGGGGCCGTGACCAGAGCAGGGGATACTGCGGGAACCGAGCAGCGCTCACGCACACCGCAGCCCGGTACCGGCACCACCGGCACCACCGGCGGCACCGGCACTGGTGGAGCCGCAGCGACGCCCAGCGGCAGCAAGACGCTATCGCCTCCTCATCTTCCTCCATGCCCATGTCAAGCGCAGACCATCCCCGGCCCCATCCCTGGCAGTGCTCAAGGCCAGGTTGGACACAGGGGCTTGGAGCAAGCTGCTCCAGTGGAAGGGGTCCCTGCCCGTGGCAGGGGTTGGAACTGGAGGAGCTTTAAAGTCCCTTCCAACACAGACCAGCCTGGGATTCCATGTGACCTGAGGAGCAGCAGGAACACCTATGGACCATCCCACCCACAGGTGGTTGCATCACCTCTGCTCCCTGACATGGGTGCGTTAACCTCCTGAGCGATGGGCAGCTCTGACCAGCCCCTTCCTGACTGCACAAGGGTTCTGGTGCATGCCCTGGAGCACAGAATTATAGAATATCAGCTTGGAAGGGACCTCAAGGATCATCTGATCCAACTTTTCTTGTAAAACCATGACTTAGACCAGATGTCCCAGCACCCTCTCTAGCCAATCTTGAAAAGGCTGGGAAAAAAAGGAGTAGAGGGGCCCCTTACTAGTGTTATAGAATCATAGAATCAATCAGGTTGGAAAAGACCTTTAAAATCATCAAGTCCAACCATGCCTCAGCACTGCCAAGGCCACCACTAACCCATGCCACCACATCCCATCAGCTGGGAGGAAGGTGGAGGTTGGTGAGCTGTCCTTGGAGGCACACACCTCCAACACCTCCTGCTGTCCCTGCCCAGGGCTGCCCCTTTGCTCCCACCCCTCTCTCAGGGGGCCATGGCCATGCTCTGTGGGGATGCAGAGCTCAGCAGCCCCTTCCCTTCACCCAGCCCCTGCCTCCGCCTCCAAGTGCTCCTCTCCCTCGAGGCTCCTCTCCCTCACTGATTTCCCAGGAATGCTGGCCAGGCACGAGGTGTTTAATCCTTTACAAAGGGCTGAAGCCGCGCTGGCTCTGTGCGGCACTCTGGCATCCCAGCTTCATGAACAACCACTGCTGAGGCAGCCAGCTCGGAGAAAAGGCTTTTTGTGCCTGTTCCCGGACCTCATTTGCACAGAAACCTTTCAGCACAATCATTCCTCAGCTCTAAGTGCAGCAAAACTCTTCCAGGCATTCACTGCCCTTCCCTTTCCACCAGGCACACTCGTGGACATCTCAGATGAGCCACTTCTAGTTGCAGATGGAAAACCAGGACGACCTTCTGCAAAAGAAACAATTACCCAATGTGGGAACACTGATGGGGTTTTCTCTGCCCGGGATATTTCCCAGGTGCCATTTCAGAGGCAGCCTTTTTTATTACGCTGAGCTAGGTACCAGCTGAGGGTCTGCACTGCTCCCCAGTCCCTGCCTGCTTGCTGCCGGGGGAGAGATGTCCCTCCCAACATGCTGGCCTGAGGTGGAAGCACTTTGGTGCTGGACATGAGTCAGGCACATGATCAGCATGAGAAACACCCGGCACAGGAGGATCTGAATCAGCATTCTCCAGTGAAACTGCAGAGGATGGGTGCTGGGAGTGGGGCACGCAGCTTGGCAGGGGTTGCTGCAGGGCAGAGCTATGGACGGCGAGGATCCAGCCCTGGTCCCAAGGATGGGGCAGGATTGGCCTTTCCTGAGCACTGGGCTGGAGGAAGATGAGAGAGAGGAAGGTTCTGCAGAGGGGTCTGAACAGGCTGGATCCATGGGCTGTGCCATTGGGATGAGGTTCAACAGGCAAAGTGCCAGGTCCAGCATTTGAGCCACAACAACTCCCTGCAACGCTCCAGGCATGGGAAAGAGTGGCTGGAAACTGCTCATGGAGAAGGACCTGGGGGTGCTGATTGATGGAGTTGAGCACAAGCAGCTTGTGCCCAGACAGCCAAGAAGTCCCCAGCATCCTGGCCTGGATCAGCACCAGTGCAGCAGCAGGGCCAGGGCAGGGACTGTGGCCCTGCACTGGGCACTGGTGAGGCCGCACCTCGAATCCTGTGTTCAGCTCTGGGCCCCTCACTGCAAGAGAGACATCGAGGGGCTGGAGCGGGGCCAGAGAAGGGAATGGAGCTGGTGCAGGGCCTGGAGCCCAAGTGTGATGGGGAATGGCTGAGGGACCGGGGGGGTTCAGTCTGGAGAAGCGAAGGCTCAGGGGGGACCTTATCGGTCCCTACAAGTGCCTGATAGGAGGATGGAGCCTGAGACTTCGTGCACATAACCTTGTTGCAGCAAGGAGCTGAAGCAGAATCATTTTGCTCTCAGTAGCATGAAAGAGTTAATGCAGCACACGGAATATGTTGAAAGAAATAGATGCTTTCCCATAGCGGGCTTGTCACACAGTTCTGTGAGGGGTCAATGCCACTAGCTGGCTCTAGCCATGGGAGGATGGGACATCTCGAAAGGAAACCTTTCAAATGAGTTCAGGGAACCTCCATGTTTTCACTGCTAATTACAGCAATGCCAGTGCTGGGCATGGAGGAAAAAAACATTTACTGTAACTATTCATGTGCTGCTGACCCTGAAGTAGCTGTTGCTCACCCAGACAGGGACTGACGTTCAGTGGTTGCCGTTTGCTGGCCTGGGTGTTGATTCGGGACAGGTAAGTTTCACATCACAACTGCTGGAGGTGCTCAAAGCTTCGGGCTCTTCCTCCGCCCCGCTCAGTACATGGTTTCCCACCCCAGCAAAGCTCGCAGGTTGCTGCCTGGCGCTGCTTCTGCCTGCGCTGAGCATCCTCAGGCACAAGGTGTCACTGAGGAGCTGGGCTCGGGCCCCTTTTGGGGACCCTATGGTCCTCCAGCAGTCAGGAGCCCCTTATCCCTGCAGGGTTGGCCCCAGTACTCACTTCGGGCCCCTTCAGTGGGATGGGGACCACTTCAGGTTCCCCCTCGGAACCTCCATAGCACTCCCTGGGGCTCCTCAAGGGCACGGGTCTCTCTTTGCCCCCCCCCAGTCCCCCCCAAGGGCATGGGGCTTCCTTCAGCCCCACCCAGGGCACCCTGGGGTCCCCTCCTGCCCCTCTGTGCCCTGCTCGGGAGGGATGGAGCTGACCGAGGGGATGAGGAACCGGGCGCGCGGGGCCGCGCGGTCCCGGTGCCGGGCGGCGGGGCGGGGCGGGGCGGGGCGGGGCTGGCGCTACTTAAGGCTGTGGCGCGGGGCGGGCGGGCCCGCCGTGCCCATGGCTCCGCCGCTCCGCGCCCGGGCGCTCTGCGCTGCCGCCCGCCTGCGCGTGCCCCGCCGCCCGCGCTCCGCACCTGCCGCCGCGCCCCGCGGAGCCGCTCCGCTGCCGACTGCGGGCAGCGGGACCCGGCGGGAGCTGCCGCTGCCGCCTCCCCCGCCGTGGGGCGCGGGGCGGGACCCGCCGCCTGCCGTGGATTTCGGGGACACGCGGGAGGCGTTCCGCAGCAAGAGCAGCGCCGAGCTGCTGCGCGGGCTCGTGGTGCTGGGGCTCTGCGCCGTGGGGCCGCTGGTGGAGCACAACCGGGAGGTGAGTGGCTGGCGCTGGTCCCCGGACACGCGGGGCGGAGGGAGACTGCCGGCCCTGGACCGGCGGAGAGGGTGCCGGTCCCGGAACGTCCCCGGAGGGAGAGTGCACGCTCCGGGATGTCTCGGGCCCGGAGAGTTCTCGTCCTCGGGGTTGCGCGCTCCGGGAGGTGCTGGTCCCGGGGGGCTGTCGGTGCGGGGCTCTCCCGGTCGCTGATCTGCCGTTGCTCCGCAGCTGCTGCGGCTGTGCCAGCGGGTGCTAGGGCGGGCGCTGTTCGAGCGGCTGATGAAGATGACCTTCTACGGGCAGTTCGTGGGCGGGGAGGACCAGGAGGCCATCAAGCCGCTCATCCGGCGGAACCAGGCGTTCGGCGTGGGCGCCGTGCTGGACTACAGCGTGGAGGAGGACCTGAGCGCAGAGGAGGCCGAGCGCCAGGAGCTGGAGTGAGCGAGCGCGGGGACCCGGGAGGAGGCGGTGGCGGGACAGCGCGCGCGGGGCGCGGGACTTGGCCGAGCCGCTATTGGCTGCACCCGCCCATCCCCCCCGCTCCTATTGGCTGCGGGATGCTGTGCGTCACGGCCACGCCGCCCGGGGCGAGCTCCCCACCGCCAGCACCCCCCGGGTGCCGCCAACCGCCCCCCCAGCACCCTCCTGGGGTTCTGCCCCCCCCATTGCCCCTTCACTCCTGGGGTTCTGCCCCCCCCCATTGCCCCTTCATTCCTGGGGTTCTGCCCCCCCCCATTGCCCCTTCACTCCTGGGGTTCTGCCCCCCCCATTGCCCCTTCACTCCTGGGGTTCTGCCCCCCCCCATTGCCCCTTCACTCCTGGGGTTCTGCCCCCCCCCATTGCCCCTTCACTCCTGGGGTTCTGCCCCCCCCCATTGCCCCTTCACTCCTGGGGTTCTGCCCCCCCCCATTGCCCCTTCACTCCTGGGGTTCTGCCCCCCCCCATTGCCCCTTCACTCCTGGGGTTCTGCGCCCCCCATTGCCCCTTCACTCCTGGGTGCTGCCCCCCTATTGCCCATTCCCTCCTGGGTGCTGCCCTGCCGTGAATGCTTCCCCCCTGTGCACCCCAGGCAGCATTCCTGGCCTCCCACCCTCTGCCAAGGGCAGGCTCCAGCCCAAAGCCGTTGGCAGTTTTCCACACCTCGGGCTCCACTTGATGCAGCTCCACCCACGGGATGGCTGTGTCACGGTCACTGGGATGATGCAGCACTCCCTGGGCAAGGCTGCAGCAGTCCCGTGTCCCTGTGTGCAGCGGGGGCACCATCCGGCTGCCATACTCTTGTCACCCGTTAACAATACAGCACAAAGGCTTTTGGGGTGCCTGGCAAGTGGGGTTTGGGTCAGTGTGGGGGTGCAGATGCTGCTGTGTCTTCCCAGACACTGCTGGGAACCTTATCTCTGCTCCCCACCTGGGTGCTGCTTATCAGTGGCTCTCTTCTTGCCGCTGCTTGCCAGTAATCCCCATCTGTGTGAGCATCCTGCTTACCCATGGTGGGAGCAGTGCGCAGGCCGCTCGTGAGGGCAGCACTGGAGTGGGAGGTGCAGGGGATGCAGGGCTGCACCCATTCAGCCACTTCTTGCAGATTGTGCTTTGGGAGTTTAATACTTAAATGCTTCCAAATACATTGCTGCAGCCTGCGGGCGAGTCTTTGGAAGGTGACGAGCTGTGGTGTGTTCAGGAGCAACTGCTTCTTCCCCACAGATGTTGTCCATCACCATGGGGCTCAGCTGGTCGCAGTGAGCTGGTGCTGCCCTCCCTTGCCTGGCTGTGCCTATGGTTAATCACCAAGGGCATCTGCATCCTGCCCAGGGATGTCAGTGGTCTGGGAGGTGCTGGTCCTCCTCCTGGAGCAGGTTTGGGGGTTGCATGTGTGGGGCTCCTTGCCAGGTGAGCTTTGCCTGTGCTGTGTGGATCATTCCCACCCTTGGTGGGAATTGGACCCCATTCCCTCTGATGCTGCCCTGCCTAAGCCCCAGTAGGGGTTACTCCAACAGATGGTCAGTAAGGAATGAAAAATGCTGTCCTGGAGATCGTCCAGAGATGTCATGGAGAAGGGATGAGCAGTGGGTGGCATTGGAAAGGCTGTTGGACCTTGGCCCATGCCAAGCATCACTCTGGGTCCTGCTTGGCTGTGTTCAGGGGCAACACCCCAAACTCTGTCAGTGCTGCTGAGCTGGGCTGTGGGAGGCTGAGAAGGATGCGCAGCCCCAGTTCATGGGTGCGGGGCTCTGGAGCTGCACCCTTCCCTCCTGCCAGCACTTGGGGTTTCACTCTGTGGCAGAGGCAGAAACCAGATGCAGCCAGCAGGCTTTTTGGCCTCCTGGTGCTGTCTGCTGTTGTTTCCAGCAGGCAGAGCCATGCTGCGTTTCCCAGCTCTTGTGGAGCAAGCTGGAGATGGCAGCAGGGAAATGCCCTTCTCCTGCCCCCAGCACTGGCAGGTGCCCTGAGTGGCTCTGCCATGCAGTGTGTGGACTTTGCTCCCTCTAGAGAGTTCTTGTGTGGAGAGCTGATATCTGTCCCATGGGATTACAATCCTGCCTGGCAACCAGCCTCCTGGAGCTGACACCTCCCCTCCTTGTGCTCCCAGCACTGCTGTCATCTGTGCCCAAGCACACTCATGTGTGTGCTGTGGGTCCCCAGGATCACAGGGTGGTTTCTGCTTAGTCTGAAGCTGTGCAAGGAGGTTCTCGGCTGGTGCATGCTGGCAGCTCATGCATGGACAGGCTTGAAGCACTCTTCTGCCAAGAGCTTTGCTTCATTCCTAGCTGCACAGTTTCACCCATAGCCCCAGCCTGGGCTTCATGTGACCAGGGGGTTTTCCTTGGATGTGGTAATTGAGGGACAACTTCTCCCTGGTGTGCCCTCATCTGCTTTGCCAGACCGGTTTGCTGATGAGCAAAGCAAATGCACTGTTCTCATGGCACCCATGGGTGAAATGGACTATTCCTGCTTAGTTCTGACAGAAGGATCTTTGTGCTTCTCCTGAGACTCTTTATTGGCGCCTGATCAGAAACTTCCCAACAGCTGCATTCTGCTGTGTCAGCTGGATCACGCCCCCCCCCCCCCCCCCCCCGCAACCCCATGGGCTGCATCAAGTCTTCATCACCTGCTTTACAGCACTTGCTTTGTGCATGGTTTGGGTGACTGTGAACTCCTGGGTCCTGAATGTGGCTCCTTCCTGGTCACAGCCTGCCAGGAGCATTTGGGCAGTGCCTGGAGATGTGCCTGCTCTCAGTGTGCAGGAGGGACGGGCAGGTATGAGCTGGGTTATGTGGCACTTGGCTAGTGCAGGAATAGCTTTGTTGGCCAAGACTAACACTGCAAAGAAAGCAGATGATCTCAAGGAATAGCTGTTTCTGCAGCTGGAAGGAGCTTCCTTCATTCTGCTTGATGCAGAACAATAAAGCAAGCACCATGGCACTGCCTCGAATGCCCCCTTCGGGGAGCAAGGGCTCCATGCAGTCATGCCGCAGGAATGCTGCTGGAAAGGGTGTGTTTGGCTTCAGGAGCAGAAACCACTTCAAATTCAAGGGTGATGTTTGCTGATCCTGTGGCCAGCGTTCACCCCGGCTAGGCCAGAGGAGGTTTTACTCACTGCAGCTTGTCCGCAGCATCTTGGATGCTGCACACAAGGTGTGCTTTGGGGTTCACAGCTGCTGTGCTGCAGATGGGACCTGCCTGCAGGACCCATCTCTCTTGGCATGTTCTCAGTCACAGCAGTGTGTCCAGCTGAAGCCTTCCCCTGTGCCATGCTGCTGGCTTCACAGGGACCCTCCATCCCTCTGCTCTGCTCTCATGAGGCCCCATGTATAGCACTGGGTGCAGCTCTGGTGTCCTCAACATAAGAAGGACATGGAGCTGTTGGAGTGTACAGAGAAGGCCAGGATGATCAGGGGCTGGAGCACCTCCCATATGGAGGCAGGCTGAGAACATTAGGGCTGTTCAGCCTGGAGAAGAGAAGCTGCGTGGAGACCTCAGAGCAGCTTCCAGTGTCTGAGAGAGGCTACAAGGATGCTGGAGAGGGACTCTTCATCAGGAACTGTAGGGACAGGACAAGGGGTGATGGGTTCAGACTGAAACAGAGGAAGTTCAGGTTGGATCTAAGGCAGAAGCTCTTCCCTGAGGGTGCTGAGGCACTGGCACAAGGTGCCCAGAGAAGCTGTGGCTGCCCCATCCCTGGCAGTGCTCAAGGCCAGGTTGGACACAGGGGCTTGGAGCAAGCTGCTCCAGTGGAAGGGGTCCCTGCCCGTGGCAGGGGTTGGAGCTGGAGGAGCTTTAAGGTCTCTTCCAACCTAAACCATTCAATGATTCACATGGACTTCACTGTCTCTTCTTCCACCCTCTGTATTTGGGGGCAGAAAGCTTCTCGGCCTGTCTCCGGGGAGCAGAGCCTGCTGGACACGGTGCCTACTGCTCCCCACAAGCTCCAGCTGCTCCTGCCCCAGTTCACACCAGGCTTTGCTGCGCTTTGAGCGATGTGGGGATGTTCCTGGCTCCAGGGAGCAGAAGGAAAGGGCTTGTCTCCACTTGTTTATGCTTCCAGCAGCCCCTAATCCCTGTCACAGGGTTTCCATGTGGGAGAACACGTTCTGAGACCACGTCATGCGCCTCTGCTCTCTTGTGCAAGTCCTCTGGCTCCAGATGGGTGGCTTTGCTCGCTGTGTTCTTTCCCACTGTTGGGTATAAGCAGTTTTGGGACAGTGACTCCAAGGTAGAGATGTCTTGGAGGAGATGGCTCTGCTGTCACCCAGGGCTGCCGTCCAGGGGCTGGCAGTGCTCCTGGGTGAGACCCAGGGTCTGTGGGCTGGATGAGGGTGTCATCAAGAAGGCTTTGCCGCCTAAGGAGGATCTCATGACTTGGCCAATATCCCCCAGGCTGTCAGAGCCCTGTTATCGCTGTGGCAAAGAGCTTGGGCTTGAAATTACATCTGAGGTCAGCTGAAGTTGAAGCTGAGTCTGTGACTGGCTACTGCCAAGGCACAGAGGAGCATGGGGCAGCTGAGCTGAAGCACAGGATCCACAGCTTGATGGGCCCTGCATCAAGCTCCCTGCTCCTGGTCTGGATGCTGCTGCCTGCAAAGTGGGAGGTGTCAAGTTGAGTTTGGTGCCACTCAGTGAGTGGTTTGCTGGAGATGAGCCCTTGGCCCCACTGAGGCTGACCTTGTCCTTGCCACGGGATGGGCTGTTTGAGAGCAGCTCTGGACCCTGGGACAGAGCATCCTCCCTGTGCTGCCTCAGCGCCTCCAGGTAACACTTGCCTGGATGGTGAAACCCCCTTGCTTTCCACGAGTTTGTGGCATCTGATGGCATTTGTGCCATCTGACCTGGCAGTAGGGCTCAGGCTGAGCATCACTTGACCCATTGGTGATGGGATGGTGAGGGAAATGCAAGGTCCAGGGCAGCAGCTGGCGAGCCTCAGAGCTGCCCTGGCCACCAGTGTGGGGTTGCAGGGAGTTGCTAACCTGGTCCTTATCTTCCCTGTTTCTCTTCTTAGCTCCTGCACCTCTGCAGCGGAGAAGGAGATGGGAGGTGAGTGACCCAGCCTCTCTTGCTGATAGGAGATAGCCTGAAGGCCCAGCTGACAGGGCAGGGCATGAGTGGTGTGGGGGAAGGACCCAGCTCCTGCAGCCTCAAAACATGAGCTGGATGAGGAGCATCGTGGTCCTTGGCCAGATGAGCAGACGCTCATCCTGTGCTTGGGTAGCAGGGCAGGGCGGGTGCTCTGCAGCCTGCAGGGGCTCTGCCGAGGTCCAAGCCAGAGCCTCTCTCCCCAGCACCCACGGCAGAAGTCCCTGGGAGGTTCCAGGAGCTCGGTAGGGCTGTGGAGCCCATCTCCATCCTTTTCCCCTCCAGGAGCAGAGCAAAGGGAGAAGCAATACCGAGCCCATCCGGGATTTGGGGACCGCCGTGGTGGGGTCATCAGCGCCCGCACTTATTTCTATGCTGATGAAGCCAAGTGTGACCAGCACATGGAGACCTTCCTCCGCTGCATCGATGCCTCAAGTAAGTGCTCCACATGTCCTGAGGAGCCCTGCTGGCCCTGGGGACTGCAGGGACCCTGCAGCCTGCCGCCATACTGTGGTGCCCCAGCACCCTGCCTCGGGTCAGCTCTGCTGCTGTGACTCCATGCAGGTGGCAGCTCTGAGGACGGCTTCTCGGCCATAAAGCTGACAGCACTGGGCAGACCTCAGTTCCTGGTGAGTGCCAGGGCTCTGAGCAAGGTGATGTGGGGCAGAGCCAAGGCCATGGGTGATGCTTCTGTGGGGCAGGTACTTTGGGACACCAGGCTTGCTGCAGCGGCATCTCTACAGATAGCAGAGGGCAGTGGACATCAACAGACTGTCCCCCGTGTGCCCAAGACCACCCTGAAGACCCTGCCTCAGCTTTTGGGGACACAAGAAAATCTCGGAAGTGTAAAGTTCTGAGGGCATGGGGGTCCTGTACTGCTGGGCTTGGCACCTGCTTGGCCAAGGTGTGCTGCTGTAGGGTCAGGGTCTGCCTTCAGGGTATGGTCTGGCAAAGCTGTGGCAGGATGGGGTGCTCCAGGCCAGGTGCCTCAGCTCAGGCTCCCTCCACAGCTGCAGTTCTCAGAGGTGCTGGTCAAGTGGCGGAGGTTCTTCCATCAGATGGCTGCGGAGCAGGGCCAGGCCGGGCGGGCAGCGCTGGAAGTGCGGCTGGAGGCAGAGAAGCTGCGGGTGAGGCGGGTGTTGCCCGAGGGAGGTGGATGTGCTGCCGCAGAGACCTGCACCATCCCTGAGCCTGGAGCAGTAAGAACACTGCAGCCCCATGGCACTGATGTTCCTTCTGGTGGCAGGAGGCCCTGGCCAACCTCGGCATCGCGACCAAGGCAGAGACCCAGTGCTGGTTCACAGGCGAGAACCTGGGCATAAGTGGGTAAGCTGCCTGTGACCTGGGGACCCTGGGGGCCCTTGTCTCTGTTCCTCAGGCTGTGGTGCAGCAGCAAAGGGAGGTCTCCAAAGGGCAGCACTGGGCTCAGCGGCCAAGCATAGAGGAAGTCTGGGTGTAGGTGACAAGACAGGTCAGGGTGGCACCTCACTTGCTGGAGGGGTTGGGAGCTCGTAAAGACTTCCCTACCCCTGCAAGACACCAGCACGGAGCCAGCTCTCTGCTCCCAGCACCGTGGACCTACTGGACTGGAACAGCCTGATTGACAGCCGCACCAAGCTCTCCAAGCTGCTGCTTGTGCCCAACATGCAGGTGGGTGTCCATCAGTGGTACCCTGGAGCAGCCGCAGTGGGAGCAGGGTGCAGGTGCATGGGCTGGTGGCTGTGGTGCTGGCTGCTCTCTGTGCTAGCAGAGCCTGGTCACACCATTGACCCACTGTGTGCAGCCACCAATCTGGCAGGGTGGGTGCTGGGAGCTGGGGTGGCAGCAGCCCCTGGGGGCTGTTTCTGCCCCATGGGCAAGGCTGGATGCAGGCAGGGTGCCACAACCTGTTCTGCTTTCAGACTGGGCAGCTTGAGCCTCTGCTCTCGTGCTTCACTGAAGAGGAGGATCTGCAGATGAAGAGGATGCTGCAGCGGATGGATGTCCTTGCCAAGGTAAGGGGGAGCTGGGGTAGGGGAAGGTGGGCACAAGCCCTGACACAGAGGGAGTGACACAGAATCAGAATCCTTTGTGTTAGAAGGGACCTTAAAGCTCATCCAGCGCCAACCTCCTGTCATGGACAGGGACACCTTCCACTAGAGCAGATTGCTCCAAGCCCCATCTAACCTGGCCGCAGGTACCAGGTGCCCCCATGAACACATCCCACATGTCACTCACCCCCCCAGAGAGCCACCGAGATGGGCGTGAGGCTGATGGTGGACGCGGAGCAGAGCTACTTCCAGCCCGCCATCAGCCGCCTCACCCTGGAGATGCAGCGCCGCTTCAACAGGGACCGGGCCATCATCTTCAACACCTACCAGTGCTACCTGAAGGTAAGGTCCAGCTGCAGGCTGGGCAGGAAGGACCTGCCTCATGGAGACCTTTGGTTACTGAAGCCACGGTGATGCATAGCTCAGGGCTGGTTGCCTGCAGGCACAGGGCAGAGGTGGCACTGGTGCCATGACCTTGTGCCACCTCTTCCCCCTGGTCCCAGGAGGCTTATGACAACGTGACGGTGGACGTGGAGCTGTCGCGCCGGGAGGGCTGGCACTTTGGTACCAAGCTGGTTCGTGGTGCCTACATGGAGCAGGAGCGGGAGCGGGCAGCCCAGATCGGCTATGAGGATCCCATCAACCCCACCTATGAGAAGACCAACGAGATGTACCACAGGTAGGGGCAGCCCTAGCCATGGTCCTCCCACTCATCCCACCAGGTACAGGCTCCAGCGGCCTCACCATGAGCCCCTGTACTGCCTTGCAGGTGCCTGGACTATATCCTGGAGGAGATCAAGCACAGCCGGAAAGCCAGTGTGATGGTGGCATCTCACAATGAGGACACAGTGAAGTTCACCCTGCGCAGGTGACTGCTGGGCAGGCATGGCAGGGACTGGGGTCCAGCAGAGCTGTAGTGAGATGTTTTGTCAAGTCTCCTGTGCTCACCCAGTGGGATGCTGCCCCGTGTGCTCTGCTGTCTCTGCTGTTCCTCATGCCGGGGCTTGGCTTGCAGGATGATGGAGCTTGGCATCCACCCCTCGGAGAAGAAGGTGTACTTTGGGCAGCTGTTGGGCATGTGTGACCAGATCACCTTCCCCCTGGGTGAGTGCCGCAAGGGCACGGCAGTCGTGTTCCTGCCCCATGGAGTCACCCCTGGGGTCTGCAGGATGGACAGAGCCAGGATGTGCCTGTGAGAGCACCACTGACTGAGAACAGTGCCCTGTGGCCTCTATCATAGAATCAGAATGGTTGGGGTTGGAAGGGAGCTTCAAGCTCACCCAGCTCCAACCCCTGCCACGGGCAGGGACCCCTTCCACTGGAGCAGCTTGCTCCAAGCCCCTGTGTCCAACCTGGCCTTGAGCACTGCCAGGGATGGGGCAGCCACAGCTTCTCTGGGCACCCTGTGCCAGTGCCTCAGCACTCTCAGAGCTCAAGCACACACTGAAGCTGGGTCATTAAGGAGCTTCTCCTACCAGCACCCCCAAGTCCTTCTCAGGGTTGCTCCATCCAGTCTCCCTCAGCCTGCATCTGTGCTGGGGCTGGCCCTGACCCAGGGCAGGACCTTGCACTTGGCCTCATTGAACTCCATGAGGCTTGCACGTCCCATCTCTCCAGCTTGCCCCTTCTCTTTCCCAGCTGTGTGGAATGCTGTGACTCCTGCATGGGGTTTGGGCAGGATGTAGGTGGAGAATCACATCTGTCTTTTGGAGGTCCCATAAGACCATGATGGCTGTGCAGGGAGATTCCCACTTTGGTCTATGAGCAGAGATTGGGTTGTCTTGAGGCAGGGCAGAGGCTGGTCCTGGCAGGCACAAACCTCCCTTGTACCTTCTGGCTCTGATGGAGCTGCACACCAAGAACTGGGCAACCTCCTCTTGTGTGACCTTGTCCACTGCTGGGGCCAGGACCCAGGGACGCGCAAGGGTCCAGGTCAGGGAATGATCCCCCTGCCCGCACTGGTGGCCAGAGCAGAGCCCTGCACCCAGGGGAGCTGTGAGAGGCAGAGGGGCCATTGTCCAGCCTGGCCACGGCTCTGCCCCAGAGCTCCCATCGCCAGCGGGGTTTGGCTGCAGCCTCCTCTGCTCATGCTGCAAAAATGTGTTAACTTGATGTTTCTGGTTGAACGCTTCTTGCCTTGGCCCGGCCCCGGCTCCCAACATTCCCAGGGCTCCTGGTGACCTCGGCGCCTTTCCAAGCTCCCTGTGCTGAGCAGGCTTGGCCTCATCCGGCTGCTCCCAAGCTCCCCTCCCCAGTGCTGGACCACAGCCTTCAGCCGCTGCATCCCTCCCACCTGCATCCTTCGTTCATTGGCACAGCCCGAGGGGCACGGGAGGGAGGGGAGGTGAGGGGGGAGGCTTTAGGCTTCCTTCTCCCCTTCTTTCATCTTTATTTTTTCTCTTTTTTTCCTTCCTTCCCTCTTTTTTGGTTTTCTTGGTCCTTTCCAACCTCTCTCTCCTACAGGTCAGGCTGGCTTCCCTGTCTACAAGTATGTGCCCTATGGGCCGGTGCAGGAGGTGCTGCCCTACCTCTCCCGCCGTGCCCAGGAAAACAGGGGTTTCATGGAGCGGGCAAACCGGGAGCGGGACCTTCTCTGGAGGGAGGTCAAGCGGCGGCTCCTTGATGGCACCTTCTTTAGTTCCAGCCACTAACCCCAACTGTGCCTCCAGCCCAGCACCTCTTGTGCCTTCACCCATGACCACTACTGCCATTCCCCAGCCCAGTCCTGCTGCAGTTGCCCTCCCAGCACCCTTTTCCAGAGGAGGGGACATGTCCTTGTTGCTCTTTGAACTGAAACACCTCCTGGAGGTCACTACTGTAGGACTGCCCCAAGGGATGTCCCCCCTATCCCAGGGCCTTGATCTGGGCTGTCTCAGGGGCCGTGTTGTGTGAGCGCTGCCCTGGGGTTTCCCATAGCAGCACCAGGTTTGGCTGCCTGCTGCCTGCCCTGGGCTTGGGGACAAGCTGGTCTCCAGCCTTGGCCAGGGCTGGGGCTTGTTTTCTTCCAGCTCTGTAGAGGCAGTGCCACAGTGAACTGGGCAGGGGCACGCTTGGTCCTTGCTGCCTGACCCAGGGCAGCTGCTACCTGGCTGCTCCCCAGCTTTGCACAGCCCAGCCTACTGCGCTCAGCAGAGCCTGGGCTTGTCCAGTGGGGCAGGAGGAGCGGGGAGAGGCAGCCAGCCCCTGCCCTGCGCTGTCTGTGCTCCATCCCTGAGCCATCCCTACCCTGCTCACAGTCCGCAGCTCCAGTCCAGGGTCAGGTCTGTGTTGCAGGCAGGGGGGAGCACCCAGAGCTTGGAGCACAGCTCAGCTGTGCTGTACACTGGATTGGTGGAGAATGGTGATGATTAAATCGCAGCTGTTCTTGCTCTTCTCTTCTGTTCTTCACAAAATCCCAGCCTGGTTTGGGTTGGAAGGGATTTAAAGCTCCTCCAGCTCCAACCCCTGCCACGGGCAGGGACCCCTTCCACTGGAGCAGCTTGCTCCAAGCCCCTGTGTCCAACCTGACCTTGAGCACTGCCAGGGATGGGGCAGCCACCCCTGGAAGTTACTGGGAACCATCTGTCCCTGGGCTGTGCATCACTGCCCGGGGCCTGGAGGGGGGGTTTGTGCCTGCTCTCAGCCCCCTCCAGCTGCACACTTTGGCCAGGGCCAGGGCTTGAGGAATGGAGCCAGAGACAGGATCTACTGAGTGAGGCCAAACTTCCTGGGAATGAGAAGCTGTGGAGCTCTGCAATGGGCTTGGAGGGGACCAGGAGCCCTGGAGCATCCCCCAGGCTGCGGAGTGGGGATGGGAGCTGCGGGAGAGCCTCTCCCCACCCTGAACTCTGCTCCTGGGGCCATTCACACTGAGGCCACCACTGCCTCGAGCTAGGAGCAGCTTTCCCTGGGCTTGGCTGGAGCTCTGCAGGACCACAGGCAGCTCTGGGCTTCCCTGCCAGGCAGGCAGGGCAGCAGCTCAGTTCTTCCACTTCTGGTGAGCCACCCCCAAGCCAAGGGGGGGAGTTCAGGCTCTCCAGAGGTGCTCCTCTGCTGTTTCTCCAACTGGGACTCCCCTGACTTAAGAACAGGCTCAGGGGGCTGCCTCCCATTCACCTGTGCCACTGGCTGCCCTGCCACCCCACAACCTCCATGTTCCCAGCAGCCTTGATCCATGCTCAGCCACAAAAGAGCAACTGCCCTTTCTATATCTGGGTGCGCTGACCCAGCTGAACCCTCGCTGTACCCCAGCCTTTTCCCTCCCTGCTCGGTTTGAGCTCTTGCTGCTGGAAGCTGCTTTCTCCTTGTCCTGAAGGAAGAGGAGGTGTCAAGTGGTGGCAGCTCTGCCGGTAGCCCCACACTGAAGCACATGTGCTCGAAAGGCCTGAGGCCTTCAGAAGGGACTGCAGATGGTATGTAATGGATGACATCAACCACGCTCATGGGGCACTTTCAGTGTTGCTGCACTGCTGGACTGAGGAGAGTCACTGAGCAGGCTGGAGCTGCTGGGGGTGCCCCATGTGTCCCCCAGGTCCACAGATGTGTCCTTATGGTGGATTAACCAGTGACTGCTCTGAAGCTTTCCTGTCCCTGTTCAGGGTAAAGGTCCCTTGGTTTCACTATTGTGAGTACCACTTGGCTTCCACAGGACCCTTTGTGGGTCTCAGCAGGCTGAGCCCAGCACTGCCAGATGCATGGAGATGTCAGACACCAGGAGATGGACCCTGGGACAGCAGGGCACACAGAGCACAGAATCCCAGCCTTGTTTGGGTTGGGAGGGACCTTAAAGCTCATTCAGCTCCAGACCTCTCCCACGGGCAGGGACCCCTTCCACTGGAGCAGCTTGCTCCAAGCCCCTGTGTCCAACCTGGCCTTGAGCACTGCCAGGGATGGGGCAGCCACAGCTTCTCTGGGCACCCTGTGCCAGCGCCTCAGCACCCTCAGGGAAGAGCTTCTGCCCCAGAGCTCATCTCAGTCTCCCCTTTGGCAGGTTCAAGCCATTCCGCTTGTATTGCCCCTACAGGCCTTTGTCCAAAGCCCCTCTCCAGGTTTCCTGTAGCCCCTTTAGGCCCTGGAGCTGCTCTAAGGTCTCCCCGGAGCACAGCTGGAGCTGCCACATCCCAGGGCAGATGGATCCTGGGGTTGTTGGCTACCTGAGAGAGCCCAACCCCCGGGCACTTGGACACCAGGGCTGCCGGAACCCCGGGTCGGCTGGGTCCCGGTGCTGCCGCACTTCTAGGGCTGCCACATCGCAGGGGCTGCCGGACCCCGGGACCATCCCCACGCCGCGGCCGCGGGGACTCCCAGGAGCTATCGGATCCCCCGGCTGAGCTGGGCGCCAGAGCTCCGCATCCTTCCCTCGGGGATCCCTCCGCACATTCCTCGGCGCTGCCCACCCCGGGGGACCCGTGGGCCCGTCGGGGCGGCGCTGCCCGCGGTGGGGGACGCGGCCCCCGGAGCCTGGCCCGCCGTCACGGGAACCAATGCGGAATTTCCTGGCTGGCGGCGGGGTCTCTCCCGCTGCTGCCGGCGGGGGGGGCGGGAGGTGGCGGCGGCGGAGCGCTCGCTCTCGCTCTGCGGCTTCCGCCCGCCGAGCAGCGGCCGGGGCAGGGCGGGCACCGGGCACGGCGGAGCCGGGGCGGGCGGCGGAGCGAAGGGCGGGGGGGAAGCGCCCCGTATGGGATGGGCCGGGTCGGGCCGGGCCCCGCCGCTCCGACGGTGATGGCGGCCCGCGGGCTGCGACCGCCCCGCCGCGCCCGAGCCGGAGCCGCGGAGCTGCCGCTGGTGCTGGTGCTGGTGGTGCTGAGCCGCGGAGCCGCGCAGGAGCTGAGCCCCCGCGGCAGGAACGTCTGCAGGGCCGGAGGGTAGGAGCTGCGGGACGGGACGGGATGGGACCCTGCGAGCGGCGGGCCCGGGACGCGGGGTGCGGCGGGATGGGGAGGGGGGGACACGGACACACACACACAGACCCGCCGCTGGGCGCCTGCTAGGGTGAAATCCAGCTTGTGAGGAGCTGAGACGGGGGAGCCGGGCACCGGGAAGGGGCGAGGAGCTCGGCCCGAGCGGGGCCGGGGATGGGGGTCTGGTCCTGACCGCCAGGAGAGCTGCGGGGACCCGGTTCTGGGCACACCGGGGCCGGTCCTGCTCGCCTTTGGGGCAGTCCTGCTTCGCGGAGCCGGTTCTGAGTGCTCCGGAGCCGGTCCTGCACTTCGCGGCTTCTGGGAGTGCTGTGAAGACCCGGTCCTGCAGCCCCCGGTGCCAGTTCTCCACCCCCCAGGGCCGATCCTGCTGCGGGAACCTTTTCTTGGATGCCTCTGGTGATCATCGAATCGTGCTGTGGGGGACCAATCCTGCACCCCTGGGGCCGGTTCTACTGTGGGGAGCCGATCCTGGGTGCCTCCAGACATCGGGTTGCATGGGGGGCGCGGCCCTGCAACCCCCACAGCCAGTTCCATGGCCTAGCAAGATGCAGGATGCTTTGGGTATGCTGGTGGAGCTCGAGGGCTGCTCGAGGTGGTGGACTTGGCAGCTCCAGCACCCTCGGGTTTGGCTTCAGCAAGTGAGTGCTGGCACTACCTGGCTGCCCCCGGGGGTCACATCCTGCCTGCCTGATCGGGGTGGTGACAGAGCCCTGGGAGGTGGCACTGCCTTGTCGCCACTCTCTGTGCTCTGCCTCTGCCACAGGTCACTGCAGAGCATCGCCTCGGGCCAAGCTTCTCTGCAGTGCTGGAGCTTGGTGCTGGCCAGGCTGGCCCCAGTCAAGGGGGGAGAGTGCCCACAGGCACTGCCTCCTGGCTGGGAGAGCTCCAGCCCCTGCCCTTGCTGGGGGGCCCAGGCCATAAATGCACCTTTACATCTCGCCTGTGAGGTCAGATGAGTCCACAAGGAAAACATGTGCGGAGAGCGAGAGGGGCCGCATAATGGCTCCATTCAGCAGGGCCGCAGAGGCTGGTGCCCCCTCCTCAAGTTACAGCCTGAGTTTCCTAAGGAGGCATTTCAGGAGCCAGAGCAGTGGCTGCTCTGGATGTGGGATGCAGGAAGTGGTTCCTCCTCGCTGCCCATCATCTGTCCCAGCAAAACTGCCACCATGTCCTGGGGTGGCAGTGGGAATGTGAAGCAATGTCCCCCCTACCCTGTCCTGTTCCCGGCATCCAGCCCCACGTGCTGGGGATGGGGTGTCTGAGTGCTCCCCCTTGCACCATTCCTGCTGGAGGGATGCTACACCCAGTGCTGCGGGGCTTGGACACTAGGCATTTGCCAGCAAGCAGACAGGATGCAGGGGGTGATGTCCATCCTACCATGGGGCCTGGAGACAGCCTGGGTGCCAGACAAGGTGGGGAGGGGACAGCCCCTGAGATGTCCTCCTTGGCATGGAGGATGCCCCATGTGTTACCATCCAAACCCACCTTGGTGGCCCCAAGAACAGGGGTGTTGTGGGTCCTTCCCTGGCCCTGGGGCTTTGGGGCTGGTCACAGTGTCCCCCACCCAAGCTGGGTGAAGCTGCTGGTTGGATCTGTGGTTACGAGGCTCTTCCAGGCACCTCCATGCCTCGAGGATGCCAGTTGTGAGTTTGGGGGGGCTTGAGAGGAGGATTCTGCTTCAGCTTCTTCTGTGACCTCCTTAGACCTGGCTAGTGAGCAACAATCCAAGGAACTATGTGGGGTAGAAAAAAGGGATGTGCAGGGGCAATTTGGTGTTAAAGATTTCTTCCCTAATTTTGAAGTTCTTTTATAACCAAGTTACAAGCTGGGGTGCCACTCTCCGACGCTGGTGTTTGGGTGAAGGCCTGTACCCGGGCGCTGCTTTGTCCCCGTCCTGCTCTCACCAACACTTTCTTTTGGTGAGCGTTGCTTTAAAACTTTTTTTTCTTTGCTTTCTCTGCCTGAAGAGTTTCCACAATCCTGTTCCAGGGAATCTCTGCCTTGCACCCAAGGGTTGGGGTTGGGTCGGGGACCTGGAGCTGCCATCATCCAGGGGGGATGCTGCTGGCTGGGACTCCGTGGTCCCTGTGTGCCACATGGGGGGAGCTGGGTGGCACCCAGTGATGGGTGATACGGAGAAGGAAAGAGCTCAGTGCCAGGGTGATCCTTGGGAGACGCAGTGGGGTGGGGAGGACTCAGGATGGCCACAGGCCTGGGGAGGGGACAGCAGTGCTGTGGGCTGTGGGGACACGCCGTGTGCCCGCGGGCTGAGAGCAGGAGGTCTCACATGGGACTGTCTGACATGGGACCATGGCAGTGGCTCCCACCAGAGCCCCACGGTCTCTCTTCTGCTCTGGGGGTGTGAGCTCACTCCTCACTGTTTTAGAGGGGCTCTCTCTAGCTGTCCCTCCAGCCTCAGGAGCCCCCTCCATAGCTGTGGGTGAAGGGGATGTGCTTCAGGGAGCAATTCATCCACAAGAAAAATATTCTGCCTCCATAGAAGCCCCCAGAGCATCCATGGAGGTGCTGCTGGTGCTTAGCACGAGCAGGATGTGGCCATGCGCTGGGCATTGAGCGATTGTCCCTGCAGGTCACAGCCCTGGCTGTCCCCACATCCCTGCTCCTTTCTTCCACATCAGCAGAGCTCCCGCACCCTGGACAGGTCTTAGAGGCAGCTTTTCTTTCTTCTTTGCCCAGCATTTGAAGTGCTTTGGAGAAGAGGGAGTAGAAGGTGGATTTGCACCCGGCATGTCTGCAGTGGCAGGTCCCTGTAAGGCACGAGCAACCTTTTAAACGTATCTCCCGATTACCCCAGTTCCACTGGCCATGGGATGTATGGAGCAAGCCCTTTTTGCAGGAGCTGAGACCACAAGATGTGTTTTAGACCCATGTCCCATGGGTCATGCTGCAGCCAGCACCACCCCTACCTGGGGCTGGCTGTGCTCAGGGACCAGTCCGTGTGCCACACTGGGGGCACCAGTGACCCCGTGCTGTGTCCCAGCCGCCTCTGCTTACAATGGGAGCGAGTTTATTTGCTATCAAACTCAACGATGGAGGAGATCGGGGCTGAGCAGAGGGGTGCCAGATGCCAGCAGCAGGCATGGGGAAGCAGGGATTAGCTATCAGCCACAAGGTAAACACAATCCCAGTGCTGTGGGTGGGCTGGTGGTGGTCACGGTGCTGCTCACCTCCTCCAGCTCACGGCCAGGGAGGGGTTTCTCCTGCCTGCCACTGTTTCAGCAGCTCCCCACCGTCAACCGCAGGGCTTTCATCACAGGTGATGCTTTGTGGTGCCTCCCCTGTAATGCCCATTTTGGCAGCCAAGCAAAGCTCTTTGAGGGAGGAGGTTTCCCAAGCAGAAGGGTTTCCCCTTGCAGACCTGCTGTGGTTTCATTGAAAAACCACCAAATGCTAAATTTCCAGAGGGGGGAGCAATGAAAGCAGGCCAGGTGGGACAGTGGCTGCTTTGAGAGGGTCAGGACACCACAGACCCTTCCTACTGCACCCCAGCACGGCGGGCACATAGGGGAGGGCAGCCTGAAGCCTCGTGCAGAGAAGAACCTTGTCTTCAGCCCACCCAGTCTCTGGGGAGGTGGTTTAGGGGTTGACCCCCCTTTGCCCTTAACACCCTGCATCCCCTTCTGTGCTTGCCGAGGGCAGAGCCCCCTCACTTGAGCCCCACAGTCCCCACACAGGGGATTTCTCCGGCTGCCATCGCAGCATCTTGCAGCCACTTCGGCAGCTGAAGGATGGAGCTATTTTGGGCTCCGTCTGCGAGGCATTCTTTCCAGGCCTTGAATCATTTTTGTGGTTCTTTTCTGCCTCTTTTCCAACTTTTCCCCATCCGCTGTGAGCAGGGGACGCACTGCTCCTGGCGGGGCCGGGCGGGTGCTGGGACCTACCTCCAGTGCCCCCAGTACCAGTGCTGGGCCAGGGGCTGCTGGCAGCTCCCTCGTTCCCTCCCCGGCCCCAGGACAAGGCTGTCTGGCAGCCAGACGCGGTCCTGTGACTGCACTGGGTTTGAGCGGATACTTCCTCACTGTCTCCTCCTCTTCTGCATTTGTTACTTATAAAGAGGAAAAGGGAAAAAAAAAAAAAAAAAAAAGAAAGAGCAAAACGCATTCCAGGCTACGCCGCAGAATGAGCGGCCCTGGATTGACTGCAGCACCCACTTGGGTCCCTTATAGCTCTCAGCATCGCTCCTGGGGCTGGCCGGGACCAGGCAGTATGGTACCACCAGGGATGAGCAGGGTCCATGCAGAAATGTGCAGGTCCCCCCAGGGATGAGGGGGTTTCCTGCAGTGTCCCGGAACAGGGAGCATGTTCCCTACACCTTGGTTGCAGCATTAGGAGCCCACAGCCTGTCACTTGGGGGGTCACTGAACAAGTGTGGGTGAGGTGTCCCCAGGTGTCCCATCCCAGTAAGGAACTGAGCAACTCTGGCTGAGCCTCCAAGGGGCTCTGAGACCCCTTCCTCGTGCTGGCCAGTGTCAGGCTTGTGCTAAAAATGCTTTGAGTGATGGTCTTGTGCGTGGTGCTCCCTGGAGGTGGTGGCACTCCTGGGCACTCAAGGGCTCAGGGGTACATCCCAGCCACATGCAGTTTGCATCATACAGCTTCTATGTGGGGGATATCCCCCATTAGCTGTGCTGGAGACGTTCTTTTCCCAGCTTTTAGGGGTTTGGGGGATTTCTTTTGTCAGCGGTTCCAAACGCACCTTTCCTTGTTTCACCACTCCTGGCTCAAAGAGGAACTGCTCCTGGCCTCACTCCTGGCTGAATCCGGTGCCCATGGGAGCCCCCAGCAGCTCTGTGTGATGAGGAGCAGCCAGTAGCGTTCCTTGTCCCATGGGAGACAAGGGAAGCAGCCTCCAACCAGGCTTCAACTGATCGGGAGTGAGACCTCTCACCATCATGGCACCGGTGTTCTCCATAGAGTTTTGGGAAAGACTAGGGCTTTCTGAGGGTCATAACCGTTCATGGTGTTTTTCTTGCCTTCTGTAGCTCCGCGGTGCTCGTGTGCTGCCCAGGATGGAGGCAACAAGGAAGCGAGTGTTTAATAGGTAAGCACTGGTGTCTTCCTGTGTTGGACACTGCTCATCTGCCCATTCTTTACTAAGCCCTCCTGGCCTCACTGCTGTTGTCAGGGGCCACCCTGATGTGCCCCACAGCGGGAACCTCCTGTCCCAAGGACCTCTGCCTGCAGGCAGGCTCCTTGGGGATGTTGGGGCCTGTCCTGCCTCCCTGTGGTACTTGAAGCCAGCAGCGTGTGGATGGAATGGGTGCTCAGGCCCAGCGCTGGGGTGCTGGGGTATCCCCTGAACCCACAGTAACACCCCGGGGTGCACCAGACGGCTCCTGCATATGGAGCATCACCCCCGCTCCCAGGCTGGTGGGTTTCTCTCCATGCTGGCCAGCTCTGGGAGAGCTGCTCTGGGACCCAAGGGTCAGCCGGGGTTCCCCAGGGTGAAGCATGGGGACAGGGAAGGTGCAGCTGCAGGGATGGGACCCAGAGACTTCCTGCAGCAGCGTGAGGAGCCAAGGCAGAGCCACTGAGACCAGGCACGTGTCCATCATGACCCCAGTGGGGAGAGGCTGCTGGGGCAGCCCCAGCCAGGGCCGCGCCAGGCGTTACCGTTCTTACAGGGGCACGGGTGCTGAGCATGAGGCCCTGGAGCTCTGATCCTCTGCGCTGATCCACAGGCACGGGGCTGTTCCGGGGTTCCTGAGGTATCCTCACAGCCTCGGCTGACCACAGGACTCCCCTTGCCCCAGGAGAGATGGAGGAGCTCAGTGCAGCAGCCTGGGGCACCAGCAGTGTGCAGCCAGCAGCCAGGACACGTAACCAACTAACCCACCGTGCATGAGCCCTTGTAACCGCTCACTGCATGCGTTGGGTGCCTGCACACCAGGAACAGGACATGGTCCCTTTGGCATGAGGGAGAACAGGGTCTGCCAGGACAGTGGGGGGAAGATGGTCCCACCAGCAAGCTTTTCCTGTCTCCTTGCCCCCCCCCAACCTGCTCTAACCCTTAGACTCACTGCTCCTAACCTGTGTAATCTGTCTATTTTAGGGGGTTCTATAGTATCCATCACCGTAGGTCTAACAGCTCCCAGGTAAGGTGAATGGGATGGGTGGTCTGCTCTCCCGTGTGGCTCCTAAGGTGGTTCATCTAGGGCCGTGCAGGACCTGCCTGTGCAAGCCTGCACCACGATGCTGCCTGTCCGCATCCTGCTCCTGCCCCAGCACAGGGACCCCTCAGAGCAGAGGGGCTGGTGGCCCAGCAGGACAGGCAGTGGTGGGGTGGCAGTGACACTACTGTGTCTGTAACGAGTGGAGGGGACAGGGGACTGCCTATGACCCCCCCAACCCATGTCCCTGTTCTCCGGTGCCCACAGGCAGTCCCAGCACAGGCGTGCTTCTGCTGGTGACACGGAGCTGAGCTGCTGCTGGGTGCAGACATGGACAGGGATGGGTTGGGCTCGGTGGCAGGAGGCTGGTACGGGGATGGAGCTGAATGGGGTGGCAGGAGGCTGATGGCCTTTTCTTGGCAAGGGTCCCATCCAGCCTGACAGGCTGCTTGCCAGGATGGTCACCGTGCCACAGCACCTGGAATGCCACCACGCACCCTGCGGGGCCGGGGTGTGTTTGGGAACAGGGATGGGTCCAGTGGCATCGTGCTGCCTCCTGATGCCTGTCCATCCATCCAGCTGTGTGCGAGGGGAACTTCACCTGCAAGGAGAATGAGGTGTGCGTCCGGCCCGGCGAGTGCCGCTGCCGCCATGGCTACTTTGGCGCCAACTGTGACACCAGTGAGTACTGGCATGACACGAGGTGTCCTCGGTGGGGTTCGCTGGGGGTTAGCTCATCCTGGAGTGACTTCCCAGAGGTGGATGCTCTGCTCTGGCTTTGTGGCCAGGGCATTGTCCCTTTGGAGGAGTCTCCTCTGAGACCCAGAGCACTAGAGGAGGGGAGTCACTGCACTAGAGGAGGGGGGTCACTGTGCTTGAGCATCCCATTGGGAGCGGGGGTCTCCCCTGGAGGCGGGGTTGTTTCCTGCAGGCAGTGCCAGGCTGATGGCTCTGCCCGCAGAGTGTCCCCGGCAGTTCTGGGGCCCCGACTGCAAGGAGATGTGCAGCTGCCACCCCAACGGGCAGTGCGAGGACGTGACGGGGCAGTGCACCTGCAACCCCAGCCACTGGGGTCCCAAGTGCGAGAACATCTGCCTCTGCAAGCACGGCAAGTGTGACCAGAAGACAGGCAAGTGCACCTGCGAGCCCAACTGGTGGGGACCGCAGTGCTCCAGCTCCTGCTACTGCAGCCACAACTCCCAGTGCGACCAGCAGACAGGGAACTGCCTGTGCCAGCCTGGCTGGTGGGGCCGCGGCTGCAACAACCAGTGCTCCTGCAACAACTCTCCCTGCGAGCAGTTCACGGGGCGCTGCCAGTGCCGGGAGCGGACGTTCGGGCCCCGCTGCGACCGCTACTGCCAGTGCTACAAGGGCAAGTGCAACCAGGTGGACGGGACGTGCACATGTGAGCCGGGATACCGCGGGAAGTACTGCCGCGAGCCGTGCCCCGCGGGATTCTATGGACAGGGCTGCAGGAGGCGGTGAGTGCCTGGATCCCCTGGGCTCAGTGAGAGGTGGCGGCAGGAAGATTGAGGGATGCTGTGCAGGCTGATGGGCTCCCCCTCACAGTCATAGTCATGTCTAGACTGAATTCAGGACATTCCCGGGGAGGGGAAGGAGGTATTTTGCACTGATACTTCTGAGTGCAATTCCAGAAAATGAGATAGGAAGGGTAGATTATTAATAATTAGAGCCATATTTTCTGTTCTCTGTTATCAAAGCCCCCTCTTTGCTGAAGTAAGGGGCTGAGAAAGATGAGGGAAGGGAGATGTTGAACAAAGGGAAGTTGCCGTTGCAGGTGTGGGCAGTGCAAGAGCCTGCAGCCGTGCACCGTGGCAGATGGGCGCTGCCTGACCTGCGAGGCGGGCTGGAATGGCACCAAATGTGACCAGCCCTGCTCGCCCGGCTTCTATGGAGAGGGCTGTGAGAAGCTCTGCCCCCCCTGCAAGGATGGTCACACCTGCAACCACATCAACGGCAAGTGCTCCCACTGCAACCCTGGCTGGATTGGAGACCGGTGAGTGCTGCAGCCGGGACTGGGCAGGTGATGCCCAGCATCCCTCCTGCTCCCTGCCTGGCCTTCTGCAGACAGGAGAGGGCACGGATGAGCTGAGCCCACTGTCACAGCCATGAGACTGGAGGGAGCCTGTGAGACCCCTGCCTATGCCCCTGTGCAGTGCTGGGTGCTCGTGGCAGGGCTCAGCTCTCAAGCTTGGATGCATGTCCACAAGCTGTTGTGCCCAGGATCAGTTCCAGGGCTTTGAAGCACCCAAACAGGGATGATAACACACAGCCCATCTCCCTGCCTGCAGGCAAAAAGGTCAGGGGGATGGATGCAAACATTCCCCAGGATCTGTGGATGCTCCATTGTCTGCCCTCATCCCTCCCATTTCAGGTGTGAAACCAAGTGCCGGAATGGGACATATGGGGAGAACTGCGCCTTTGTCTGCAGTGACTGCGTCAATGGCCAGTGCCACTTCGAGACAGGCCACTGCCTCTGCCACCCCGGCTCCCATGGCACCTAGTAAGTGAGGCACAGTGGGCGTGCTTGGGGAGCACCCCAGAGCTCCTGGGGTGTGGACTCTCTGGGAGGGGTCTTTCTCACCCCTAGGAAGAGCCCCCCAGCCCTCCTTATGCCCAAGGAGCGGGCACAGCGACATTGGATATCCTGCTTGCATTCCCTGGTGGTTTTGTTCAGTGTGGGACTGTGTGGAAAGGCAGGAAAGCATTTCCTTCTGCCTGGGGCATGCAGACAGCTCCCACAGTGCCCGTGTTGCTCGGATTTTCCCATCATTAACTGCAGGGGTGATGGCAGATGAGGGATATGGAGCTGGCATCCTGCCCATGCCAGTGTTTAGCTCAGAACATATAAACAAGGAGTGTTTGGATTTTGGGTGGGTTTGGGGGGTCTTCACCAACCCCTCGTGCTGCTAAAAGAGCCGGATGGGCACTGGCAGCAGCTCAGGCCAGGGCATCGTGTCCACCTTTGGCAGCAGAGGTGAAGGGAGGTAGGTGCTGGTGTTGTTTTCAGCAGAGTGCTGGACAGCAGCACATGGATTAGACTTCTGCGATGCCGGCACAGCGCCAGGAATACAGGGACCAGGATGCTCAGGATGCAGCTACAGCCCCAGCAGCATCCCCAGCAGCACTGCAGCTGTGGGCTGAGCTGTGCTGTATGGGTGCACTCCAGGCTCAGGCTGCTCCCTGTGACTATGTGCAAACTTACGCATTTTGTCAGTGTATAATTTTGCTAAAAAGGGATGATTTCTGGAAGGAAGGCAGAACGATGTCCTCCCCGTGCAGGGGGTTCTCTCAGCTCTGCACTGGGAGGATGTGCAGAGAGCCGTGTGTCTCCTCCACATCATGCCCAGAGGTGTCGGGACCAGAGGTGACAGGAAAGCAAATTACTGCGCTGTGCTCTCCCAGAGAGTGAGGGAATGCATGTCCAGGTGGTGGGATGAGCAGTTTTGCCAGGGAACTGTCCCTGCTCCCAGCTGCCGGAGCAGCCGCGGGGCTCAGTGTGCGCCCGGCCAGCACCCAGCGCCTGGCAGGCACGAGGCTGGGCTTTGTGAGTTGTCAGTGTGTGAAATGGACTGAGCTGCCTCCAGGCACGGTGCCGAGGGCTGGGATGTTCCCAGGGGAGTGGGTTTGGGCCAGGGCCCGCTGGCTCCTTACGTCTGCAGCCGCTCCGGCTGGGATGCTGCTGCTGGTGAACAGCTGCCAGAGGGTTCAGTGCCCAGCAGTGCCACCAGCATCCCTGAATCCACTGCACCATATAGCCAAGGCCCTCAGTGTCATGGGTTAGTGGTGTCCTTGGCAGTGCTGGGAGCAGTTGGACTGGGTGATCTTAAAGGTCTTTTCCAGCCTCCTCATGATCACTGTTTCCTCCCAGCTGTAACCTCACATGCCCGCCTGGCCGCTATGGAGCCAACTGTGCTGAAGCCTGCGGGTGCCACGATGGTGCCTGCAACCCACTGACGGGCGCCTGCCACATGGGTGAGAGCCGGGAATGGGCACAGAATGGGCACTGGAGGTGCACGGGGCTGGATGGGGCTGAGCCACCTGTTCTGTCTTGCAGAGGCCAACCAGCGCATGGGGGTGATCGGCGCAGGAGCGCTCCTGGCACTGCTGCTCATCCTCTTGCTCTCCTTGCTCTGCTGCTGTTGCATCTGCCGCAAGAAGGACGAAGCTTGTGGGTGAGTACCAGGGCCAGGCGGGCTCCTGCCAGGCTCTGACACAAAGCCTGAGCAGGGAAGGGGAAAGCTGGGGACATCGGTGACCAGTGCATGGCTGGGACCAGGATGGGGATGCAGGGACCGCACTGGGATGGCGGTGCTGCAGGGAAACTGAGGCAGAACAGCACCGTGTGTCCTGCACATCCCAGGGGTATGAGCAGGTCCTGCTGCATCCTCAGGGCAGCACCCAAGCAGCAGGTGATGGAGGGACTCGAGGTGAGCCTCTTCCCTGACTGTTTCCCTCTCATGGGCCACCACTTCATGGAGACCAGTAGGGTCCTCTCCAGTATCTCGGAGGATGGAGCTCCTCTACAAAAGGAAGCCTAAAACATAGTGAGGGCATTGAGATGTGATAAAGACCCCCAAGAACAACCCCCTGGGACATGGCATGAGTCCTGGAGGAGGCGATCGGCTGCAGCACTGCCAGGCTAGGATGTTTATGCTGGCAGCGCCGGGTGACATCCCCATTGCAGAGGGAAAGGCTTGTGCTGCTCAGCATGGGCCAGGCTGTGGGAGTTCCATGGTGAATCCCTTCTCTCATGCTGGCAGCCGCTGCTCTGGAATTTTCCAGCAGCTCCCGTTGCAGCCATGCCAGCTCAGCCCTGTCCCGCACATCTGGCTCAGGAGCCCTGGGAGCTGCAGGCAATTACCCACAGAGAAGAGCACCAGGGCAGCGCCCTGTAGTGAAGTGTTGGACAGGGAGAGGGGAGATCAGTTCACTCTCTCTCATGGTGCCTGGACCTCTGCAGTGTCCCCCAGAAGCCAGGTCACCCCCAGTGCCACCCCCACGTCACTGCCTTGTGGAGCATCCCAAGTGATGGGCACAGCACAGGTTGTCTATCAGCCCGGGAAGCCGCTCGCTCCTGCAGCTGCAGATAGCTGCCTGAAAACACCTCAAAACCAGAGAGCAAATAAAGAGAAGCCACGTGTTAGTTCTGGGGCCTTGGCTGGGCGTTCCCAGTGCTTTGGGCTGCCAACAGCCACGGCCGGCTCCAGCCTTGCCACCACCCCCTGGCACTGATCTGCATCCCGGTGTGGTGTGGGCCGGTGCCACCCTGGCAGCACCCTCTGCAAATCTCCACCCCCCTTTTCACCTGCCCCAATATTTTCCCCTGACGCCCTTTGTCTCTGCAGGCCCCTGAAGCTCTGACTCTCTCCATTGCTCCGTGAACGCTGTCCCCACCACAGGGTGGCTGCTGGTGCCTCTCTGATGGGGCTGTTACCTTCTCTTGCAGCTCTGGCCAGGACCTGGCAGCAGCCAAGAAGCCACCGAGACGCCTGTGCGGGCGGTTCAGCCGCATCGGCATGAAGCTCCCGCGCATCCCCCTGCGCCGCCAGAAGCTGCCCAAGGTCGTGGGTAAGGTGCTGCCATCTGGGGAGGGGGCACAGCGCCACAGCCCAGGGGCTGACCCCTCACAGGACAGAGCAGGACTCGCAGCCCCCAGCCCAGGCAGTGAGCACAGCACAGCGGGGACGGGGACGCGCAGGTCCCCAGCTCCATCAAAGTGCTTGGTGTGAGCGCATGGCTCACAGGTGCTGAGCCCTTTCTGCACCTTCTGGACGTCAGTGGTATCATTTTGCTTTGCAAGGGTGGCTGCCTGGTGACCGGAGCTCTGCTGAGCTGCCCTGTGGGGATCTGAGGTTCCCCAGGTAGGGGAAATGTCCCTGTTGCACCAGGGAATTGCCTTGTTTGGCCTTTTGGTTCTGACCTAACCCTGCCCAAGCTTTGTGTGGAGCCTCATCATCCCAGCTGGGGCCAGAGCCCACGCTGCTGCTGCATGCAGCAGAGGACAGAGGGCAGGGATGTTGGGTGAGCTCCCCCCACTGCCTGGGCACAAACTGCACTTGCAGGGGATGCTCACATGTGGCAAAGGGCCTGACCTAGAGCTGTCAGGGCTGTAGGGGACCCAGGCAGCTGGGGGACAGCATCCCCTGCACCAAACCCTCCCTATGCTCATCCCAGCATGAGGAGCTGGGGATGAGCTACCCCAGAGAGGACCCCATTGAAAACCAGGGGGTGCTGCGCTGCCATGGGGCTCAGCCCCACTTCCCTGGGTGTGCAGTGACAGTGGGATGTCCTGAGCAGCCACATCCCACTGGACAGTGGCTCAGCATGATGCCAAGTCCCCCATTCCAGGTGGTATATGGCCCCATCCCAGCACACAGTTCTTGAGCTCCTTCATCACAGCCTCCTTGCCGTGTGGGGCACAGCAAAGCCCTGCCATGGAGCAGGGTGTGTCGGGGCCGGAGAAACATTCCTACTGCAAGGATAACAGAGGCCGTGTTTGTGGAAGGGGCCGGGCAGGGCTCGGGAAGGACAGAGGGTGCCTGTGTGCGGCAAGGGCAGGGGGAGCTCAAGGAGGGCTGTCTGCACCTTCCCTGCGCCAGCCCAGAGGCAGCTGGAGCCCATTCAGCTTCTCTGTGTAAACAGGACGGCAGTGGGCCCGGGAAGGGGTGAGGACGGTGCCAGAGGGATGCTCGGGATGGCCTCATGTCCTGGCAGGGCTGTGGCTATTCCCAGAGCCTGGTGGTGAGGCTGGGGGTTGTTAGGAAAAGGGAGCAGGCTTTGGTCAGGGCTTGCCTTGCGTTCATCATGTCAGCCCACGCACTGGAGCCAGTGGGTTTTGGCAGCTCTAGTGTATGGTGCAGCAACGCCTCCAGCCCCAGCTGGGTCTGGGGACCCCCCGGGCAAGGGGGAGCTGCTGAGTGCCTGGAGCAGCTTCATCCTGGGTGGTGCCAGTGACCGCGGTGCCACATCAGCACACAGCTCCGCCTGGAAGCCACAGTGGCCACAACACAGTAGCCTGCTGCCATGTTGGTCCTGCCCCAGCAGGCGGGTCCAGGGATGCTGAAATGCCCCATCCCAAAGGCCAGGTCAGAGCTGGAGGTGCTCAGAACCCTGTGGGGATGTCATGGGTAAACTGGTGCTGCCTGAAGCCGTGGATGCCCAGCAGATGGTTGCTCTGGATCCACTCATGTCCTTGCAGAGCTGCTGCCCCAGCTGTCTGTTTGCTGGCACTGAGTGGGTTTCCCCTCTGGGCTCAAACATGATCATGGTCAATAACAGTGAGCACAAGCCCACACATGGTAGAACCTTCCCAGGCGGGATACCAGGTCTTCCTGAAGCTCATCAGGAGCCCCAGGTATCCCTCTGGAAAGTTCCTTCCCAGCCTTGGCATCAGCTTTGGGTCCACATCATCTCCCTGGGGATCGCGCTGAGCTGGCAGCCAGCAAGGCCACAGCTTGGGCTGACCGCTGTGGTCTCACTGCCAAGGTTTGGGCCACTGTGCAGGCAGGGCTGGGGTTGGCACCTTCATGCTGTGGCCCTGGGAGATTTTGGGGAGCAGTGGCAGGAGGGGACTGGCGAGAAGCATCCGTGTTTCTCCCAGCCCCATCAGCCAGGGGCGTATATTGTCCAGGGGAGGTAAATCCCAAGGGACCACGCAGGAGCCCCCAGCCCCCTCTGGGTGTGCTGCACATCCTCTTTGTATCTTCTGGCCATATCCTGGGTCTCATTGAGGTCCCAGAGGCGCCTTGTGGCCGTGGGTCGCAGCCGCTCATCACGCCTCCTCTCAGGAAGCATCTCCCTTCATCTACTTCCAGCCAGCTGCTTTTAATTTTCCCTTTTTGGTTTGTTTAAAAGGAAAGCCATATTGGAACTGCCACCTCCCCTCTGCAGCCGTTTGCTCTTGAAATATCGCTGTATTGGGGTTTTCTTTCCTTTCTCCAAGAAGCCAAACTGGGCAGGGGCAGGTGGGCATTGTTGCCCTTGTTTTAATGCAGTTCTAATAAAGAATCAATGTGCTGGGAGAGGAGGACATCCCAATGACACTGAGCGTTTTTTTATTGTAAAGTAGGGATGTGCAAGAATCCCCCAGTCCAAGCAGGAAATTGCAGTGTGCCTTAGGTGTTGAGATGTGTGGGCAGAGGTGACAAATACCTGGGGGTAATTGTCAACCCCAGAGGGACCCAGACCTGAGCACAGGATTTGAGGTGTGGCCTCACCAGTGCCCAGTGAAGGGAGACAGTCACTGCCCTGGCCCTGATGCCGCACTGGTGCTGATACAGGCCAGGATGCTGGGGGCTTCTTGGTTACCAGAGCATCTGGAAGTGCCTGAGTCTCGGGGTGGGTCGGTCCCCTCCACCGATCTGGGTGCTGCCATGGGCCTGTGATTCTGACCACCCTCCCTAGCTGGGCTGGGGTGTGTGGCAGTCCTGGCACTGACAGCAGTTCTTTGCCCTTGCAGTTGCCCACCATGACCTGGAGAACACCCTGAACTGCAGCTTCATTGAGCCGCCCTCTGTGGTGGAACAGCCTTCCCCATCCTGGTCATCCCGCGGTTCCTTCTCCTCCTTCGACACCACGGATGAGGGGCCAGTGTACTGCGTCCCCCACGAAGGTGAGCAGGGAACAGTGCTTCGCCAGGGCTCCTCAGGGCTATCTCCAGGGACCATCTCCTGCTCAGTGGAGAGACATCACCCTTGCGTGGTGGGGACTATTACACTGGCTCCCCATTCACTGAGAAGGGATGCAGGGGACAATGTTCCCTTCCATTCGGTTTCACAGCTCCCTCCTCTGGGGTCGCTTTAAGAGCCCTGTTGTGACTGGGAGGAGGGAGCTGGGGACGATACCAGGGTGTGGGACTCCAAGGGGGATGCTGTCCCATCGTGCTGCAGGAGCATCTCAGACCTTACCCTCCCCGGGCACAGCTCCTCCTGACGCCCCCCGTGCTCTCTTCCTGCAGAGAGTGTGGGTGACAGCAGGGACCGAGGGACACCTGCCAGCCCCGGGGACAAGCTGGCGGCCCTGGCCATCGGGGAGGAAGCGGGTGAATACACCTTCCTGAAGGAGACAGGCTCAGTCCGAGCCTTTCCGGCTGACAGCAGCGAAACGCCCCTGCTCAAGTCCTCGGACAGCGAGCGCTCGTCCTGCGGCTCGGGCTCAGCCGGTGCCGCGCTCTATGCCCGGGTTGCCCGTCTCTCCAAGCAGTCCAAGGAGGAGGAGGATGGCACCGCAGAGCCACGCGGCCCCGGGAAGCCACCGTCCCCAGAACGGACCAAGCCCCGTCCCCCAGACCCAGCCACAAAGCCCAAAGTCTCCTGGATCCACAGCAGGTACAACTCCAGCCAATCCAACTCACTGCCGGTGTCCAGCTGGTCCCCAGAGCGAGTGGCTGCCCAGTCTGACAGCCCCGAGCAAGGCCAGGGTTTGGCCAAGAGGAAAAGGAGCCCAAGTGAGACATCCGCCAGCGTGCAGGGCAGGGCAGAGGAGAGGGGCAGCGCACGGGGCAAGGAGAAAGCACAGAAGCAACCGAAGGAACCTGGTGTCCCAGAGGGCAAAGCCAGCCTGGCCAGGGAGCCCCAGTCACCCTCCAAGCCCAAGCAGAGGAGCAAAGCCAGCTCAGAGCCCACAGAGAGCATCAATGGGGCGGTGCAGAACGCCTTCCGGAAGATGGGCACCTTCCAGCCAGAGCGGCGGGCTGGGGACACCAGGGATGCTCCGCGCAGCCCCAGTTCTGGCAAACCCCGCTCCGAGCCCCTCCATCCCCAGCTGACCTCCGAGCTGGCTGCCCAGCTGAAGGAAAAGACTCAGAGCCTCAACAAGGGGGACGGAGGCACCCGGGCGAACGGAGTGGGGGTGCTGCGGGAGAAGCCCACTCCTCCGCAGAAAGCCAAGCGCTCGGCGGCCGCCGGCGGCCAGAAGACCAGCAAGCCCCTGCTGCCCACCTCCCCCCCGCTGCAGAAACTGATCCCCGGGGCGGCCGAGCCGGTGGCCGGGGAGCACAAGTGGGTGGAGAAGCCGAGCACCGGCAGCAGCCAGGACCCAGCTCCCCCCGGCGAGCAGGCGGCCAAGAAAACCCCTATCAAAAAGCCCCCCAGGAAGAAGAGCCGAGAAGCCAGCCTGGAGCCGCCCAGAGCCGCCGCTGCGCCCGCTCAGGCCGTGCAGTGACCAGGAGCTGGGCACCAGCCCCACGCCAGCCAGCCCCGCGCCGGATGAAGGACATTTGCCAACACGGCCAGCGGGCATGGGAGCCTGGGCTGGGCAGGGGGCATGGGAGCAGACCTGAGCCTCCAATTCCCCTTCTCTCCATCTCTCTCATCCCCCTCTCTCCTTTAGTCTCCCCTGCTCCAGGACCTGGTCTTCCCCATCCATGCCCTGCTGCCTGCTCCCTGCCAGGACCACAGGGAGTTGGCCTGGTCACCAGCCCCAGGGGGGTCCGTGCTTGGCGTCCCCCCCCTTTTTGTAGCAGTATTATTGACCGCATAAGCAGTGCTTGTACCCAGTGTATTCTGCAGTAACGGAGCCGCTCGCTTCCCACGCCCCATGCTTGGGGTGCAGCGGGGTGCGGGGTCCCTGCACCCATCACTGGCACCGAGTCCCTGCCCCAGCGCCCTGGGCTCCAGGCATGGCTCCATTGCTGGTGCTGCCGCAGCCGTGCCACGCCCGGCGTGGGGTCGAGCTGGTTTCGACCGATGCCACCCTCCCCTCCAGCCCCGGGGTTGCTTCTGGCCTGGAGGAGAGCCCTGGTTATGGCCAGAGCCAATGTCCTTTGGGCTCTCACTCCCACCCAGCGGCGTTGGAGGGATCGTTCGGTACGACAGAGCCTGGCACCTCTGCAGAGCGCTTCCCAATAAAAGTGTATTTCTTCCATAGCCAGGTGCTGTCTCTCTGTGCTCCAGCTGCCCTGGGGGCAGGGATGTGCTGGGCAGCACCCGGCCTCACTGGGGTGCTCAGCCTAGTCCTGAGCCGGATGTGGATGGACTCACAGCAGGTACAGGCAGGGAGGCAAGTCCCTGTTGGGGCTGCAAAGACCAGCCCTAGGGCAGGATGAGGAGCCCCTCATCCAGAGTATCCAGCATCCTCAACGGTCCATGTCCATGCTGGTTGTCCTCCTCCAGCCCCTCTAGTTTCTTCATATCCCTCTTGAACTGGGAGGCCCACACTGGACCCTACTGGGTGGAGCATCAGCAGCTTCCTTCAGGTGGCTGCCTATGACCTTCCCCGCGTCTCCCAGTGCCAGCTTTGCCTTCCTCTGGAGAAGGGCAGCAACAAACCGATGTCACCCTGAGGTCCACCATAGCCTCCAGGTACCTCCAGCAGGGTCTTTCCAGCTCAGGTGGGTCAGATGCTTCTTCGTGTGCTGCCACAGGCCATGAGGGATGTTGCCATCACAAGGGATGAGGCATTGTCACTTCTCAGTATCACGAGGGGCTGGTTTGTCCACATAATGTGGTTGTGATTCTCCTTTCCAAGCATCCTACTGGGGCCTGCAGGATGCACTTTACTCATCTCTGACTGGCAGCACCCTGAGATAGACACTGCTGAAGGGACTTTCTTGAGGGTTCCACAAACGAGCAGAGGCTGACAAACAGAACAGCTTCCTCTGCAGCTGAGTCCCACAGGACTTCCATTTGCTTTTCTAAGCTGCTTTGCTCTGCTCTCCTGGAGGTGCAGAAACCACTGACCTCAAAGGAAAAATAGCAGAACCCAACCACAGGAGGTCATAAGGTGGAGCAGGAGCCACCTTCCCTGACAGACAGGTCACGCCTTTGGTGACAGTGTGATGGCTTCACTAAATGCATTGCATGTGACTAGGGGGCAGCAGTGGCTGAGGCTGGCAGATGATGCTGTGATGGAGCAGAACCTGTCCCACAGCTACCAGCCCTCCTCTCCACCAGCACCTCATCCAGGGGAGCAGAGGAGCACAGTAGCACTTGTGGCCAACCTTCTTCACCAGCACTGCGACACTGATCTGCTTCCCATTCCCTCCCACTTTCCCAACCTGAAGAAGGAACCATTGGGTTGGACAAGAGCACGTTTGGCTTGGCCGGCAAGCAGCGATAAAAGGGAGCCCAATGCCGACAATCCAGATCCTATTTCAGGCCCTACCAAAAATAAACTCAGAAGAGGAACTCCAATGGGAATGAAACCCCTGCTCATGTGGTGGCTGCAGGGGCACAGCGAGATGGACCCTCTGGAGCAGTCCTTGGACAGGACCCACAGGTTTGGGTCAGTGCAAAAGACTGAAACAAAGAGGCAGGGGCAGCCCCGGGACAGGAGGTGGAAGGGGCTGGCTGTGGTCTGCTGCATCCCTTACAGCTCATCACACCTTCTGCATCCCTTACATCCTTTGCACTCTCACAGTCCTTGCAGGCCAAGCCCCCACTTCTTCTCCCACCCCATCTGCCTCCCAGGTATGAAGCACCCTGCAGTGACCTGAGAGCCCCCGTGCAGCTCCCATGCCTGGCTCACCCAGCAGGATCAGGTTATCCATGGAGTGGTAGAGACCTGCCACCCCACATCGAACAGACCTTCTGACAACCCCTCTGCTCTGCAGGGAGGGGAGACATCAGGAGCTCCTGGGTTGCTGAGCTACAGCTAACATGAGTTCACCCTGGCTGAGCATCCCCATCTCCTCCCAGGGACTGGTGTGCAGTCAGGATGTGTGTGTGCAGCATCTCCTTGGGTCCCCATGGTTGCTCAGCTGGACAGCCAAAGCCTGGCCATGTTTGCTAACATGTTTCTAATTATGCAAGCAGGTCAAACCCCACATTTCCATGTCTGTAGCCTTTGCTCTACCAGCTCCACGAGCAGCCATCAGGAAGGGAGCATGAAAGTTTAACCCGGCATCACCAAGCCAGGGACCACCTCAATCCAGATCTTATTTTAGCTGCAGCTCAGGGGTGAAATTCCCTTTCAGATATTCAGCTCCAGAGGCCAGAGTGGGGGAAACACTTTTACTCTGCACTGTTTAAATTGGAATCAATCCGGTGAGCCTGAGGCTGTGAGGCTCTGGCAGCCCTGGCCACACACTCACCCAGGGATGAGCTGTGTGAGGCTGAGGCCAGACACAAGATTCAAGTGGCCCAAAAAAGGCGGAAGGAGGCTGGGGATGGGTGGCAAAGCCACTGTGGTGGGTGACCATGCACCCAGTGCCAAATGGAGTTGGAGGGCTGGTGCTGAAACCCCTTCCCCTGGCTCCCTCTGTGTTGTGGCAAGGAGCATGCTGCTCTCCTGATGACTCCTCATAGCACATGCATGAGGCCTCATCCTGCCTGGGGCTGCAGATTATCCCCAATGGGCAACCAGGCTTCACTTCAGCTCCTTGAGCTTCTTCCCTCAACTCAGAGCCCCATGGCCACTCATGCATGTGTCATCCGAGTGCCCTATCCTTCAGCTCCATCCACCACAGCAAGTCCACCCTGCAATCACCACCAGCATCCCATCCCAACACCAAAGGCAGCATGAGCCCTATACAAACCGGAGCCAGGTGCCTCCTGCCATGCACACCAGCTCACATATCTGCTCCAGGTCCCCCATATCCCCATGCTCTGCAGGCTCCAGCCCACCAGCCTGCAGCAGGCAGCGCCTGGAGCCGGCCAGGGTAATGAGAAGCGCATGGGAACCACATCTGGTAGCGATTGAGCGGGAGCAGTGCTGGGAAGGGAGGAAGCACAGACTTCCTGCAGCACAAAGCAAGGGAGAGGAATGTCCGCAGTGGAGCAGGGGCCCCAGCGGCCCCCTCCCTGCACTCCTCAGCCACGACACCTTCAACAGGAGCGTGAAGGCACCGGATCATGCCTTTGGAGCTGTCCCTGGAGCATGCTCCCTGCTCCATGGCTGAGCCCCTCGGCTGCCTCCCGGGCACCCCACAGCCGAGCCTCATGCATGGTCACTCCTCTCCAGTCCTGTGCTTCTCAGGGTCGAGGTCAAGATGCTGCTGCTGAGGGTCTGGGGTCAAGACAGCCCTCCCATGCCCAGACAGCACAAGGCTTCAACTGACCCTCGAAACAGCCTTGGGAAGAGAGCAGGAGCCCCAGCGAGATGGTGAAGATGGCAAGATCAAGGCAGGGTCTGCTCCATACCGCAGTGATGGGGATGTGACACTGGGAGGGGAAAAGGCATCATTGAATCATAGAATCAACCAGGCTGGAAAAGATTTTTAAGATCAAGTGCCCCAGCACAAGCAGGGGAAAGGAAAAAAAGGAAATGTATATCCAAGGATGTTTGAGGGATGCCCTGCTTGCCTGGGGATGCTCCACGTTCTCCCAGCACAGCCATTTCTACTCCTCTCCAGCACGCTTTGAAGTCATATTAAACCTTCTGCTTCTAAAGCATTTTTAGTACATTTCGGCGGATCTCTCATTGTGCTAATTCAAGCCAGGAACCTCTTGTGCATGCCACTGAAATGAGTTTGCAACTCAGCCTGTGCTGAGCACTGATCTCATCACCTGCACCGAGAGCTCACTGAAAGGAACCATGGCCACCCCAGCAGCGCGATTGAAGTCAAAATGCACTTAATAAACTCCACATGTTTAAGGAATTGGGAAGGGATCCTGGAAGCTGGGGGGAGGGGAGTGTCTCACCCTTCCCAGGGCTCCCCAGTGAACCCACAAACATGGCCTGCCTTGGTGTCCATAGCGAATGGTCCCCAGCTCAGGGGCTGGACTGAAACGATGAGGCTGAGATGTGAATGAATGAAGTTATAAGGCTGGTCAGTGGAATTCCTCTGATGTCAGCAACGCATACAGAAGGGATGGTGTGGAGAGGAACCCCCAGGAGAGCACTGACAACAGCAGTGCTCAGAGACACCCCAGCCATTGGGCATCACCTGCACATAGGTCCCAGGGGCAGGTGGGTGGTGGTGGCTTCTTCTGCTCGTGAAGATGATGATGATCATCATCGTTGTCCCCCTGCACTGGGCACTGGTGAGGCCAAACCTCGAATCCTGTGTTCAGCTCTGGGCCCCTCACAAGAGAGACATTGAGGGGCTGGAGCAGGGCCAGAGAAGGGCATGGAACTGGTGCAGGGCCTGGAGCACAAGTGTGATGGGGAATGGCTGAGGGAGCTGGGGGGTTCAGATGGAGAAGAGAATGCTTGGGGGGACCTGATCGCTCCCTACAAGTGCCTGACAGGAGGATGGAGCCAGGAGGGGCTGGGCTCTGCTCCCAGGGAACAAGGGATGGGGCAAGAGGAACCGGCCTCAAGCTGCACCAGGGCAGGTTTAAGATGGAGCTGAGGAACAATTTCTTCCCCAAAGTGTGCTTGGGCATTGCAACAGGATGCCCAGGGCAGGGCTGGAGTCACAGTCCCTGTAAGTGTTCACACACCGCGGAGACGAGGCCTCAGTGCCATGGGTTAGTGGTGGCCTTGGCAGTGCTGGGGAGCGGCTGGACTGGATGAGCTGAAAGCTCTTTCCCAACCCAGCTGGTTCCATGATTCCACGGTTCCATGTTTCTACGGTTCTACACTGCAGGGGCTGCTGTCCCCGAAAGCGGCTCGAGCGGAGGGCACTAGGACCGCGCACAGGAAGGGGGCGTGGCCGGGCAGAAGGAGGTGTGTCGGTGCGGCGCAGGCGCGGTGCGTGTGGGGCCATGTCGCGGTTCGGTGCTGGAGCCGCGGGCCTGGAGGCCGCGGAGGCGCGGGCGCGGTCCCGGCAGCAGGAGCGGCACTACCGGCTGCTGTCCGAGCTGCAGGCGCTGGTGAAGGCGCTGCCCAGGTGAGCGGGGCGCGGCGGGGCCGGCCGGGGCGGAGAGGAGCGGGGCGCGGCGCGGTGCGGTGCGGTGCGGCGCGGCGCGGCGCGGCGCGTGGCGCTGACCCGCGCCCGCTGACCCGCGCCCGCAGCCCCTGTCAGCAGCGCCTCTCCTACACGACGCTGAGTGACCTGGCGCTGGCGCTGCTGGACGGGACCGTATTCGAGATCGTCCAGGGGCTGCTGGAGATCCAGCACCTCACCGAGAAGAACCTCTACAGCCAGCGGCTGCAGCTGCACAGCGAGCACCGCGGTCCGCGGGGGGCCGGGGGGCAGCGGGGCGGAGAGGAACGGGGAGAGGGAACCGGCGGGGGGCACCGCGGGGAACCGGGAGGCGCGAGGGCGAACCGGGGCGGGCACTGAAGCGCAGCCGGGGGGAAGGCGGCGCAGGGGGAACCGGGCGTGGGGTAACGCGGGGGGGACCTGGGGGAGGCAGAGGGGAGCGGGGGGAGACCGGGGGAGATTGTGGGGAGAGGGAACGTGGGAAGGGCACCGGGGAGGGACACCGGGGGGGTGCAGGGCATGGGGGGTGCTCCCGGGCGCTTGGGGAGGACATGGGGCGGGCACAGACCAGGGGAGGTCCGGGGCACTGGGGAGGGGACGGTACTGGGAGGGGGTCGATGGGTACATGCGGGGGGCCATGGGTCCGGGGCATACGGGAGGCGGGAGTGGTGCTGGGTTGTGGCAGGTTGTGGGGCACATGGCGGGAGGGTGGAGGGGTGCGACGGTGCCATGCCCTGACCCGCTGCCTGTCCCGTTGCAGGGATGAAGCAGGAGCTCTTCCACCGGCACAAGGAGGCGCAGCAGTGCTGCAGGCCCCACAACCTGCCGCTGCTCCGCGCTGCCCAGCAGCGGGAGATGGAGGTGAGGTCCCGCCTGGGCTTGCTGGCATAGAGCCATGGAATGGTTTGTGTTGGAAGGGACCATAAAGCTCATCTAGTTCCAACCCTTGTCTCACCACCCTCGTGATAACAAATGTCTTCCTCGCATCCTGAATCTCCCCCTCGTCGTCACAACCCATCACCCTTTGTCCTGCTGCAACCAGCCCTACTAAAAAGTATCCTCATCTTATATCCCTTCTAGTAACTGAAAGGCTGCAATAAGACTCCCTGGAGTCTTCTCCAGGCTGCACAAGCCCAGCTCTCTCAGCCTTTCCTCATAGCAGAGGTGCTCCAGCCCTCTGACCATTTCTGTGTCACTCCTCTGGACCCTCTTTGGCAGATGCATGTCTTTCCTGTAGATGGGATTTGACACTTCCTAACTTTCCCTGTGGCTTGCATGTGGGTTCTCTTGCTCAGTGCAGCCTGGTAAAGTTGTATTGCCTCCACACACACATGGCTTTTGAGGTGAGCTGGGCTCTTCTCATCCCCTGCAGTCCTCTTCTTTTTTCTTACCTCTCCATCATGTTTGGTTGGTTGAGGTTTCCTCCATGGCTGGGTGGCAGCGCTCCGTTCTGCAGCATGGGAGCGCTCCCAGAGCGTGCTGCCACTCCTGAAGTCCAGGGTAATGTTCTCAGCCTGCCACAAGTAGGGTCCCAGCACACCATATGCCTAAGCCAGGCTTCAGCTTGCTCTTGTCAATACCACATAAGTGGATTCCAGTTCTGAAGTTGGGTTTTTGAGGAGTTCAGCTCCATCAGTGAGTAACCGGGATCTGGGTGTGATTTACAGCCCCAGCTCTGTGTGTTAGCGTCCAGGGAACACAGAGGCTCAGGGAAGTGTCTGAGCTGGCACCTTGATGGGCTTCCGTGGCTTCTGCTCCTCCTCCAAGTCTTTCCGTGAACTTCTCCAGAGCCCATCCTCAGCCATAGCTCAGACCTTGGCTCCTCAGGAAAAGCTATTCAGATACTGATCTGTTGCTCATGGTCTTTTCTGGCCTCCAAACACAGAGAGGAGGATGGGCCCAGAGTTTTCCCTGCATTTTCTGGAGTGGTAGTTTTGCTGAGACATGACAAGTGGAGGAGGCAAGACTTGGGGCCGTAATTGCTGCCTTCTGCTGTCCTTGGGGCAGGAGTGCTTCAGGGTTGAGTTGCTCTTCATTTCCAGTAACAGACTTGGAGGTGACAGAAGGTAGGAGGAAGGCAGATATTCCATGGTTTTCCATTGATTGTCATCTTTGTCAGGCTGTGGAGCAACGAATTCGAGAGGAACAACGGATGATGGATGAGAAGATAGTCCTGGAACTGGACCAAAAAGTGATAGACCAACAGAGCACTCTGGAGAAGGCTGGTGTGTCTGGCTTCTACATCACCACTAACCCACAGGTTGGTGTTTGAGCAGGGAGCGTAAGGTCTGACAGCATACTTGTATCAGCATCTTCATTTGTTTAACAAGATCTTGCTCTTAATGAATTCTGAATCACTGGATTAACTTGCTGGAGATGATGATCTCAGGCTGTGATTAGAACATTGGTTGTGGTTTCCCCAGTGCCTCTGCTCCCAAAACTCATAAGCCGTGGAAATAAAACTTCCAAAGTCTCCTTGGAATGCCGCAGGAGTTTGCAGGGAATGCAGAAGCAGGCTGTTCTTAATAGGGAGGGAGGTGTAGCTGATTAAATTTCACTTCCGTAAAGATGTGATAGTGAGAAAAAGTGGCTTAAACCAAGTTAGTTGAACAGGCACCTTGTAAACCCCACGAGTCTCTGCTCTGCAGCCATGCACAAGCCTTTTGTTTTTCCTGTGCTGCTCTTCCTCACTGGTACAATGAAAGCAGCTCTTTCTCTCCCCTCCTGCCCCTGCCTTTTAGAAGTGATAACTCTTCACAGGGTTCCTGTTTGCTGGGGTTTAAGTTTGCCTTTACAGTAGCTGGCAAAGCAGACGCAGACCTTGGCTTGTACCTGTGAACACCACCTTCGACTAAGAAATCCCTCCTGGAATCTGTTTTCCACATGCTGGGGTGTTTCCTCTATGTTTGTTGCATAAAATACCTGCTTATGCAGGCGATAGGTTTTTACCAAAATAGACTTCTTTTATTTCAATAAGGGAATGTCTGCAAGCCTGAGTCACAGAGCAGCGTTCATGAGATTTGCTGCTCCACTGGGTAGTCTAAGTGGCTTGTGAGCTAAATGTAACTAAAGAACAAGCAGATGGTAAGGAAATCATACGCTGAGTGTGTTGACTATAGAAAACAGTGGTCTTCACTCCTGGAAAAGGGGAGGTTTTGAAGGGGAATGACACACCTATAAGGAGTTTGATGCCCCAGCACAGCAGTGTGCTGCACACAGACTCCAGTTAGGGAGCAAACTGATCCCTCCTGCTTCCTGCCCATCTATACTGGAAAAGGATGGAAAGTGCTGTTGAAGGATGGCATGGGGTGTGGGTGTGCAAGGGGATGCTGCTGCTCCAGAAGGGGAAACCTGCAGAACTGGCTGGTTCCTGCTGCATTTGTCAGGTCAAGAAGAACCTTTCTGAATCCTCAGTGTATCCTAAGGCCCTGGGACTCCCAAGAGCTGTACTTTGCAGCAGATCTCTTAAGAAATTACTGCCCTGTATCTTACAGAAGTACTTGAACCAGAAAAAGGCTTTGGTTGGTACTTCCATGGTTTCTCTTTTGTTCCCTGACGATGAGCAGCTCTTGAGTGGGTGGTTCAAACCTGTGCTTTCTGCTTCCTGCAGCAGGGAATGGGATCATCTTGTTCTTGCAAAATCATCTCTTTCCTTTGCAGGAGCTGACTTTACAAATGAATTTACTGGAGCTGATTCGGAAGCTACAGCAGAAGGAATCCGAGTCCGAGAAGGCTTTTTCCTGAATGAGCAAATCTGCTGGTTTCTTCCTGGAGTTTTCTTCTCATTTCCCTCTAATGAATAGACTGTTCATGCATTTGCTTTTTACTGTGTCAGGAAATCCTCTGGATTTGAGGAGACATTTTGATGTCTCTGGTAAGGAATGGGAGAGGTGAGGAGTTGGGGGCGGACTCACCATCTACGGATGGTAGGCAGCTGGGAAAAATGTCCAAGTTTTCCTACAAGAAGATGGTTCTGTGTGTGCTGAGGCACAAAGAGCCTCTTGAACAGGTTCTTTTGGAGACACTGAGCAGGTATCAGCATCAGGGGAGGATTTTGGGATTCTGCCCAGCATTACTGGGCTGTGTTTGCAGTGTTCCACTCGACTCGGGCAGCAGAGACATCCTGAGGGCTTTTCCTTTTCCTTAAACCAGTTTCCAAATGCATAGAAATAAAATCATTCTGTTCTGTCTCGGGGGCTGCAGCTTTCCGAATGTCCGTGGCTGCGAGTACCTCTGTCCCAGCCCTGCGTGGTGAGTGTGGGGCACTGGATTAAATTGGGGGGGGGGAACTTTGAGTGTCTCTGAGACCTGTCAGGACTGATGACCCCGGGATGCAGTGCATGGGAGAGTGGGGACACTGGCTGGAAACTGGGTAAGGGAGCACTTCAAGTGTGGAGGGACTGTGGTGGGGCCGGGCAGTGTGGGCTGCCCGTAGGGATGGGTTGGTGCAGGGGGAGGCTGTGAGCACTTCTGGTGTTCGCGGGTGAAGTTCAGGTCAGAGAAGCTGTTGGGGGTTGCTTGAAGACCCAAAGCCATTGTGTGCTGAAGAGCTATGATTGTACCTGGGTCACCATTTCAGGGTTTTCTGGCATTCCTAGAGCAAGGCTTGTACAGGGTCATCATAGAATCCCAGACTGGTTTGGGTTGAAGGGACCTCATCGAGTCCCAACCCTGTGCTATGGGCAGGGACACCTTCCACTACAGCAAGTTGCTTCAAGCCCTGTCCAGCTGGAAAGTGGGCTGATGTGGGCCTTGCACCATCACAGGATCCCCATGAACCATTTTGAGCTGTGTTGCCTCTGGACCCTCTGCTGGGAGCCCTGCACTCTACTGCTAAACTGTCAAGCAGCAGAGTGGACAGCATTCCCCTCTGGAGACACCATAGGGCCTGTGAGGGCACGCACAGGCAGGAGCAGTCCCTGGTGCTGAAGTTGTTCCTCTCTGCGTGGCCAGAGCTGTTAGCAAGGAAATTGCTTGCCAAGGGGTGAGGATGAGGAAGTCGGGGATAAGCAATGGCTCCTATTGCAGGAAGGGAGCCTGCCTGATGCCAGGGTTGGAGCAGCTTCTCCTGTAGCAGCAGCAGCAGCAGCAGCAGAGCCGAGGGTGGGGCTGGGGCAGCTCGTGCAGGCCAGGGATGTGCCATGGGGAGCGGAGCCCACCTGGACCCAGAGCTTGCCTGCAGAGCTGGCAGCTGCCATCCCCATTGCTGCCGGGATCCCAGGAGGCTGCTCCAGCACTGCCATGACAACGGCAGCTCTCCCGCCTCCGGCTCCCACCATCTGGCTGTGGATGCTCTGCCAGGCAGCCCATTCCAGCGGGCATTTCTCATGCCTGTGCCTCGGGGTGCGTTTCGGAAAGGTTTTGCGTGTGAGTGTGGGCAGGAGGGGTTCATTGCTGGGAAAGGGAATAAAGCTCCAGGACAGAGCAGGGATACTGGGTAAGCATGATTTCAGCAGAGCTCAGCCCCCCTCAGTTGTGGAGTTGCTGGCGATGGCTGGACTGGGGATGGACCTGGTGACTGACCTGAAGGAGACAGAAGTGCTGCAAAGGATCACTGGCTTTGGGCTATCGGCTCCATGGTTCAACTACCTGTGGAGCTCCCAAGCTCTTGCCCCATGCTGGGGACCCCTTTGGTGGCAGTTCCTGCGTGAGTCTCCATGTCTGCCAGAAGCCAAATGGAGAGGGGATGCATGAGCCAATGGAGCTCCATGGTGTGGTGTGAGGTGGCCAACAAGAGAGCTACATCTCTGTGCCAGCCCTGCAGTCAGCCGTCAGCAGGAGGAGAGGGTGGTAGAAAGGGACAAGTTCTGGTTCCTGCTGCCATTTTGTGTACTTTGGGCTGATGAGGGGGATAGTGAGGTCCCCTCTGCATAAGGAGATGGTCCAGCGTGGATGGGGATGTATTTGTGCAGGTGAGAGCCCTGAGTGCTGCTTGGTGAGCTCTGACTTGGCTTACCACTCAGGAGGGACATTTGGGCTGAAGCATCAGCTTTAGTGCTCAGTAGCCAAGTGACAGGACAAGAAGAACCGGCCTCAAGCTGCCCCAGGGCAGGTTTACATGGAGCTGAGGAACAATTCCTTCCCCAGAGGGTGCTCAGCATTGGAACAGGCTGCCCAGGGCAGGGCTGCAGGCACCATCCCTGCAAGTGCTCACGCACCGTGGAGATAAGGCCCCAGTGCCATGGGTCAGTGGTGGCCTTGGCAGTGCTGGGGAGCGGTTGGACTGGATGAGTTTCAAGGGCTTTTCCAACCTGGTTGATTCTGTGATTCCAGAGCTCACCCTCTGCTGCTTCTCCATGGCGAGAACCTGAGCACGGAGGAGGTACCCTGCTCTCCAGGCCCCACCTGCAGAGCGCAGCAGGGAGAGCCAGGTTCCCCCGTGGGATCGCCGCGGAGCCGGGGCTCAGCCCTTCACCCGCACCTGGGCTCCCACCTCCCTCCCCGCTGTCCCCCCTGCACCCCTCGGTGCCGGGGTCCGGGCCCCTCCGCGGCCCAATGGGGCCCATGCCGGGGGGTCTGCCCCGCTCCGGCCCCCCGCGCCGCTCCCGGCGGAGGCACCGCCGGCTCCCCCCGCCCCGAGGGACTCCCGCGGCCGCCGCGCGGGTCCCGCCCTTCCGCCGGGCCTGGGAGGCGGAGCCGGGCGGCGGCGGCGGCGGCGCGGAGCAGGTGGGGAGCGGGTCCGGGGAGCGGGACCCTGCGGGGCCGCGGGGCCGGGAGCGGGGCGCAGCGCGGGGCGATGGGGAGCGCGGCGGGGCAGGGAGGGGGGCACCGGGGCAGGAATCCCGCCCCTCGGCCAGGGGGGGCCGTGACCGCCCCGTCCAGCATCGTGTCCCCTGTTGGGGGCGTTGGGGTCGGGTACCCCGACACTGACCCCCCCACCCCGTGCACGGGCGTCCGGAGAGCGGCTGCGGGTGCCTGCAGCGCGTTTGGTGCCAACAGGCCCCTTGTCCCAGTGGGCCGGGGTCATGCGGGCAGCTCGCGGCAGCTTTTCCAGGACCTTTTGGCCTCTGGGACCAATGGAGCCAGGGAGCAGAGCTGCACAGAGAGCCCTCTGAGCAGGACCTGGGGCTTGGGGATCTGGGATACACGTATCCCAGCACAGGGAGGAAGGGAGAGCATCCCTGGAATCACTGGCTGCCCCATGGAGCAGCTGTAAAGCAGCACCTGGAGATGCCAGATGCCTCCTCCTGCTCTCCAGGAGCCTGATGTGTTTCCTGGTCTGGCCAGGATCTTCCACGTCCTCGCTTGGAGCTGCTCTGGACTTCCTGCTGCACGCCAAGCCGCACCTGGGCTATCCCTGGGCAAGCAGGGGAGACAGAATCATAGAATCAACCAGGTTGGAAAAGACCTTTCAGATCATCAAGTCCAACCGTTATCCCAAGACTGCCAAGTCCACCACTAAGCAGTGTCACTGAGGATGCTGCATCCCACCCTCCCTGGGCTCCTGGCACACCAGGTCAGGGAGATGTTGAATAAGGTTGGGGGGAAGCAGCAAAGAAACATTCAGCAGGGCCAGGGCAGCCTGGTTTGGGTTTAACGCAGCTCTGGTTAAAAAGAAAAGCCTTGGAGATGCTGCCTTGGAGGTGCTGTGGGTTCCTTCCCTCCTGGCGCACAAGCATGGGTCCCAACGGGTGGTTGGGTGTCCTGAGCCACCAGCCGGGGGGAGGATGCACTCCAGTGCTGAGTTCAGTGCTGGCTGAGGAGTGAGGGACACTTTGAATGTGCCCTGGTGCCTTTTCCACCCTGTCCCCCCCACCCAGTGCGTCCTTGCAGGGGGGATGCTGACACGTTCCTGCTCCTCCGCCAGGTCTCCAGGCAGGGTCTGGCCGAGGGCAGGACCCACTGCCTCCATGATGGCGCGATGGCTGCCCCGCTCCACCGACCTGACCCGCTTCTGCCAGAAACTCAACCGGGTGAAGACCCTGGAGGATGACATGATGGAGACATCCTTCAACAGATGCCTTTCCACCATTGACCTGACGCTGCTGGGTATCGGGGGCATGGTGGGCTCCGGGCTGTACGTCCTCACAGGCACCGTGGCCAAGGAGATGGCCGGCCCTGCCGTCATCGTCTCCTTCATCATTGCCGGCTTTGCCTCGCTTCTGGCTGCTCTGTGCTATGCTGAGTTTGGAGCCCGTGTTCCCAAGACAGGCTCTGCCTACATGTTCACATACGTGTCCGTGGGGGAGATCTGGGCCTTCCTCATCGGCTGGAACGTGCTGCTGGAGTACATGATTGGGGGAGCCGCGGTGGCCAGGGCCTGGAGCGGCTACCTCGACTCCATCTTCAACCACAAGATAAAGAACTTCACCGAGACCCACGTGGGCACCTGGCATGTGCCGTTCCTGGCTCACTACCCTGACTTCCTGGCAGCTGCAATCCTGCTGGTCGCCACCGCCTTCATCTCCTTCGGGGCCAAAGTGTCCTCCTGGCTCAACCACATGTTCTCGGCCATCAGCATGGGTGTCATCCTCTTTATCCTCATCATGGGCTTCATCCTCGCGCAGCCCAAGAACTGGAGTGCCCAGGAGGGTGGCTTTGCCCCGTACGGGCTGTCGGGCATCATGGCCGGCACAGCCACCTGCTTCTATGCCTTCGTGGGCTTCGATGTCATCGCGGCCTCCAGCGAAGAGGCCAGGAACCCACAGAGAGCTGTCCCCAGGGCCATTGCTTTCTCCCTGGGGCTGGCCACCGGCGCCTACATCCTTGTGTCCGTGGTGCTGACGCTGATGGTGCCCTGGCACACACTGGACCCGGACTCTGCCCTGGCAGATGCATTCTACAGGAGGGGTTACGCCTGGGCAGGGTTCCTGGTGGCTGCTGGCTCCATCTGTGGTGAGTACAGGCAGCGGTGGGAGGGCTGCTTGTTACGGGGGCTGGGATCCAGGGTGCTGTGGGTCTGACATGGTCTCCTTCTCCTGCCCACCCCTCAGCAATGAACACGGTCCTGTTGAGCAACCTCTTCTCCCTGCCACGCATTGTCTACGCCATGGCCGAGGACGGGCTCTTCTTCCGTGTCTTCTCCCGAGTGCATCCCCGCACGCAGGTGCCTGTCGTTGGCATCGTGGTCTTTGGGTTGCTCATGGCACTGCTGGCCCTTGTTTTTGACCTGGAGGCCCTGGTGCAGTTCCTGTCCATTGGCACGCTGCTGGCCTACACCTTCGTGGCCGCCAGCATCATTGTCCTGCGCTTCCAGCAGCAGAAGGGGGATGTCCCTGCGCCAGCGGCTGGTGGCCGGCCCAGCCCCGAGCCCCACGAGGGTCCATCCGCCGGTGAGCTGAAGGAGTATGAGTCCTTCTCCGACAAGCTCCAGCTGGTGGGCAGGGACAAGAGCAAAGAGCACCGAGAGCCAGGGCAGCTGAAGGCGAGTTTTGAGCCCTACCTGGAGTTCCTTAGCGACTTCTACCCAGGGGAGGTGGTCACGGTGGCCGTGGTGACCTTAATGGTGTCAGCCATCTGCCTGTGCTCCATCCTGGTGTTTGGCAGCACCCACCTCCACCTGCCCACCTGGAGCTATTCCCTGCTGCTGGTCCTCTTCAGCCTGGGCTTCCTGCTCAGCCTTCTGCTCATCTGGGCACATGAGCAGCAGCACGGCACACAGACCTTCCAGGTATGCTGGGGACCAGGCAGGAACAATCCCTCTGCCAGGGTCGGTGGGGTGGGACCAGCTCCGATGGACCCGCAGGAGGTCCTGGTCACTGAAAGCACTGAGGCTCTTTTCTTCAGCCTCCAAACCACTTTTGTGCCCCTTATGCCCCCCCTCCAGTTCTAGCCTGGGTGCAGCCATGTGGGTGGTGACACCAGTGGTAACTCCACCTCCCTGCCGTGCCCTGGCCTGGCTGCTCCAGCAAGGACCACGCTGGCTCTGGGTTTCACCAGGAAGTTGTTCAGTCCAGAGCCATGCCCACCCCAACAGCCTGGCTCCCAGCTCCTGGCTTCCCAACTGCTGCTGTTCCTTTTGGCTGTCCTTCCTTTCAGGAAGCTCAGCATGACAGTCATTTGTCCCCCACGTTCACCAGTGCCACCTTTTGTGTCTGTAGTTTTCAGGAGGGGGAGCATGGTCTTGCAGCTCTCACTCACCCTCAGCAACTTTCCTCCCGCAGATCCCCCTCGTGCCCCTGTCTCCAGCGCTGAGCATCCTCCTCAACATCTATTTGATGCTGAAGCTCAGCTACATGACGTGGCTCCGCTTTGCCATCTGGCTGCTCCTCGGTGAGTGCTCCTGCGCAGTGTGAGCCAGGGAGTGGGACCGGGCTGGTCCTGGTGGTGAACAAGCCATCTGGTGGCTTTGGCTGCTCTTCCCCCCGGGGATGGGTTTATAAAGCACTTTGTGCCCCTTTCTGCCTCCAGTTCCCCTTTGGAGACACGAGCTGAGATCTCCCAGCACCTCCCTGACTCTCTCAGGTTTACGGAGTGTTTTGCCTTGTCCCTGTGAGGCTTGGATCCTCCCTCAAGCTTTGGGCCAGAACCACCCCCTGCTCCCGCGGCAGCTCCCTGGGGCTCCCCCTCCCTGAGGACGCCTGTGCCCAGGATCTGCAGGATCCTTTCTCTCCCTCAAGCAGCTTTGCAGCCCCCGCCGGGGCCGCGGCTTGTGCTGCTCGCAGGGCTGCCGGCCGCTTCCCGGCGGGCTCTGGAGCCGCTGTCCCCCCGCAGGGCTGCTGGTGTACTTCGGTTACGGCATCTGGCACAGCAAGGAGAACCTGCGGGAGCCGCGGGAGCAGCGCCTCAGCGCCCGCTACGTGGTGTTCCCCAGCGGCAGCCTGGAGGAGAGGGTCCAGCCCGTGCAGCCCAGCGCCCAGCCCGCCAGCCTGCCCGACACCGGCACCGCCACCGCCGACGGCAAGAGATGACCCCCCGGGCCATGGGGGCACCGGGCTGCGGGAGCACCTGAGCCCCTCCCCATGGCAGGGCCAGAGACCCCCCCTCCTCCTGGTCCCTTCGATAGTGGAGCTGCCGGGTCTGCCCCGGGCACGTGGCTCCATGTGGAGATGAGGAGGATGCTCACCCTTCCTGTTCCCCCCAGAGTGTGTGTGTGTGTGGCTGGCTTACTCCCTGCCCATCCCCAGCGCCCGGTGCCTGCCCTACTCACAAGGAGCTGCATCCTCACCACCCTTCCCTGAGCAAACCCAGGCACTGTGCAACAGATCTCCTTTCTGCCAGCCCATCCACACAGCCAGGGATGCTGAGGACTCCTGAGGATTGGGACAGGCACCCCACAACTGCCCATCCTGGGTCTCATCCTGGCTGCAGCCCTGTAGACCCCTCTGCCTGATGCTGCGCCTGCCTGGGGAAGGAGACGGGACAAACATGCTTCCCTGCTGGCATTCCCACTGTCCCTATCCCCAGGGCGAAGCTCCTGAATGTCTAGAGCTGAGGGTGCTGAGGAGCATACGGGGACATGGGATGGAGAAGGAACATGGCTGGAGTGACTGGCTGGGCAGGGACCCCCCAGAAGTATCCCAGCTGCACCTTCCCTGCTGGCATCAGCCATGCCCAGCTGGAAGGTGATGCCAGGGCCAGGCTCCTGCCCCAGCCCTGGGTGTGGGTGCTCAGGACCCTGGTTTTGTTGTCCCCAGAGGTCCCCAACCCTTGGCTGGGCTCCCTCTTTCCCCTGCACCCCAGCAGCACAGCCTGCCCTGCCCTGCTGTGGGGGGCTCAGCTCCCTGTAATGCCCCCCCAGGCTCTCTGTGAGTTGGGACAGGCTCTGTGGGTGCTTTTTGTTGTTGCCCCACCCTGGCTGCTGTGGTGTCGTGGGATGGCCCATGGGGCGACGCTCTGTGGCCACCCCAGGCTCTTTGCCCGTAGGCAGACTCAAGTGGAAGAGTTGGGGTTCGGCACAATTTGGACTGAGGAGACAACCCATCGAGTGGGAGGTTGCTGATTGCCAGGCTCTGCAGCAGGGACACCCTGTCACTGCATCCTGCGAGGAGCCAGGCACCACGGGCAAGATGGTCCCATTGCTTCTTGCTGGCCAGTCCCTGGGCGGGCTGGGGGTCTCTGTAGGATACACCAGCTCCCTGGTGAACCCTCTGCTACCAGTGCTGCTCTGTGTCCTGCCTCATCCTCGTGCTGCCTCTGCAATGGAGCAGTGCGTCCCTGCTGTGCCGTGGCCCTGCTTGGCACCTCTGTGTAGTGGCTTGTGAGCAATGGGCTGCCCGGTCACCCTCATAAATGCTGGTTCTCTGATGGCTCTGGCTGTGTGTGCTCTGTGTCCCCTTCCAGGAGTCAGAAAGTCAGAAAACAGCTTGGGCTGGAAGTGACATTCAAAGCTCATCCAGTCCTACCCCTGCAATGAGCAGGGACACCCTCAACTAGAGCAGGTTCCCAGAACCACATCCAGCCTGGCCTTGAATGTCTCCGGGGATGGGGCATCCACCACCTTTCTGGGCAACCTGCGCCAGTGTTTTACCACTCTCATGGTAACAAATGTCTTCCTCACATCGTCTGCATCTCCTCAGAGCAGAGCAGAGGGGCAGTGTGGGAAAGCTGCTCCCTCAGACGATGCTGAGGAGGGGCCTGCTAAGCCTTGGGGAAAGGGGGAGTCACGCTGCCCTGCAGCCATGCTCCTCCTGAGCTGCCTTCCTTCCTCCAGCGAGAGCTGCACCACGCATGGCCAGGCCTCCAGCACTGCTGAGGGCAGCTTTGCTGTTCTGACACGGGTATTCTGCCATGAAGATGGGCCCCAGCCAGACCCATGGAAACGGGTCTCCAAGGGCCTGGGGCAGCTGTGCAAAGGGGGCCTTTGCAGGTAGGCGTCTGTAACTGCATTCACCCAGGTGGGCCTGCCAGGGATGGGGCAGCCACAGCTTCTCTGGGCACCCTGTGCCAGCGCCTCAGCACCCTCCCAGGGAAGAGCTTCTGCCTAAGAGCTCAGCTCAGTCTCCCCTCGGGCAGGTTCAAGCCATTCCCCTTGGCCTGTCCCTACAGGCCCTTGTCCCAAGCCCCTCTCCAGGTTTCCTGCAGCCCCTTTAGGCACTGGAGCTGCTCTAAGGTCTCCCCTTCAGGAGCCTTCTCTTCTCCAGCCCTCGCAGCAGCTTGTGAACCAGTGCAAATAATGGGAATTAAAGTGTGAGACACTTGAGATAACCCCCAGATAACCCCATCCTCACTGTGGTTGTTCACGAGGGAAGTTTCCTTCCCATGCTAACAGTCATTCCTTATTAAAATAATAAAGCATTCAACAGGTATCTGGGGAGGCAACAGACTTAACTCTTATCTCCTGTTGGCTTTTAATCTCTGCTATAAATCCATTGTCAGCAGGATAAAGGTAAGTAGAAAGAACCACAGTTATCTGTCAGGAGCCCAGTGCAGGGCTGGGAAGAGCAGTCAGTGTCCCAACAGTGCAGGGCAGGCTGAGGTGCAGAACACTTTCATGTTCTCTGCTGGAGGAACTCAGCAGAAGCCACGTCACAAAACCCTGTGGGCTGTGGCTGGGGCCAGGCTTACCCTATGTGGGCTCAGTTGGGCTTTTAAACTGGTGAAGACCCAAGAGTTGTTGAATCTTCCTCGGGGACTGTAGGGACAGGACAAGGCGTGATGGGTTCAGACTGAAACAGGGAGATTGAGATGAGACATTAGGAAGCTTTCCTCTGTGAGGGTGCTGAGGCGCTGGCACAGGGTGCCCAGAGAAGCTGTGGCTGCCCCATCCCTGGCAGTGCTCAAGGCCAGGTTGGACACAGGAGCTTGGAGCAAACTGCTCTAGTGGAAGGGGTCCCTGCCCATGGCAGGGGGTTGGAGGAGCTTTAAGGTTCCTTCCAATCCAAACGAGGCTGGGATGCCATGAATGAGCCTTGCCACCATCCATAGTTAACCTATTTTTCAAATGTAGAGAAATTCCTTTTGTGCTGCACCATAAAAAGCAAGTGTGGGCCCAGTACACCCCAGGAGAGGCAGGGAATGGAAGGATTGAGCTGTGATTAAGGGCAGCAGGGTGGAGAGGAGCCTCCCGAGCACGGCCCTGGCTGCTTTATGAAATAGGATTACAAAATCGGTTGCTTCATGTGTGTCATTCATGTTCCTGCTGCAGCAATGTGCCCTGTGCTGGTGCGGAACATGTCATAATTGGTTTTAAACTGTCTGCCCACTAATGCACACACACAAAAATGGGGTGTCAGTAGCCACTGAGGCAGTACTCCTGCAGTGTTTGGTTCCTGAAAACAGGATCACCAGGAAAAAGCCATCCAAACTAAATGCCACCAGCAGTGCTCTGAGATGGGAGCCTGTGACTGGAGGGAGAAAACCCATCAGTTCCCTACCTGAACCCCTGTATACAGGATCCAGCCACCCCTGCGCAGCTCACAGCCCACGTTCACAGGAAGCTGCTGGTCTCTAGGGGCTGGTGTTACGCTATGTTTCCATGGGAGTATCTTCCTCCAAAGTAGCCTTAAATAAATAAGTAGATTATTTTCTGGGGCTCCCAGAAATGGCCTGGCCAGCCTGGCTGGGTTGCTGAAAACCCATCTAATCGAGATGCATCAGTGCAGTATGTAGGTCAGTGGTGTGATGGCTGGTGCTAGGCTCCGGGAGCCTGGAAGGGCTTTAGGGGCCATGGGGCAGATGCAGCTCCAGCACACGTGCTCCAGTGCTGGGCTAAGAGGCTAATAATCCCCTCACCTCACCAGTGAGGCTGCTGGAATGGGAGGACTGGGAGAGAGGCTGGTTTGCCTGCACTGAGAGGAGAAGAGAAATACAAATTCAGAGGGGGAATAACATGAGATTTGTACTAGAGACAACATTGATGTAGGGATGCTACCCACCATCGTTTACATTGTAGAGACTGCATCAGCCTGAGTCCCCTGACCCCAAGATGCAGCTCAGGGACACAGGGGTACCCAGGCCAGCTCCAGAGATGGCCCAATGGGACTGAGCTGGGTCCTCAGGACAGCAAAGACATGGACCTGTTGGAGAGGGTCCAGAGGAGGAACACAGGAACAATCAGAGGCCTGGAGCAGCTCTGCTCTGGAGCCAGGCTGAGAGAGCTGGGCTGGTTCAGCCTGGAGAAGGCTTCTTAAGGGGAGACCTTACTGCAGGTGCCTCCCAACGCTGTTTCAGAGGGAGTTTAATCGCAGGCGTTATGCTGGACTAAGCAGGCACTGACCCACTTGCAGGCTGAAGCTCTATTCATGCTACAGGGAGACCCAGGCTCTGCAGGAGTGGGCTGTGCCCAGGAGAAAGCAGGTCAGTGCCCACTTCCCAGCCTTATGTTTCTAAATGATCACCCCCAACTCTGGAAGCAGCACAGGGACTGCAGGGCTGGTGGGAGGCTGGCTGTAAGTAATCCTCTCATTATCCCTGCCATGCTCCCCTCCTCCTCCTGCATGTACAGCCAGAGGATGAGGTAACCCTGTGCTGTATCTCTAGGCACCAGCAGCAGCCTCTGCTCCTTCCACAAGCCAGTGAATGTCAGGGCATTGCCAGATGGCACGAACCCTGCGCCCTGCTGTCCCTTCATCCTTCCACAACGCACTGGCGGTCACAGCAGCCACACTGAGCAGAGGGGTTCTCAGCGCATTCCAGGAGCACTTGTGCTCATGCTCCTGCAGTCTGGGTCTCAGTAGCTCCTCCTCTGGGGCCACAGCTTTTCCCTGTTTCTCCACATGGTGCAAACATAGCATCATAGAATGGTTTTGGTTGGAAGGGAGCTTAAAGCTCCTCCAGTTCCACTCCCTGCCATAGGCAGGGACACCTTCCACTACAGCAGCTTGCTCCATCCAACCTGGCCTTGAACACTGACAGGGATGGGACAGCCACAGCTTCCATTCTCTAACCCATGTATAAACCTGTCGGGTGACAATCCTCAGTGCTGTTGGCCTGTGAATAGCTTCAAATCCCACCTGGGGTACAGACCCCCACATGTTCAGAGCTGTAAGTAGGACCTTTAACTACAATGCCCTACAAAGAACTCATAGCCATGAGTAAGTTTTTGCCCTGATAATTCAGTGTATGAGTACAAAAGTGAGGAACCCACCAAACCAGATCCCTCATTAGCTGTGATATCAGAAACACCAGCACCATCCTGCCTGCACCTGGAGCACGCAAGTCCTCAGTGTTGCACAGTCACCTCCTGCTCTCATGAAACCACAGGACAATGGAACATTCGCCACAGATATCCCAGGTTTAGTAGGATTTTACTTTCCATCTTTTCTCTGTAGAGCACAGGAAGGGCTTGGGGCAAAGGACAGAACAGGAGCAATAAATGGTGGCTGCACATTTTCAACTATACATTAATTTGCACGTTTCTAGGACGCTCCATGTGGTAAATTGGAACTTCCCAGAGTTACTTTGAAACAAAGAGGCTAAACCTCATCTTCTGCTGAGCACTAACACCACGTGCAGCTTCCCTGGTGTGAAGTCAGACATCCAGAGCCGTAACCCAGGACAAGGGCTCTACTTTGCAGAGCAAGGGCTCCCTGTAAGGCTGCTGAGGAACTGCGCAAGGCAGCAGTGGATGTGACGGCCAGTTCAACAAAGGAAATCCCACTGTGGAACAGGAGAACAAGCCTAAGGCAGGAAGCATTTGTTCACAGCACATCTCTGGGTAGGACTTTGCTTCCTACATCATCAGTGCACTCCTGGGCTGCAGAGACCCCACTGCAGCAGGCTGTGGCTCCAAGCACCAGCAGCACATACAGCATATGATGTTCCTCCAGACAAATGCCCCTATACACAGAGATGATGGTTAAAAGGAGCCCCTGGCCCTGTGTGTGCTGGCAGAGACTCAGGGCTGGCTGTAGCAGAAAACTTAAAGCAAAAAGACAGGAAACCTGCTAAGTGTTGGCAGTGATGAAGTCACCCGTATCTGCACAGATGCTGCTCCAGCACTGCCTTGCTCATCCTGGTGCCATGGGCTTGGTGTTCCGCAGAGGTGCCACAGGAGCAGTCCCAGAGAGAACCCACTGGGGGGGTCCCAGGCTAAGCCCAAAAAGCTCAGCCCTCAGGTGACTTCTCTGCAACTTCCGGAAGATTCCACCATATCTGAGAAGATTTAGGAGAAGCGTTTTCACAGCATCACATAGCTCTGCAAGCTCTTTGTTCACAGGGATGTCCTAGTGGGGCACATGGCTACAGGTAAGGAGCATGTGGTACGATTTAGCCTTCCCCAGAGAACAGATATTCAAGTATGTGTTCAATTTGAAGGCTGAAACAGCTGCTTTCCTTTTTCTCTCCACCCCTGTTTGCTCACCTCCTGCTGCCTTTGCAGTCAAACAGCTTTTCCAGTCATCTTCAAGCACAGCAATGGTTTCCTCCTGTGCTGGTTGACAACCTCCTTTCTTCCCTGCATCACTGGACGCTCACAAGACATGTGCCCAGGAAACCTGCTCAGGTTTCCAACGGCAGGAGCTCTGGGCAGGGTTAAAGGCGGAGCAGGACTGGTTTCTGTGTTGGCAGTACACACTAGGCTCCGGCTGGCTGGAGGCCGAGGCTGGGGAGGTGAGGCTGTGGGAAGGTACCTGTTTGCTTGGAGCCAGCTTTCAGACTCAGCCCAGGCGCAAGCGGGAGCCGGTGCGGACAGATCCCCACGCAGGAGCAGCAGAGCCTGACTTTGTGATCAGGTCATTGCATTTTCTCTGCTCTGCTGCCTTTGCAGCCTGTGCTCACAGCACACGTGCACTTTGTTGTCCAGCAGCTCCTGCTTTGTGATTATGGTAAATGAGCTGCGAAAGAAGAGATCTGTTGTGGTTTTAATGGCCTGCCTAGAGGTTATACAGAGAAATACCTGAACTAACCTGAGCTGCCTTTGACTTTAACCTTAATCCTTTTAACTGGCGATCTTTTAGAGTGTTTTGCTTCATGTGCTTTTCCTTAGGTGAAATTCTTGGAACAGCAGCAGCAGGAAAGGTTGGATTAAAGGAATTTACAATCAGCTGGAACCATTTCCATAGCCGGGGGGCAGCTGCCTTGGCCAAAGCCTTGGGGGTTGGAGGTGTTTTCACTCCTGTTTTTAAGTTCTGATCTCAACCTGAAGCTTTTTCTGTTGAAAGGAGTGTGAATTCCATGCTGTGCTGTCTGCCTGTGCCCTTGCCTGTCCAGCTGCCACCTATGAGCTGGGATTGTAGAAACCTTGGAACTAAGTAAAATCACCCATTGTCTATGGACATATTGCAGATGCTTTCGTTTCTTTTTCTACTTCTTCCCCTTTTTAGAGTAAAAATTACTACAAGGAGTAGTTTTAATAGCTTTAATTGTTTCATTTCACTCCTGGTTCACAAATCAATACAGGAATTGTTGTAATCTCTGTACAGTTTTTACCAAAAGAAAAAAATCTCTCACTAGAATAAGAAACAGTTTTTCCAGCCTCCGAGGCTGAAAGGGGCCACAGTAGTAATTTCATTTTCCCTCTCGTGTAATGCAAATCCCACGTGCCATCCAGGGACTGGTAGAGCAAGGCTCTTCCTGCCTTTCAGGCACTGGAGGGATGGTGGGTATTTGTCCAAGGTTGATTCAAGTGACAGGAGGCTGTCAGTGGTGTGTTCATGTCACACGATGGGCAAACCTCAATGAGCTTGGAGTTTCCTCAATGACTTTGGCAACAGCAGAGCAGATCATCAACCCATGAGGCTGTGGCTGCCCCATCCCTGGCAGTGCTCAAGGCCAGGTTGGACACAGGTGCTTGGAGCAAGCTGCTCCAGTGGAAGGGGTCCCTGCCCATGGCAGAGGGCTGGGACTTTCAAGGTCCCTTCAACACAAACTATGCTGGGGCTTGATCTGAAACAGTGGTTTTGCTATTGGGAAAGGCAGAGCTGCCGTGCCCGGGTTGGGTGTTTCACTGGTCCGGGTGAGGGACCACAGCCCCGTGTGACCGCAGGGGGATGGAGGCGACAGCCCAGGCTGGCCCCAGCGCCCTGTCCCGGGTGTTCCTCACGCCTCATGCTGCTGCCGCCCCTCCCTCCCCCGCGGGCCAGGCCCCGGTGCCGCAGGAGCCCGGGTCACGCCGCAGGCCCGGCAGCTGGCAGGGCACAGCGATACGGCCACCGCCATCTTCGGCCCAGCGCTGCCGCGCTGCTGCCATGGCGACGGGGCGGGGCGGGGCGGGGCTCCGGGAGGGCGGGGCTCCGGGAGGGCGGGGCTCCGGGAGGGCGGGGCTCCGGGAGGGCGGGGCTCCGGGAGGGCGGGGCTCCGGGAGGGCGGGGCTCCGGGAGGGCGGGGCTCCGGGAGGGCGGGGCTCCGGGAGGGCGGGGCTCCGGGAGGGCGGGGCTCCGGGAGGGCGGGGCTCCGGGAGGGCGGGGCTCCGGGAGGGCGGGGCCAGGCTCCGAGGGGCAGGGCCGCGGTGCGGCGGGAAGCGCGGCCGGGCCGGTGCCGCAGAGCGCCGTGGCCGCAATGGCGGGCGGGTCGTGCCGCGGTCTGCTGGACTACAAGACGGCGAAGTTCGCGCTGACGCGGAACTGGCGGGTCGGGCTGCTGCACCGCCTGCTCCAGCTCGGTGTGCTGGGCTACCTGCTCGGGTAGGGCGGCTCGCGCGGGGCCCGGCCCTGCCGGGGGCGGCGGGGTGGCTGGGGTGTCCCCTCAGCGCGCATCGCCCCGCTGCCCCCCGCAGGTGGGTGCTGCTGGTGCGGAAGGGCTACCAGGACACCGACCGAGCCCCCCGCGCCGCCGTCGTCACCAAGCTGAAGGGGGCGGCGGCCGCCGAGGTGCGGGGCGCGGGCCGGCGGCTGTGGGACGCGGCGGACTACGCCCACCCCGCCCAGGTACTGCGGGAACCTCCGGCGCTGAGCGGGGCGAGAGGCGGGTCCTCGCTGACGGCGCCTCCTTGCTCCCCAGGGAGGAAACGTGCTTTTCCTGGTGACCAACTTCATCGCTACTGCCGGGCAAGCGCAGGGCACCTGCCCCGAGGTGGGTGCGCGGGGCTGCGGGGCTGGGGGCGCTGCTGCTCGGGCGACCCGCACGGACACGGATCCGCGCAGTGCAGCCAGAGCCGTCTGTGGGAGGACAAGGGCCACGCGCTGCTGCAGCTCGCCAGCTCTCTGGGCTTCCTGAGCGGTGGTGGCACTGCGTGGTCGCTGCAGGCTTCCTGCTGCCTTTGAGCAAGGGCCGCTCGGGGCGGCTGAGCTGTTATCCTATTGTTGTTCAATCTCTGCAGTGCAGCTGGCACCAGCGCTGCCGCCCCCAGCTAACGTCTCTATTACCTGTGTTCCTTCTGAGCCTTGCATGTACTCTTGGGTTCTTGACTTGGTGCTGCACTCTCTAATCTCTGTCCTGCCTTTTTTCCCTGATGCTCTTGCACACCTGCCATGGATACTTGGGTCATGTTTCCTTTATAATTTTGCTGCAGGACGGGAATCCTCTCCATCTTGGTGTTCTATTATTAGAAGGAATGGAGCACAAGGTTTGGAGGTTTTCCAGTCAGCCAACACTTAATGGTGTATGTTCTCTGGGAGAAATCTTCCTTTTAAGGCTGGATTCAGGCCAGCTCCTGCACCAAATTCTCTCAGGCTACACTCTGCTTGGCAGACAGAAGCAGATGACTCAAGCTAAGCCACTGCCGGCACCTTGTGCCTGAGCTAAGCATTGTTTGTCCTAATGGACAGAAGTGTCTGTCTGCCAAGTGACACTTGCCATGTGTCTTGTTACCTGGACCTTGGAAGGGGCTGATGTGCAACTATCTGTTGTGTGGATCTCTCTGGAGGCTGAAGCCTTGACATCTGATTTGGATCAGGAAGACAAAGTGCGCTCATAAGTGCTTATTACAGCATTGCAAGGGGGTGTTGCAAGCTATGAGTGGGCCATCAGTGGGGGTGAGGGGCATGAGTCTGGTATCCAGCCCTCTCCAGCAGTCAGGCAGGACTCACTGGTCCCTTCAGTAGTCCTGTGGGCTTTCCTCTGGACAACCTGCAGTGCTGCCAGGCACATGAGCCCCTGTGACCAGTGGTCCCACTCCAGCTGCTGGCACTCGGCCCACCATACACACAACAGGGTAGAGCCCCTCAACCGGGAAAGTAGTTAGGAATGGAGTTGAGTCTGCAACAGGACAGACTGCGCTGGTGAGGTGACCAGCCAGCTCTGTACATGTACACCAGTCCTTTGCATCTTGTATCCCTCTGTTTTCCAATGTTTGTTCCTTCTTAGATTGCCTGGATTCCTGCCTTTTCCATGCCTTTTCTTCCTCTTCTAAATGTCCCATCCCCTCAATGTCCCGTGCAATCCCAAAATGCTCTTCTGTATCCCATGATGATTCCCATACCCTGAGACCCTGACTGTCCCATCCACCCCAAGTCCAAAGGTGCTTCAGAGCAAGGCTGAGGCTGCCTTGGGGAGGGGGTGGGGGCAAACAGACACCCCCACCCCCCTTCTTCTGATTTGATAACTGGGGCTTCCCACTGCTTTGGGGCCTGGGGAGCTGGGTTTGTTGGGCTGGTGACTCTTGAGATGGCCTTGGGAGTAGCTGGGGGAAGCTGTTACCCCCCCCGCCTCTGTCTCTGTATTAGAATAGGAGCTTTTTGTGCCTCCAGCACTCAGGTGGGTCCAGAGTGAGGGTGAAGTTCTATGTGTGTCTCTTTCCATGTGTCCTGCCGTATGTAGGGTCTCTTCCAAGGGGAGCTGTGCTGGTGCTTTACAAGGTGCCTAATGGGCTCTGCCATTAAGGCCTTCTTGAACCTAACTGTGCTTGTTCCTAGTCGCAGCCAAAAGATCCAAGCTAGCTCCTGAGGCTTCCTCTGCTTCCAGCGTGGAGGAGGGAGACAGGAGGGAAGGGTTGTCCCTTGGAGATGCCTCTCTCCTCGCTGCCTGGAGCCTGCCTGGGTTCTGGACATGGCAGATGTCTTCTATAAGTGTTTGGGATGTGGACAGAGGAGCAGGCGCAGCAGCACAGGGATGTGGGTGAGTGATCGTGTGGCCTCTGGTGCTGCGCAGTGACAGTGCTTTTCTCTGTCTCCCTCAGAGCCCCTCTGTTCCCGCTGGGATGTGCACAGAAGATGCAGACTGTCCCATGGGAGAGCCAGTAGTTCATGGCAATGGTACTGGGTATTTTGCTAAATAAAAACCCCAACCATAAAATCATTGAATTCCTCACATTTTATAACAAACAGGAGCATGCACAGAAGTGCTCTGCAGCCATCTGTGCTTGGCACAACCACCCAGTGACCTGTCCTGGCTGCACGAGCAGGCACAAGGTGCTGTCACAGCAAATGCTGAGTGCTTTGTTTCTGACACTGGCTGCTGGAATTGAAACCAATGTACTGTGTGATTGCAGATTTTCCTTTCATAATACAGCCTGGTTGTGGGGCACAGCAGCAAACAGCACCTTGTCTTTGTACAGCAGCAGCCTCAAGGGAAGGTTCCACAGGGAAAGTGTTGGGTGGGTGAAAGGCTGAAGATGATCCTAGGGTTGTCTTTGTGGTTTGGAACGAGCTTGTGGCCAGGGCACTGTCCCAGGAGGGGAGCTGTGGAGATGCTGTTTCAAGAAGGAAAAGCAATTATATATATTGTCTCCTTTCTAGGGATAAAAACTGGGAAATGTGTCATGTTCAACACCACACATTCCACCTGTGAGATCTATGGCTGGTGTCCTGTGGAGAACAACACCCTATCCAGGTAAGGCACAGGCTGAGGAAACAGCAGGCATTGAGAGCTTTAGTTCCTTCCCTCTGTGTAACCAGGAGCCTGATCATACTTGCCCAGTGGGCAGCCAGGCTCAGGGAAACCTTTGGCATTGATCTACCAGTCAGTTAAGATCATTCTTGCAACTGTCTGTTGTAGCCACAGTCCTGGGTTGTGGCAGAGACTGTGGAGTGAGGGGAGCAGGGATGTGCCTTGGCCTCTGCACAATCTGAGTTCACCGGTGGTTGTTTTACAGGAAACCTCTTCTGGCTGAGGCAGAGAATTTCACTCTTTTCATAAGAAATACTGTCCACTTCACCAAATTCAACTTCTCCAGGTAAGTAGAACACCCCTGCAGCCCTCCCCGTGCCCACAGCCTCGCTGGGGTGTCCTGGGAGCCCTGTGCCGTTACACAGGTGGAAAAAAATGGCAGATGTAAAAGCAATGGGATGGGGAGCCTTCAGAGAGAGATCCTGGTGTCTGTCTGCCTGTGCAAAGCACCCAGAGGCCACTCATTCCCAAGGGCTCAGCTGTAATTTACTTTTCTCCTTAGTAGCTACTGCAGTGCTGCATTTTCAACCTTAGCCTGAGAACAAGGCTGATAACACACTGATGATTTAGTTGTTGCTCAGTGGCACTTACTACCATCAAAGACTTTTCAGTGCTCTGCCAGTGAGGAGGGCAATAGGAAGGTGGGAGGAAGCGGAGACAGAACACCTAACCCAAACTAGCTAAAGAGGTATTCCATCCCACAGCACATCATGCTTCGTATAGAAACTGGGGGGAGTTACCTGGGAGGCCCGGATCGCTGCTCAGGTCAGGCTGGGTATCGGTTGGCCAGTGCTGAGCAGTTGTATTCTCTCCCTTTGTTATTTCCTTTCTCATTATTATTACCGGTGGTAGCAGTAGTGGTTTGTGTTATACCTTAGTTACTGGACTGTTCTTATCTCAACCTGTGGGAGTTACGTTCTTTCCATTCTCCTCCCCATCCCTCCCCATGCAGGGATGGAAGTGAGTGTTAAGTAGCACACTTAGTTGCTGCTGTCAGCATTGTTCTCAGGCTGAAGTAAAAAACAGAGCACAGCACCAGCTACTGAGAAGGAGAAAAATAACTGTTACGGCTGAGCCCTGGACAGAGTGGAAGGACCAGGGCAGGTGTGAAGGGTGATAGCTCCATGTGTTTGCTCTGGGCTGGTTTCCCTCCACCCTCTCTTCAGCTGAGGCTTTAGGAGAGGCAATGACTATACCCCCTTGGAGCAGGAGCATTGGCAGTCCCACTCCAGTGGGAGGATCTCCTTTTCAGCCCTGCAGCAGGACTCTCTGCCCTCCCATTCCACCCGTGACGGCTCCCCCCCCGCCTCTTTCCTGTCTCAGGTGCAATGCTCTGCAGACCAATGACCCCTACTATTTCAAGAGCTGCACGTATGACCCATCCCTCAGCCCCTCCTGCCCCATCTTCCGTGTACGTGACATGGTGGAGGCAGCTGGAGAGACCTTTGGAGACCTCGCACTGCTGGTACTTGTTCTCTTTAATATGGAAGATGACTCCAAATCCCCCAAGGATGTGTGCAAGGGACAGGGGACAGGTCTGATGCATTAATTGTTAAGGGAATGTGTGATCTGTGGCTGTTGGAACAGTGAAGAGCTTGTCAAATCTCTGATCCCAAATGAAATCTTTGCTGCAATGTGTTCTGCAGGGAGGGAGCATCGGAGTTCGCATTGAGTGGGACTGTGACCTGGATCGCCCTGCTGCCCACTGCCAGCCTCAGTACTCCTTCAGCCTGCAGGACAGGAGGTACAATTTCAGGTGAGGATGCTGGGTCAGTGGCCACGTGGGCCCATAGGTTGAGCACATGGTGATTGTTTGAGATCTCAGTTTTCCTTATGGGTGCTCTGAAAGGAGCAGAAGGGACAGCGGGATGCAATAACAGTCCTGGGGTGCTGTGATAGTTCCTGCACCCTGTGGCTCTGCTCTGTTTGGAGCTGTGAAGGCATTTCCTGCTGGAGGGGAGGGACATGTGGCAGCTCACGGCTGTGCTGACCCTGAACTAGACACACTGGGACCTGTGTGCTCCCAGTAACTCCAGGCTGGGTGCTGAGTGGACACTGGTGCCCCACTGCTGATGCCAAGCTGGTGCATCACCCGTGTCCCAGCCTGCTGGAGGATGCATGGTGTGCACAGGCACATGGCTCCACCATTCCCTGGCCACTGGATCGCTGCCTGCACAGAGCTGCCCTGGCTTTGAGCCGTGTCCAGTGTCTCCCACAGAACTGCCTCCTACTACTGGGACTCCCAGCAACGGCTCTACCGGACCCTGCTCAAGCTCTATGGGATCCGCTTTGACATCTCCGTGCACGGGCAGGTACTGCTGCCCCCACTGGGCTGACTCCCTCACTGCTCCCGCCTGCCCTCTCGCAGCCTTCCTGGCATGGCTTCTCACCCTGGTGAGCTCTTCCCCTCTTCCTAGAGTTTTCCAAGCAGAGCAGGAGATAATGGTCTCTCCCATTTGAAGGGAAGTTTCTTGATAATGCCCTGAGCAGGGAGGCTTCCCTCACTGATGACACGGGCATTGGGAAGCATTGGGCCCTGTAGGCAAGGTGAGGTTGTCCATGAGATCAGCCTGAACTTTTCTGAATGTGGGCAATTAATCTCTTAGAACCACAGAATGGTTTGGGTTGGGAAGGACCTTAAGATCATCCATCAATGACCTGGATGAGGGAACTGAGTGCACCATCAGCAAGTTTGCTGATGACACAAAACTGGGAGGAGTGGCTGACACACCAGAGGACTGTGCTGCCATTCAGCGAGACCTGGACAGGCTGGAGAGTTGGGCGGGGAGAAACTTGATGAAATTTAACAAGGGCAAGTGTAGAGTCTTGCATCTGGGGAAGAACAACCCCATGTACCAGTACAGGTTGGGGGTTGACCTGCTGGAAAGTAGCGAAGGGGAAAGGGACCTGGGGGTCCTGGTGGATAGGAGGATGACCATGAGCCAGCAATGTGCTCTTGTGGCCAAGAAGGCAAATGGCATCTTAGGGTGCATTAGAAAGGGAGTGGTTAGTAGGTCAAGAGAGGTTCTCCTCCCCCTCTACTCAGCCTTGGTGAGGCCGCATCTGGAATATTGCGTCCAGTTCTGGGCCCCTCTGTTCAAGAAGGACAGGGAATTGCTTGAAGGAGTCCAGCGCAGAGCCACAAAGATGATTAAGGGAGTGGAACATCTCCCTTATGAGGAGAGGCTGAGGGAGCTGGGTCTCTTTAGCTTGGAGAAGAGGAGACTGAGGGGTGACCTCATCAATGTTTACAAATATGTAAAGGGTAGGTGTCAGGATGATGGAGCTAGGCTTTTTTCAGTGATATCCAGTGATAGGACAAGGGGCAATGGGTGTAAACTGGAGCATAGGAAGTTCCACGTTAACATCAGGAAGGACTTCTTTACTGTAAGAGTGACAGAGCACTGGAACAGGTTGCCCAGGGGGGTTGTGGAGTCTCCTACACTGGAGATATTCAAGGCCCGCCTGGACAAGTTCCTGTGTGATGTACTGTAGGTTACCCTGCTCTTGTGGGGGGGTTGGACTAGATGATCTTTTGAGGTCCCTTCCAACCCTTGAGATTCTGTGATTCTGTGATCATCCAGTTCCAATCCCCTGCCACAGGTAGGAGTACCTACTAGACCAGGTTGTTCCAAGCCCCATCCAGCCTGGCCTTGAATACTGCTAGGGATAGCTCTGTTTAAGTTTGAACCCATCACCACTTGTCCTATTGCTACAGTCCCTGATGAAGAGTCCCTCTCCAGCATCCCTGTAGGCCCTTCACATACTGGAGGCAGCTCTGATTTCTTGATTAATTGTACCTGTGGGGAGAAAACCCATGGGCATAATGATGGCTGACACCACAGTGTGCAGCATTACTGACAAACTCAGCACTCAACTGTGCCAGATGAGGACTGTGCTGAGAGAATTTGCCACCTGAGAGATGCAAACAGCTTGTCTGTTATGCTTAGCAGTAGCCTTTCCACCTGAAGAGGGTGAAGCAGATGTTCGAGACAGGGTGCACCACTTCTGGGTTGTGAGATCAGGTCCAGGAGATGTGAAGCAGGACTGAATAGCCACGGATGAGACAGGAGCCTGGAAATCTCTTCTGAGATACCAGACTCACTGAGGAGGGGGGACACATCCCACTAGGGCTGTTTGCTGGTCACTGGGATGTTCTGTGGGTGGCAGCTGCCTGCAGCAAGAGGGAGGCTTCCACTGTGCCTACAGGAGTAGGGGGTCACAGTAACCTCTGCTGCCACCAAGGCATGAGTTGCCTCAGTCCCTTCTTTGGCAGCCAAAGGGGTTTTGAGTCGAGGTGACAGGAGTTGGGTTCATACAGCTAGGCATGGATAACTGACCTTGGTGTCCTCCAGCACCTCCCTGGCTTCAAGCAGTCTGCCCAGCAGGGTTTGTTCCACACCTCTCACCGCTCTCCACCCACTGTTCTTACCAGGCTGGGAAGTTCAGCATAATTCCTGCTGCTGTGAGCTTTGGCACTGGCATTGCATTCTTTGGTGCTGTGAGTATTCTCTATATGCGCTTCTCTGATCCATGGGTTGGGATTTGTCTCTCTCCTGTTGTTACCCCACCTGCCCTGGCACACAGCTCCCTGGTGTCCAGAGCAGGGTGTTAGCTGCCCTTCTCCTGTTGTGCTGCTGGGTCAAGGATCCTGAGCACTGCTGGGATACAGTTCATGGAGGGAGATGTTTGTGTGCCCCTGGGAAGGGGTGTTGCTGGCTGGTCTGTTCTGGCTGTCTCAGCCTGCAGGAGTGAGCACCTCCTCTGTGTGCCTGCCCTGACTAGAGGGAGCCAGTGTCCTGCTCCAGCATGGGCACACTGTTGCGCTCATTGAGGTGAGGCAGCCTCTTGTAGAGCACTTCTGCGGCTCTTCCCTTCCAGCAGAGCCCTGGGGAGCCTGGATCCCCCTGGCCCCTCTTTCCTCACAGATGTGCTCATCCCAGTCCATGTGGCCTTGGCCCTGCTTTCATGCATTGCTGCCCAGGTGATCTCATCTAACCTCATGTGTAGCTCATGGGAGCAGGCTGGGTCAGAGACCTGCCTAGGTGGCTTGTGCTGGAGGCAGGTGTCCTGGGTTTAGCAGTAGCAGTCAGGTTTGCAGGGCTTGGTGGGAGCTGGGGCCTGGTTTTCCTATAGGAAGTGCTGCTGCTGCTGACTACGCTGCTGTGCTTGTCTTGTCTCCAGGCCACGGTGGTCTGTGACCTGGTTCTGCTCTACCTGGATGCAAAGGCTGACTTCTATTGGAAGGAGAAGTTTGAGGAGGTAAGGATGAGGCCACTTTGGAGAGATGAGGTTGGAGGCAAGTTTTGCAAGTAGGTTTAATCATCTACCCCTTGGTTAAAACTCTGTTCATGAGATCTGGGAAAAATCCAGTGGAGCAGTTCTGAGTCTCTGGTAGTTGATGGCTGGTCTGAGCCGAGCCTGACAGACTAAACTCCTCCAAGTTTAATGCCAACAGGTGGCAGTAGAAGAGAGGGACCAGACCAGTGCCCCAGCTGCAGGGAACCCCTAAGGGGACCTTACCACAGAACCTGGCTCAGCTCGACATTATTCACCCTCTTCCAAACTGAATCTGGCCAAACTCCATGTGCCAAGGGCAGCTCTCTCAGGGTGCTGGAGTTGTCAGCTCAGGTGCTGCCCAGCCCTGGAGAACTGGGGAGTCAGAAGGGGTGGGCTGGGATGGGGGCCTGCAGAGCAGGGTTGCTGCCAGCCTTGGCTTGGCTCATCTTCAGCTTTACCTGGCTAAGTGTTAGAAGCTTCTGAGGACACATCTCCTGGTGACCTGCCCCAGGGCTGCACCATTCCACTGAGGGGAAAAAGCTACCCCTAATGCCTGATCTGAGTCAGGAGTGGAGTGGGGGTGTCGAACCAATGGATCTGGCCAATGGGACAGAGCAGAGCACGACCCCCCCCACCTGGGCTTTCCCCTTCTCTCTGGTGCAACTAAGATGCTCCTGTTCATTTTGCAGGCAAACCCCCCCAAAGGTAAGAGTGAAGCTGCAGCTTAGGGCCATCGGGTACACTCCACCAGGCACCCTGTGCTCCAGAGCAACCTGGGGTAGATGTGATGGGGATGTGGCTGCAGGAGGCCTTGACCTGCACTGGTGTGTGTGTGTGTGCTGCTGGGCTGGGGCTCTGCCTGCCCTGGAGCCACATTTGCATCAGCAGAAGTTCTTGGCTCCTGGAGTATGACCCCCATGTGCAGCTCCCAGCCAGGGCTGGAGTGGAGCTGCTGTGGGGCCTCGGGTTTGCTGGGAAGCTGCTGGCCCGTGCTTGGCATGAGAGGCTTGAAGCACTGCGCTTCTTCCCATTCCCCATGGCCGTGGGCCTGGAGTTCCTGTGAAAACCAGGGACCTGACAAAATAAAGCTGCTTGGAAAGTGGGAGGTGGCTCTCTCTATAGCACTGGGGCTGGCTCGAAAGGGTTTGTGGTGCCCCTCTTGCACCTCACAGCACCCTCTGTGATTCCAGCTGAGATGGGTAACCCACATCCTAGGGACCTCTGCAGGGAGCAAGCAGCAGGGTTATCCTCTCCTCTGCTGTGCATGGGAAGGGTTGAGGAGCTGAGCTGAAGCCAGCGGCCCTGGGCCGGGACTTGCTTGCTCTTGGTTCTTGCCCCCTGCCCGGGCTGATGATCTGGAGGACAAGTACAGTATTTTGGGGGTGCTGAACCCCGTGCTCTCCCCTTCCCTAGGCTGTCGGGGGCTGTGCCATGGGCTGCTCGGGACACCCTCGCGCTGCCTGGCTCACAAACACACTGTGGAGCAGCGAGGCTGTGAGCACTGTTTAATGCTCCCTGTTGGGGCTGACAGCGTGGGCTGGGGGAGTCTTGCAGCAGGGTCTTTCCCTGGCTGCCTGCCCTGGGAGGCCCTGGCTGCCCTCCTCCCATCGCCGCAGGTAGAACTGTGCCGCCAGCTGCTTGCTCATGGTGCGCAGCGCCAGGAAGGCAGCCACGATCTCAGCGAGGAGGAAGGCCAGCAGCAGGCTGTGCACTGCCAGCTCCAGCGGCAGGCACAGGACCTGGCTGTCTGTCAGTAGGAAGAGCAGGAGTGGGAGCTGGATCAGGAAGGAGAGCAGGAGGAACCCGGCCAGCTCAGGCACCTGCAGGAGCAGAGCTGGTGACATGGGTGCAGAAGCCATCACTGGGGTATGGAGACCACTATCCCACTCTGCTGGCTGTGGCACCTTGGCCACTGGGCCATGCCTGTGTGTGTTCAGACTCTGTGAAGCCCAGTGCTGGAACATCGCACCCATGGCACAGGGAGGGGTACAGCGGGAGTGTGAGTGGGTCCCTTGTACCCTGTCTCCAGGTCTGGCCTGCCCCTGCGCTTCCCTCCAGGCAAGACTCCAGGAGGAATGGGCTGTGATGGGTGCTCAGGTCCTGAGTGAGGGGACATCCACCAAAGCCACAGCAACACCACCCCTCACCAGGAATAGGGGACTAGAGGCCAGGGCAGAGGTGGTGCTTACCTTCTCCTGTAGGTTCCCCAGGTAGCCCAGGTAGAGGCGGGAGCCCTCAACCAGCAAGAGGATGAGGAAAGTGGTGACCAGCAGGAACTGGTAGTGCCCAGGCAGGAGGTGATACTGGAACAGGGGCACAGCCTAAGCCCAGCCAGCCCTGACACCTGCCTTCCATGCCCAGTGTTGTGTCCCATGTGCGCCATTCCTTGTCCCCCATGCTGAGATCCGTGCTGCCCATTCTGCCCTCCCACTTTAACTTTCTCTTGCCTAGAGTTCAGTGGTGGTTCTCATTTCTGAGAGCCAGAGGTGAGCCATTGTGCCTTGTGGGGGACCCATTAAGCTTGAGGAGGGTCCCCTCTCCCCTGCTCAGTGTGGCCCAGGCAGGTTGGGCAGGAGCAGGCTCAACCCACATGTGCTCCCTGGGATGGTACCTTCAGCTGCAGCATCATCCCCTCCGCCAGGCACCACACCGGGAAGTAGCAGGCGTTGAAGTAGAGCATCATCTGGAGGGGCAGGCTGGCCAGCAGGTCGTGGGCTAGGCAGGGCAGACAGGGGTGGGCAGAGCTGCTCAGCACCCGCAGGGCCCTGCTGCCCCGAGGGTGCCCCTGCCATACTCAGGGGGACTGGGGGTCAGCTGCTAGCAGTAAATGCGCTTATCGGTGGGTGGGTGCAGGTACCCCGCTTAGCAGCACCCGGGTGCACAGTGAGGTGCTGGGCAGGCCCACAGGGATGAAGCGACACCGAGCCCCGCTGAGCCCTGCTGCGTACCTGGGCTGCACCTCTGGGCAGCGCCGCTGTCCTGCGTCTTGTTGTCGATGAAGAGGGAGCCGCTGAAGGCCACCAAGCCCCGGCGGAGGTTGGGGGGCAGCGGCGTGTGTGCAGCCATGGCAGCACCGAGCCCTGCTCGCCCCAGCGTGGCTCAGTCGGGATTAGCCGGGAGGGATTAACGGGATGACAGGTTGGGCTCATGCGCGGGGCCACCGGCTCCCAGGGACAGCGCAGCATTCCCCTGGGACGCCAGGCCTCCAGGGGAGCCACAAGGATACAGCATCTCCCCTCCATCACCGTGGTACTGACCACCGTGTCCCCGGCCCATGCTCCCTGGGGGCAGCACCGGCTCTGCTGCATACCCTCCAGCCAGGCCATATAAACAGTTCCTGCTGAGAACGCCCTGGCAATGATTTGCCCCAGAAGGGGATGATGCTTTTTGCCAGAAATGCTTCCTCAAAGCATCTCATCTCAGTCTCCCCTCGGGCAGGTTCAAGCCATTCCCCTTGGCCTGTCCCTACAGGCCCTTGTCCAAAGCCCCTCTCCAGTGCTCTTGTAGCCAAGTCCCACAGCCCCTTTCTACAGAAGAGCTGTTTCAGCTGGGCTAGGAACATCACCCCATGACATGAGAAACCACAGTCACCACCATGGCTTTCCTTAGGACATGTGCTGGATCCTGTCCAGCACCTTGGCTAATGCTTACCAGTGGTGAGTATGTCCTGGAGCTGGGCAAAGCTGCGTTGTCTTCTCTGCCACCTCTTCTGGGACACCCCTCAACTCCCCATGCCAGGAGAGAAAGTTTCCATCTCTTAACAAACCCCCTGTTCCCACTGGCAATGAGCACCAGTCTCTAAACCCAGCTGGCGCTCAGGAAGCTTGTTCACAATCCCCAGTTGCATGGCACCATCACATGTGGCTTCACCACATCACCCAGCTGCCTTCCAGGATGCTCACCTGTGTTGCCCCCACAGATGTGACCCCCCCCCCCGCCCTGACCCACAGCTGGCGCTGTTCTGATGCTGGGTTTTTGTCTGTTCCCCTGCCCACATCTCACTCCATGTGCTGGCAGGACCCAGAAGCCGCATGTTGGGGACAGTACCCCTTCCCTTCCTGCACACCCGGGACCCTTTGGTGGTACCACACCAGGAGACAGGGTGTTCTTAGTTCCCTCATGCCCTAAGCCTTCATTTAAAACAAAATCTCTGCTCCTCACTAGTTTCCCAGATACTGGAACTGGATGACCTTCAGGTCATTTTCAACCCTAACTTCTGAGGCAGTTTGTCCCTGTGAGGGTGCTGAGGGGCTGGCACAGGGTGCCCAGAGAAGCTGTGCCTGCCCCATGGGCCTAGGATGAGACTTGCACACTCACATCCCTTTGTGGATCCCACATATATGTAACCGTTCAAGAAGAGGCCTCTGTTGGCTGCTGAGTGCTGGAGCATGCACACCCCCGTCTGCTGTCCCCTCTGATCACACCGCCCGGGGAAAAGCCTTGCAATGAAACCAGAAGAGCCCAAGCACAGACGACTGGTGCTATTTCTACCCAGCAAAAAGCAGGAAGTCTGGAAGTAAATCCAGGTCACCTGGACACAGGTGGGAAGCCTCCATAGTAGTGATTGCACCAGCAGGCCAACCTGCAGGGATGACCCAAGGCCTTGGAAGGAACCGGAGATGATCCAGATCCCAAGAATAGCACTACTTTAATCCACAGGGGGGCATCCAATTAAAAATAGAAATCATCTTGCTTTGGGCTTAGAGTAAACCACTGCCTGTGGGGGAGACACCTGGGCAGAGCACTGGGGGCTCTCCAAGGGGGGTTCTTGACCCCCGGCTCTGCTGAGCTGTTTGGCACAGGGCTGGGGGCTGGCCAGGTCCGCTCCTGAGCTGGAGATAAGGCTCTTCTTCAGCAAGTGGCAAAGAACACAACAGCAGAGCACCGGCATGGGAAGCCAAGATGAGAAATGCCACCTTGTCAGGAGGCAGCAGGAGGGCAGGAGCAAGGAGTGATGGAGGCTGGAGGATCCCCTCCAGCTACTTGTCATTGAGGAACATCCCATCAGCAGCACCAATCCTTCAGTGGCTCAGGACAGATGGCCAAGGGCTGAGGCACTGCTCCAGGCTGGGGCCTGCCCTCCCACCTCTGCAGGGAGACCCCGCTCCGCACCGTACTCACACTGACACTGACTGAGAGCTGCCCCAAAAGCTGGGAGCAGCTCCAGCCCCTCGGCTGTGCTGGCAAGGAGGTGCTGCCGGTGCTGGAGACGATGGGCTCTAGAGCCCTCAGCCTGGGCAGGGCCCACCTCTGCCAGGGCTGGACGGGGAGACCAGCTTGGGGAAGGGGCAGGACACCAGCGTGGGCTGTACAGAGACACCCTCCGGTGCAACCCCATCCCCTGCCCGTCCCCACGCCCCCTGAGCTGGGTGGGCACGGGACAGCCACGGCAGTGCTGAGCCATGTGGAGGGTGAGCAGAGGTCTGGCTCTGTGGGGATGCACATCAGAACTCTGCGGGAACAAAGGGGATTGGGGATGGGGCCACATGCTTGAAAGCACAGGAAACAACAAAAGGCACTCACGCTGCTTACGGGGGCAAGGGTCTTGCTGGGGACTCCCAGTCTGTTGTCAGCATCTGCAGCACCTGTGCCCACCACCAGCGCCGAACCCTGCTCTCTGTGGGGGCTGCTTTTCCAGCATCCCATGGGAACTGCAGCAGCAGAGCCCCAGCCCAGGAGGCAGAGGGGCAGGTAGTGAGTGCGCAGTGGCTGGGGCCAGGCTCATCTGCATCTGAAGGGGAAGTGACTCAGCCGCGGTGTTCCCACTCCTCTTTGGAGCTGCCAGGCCATCTCCCCACAGGGAGCGCAGCACCAGGAGGGCACAGCCACCAGCAGTGTTAGGAGCCTTTTCCTGTCAGCCAGGACATGTCTCCAGTTCTAAAAGAGAGAACAAACCAGCAGCACTGTGAGATGCTTCCCAGCACGTGCAAGACTGCTCCTGATGCGCCTGGGCACTGCCCTCAGCGCTGGACACCTGTCCTCATGGCTGTGCCCCATCCTCCACCCTCATATGTCACTACACCTATCCAAAACATCATGTGCAGATCCTCAATTCCAGCTCAAACTGAGCTCAAACAGTGGTGTTTGGGGTGGGTTTCACCAAAAACAAGCCCTTCCTGCATTTAGCTGGGAGTTCCTGTGGAAGCCACCCAAGGGCAGGCATCTCCCTCTCCAAGCAGCATCCCAGCCAAAAGGCAGCTGCAAAGGGGATGTGGCAGCCATCCCCACCAGCTCCAGCCACCCGCAGCCCCACACCCAGTGCACCCGGGATCCCAAACCAAACGTACTTGCCGTGACGAACAAACAGCCTGAAAGCAGCGAAAGCAGCAGGAGACAGAGAGAGAGAAGACATTCAGGTTTAGGTGACTCAGCCCTGCCCTGCACCCCCTGGGCTCCTGCCCTAGCGCTGCCAGTTCCCACAACACCACTACTTACTCCACATCACGCTTCCGGATGGTCCTGCCGGCAGCCAGGACCTCGGCCACCTTGGACACAATGGGGTCGTAGTTCATGCTGGCCACGGCCACCACCTCGTCACTCCTAGGGCCGGGCAGAGCATGGGGTTAGAGCAGCCCTGCACAAGCACAGCTCCAGCACCCAGGAAGCAAGAAGCGGAGAAACATCCCAGACCCGTCCCAAGGTGTTAACACCATGGGGCCCATGCTAATGGGGTGGGACGAGGGGCAAGAAAAAGCTGGGAGCTGGCACAGCAGGCTGGCCCCACCGTGTTCTCACACATGCTGGCGTGGTGAGCATCACTAGGGTGTCCAGGGGATGGAGACAGCTTGGGGCACCCTGAAATCTGTGGGAAAACACCAGCAAAGGTGGATAAAGCCCTGGACATCAGCAGGGATACCCAGTGGTTGCTGCCAGCCAGGGAGGTGATGCTGGTGCTGCTGCCTGTGCTGAGAGAGGGGAGAGGCAGGAGGTCAGGATTTCCCTGACAGTGTGCACCAGGAGGAGGAGAGTCTGAACCATTGGGTGGGCACAGCAGAAGGAAGCACGAGGGGATTGTCCATTTGGGGCAGCATCCTCAATCAAAAAGCATTAGCACCAACCAGAAGAACTGACACCAAATGAGAAAAGAGGAAGAAATGCTTTCACAGAAGCAGGGGCTGGGATTGCAGCCAAGCAAAGCAGTGCGGATGAGCTGGCCAGCAACCCCAGGCGCCTCTGGCTCTCAGGGGAGGATGCCCTCCCTGGTACCCAAAAGCCATCTCCAGAGCCCCTCCCGGGTGGCAGAACATCAGACCACCCGGCAGCACCCCAGTGTGCCGGTGGGGCTGCCCAGGCACGCTGAGCTGGGCTGCACAGAGCAGGGATTATGCACCTGGTATGGGGCTCTCCTTTGAACAGGCTCTACAGATGTTTAATTAAAGCAACTTCACATTTCCTCTCTAATCAGGGCTGGAATAAATGGCTGAAAGCTCTGGTATGGAAAGGGGGAATCAAGGCTTCAAAGAAGATGATATGCTGGAAAGAAATGTGTACCAGGGCAGGTCAAGGGTGCCTGGCCCTGTGATGCTGCAGCAGACAGGAAATGGGACAGTGCAATGGCTGTGCGGTGGCTTCACAAGGATGCAGTGCACACAGTGCTGCAACCCCTCCGGCAAAGCTGCCAAACCCGGGTCTGATCGCCCCTGACTGACACCCACGGAACAAACGGTGCATTTTAAAACGCTGCTTTGGCATTGTGTGATTTAAATGAACTTCAGAACATTGAGAGGATGAGGCTGGAGAAGGGGGATGTTCCCCTGCAGCAGCTATCCCCAGCATGGGCACAAACCCACCCTGTCAGGAGGTTTTGTCCAAGGGGAGCTCAGAGGTGAACCACGTGCAAAGGGCGGCGGATGGTGGAGCCCTGTTGCCAGCAGCAGGTTTCTATCCGAGGCACCAGAAGCAGGAGGGTGAGTGCTGGGGACCTGGCTGCTCCTGCCATGGCCTGATAAAGGGAGCCCTGTGTCTCTCCAAACCTGATGGCCACATCCAACTGCAGGCAATGGGAGCAAGTGGCTGCTCTTGGAGAGGGGGACATAGAGGGGATGCTGTGAGGGACAGTGGGCAGGGGACAGAGGGGCAGAGAGCCCTGGTGAGATGAGCTCTGCCTGATACTGCCACAGGTGGTTTGATCACTGGGCCCTGCAGACCTTCGCTTCCCTGGTTTGTCTCCCCATCCCCACATTAGAAAGCACTTAAGAAATCTCACCCGTCTCCAGGCATGAGGAGGCCCCGTGGCCACAGATTTCAGTCTGGGACGGGACAGGGGCAGCACAAGAACAAAGAGCAGCAGATATCTTGGGATAAATCCACAGTGCACAGTCTTGCCGTGGCTCTCGTGGCTCAGGAACACCGGGGCAGCACATCCCGGCTGTCAGCACATCCCTGGCATGTATTCCCAGCCAGGCTCCCAGCCGAGGGGAGAGCTGAGTTCCACACAGGTGTAACAGAAGCTCCTGAACTCTTTCTGACCTTCACAGCTTGTCAGAAGAGGGGTTTTGAGCTTAATTTGTCAACCCATAACAGGAGCAGCGATAGCCGTGCTCCCAGCCCAGCCCTGGCCACAAAGCATTAACACAGTGATGAGAGGGGAGGAAAACTTCGATGGGAATTTCCAGCAACCCATTAACAGAAGCTGTTATCTGCTCTCAGACACTTTGTGAACAGATCAAGTGCTTATATCTGGCAGAGACATTAGGTCCAAAGACCAGATTAACTTGCTTTACTCTTAGCACATTGTTTCTCTGCGGCCCTTTATTAATGTCCTGCAGCTTCAGCGTCCAGAGAGGAACAAAACCTCAGGCAGAAGCTCTGGCAAAAATACTTTTCAGCCTAACAGAACAAGCTTAGACGAACATCTGTGGATGAATGTGGAGAAGAGAAACACTTACTTGGTATAAAATGCCACAAACTTCAGTTCATCTAAATCTCCCTGAATGACAACATCATCGAATCCTTCCCCATGACCTTGAATGCAGAGAAGAGGTGGATTCAGGAACAATTGCCCTAGATCCAGCCCTAGTCCCTAAAACAGGATGTTTCAATCCAGAGCTACAAGAAGAGCATCCTGCAGTCACCAAGAGACCGGCACTAGATGAGGGTACTGAAAAGCACCCCTTCTTCTTCAGAGCTGAGGGACACTGTTCATGCTTGGGCCACCCCCCGTGACCACAGCTATCCCTCTGGCCTGCACACGTGGCCATGAACAGTCCAGGTTTTGGAGGCAGGAAGGGAAGCAGACCTGACGCAGAGGCTGGCACGAAGGGTCCGCAGCAAGGGAGGTGGCTGTGGCTGCTCTATCCCAGCACACCTCCACCAGCACAAACTCTTCAGCAGGCTCAGGGAGCTCCTTACCCGCATATCGGATGCTCTTCCCAAACATCGCAGTCCACAGGTATGGGACTGTGCTGAGCTCCACGCCATGGGCCAGCATGTTCAGTGCAGCGACACGGCCTGAAAGAGAAAAGCAGCAGAGTAAGCAGGGCAGCTCTGTGCTGGGGTAGGTGTTGTGCTCTGCCCTCAGCCACAGGACAGCATTGACATCTCCAGTCCCAGAGTACAGGGAGACCAGGACCTTCTGCTTAGGGGAAATAAAAGACTACACAGCAACAAGCAAGAGTACCAACAAGAAGGCGCAGCGCATCACCCAGGGCTGGGCTTGGACTCCTCCCCAGCACTGCAGCTCCTACTGACTCGTCACCTCCACTGACATGAGCCATGTGCTACTGAGCCTGGTTCAACACAGCTTCTGTAACAGTGGCAGGGCTGAGAGCTCGCCGAGTTCCCACCACAAACAGGGATAGGATGGATATAACCACCCCCAGCCTCCACCCCCGAGGGCATGGAGGCTGTTAGGGGACAGTCCTTACCTACAGAGGCATAGAACCATAGAATCACAGAATGGTTTGGGGATTGAAAAGGAACTTAGGATCATCCAGGTCCAACCCCTGCCATGAGCAGGGACACCTTTCACTAGAGGAGGTTGCTCCAAGCCCCGTCCAACCTGGCCTTGAACACTGTCAGAGATGGGGCAGTGGGCACCCTGGGCACCTTCCCTGGGCACCCTGTGCCAGCGCCTCAGCACCCTCACAGGGAAGAACTTCTTCCTTATCTCCAACCTGAACTTCCCCTGTTCCAGTTTGAACCCATCACCCCTTGTCCTGTCACTCCAGTCCCTGATTGAGAGTCCCTCTCCAGTGTCCCTGTAGCCCCTCTTGGACTCTGGAAGCTGCTCTGAGGTCTCACGCAGCTTCTCCAGGTTGAACAGCCCCAATATTCTCAGCCTGGCTCCATACAGGAGGTGCTCCAGTTCCTGATCATCCTCATGGCATGTCTGGGCCAGCGTTAAAGGGGGCTGTGTCCAAAGGCTAATGTTGGAGGTGTGGTTCTCACCCAGGACACCCTCACAGAGGTCAGCCTCCTCATGGGGTTGTGGCTTTGGAAAGCTTGAGGGCAGACGATCACACCAGGGTTTCCAGGCTTGCTGGCACGGAGGGGAGAAAGGTCTCAGGCATTGTCAGGCAATGCACGTCAAGAGGCTGACAAATGAAGGCATAGAACAGCACCAGATACACACACTTCAAAGTGTTAAACACAACTATCCAGCTCCTCTGCTGGCAGTTGCCTCATTCTTTTGCCAGTGGGTTTGGAAATCTCCTGGGGGTATGGAAAAGGCTCTTTCCCACAAGCAATTTGCTGTTGTGAAGCCAAGGGGCTGTGAAGCACCTACCGTGCATGTGGGCCATCTGCCAGTGAGGGACGTTCACTTTCTTATTATTCCTCAAGGACAGTGGGAATGTGACGGCGTCACCGGCCGCGAACACTCCAGGGATGTTGGTCTGCATCATCTGCAGGAGGAAGCAGAAGTGGGCATCAGTGGGGTCTGCACCCTCCATGAAGAGACACAGGGAACTGCTCCAGAGCTGCAAGGTCCCCAGGAACACCAGGCAGCCTCTGCTCAGCTCTGGGAGCCCACGGTGGGATTTGATCCACCACTTCCCAAGCAGACCACAGAGATGACTTGCCAGTGGGTTACGCAGTAAAGAGAGATATGGATTGGTGTCCTGGAGCCCCTCTTAGAAGGCTGGGGTCTCTCAGGGTTTGAAACAGAGCCTGGCTCATTGCACATATGAGCAAGGAGCCCCAGCACCCCAACACACTCTTCCCTTATAGCACACACCATCCATCAGCACCAACATCACTTGTATTGGAGTCACTGGTGGTGATGAGGAAAGATAAGATCCTCTCAGATGCTTGAAATGATTTTCCCCCCCACACCACCCCAGGGCAGCTCAGGGCTGGACCCAAGCCACAGCGCCCAGGGCTGGAGGGGAGGTCCCGGGCGCTCCAGCATTATGCATCTTGGATAAAAACCCCCTGCAGCACCAGTTTGGAGCTGCAAAGAAGCTCATCTTGGAGGAGAGCACTCAGCTCTTCCTGCTCCTCCCTGGCAGGGGCTGCCCTCCAGGCTCACCTTGTTGACCATGATGAAGCCTTTGGAGTCGATGTTTATGCCGCTCTGCTTGAGGAAGCCCGTTGCTGGGACTGCGCCTGTGGGAGTAGGGAAGAGCTGCTTGCAAGGCAGCCGGGCACCCCCACAGCCTTGGGGTGACCCCCAGGCCACACATCTGCCCGCTGCCTGGACAACCTGTCTATCGCAAGGGAGAGGGGCCCTACGGAGCCCCACCACTCCCACTGTGCAGGGCTGGCACATCACCACCGCCCCCCCAGGACACATTACTGCCATGGCCCCTCCACCAAGCAGAGCCCCAGCAGCCCCATGGGCTCTGCACCTGCAGGCACAGCCCCTTACCAATGCCAACAACACACACGTCAGCACGGAGCACCTTCCCGCTCTTCAGCACCACCTCCTTCAGCTGCGTGAGACACGGGGGGACAGCACGGTTATTTTAAGGACAAAAAACCCCCCAAAACCTGTAATAGGAACAAGCCAAACTGACGGCTTGCTCCACTTCTGACCTGCAGTGTGACCATAACCTCTGCCAATGGCAGCAGGAGCGTGGGAGCAATGGCACCACCCTGCGTGCCACACTGGAGCATGATGCTCCTGGGGGACAATCCCCAGAAATATGAATTTCAGGGGCTAGGAAAGCTCAGAAACTCAGCAGTGAAGAGAGCAGCGTCCCGGGGGGGAGGCTGTGGTGGTGACCCCGGGTTGCCCCTGCCCACACCATACCTTGCTCTCCTGCTCCCGCAGCTCCGACACCTCTGTCTGCATGTAGAACTTCACCCTGTTGCTCTCAAACATCTGGAGGGGTAATATGGGACAAAGCAGGGGACATTAGGACCCCAAAGCACCACTGCTCCCTGTGTTCCTGGGCCCCCTGCACTGCCCTGACCACCCTCTGGGCTCTCCTCAACCTGCGTTGCAAACAGGTGTCAGCACCAGCTCCATGCCCAACGTGTCCAGAAGAAGGTGCTCTACAGCACACATGGATCAAGAGAGGGGAAGGCACAGCCTGTTCTTCCTGTCTAGTCACTGCTGCCATCCCAGCTTAATCAATAAACATCAAATAACAATAAATTAGTGCACCAAGTGAGACAAGCAGAACCCACTGTCACCAAAACCACCCTCCGGTGGGAAAGCAAGGTCACCTTCATGACAGCGCGGCCAACCCTCTCCCCAAAGAACTTCTTGAAGGGCACTTCCTCGAGCTCCACCACGGACACCGAGTGTGCCCTCTCCGTGAGGTAGGCGGCCACCTCCATCCCTGGGGAACAGAAGCAGGTCCAAGCACCAGTGGGGACAGCAGCAGAGGAGCAGCCTCGTCCTATCCCACCTCAGGAGGCTGAAGCTGCTCTACAGGGAGATCTGGGGTTCCAACCACCCGGCTGGTTTGGGTTGAAGGGATCTTGAAGCTCATCCAGTCCCAACCCCTGCCACGGGCAGGGACACCTTCCATTAGAGCAGGCTGCTCCAAACCCCTGTGTCCAACCTGGGCTTGAACACTGCCAGGGATGGGGCAGCCACAGCTTCTCTGGGCACCCAATGCCAGTGCCTCAGCACCCTCACAGGGAAGAGCTTCTTCCTTATATCTAACCTAAATCTCCCCTTTTTATGTTTGAACCCATTCCCCCTTGTCCTAGCACTACAGTCCCTGATGAAGAGTCCCTCTCCAGCATCCTCGTAGCCCCCTTCAAATACTGGAAGATTGCTCTGAGGTCTCTGCACAACTTCTCTTCTCCACCTGGGGCTGGAAGCTGGACAACCCTAAGGTCCACTTTGGGCAAGGGGCTACCTCTAACCAAGCAGTGACAAACTGGGCAAGGGACTGGATGAAGTCTGCAGGGAGATGTGGACAGCGAGACATGGACACTGTAGAATGAATGCTCACCCAGGAAGGATGCTCCCACAATAACCACATTCTTGCTCGTGGCTAGCTTCACCACACGGCTGGCATCTTCAGGTGTACGGATGTTGAAAACATTTTCCACCTCCTTGCCTTTGCAGCTGAGAGCTTTGGGCCTGAAAAACACACATTGAGGGCAATACAGGTGCTCTTCTTGACCCCATGATGGCAGCTGGGACTGCAGACCCTTTTTCCAGGACTCCAGCAGCATCTCAGATCTTCCCTTTTTTCACCTTTCTCTGGGCTGGAGACATAACATGGAAGCCCCCAAATGCTGGTGGGCCATGGGCAGAGCTGCCCTGACCCCATCCATGGGCCAGTTAGCCCTCAAGGCTGGGGTGAGCTTAATTCTGGGCAGTGCAGCACAACACAGGCTGGGCACGGCTTTGCAAGCAATGAAGGTGGTGAGACACTGACTCAGGCTGCCCTGTGCCAGAGAGCGGATGAATGCTCCATCTCTGGAGACATTCCAGGCCAGGCTTGATGTGGTTCTAGGAACCTGCTCCAGGTGAGGATGTGCCTACATCATTGCAGGGGGTTGGACGGGATGAGCTTTGAAAGTCCCTTCCAACCCAAACTGTTCCGCGTTTCTAAGCCTGTATTTCACTGCTGGCATGCTGTAAAAATTTCCAGAGCTTAATGGGACACAGAAATGTCAGTGTGTGACCCAGCAGACACTTTGGAGCCAGACACTGAACGCTTCATAACCCTCTGCAGATGCAGGTTCCAATATCTGCTCATAGGAGCATGCTGCTGATGCTGTAGCAGTTTATTCTTGTCCTCCCCATGCACTTAGTGGAGCCTATGTATTTTTAAACATCTGCCCCCTGCATCCTCAACTCACACCTGGAAATGGGACAGATGATCCTAAATAATTCAGCTACCTAAAACATTTACCCAGTGTACCTAGAGCTTGTGCGTAAGGATTTTGACATTACCGCTGAAGGCTTAATCCTCCTAAGCCCAATCAGGCGACTAGTGCAGAAGCCAGCACCAGCCCTTAGCATTTAGTGGGACTGTTGCTGTTACTGGTGGCACAGCAGGTGGCAATGGGAGCCCCTGCTCTGGCTGTTCCACAGCATCCCTTTACCAGATTAAATTCTGCAGAGGCTGCACTTCTCCTACTTTGTTTGTGCCCTGGTGTTGGGAGCACAAGGAAAGGGCACCAGGGTGCCTCACTTTTGTCTTAAAGTGCCAGTTTTGACAAATCCCTTATAGAGAACAAGTCAACCCACTACTTCCAGGGTGGTGCTCTTGGGTGGCACAGAGGTGATACAAAGGTTTTTCAGCTTTAGCTGAGCAGGCATACCCAGCGCAGATTTATATAGAGATATATATTATATCGATCATGTAGATGTGGATATATCATAAAATCATAGAATAGTTTGGGCTGGACAGGATCTTCAAAGGTCATCTAGTCCAACCCCCCTGCATAGATAGATAGAGAGATAGAGATAGAGATGATAGAGATACAGGTTATGTAGATATACAGATAGATATATAGATAAAGATGGAATAGATATATCTAGCTAGAGATACAGATAGATAGAGATATATACAGATATATCCGATAGTTACTCCTTGCTTTCCGTGCAAGCAAACACTCTTTGTAAACAAATTCAACCACTACATTTGAACCCTCATCCCCAGGCACAAGCTCCTCACATTCTCAGATATGTTTCCCTCGCTCCTTAAAATGTTTGTGCATAGCTTACGTGTTTCCAGTTGCTATCAGCAGCTTGTTGTATTCCATCTTAAATCCATCCTTGAACACAGCTGTCTTGTTCTTGACATCCACAGCCACAACCTGAAATCATTCCTAAAGTATGTTAAGGGATGAAACCCCAGCCATTCACTCAGCTCCCAGCCCAACCATAGAATCACAGAATCATAGAATAGTTCTGGTTGGAAAGGACCTTAAGATCACCCAGTTCCAATCCCCCTGCCATGGGCAGGGACACTTCACACTAAACCATCCCACCCAAGGCTCTGTCCAACCTGGCCTTGAACACTGCCAGGGATGAAGCATTCACAATTTCTTTGGGCAGCCCATTCCAGTGCCTCACCACCCTTACAGTAAAGAACTTCCTCTTTATATCCAATCTAAACTTCCCCTGTTTAAGTTTGAACCCATTACCCCTTGTCCTGTCTCTACAGCCCCTAATGAAGAGTCCCTCCCCAGCATCCCTATTGCCACCCTTTAGATACTGGAAGGCTGCTATGAGGTCTCCACACAGCTTCTCTTCTCCAGGCTGAACAGCCCCAACTTCCTCAGCCTGTCTTCATACGGGAGGTGCTCCAGCCCCTGATCATCCTCGTGGCCTCCTCTGGACTTGTTCCAAGAGTTCCATGTCCTTTTTATGCTAAGGACACCAGAACTGCACACAATGCTCCAGGTGAGGTCTCACAAGAGCAGAGCAGAGGGGCAGGATCACCTCCTTCGACCTGCTGGTCACGCTCCTTTTGATGCAGCCCAGGATACGGTTGGCTTCTGAGCTGCAAGCTCACACTGCAGCCGGCTCATGTTCATTTTCTCATCGACCAGCACCCCCAAGTCCTTCTCTGCAGGGCCGCTCTGAATCTCTTCTCTGCCCAGTCTGTAGCTGTGCCTGGGATTGCTCCGACCCAGGTGTAGGACCTTGCACTTGTCATGGCTGAACTTCATAAGGTTGGCATCTGCCCACCTCATAAGCGTGTCGAGGTCCCTGTGGATCCCATTCCTTCCCTCCAGGATATCAACCGGACCACACAGCTTGGTGTCATCAGCAAACTTGCTGAGGGTGCACTCAATCCCACTGTCCATGTCAGCAACGAAGATGTTAAACAAGACTGGTCCCAACACCGATCCCTGAGGGACACCACTGGTCTCCAGCCGGACATCGAGCCATTGACCACGACTCTTTGTGTGCGGCCATCCAGCCAGTTCTTTATCCACCGAGTGTTCCATCCATCAAATTGGTATCTCTCCAATTTAGAGACAAGGATGTTGTGTGGGACAGTGTCAAATGCTTTGCACAAGTCCAGGTAGATGACATCAGCTGCTCTACCCCTCTCCATCAGTTCCATAGTCCCATCATAGAACGCCACCAAATTGGTCAGGCAGGATTTCCCCTTAGTGAAGCCATGCTGGCTGTCACCAAGCACCTTGTTGTTTTCCATGTGCCTTAGCATGCTGTCCAGGAGAATGTGCTCCAAGATTTTGCCAGGCACAGAGGTGAGACTGACTGGTCTGTAATTCCCCGGGTCTTCCATTCTCCCCTTCTTGAAAATGGGGGTTGTATTTCCCTTTTTCCAGTCGTGGGGAACTTCACCTGACTGCCATGATTTTTCAAATATGATGGCCAGTGGCTTAGCAGCTTCATTCGCCAGCTCCTTCAGGACCCACGGATGGATTTCATCAGGTCCCATGGACTTGTGCATGTTCAGATTTTTAAGATGGTCTCAAACCAGATCCTCTCCTACAGCAGGCCCAAGGTCTTCATTCTCACAGTCCCTGCATCTGCCTTCCAAGACTTGGGTGGTGTGGTCAGAGCATTTCCCAGTGAAGACTGAAGTAAAGAAGTCATTGAGAACCTCAGCCTTCTCCAAATCCAGGGTAGCCAGTTCTGATGATAGCTTCTGGAGAGGGCCCATGTTGTCCCTAGTCTCTTTTATTTGCAATGTACCTATAGAATCCCTTCCTGTTATCTTTCACATCCCTAGCCAAGTTTAATTCTAACTGGGCCAAACCAACCTATCAGTTCTTAGTCCCCTGTGTTCTTGTGCACTGCTTAGCCAACCCAGACCTTAAATATTCCTGTTTACCTTTTCACAGACCTTTGAAGATCTCACAGTATAAATAAAATACTGGGGAGGAATGTTCAAGCCATCACAGTCTGCACTGCTTGCAGGCTGGTTATCCTCATCAGAGGACACTTGATCACCCCAGATCCATGTGAGGAAGTTCCCAAATGGCAGGTAAGGAATGATGGTCACTGCAGAGTTTGCACAGGGTGTCCTTCCTGCCACATGAGGAACTGCATTAACTGTAGTCTGGAACAACCACAGGCAACCTCTATGCTGTGGGAGACCCAACATTTCTGCAACACAACCAGTGAGCTATGAACAGAGCCAGCTGCCACATCTCCTAAACACAGCCCTTGTGTGTCAGCACCTGCAGAAGGTGGCCTGCAGGTACACACAGCACTCTCCTTACCGGCATTTCGGTCAGGACTTCAATGTCGTAGCTGCGGAAGAACTCCTTGGGGCGCAGGGCGATCTGCTCCGGGTGGGAATCCATCGACTGCAAAAAAGCCATTCTCCTGTCAGTCACTGTGGTTGAACAGGCAAGGGGAGAAATGCCTATTATGAACCCCAGTCAGTAGCCTGAAGTCAGTCCTTATGGCATGGGCTAAAAGAGTTGATGCACAGTGGCTGGAATCAAAGCCTGGTCAAGTAAAAGTCATCACAAGATGCCGGACTGGTTCCTTCTTCCTGCTTGACACTGCGGTGGCACTGACTGGCCAAGGAAGGACCACAGCAAACACTTTTGGGTGCAAAGAGGCTCTCACTGCAGCTACTCATAGTCCATGGGGGACAAAAGAAAACCCCCATTATTTGGAAGACAACCAGCTGGAAAACAGCAAGGTCCTTATCCCTGGAGTTGAGTGGAGAGTTTAACAGACCATGCAGAACATCTCTGCTGTGTGAGATGTTCTTACCATTTAATGGCAAGTGGAAAAGGCAGTCAGAGACTCACATGGTGGGGATGAATGTAGGGAGAGCTGCCTGCCTGGGACATGCACTGTGAGCTTCCCTGAGCTCCCCGGCACATCCCTGTGACTCCTGGATGCAGGTTTCAGGCAGCTGCTCCTCACCCCAAGTGGGTCCTGTCCAAGCACAGGAACGGATCAAATGTTCTCAAAAAGTCACGTGTATATTTGCCTTCCCTTGAAAATGACTTTGCCTTGGGTCTGGAAGCAGAGTCAGAGCAACCAAGACAGAAAGGGTAATACATATACCTCCTGTTCTGAGGTTATCTCCAGTCTTTGAGACCAAGTGCTGCTGTCCAACCTGAGCTGCTCTCTGGTATCATGTAAAACTTAAGAATCAATAATGAAAAATGCAATTAGAAGATCATCTTGTGTCTACAATAGAATGCAAAATGAAATGATTGACAGAAAAAGTGATCTTTGCACTGCAGTCAAGTTATCCAGTTGTGATAGTGACTGATAATCCCAATAATCAGGGCATGGAGCACCACTGGGCAGGAAGAACTGTGCAGTCATTAAAGACCTGGCAGACTACACATTTTTTCCACATGTCCCATTTCATTGCCCTAAAGATTTTGATCCAGAAACACGATAAAAGGATCCATCTAGGTGCAAGCTGCCCAAGTCAGCTATAGATAGGCCTGTGACGAATCATAGGCTCATAGAATGGCTTGGGTTGGAAGGGACCTTCAAGCTCCTCCAGTTCCAACCCCCTGTCATGGGCAGGGACCCCTTCCATTGGAGCAGCTTGCTCCAAGCCCCTGTGTCCAACCTGGCCTTGAGCACTGCCAGGGATGGAGCAGCCACAGCTTCTCTGGGCACCCTGTGCCAGCGCCTCAGCACCCTCACAAGGAAGAACTCCCTTGTTCCTGTGCTGGAGCACTCAGCTCAGAGATTTAACAATTCCTGTTATGTTTCATGTTTCAGTCACCAATAGAAAATGAAATTCAAGGGAGAACCACAGTTGGGATGAACAAGGAAGAAGAAATGTGCTGCTACAGTACATGGGGAAAGGTCCTACAGCAAGTTTTAAAACAGGGAAGGAATGTGAGATTCCCAAAGTGATACAAACCTTACTGAGCTTTGGTCTGTCATAGGGGAGGTGTCTGTCCATCGTGCACATCACAATCCTGTCTGAGAAACCCTCCTGGCGCAAGGTCTCTGCACAGAGCAGTCCAGCTGCCCCTAAGGGAGAAGGAAGACTGGTGGCAGCAGTGCAGTGGGCATCTGAAGGTCTGAACCCTTTGATCCTAAACCCCAGCAGCTCTGCCGCATGCCAGGACAGCTCAGCTGACCTCGGGGACACAGCGTCACACCCTGGCTCTCAGTCAACCAGCTTCGTTTCCAACCCATTCCAGAAATAGGCAAACTCAGTAGATGGGATTCACTCCACCAAACTCCATCCACCCCAGCTTTCTACAAAAACTGCATTACACAACTGGAGCTGGGACAAGAGGGAAGGAAAGAAGTCAGCAGTTTTGCTATTTCATGCAGGAATTTGATATTTTCTGGGAAGATGGAAGAATTTATCTTCAGAGAAGCATCTTGGGGTGAGAGGTTTGGAGCTGCAGGCAGCTGCAGTGGGCTGAGACAGAGATGTGCAAGCTCCAAGAGGAAAAGGTATATCCACATCACAAGATCACCTCAGAGGGCTTTACACTTATCAGCTGTGGAAATCGGGGGTTACTGATGTATGTGGGGAGGGTGCAGAGGGAAGAGGGTTCAGGGCACCCACTAGACAGGACTGTGACTACAAAGCTCCACAGAGCAGGTGGGGACATACATGGTGGTTCCAGCATGTGCCATGCAATACCTGCGCCGACGATCAGCACATTGGTGCTGCTCAGGTTATAGTTGCTCAAGGAGATGCACTTTGCCATCACCTTTGTCCTCCTCTGTGTCTGAAGAGCCTATGCCACCAACAACAGGAAGAAAAGTCATTATCTTTTCTCAGCTTTAACCTGGGTAGCCACATTATTGTCATAAAGCAGACTGGATGAACAGGAAACCGCACCTCTGTAGCCAGTGAGGACTGCAAACCCAAGCACGTCCAAATACCCTTCCACCACCCGGTGTATCACCCCTTTAGAAGGTGTAAAAGAAAAATTCATCCATTGCCTTCTGCAGGTTGATCCAGGTACACAGAGCTGGAGATGGGGGACAGAAGCAGCCCAGGTGTGTTCTTATGCACCTCTGCAACCAACAGGCAAGACGGAAATGCAGAAGTCCTGTCAGGAACTTTATTCTGCACCTGAGCAGAATCTGTACACCTCTGATACCCACAGATGCTGATGGACTTCTCCAGTCTAGCAGAGCACACCCAAAGACCTATGCCACTATAGCCCTGCTCACAGACCCTCTGTTCCCAGCCATTGGAGGCCAAACTCCATTTCTCGTAGAGGAAATAGGCTCAGTCTTCCTCATCATATCCCACTCAAATCAGCTGCTGTAGGAGTGCTGCCATTCAGGTGACCTCTCCGGACCTAACCCAAGTGCTGTATGGGTGCATGTTGTTCTGAGCCACTGGACTCACACACGTGTATGTGCAAATATGCATCAAAAGAAGGCTTCTAGTGGAAAGAAAGGTGGCAGTGGCTTGAATGGGCTTCACATCTGGGGGGATGAGAGCCCTCCCTGTTCACACACCAGAGGGAGCATAGATGACCTCTGTCATTGCCCTGTCACATTCAGACCCAGCAAGACTGCTAGAAGAGTCCTGTTTCCATGGGCCAACTAAATTAAACGTTGCTGTGAGCATGAAGAAACACGAACAAATTCAGGACGAACACGCAGTAAGAGCTGGATCCGTGGACACCCCAGCTCAGGCTTCGGCAGCTGCAGGGGGCTGGGAGGGGGACGCACCACCTCTGCCCTGCTCTACTTGTGCCTCTGTACAAGCTGCTGCTTGAGACAGGACCAGGCTGGGTGGGCCTTTGGTTTACCCATGTTGGATGCTCATGCATCCTCCTGTTCAGGCACTGTTTCCCCTGCCACAGGACCAGAAGAAAAGCATTTCCATCCACCCTGACACACAGCAGAAACTAAAAGCATGGGGCTTGATTCTGGGGTGCCAGTGGCCCCTTACCTGCTTGCTTGCTCGGATGTACACCTTCTCCTTCTCGATCTTCACCTGAGGGTGACAGAACAGCAGCGGTTTGCAGGGCAGTGCATGCCTCTGGCATGAGGAGGGTGATTGCTCCCTCTGTGAACAGCTCATGAACAGTGCAGTGGTCCCACCAGTCTCCTGTGAGAGCAGCTCAGGCCATGGCAGGGTTCGGCCCAGCTCAAGGCTGTGGGATGTTTCCTGTCTTGTGTCAACTGTGCACTGATGGTCAGTCTGAAAACTGATTTCTACCTCTGGCTTATGGCTGGTTCCTCAGTCCCACCCCACTCCTTATCAAAGGCCTCCCAGACAGTGCACCTTCACCTCCGGGTTCCCAGGAGGTGCCCAGTGCCCACGGGTGGAAGCAAGGGGAGCACCTCTACTATGAGGAAAGGCTGAGTTCGTGTTATTCAGCCTGGAGAAGGCTCCAGGGAGACCTTATTGCAACCTTTCAATACGTAAAGGGGGCTTACAGAAAAGATGGGGACAGACTTTTTAAAAAGGCCTGTAGTGATGGGACAAGGGGTGATGGTTTTAAACTGAAAGAGGGGAGATCTGGATTGAACATAGGGAAGAAACATTTTACTGTGAGGGTGCTGAGGCGCTGGCACAGGGTGCCCAGAGAAGCTGTGGCTGCCCCACCCCTGGCAGTGCTCAAGGCCAGGTTGGACACAGGGGCTTGGAGCAAACTGCTCCAGTGGAAGGGGTCCCTGCCCGTGGCAGGGGTTGGAGTTGGAGGAACTTTAAGGTCCCTTCCAACCCAAACCAGGCTGGGATTCTGCGATTTCCTCTGCTTCTGCAGAACGAAGGTCTCACCTGGAACCTGGGTAAGCTGTCCAAGCCAGGGAAGTCCTCTATGTCACCTGTGCTGATGTTGAAGCAAGCTCCATGCCAGGGACAGCGGACTCTTCCTTTGGACAAAACCCCTGCAGGGAACATGGCGATGCAGAGTTGGTGCTGCCCTGAAGCTGTCTCCAGTCCCTGCCTGCAGCCCATGGAGATGAAGCTGCTGTGACATGGCCAGGGCAGGGTGGCAGAGGGAGGTCTCCCTCTGACTGTCCTCGTGGTGGTGGACTCCTTGCTTTCTACTGAAGCAGGGCTGACCTCCCGACAGCTGAAGGTTGGTGCCCAGGGCCTCCTGCAGTGGCAGGAGCTGTCCTCCTCAAGGTTCACCCTCTGCGACATGTCCCCATGACACTCCTTTACCCAGGGGTGTGATCTTTCCTACAGGACATGTGGCAGCTGTTGTGGACCTGGATGCTCAACAGTATCTTGGCTACTTGATGTGGAGTTATCTTCCCTCACACATGGGACTGCAATAGAGGCTGAACAGTTATGAACTGAGATCCTGAATAAGCTATCCCAGCTGGAATGCCCTCACTGACAGTGCCCTTCCAGCACATCAGAGCACAGCTCCAGAGCTGTCTGCTCTGCCTGGAATATAACCTTGCTCTGTGGCAGGGCCTGGGGCTGCAGCCTCCCGGCTCTTGTCGTTGCCTCCACAAGCCCCATGAGCATCCAGAGCAAGCAGCACCTCAAGCAGACCATCACTTGTTTAGAGCAGGCATGTTTCAGAAGAGATCCTGACACAGCATGGGACCTTCCCCCAGCCAAGGAAGCACAGGACATGCCGGAGCCACGAGCTCGCTCCTCACAAGTGCTTGCTCAGAGGCTGCTACCTTGGACCTAGGCTTTTCCTGCCTTAAAGCTCTGGTTCACAGCCCTGTAACCCAGTCAGTCCTGTGCTTGCACCTTCCGTTGCCAAGGCACAGCAGTGCCACATCTCACCACCCACATGCTGGGATGCAGGAGCATTACTTCTGCAGCAAGTCCTGTATTCCCCAGTGAGATCCCTGTGTGAGCAGCCAGCCTGCAGTGTCAGGGCTGTGACTGCAGGTCTCTGAAAGGCAGATGGGCTCCTCTGCCCCGAGAGGGGCTAAGAGCATCCCCTCCTGCACCCAGCACTGTGCAACATGGGAACCCACTTCAACACCCCACCATCCCACTTCAACACCCTATCATCCCACAGCAACATCTCACTATTCCACAAAATTCCACCAGCAACATTTCTTTTTGCGACTGAAAGGATCCCATCAGCCCAAAGAGCTCCCCCCCCCACCCCCGTCAGGATGTGATTTACAGGAGCTGTGGGTTTGTGGGATTTTTTTATGGAACAACATAAGGGGACGATTTTTCCCCTTTAAGACATTTTTTAAATTCAGTGGCTGGAACTGGTGAACAGAATGTGAAAAGCCCCATAAAGCCAGGCTTTGTGTAGGGACAGCGAGCTGCAGCTCTTTCAAACCATCCAGAAAGGCTCAGCTCCAGCTGAAGAATGAAGCAGAAGCTGAATTTAATGGTGCCCATGCTAGTTTTTAACTCAAAGTCACCCAAGGAATGCACAGCCCTGTGACAGGCTGTGACAAGCTGAGACAGGCAAGCGGGGCTCACCAGCAAACCAGACCTGTGGCAAAGTGCTCCCAGGAGGTTTGTGCACCCCCAGCTCCCTGTACATGCTTTCCCTCAGTGAGAACATACCAAGGTGATGCTGAGTGAGGGCACAGCACTGCCCTGTGCCCAGCAGCGCAGCCAGATGGACACTGGCAGATTGGCTCCTGCCAATATTCCGACACTCTCAGTCTCCGAGGAAGTGACACAGACTGACCTTTGACCAGTGGAGCCCCATAGTGGGGACACTTGTGTCCCACGGCGTGGAACTCGCCGTTCTCCTTGATGAGCAGAGCCTTCCCGCAGCCCAGGTCCACTTCCCGCATCCTGGGGAGGAGGAGCATGGAAAACACATAGCAGAGCATCCACCACGCCCTGGCCCAGCCCTGGTCCCACCAGGCTCCCCCTCCCCTTCAGCCTGCTCACCACCAGCTCTAGCGGAAGTACAGGCCTGGGTCACTCCTGTCACCAAGCCAGCTTTGGAGCTGGCTCTACTGCTCCCAGCCTGGGCACATCCAAGCTGGGCCATTGAAGGGCAGCTTCTCATCCATCACCATGTTGGGCGGTGGCCCAAAGCACCACCTCAGTTGCTCAGGAAGTGACTTGATGTCTCCACCCAAGTGCAGGGGGTCAGAATAAAGCTTTCCAGCATGTAGTGGGAGCAAGAAACCAAACTGGTTCCACTGTGACACCTCCCCTCCTCACCCTAGTGGCGCTGCCAGGCTGGTGTTCACTTGCTCAAAGCAAACACAACATTTCTCAGCCTTGAAATCCAGGACAGGCGGTTCTGACCCCTGGTGTATTCCAGCCTTGGGGTCATGCTCGGGGCCTGGCTACATCCCAGGTCACCAAGGTGGGTCACCTTTTCCCCAGAACTCCAGGCATCTCCATGTACCCTTCTCACTACCTCCTGGAAATCTCTGCATCCTGGAGGGGCTTTGCCTCTGTGCTGCTGCTGGCAGAGCCTTCCAGCTAACCATGGAGGAAAGCCGGGAGACATGGAGTGAGACCTCATTCTGCAGACAGCTGGAACACAGAGCTGCTGTTCCCTGGAAACTTTCCCTCTTCCAGCCAGAAAGCCTGTCCCTGCTTGGTCTTGATCTGGAAATCCTGGTTGTTCCCATTGCACAAAATGTACCATCTCTACAGCAAGCCTGGCATGTTGCATTTCATGTACCGAGTACCTCACTGCGCACACAGCAAATCCCATGTGCTTAGGAAAGCTATTGGCCATGTGTGAGCCCTAAATGCTGTTCATGTACTACAGGTCTCAGGGTCTCAGAAGAATGGGGCTCACTTTGCATGCTCATTCCTATTTTGGTAACATCTCAGCAGAGCCCTGTCACTTGCACCCAGGCTAGAGACACTTGCCCTGCTCTCTGCTTCACAGCCATGGAGATGAGACCAGGGCTCAATGTACCAGCACCCCTGTGCAACTTTCAAAACCATCCTGGGCAAGTCTTTGTGCAGGTGCATGCTCCACCTGCATCAACTGTCCCACTGGAGTAACAGCAAACGCTCCCGTCCTTGCCACCACAGGTGAGAGCAGCAGCAGAGCTCGCCAGGAGGAGAGCTCCTGCCCCTGGAAGCTGTTTTGTCCCAGTAAATTGGCAGCCGCACTCCGGAGCAATGCAGCTCTGCTCCCTCCCTGTGCAGGACATTTGGCACTTGGAAGCCCCTTGGTCAGCACAAGGGGAATAGAGCAGTACAAGTCCTGCTGCATTCCTCAGCTGTGCAGTACTTCAGATAAACCCTGTGGTTAAATGACAACCATAACTCTATGGGAAGATAGATAAGATAAGTGAAAGAGTTTACAACTTACCCAAGGACCTGTGTGACCTGAGGGAGTCAAAAAGAAGACCTGGTGTCTTCAAGGCAACACACAGCCACCTGCATGCTCCTGATCCCACCCTCACTGCAGAGGATGATTTGTGCTGTGCTGCTCCCTGCTGAGCTATTTACACAAGTTGGGAATTTGCCCTGTTGCCCCATTCCACCCCACACCTGGGAAGCACCAGCTAAAACTCATCTCTGAGCTTTGCTCAGAGGACCTTTGCTCAGAGGGAGCACTGAGGCTTCTTTCTGTCTGTAGCTCACTGATGTCCCTGCAGTAAGCCTGCTGGGAGGCTGTCTGGGCACAGCAGCAGCAGAGTTTATCATCCAGTATCTTTTATGGTTACGCTGAGACCATCTTGGTACCAGAAAGACAGAAATGATGGCATGAAAGAGTATGTTGAATGCTTGCAGACTCCACCAGCACAAGGTAGAGGTGCCCAAACATTTGTGCAGTGCTCTATGTTGCTGCTGTGCCTATGTACCCCCTGCCCAGCATGCCCCTTGAGAGGAGGGATTGAGAGGCTTTACCAGGATGGAAAATCCCTCTGGTTACCAGAGTCAGAAGGGGTTCCTTTGGCCTGGCCCATTGCTTACATGAGCTATGGGACCTTCTTGCAGCACCTCTGTTTTCAGCTAAACTTAGCCTGCTCGGAAAAAAGCTGTTGCCACCTTGAACTGCAAATGGTGCAAGCCCATACTGCACTTGGTGGCGTGTTCCAGTACCTGGGTGCACACACAGCTGAAGTGTGAGCTTTGTTTCTAGACCGGTGGCTGTTTTAGCTGCAGAGCTCCCTGCTACAACCATCTGCAGCCAGGTAGGTTTTCACAGACTGCAGCCAGCTCCCTCCTCACCATCCCTGTGACCAGCAGAGCTTTTTAAATCATTGAATCATTGAACGGTTTCAGTTGGAAAGGATCTTAGGATCAACCTGTTGAGAAATTCTGCTACAGAACATCCCATCTTTTGAAGACAAGGCCCAGTGCAGATCGTGCAGGGAGCAGCAGACTGTCTGGTTAAAGAAAAGTTGTCACTTGTCCGTGACGTCATTTTTTTAAGATGAAGAAGCTTATTTTACCAAGTCATCATCTCTAGAACCTCTGAAGAACAGACACGGGGTTCAGTTTGGGGTAGAAGGTCTCTCAGTTCTACCTGTAAAAATTGTAGGCACTTACTGTCCATTCTCCAGGTCCTTCACGTGGCACACGGATGCTTCCACCATGTCCTTTGGGTTGTGGTAGGGGTTGCTGGTAATGGGATGCTCCTCAAGATGATAATGCCGGGCAGTCCCATTGACTTTGTAGATCAGGGGGCTGGTTTTCCCATTGGGTGACATCTCCTCCTTGCTTCTCTCCTTCTCAGGTATCACAACTTCAATTTTTACTTCAACTGCAGGAGCAAAGAGACAACTTTATTCAAATGAAGCCAGAGGTTTTGTGGCCATTCTCCCTCCTTCCCTGGGCTACAAAAGGGGCTGACACACACCAGAATATTCCTTTGTTGGCTTGCTTGGGAAGATAGAACATTTAGTATCAAACTCAGCTTGATTACCCCAGCCCATTATTCCACTGTTCTTTCTCCGTCAAGCACATTTGCATGCATAAAGTACATATTCTTGCAAGCAAACGTCAGTCATCAGTGCAAAACAAGCCCTCAGTCACAGTTCCTGTCCTGTTTAGTGGAAAACAGCTTCAGGCATCTAAATGTGAGGCCATGGGGCTCAGACTTCAGAAAACCCTTGAACTGTTGGTAGGTTACACTAACTGAAAGAGAAAGGCGGAACTGTGTGGTTGGTAAAGCTGCTTCAGTAGATGGAAACCATTTAATAAGGCACTAGAAATATCCAAAATTATTTTGCATGGGGTTTCCAGCATGGAGTGAAACTTCAGCATCAAGTGAGAAAATCCACTGGTGAGGCGCTGGCACAGGGTGCCCAGAGAAGCTGTGGCTGCCCCATCCCTGGCAGTGCTCAAGGCCAGGTTGGACACAGGGGCTTGGAGCAAGCTGCTCCAGTGGAAGAGGTCCCTGCCCGTGGCAGGGGTTGGAGCTGGAGGAGCTTTAAGGTCCCTTCAACCCAAACCAGGCTGGGATTCTGTGATGCCAAGGCAGTCCCTTTGCTGGGTACCTGCTGGCAGCTGTGCTGCTGCTGTGGAGCTCCAAGAATAAATCTGCTCACAGCAATATTTTATCTTCATGTTTTTTAATGCGTATTTGAACATTTGCAGGAGCTCCTGCAGGTGCCACACTGCAACAGAGGTTCACACTGTCTGCTGGTTCAGTGTGGATACACAGAAAATGGCTTTACTGGATCTGTTCATCAGACCCCCTGGTTAATCTTGCCCCTGGTGGGTCTGGCACTTGGATCAACCTCCCCCTTGACCTTTTATTCCATTGTCCTCTCCAGGGACTTGAAACAAGCAGCGTGAGGCAACAGGGAAACCTGGGAAGACCCAGCACCCTTCTCTTGCTGCAGGGCTTGTCTTGCTCTTCTGAGGCATGTTGTTCCCTCCCTTTGCTTTTCCTTAACCTGTTTATGTCATGAGCTTTAGTTTTTATCTTCTGCACAGCTTCTCCTGTTCATGACATTTCTAAGATGAGGAAAGCTCAACAACCTCCATTTTGCTTGAGATGCTTCCTCAGTCTCTGGCACTTACCCCCTGCATCTCTATAGAACTCCCTGGGGTATATTATGAATATTAATGGCTTTAGTTCTATGAAATCCCTGGGAGCTGAGGTGATGGGTTTGACTTTATAATGTGAGAGCTCATCACTGGTTTCCTCTGGTGCTCCTGTAGCCAGCTCACCCCAGGCACGGGGGTGCGAGCATGTGTGCTCCCCTCTGGGGAGCTTGGATGAACATCTGCGCATCTTCACCTGGGGGGCTGAGGAGAGCCCCTGGGCTCCCTCACCACTGCGTGGGGATGGGGGGACTGACAGCACATCCTTGTCTAGCAGGAAGACACAAAGGGGCAGCCCCCGCTGTGCCTTGCTCCATCACTGCTGGTGGCAGCGCGCAGGGTGGCTGGTAGGGCTGAGGGGTCCCACTGGCTCTGGTGTCCCTTCTGATGGTCAGGGGCAGTTCCTGCTTGTCCCTGGGTCCCCTGGTCCACAGTAAGGGATGATTTTATTGTCAAACCTGTTCAGTGGTGTACACCGAAGTAAAACGGCTATCCTTGCTTTTCATAGAATCCCAGACTGGTTTGGCTTGCAAGGGACCAGCTCCAACCCCTGCCACAGGCAGGGATACCTTCCACTAGAGCAGCTTGCTCCAGGTTGCTGGGCTTAAACCATGACATCTTCCCACAGCCAACACAGAGTAAACCCACTACCATGGGACAGGTCTGGGGGCTCACTGTCCCCCCCAGAGCTGAGCTCTCCAGGCACCCCCCAGGCTCAAGCATGCTGCCTCTGAACTGCAAACCTCGATGACAACAACCTCAGGTGATCTCAAAGAGACTCCAAACCCAAATTGCTATTAACAATAGCAGAGCTATCAACAAAGCAATTATGTCAGACATGCCCAGTTCTACCTTCCTCCTCCAGATGCCCTGCTCAGCACATGCCACACTCCCAAAACACAGGAGGTAGGAGTTGCCAGCCAAACCTGGGGGCACCTCAGAGCAAAGCGTCCCCTCCAGCAGTGGGCAGCATCCCTGTGAAGGGGACACATCCCCTGCTCAGACCCAAAGGCCCCTCTGTACGAGGACGAAGCACCCCGCAGACACGATGTGCCATGCTGGAACTGCCTCCCCATCACGAGCTGAGCCCAGCAGAGTGCAAAGGAAAATACCCACCACCTCACAGGGTTTGGAAGCTGCTCTCCCATGCACGGTGAAGCAATGGTGCTGCTGCAGCTCACACCAGCCAGCCCCTGCCCCACCACAGGTCCCTTCACTCTCACCCTGAGCTGGCTGCCTCTCCCAGAGCAGGCGTTGGGATCCCATACAGGCTGCCAGCTGGCAGCTACTGCGGATGCACCACACTTGCACAGGGAAAAGCAGGGCAAAAATGATGCAGAGACTGAGACTGGGGCCAGCAGCAGAGGATCCGGCTGCACAGGGCTCTGCAGCACCAGAGGGAACAGCAGATGACGTCACTGCTTGAATATGATAAATACTTGAATATAATGAATATAATTAAACACTTCAGTACCAGGACGGGCTCAGGCGCTGCTGCAGCACCTCAGGGCTTGTCTCCAGAACAGCCAGCACAGCTATTTACTGTTGCAGGACTCCACTCCCCAAAGCTCTGGTACTTGTGATCTGCTCATCAGGAGTTCTTCGTGTGCGCAGTGTCAAGGTTATCTCGAGATACACTGAGGATACCCAGGGAGGGGACCGAGGGTCTCTCTCAGATAGAAGATGGAACAGACAAGGACCTCCTGTACATATTTCAAAAGCACCTAAATAAATTCTGATGACTTCAGGCTGCATCTGAAATAGTCCCCTCACGTTGCGACAGCACTGGTGGAGAAAACAGCCCTGCTCTGTCCCTGCATGGTTTGCTTCTCCTGCATACAGGGGGTATGGGGTTTTCAGAAAGTAGGAAGCCCACTGCTCTGCTCTGGTGGTGCAGGGGAGTGACAAACAGCACTGAAAGCTGTGAAACCTCTTTGCCAGAACAATCAGCATCTGCAAACGCATGTTTACCTCACTGGTTGTATAACCACCCTGATGAGGCTCCGCAGGCAGCAGTGTGCTAACCAGGGATGGGGAAAGGCTTGTCAAAAGCCTTTGAAGTCTGCTAATGAAAAGCAGAGCTGCAGAGAAAGCCTTACATTGCAGGGTGGCATTTTCAGTCATTCAGTCCTGCTATGCAAATAACAGCTCTCTCTGAAAATCTGCCCTTCAGGAAATGTGCCTGCAGAGCGCTGTTATCCATCCACTGGCCCAAGACTAAACACAACTTTGCTGATGGTACATGAAATAAAGTGGAGCTGCCAGCAGAGTTTGTCTCAAGTTTAGTGAACAAAGACATTTATTCTCGGATGCATTTTCACTCCTTAAATGTTTCAAGGAAGGCTATAACCAGTAAGGGTTTTCGCAAAAGAAGACTTAGAGCTCACAGTGTCCAATGCTGTTACCTTGGCTCTGCAGTGACCCATAAAGTCATCACAGTGCAGGTCTAGGGCAGAAAACCACCTTAACATTGTGGATGCTGAGTGAAACCCCTCACAATTGGGCATAAGCACATAACAAGGACAAGGTTGTCCTTCAGCTCCCTCTTAGGTGGCCAAAATAAGCTGCAAGATGACAGCTCTCCTTGTAGGGAGCTTTGGTAACACTGACTGCACCAGCATCCATTTCCAGGGGACTAGCACTGGGGTTATGTGGGTGCTGCTGGGTATGATGAGCTTGCCCTGTCCACCCTGGCCTTGATCACTGACAGAGATGGGGCAGCCACAGCTTCTCTGGGCACCCTGTGCCAGCGCCTCAGCACCCTCACAGGGAAGAGCTTCTGCCTAAGAGCTCAGCTCAGTCTCTGTTCTTTCAGTCAGATTTATCCAGGAGAGGGTTTTGACCAAACTGTGTCACAGCATCACTGGTAAAGGAGAGTGCAAGGGCACACACTCATGGCACATGGGAAATCCAGAGAGTGGAGCAGCCCCAGGATCTGGCCTGGTTGGTGGGACTGAGAAAGCACCAGGAAATCAAGCAGTAGGTGGTCCTGCTTCTTCCCTGGTCATTTTCTTCCAGCAGGGACAAAACTAAGGGCTGCCCAGTGAGTGCCAAAGCTGGGGCAGTAAGGAAGGTGCTGGAGCCATGTACGAGGACTATAGGGGGACAGACAAACCCACCCTGGGGCATGAGGGGGCAGAAATAGTGAGGGTAGTGGGAGCATGAGGAGACAGGACAGGGAAGACCTGGCAGGGGGTGCTTGGATGGGTTGGAGGGTGCAATCCACCCCCAGCAGCCCCCAGCACCTTTGCAGCCCCAGCACAGCTTCCTGCAGGAGGGAGAGTATAGAGGAATGTGGGGGGATTAAGGGGCTGGTAATCCTCCCTGCAGGAGTGAAGAATTAACATTCCCGGTGGCAGCGGCTGCCTCTGACCTACTTCTCCCCATGGGATGGAAGCAGTCACCTGGTTTGGGTTTGGAGAAGCATCCTCCCATGGCGCTGGGTGAGGCGGGGTTAGCGGGCAGGTCAGCACAGCTGCAGGCACATCTCGGCTGATACACCACTGCTCACTGCTCACCGGCCTGAGCTCCACGTTGGTCACAACCTGCACCGGGCAGAAAAGCTCCATGAGCACTGGCAGCAGGGAATGCGGGGGCTGCAGGGAGCGGAACTCAAGCCAGCGCCTGCGCCAAGCCACAGGTGATGGAGCACAGGGGCATGTCACACGGCGCCCCAGGCACCCTGATGATGCGAGTGACAGGGGGAGATGTGACGCTGGGGTCGCCGTGCTGGAGTCGCAATGAATTCGGGTGTGAAGTTCAAAACTTCAATCATCCTTTCGAAGTTCCAAAACCCCTCCGATCCTTCACATTTAGCCTTTAATCACTTTCCAAAGCCCTGCCTTTGGGAATTAAATCTCTAAGCACGCAGGTCACTGCCCAAATACAATGGTTAAACCATAAAAACATCTCTGGTCAGGTTTGTTTCTTTCATTAGTAGGTGATGGAAAAAGAAATCTATTTCATTGCCCAGTGCTGTAAGTTCCTCCTTTCCAGTAATGCTCATTCCTGCAGAAAACTCATTCACTTTGAAACAATTCTTTGGGAAAGGGGGTTCAATATGAGGCAATATTGCACCAAAACACAATTTTTTGTATTATTAAGACAAGATTTTCTGATGTTCAAGCAGGGCAGGCAAAGAGTCCCCTTCAAGTTGTGTTTATCTCATTAACTGATGGTGCTCTCAGGTAATCACAGGCTAATCATGGAATCAGAGAATGGTCTGGGTAGGAAGGGACCTTCAAAGGTCACCTGGTCCAATCCTCAAAGGCTAAGAATCAGGACAAACCTTTTCAGTTATACTCCTTGCCTGAAAACAGCGATATTCACACAACAAAACTGGCAATAAAACAGAACATTGAATTCTTTTTGCCCATTCACACCTGCACTTGCACTGATTTGCTCTGGGCTTGCCATGTATTTCCCACAAAGCTTTCTGATCTGGGTAGGAAGTTAAAAATGTTTCCGAGGGATATTTTAACACAGGTGAAGAGAGTGTTCAAGATCTCTCCAGTGAGAAGACAACACAGCAGTGCCAGGAGGCAGCACCAAGCACTGTGATTTCTCTCATTTACTTAAGCACCAACTCAAAATATCCAGACTCATGCCTTTGTTTTCAGCTATATCTTTCTAAAACAGACACACTCCTTCCCACAGACCTTCAAACTCCACTTCAGCCGTGCATGGTGTGAGTTCCACCAAGTCCTCGGTGCGTTGCAGGAGCACCCTGAAAGCCTAACGCATGCTGAGTAAGTAATCCAGGCTATAAGAAGGAGAGATGGGTGCCCTGTGTGCCGGGCAAAGCAGACACTGAGGAGTGCCAGGACAGAACCAGGACAAACCAGAACAAAGCCCACACAAGCTTGCCTGCAGACTACAGAGAGTGATGAAATGTGTTGGGAGCCACCAAATGAGCTCATTTGCAAAGGGGGGGAACACGAAATAGAGCAGGGAAGAGCCAAGACCTCTTCTTGCAAGAGCAGCAGCATCCAAGGAAAGCAGCACACCAATATTTATGCAAATGCAAGAAAATGCCATGTAAGAAAGTGCATAAACACAGAGGAAGTTTTGGGAGAACCAGGGAAAAACTGAGGAGTCCCATGCAGTAAGTGCTGTACCAAAACTGGCAGGAAGAAAGGAAAAAAAGTCTTTGTACCAGAGAGACTCAAGCCATTAATGTATCAGTGAGACAGGAAAATAAATTAGTGTAAAACAGAATAAAATGGCATGAAGAGGCTGGCAAAACTGGAGGCAGGAGGTGGGTGCCGAAGAGGAGCCAGTGACCAGGATAAGCTGGGGGTGGGGGTGGGGGTGGGGGTGGGGGGTGCAGGAATCCAGAACGTCTCCAGCATTAATCCAGAAGGGAAAGTAAAACTGCACTTGAGTTCTCACCGAAGTAAGATGCTGCTGTGAGCAGAACTTGAGCCATGAACAGGAGAGCAAAGAGAAAGCTGAAATGAAGATCCTGTCACCTGCACAGATCCTACTCCGAGGTCTGCCACAGCCCAGTTCCCACAACCAAACCCCTGCTGACCCGGAGCAGCCACTTCCTGCAGCAGAAAGTAGACGCTGAGCCAGCAGGACAGGGTTGTCCAGTTGCCCAGGCAGCACTGGAACAAGCCCTTGGGATGCTGCACACGTGGGGGAGCACAGCGGGGACACACAACCATCCACCCCAATCTGCCAGATGTGATGGATGACACAAGAGTGACCCCCAAATGTGCCTCACCTCGATCTTCTCCAAACTCCCCAGAGATATCGATGTGATCTGATGGCTGTGGGACTGGTTTCCAGCTGGTCTGGCCGGTTTCAAAGGGACTTTGGGGGGATGTCAGAGCTCCTGTCCCTAAGTGTCAGCCATGAGTCTGAGATGCCTCTGCTTTGTTTCACCTTAAGGACAGCAATCTGCAGCCATCCCCCCAGGCTTGCATCACAACTGATTTCCCCACTTATGGTACCCCTGGGCCCTTTGGAGACATAAACTGTGCTCAGGGTGACTAAGCCACCCCAACCTCCTACAGCAGAGCACGGTGCATCTCTAGGGGTCCCTCCTCCATTCCTGGAGTTAACCAGGCAAAAGCAAAATGGTTCTTGTAGGATTCCAGCTGATGCTAACAGAGAAGGAGTCAGGCTGCCCACAGCCTCAGTCCCAGCTAGCACAGAGAAATGCTTCAGAAAGTCACCCAAGAGCCAGCTGGTTGCAAGAAGGCATCAGCCTGCCCTGTCAGACCAACATGAAACACAATGGGACCATATCTCTGCTAGCAGCATTCAGAGGTACGGATCTGGAGCTGGATCCTGCAGGAGTCATGGGAAAATCTCCTCTCTGTTAGGAAAGGGAAATAAGCTCATATCTGTAGAGCCTTGCTAGCTCTTAAAGGGTAATGCACTGACCTATACAAAGTCAGGGAGCTGATGTCCATGCCTCAGTAAACTAGTTCATAATCTGTTCCCTGAGCAAAACAGCACTTTGTGCTTCACAGTTGTACAGGAACAGCTTCAGCATCTGCTCCAAGAGGGCAACAAGAAGGCAGGTATCAAAAATAAGTGGTTATTGTTGTGGTGCTGAGGAACATACTCTAAAAACTCCCTCATGAATGGTGAATCAGCCCTGCAACAGGCTGTCTGCAGAACAGGACTCCAGCATCACCCACAGAGAGCACTGCCCAGAACCAGAGAAACCACCCTGCTCCCAGACAGAAGAAAGATGAAAAACAATCCAACAGGAAAAAGGCAGAAACCAATCCAGCGCTACTAACCCCAAGCATTTCCACTGCACAGCAGTAAAGCTGCAACACTGCAACAAGTTTTTACTGCAGGTAAGGGATATACATCTGCTGTGACCCCAAAATCCTTCCCAAGTGCTAGTGTGTTAAGTTTGTACATTGCAGATAGAATTAGTATTTTTCCCTTGAGCATCAGTTTGTGTCTATTGAAACACTGTCATTTCATCACCTGGGCACCGAGGTCCACCCCATCCAGCTACACCATCTCACAATCAGCATCTGTTCTGCTGCCGTGGCTATTCCTGGATCCCTGCCTGGAAGCCTCACACCCGCCCAAGCACTGAGCCATGAACAGGGACATGGGCACCTGCCAGTGTGCCACCCAAGCTCACTGCAGCTGGGGATGTCATCCAGAGACCACTCCATGGGGAGCAAGAGCACTGCTCAGGGAGTGAACAGCCATGATTCCCTTGGTGTGGAAGGGGTGCTGGTGCACACGGACACTGGCTGTGGCCTCTCCTGGCTCCTCCAGATCCCCTCGCTGAGCTCTTGGCTGCACCCTCCCCTTTTCACAGGCATCATCCTGACCCGAGCTGCCCCTTGCCTGGTCCTGACCAGGTCAGCCCCGGGTGCCACCAGAGGGAGAAGCAGGGAGGGCTCTTCCTGTCCCCTCCCTCTTGCCCAGCACAAGTTCCCTGTTGTTTTTGTTGAACAAAAGAGGGTTTTCACCTCCCTCTGCAGCGCTGAGCACGGGCCCTGGCCAGGCTCCTGGGGCCATTTCTGGCCAGCGATGTTCTGCTGCTCCTCAGGACCAGGGCTCCCGCTGTGTCTGTGATGTCTCCACCTTCCTTCCCTGCAGCAGCTTTGTTTTTCTAGTTTTCAGTGATTTGTAGTAGAGGTCACCTCAGGCAATGTCCCACAGCTCCATATTCAAAAGGAGCTGCTGGTTTATAACTGCCCCTGCATACAATAAAATTAAATCTTTACTGTATCTTAGTTCCGTTGCCTGCAAATACGCCTGCTTCTGCTCCAGAACTTTGACCTTCAGAAGCATTATCTGTTACTGCAGATAATTTTTGGACTCACAGCGATGTTACCACCATTTGCAGAACTCAGCATTTTCCTCTCAGGACATCTTTTGTGGATGTCTCTGAAGAGTCCATGTTACAACACGAGTCATTTCTTTCCTGCTCAGTGTAAGGACACCCTTGTGCTCTGCACACGTGAATCTAACCAGATGCCACAGTCTACCCAGGTCTGAGAGAAGGCCCTAGGGCTAGGAGAAGGAAGTCAATGCAGGTATCTGTACTCTGGGATAGCATCTCAATGGACACCTAGAGTCTTAGGAAGGCCTCTGATGTCCATCAGTAATGTCTTTTTCTACCACAAATGTCTTTTTCTACCACACTTGCTGCTCAAGTGCGAGATTCTCTCCAGTTGTCACACATAGCTTGTTTTCCACCTGAACTCTTTATTCTGGATAGAATTGATCTTCAAAGACAAGAAAGCAAAACTATCCAGGTTGGACAGGACTTGGAGCAAGCTGCTCTAGTGGAAGGTGTCCCTGCCTGTGGCAGGGGATTGGAAATGGATGAGCTTTAAGGTCCCTTCCTACACAAACCAGGCTGGGATTCTATGATTCTATCCTATCTACAAGCCTGGTCACAGGACACACATGGCCCTGTGACCCTGGCTTCCTCCCTTACCGGCACACGATGCCATGCACACCAGAGGACACAAGGTAGCTCCCCATCTCCTGGAAAACTTGCTTGTATGCAAACAAACAGCCTTGCCTGCTCTGCAGAACAAGGACTGTGCCTTTGCCAGCCAGTGATACCCAGCTCTGCAGGCTGCAATCCCAAAGCAGGAGCACAGGAGGAGTGCACCGCTGGAGGCTCAGAGCATCAGGTGGCATTCTCCGTACTTGCGGGGCAGAGCTGCCCCTGGCTCTGGTCCCGCTGTGTCAAATAACTATCCCTGACCCCCAGACCGTCCCCTTTACCGCAGCGCCTCCTCTGTGCCGCTTCTCATACATGCAAATATTGTCTTTAACGCAAGGCCCCGCAGGGAGCGGGGAGCAGCCCCAGCAGCTGACCCGCTTCAGACACACCCTGCACACAGCAAGCAGAGCCCAGCACGCAGTGCAGCCCGTCCCGCGAGCAGCCCAGGCTCTGTGCCTTGGGTACAGAGCACCACCACTGCCCATCAGGTCCTGAACCTCACAGCAAACCAGGGCCCCCTTTTCCCACCCAGCTCCTCATCCCATGCAGTGGCACCGAGCAGTAGACCCCATCTCCCAGCCCCACCATCACCCTGTGTAGCTCCATCCCAGCCGGGTTTGGACCCACCCTGACCCACCACACACCAGGCTCATACTCCCGGTGCCCTCCTAAGACAAGGGCTGCCTGCTCCTCTTCCTGCTCTGGGGATTTGCTCTCATTGGACTTGCAGTGTGATTGCCGGAGCTCTGCGATGGGTCACCACCACCCTCCTGGGCCTCCATTGCCCCCATCTCTGACAAGTACACCCAGACCATCCTTCTCCATCTCATCCTCAAGGTCAATGCCTGTTTCACCTTGGTCCCCCTGTGCACAGCTTTATGCCCCACTTCTTCTCCATCTCTGCTCAGTGGGGCACCTCCAGCCATCAGTGGTGCTTCTTACTTCCACCTCCTCAGCAATTCTCAGCAGTTTCTGCTGCTCTGTGAGCAGACAACACTAATGAAAGTATCTAAGTATCCCAAGGGTGCAGCCCCACTGGCCAGCATGCCTACCTGTGGGCACACTGAATGGCTGCTCCATAGCTCTCTGTGCTGCCTCCACAGTCCTGCAGAGAGCAACTCCACCAACAACCACGGTCGCTGCTGGCACAAGGTCCTGCTGACCCCCCGAGCTGCCCACAGCCTCCCTCTGCCCATGCAGGGGTCCGTCCCCCTCGAGTTCTGACACCAAGGGCACAGCCAAGCTGCCACAGCCCACAGCCATGAAGAGAAGCTCCGCAGTTCCGTATTAGGAGCAAGAACTGGCTCAGCAGAGCCAAACCGCCTCATCCCCGGCAGAGGCTGGGCTCTGGTGCCAAGGAAAGCAGTCTCTCTGGATGTGGGACACAGCATAAGCCAGGCACGGCCAGAGAACAGCGCCCCACGGAGCATGCTGTGTGCTCTGTGTTATCCACGCAGCGCGCAGCAGCCCGGCTCTGACCCCGGGGAGGTGCACAGGCTTTGCCTGCCACAAGAAAAGCTGGAAAAAGCCGGTGGGAAGACAATCAAGTCACACAAGAGCGTGATGGGGGACAATGGGTTCAGGGCAGGGAGAATTTGTATTGTAAAATCATTTGGGGGTGAAAACAGACTGTCTCCATCCTGAAGCTGTCAATTCTTTCCAGGAATTGCACTACAGAGGATGAACACAAGGCTCCCACAACACTCCAGCCTGGCACCTGCACAGACATGGGGAAACATCCTCATTAGTGTGACTGCCTCTGGTCACTCCACCTTGAGGATTTTGCACCCAGGACATGGTCACACTGCTCGCAAGGACATGCTGTGCACTGATGCCCATACCCTGCAAAAAACAAGGGGGCTGGTGCCCTGGAACGCCCTTCTCCCTTCCCTCCTGCCCCTGGCACCCCAACCTCCCCTTGACCTCTGCAGCTCTATGCCCCCTTTCTTTCCCTCGCACAGCCCTCCAGCCAGTTCCCTTCCCTCTGCCCAGCTCTCCTGCTACCAGTCTCGTGCTATTTCCATACCAGTCCTGACTCTGCTCCAGGCGTCCCTCAGTTGCTGACCCCCAGCACCAGCAGAGCCCCACTGGTCTCCTCCTTCCCCTCATGCCCCTCCACCACCGTGCCACCCCAGGGCCCCCTGCCCCTGCCACCTCCTCAGCACAGCCCTTCCCACCGAACCTTCACCTCTCCAGCTGCGTCCTGGTGGGCACTGAGAGTTGCTTTGCACTGCCCTGGAGCAAAGATGGGTTTGACTTTCCCAGGTTAATTTGCTTTGTGATGGCCCCAAGAAACCGAAGCAAAACTCATGCTGCAAAGTGCCAGGACTGCCTCACAGCCCCACGCATGCCCACGTCCTGGCACACTTCACCTTGTCTCCTTGTCACAGGCAGTTTGTGTCAGCAGCAGCAGCATAGGGAGTTCTGAAGCTGCCGTTTACCGTGCCCTGCCAGCTCCCAGAGCAGTGCAGCGGGAGCACTGTGACACTACAATTAACCACAATTGTTTTACTGGCTGCTGCTTCAGCAGTTTATACGCTCCAGGTTAAAGGCTCATTCAGCAGCACTGTCATTACAACCCCTCCGAACACGTCCTCTGCAAGCTGGATTGGAAGTAATTAAACATGGTGTTTCGTTCAGATCTCAAAGAGATGCCCGCAGAAAGTGCAAGGGCTGAACATGCTCCCCAGGTGTAGACTGCCTAATGAAAAAATCAAAACACTTCACAACACAGAGGAGTTTTAATTCTCCATCTGTTCCAAGCAGCCAAGTCCTCTCGCTGCTATTGCCGCCCGTTCAGGATTGCACAAGAAAAAGCCGTGCTCTCACAGAAACTGCAAGCAGTGCAAGAGGACTTTATCGCGGCAGTGTTTTCCAAGACTAACAGCTAAGGCACACCACCAAATTCCAGCTTCCATCCATAGCACTGGGAACTGGATGTTCCCTCTCAAAGGAGACCATACCATCACCCACACTTCTGCTAATGCCGTTTCCCCACTACTCAAGCAAGGCACCTGCAAGTAGCATCCTGCCAGTGCCCCAGAGCTGCTGTGACACCCAGGCTCTTTTTGCTCAGACGGAATCACAGCCCCCAAATTAGCGACAAGCAAGCTTGGAGAACACGCTGGGGAGAGGGGAAGACCCCAATTCGGGGCTCGGGTGATCCGCGGCTTTTCCCCGACACCAATCGCAGACCGTTCTTTTCTGCATTGATGCCTTAAGCCGTTGCTGCATCTCGAGAAATGCGAACATCACCGGCTCAGCCTCACGGCTGCGGCGCCGCCGGCTGCCCATGCCCCAGCCCCAGCCCCGGCCCCGGCCCCGCAGAGAAGCCTCCAGGTCCGGTGCAGTCCCCTCCAACCCCCGGTATCCAGGCTCCCACCGCCCGCTCCCCACCCCCCACCGGATGCGGCAGCGGCCCCGCACCAGCATTTTCCCCATCAAGGATTCCACCACCGCCGGGACGGGGCCCACCGCTCCCGGCGCTTACCCGGACAGCAGCGGCGAGGCCGGGGCCGGTGCGGAGGACAGGAGCGCGGCCGCCCCAGGGGCGGGCCGGGGTGGGGCGGGGAGGGGCCTCTGCCCGGGACACGGGACCGGCTCCTGTCCCAGGGCTCGGGGCTCCCGCTGGCCCGGCTCCCAGCGCACGCGATGCTTTCACAAAGCGGCGCGGGGCTCCGCCACCCGCAGCCGGGGCCGCTCCCGGGTAACGTCCCCGTCCCGTCCCGCACAGCGTGTTCCACGTTTTCTTCCTGAATTCCCGTTTCTCTGGTCTCCCTCGGACACAGCGGTCTCCTCCCGCTCCTGACTGACTGGCATGTCACTGTTCTCCCTGGTAGATTGTTTTCTTGCCCTGTCATACCCCGTCTGGAGCGGTGTCAGCATTCCAGGTCTTATAACCTGAAAGTGCCCAAAGCCAGGCTGGACAGGGCTTGGAACAACCTGCTCTAGTGGAAGATGTCCCTATCCATAGCAGGGGGTTGGGACTGAATGAGCTTTAATGTCCTTTCCAACATGAACCATTCAATGATCCCTGTGTGCCTTTTCTTTTGTCTCCATGACTTTGAGACCACTCTGGATACAGAGAAAGGTTTTGTCTCACCTGGCTACAGATTGTCTTGTGTTACTGCTGTCTAACACCCTGATAATATAACTCCTCGAGGTTGTCTGGGTGGGTCACTGCCCTCTGATGCACAGCTTTAGTTACTTGCTCACTGCTCCAAATAAGCAAGAGGCCTAACTGGGCTGCTCAGCTGCGATGCTCACTGAAGGTAAAAAACACTACCCATGGGTGGAGCTTGTGGACACAGGGGCTCCATGTGCCTCCATGGCCTTGCAACAGGGACTGTGGAGCACTGGGCATGTGCACAAGCAGCAGGGCAAGAGCATCCCTGTACATGGTGGAGCCAGGCTGAGAGAGCTGGGCTGGTTCAGCCTGGAGAAGAGAAGGCTCCTGAAGGGGAGACCTGAGAGCAGCTCCAGTGCCTACAGGGGCTGCAGGAAACCTGGAGAGGGGCTTTGGACAAACGCCTGTAGGGACAGGCCAAGGGGAATGGCTTTATCCTGCCCGAGGGGAGACTGAGATGAGCTCTTAGGTAGAAGCTCTTCCCTGTGAGGGTGCTGAGGCGCTGGCACAGGGTGCCCAGAGAAGCTGTGGCTGCCCCATCCCTGGCAGTGCTCAAGGCCAGGTTGGACACAGGGGCTTGGAGTAAGCTGCTGCAGTGGAAGGTGTCCCTGCCCGTGGCAGGGATTGGAACTGGATGAGCTTTAAGGTCCCTTCAACACAAACCAGGCTGGGATTCCATGATAAATACACAGAGCTACTGGGCAGTGCATACCCCTGTTACTGCTCTCTTGCGGTACAACCTTAGGCTCTAGGCACTGACTCCACCACTCCCACATTGGGCACTGCCAGGACCACAGCATCTGTCACTGAAATATCCTTGTTCCCCCTTTGCTAGGGCAGAGGGAGCTCTGGATGTCACTGGCATTTATAGCCCCTCCTGCCTGGCCCCTGGGCTGCCCAGTATGCTGCTGACCCTGCCAGGTCCGCAGAGGTGCAGCCCTGCACCATTACCCCCTCACACACACCCCACTGCCTCAGGGACAGGACGGGCTGGACTCCTGCAGCCTGGGACAGGCAGAGCCAGATCCTGCCCAGCCCAGGCACACTCACAGCTGGCAGAAAAGGGAGGGCTGGGAGGAAGGGCAGGTGTTGGGGTGACCCAACTCAGTGGGGACCCTCTGGCATCCCCAGACCTGCTTTCTAGGCTGGATCAAGGCCTCTGCTGCACCATTCCCTTGGGAAAATGCTCTACCCATGCCACGAAAGGAAATCCCAGAAGAGGAGCTCGTAGGGGAGAAGGGGAAAAGGAAGGTAATAAGGGAGAGGTTGTGTGAATGGAGCAGCCCAGGGAGAAAAGCCAGTGCAGGCAGGGAGGCAGCAAGGTGCAGCTGGAGGAGGAGGGCTCAGCTGACGTATGATGCTGCTTTGGTCAGCCCTGACGTCACCCGGCACTTTCGGTTTTGTAGGGAAGCAAGGAAGCCAGGATCTTGTGAGGAAGCAAGGAGCCTTGGATTTTTGTGATGGCTGAAAGAGACCCCAAGGAGGGTGATGGGCCCTTCACCCGCAGTGCTGGTGAGTTCAACGAGTTTAGTGTCTTCATTAAGACTTTGTGGGGCAAAACACTTTCAGTGCCAGTGTCTCTCTCTGGATGACTCTGTAGGAGCTTATGGTCAAGATGAACGCATAGAACTCCATCATGTCCCCAAAATTTTAGAAGTTGTTCTATAATTACAAACAGATGGAGGACAACCTGACACTGTGAAATCAAACCCAACTGCCTTCTGTACTGTAACCTAAGGTGTAAGTGCAGGGTGGACTGGGGATGTAGATGATCTGTCTGGAGGCAGTGGAGGGGCAAGCAGGTACAGACTGAGGTGTTTCCAGGGGAGGAACTCACTGCCTTGTGCTGAGCATGTCCCTGCCATGGTTTGTGGAGGAGGATGTGAAAGATGCAGTAGATGTGGGAGCATGTGATGGTACATGAGAGGATCAGTGTGGCTGATGGGTTTTGGAAGGCAGGGTGAAGGCTACTTGAGGATGCCTTCTTCTCCCAAACATGAGGCAAAACTGACAATGTCTTCCTGTTTTTCCAGTCCTAAGGACGCGCGTGGCAAGCCGTTACAAACCTCTGAGAGGTGAAGCCTTGGGGAGCTCAGAGGTGAGGTCCTGCAAGACACGATGCCCAAGGCTGGGTGAGGAGCATGCGGGGATGGGGAGGAAGGCACAGGCTCTTGGCTAGGGGCTCTGGGGCTGCCCATCACTACTCCCCTGGGTGTCAGGAGCTGGTGGGTGCTGCCCTCGGGCCCCAGAGACGGAGCTCACGGGCCAGGCGGACACAGCTCAGGTATCAGCCTGTTGCCTTCCTGCAGGAGGTGGGAGCAGGGCTAACTGGGGCTGGCAAAACAGGGCTAGCTGGCACTGGGGATGTTGCTCATGTCCTCAGACCTCTCCTTCAGCAGCAAGCACAGCTGGAGGAGACAAATACAATGTGCAAGTACTTTTCTCTGTGTTTCCCTCTGCAGGAGAGTGATGAGGAGCTGGAGCCAGATCCAGACGCAGACCCACGACTGCAGGGAAACTGCTGCAGCTGCACCAGAGAGGTAAGGGCTTTGTAGGTTACACCGGCAGGAAGCGGCACAGAAGGAGCCAGGCACTGACCTGCCAGGTGCACCTTCACAACCCGTTACTCACAGCAATTCCTCATCCTCCAGGAGAGTCTGGCCCCTTTTGCTGTGCTAACCCACCACGCACTGCCCCAGTTTCCAAGTTTACAGGAAGACAATTCCCACTTGCTTACATCCTGTATTTATTCTCACTGCTAAACATTCCATCTGCCTGTGGCCACAGTCCCCTCTGCTGATATGTGATGGCAGAGAGGGAATAGCCCAGGTTTACTCACAAGGGAGTCAGCAGCACACATTTTCTCTCAGGAAACAGCAGCTTTCCTATCCTGAAGTTCCATTTGCAAAACGCTTCCTAAAACTCAGTGGATGAAACACGTCATCTGGAGCTCTGGGAGCTGTGTGTCCTATTACTGCATGGGGGATGCATGGACTAGCCAATGCCTTCCTCAGCCTAATGGCATCTACCCAGGTGGGGCTGTGATCTCTCTTGGGCACTGCTGCAGGGATCTGCATGCATTAAAGGGTTCACACAGCTCAGAAATGGCCAGTGCTTCTTTTGGATCCCAGAGCAGAGGGGTTGCCAGTTACTGATTTTTCAGGACTTGTCGCTGATGAGAGCTATGACTTTCTGGGCACCAGGCACAGGCACTGAGCTCCCACTCCAAGCTGCATCATGCTTCACTGTCAATCCCAGCACAACACCCCATTCAGACCCAAACTGGCCACACTTGTATTGCAGGATCTTCCACAAGTGATGCCAGAGATAATCCGAGAAGCTTTGAAGCACCGCACCACGTACCAGTAAGTGCTATGGCGGAAAGAGGGAGCATTTCTAAAAGCTCCATCCCTGGTGGCATGATCCTGTCATCCCTTCCACCCACAGAGCTCACCTCCCTGGTGCAGGCATCTTCCAGTGCTCCATCACAGGCCTTGGCTTTAAGGTGAAGTCAGCAGTGACCATCACTTACAGATATGCCACCTGGAGCAGACACCTCAGCAAGGTCGATGAGGAAATGTGGGTTCCTGCTGGACCCCTCTTCCACATCAAGGTGCAGCCCAGGGTCGTGCAGGAGGTGCATCTCCCCCATTTCATCTGCCTCGCAGGTACAGCAGCCACAGGGACCTGGGCATCCCAATGTACCCCCCCTGGCCTGTGTCCCCCAGGACATCTCTTCCCTCTGAGATTCCCGGTACTCCTTTGTATTCATCTGCTTTGCTTTGGAGTCCTTCCTCCTTCTCTCATCTTCTACCAAGCCTTTCCCCAGTGGACCTTCACCAGCTCCGGCCCCTCACCACCAGTGTCTCCTCACCCACCCTTTCCTCCCACTGATGACCCCCCAGGGCACTATCACAGGCTCCCCCAGGGAGTTCCTCAGCTCTTTGCATTATGGCAGCTGTGGATGGCAATGGTTGCCCCTGCTCTGCTCACCGGGGAGGAGAGCCTGGGCCACTCCAGGGTGGGATGCAGTAGGTCAGACCTGGCCCAGGCAGAAGAGGAAGTGGAATGGAATTGTCCATTTTCCCCTGGGCAACATGAGGAGTCACAAGGCTTGGATCTGGATCCTCTGCCCTCCAGTGCTCTTACGAAGGCACTACTAATGAGTGGAGAAGGAGCATCAGCACCTGAGTGTGTAGAGGAGTCCCAGTTCCCATGCTGTGGCCCTGACAGGCACTGGGTGTGCTGGATGAGACTCCTGTGGCAAATCCATGTCCTCTTCTGAAAAAGAGCAAGCTGCAGAAAGAGCTTCTTGTCTGGCTCCATCTCCCAGCCAGCGCCTGCAGGCACAGTCGTGTCAGCCAGGCAGTGGCTCTATGCACTCCTCACTGACACAGCCGTGCAGAGCAAAGAGCTGTTGTTAGAGTTCAGATTTGCGGGTTTCTGGGCCTGCAGTTCCCTGCCAAAGCCCAAAAGCCCAGGGCACACCTGGGACTAAAAGCAGAGCATGCCATCATGTGTGGGTGCATGTCCCCTTTCTGTTGCTCAAGCCTGACAGCCTAAGAGGGTGCCAGAACAACTAAACAGAACCTTTCTGCCTTTGCTGTCTCTCGCAGAAGATGTAGACACCAGCCTATGCTCCATTGCCCATTTCAAATCTGAGAAGATGATCCTGGAGAGACCAACCAGGGTGGCTGCACTCTCTGCTGTCCTGAGGAATCCCAGCTTCTCACTGCTTGGGGTGCTTTGGAGGAAGTTACGTTCAACCTTAAATTCATTTCCTATGCATTCTTTGGTGCTGATCTACCATCAGCTCAGGTCTGCAAATGCAACTTTTCACCTCTACCTGATCCCAGATGACAACTCTGTGAAGCAGGTAAGACAGAGGGAGCTTGACCGGGTTACAAAAGGATGACATCTGTATGGCTGCAGTAGTAGGGGCTGGATTTGATAAGCAGAGATGCCTCCCAGGTTTGCTGCCTCTGATTTACACACAGCCCTGCAGGACAGCATCCTTGCTCCTGCCTACCCCACTCTCTTTCACAAACGCCTCCAGGAATCACTGTCCATGCTTTTGGCTGGGGCAGCATGTCCTAGCACAAGCAAAGCCATGGCACAGGATGCTCTGCAACACAGAGCAGATGTAGGACTTGGGGCCACTGCCAGGCACAGCAGTAGGTGGCTGCTTACCAGTTCTTCTGCTGCCTGCAAGCCCCTACCCTGTGTCACAGAGACATTGCATCACCCTGCCCATGTTCCTGCCTGCACACGGGAGCTTCCTGCCTGCATGGAGCGGGAGCTGCCTGGCTCCTGAAGCACAGCACTGCCCGTGACACACACCTGCTGGTCTGTTCTGACTTGGCCAATCTCTTCTTGGATTCCCCAGGACCAGCTCCAGGTCACAGCCCTTCTGGCGTTTTTTCTTTTCTCTCTCAAAAGCCATGCTTGATGTTTACAGGCCATAGAAAACCAAGAAAAGGATTGGAATTCAAAGCTTATTCCCAAGCCTCCTCCATTCAGCCCTCTGTTCTTTGGCTGCATTTACCGGGTGACCAGTACAGATTTGGTGGTGATAACACCTGAAGTAAGTGGGATTGTTCCCTCCCCCCCCCCCTTTTTTCCCCCAGTGAATTAGAAGATGCCAGAAGGCTCTGTCTTCAGCTATACTCTGCTGCCAGAACCTGTCTTGCTTGGTCTCAGAGGCAGGGGCGCAGTGGGCTGTACTGCTACCAAGTGGCGAAGATACTTCATGATATACATCCCCAGAAAGACTGCAGAGCACATCCCAAAGCCCCAGAGAGCAGTTTTAAAGATGACAGAGCCAAGCTCTTGGCAGTGTCAGGTAAAAGCAGTAGAAGCCATAACTTGCAACCTGGGAAGTTCAGGCTGAATGTTGGGAAAAATGTATTGCCCGGTGGAGATGCAGCCATCAGAGCAGGTTAGAAGGTGCTACATCCCTGCATCCTGGGGTTTTCAGTGCTCAGCTAGACAAAGCCCTTTCTCAGCACATCTAGACTGGACATCAGTCCATCTTTGGGAGGTAGGTCAGGTAAGATGCTTTTCCAACCAAAATTAGTGCTATTGACAGCATAGCAGAGCCCTGACATGTGCATCTTCCCTTCTCTTTTCTCTTGCTGGTGTAGCCAGGAAACACAGGATGATGTCTGTGAATTCACTGCAGCTCCCCACAATGAGATTCAACTTGCTAATTGTCTTTACAGGCACACTTGCCGTTTTGTTACAAGAGTCCTAAGGAACAGCAGCTCTTTGTCGAGATCTACATCAACAACATGGCAGAGGAAATTGGGCTCATTATGACAAACACACGTGATAATACCGAGGTCTGGAGGGCGTCGCTGAGACTAGGTAGGAACAGCAGGTCCATCTAGGAACTCTTTTAGCAAAAGCAGAGGTGCATCACCCAAGAGACCTTATGTATTTTGTGGTCTCAGTCGTCCACACATCCTTCAGGAAAAGCAAACGCTGTCTATGTGTGCAAAAACAGGCCACTAAGGATATAAGGATGTGAAAGGACACCCCAATATACATCAGACCAGAGCTTCAAGTTTAATGTGAGATTTCATATTCCTGGGGCTTGGGAGAGCATGACAGCTCTATCAGTCTCTCTTTTCTTGGCTACTGTTTATGTAGAAGGCTGACTTATTTTTATAAGTCCATGAAAGTAAGGAACACCCGGTGATCTCCCAGTGCAACCACAGTGCGATGCAGAGGAGGTAAACATCAGTGAAAATCAGCATCTTGAACCTCATGAGGTTCAACAAGGCCAAATGCAGGGTCCTGGCCCCTGGGTCAGGGCAACCCCTGGTATCAATACAGGCTGGGGGATGGAGGGATTGAGAGTAGCCCTGAGGAGAAAGACTTGGAGGCACTGGGGGATGAACGGTTGGACAAGAGCCAGCACTGTGCGCTTGCAGCCCAGAGGCCAATTGTATCATGGGCTGCAGCCAGAGGAGTGTAAGCGACAGGTCAATGGAGGTGATTCTGCCTCTCTGCTCTGCTCTGGGGAGACCTCACCTGGGGTCTACACCCAGCTCTAGAGTCCTCAGTACAGCAAAGCCTTGGGCCTGCTGGAGAGGGTCCAGAGGTTGGACACACAAATCATCAAAGGGCTGGAGCACCTCTCCTATGAGGAAAGGCTAAAGCAGTTGGGGTTGTCCAGCCTGGAGAGAAGACTCTGGGGAGACCGTATCGTGGCCTTTCAATACTTAAAAGGAGCATATAAGAAAGATGAGGAGAGACTTTTTAGCAGGGTCTGTTGTGATAGTATGGGGGGTGACGGTTTTAAACTGAAAGAGGGGAGATTGAGGATGAACGAGAGGAAGACATTTGTTACCATGAGGGTGGTGAGACACTGGCACAGGCTGCCCAGAGAGGTGGTGGATGACCAGTCCCTGGAGACGTTCAAGGCCAGGCTGTATGTGGTTCTGAGAACTTGATCTAGTTGAAGATGTCCCTGCTCCTTGTAGGGGGGTTGGACTGGATGAGCTTTGAAGGTCCCTTCCAACCCAAACTATTCTGTGATTCTATCTTTAAAAGCTGCATGTTCAGCCAGCGCTTCTCTTCCACATTGCCTGGGTGTGACACCAGTGTGTGGCACAATGCCCAGAGCACACCGGGTTAAGGCAAGGCCAGATGGACCAGAGCCTGCCTTCTCCATGCACCTCTGCATGGCTGGGTCAGCTCTGCAGCTGCCGCGTACACCATCAACATCACGCAGAACACCCACCCCTGGGTCCCCTGTGGAGAACTGTGGCAGCGGAGCTGCGAGAGGCAGCCCCTCTCAGGCACAGGGTACAGTACTGCTCCTCATGCCTTGAGACCCCCCTCTCTGCTGCTCTGATCCAGGACCCCCAAGAGTAACACCTACAACTGAGTACTGCACAGATGGGCAGGAACAGTAGGAGAAATGGCCAAGAGCTTTGTGGAGGAATGTGTACCTCAGGAAGATGTTGTGGAGGACTGGGCACCTGAGGAAGATGTTGTGGAGGAATGGGTACCTCAGGAAGATGTTGTGGAGGACTGGGCACCTGAGGAAGATGTAGTGGAGGACTGGGCACCATAATTTCAGTGAGGGCATTTTCAGTGATCTCTCTCTTTTCACTTTCAGGTGATATTAATCCTCCTTCCTTTGCCTTCATGAACATGTCAGGTCAGTACAGTGTTTCAGAGCTACCTTTCTAGAGTCAAAATCTATTTCTCGAAATCTATTTCTTTGGAGCTCACCAGTCTCTGGTTTAAAGCAGATATCAACCTTTCTTCGCATCCTTATGATAGTTTCTAGACAAAAAGCCTTCAAAACTGCAACCTCAAAGTGTTGTTCCCACATTGCTGGCAGTACACTCTGTGCCATGCTGATAAGTGGCATGGTGCAGGTGACCCTCCAGACTGGTCCTCTCTCCTTGCCTTGCTTTCAGCACTCCCACCACTGGTTCCTCCTTCCTTGCCTTGCTTCCAGTGTTCCCACTGATGGTTCTTCCTTGCTTGCCCCGCTTCCAGTGTTGCCACTGCTGGTTCCTCCTTCCTTGCCCTGCTTCCAGTGCTCCCACTGCTGTTGCAGCTGGCGCCCATCCTAATTGGTGGAGGGATGGAGCCACATGGCTGTGGGACAGAGTGCACAGCCGTGGTGTCCGCTGGCTTTGGATGCCACATGCAGCAGCACAGCACTCCGATGCTGCAGCACAGTAATGGAGGCTCAGTCTTTGCTAGGTGGAGCATTCCTGAAGAAGCACAAGGCCAAACTTTGCTCCAGGATGAGGCAGCTCACCATTCTGCCGCACTTGCGGAATGCAAACGTCATCAATAGTGATGAAGAAGAGGAGCTGCAAAGTCAAAAGAAGAGTGTAACAAGGAACCTAATTTTGCTGGATCTAATTGAGAAGAAGGGTCTGGAGGCCCAGGAACAGTTCTACCAGATCCTCCGTTTGAAAGACCCGTATCTCGTTGCAGATCTGGAGAATTCCAGCTAGGCCTGGGAAAGCAGAACTGCTTTTGTTCCCGTTGCTCAGCTTATGGGAGCAATGGAGGGGCAGTTAAAGTGAGCAATCCCAATGTTACAATGGAAAATGCAATAATCCCTCTAAGCCTCCTGGTCCCAGGCCTGCATTACTTGGCTGATCCTATTGTCAGCAGTGGACAGTGTCACAACAGGTACTGGTGAGAAGCTGCTGGAACAAGAGACCTTGGTTCCAAATCCAGTGCCAATACTTTGGATCTGTCTGCTCCCCTGAGTCAGGGCCCTACCTCTCCTCTGTGGTGGCAGGTGAAGGAGCCCCTCTCAAAGGAGCCACAGGAAATAAGAGAGATTCTTGAGCAACCTCCTCTAGTGGAAGGTGTCCCTGCCCATGGCAGGGCGTTGGGACTGGATGAGCTTTAAGGTCTGTCCCAACCCAAACCATTCCATGATTCTATGATTCAGGTTCATGCATCTTCAGGGAAAGTCTGACTCAACACTTGGACACGGGCTGGGAGGGATGTAGGAATAGACCCATGCAGATGGGAAGGGGAACCAGGAAGAACAAAGCGGGGTAAAGCAGAAAGGTGTTTTAAAAGGGGCCATTTGGTTATAAACCAGGCTGAGCCCTGTGCCAGTCACCACGGTCTGTCCTGGCTTTTTATATTTTCGTATTAAACGTTTTTGTAATAATTTCTCTGCATCATTTCACTCTGAGATCTGAGTTTGAGCGGATGGTGCAAGGCCCAGGTGCCACCTACTGGGGAGACCTGGGTGTGCATCAGGGGATTTGGTGTCACCTGCTGCAGCGAGAAGGGGGTCTTTTACCTCCGACCACAGGATGGGAATGGTATCCCCAAAACTCGCTACTGGAGGGGACCAGCGTGATGCAAATGAGTGGTTCTGTGCAGCTGGAGCTGGATCGCGTGTCACAGCTCGTGTGTCTGGTTGGGAAGAGGAGTATCCCCCCCAAAACTGGGTGCGGGGGAAGTTGTGCATTCACCATGGAAATTCAAGCTAGACCAAGGTGGTGAGACCAGGACCCCTGGCGGGTGGGAGGGCTGGGATGCAGGCAGGGGTGCCAGGAAAACTGAGGAGCTGTGCTGGTGCTCAGGGGAACCCCAAGTGTGCGCGTGCTTGTGAACCCTGAATGTGTGCATACCTGCACTCACACAGTGCCTGGTCAGGCATTGGAACAGGCTGCCCAGGGCAGGGCTGGAGTCACCGTCCCTGCAAGTGTTCACACACCGTGGAGACGAGGCCTCAGTGCCATGGGGCAGTGGTGGCCCTGGCAGTGCTGGGGAACGGTTGGATTGGATGAGCTTAAAGGGGTTTTCCAGCCTGGTTGATTCTGTGACACTTCTATGACACCAGTGACCTCCTGCCTCTGCCACCCCACAGGAGGAGGGCGCGGTACTGGTGAGTGAGGTGAGTCGAGTGCGTGGGTGCTGACAGCAGCAGCCGGCGGCCGCCCGTGTGTCCGTGCGTGTGTCCTGTGTCCTTTGTGCGCGTGTCCCCGGGGCAAGCGCTCAGCTCTGCTGCAGGTGAATCCACAGCGGGGAAAGCGGCAGCCGCGGCCCCCGGCCTGGGCAGGATCGAGATTCCCTGGGCTCCAGCGGCCGGGCACGGCTGGGCCCGGCGGGAGCCCTGCGAAGGAGGCGAGCACGACCTCCCCGTTACCCCTCCCGCCCGGGCAACGCCAGCACCGGGGGCGTGGCGGGGCGCACCACCCGGCATTGGCGGGAGGTGCCCGGGGGAGGCGGGGCCTCTTTCTGATTGGTTCTCTCTCCACGGGGTGGGGCGGAGCGTGGGGCGGGGCGTGGGGGAGTTCTCTCTCGCGGGAACAGGGGATAGCGCGGGAGATTTTTCCCGCGGTGGCGGTTGTGGTTGGTGGGGTCGGGCCGGGATGGTCCTGCGGGGTGGCGGAGACCCCGAGGCAGCGCGGCGGGGACGGCGGCCCGGTGGGCCGTGGGGGCCTGCGGCGGGGGCTGATGTCGCGGCGGCTGGCAGGGATGATGGCCCCGCACTGTCCGCTCTCAAGCGCCTGGAGCGATCGCAGCGCACCGATCGGCTGGACGCGCTGTTCGGCTTCGAGCGACCAGCGGAGCCCGGCGAGCGGACGGGCTGGCTCATCAACATGCACCCGGTATGGATCGGCGGGGCGTGGGACGAGCAGCCAACCCGTGGGGCATGGGGAGGAGGCCCCCGTAGGGTCCGCTGGGGGGAGTCGGGGAGGCCTCACGGAGGCACCTTGCTGAGTCCGTGGTGTCCCTGGGCAGACGGAGGTGCTGGATGAGGACCGGCGGTCGGTGAGCGCTGTGGACTATTACTTCATCCAGGAGGACGGGAGCCGCTTCAAGGTGAGTTCCCCGGGGGTCCGGGTGCGACACGGGATCTCGTGAGTGGGACTTGTTGCCGTCACCAGTCTCGTCTCTCCTAGGTGGCCCTGCCCTACAAGCCTTACTTCTACATCGCCACTCAGAAGGTGAGGAGGGGACCCTGGGAGGGCTGAGGTATCCAGGGAAGGGGACAGCAGGCCCCTGGGGAGCTCGAGACGTCCTGGACATCCTACTTTGGGACGATCTCCCAAGGGACAGTGGACTGCTCAGCCTTGGGGGTCTCTCTGCAGGGCTGTGAGCAAGAAGTGTCCTCCTTCCTCTCCAAGAAGTTCCAAGGGAAGATTGCAAAGCTGGAAACTGTCCCCAAAGAAGACTTGGACCTGGTCTGTATTCCTCTGCCCTCTGTAGTAGTGGGGTTATTTGGACATTGCACAGCTCTAGTGAAGTAGGAAGGGACTGAGTAAAGGGAAACAGCATGCTTCAGTCTCCTAGTGCTGCTGTGGTGCCTATCAGTAATGGGTAGCTATGGCTAATTGCATTCTTCTCCTTGAGCACATCAGCCGTTTTACAGCATCTTAAAGGTGTTCAGTTTTGGGAATTAATTGGAGGAGGAGGGGTTACGGTGGGAGGGAGCTGCCCTTCATACTTGACCTGCTCTTATTCCTTTTCCCTGGGTGGATCCTATGTGGTCCTGCTTGCATGGCCAGCAGGGCTGGCTGTGTCCTTGCTCTTGCAGCTCCTGCACTCTTCCCTGATGTCTCTTCTCAATGCTTGACTCTCCCACCCATTGGCACCTCTTTTTTTTTTTTTTTTTTTTGCCAATTCTGCCACCTGTGTCAGTCTAGTATGCCTACCCCACCCTCTTATATAGAAGCATAGAAGAGTTTGGGTTGGAAAGGACTTTCAGAGGTCATCTGGTCCAAACCCCTGCAATGAGCAGGGACATCTTCAACTAGATTAGGTTGCTCAGAACCACATCCAGCCTGGCCTTGAATGTCTCCAAGGATGGCAGTACTCATCCCCCTGAGCTGGCATTGTCTTGCTGCTTTGCAGCCAAACCACTTGGTGGGCCTGAAGAGGAACTACATCAAGCTGTCCTTCAACACAGTGGATGACTTGGTAAAGGTGCGTAAGGAGATCTCTCCTGCTGTGAGGAAAAACAGAGAGCGGGACCAGGCGAGTGATGTCTACACGGCCATGCTGTCAAGGTGGGAGCTCTCCTGACGCCCTCTCATGTTAATAACTAGGCTTCCTTAATTATTTCTTTGCCGTCCCCAGAGAGCTGTTGTCCTGCCTGAGTCTGTGCCCAGTTATACCACCCTTCTCTGAGGTGGTTCTTCGACCTCAGTGCTGCACATTAAGAGGCCCCCGAGCCTCAGGGATGTGATGTGCTGTGGTGGTACCTCTGCCTGCCAGGCACATAGATACTCTGTCTCCTGAGAAAGAATACTCAGAGGCATTGGGCAACCTTACTTCTGGCAGTGACTAAAGGGAAGAAAGCCCCAACCAACATGTTCTATCTGAATGAAAAGCAGGAGCTTGTTTGCAAGGTTGGGAGCACAGTTGCAGGCAGAAAGAAACCCCCAAAACTTTTTTTTTTTTTTTTTTTTTTTTAAAGCCACCTAGTATAGAAATATGAAAACTTCACCCTCTCTTTGGGCTCCTGCCCCTGAAGTCTGATCTTAGTTGAAACTTGAGGAAGATTCAGGTGAGATGAGTGACCCCTGCTCACCTGGAAGGCATACCATCCCTCATTCAGGTCCTTGCCATGTTGCCTCATTATTCTTAGACTCATTATCTTACTTAAAAACCCAGTGCCATAAGAACTGTTCTTTCTACAGGCACACGTGGGGTTTGGCTGCCTATACCTGTGAGCAGACACAGCTCAGAAATGTGAAGAAAAGTGAATTTAGATGGGAGGAATGGGGCTGTGCTTGCTCCTGTCCTGCAAGCAGAGGGGGCTGCATAGTGCAGAAGTGTTTCCTGTTCTCTCCTGTCTCTGATTCCTGCTGGGTGTCACCACTGCCATGTAGCTGTCACCTGAGACCAAGGCTGTGGAGATGTGCACTCAGGTAAAGCAGCTGCTTCGCTCTGCTCCTTGCAGCGCTCTGAGCGGAGGCATCCTGACCATGGATGAAGATGGAGCTTCCAGAAAGGTGGCCAACCAGATGGACAACATCCTGGATATGCGGGAGTATGATGTACCCTACCATGTTCGCCTGTCCATTGACCTGAAGATCCATGTGGTGAGTAAGGAATAGGGAAGCTGGAAGTGCTTCTGTACTCCTGAAGTCTGTGCCAGGGAGAAACATTTTCCCTCCAGGACCTTTGCAAAGGTGTTGGGGACCACAATTTCATGTGTAAAGCTTAGTCCCCTACTGCTGGGCCTCTTCCTTAGTGACATGCAGCAGAGTTAAATGACTGATGCACAGCCACAGTTTGAGCCTTTCTGCTGAGCTGCATTTAAACTCGTGCAGGTCTGTCCCCAGCAGCTGAACAGCAGTGACCCAAGGAGCTGGCCCCATGTTCACACTGCTTGCCCTCTTCTTCCAACAGGCTCACTGGTACAACGTGCGGTACCGGGGCAGCACCTACCCCCCTGAAATCACCCGCCGAGACGACCTCGTGGAGCGCCCGGTGAGAGCGGGTTGGGCTGAGATGGGTTGGGGTAGGATGGGTTTGGTTTGGCAAGCATCTGTCTGTCAGGTGCACAGCCAGGCCTGCCCTGTGGAGCTGGTTTCTGAAGAGCTGCAGGTGTCATGCTGTGGTGGCAGGGGGAAAGCCCCGTTTCTGATGTTGGGTAGTGATTTTGGGGTTGTTAAAGCAGTAAAATGATTACTGGGGAGAGTCTGGTTCACTTGCTGGAATGGGAATTGTGCTGAACTTCAAGGCAGCTTTAGAATGTTTTTCTAATGGATTTGGTCCTGCTCAGGATCCTGTCGTTCTTGCCTTTGACATTGAAACTACCAAACTCCCTTTGAAGTTTCCTGATGCAGAGACAGACCAGATCATGATGATCTCCTACATGACTGATGGGCAGGTAAGGGACAGCAGAGTGGTTTCCTCCGTGCTCCAGCAGCAGAGCTGGGGTATAGGCCAATGCTTCCCCTTCTAACCCAGCCCGCTCCAGGCTTGTCTTGTTGCTGGCTGTTTGGTGTGTGGCTGTGGAGATGAAATTAACGTCTGAATGATGCATGAGATATTTAGTTTTGTGGTACCCAGGTCAGGTTGCTGGTGCTCCTCTGGGGGACCTGGAGAGCGCAGGAACAACTCTGCTGTCCCATGTTGTCTCCCTGCGGCCAGCGATGGTTCAGCAGATAACTCCCAAACAGTTGTTCACCCTTGACAGAAGCTCTGTCTTTCAATAGGCAAAATGTCCCATCATTTGGACAGGATTTTTGGCTTGTCTGCAAGCCAGGTTGTCCTGACTACCACTTCTGTCACCTCCCCAGGGCTACCTTATCACAAACAGGGAGATCGTCTCTGAGGATATTGAAGACTTTGAGTTTACACCCAAGCCAGAGTATGAGGGGCAGTTTCGTGTCTTTAATGAACCAGATGAAGTAAGTCAGTTCTACCCAGCTAATATTTTACGTGCCTGGGGCTCTTGTTCAAGAAGAGCTAAGAGCTTGGTGGGCTGCTTCTCTGGGGAACATGGTTGGTTGAGTGGGGCTGGTCATGCTTTGATTTCTTGGCAAAAAGGATGAGTTCAGGTTTGGGCTATGTGGGAAAGAGAGGGGATGGGTGGGAGTAGCTGGAAGGAATTCACCACCTCTCCATGGAGGAGATGAAGTTACTTTATATGTATATATCTTTTCTACTCTTCTGTTGTATCCTAGGCTCATTTAATCCAGAGATGGTTTGAACATATCCAGGAGACCAAACCAAACATCATTGTCACATACAATGGAGACTTCTTTGACTGGTAAGATGAGGAGTGAAAACTAAGCTGGTAGGGTGTCACCTGAGCTGTGGGGCAGGCTTGACATCCTTCCGTAGCTCACACAGTAGTTGGTGATAGTGTGTGATCCATGCCAACTCTGGCTAGTTTGAACACCTCACGAAATCCTGTGGCTGCTGGCTTGGAAGTACGAGCTTTCGTAGAGTCCCATCTGCTCGGTTTTGCTTCTTTAAAGCCCGTGTCCATGTGGCAGTGTTGGTGTATGCATGAGCTCGGTCTTGGGAGAGCAGGGAGAGGACACTGGGGAGAGGAGTGCAGGCAAGCTGTTGGGAAGCAAGGGGAAAGGTCCTGGTGTAGGATGCAAGGAGCAGCGTTTGCCTTTTGGGTCAGCAGTAGTTCTGCCCTGGGGGAAGTTTTCCCCATAACCAGATACCACAGATAATTGTAAGAAAAATTCTTCAGGTAGTTGGTAACAAAGCATCTGTGAAACTGTTGTTAAAGCTGAAGGGAAATGATTGTTCTGTTCCTACTCTTTGTGTTGCTTCTTTACCCAGGCCCTTTGTGGAAGCAAGAGCAACAGTTCATGGAATTAATATGTACCAGGAAATCGGGTTTCAGAAGGACAGCCAGGGAGAATACAAAGCATCCCAGTGCATCCACATGGACTGTCTAAGGTATCAAATGCTGCCCCTCTACCACATACACTGCATCTTTCTCTTGAATTTATATAAAAAACCTACAGTTGCATATGAATACTGTCCTCCTGCCTGTTGGAAGCTCTCATCTGTTGCACCTCCCAAGGCTGATGTGATAATCCATTTCTTTGTGCTGCTTCCCCTTGGCACTCTGCATACCACAGAAGCTGCCAAGCCTTCCCCATGAAGGGGCTGTCTCTCTCCCTGCAGCCTGCTGGTGACTGTCCTTGGTTGTTTGAGTTCTGATTTGAGGGAGCAGGGAAAGGATGGGATAGGATCAGGCCATTGGAGTGGGGAAGGGGCCATGTCCTAACCCAGTAGCCTCCAGGCAGAGACAGAAGAGAAAAGGACGTGCATGCATGTGGGAGAAGTTGGGGTTTATGTGGGTTTCTTCCTCTGGAGCAGTGTTTGGACTTCGGAGAGTGGCTGCTTGTTCTGCAGGCATCTCCAGTTGCAGTTCTGGTGACATCTCCAGTGGTTAAATGTTTAGTATAAAGGCACCTGAGGGAGTTGGAAGCTGGTAATTTTGAGCAGTGGTGATGGTATGGATAGTGGAGTTTGCCCTGGTTGGAACTCAAGTGCATTGGTGGAGGTGCAGGATAGCTAAAGCTGGGCAGCCTCTCACGCTTGGATGCTTGGCTCTTGGCTGTCCTTGGTGAGAGGTCCCCTTTGCAGTCAAGATCCCATTTAGAGGCTTGAGGCCCTTTCTGAAGGGCAGAGTTGGTTCCTCTGCACAAACTGCCATTTTCATAATTCTGTCCAGGTGGGTGAAGAGGGACAGTTACCTCCCGGTGGGAAGTCACAACCTGAAAGCAGCAGCTAAAGCAAAACTGGGTTATGATCCAGTGGAGCTGGACCCTGAAGAGATGTGCCGGATGGCTACAGAGGAGCCTCAGGTATTCCCTCTGTGCTGTATCTCCTCTGAGCAATTGGAAAACAAGTGTGGAGTAACTGCAATATGATTGAATCTAACTTAAAGTGTTTCAAAATGTTCTTGCTTAATGCAGTCAGAGAAATGACTCGCTCTATCTCTACAGATTGCTGATGCCTCAGAAGTACTTGAGTTTGTAGGGAGAAAGAACAGGGTTTCTTTGAAGTGGTTGTAGCACTGGCATTGCACAGTGCATTCTCTGTGTTTATGCCAATGGGAGGTGTCACAAACACAGGCACCACAAAGGGCCATGACTTGCTGAGGGAGGACAAGAACTAGGCTTAATGTCTGGGTGTTGTGGGCAGGGGATTTCTGCTGAAGTTCTGGTGCAGCCTCCTGATTCCCAAACAGGGCAGCGTCTGTGTCATGGGCTCATCCTCCTCATTTCTTGTCATTTGAAGCTGCCATATGATGGTCTAACTAGAGCTAGAGCAGGATGTCCTCAGAAGTGAACAGATTATTCCTCACAACCTAAGAGATGGGGAAATAGACCTTTCCCCTCTCCCACTCATACAAGTGTGTCCAGCAGGAAGCAGCGAAAGATACTGTCACTGAGCTGCTCTATCACGTAATTGTGGTTAATTTGCCTGTCACCCTTCTTTGACAGACCCTGGCCACCTATTCAGTGTCCGATGCAGTTGCCACCTATTACATGTATATGAAGTATGTGCATCCTTTTATTTTTGCCTTGTGCACCATCATTCCCATGGAGCCGGATGAGGTAGGTGCATTCCTGAAATGCGGCTCTTCACCCAGCCAAGCAAACATCTCCCATGCTGCAGGGATGCTCTGGCTATGGACCTGATTGCCTCTGCCAGGGCACTTTCCCATCTGTGTCAGGGAGGGAGGGAGAGTGGAATTGAAGGCTACTCCTTTGTCTCCACAGCCCTGGGGGGTTTTGAGAGAGGTGCCAAAAACCAAAAGATCTTAGGGTTGGCAGTACAGGTCTGGAGCAAGAAAGTGTGGGTGGTGCTCCATGCTCAGCCAAGTTTACTTGCAGTTGTAGTCATGCAAAGTTGGGTCTCCTGATGACTACTGTCAGCTGTAGGGGGGATGGTTAGGAAGCTGTTAGTGCTAAGCATGTAGGAAGTGTCCCTCTGTCCCTTCTTGCTGAATCACAGTATGATCTGGATTGGAAGGGACCTTCCAAGATCACGTAGTCCAGCACTCCTGTCATAGGGAAGGCAGATCAGGTTGCTGAAAGCTGCATCTAACCTGGCCTTGAACTGGAAGGGATGGGGCATCCGCATCTTCTCTGTGCAACTTATTCCACCCTGATAAGTAAATAATTTATTCCTTACTTAAATCCATTCTTTCTGAGTTTAAAACTGGCTTTAATATCCTTTAGGTGTTAAGAAAAGGATCTGGGACACTGTGTGAGGCACTGCTGATGGTTCAGGCCTATCATGCCAACATCATCTTCCCCAACAAGCAGGAGCAGGAATTCAACAAACTTACAGAAGATGGGCATGTGCTGGACTCAGAGACATACGTGGGAGGCCACGTGGAAGCTCTGGAGTCGGGGGTCTTCCGCAGTGACATCCCCTGCCGCTTCAGAATGGTAAGGGGCTGTGCTGCCCACCCGTGTCCTCGCAGATGGTGGTGGTGAGGAATAACCCTCTGCTGGTGTTAACGTCTCCTGTGTGTCCCTGGGCAGTGCCTATCATACTTCAGGAAACCTTAAGCACCTGAAGCTGTATGGAGCTGGGCTGGGAAGGGATGGGAAGAGGCCTCCAACAGGCCATTTGTGCTTCAGTGGGAGAGGAAGTGTCATATGTGTCACATGCTGGAAGCAAGCCAAACCTTGTTGACAGCAAGGAAAAATGGTGAAGTGGGGCTTTGGGTTTGTTTTTGAGCCAGTGGTTCTTGAAAGTCATGCATCTGCTCCCTTTGGGGTCCTGTCCTCTGTCCTTCTCCCACCCAGAGTTTCTTCTGAGCCCTTCCTGGGCATCGTTCACCTGTTTGTGGTTCACCCTGTTATCACCATCACCTCCCCCTGCCCTGCTTCATGTCTATATTGTGCTCATGGGTTCCAGAGGCAGCTTCACTCTGCCATGTGATGCATCACACTTAGTGCAGGACATTTTGATGGGTATCATGTAGTGAATGATCACAGGGGATCATACACTGTGTGTAAAAGGATCTGGTCTAAGTCTGACTATTTGGAGCATGTGACCATGTCAGCATGTGACCAAGAGAGGTGCTGCACAACCAAATGCAACTGGCTGCAGTTGTCCTTGTCTCTTCCCTTCATTCCTTTTTTGCACCTACCCGTGTCTCAATATGCTGCCCTGTGCTGCAGGGCCAACCCTGGAGCTGCTCAGGTCAGGCAGGGACACAAGCAGCAGGGCAGGAGCTGCCAGGCTGCTGCAGCCAGGGATGGCTGCCTATGGTCTCAGTGTGGTCCCACGCTCCTGCAGAATCCTGCTGCCTTCGACTTCCTGGTGCAGCACGTGGAGAAGACGCTGCGGCACGCCATCGAGGATGAGGAGGGTCTGCCACTGGATCAGGTCACCAACTTCCAGGAGGTCTGTCACCAGTGGCACGCTGGGCTTAGCAACTTGAAAGTGCTGGTTTAGGGTCATTTTATGCTCTACAGGGAGACACCAAGAAGTCCATCTATGGTCAGAGTAGATGGTGTTAAGGGATGTGATAAGCAGCCACAACCTTCAGCAGCCCCAGCCAGGAATTCCCTTGCCCAGCTGCTGGAGCCCAGCCTGGGGATCCAGGGTCTCCACCCCAGCTGGAGGACACAGTTCCTGCACAGTCCCTTTGCAGGTCAAAAAGGAGCAAAGCTCTGAGAGAGCTGGGAAGGGATTTAGTGAGAGTGACCTGCTCAGATAGCCCAGATACTTGTGCTCCTCTTGTTCCCTGCTTTTTTTTTTTTTTTATCAGCTACAGAGTACAGGTCACCCCTCTCCAAAGCTGGGTCTGCAGTTTCTTGGAGGACATCATCAGTTAGTTACTGGGGACTTCTGATCTTTGCTGTTTTCTGCATTAACCCATTTGCACTGTAAAGGTCCTTGGCCAAGTAACCTTTAGGAAATAGTTGCTTTCACCTTCCACATACCCCTACCGACAAAGCCTACCTTGGAGATCCAACCCAAAACCTGCAGTACAGGTGGTCTTTTTGTCTTGCCACAGGTTTGTGATGAAATCAAGGTAAAACTGAATTCCTTGAAGGATGTTCCAAACAGAATTGAGTGTCCCCTTATCTACCATCTAGATGTGGGGGCCATGTACCCCAACATCATTCTGACCAACAGGTTGCAGGTGGGTAGCATCAATCTTGTCTTTCATAATGTATCTTTCAGATGACCTTGATGGTCCCTGTTGTTGAATCTACTTAACATCAAAGGCTGAACTTGCTGCTCAGGCTGCTCAGGCTGCTCAGGGCAGGGGGATCAGATGAGACTGAGTGAAATTCAGGCAGGCTGCCATGGCTGCCAGGTCTTCAAAGGCTGAGCTACAACTCAGTCTGAGGACTCTTCCCAAAGAAACAACACTGGTTTTGTGGGGTTTGTGTTCCCAAAAGGCCCTGGAAAGGAGAACTCTCTGTGTGCAGTTCTGGCGTCCCAGCGTAAGGACATGAGATATTGGAGCAAATCTAGAGAAGTCCATGAGGATGATTGGGGTCTGGAGCACCTCCTATAGGTAGACAGGCTGAGAACATTGGGGCTGTTCAGCCTGGAGAAGCACCTTCTGGTCTCTGAAGGGGTCTACAAGGATTCTGGAGAGGGACTCTTCATCAGGGACTGTAGTGATAGGACAAGGGGTGATGGGTTCAAACTGAAAAGGGAGATTTAAGTTGGATATAAGGAAGAAGTTCTTTACTGTGAGAGTGGTGAGACCCTGGCACAGGTTATTGTGGCTGCCCCATCCCTGGCAGTGTTTTAGGCCAGGTTGGATGGGACTTGGAGCAACCTGCTCTGGTAGGTGTCCCTGCCCATGGCAGGGAGTTGGAACTGGATAAGCTTTAAGGTTCTTTCCAACCCAAACCAGTCTGGGATTCTGTGATGTTCACATCTATGCTCTTTGGCCACCTAATACCTGTTCTGGCATGAGTTGTCCTTTGGAGAGGTGTCCCCTAAGACCTGTGTCTCTTCCTTGCATCCAGCCCTCAGCCATGGTGGATGAGGCCACATGTGCTGCCTGTGACTTCAACAAGCCAGGTGCCAACTGCCAGCGCCGGATGACTTGGCAGTGGAGAGGAGAGTTCAGTAAGTGCAGTGCAGACCATGCAGTCCAACCCACAGGGAGGGAGATGAATTCCTGCTTCTCCGCTGGGAAGCTGATGGGTGCCCTTCTCCGCAGTGCCTGCCAGCCGCAGCGAGTACCACCGCATCCAGCAGCAGCTGGAGTCAGAGAAGTTCCCTGCTCTGGCCCCTGACGCAGCACCCCGCGCCTTCCATGAACTCTCCCGGGAGGAGCAGGCCAAGTACGAGAAAAAGCGGTTGGCAGGTAAAAACACAACAAAAGGAATGAAAAGTGACCGTGGTGATGTGGTTGGTGTCTGCAGTCCAGCCCCTGCACAGCACTCACCAGCACTTGGCTCTTAAGCTGTGGGGTTGGTCCAGCCTGAGTCTGGTCTCGAGCTATGACAGACCTGCTCCAGGACCTCAGCAGGCTCCTGTGCTTTCCACAGAGGGGCCAGGCACTGGTGCCTGTGTCAGTGTTTCTCCTTTTGTCTGCCGAGAGCTGGGAATTTGAGCTGAAATGTGAAAGGCTCCATGTCTGAAGGCTGCTACTTAAAGCCTGTTAAAGAAACATAACATTATCCCGTCACTGAGTGATGCAGAACCAGCCAGCTGGCAGGGGGCAGAGCCTGGGTTTGTGGATGGGCCCAGTGTGCATCAGGATGAGTTTATTTCCTGCACCTGCCTCTGCATCTCCATAAGGAGGTACTGCTTCTCTCCATGCTGGTATCTTGCTTTGCAGTAGGACTATGCCTGATACTTAGATGTCTCCCTGTTCATACTGTGCCCATCCCTCTGCAGTACAGCACCCATCCCTGAGAAGCTCCCCTCTGCTTCTTCCCTTGACTAGATTACTGCCGCAAGGCATACAAGAAGATCCATGTCACCAAGGTGGAGGAACGAGTCACCACCATCTGCCAGCGAGAGAACTCTTTCTATGTGGACACGGTGCGAGCTTTCAGGGACCGCCGCTACGAGTTCAAGGGGCTGCACAAGGTACCAAGCTCAGCTTCTGGTTTAACTGGTCTTGCCAAGGGCAGGACCTCTTGTCTCTCACTGAAAACTTAGGGATTGCTCTCTTCACCCTTGGTACTCAAGAAGAACGTGGTGGAGCTCCTGACAGCTGTGGCTGCTTGCTGCTGAACCTTCAGTGGCTTCTGCCAGGGCATTTAGTGCCTCTGTGATGCTGTCAGAAACAATCCTGCACCTCCAGTTCTCACTGGCATTAGCAAATCCTCAGCTACTCTCTGTTCTGCTGTATCTGATTCATCTGAGTTCAGCCTGAGGCATGGAGAAAAGAGACAAGCTGAGAAGCAAGGCCTAGACCTCAGGTTAAGGAAGAGTTGATTCCAGGAGGATGTTCTAGTTCTCTTCTGGTTGAGGTTTGTGCTAGAGGGGATGAAGGCAAGTTGTTCTTGGAGTGTGCTGAAGGCAACAGTGAGGTCCTGGGACTCTCCTTATGGCAGAGTTAATTAATGAGCCATTTGTGATTCCTCCCAGCTGCTCTGGCCAACTCCTCCTCTGCTGCACAAGAAAAAGGAAAGTTCAGCTGATGCTGATCTTTAGCAAAAATCCTGTTCTAGAGCTGTAATGCTCTGCTGAGGCTGGGGAGGGAGCAGCTGACTACCACCAGTAATGATGTGTGGGGTTGTCATGACCCTGCCTGTGGCTTGCAGGTGTGGAAAAAAAAGCTGTCTGCAGCAGTGGAGGCAGGAGATGCCTCTGAAGTCAAGCGCTGCAAGAACATGGAAATCCTGTATGACTCCCTGCAGCTGGCCCACAAGTGCATCCTCAATTCTTTCTATGGCTATGTCATGCGGAAGGGGTGAGTCTTCTCCCTGGGCAATGCTGGTGCCCTCTGGAAACCAGGATTGCCCTGGGGAGGCTGTCAATTGCTTCCCCTGCTTCTGAAGCACCAGGATGAAGGTAGGTGCTGCCTGTAACACTCTCCTCTTGCTTCTACCAGTGACTTCTCCTCCTGGAGACCCCTGTCAGACATTAAGTGTTGGGCATAAGTGACAGGAATCTTGTCTGTTAGTGGGTTTCCAGCTTTTCTGAAGCATCGAAATTAGGGCAAGGAAAACGATCTACCAAGAGTCCCTGTTTATGTATTTCTTGCCCTTCTTCCTCTGGAGATCCTCCTGCCCTTTCCATAGCTGGGGTTGGCAGGGAGCACTTCATGCTCTTTACTTTGACTGCTCTGCTCACAGAGCTCGCTGGTACTCCATGGAAATGGCTGGCATCGTCTGCTTCACAGGAGCAAATATCATCACCCAGGCCAGGGAACTGATTGAGCAGATTGGGTGAGTATGTGCTGACTTGGGGAAGAGGTCTGCCAGCAGCTGGGACAGATGTGGGAGCATGTTAAAAATCTGAGCTTTCAGCAGTTAATGTTGAACATTCAGACTGCTGACACTGCTGTGGTTATTGTTGGATTGTCAGGGTTTGTTTTGCAGAAGGGACCTCTGCAACAGGCTGCCTCTGCTTTATGGAGGACACAGAGTATCAGCCACTTTCCTCCTGACAGCAACCTTCCTTCCTTGTTTAGGAGACCTCTGGAACTGGATACCGATGGAATTTGGTGTGTCCTCCCCAACAGCTTCCCAGAGAACTTTGTCATCAAGTCAACCAATGCCAAGAAACCAAAGGTGACAATCTCCTACCCAGGTGCCATGCTGAACATCCTGGTGAAGGTGAGTCTTGCTCCCATCCAGGCCAGCTCTGCAGTCTGGTCAAAAGGAAGTGGAGGACTGAAAAGGGAAGAAGACCTCTCTTCCATCTCCGCTCCTGAAGCGGGACGCTGGGGCTGATGGCCCTAATTTGCTGCACAGCTCTCCGCCCCAGAGAGCATCTGGGCAGAGGGAGAGGCTCTGATATCCTTGCAGCAGAGTGGTGTGAGAGAGGCCAGGGCTGGTGTGGGCTCGCTTGTGCCGGCTGGCGCAGTCCAAGCTACAGCAAGGTCCAAATCCACCCTCTGCTGTTCCAGCTTCTGTAAGACAAAATAATGTAACTTTAGGGTCCAAAGCATTTCTCACCTCAACAGCAGGTTGAATGTTCTGATTCTTGACATTGTGCTGTAGCTTTCAGAGGGATCAGTGATCCCTTTGGGCAGTGGGTGCTCGAGGGGCATGTGGTGTCACCAGCCCGGCGGTTGAGTAAAGCTGTTCTCCTGGGGCTGTGCCCATAGGAAGGCTTCACAAATGATCAGTACCAGGAGCTGCAGGACCCGGCCTCCCTCACCTACACCACACGCTCAGAGAACAGCATCTTTTTTGAAGTGGATGGGCCATACCTGGCCATGATCCTCCCTGCATCCAAGGAGGAGGGCAAGAAGCTGAAGAAAAGGTGAGTTTCTAAAGCTTGAAATATTTTCACTTTCGCCCAGAAACACATCAAGCATCTCTTTCCCTTCATGCATGTGGGGCACACTGGTCTTTGGCCCTGGAGCTGTCAGCATGCTTGATTTGCTGGCTTTAAATGGCAAGTTCCTTACATCAAATCATCTTTGAATCAAGTCTCCAGTGCCGTACTATGGCAGTAGTTTAGAAGATAACAGCAAAACAACATTTGTCCAGCTTGGTGACCAGCCTGATCTCTGTCTTCTGCTCTGAGGTGTGCAGGAGAACTTTGTCTTATCTTCTGAGGACTGCTTATATTCAACCTAATCTGTTTAACCAGTTCCTGCCTTCTCATCTCTTTGGACTTCACAAACCTCCAGAAACATCTAGATGTTTCCCTGTCCTTCTCCATCTGCAAGAATAGGTCCTGCCATTACTGTTGCATTACAGGATAGTAGTACTCAGACTCCACTGATTTCTCTGCAGGCTCCCAATCAGGAACATGAGCTGGAGCAGTAGTAACTGCTAGCTAGAGGGGTGCCCACAGACCTGGGTCTGGCTCCAAACAATGCTGTCACTGCCCTTCAGCACCCTCTTTTTACAGCTTGTGCTGCTGTATACTTAATGCCCCATTGGATGAGCTTCAGCATTCACTTTCTCCTGTCAGTGTCCTTCTGCAAGCAGTAAGTCCCTGTCACAGAGGTCAGGGTGATGCTAAGCACTGAGCAGGCTCTGCTCGTAGAACTCTTATCTCGGGGCCTCTTGGTATATTGTAGTTTGGGGATGTTACAAGTGCATTTATTTCTTGGTCACTCTTCAGCCTCGAGCTGGCTGGCAGGCACCATTGTTGGTGGAGGAAACAAAGGCTGCGCCCACAGGAACGTGGTCGGGTGGGAGAAGAGCTGGCCAAGTGATGTGGCTTCTTGTAGCTGATGTTCCCCATAAGGCTTCTGTAGACCAAGTTGAAGCAGTTGGTAGAGCAGCTGTAGATATTCTGAGTTCATTAGTGCTGAGCACCAGCTGCAATGCTGAACACATGCCCTGGCAGAGGAGGGACACCAGCAGGATCCTGGAGGCCATGTCCCTTGGCACAGGCCAGGCTCTGCCCATGCAGTGTCTCCTAGGTACGCAGTGTTTAATGAGGATGGGTCCCTGGCCGAGCTGAAGGGGTTTGAGGTGAAGCGCCGGGGAGAGCTCCAGCTGGTGAAGATATTCCAGTCTTCAGTGTTTGAAGCCTTTCTGAAGGGCAGCACCCTGGAGGAGGTCTACGCTTCTGTGGCTAAGGTGGCAGATTACTGGCTGGATGTGCTCTACAGCAAGGTAAGTGCACTTGTCTGTGCTCCCCGGGCAATCAGGGGAAGAAGCATCAGATCTGGTTGGGCACTGTGGAGAGGCTTGCACAGAGTAGGTGGTTTGCTATTCTTCTGATTGTCTCTTCCATTTTATTTCTGCTGCTTTGGTTCTCTAGGGCTGCTGTTTAGTGTATTTTAGTGCAAGTGCTATGCATTCAGCTGTAGCTATGGGTGTGGTGTCCTTCTCCAGTCATCTCTTTCACGGAGCTGGTCTGATGGCCCTCATCACCTCAGGGACGTTAGCTAGGGGCAGAGAATTACAGTTCCTGGCCTCTGCCGAGTGTTGTAAGAGAAGCACAGAGACATCAGATACACAATAACTGGGGCAGAACAGAGAAAATGGAATAAAGTGGGGGGGCCTGCTGCCAAGATGGGGGTGTCCAAGAGCCTAGTTGGGTCCTCGCATTTTGCGGTGACCTTAGCCAACAATTTCTTGGTGAACCTAACTACTCTGCAGCACAAAGCAGCATTGCCATAGCCCAGCACTGCCAAAACCAATGCAAGTCTCAAACCTACACACTCATTTTCATAAGTCATGTTGGCAGCTGCCACAGGGAGTAATTTTGCAGGCTCCCTGTAGAGAGCCAGACCAACTGGGGGTTGGCACTCCCCATATCTGACAGCAGCAAGGTTTGATCATGAGGTTCTTGATAGGTTTGGGTTTTTCCCCCTCTCTTTCAGGCTGCCAACATGCCTGATTCAGAGCTGTTTGAGCTGATCTCGGAGAACCGGTCCATGTCACGCAAGCTGGAGGACTACGGGGAGCAGAAGTCTACGTCCATCAGCACTGCCAAGCGCCTGGCAGAGTTCCTGGGGGACCAGATGGTGAAGGATGCAGGGCTGAGCTGCCGGTTCATCATTTCCAAGAAACCAGAAGGATCTCCAGTGACAGAGAGGTAACCCCACCTTGAGGGGGGCTTTTGATGGTGCTGGGGGCAACCAAGAGGGGAAGGAAAGGGTAGCAGGAGGTGAGTGAGCTGGTGTGGTGTGGCCAAGGGGCCCCACATCTGCTGGCTCAGCCCATGAGCAAGACAAGTGATGGGTAACCCCATACAACTACTGCGTAGTGGCCTTGCGGCAGGGGGAGAGGAAGCCTGGAGGGTCTCCACAGGCTGGGAAAGGGGGTGGTGTGCTGCCAGGTGGGTAATAGGTGCTTCCCTGCCATCCCCAGAGCCATCCCTCTCGCCATCTTCCAAGCTGAGCCCAGCGTGCGCAAACACTACCTCCGAAAGTGGCTGAAGAGCCCTTCACTGCAGGACTTCAACATCCGTGCGGTGAGTAGGGCACCTCTGCAGGTGGGACCAGGCTCTTGGACAAGGGCTCATCCCTTTGAAGGAATGACCCGACCAGCGGCTGCTTGCACTTACAAAGTGTAGTACTGGGGGTCCTGAGGAGACGCTTGGTCCTGCATCTGGTGGTCTTCGACTCAGCTTTCTTTGCTACCTGCTGCTCTTCCTTCTTCACAGATCCTGGACTGGGACTACTACATTGAGAGACTGGGAAGCACCATCCAGAAAATCATCACCATTCCCGCAGCCCTGCAGCAGGTATGGCTCGGGGGATGGACATGGGGCAGGAGAGGGCTTTGGCCAGGGGACTCAGTGTGATTTGGGGATATGTTCTTCAGGTAAAGAACCCAGTGCCACGGGTCCGGCACCCAGACTGGCTCCACAAGAAACTCCTGGAGAAGAATGATGTGTACAAACAGAAAAAAATCAATGAGCTCTTCACTTCGGAAGGCAAGAGACAGGTGAAGAGCATGAGGGGAAGGTACTGGCTGTGGTGGTGAGTGTTCTCCTGCAACCCACCTCCTGCTGCTGTCCTTGCTCCCTCAGGTCCTCACCAACCAGCCCCCAGAGGGGAAGCCCAACTCACAGATTGGTGACATAGAGGATTTTGGGGCTGCCAAGACCCGTCAGCCAGCAGTTCCTATTGCAAACAAGCGGAAGAGAGTCCCTGCAGCAGAGGAAAGCCAACAGATGTCTCAGTACCTTGAGCTATCCCAGTCCTGGCGAGAGATCCTGGGTCCACCACCGCCCTTAGGTACCACCAAGGTAGGTGAAGCAGACTGGGCATAAGATGACCTGGGGTTGTGCTTGTCCACCTAAACGGCTTGAGTGCTTGAGGAGCTTGAGTGCTTGAGTTGCTTGAGGAGCAAGCTGTAGGTCTCCTGAAACCCTCTGCATGCCCATGGCTCACAGCTACAGCGAGAAATAGAACCAGGAGATGGAGAGTACACCCACTGATGGGGAAAAGGGGGGCGATGGCTTCACAGCGGGGGCAGGAGCATGCTGTGGGGCTGGGGAATGGAGGGTTGGGTGCATGGCAGGGTGCTGGGGGCTGGGCAGCCAGTGCTGGTGTCTGCCTCGACTCAGGGCGCTGTCCCTCCACAGGAGCAGCGCCTGGTCTGGCTGCGCTACCACCAGAAGAAGTGGGAGCTGCAGGCACGGCAGCGGCGGGAGCGACGCAAGAGGCGGCGCCTGGAGGATGGTGGGGAGGCAGCAGTGGGAGGAGGCGCCCGCCAGGCGCTCTCCAAAGGGCTGGGCAGTTACCTGCGCCGGGCAGCACGCAGCATCCTGGACCTGCCCTGGCAGATCGTGCAGGTACTGGGGACAGGCCCTGCCATGGGGACAACCTCGGGCTTGAGCCTCACGTTTTATATTGCTTGTGGTCAAATGGTGATGTTCAAGGACTGCTGACCCTAACGCCACTCTGTGTTAACCTTGGGGAGGCTGGTGGGGCTGCAGAGCCTCAGGCTCATGCATGCCTATGTGGAAACAGGGGCCCACAGACTCATTCTTGATGGGGAATCTAGGATGTGTGTAGCTCTGCCAGTGGGGCAGTTCCAGTTCATCCCATGAACTGCTCCAGTTCATCCCAGGAACAGCACTGTGCAGTAGTCACAGAACCTCAGAAACACTGGCTGAGAGTGAAGGCAGCTTTGGGGTCTGTCTGGTCCAACCCCCTGCTGAAGCTTAGTGCACCGAGAGCCAGTTGTCCAGGACAGTGTCCAGAAGGCTTTGGAGTGTGTCTGAAGTGGAAGACTGCACAACTTGCCCAGACAGCCCGTGGCAGGGCTTTGTCACCTCACAGGGAAAAAGTGTTTCCTGACATGCAGAGAACCTCCTGTGTTCAGGTTTGTGCCCATGGCCTCTGGTCCTGCTGCTGGGCACTACTGAGAAGAGCCAGGTTCTATCCTCTGCACTTCTCTTCAGATATTTATATACACTGATGAGAGTTCCTGCAGCTTTCCCTTCTCCAGGCTCAACAGTCCCAGCAATCCCAGCCTTTCTTTATATGAAAAATGCTTCAGTCCTTCCATCATTGTGGCCCTTTGTTGGACTCTCTCCAGAATGTGTCTTTCCTGTACTGGAGATCCCACAACTGGGCACAGCATGCCTGTGGTAATCACAGGATTCCAATGATGTCTGGAATCAGCCAGTGTACAAATGCAGAGGTGGAGTGGTGCCATCCAGGCATTTTCACAAATCCTCATTACCTGTGGCCATCTGAGCCTGGCCCCTTGTCACCCACTTCATCTTTCAGAAGGGCCTTCAGAGCTGCAGGCAGTCTTCGTGCAAAGCATGAGCTTGAGATGAGACGGCTGGTCCAGGATGTCAGAGTGACTTGGCTGACATCAGTGGTCAGCTTGAGCTAGTTGGCCAGCCTTACTTAGCCAGAGGGTTTTCTGCATAGTGCCCTAAGATGGTGGTAAGACTTAAGGGCTCCAGTGCTGCCAGTGTTAACTCTTTAAGCCCCCTGCTTTCTTTGTGGCCACCAGTGGGCCATATAGATCCTCAAAGGGCTGCACAGCTTAGATATAAGCACTGATAACATGTTGGATCTCCCAACATTAACTGTACCATTGTGTCCTGCAGATTGCTGAGACCAGTCAGCCTGGACTTTTCAGGCTGTGGGCAGTCATTGGAAGTGACCTGCACTGCATCAGGGTGAGCATTCCTCGGGTCTTCTATGTCAACCAGCGTGTCCCAAAGCCAGAGGAGGGAGCAGCCTACAGGAAGGTGAGGACCTGACCCTTCTGGAAGGGGAAACAAGCATCTGCCTTGCAGGCCTTTGCTCTCTCATGCCATGGGTGTATCTCATCCAGTACCCAGTCCTGCTAATCCCAGCCTTCCCAGAAAGCAGGTTCTCTGTTATGGGAATTTGTAACAAGCATGAGTATAAACCAGATTTCTTTAGGAGAGAAGAACACCAGGAGCTGGGCTGGCTCCTGTCCCAGTTCCCTGCAGCCCTTACAAGTGCCCCACTACTGGCAATGGTACCATGTGGTGTGATGTGTCCCTTGCCTTGGCAGGTGAACAGGATCCTGCCCCGCTCAAACTTAGTTTACAACCTGTATGAATACTCGGTCCCTGAAGACATGTACCAAGAGCACATCAATGAAATCAATGCAGACCTCTCTGCTCCGGACATTGAGGGGGTGTATGAGACACAGGTAACTTCTTTGGGTACTCGTTTAGAAGGGTTGCTGGGTAGCAGCTCGTTGGTCTGAATGCCAGTGGAGCAGGAGGATACCTGCCTCTTAGAAATTCAACACCTTGGTGAGACACCAAAAATCAAAGACCCTCTACAGCAGAATCCTGGGCAATACACCCGTGTTCATCTGGGCAGAGACACTGAGCATCAGCACACGTCAGGGAAAGGGGGTTTGGTTTATTTGGAGTTAGGAAACTTTGAAGAAGAAAGGCATCATTTAAGGAGAAAGGATGATCTTCCTCCAAACCAGGGCCAGCCTGCTGTTGTTTGAACCAGAAAAGATAAGGGATATTGAAAGATGGGTGAGAACCCAGCGTGTGTGGAGTTGTACACAGGTTTGAGTGCCTTGTCTTCTGAAACAAGGTAAAAGCTTTAGAGAGAAGAATAGGATACAGCTTGAAAGTTTAGGGAAGAGCAAGAACAGACTAAACAGTTTAGTACAAAGCAATCAAGCCAAAATTAAATTTACCAGTGCTGAAAGCCTGAAAATGAGGAAGGGAAACTGGGATGCTTCTAATGAGGACATTGGTTTGTTCAGCAGCATAAAACCTGGTGACAGGAATTTCATGAAGAAGACATTGAAGTTTCAGGACCTGACCTACATGGAAGTAGGAGAGAAGGTTTCACAATTGTAAGAGCATCATAGAGTGGGGAGAGTTCAATTCTTGAAGTTGTTACAACCTGGGACGTGTTACAGTGAGGCATGATAAAAGAAACCATTTTTAGTCACCTCAAATTTCTGCTTGTAGAAAATATGGATAAAGGTCCAGGCACAAGGCAAGGTACAACTCTTAGTAAGCAGCACCCAAAACTCATTTCACATTACTCTGCCAATGTGACTAGGGTGTACACAAATTCATCATATCTGTAGGAGATCTTCTAGAAGCCAACCTGAGCCCTCTCTGCAACCACAGTGTTTAATAAGTGGTACTAGGTAAGATTTTCAAGAAATCTGAAGAAGAAATTAAAGTTAGCAACTGTAGTAAAACAAGGGGTATGGAGATGTTTTAAAGGTATAAAAAGAAGTGAAATGATCAAGGGGTTGCAGCATCTGTCTTGCAGGGGGAGGCTGAGTGAGCTGGGACTTTTCAGCCTTGGGGAGAAGAGGCTCAGGGGACCTCCTTGGTGGAAGGACTGAATGAGAGGAGCCAGGCTTTTCTCAGGCGTGCCCAGGGAGAGAATGGGAGGCAATGGGCACAAACTGAAAAGTGGGAAATTCTGTGTAGCCATCAAAAAGCAGCAAAGGGTGTTTGAGGAGGTTGCCCAGAGGGTTATGGAGATACAGAGGACCCAGGTGGACAGTCTCCCAAAAAATGTAGCAGGACTAACACAGAAGAATAATGAGGAAGATGCAAGGAAGATTTCCTTGCCGGGATGGGATTTAGGTGCATGGGGATGCTTCGGTTTGCTAAAGGGATCTGAAAATGGGATATTCTACAGCATCTATGAACTCAAAACTGGCATGAGGAAAATATGAGTAGCCAAGAAATATTTATTATTACTTGTCATTGTTTCGGGACTTGGTCCCACAGCAAGTCATCCAGGAGCAATCTTCTGCAGCTGTGGAGTTCACAGCTGCAGGGTTAATAAAGCAGGGCAAATCAGTGGTGGATGTCCCATCACGCTGGTTATCTGGTGGTTCAGCTGAAGCCTTTGTCTTGAGGGAGTGCCAAACCACAAGTTGCAGACTTGCAAGATTGCCCAGATACCGTTCCACACATCCTCCACAGTATCTGCTGCTGCCCTTGATGGTGGATAAGAACACGTGTAAATTAAAATACATGTTCTGTATCTCCAGCACTGGCAGGGAGATACCAAACTCATATGGAGGCACCTCAGTTATGTCCTGCCCGTGTTTTTTAAGCCAGGTTCTAGGTCTGAAAGCCCAGACAGTAGCTTGGTAGTGGAATGTGGTCCCACCACATCTCTCCTCATTGTTACAGGTGCCGCTGCTCCTCCGCGCCCTGATGCAACTGGGCTGTGTGTGCATGGTCAGCAGACAGCTTGTTGGGCACCTGGCAGGGCGGGAAGCTGAAACCTTCAATATCGAGCACCTAGAGATGTGCTCACTGGCCCAGTTCACATACCTGGAGCCAGGTGAGGTGCTTGGGAGAGGGCTTGGGAGCACCCAGGACCAGGTGCCTGCAGGTACCAGTCATGATCTGTGCTCTGTTCCTAGGAAGCATTCGCCACATCTACCTCTACCACTGCTCCCAGGGCAGCAAGGCGCTCTTGGGCCTTTTCATCCCCTCACAGCGCAAAGCTGCCGTCTTTGTGCTGGACAAGGTAAGGTGGGACTTTGGGGGTTGGAGGGTTGGGGTGCTGGGGATGAAAACCTAGACATGTCCCAGCAGTGTGCACTTAAGCCCAGAAGCCCGCCCTGTGTGCTGGGCTGCATCCCCAGAATGTGAGTGACAGGTCAGGGAGGGGATTCTGCCCCTCCACTGCGCTCTGGGGAGACCCTGATCCAGCTCTGGGGCAACAACACAGGAGGGATGTGAAGCTGTTGGAGCCAGGCCAGAGGAGGCCACAAAAAAGAGGGAGGAGCACCTCTGCTATGAGGAAAGGCTGAGTGGGGATTTTTCAGCATGGAGAAGGCTCTGGGGAGACCATATTGTGGCCCTTCAATACTTAAAGGGGACCTATAAGAAAAACGGGGAGAGACTTATTAGTAGGGCCTGTTGTGATAGTTTAAACCCATCACCCCTTATTCTAAAAGAGGGGAGACTCAGGCTGAACATGAGGAAGAAACTTGTTACCATGAGAAACATTAGCACAGGTTGCCCAGAGTGGTGGTGGATGCACCCTGGGCAACCTGATCTAGTTGAAGATGTCCCTGTTTATTGCAGGGGGATTGGACTAGATGACCTTTGAATGTCTCTTCTAACCCAGACTAACCTGTGATTCTGTGATGGGGATCAGACAGTGGGAGGTTTCTGCCACGTTTTGAAGGGCTTGGTGAAAGGCACCTCATGATGCATGGAGGGAAGAACCCTGTGGCACCATGGAGTGCAGGGTCCTCTCCCCCTGGCTCTGACCCAGTTCTGCTTGGGTGCAGGTCCGCAGCAACCAGATGCCAAATCTCACCACCCTCTTCTCGGCGGAGCGCAGTTCACTGCTGGAGAAGGTGGGTGAAGAGCTACTGCCCCCAGACAAGCACACCTTTGAAGTGCGTGCTGAGACCGACCGCAAGACCATTTACAGAGCCATCCAGCGGCTGCTGCTGGGCTACAAGGTGAGATGAAGGTGTCAGGTCTCTGCAGGACCTTGTCCTTGCAGGCATGTGGGAAGGGGAGGATGCTGGGGAAGGCACTGGTCAGCTGTTGGCCCACAGGTGAAGGTAGAAAGTGAGTGTTGCTCAAGGGCTTTGTTTCGCTTGGGGTGGCTTGCCTAGGGCAGTGCCAGCACTGAGGCCATCTCAGTATTTCCTCCCATCTCTGTGCTCAGCTAGAAAGCTGGTTTCACAGAGGTGGGTAGTTCAGGAGCACTGGTGTGTGCTGTCCCCACCATGGGGACCTGCTGTGGGACAGGGTATCTGGCACTGCAGGTGTCCTGAGTGAAGGCACTTCCTGGAGAGGTGCATCAGGACATGTTCTCTTCATGCAGGATGAGCACCGAGGCCCCACACTGGTGGCTGTGCAGTCTAACTGGGAGCTGAAACGGCTGTTGAGCGGGATCCCCATCATTGAAGAGTTCCCTTTGGTTCCCATCCAGCTGGTAGATGACATCAGCTACTCGGTCCTGGACTGGCAGCGCCACGCTGCCTGCCGCATGATCCGCCACTACCTCAACCTGGACACATGCCTCTCCCAGGCGTTCGAGATGAGCAGGTGCCTGAGGCAGCCTTGTCCCCCGGGGATGCCATGCCCTTGCTGGGACTATGGGAAGCTGCCTCATCCCTTGAGGGCAGGAACAGGGGGTCCCTGTTTCCTCTACAGCTGTGCTCACCCCATGACTATTCACCTCTCTGTGCCCCAGGTACTACCATATCCCAATTGGGAACCTCCCCAGTGACATCTCTACCTTTGGCTCCGACCTGTTCTTCTCCCGCCACCTCCGTCGTCACAACCACTTGCTGTGGCTGTCACCCACAGCCCGCCCAGACCTGGGGGGTAAGGAGGCTGATGACAACCGCCTTGTCATGGAGTTTGATGAGAGAGCCTCTGTGGAGATCAACAACCCTGGTTGCTACTCCACAGGTGAGGAGGGAGAAGGGTAGTAGCACTGTAACAGACTAGCTGAACTGTTCATCCCTGGTGACCCTAGGACAGGCCTTTCTTGGAGGCAGGAGCTGCTCCAGTAGTAGTAAGGTCTGAGCTCCTCTGCTGCAGCTTCCAAAAAAATTAGTGTTGTCCAGAGGATGAGTAGATCCAAGTCTTGCTGGAAGACTTGGCCAGTCAAGACAGTCACACCTAGGAAAGTGTCTTCCCACTCAGTGTGACAACACATATAGATCATCTTTTAACTGTGAAAAGCTTTTGTGGCAGAGGGGCAAGGGGGAGTGTCCTGCTTGGTCCTTTGCCCTCCCTGCCTCTGAGAGGTTGTGTTTGCTGTTAGTGTGTCTGGAGCTGGACATCCAGAGCCTGGCTGTAAACACGGTGTTGCAGTCCCACCACATAAACGACATGGAAGGAGGCTCCAGCATGAGCGTCAGCTTTGATGTGATTCAGCAGGCATCCCTAGAAGACATGGTGACAGGGAACCAAGCTGCCAACATCCCAGCCAGCTATGATGAAACTGCCCTCTGCTCCAACACTTTCAGGTATGGCTGTAGGAGCCAGCAGGAGGTGGATCACCTGGTCTCCATCCTGGCAGGTCTCTGTGAGGGTCCTACCTCTCATTCCATCCTTTATTGTTTCCTAGACTTGTGCCAGAAGTGGGGCTTGTGGGGTACTCTAAATACAAATTCAGGTCTTAAGAGCAGGGTAGACATCTTCTCCAACAGACTTTTGAAGATCCTGGCTCAGAACTGCCTGGTGGTTCAGACAGCAGATGTTTGGATGTTGGTGAAGATCCAACCTTTTCCTGTTGGCTTTTCCTGTTTCTGATTTCTTCAGGCTCCACCAAGTTAGAGAGGCACATATTTAACCTGTGGCTCATGTGTTGAGGGCTCGCATGTCTCTGCTCTGGCAGAGTTCCCACTTTGAATCCTCCAGTGTATCTGGAAGGGGAAAGGGGTCTCTCATGGCTTGTGGGGTCTTTCATGGCCGGTGGAGTGATGCCTCTGCTCCCTGGCAGGATCCTGAAGAGCATGGTGGTGAGCTGGGTGAAGGAGATCACGCAGTATCACAATGTCTACGCAGACAACCAGGTCATTCACTTCTACCGGTGGCTCCGCTCTCCTTCCTCTCTGCTTTATGACCCAGCACTGCACCGCATGCTCCACAACATGATGAAGAAGCTTTTCCTGCAGTAAGTGAGACCTGGAATGTGCCAGTCTAGTGAATGGGGAGGGGACAGGCACGACTGCTGCAGCCTCCAGAGAGGTGGGCAGTAAGTTGGACCTCCTGTCTTCCATGGGTTGCATCTGCCCCTTGGGCTTTGCTTTCCTGCCCACTGCCTCTTGTTCCTGTGCAGGCTGGTGGCAGAGTTCAAGCGTTTGGGCTCCTCAGTGGTTTATGCCAACTTCAACCGGATCATTCTGTGCACCAAAAAGCGGCGCATTGAGGATGCCATCAGCTACATGGAGTACATCATCAACAGGTGGGGGCTTGCCAAGCCAGGCTTGGAGATCCATCCTGTGGATGATGGAGCAGGGCTCGGGGCCAGGGTGGAGGATGCTGATTCTTTGCCTTTCAATGGACCTGGGCACTTAATTTCTGTTTCTGGTGGGGTTTTTTTTTTTTTATTATTTTTTTTTTTTTTTTTTTCATTTTTGGCAAAGCTATGAAAGGGCTGAGGTTTTCCAGCCCTTGTTCTCTTGCTGTCATCCCTGGAGTAGGGATCTGCCCCTTAGCTGTCCTCTATAGGTAATATTTCAAGAGTACTCATAGGTTTCAATCCGGAAGAGACTTTCAGGAGGAACTTGCGGTGCCCAGCATCTTATCCTCTGGCTGGCTTTCAGGTCCCATGTTACAGCTACCTTGACACAAGAATAGGGAGCCAAGACTTCTTGGGCATGACTTCCCCTGGGGTCTCTGCTAGTGGTTGGATGGGATAGGGGAACTCTTTCCTTGCCAGCACCACCTCCTCATGGAGTCCCACGGAGAAGGCTCTGAGTTAGGGAAGATGCCAGCGGTGTGGCTGACTGCAGTTTCTTCCTTCCAGCATCCACTCCAAGGAGATCTTCCATTCCCTGACCATCTCTTTCTCCCGCTGCTGGGAATTCCTACTCTGGATGGATCCAGCAAATTATGGAGGTATCAAGGGAAAAGTGGATTCTCGCATCCACTATGGAGAGGTAAGAGACTGGAAGTGTGCAGGACTCCAGAGGCAGGGTGCTGGGGGGCTGAGATGAGTGGGGAGGTGTTGGCTGGGCATGAGGAACTGCTGTGATATCACTGGGTCCTCCAGAAGGACACCAGCAAGAGTCAAGTGTTGGAGGAGGAGGAGGACAGTGAGGAGGAGGAGGAGGTGGCAGTGGGGGAAGAAGAGGAAGGGGAGCTGAATGTAGAGGAGCTGCTGGAGAACAGCTGGAACATCGCGCAGTTCCTGCCTCAGGCCGCCTCCTGCCAGAGTTACTTCCTGATGATTGTGTCAGGTGAGCTGTCCCAGGGTGGGATGGGGCCACTTGTACCTCCCCAGTGGCAGGGAGAGCCTGCAGTGGGGCAGCTGCTGGCACAGCTGGAGCCTTGCCGATGTCTCCCCAGCCTACATCGTGGCCGTGTACCACAGCATGAAGGAGGAGCTGCGGCGCAGTGCCCCTGGGAGCACCCCTATCAAGAGGAGGAGCACCAGCCAGGTGCCCCAGGAGGCACTGGGAGAGATGGGGGCCATGCCTGGTGAGTGCTGAGCCATGGGGCAGCCCTGGAGCCACCCACCTTGCGGTCCCCATATGCCACCGTATGGGTCAAGTGCTCTCTGCTCCATCTCTCTAGGCATGATCACCTTCTCACAGGATTATGTGGCCAATGAGCTCACCCAGAACTTTTTCACCATCACCCAGAAGATCCAGAAGAAGGTGTCTGGTTCTCGAAATGCCTCTCAGCCTTCGGACATGTTCCCAGTGCTGCCTGGTTCCTACTTGCCACTCAACAACCCAGCTTTGGAGTTCATCAAATATGTTTGCAAGGTCAGCTGTGTGAGCCAGGCCCCATTTCTGAAGGCTTGTGATCAGGGCTCAAATTCTGGTCCTTGTCCACTTTGTCTTGCCCTGCGCCCGTATGAGGTCATGAGGATATGAGCTGCCCTGGTGAGGACACTGTCTTCTTCTCTGCAGGTAGACTCACCTGGCTTATTCTTGTAGGTCCTTTCCCTGGATGCCAACATAACCAACCAGGTGAACAAACTGCGCCGGGACCTGCTGCGTCTCATTGAGGTGGGCGAGTTCTCAGAAGCTGCCCAGTTCCGGGACCCTTGCCGCTCCTACGTGCTCCCTGAAGTCATCTGCAGGAGCTGTAACTTCTGCAGGGACCTGGACCTGTGCAAGGACCCTGCCCTCTCCCAGGTGCAGCTTCATTTGTAGGGACACCAGATACCCCAGCATGGCAATGCTGCAGGCCGGTTCATCACATTACCTATTTTCTCTCTCAACCCCTTTGCTTTTTGGTCTACTTGCTGCTGGTGACTAATCTCCCCTAAAGGCCATTCTCTGTTCACCCCTTTTTCTAGCTGCTTGTGACAGGTCTGAGCATCCCTTGGCTTTGGCTGGTGCTCTGTCCTATCCAGAAACCAGTTACCACCTCCCCATGTTTGGGACTCCTGCTGCTCACCTCCTATCTCTTTTGCGCCTAGGATGGGTCAGCGGTGCCTGGCTGGGTCTGCTCCAACTGCCAAATGCAGTACGACTCCAATGCCATTGAAGCAGCACTGGTGGAAGGCCTGCAGAAGAAGCTGATGGCCTTTGTGCTGCAGGATCTGGTGAGTGTGGGACTCCCTGGCTCTGCCCATCCCCCTGGCTGGCTGAGGCTAGACACATTCACTCTGCCCAGGCAGAGAGGTGAGCAAGGAGACAAGCTCAAGCCCAAAACTCTTTGACCTCAAGGTGTGCAAGAAGTGTCATGGCGTGAAGGAGAAACACATGCCGGTGTACTGCAGCTGTGCTGGAGACTTTGCCCTCACCATCTCCTCCCAGGTATGCCTGCACCCTCCTGCCAAGCGCAGTCCTATGCTAGCAGCTCCAGCAAGGACCCCTGCAGTGCCCTGTTCCTTCTCTGTCTCCTCTAACTTCTTGTCCTTGGGGGACAAGTCCTGCCCAGCCACCTCCTGGAGCCCCCAGGAGTGCTGAGTTGCTCCTCTCCGTCTTGCCTTCTCCCCAGACCTTTATGGACCATGTCAAAGTCTTCCAGAACATCGCCCGGCACTACAGCATGGCCTATCTGCTGGAAACCATTGAGTGGCTGCTGTGCACCAATCCGCAGCCCCAGCAATGAGGTGTTGGGGGGGGGGTCTGCTCCTCCTGCTTGCACCGGGGCTGTGTCCTGGCCACGGGAGCGTGGTCACGGACAAGAGAAGCTGTGCCCTGCTCCTGCCCCAAGGAGCCGTGCCGGGGCTGGGGCTGTCTTGGCCCCGTTCCCCTGCAGGGGGCGCTGGTGAAACAAGGGACGACCTGTGCTCCCCAGCTTGCTGCTGGCCCCCAGCTCTACTTTTAATAATATTTCTATAAATAAATGGACTGTAGAATCCAAGGAATATACCCGAGATCTGTTTCCTGTTTTGCATAACGATCTCTCCTCAAGGATGTCCCTGTCTCTATTACAAAGCATTTCTGTTAGCCATTTAGCCTATCCTTTACCAACTTGAGATCCCAGGTAGGAGCCACAAACTCCTCCAGCCAAGGTAATTGAGATGTGCTTCATTTTTTGTCTGGAGATCTCTCCTACATGATGTTCATGCCTCTCCTGAATAATATTCCCTGGAATCATTCAGTCAATTCTTTAGGAATTTTAGCTCCCAGATAGCAGCCCCGACTCCTCCAGGGAAGATAACCAAGATGTGTTTCCCCTTTTGCTTAAATATCCCTCCTTCAGGATGCTCCTGGCTCTATTACAAAGCATTTCCAAGAGTCATTTAAAATACTCATAAACATCCTGAAATCCCAGATAGCAGCCTGAGACACCTCCAGGGAAAATGCCCAAGTGGAGTTTGCTCCATTCCAAGACTATCGCTCCCTTGAGATAAACGCAACGCTCCTACAAGCCATCTCCCAAAGACTTCTGAGATCTTCAACAAACTAAGATCCCAGGTAGCAGCCCCAGACTCCTCCAGAGAAGATATCTGTGATGTATTTCCTCTTTTGCTTAAAGATCTCTGCTCCAGGATGCTCCCGGCCCTAATGCATAGCATTTCCAGAGTCATTTGGACTACTCCATAGGAATCTGAGATCCCGGATGCCAACCACAGACTCCTCAAGGGAAGATACCCGATATACTTATCCTGTTTTGGAGGAAGATATCTTATCTGGGATTCAGCCAAGGCTCCTCTAAGGCATATTGCAGAGTATACTTGGAGCTTCTTTGACAACCTAAGATCCCAGGTAGCAGCCCCAGACTCCTCCAGGGAAGGTGCCTGAGATCTATTTCCTCTTTTGCTTAAAGATCTCTCCCCTAGGGAGCTCCTGGCTCTATAGCAAAGCAATTCCCTGGCTCAGGTAGCCTACATTTTAACAAAGCGAGTTCCCAGGTAACAGCCCCGGACTCCTGCAGGGAGGGTACCTGAGTGAAGTTTCCTCTCTTCAAAGAGGATCTCTTCCCTGGAATTCACCCAAGACTCCTCCAAGGCATCTCCCAGAGTCTTTTGAGATCTTCTCTAAGAAGCTGATATCCCAGGTAGCAGCCCCAGACTCCTCCAGGGAAGGTGCCTGAGATCTATTTCCTCTTTTGCTTAAAGATCTCTCCTGCAGGGAGCTCCTGGCTCTATTGCAAAGCAATTCCCAGGCTCAGGTAGCCTACGTTTTAACAAAGGGAGTTCCCACGTAACAGTCCTGGACTCCTCCAGGGAAGGTACCTGAGTGAAGTTTCCTCTCTTCAAAGAGGATCTCTTCCCCTGGGATTCACCCAAGACTCCTCCAAGGCATCTCCCAGAGTCTTTTGAGATCTTCTTTGACAACCTAAGATCCCAGGTAGCAGCCCCAGACTCCTCCAGGGAAGGTACCTGAGTCAAGTTTCCTCTCTTCAAAGAGGATCTCTTCCCTGGGATTCACCCAAGACTCCTCCAAGGCAACTCCCAGAGTCTTTTCAGATCTTCTTTAGCAATCTCAGATGCCAGATAGCAACCCCAGACTCCTCCAGGGAAGATACCCGTGATGTATTACCTCTTTTGCTTAAAGATCTCTCGTGCAGGGAGCTCCTGGCTCTATTGCAAAGCAATTCCCAGGCTCAGGTGGCCTACGTTTTAACAAAGCGAGTTCCCAGGTAACAGTCCTGGACTCCTCCAGGGAAGGTACCTGAGTGAAGTTTCCTCTCTTCAAAGAGGATCTCTTCCCCTGGGATTCACCCAAGACTCCTCCAAGGCTTCTCCCAGAGTCTTTTGAGATCTTCTTTGACAACCTAAGATCCCAGGTAGCTGCCCCAGACTCCTCCAGGGAAGGTACCTGAGTCAGGTTTCCTCTCTTCAGAGAGGATCTCTTCCCTGGGATTCACCCAAGACTCCTCCAAGGCATCTCCCAGAGTCTTTTGAGATCTTCTCTAAGAAGCTGAGATCCCAGGTAGCAGCCCCAGACTCCTCCAGGGAAGGTACCTGAGTCAAGTTTCCTCTCTTCAGAGAGGATCTCTTCCCTGGGATTCACCCAAGACTCCTCCAAGGCAACTCCCAGAGTCTTTTCAGATATTCTTTAGCAATCTCAGATGCCAGAGAGCAACCCCAGACTCCTCCAGGGAAGATACCCGTGATGTATTTCCTCTTTTGCTTAAAGATCTCTCGTGCAGGGAGCTCCTGGCTCTATTGCAAAGCAATTCCCAGGCTCAGGTAGCCTACGTTTTAACAAAGCGAGTTCCCAGGTAACAGTCCTGGACTCCTCCAGGGAAGGTACCTGATTCAAGTTTCCTCTCTTCAAAGAGGATCTTTCTCCTGGGATTCACCCAAGACTCCTCCAAGGCATCTCCCAGAGTCTTTTGAGATCTTCTCTAAGAAGCTGAGATCCCAGGTAGCAGCCCCAGACTCCTCCAGGGAAGGTGCCTGAGATCTATTTCCTCTTTTGCTTATAGATCTCTCCTGCAGGGAGCTCCTGGCTCTATTGCAAAGCAATTCCCAGGCTCAGGTAGCCTACGTTTTAGCAAAGCGAGTTCCCAGATAACAGTCCTGGACTCCTCCAGGGAAGGTACCTGAGTCAAGTTTCCTCTCTTCAAAGAGGATCTCTTCCCTGGAATTCACCCAAGACTCCTCCAAGGCATCTCCCAGAGTCTTTTGAGATCTTCTCTAAGAAGCTGAGATCCCAGGTAGCAGCCCCAGACTCCTCCAGGGAAGATAGCAGAGAGGTATTTCCTCTTTTGCTGAAAGACCTCTTCTCCAGGATGCTCCTGGCTCTATTTCAAAGCATTTCCCAGAGTCATTTAGTCCATTCTTTTGGAGTCGGAGATCAGGGGTTGCAGCCCCACACTCCTCCCGGGCAAGTACCTGGGATGTGCTTCCTTTTGTCGCTGAAGACCTCTCTTCCTGGATACTACGGGATCTCCAGCATAGTATTTCCTGGAATGGCTCACCCTATTCTTCAGGAATCTGAGATGACAGGTAGCAGCCCCAGACTCCTCCAGGGAAGATACCTGAGATGTGCTTCCTCTTTTTCTTTAAGATCTCTCCTCCAGGATGGTCCTGGCTCTTCTGCATGGTATTTCCCGGAATCATTCAGCATATTCAGGAATCTGAGACCCTGGGTGTCAGCCTCACGCTCCTCAAGGGAAAGTTCTTGAGATGTGCTTCATCTTTTGGTTGAAGATCTCTCCTCCAGGATGGTCCTGCCTCTCCTGCATAGTATTTCCTGGAATCATTCAGCCTGTTCTTTAGGAATTTTAGCTCCCAGGTAGCAGCCCCAGACTCCTCCAGGGAAGATACCCGAGATGTACTTCCTCTTTTCCCTGAAGGTCTCTCCTCCAGCATGCTCGTGGCTCTGTTGCAAAACACTTTTCAGAATCATTTAGCCTATTTCTTAGGAATCTGAGATGACAGGTAACAGCCCCAGACTCTTCCAAGAAAAATTCCCGAGTGGAGATTTTTCTCTGCAAAGAGGATCTCTTCCCCTGGGATTCACCCAAGACTCCTCCAAGGCTTCTCCCAGAGTCTTTTGAGATCTTCTTTGACAACCTAAGATCCCAGGTAGCAGCCCCAGACTCCTCCAGGGAAGGTACCTGAGTCAGGTTTCCTCTTTTCAGAGTGGATCTCTCTCCTGGGATTCACCCAAGACACGTCCAAGTCTTCTCCCAGAGTCTTTTGAGATCTTCTTTGACAACCTAAGATCCCAGGTAGCTGCCCCAGACTCCTCCAGGGAAGGTACCTGAGTCAAGTTTCCTCTCTTCAGAGAGGATCTCTTCCCTGGGATTCACCCAAGACTCCTCCAAGGCATCTCCCAGAGTCTTTTGAGATCTTCTCTAAGAAGCTGAGATCCCAGGTAGCAGCCCCAGACTCCTCCAGGGAAGGTACCTGAGTCAAGTTTCCTCTCTTCAAAGAGGATCTCTTCCCTGGGATTCACCCAAGACTCCTCCAAGGCAACTCCCAGAGTCTTTTCAGATATTCTTTAGCAATCTCAGATGCCAGAGAGCAACCCCAGACTCCTCCAGGGAAGATACCCGTGATGTATTTCCTCTTTTGCTTAAAGATCTCTCGTGCAGGGAGCTCCTGGCTCTATTGCAAAGCAATTCCCAGGCTCAGGTAGCCTACGTTTTAACAAAGCGAGTTCCCAGGTAACAGTCCTGGACTCCTCCAGGGAAGGTACCTGATTCAAGTTTCCTCTCTTCAAAGAGGATCTTTCTCCTGGGATTCACCCAAGACTCCTCCAAGGCATCTCCCAGAGTCTTTTGAGATCTTCTCTAAGAAGCTGAGATCCCAGGTAGCAGCCCCAGACTCCTCCAGGGAAGGTGCCTGAGATCTATTTCCTCTTTTGCTTATAGATCTCTCCTGCAGGGAGCTCCTGGCTCTATTGCAAAGCAATTCCCAGGCTCAGGTAGCCTACGTTTTAGCAAAGCGAGTTCCCAGATAACAGTCCTGGACTCCTCCAGGAAAGGTACCTGAGTCAAGTTTCCTCTCTTCAAAGAGGATCTCTTCCCTGGAATTCACCCAAGACTCCTCCAAGGCATCTCCCAGAGTCTTTTGAGATCTTCTCTAAGAAGCTGAGATCCCAGGTAGCAGCCCCAGACTCCTCCAGGGAAGATAGCAGAGAGGTATTTCCTCTTTTGCTGAAAGACCTCTTCTCCAGGATGCTCCTGGCTCTATTTCAAAGCATTTCCCAGAGTCATTTAGTCCATTCTTTTGGAGTCGGAGATCAGGGGTTGCAGCCCCACACTCCTCCCGGGCAAGTACCTGGGATGTGCTTCCTTTTGTCGCTGAAGACCTCTCTTCCTGGATACTACGGGATCTCCAGCATAGTATTTCCTGGAATGGCTCACCCTATTCTTCAGGAATCTGAGATGACAGGTAGCAGCCCCAGACTCCTCCAGGGAAGATACCTGAGATGTGCTTCCTCTTTTTCTTTAAGATCTCTCCTCCAGGATGGTCCTGGCTCTTCTGCATGGTATTTGCTGGAATCATTCAGCATATTCAGGAATCTGAGACCCTGGGTGTCAGCCCCACGCTCCTCAAGGGAAAGTTCTTGAGATGTGCTTCATCTTTTGGTTGAAGATCTCTCCTCCAGGATGGTCCTGCCTCTCCTGCATAGTATTTCCTGGAATCATTCAGCCTGTTCTTTAGGAATTTTAGCTCCCAGGTAGCAGCCCCAGACTTCTCCAGGGAAGATACCCAAGATGTACTTCCTCTTTTCCCTGAAGGTCTCTCCTCCATCATGCTCGTGGCTCTGTTGCAAAACACTTTTCAGAATCATTTAGCCTATTTCTTAGGAATCTGAGATGACAGGTAACAGCCCCAGACTCTTCCAAGAAAAATTCCCGAGTGGAGATTTTTCTCTGCAAAGAGGATCTCTTCCCTGGGATTCACCCAAGACTCCTCCAAGGCTTCTCCCAGAGTCTTTTGAGGTCTTCTTTGACAACCTAAGATCCCAGGTAGCAGCCCCAGACTCCTCCAGGGAAGGTACCTGAGTCAAGTTTCCTCTCTTCAAAGAGGATCTCTTCCCTGGGATTCACCCAAGACTCCTACAAGGCACCTCCCAGAGTCTTTTCAGATCTTCTTTAGCAATCTCAGATGCCAGATAGCAACCCCAGACTCCTCCAGGGAAGATACCCGTGATGTATTTCCTCTTTTGCTTAAAGATCTCTCGTGCAGGGAGCTCCTGGCTCTATAGCAAAGCAATTCCCAGGCTCAGGTAGCCTACGTTTTAACAAAGCGAGTTCCCAGGTAACAGTCCTGGACTCCTCCAGGGAAGGTACCTGAGTCAAGTTTCCTCTCTTCAAAGAGGATCTTTCTCCTGGGATTCACCCAAGACTCCTCCAAGGCATCTCCCAGAGTCTTTTGAGATCTTCTCTAAGAAGCTGAGATCCCAGGTAGCAGCCCCAGACTCCTCCAGGGAAGGTGACTGAGATCTATTTCCTCTTTTGCTTAAAGATCTCTCGTGTAGGGAGCTCCTGGCTCTATTGCAAAGCAATTCCCAGGCTCAGGTAGCCTACGTTTTAACAAAGCGAGTTCCCAGGTAACAGCCCCGGACTCCTGCAGGGAGGGTACCTGAGTCAAGTTTCCTCTCTTCAAAGAGGATCTCTTCCCTGGAATTCACCCAAGACTCCTCCAAGGCATCTCCCAGAGTCTTTTGAGATCTTCTCTAAGAAGCTGAGATCCCAGGTAGCAGCCCCAGACTCCTCCAGGGAAGATAGCAGAGAGGTATTTCCTCTTTTGCTGAAAGACCTCTTCTGCAGGATGCTCCTGGCTCTATTTCAAAGCATTTCCCAGAGTCATTTAGTCCATTCTTTCGGAGTCGGAGATCAGAGGTTGCAGCCCCACACTCCTCCCGGGCAGGTACCTGGGATGTGCTTCCTTTTGTCGCTGAAGACCTCTCTTCCTGGATACTACGGGATCTCCAGCATAGTATTTCCTGGAATGGCTCACCCTATTCTTCAGGAATCTGAGATGACAGGTAGCAGCCCCAGACTCCTCCAGGGAAGATACATGAGATGTGCTTCCTCTTTTTCTTTAAGATCTCTCCTCCAGGATGGTCCTGGCTCTTCTGCATGGTATTTCCCGGAATCATTCAGCATATTCAGGTATCTGAGACCCTGGGTGTCAGCCCCACGCTCCTCAAGGGAAAGTTCTTGAGATGTGCTTCATCTTTTGGTTGAAGATCTCTCCTCCAGGATGGTCCTGCCTCTCCTGCATAGTATTTCCTGGAATCATTCAGCCTGTTCTTTAGGAATTTTAGCTCCCAGGTAGCAGCCCCAGACTCCTCCAGGGAAGATACCCGAGATGTACTTCCTCTTTTCCCTGAAGGTCTCTCCTCCATCATGCTCGTGGCTCTGTTGCAAAACACTTTTCAGAATCATTTAGCCTATTTCTTAGGAATCTGAGATCACAGGTAACAGCCCCAGACTCTTCCAAGAAAAATTCCCGAGTGGAGATTTTTCTCTGCAAAGAGGATCTCTTCCCCTGGGATTCACCCAAGACTCCTCCAAGGCTTCTCCCAGAGTCTTTTGAGATCTTCTTTGACAACCTAAGATCCCAGGTAGCAGCCCCAGACTCCTCCAGGGAAGGTACCTGAGTCAGGTTTCCTCTTTTCAGAGTGGATCTCTCTCCTGGGATTCACCGAAGACACGTCCAAGTCTTCTCCCAGAGTCTTTTGAGATCTTCTTTGACAACCTAAGATCCCAGGTAGCTGCCCCAGACTCCTCCAGGGAAGGTACCTGAGTCAAGTTTCCTCTCTTCAAAGAGGATCTCTTCCCTGGGATTCACCCAAGACTCCTCCAAGGCAACTCCCAGAGTCTTTTCAGATCTTCTTTAGCAATCTCAGATGCTAGATAGCAACCCCAGACTCCTCCAGGGAAGATACCCGTGATGTGTTTCCTCTTTTGCTTAAAGATCTCTCGTGCAGGGAGCTCCTGGCTCTATAGCAAAGCAATTCCCAGGCTCAGGTAGCCTACGTTTTAACAAAGCGAGTTCCCAGGTAACAGTCCTGGACTCCTCCAGGGAAGGTACCTGAGTCAAGTTTCCTCTCTTCAAAGAGGATCTTTCTCCTGGGATTCACCCAAGACTCCTCCAAGGCATCTCCCAGAGTCTTTTGAGATCTTCTCTAAGAAGCTGAGATCCCAGGTAGCAGCCCCAGACTCCTCCAGGGAAGGTGACTGAGATCTATTTCCTCTTTTGCTTAAAGATCTCTCGTGCAGGGAGCTCCTGGCTCTATTGCAAAGCAATTCCCAGGCTCAGGTAGCCTACGTTTTAACAAAGCGAGTTCCCAGGTAACAGCCCCGGACTCCTGCAGGGAGGGTACCTGAGTCAAGTTTCCTCTCTTCAAAGAGGATCTCTTCCCTGGAATTCACCCAAGACTCCTCCAAGGCATCTCCCAGAGTCTTTTGAGATCTTCTCTAAGAAGCTGAGATCCCAGGTAGCAGCCCCAGACTCCTCCAGGGAAGATACCACAGAGGTATTTCCTCTTTTGCTGAAAGACCTCTTCTGCAGGATGCTCCCGGCTCTATTTCAAAGCATTTCCCAGAGTCATTTAGTCCATTCTTTCGGAGTCGGAGATCAGAGGTTGCAGCCCCACACTCCTCCCGGGGAGGTACCTGGGATGTGCTTCCTTTTGTCGCTGAAGACATCTCTTCCAGGATACTACGGGATCTCCAGCATAGTATTTCCTGGAATGGCTCACCCTATTCTTCAGGAATCTGAGATGACAGGTAGCAGCCCCAGACTCCTCCAGGGAAGATACATGAGATATGCTTCCTCTTTTTCTTTAAGATCTCTCCTCCAGGATGGTCCTGGCTCTTCTGCATGGTATTTCCCGGAATCATTCAGCATATTCAGGTATCTGAGACCCTGGGTGTCAGCCCCACGCTCCTCAAGGGAAAGTTCTTGAGATGTGCTTCATCTTTTGGTTGAAGATCTCTCCTCCAGGATGGTCCTGCCTCTCCTGCATAGTATTTCCTGGAATCATTCAGCCTGTTCTTTAGGAATTTTAGCTCCCAGGTAGCAGCCCCAGACTCCTCCAGGGAAGATACCCGAGATGTACTTCCTCTTTTCCCTGAAGGTCTCTCCTCCATCATGCTCGTGGCTCTGTTGCAAAACACTTTTCAGAATCATTTAGCCTATTTCTTAGGAATCTGAGATCACAGGTAACAGCCCCAGACTCTTCCAAGAAAAATTCCCGAGTGGAGATTTTTCTCTGCAAAGAGGATCTCTTCCCCTGGGATTCACCCAAGACTCCTCCAAGGCTTCTCCCAGAGTCCTTTGAGATCTTCTTTGACAACCTAAGATCCCAGGTAGCAGCCCCAGACTCCTCCAGGGAAGGTACCTGAGTCAGGTTTCCTCTTTTCAGAGTGGATCTCTCTCCTGGGATTCACCCAAGACACGTCCAAGTCTTCTCCCAGAGTCTTTTGAGATCTTCTTTGACAACCTAAGATCCCAGGTAGCTGCCCCAGACTCGTCCAGGGAAGGTACCTGAGTCAAGTTTCCTCTCTTCAAAGAGGATCTCTTCCCTGGGATTCACCCAAGACTCCTCCAAGGCAACTCCCAGAGTCTTTTCAGATCTTCTTTAGCAATCTCAGATGCTAGATAGCAACCCCAGACTCCTCCAGGGAAGATACCCGTGATGTGTTTCCTCTTTTGCTTAAAGATCTCTCGTGCAGGGAGCTCCTGGCTCTATTGCAAAGCAATTCCCAGGCTCAGGTAGCCTACGTTTTAACAAAGCGAGTTCCCAGGTAACAGTCCTGGACTCCTCCAGGGAAGGTACCTGAGTCAAGTTTCCTCTCTTCAAAGAGGATCTTTCTCCTGGGATTCACCCAAGACTCCTCCAAGGCATCTCCCAGAGTCTTTTGAGATCTTCTCTAAGAAGCTGAGATCCCAGGTAGCAGCCCCAGACTCCTCCAGGGAAGATATCAGAGAGGTATTTCCTCTTTTGCAGAAAGACCTCTTCTCCAGGATGCTCCTGGCTCTATTTCAAAGCATTTCCCAGAGTCATTTAGTCCATTCTTTTGGAGTCGGAGATTAGAGGTTGCAGCCCCACACTCCTCCAGGGAAGATACCTGGGATGTGCTTCCTTTTGTTGCTGAAGACCTCTCTTCCAGGATACTACGGGATCTCCAGCATAGTATTTCCTGGAATGGCTCACCCTATTCTTCAGGAATCTGAGATGACAGGTAACAGCCCCAGACTCTTCCAAGAAAAATTCCCGAGTGGAGATTTTTCTCTGCAAAGAGGATCTCTTCCCCTGGGATTCACCCAAGACTCCTCCAAGGCTTCTCCCAGAGTCTTTTGAGATCTTCTTTGACAACCTAAGATCCCAGGTAGCAGCCTCATACTCCTCCAGGGAAGGTACCTGAGTCAAGTTTCCTCTTTTCAGAGTGGATCTCTCTCCTGGGATTCACCCAAGACACGTCCAAGTCTTCTCCCAGAGTCTTTTGAGATCTTCTTTGACAACCTAAGATCCCAGGTAGCAGCCCCAGACTCCTCCAGGGAAGGTACCTGAGTCAAGTTTCCTCTCTTCAAAGAGGATCTCTTCCCTGGAATTCACCCAAGACTCCTCCAAGGCATCTCCCAGAGTCTTTTGAGATCTTCTCTAAGAAGCTGAGATCCCAGGTAGCAGCCCCAGACTCCTCCAGGGAAGATAGCAGAGAGGTATTTCCTCTTTTGCTGAAAGACCTCTTCTCCAGGATGCTCCTGGCTCTATTTCAAAGCATTTCCCAGAGTCATTTAGTCCATTCTTTTGGAGTCGGAGATCAGAGGTTGCAGCCCCACACTCCTCCCGGGCAGGTACCTGGGATGTGCTTCCTTTTGTCGCTGAAGACCTCTCTTCCTGGATACTACGGGATCTCCAGCATAGTATTTCCTGGAATGGCTCACCCTATTCTTCAGGAATCTGAGATGACAGGTAGCAGCCCCAGACTCCTCCAGGGAAGATACATGAGATGTGCTTCCTCTTTTTCTTTAAGATCTCTCCTCCAGGATGGTCCTGGCTCTTCTGCATGGTATTTCCCGGAATCATTCAGCATATTCAGGAATCTGAGACCCTGGGTGTCAGCCCCACGCTCCTCAAGGGAAAGTTCTTGAGATGTGCTTTATCTTTTGGTTGAAGATCTCTCCTCCAGGATGGTCCTGCCTCTCCTGCATAGTATTTCCTGGAATCATTCAGCCTGTTCTTTAGGAATTTTAGGTCCCAGGTAGCAGCCCCAGACTCCTCCAGGGAAGATACCCGAGATGTACTTCCTCTTTTCCCTGAAGGTCTCTCCTCCAGCATGCTCGTGGCTCTGTTGCAAAACACTTTCCAGAATCATTTAGCCTATTTCTTAGGAATCTGAGATCACAGGTAACAGCCCCAGACTCTTCCAAGAAAAATTCCCGAGTGGAGATTTTTCTCTGCAAAGAGGATCTCTTCCCCTGGGATTCACCCAAGACTCCTCCAGGGCTTCTCCCAGAGTCTTTTGAGATCTTCTTTGACAACCTAAGATCCCAGGTAGCGGCCCCAGACTCCTCCAGGGAAGGTAACTGAGTCAAGTTTCCTCTCTTCAGAGAGGATCTCTTCCCTGGGATTCACCCAAGACTCCTCCAAGGCATCTCCCAGAGTCTTTTGAGATCTTCTCTAAGAAGCTGAGATCCCAGGTAGCAGCCCCAGACTCCTCCAGGGAAGGTGCCTGAGATCTATTTCCTCTTTTGCTTAAAGATCTCTCGTGCAGGGAGCTCCTGGCTCTATTGCAAAGCAATTCCCAGGCTCAGGTAGCCTACGTTTTAACAAAGCGAGTTCCCAGGTAACAGTCCTGGACTCCTCCAGGGAAGGTACCTGAGTCAAGTTTCCTCTCTTCAAAGAGGATCTTTCTCCTGGGATTCACCCAAGACTCCTCCAAGGCATCTCCCAGAGTCTTTTGAGATCTTCTCTAAGAAGCTGAGATCCCAGGTAGCAGCCCCAGACTCCTCCAGGGAAGATACCAGAGAGGTATTTCCTCTTTTGCTGAAAGACCTCTTCTCCAGGATGCTCCTGGCTCTATTTCAAAGCATTTCCCAGAGTCATTTAGTCCATTCTTTTAGAGTCGGAAATCAGGGGTTGCAGCCCCACACTCCTCCAGGGAAGATACCTGGGATGTGCTTCCTTTTGTTGCTGAAGACCTCTCTTCCAGGATACTACGGGATCTCCAGCATAGTATTTCCTGGAATGGCTCACCCTATTCTTCAGGAATCTGAGATGACAGGTAGGAGCCCCAGACTCCTCCAGGGAAGATACATGAGATGTGCTTCCTCTTTTTCTTTAAGATCTCTCCTTCAGGGTGGTCCTGGCTCTTCTGCATGTTATTTCCCGGAATCATTCAGCATATTCAGGAATCTGAGACCCTGGGTGTCAGCCCCACGCTCCTCAAGGGAAAGTTCTTGAGATGTGCTTCATCTTTTGGTTGAAGATCTCTCCTCCAGGATGGTCCTGCCTCTCCTGCATAGTATTTCCTGGAATCATTCAGCCTGTTCTTTAGGAATTTTAGCTCCCAGGTAGCAGCCCCAGACTCCTCCAGGGAAGATACCCGAGATGTACTTCCTCTTTTCCCTGAAGGTCTCTCCTCCAGCATGCTCGTGGCTCTGTTGCAAAACACTTTTCAGAATCATTTAGCCTATTTCTTAGGAATCTGAGATCACAGGTAACAGCCCCAGACTCTTCCAAGAAAAATTCCCGAGTGGAGATTTTTCTCTGCAAAGAGGATCTCTTCCCCTGGGATTCACCCAAGACTCCTCCAAGGCTTCTCCCAGAGTCTTTTGAGATCTTCTTTGACAACCTAAGATCCCAGGTAGCAGCCCCAGACTCCTCCAGGGAAGGTACCTGAGTCAAGTTTCCTCTCTTCAAAGAGGATCTCTTCCCTGGAATTCACCCAAGACTCCTCCAAGTCTTCTCCCAGAGTCTTTTGAGATCTTCTTTGACAACCTAAGATCCCAGGTAGCTGCCCCAGACTCCTCCAGGGAAAGTACCTGAGTCAAGTTTCCTCTCTTCAAAGAGGATCTCTTCCCTGGGATTCACCCAAGACTCCTCCAAGGCAACTCCCAGAGTCTTTTCAGATCTTCTTTAGCAATCTCAGATGCTAGATAGCAACCCCAGACTCCTCCAGGGAAGATACCCGTGATGTATTTCCTCTTTTGCTTAAAGATCTCTCGTGCAGGGAGCTCCTGGCTCTATTGCAAAGCAATTCCCAGGCTCAGGTAGCCTACGTTTTAACAAAGCGAGTTCCCAGGTAACAGTCCTGGACTCCTCCAGGAAAGGTACCTGAGTCAAGTTTCCTCTCTTCAAAGAGGATCTTTCTCCTGGGATTCACCCAAGACTCCTCCAAGGCATCTCCCAGAGTCTTTTGAGATCTTCTCTAAGAAGCTGAGATCCCAGGTAGCAGCCCCAGACTCCTCCAGGAAAGATAGCAGAGAGGTATTTCCTCTTTTGCTGAAAGACCTCTTCTCCAGGATGCTCCTGGCTCTATTTCAAAGCATTTCCCAGAGTCATTTAGTCCATTCTTTTGGAGTCGGAGATCAGAGGTTGCAGCCCCACACTCCTCCAGGGAAGATACCTGGGATGTGCTTCCTTTTGTTGCTGAAGACCTCTCTTCCAGGATACTACGGGATCTCCAGCATAGTATTTCCTGGAATGGCTCACCCTATTCTTCAGGAATCTGAGATGACAGGTAGGAGCCCCAGACTCCTCCAGGGAAGATACATGAGATGTGCTTCCTCTTTTTCTTTAAGATCTCTCCTTCAGGATGGTCCTGGCTCTTCTGCATGTTATTTCCCGGAATCATTCAGCATATTCAGGAATCTGAGACCCTGGGTGTCAGCCCCACGCTCCTCAAGGGAAAGTTCTTGAGATGTGCTTCATCTTTTGGTTGAAGATCTCTCCTCCAGGATGGTCCTGCCTCTCCTGCATAGTATTTCCTGGAATCATTCAGCCTGTTCTTTAGGAATTTTAGCTCCCAGGTAGCAGCCCCAGACTCCTCCAGGGAAGATACCCGAGATGTACTTCCTCTTTTCCCTGAAGGTCTCTCCTCCAGCATGCTCGTGGCTCTGTTGCAAAACACTTTTCAGAATCATTTAGCCTATTTCTTAGGAATCTGAGATCACAGGTAACAGCCCCAGACTCTTCCAAGAAAAATTCCCGAGTGGAGATTTTTCTCTGCAAAGAGGATCTCTTCCCCTGGGATTCACCCAAGACTCCTCCAGGGCTTCTCCCAGAGTCTTTTGAGATCTTCTTTGACAACCTAAGATCCCAGGTAGCGGCCCCAGACTCCTCCAGGGAAGGTAACTGAGTCAAATTTCCTCTCTTCAGAGAGGATCTCTTCCCTGGGATTCACCCAAGACTCCTCCAAGGCATCTCCCAGAGTCTTTTGAGATCTTCTCTAAGAAGCTGAGATCCCAGGTAGCAGTCCCAGACTCCTCCAGGGAAGGTGCCTGAGATCTATTTCCTCTTTTGCTTAAAGATCTCTCGTGCAGGGAGCTCCTGGCTCTATTGCAAAGCAATTCCCAGGCTCAGGTAGCCTACGTTTTAACAAAGCGAGTTCCCAGGTAACAGTCCTGGACTCCTCCAGGGAAGGTACCTGAGTCAAGTTTCCTCTCTTCAAAGAGGATCTTTCTCCTGGGATTCACCCAAGACTCCTCCAAGGCATCTCCCAGAGTCTTTTGAGATCTTCTCTAAGAAGCTGAGATCCCAGGTAGCAGCCCCAGACTCCTCCAGGAAAGATAGCAGAGAGGTATTTCCTCTTTTGCTGAAAGACCTCTTCTCCAGGATGCTCCTGGCTCTATTTCAAAGCATTTCCCAGAGTCATTTAGTCCATTCTTTTGGAGTCGGAGATCAGAGGTTGCAGCCCCACACTCCTCCAGGGAAGATACCTGGGATGTGCTTCCTTTTGTTGCTGAAGACCTCTCTTCCAGGATACTACGGGATCTCCAGCATAGTATTTCCTGGAATGGCTCACCCTATTCTTCAGGAATCTGAGATGACAGGTAACAGCCCCAGACTCTTCCAAGAAAAATTCCCGAGTGGAGATTTTTCTCTGCAAAGAGGATCTCTTCCCCTGGGATTCACCCAAGACTCCTCCAAGGCTTCTCCCAGAGTCTTTTGAGATCTTCTTTGACAACCTAAGATCCCAGGTAGCAGCCTCATACTCCTCCAGGGAAGGTACCTGAGTCAAGTTTCCTCTTTTCAGAGTGGATCTCTCTCCTGGGATTCACCCAAGACACGTCCAAGTCTTCTCCCAGAGTCTTTTGAGATCTTCTTTGACAACCTAAGATCCCAGGTAGCAGCCCCAGACTCCTCCAGGGAAGGTACCTGAGTCAAGTTTCCTCTCTTCAAAGAGGATCTCTTCCCTGGAATTCACCCAAGACTCCTCCAAGGCATCTCCCAGAGTCTTTTGAGATCTTCTCTAAGAAGCTGAGATCCCAGGTAGCAGCCCCAGACTCCTCCAGGGAAGATACCAGAGAGGTATTTCCTCTTTTGCTGAAAGACCTCTTCTCCAGGATGCTCCTGGCTCTATTTCAAAGCATTTCCCAGAGTCATTTAGTTCATTCTTTTGGAGTCGGAGATCAGAGGTTGCAGCCCCACACTCCTCCCGGGCAGGTACCTGGGATGTGCTTCCTTTTGTCGCTGAAGACCTCTCTTCCTGGATACTACGGGATCTCCAGCATAGTATTTCCTGGAATGGCTCACCCTATTCTTCAGGAATCTGAGATGACAGGTAGCAGCCCCAGACTCCTCCAGGGAAGATACATGAGATGTGCTTCCTCTTTTTCTTTAAGATCTCTCCTCCAGGATGGTCCTGGCTCTTCTGCATGGTATTTCCCGGAATCATTCAGCATATTCAGGAATCTGAGACCCTGGGTGTCAGCCCCACGCTCCTCAAGGGAAAGTTCTTGAGATGTGCTTTATCTTTTGGTTGAAGATCTCTCCTCCAGGATGGTCCTGCCTCTCCTGCATAGTATTTCCTGGAATCATTCAGCCTGTTCTTTAGGAATTTTAGCTCCCAGGTAGCAGCCCCAGACTCCTCCAGGGAAGATACCCGAGATGTACTTCCTCTTTTCCCTGAAGGTCTCTCCTCCAGCATGCTCGTGGCTCTGTTGCAAAACACTTTCCAGAATCATTTAGCCTATTTCTTAGGAATCTGAGATGACAGGTAACAGCCCCAGACTCTTCCAAGAAAAATTCCCGAGTGGAGATTTTTCTCTGCAAAGAGGATCTCTTCCCCTGGGATTCACCCAAGACTCCTCCAGGGCTTCTCCCAGAGTCTTTTGAGATCTTCTTTGACAACCTAAGATCCCAGGTAGCGGCCCCAGACTCCTCCAGGGAAGGTAACTGAGTCAAGTTTCCTCTCTTCAGAGAGGATCTCTTCCCTGGGATTCACCCAAGACTCCTCCAAGGCATCTCCCAGAGTCTTTTGAGATCTTCTCTAAGAAGCTGAGATCCCAGGTAGCAGCCCCAGACTCCTCCAGGGAAGGTGCCTGAGATCTATTTCCTCTTTTGCTTAAAGATCTCTCGTGCAGGGAGCTCCTGGCTCTATTGCAAAGCAATTCCCAGGCTCAGGTAGCCTACGTTTTAACAAAGCGAGTTCCCAGGTAACAGTCCTGGACTCCTCCAGGGAAGGTACCTGAGTCAAGTTTCCTCTCTTCAAAGAGGATCTTTCTCCTGGGATTCACCCAAGACTCCTCCAAGGCATCTCCCAGAGTCTTTTGAGATCTTCTCTAAGAAGCTGAGATCCCAGGTAGCAGCCCCAGACTCCTCCAGGGAAGATAGCAGAGAGGTATTTCCTCTTTTGCTGAAAGACCTCTTCTCCAGGATGCTCCTGGCTCTATTTCAAAGCATTTCCCAGAGTCATTTAGTCCATTCTTTTGGAGTCGGAGATCAGAGGTTGCAGCCCCACACTCCTCCAGGGAAGATACCTGGGATGTGCTTCCTTTTGTTGCTGAAGACCTCTCTTCCAGGATACTACGGGATCTCCAGCATAGTATTTCCTGGAATGGCTCACCCTATTCTTCAGGAATCTGAGATGACAGGTAGGAGCCCCAGACTCCTCCAGGGAAGATACATGAGATGTGCTTCCTCTTTTTCTTTAAGATCTCTCCTTCAGGATGGTCCTGGCTCTTCTGCATGTTATTTCCCGGAATCATTCAGCATATTCAGGAATCTGAGACCCTGGGTGTCAGCCCCACGCTCCTCAAGGGAAAGTTCTTGAGATGTGCTTCATCTTTTGGTTGAAGATCTCTCCTCCAGGATGGTCCTGCCTCTCCTGCATAGTATTTCCTGGAATCATTCAGCCTGTTCTTTAGGAATTTTAGCTCCCAGGTAGCAGCCCCAGACTCCTCCAGGGAAGATACCCGAGATGTACTTCCTCTTTTCCCTGAAGGTCTCTCCTCCAGCATGCTCGTGGCTCTGTTGCAAAACACTTTTCAGAATCATTTAGCCTATTTCTTAGGAATCTGAGATCACAGGTAACAGCCCCAGACTCTTCCAAGAAAAATTCCCGAGTGGAGATTTTTCTCTGCAAAGAGGATCTCTTCCCCTGGGATTCACCCAAGACTCCTCCAAGGCTTCTCCCAGAGTCTTTTGAGATCTTCTTTGACAACCTAAGATCCCAGGTAGCAGCCCCAGACTCCTCCAGGGAAGGTACCTGAGTCAAGTTTCCTCTCTTCAAAGAGGATCTCTTCCCTGGGATTCACCCAAGACTCCTCCAAGGCAACTCCCAGAGTCTTTTCAGATCTTCTTTAGCAATCTCAGATGCTAGATAGCAACCCCAGACTCCTCCAGGGAAGATACCCGTGATGTGTTTCCTCTTTTGCTTAAAGATCTCTCGTGCAGGGAGCTCCTGGCTCTATTGCAAAGCAATTCCCAGGCTCAGGTAGCCTACGTTTTAACAAAGCGAGTTCCCAGGTAACAGTCCTGGACTCCTCCAGGGAAGGTACCTGAGTCAAGTTTCCTCTCTTCAAAGAGGATCTTTCTCCTGGGATTCACCCAAGACTCCTCCAAGGCATCTCCCAGAGTCTTTTGAGATCTTCTCTAAGAAGCTGAGATCCCAGGTAGCAGCCCCAGACTCCTCCAGGGAAGATAGCAGAGAGGTATTTCCTCTTTTGCTGAAAGACCTCTTCTCCAGGATGCTCCTGGCACTATTTCAAAGCATTTCCCATAGTCATTTAGTCCATTCTTTTAGAGTCGGAGATCAGGGGTTGCAGCCCCACACTCCTCCCGGGCAGGTACCTGGGATGTGCTTCCTTTTGTCGCTGAAGACCTCTCTTCCTGGATACTACGGGATCTCCAGCATAGTATTTCCTGGAATGGCTCACCCTATTCTTCAGGAATCTGAGATGACAGGTAGCAGCCCCAGACTCCTCCAAGGAAGATACATGAGATGTGCTTCCTCTTTTTCTTTAAGATCTCTCCTCCAGGATGGTCCTGGCTCTTCTGCATGGTATTTCCCGGAATCATTCAGCATATTCAGGAATCTGAGACCCTGGGTGTCAGCCCCACGCTCCTCAAGGGAAAGTTCTTGAGATGTGCTTCATCTTTTGGTTGAAGATCTCTCCTCCAGGATGGTCCTGCCTCTCCTGCATAGTATTTCCTGGAATCATTCAGCCTGTTCTTTAGGAATTTTAGCTCCCAGGTAGCAGCCCCAGACTCCTCCAGGGAAGATACCCGAGATGTACTTCCTCTTTTCCCTGAAGGTCTCTCCTCCAGCATGCTCGTGGCTCTGTTGCAAAACACTTTTCAGAATCATTTAGCCTATTTCTTAGGAATCTGAGATCACAGGTAACAGCCCCAGACTCTTCCAAGAAAAATTCCCGAGTGGAGATTTTTCTCTGCAAAGAGGATCTCTTCCCCTGGGATTCACCCAAGACTCCTCCAAGGCTTCTCCCAGAGTCTTTTGAGATCTTCTTTGACAACCTAAGATCCCAGGTAGCAGCCCCAGACTCCTCCAGGGAAGGTACCTGAGTCAGGTTTCCTCTTTTCAGAGTGGATCTCTCTCCTGGGATTCACCCAAGACACGTCCAAGTCTTCTCCCAGAGTCTTTTGAGATCTTCTTTGACAACCTAAGATCCCAGGTAGCTGCCCCAGACTCCTCCAGGGAAAGTACCTGAGTCAAGTTTCCTCTCTTCAAAGAGGATCTCTTCCCTGGGATTCACCCAAGACTCCTCCAAGGCAACTCCCAGAGTCTTTTCAGATCTTCTTTAGCAATCTCAGATGCTAGATAGCAACCCCAGACTCCTCCAGGGAAGATACCCGTGATGTATTTCCTCTTTTGCTTAAAGATCTCTCGTGCAGGGAGCTCCTGGCTCTATTGCAAAGCAATTCCCAGGCTCAGGTAGCCTACGTTTTAACAAAGCAAGTTCCCAGGTAACAGTCCTGGACTCCTCCAGGAAAGGTACCTGAGTCAAGTTTCCTCTCTTCAAAGAGGATCTTTCTCCTGGGATTCACCCAAGACTCCTCCAAGGCATCTCCCAGAGTCTTTTGAGATCTTCTCTAAGAAGCTGAGATCCCAGGTAGCAGCCCCAGACTCCTCCAGGAAAGATAGCAGAGAGGTATTTCCTCTTTTGCTGAAAGACCTCTTCTCCAGGATGCTCCTGGCTCTATTTCAAAGCATTTCCCAGAGTCATTTAGTCCATTCTTTTAGAGTCGGAGATCAGAGGTTGCAGCCCCACACTCCTCCCGGGCAGGTACCTGGGATGTGCTTCCTTTTGTCGCTGAAGACCTCTCTTCCTGGATACTACGGGATCTCCAGCATAGTATTTCCTGGAATGGCTCACCCTATTCTTCAGGAATCTGAGATGACAGGTAGCAGCCCCAGACTCCTCCAAGGAAGTTACATGAGATGTGCTTCCTCTTTTTCTTTAAGATCTCTCCTCCAGGATGGTCCTGGCTCTTCTGCATGGTATTTCCCGGAATCATTCAGCATATTCAGGAATCTGAGACCCTGGGTGTCAGCCCCACGCTCCTCAAGGGAAAGTTCTTGAGATGTGCTTCATCTTTTGGTTGAAGATCTCTCCTCCAGGATGGTCCTGCCTCTCCTGCATAGTATTTCCTGGAATCATTCAGCCTGTTCTTTAGGAATTTTAGCTCCCAGGTAGCAGCCCCAGACTCCTCCAGGGAAGATACCCGAGATGTACTTCCTCTTTTCCCTGAAGGTCTCTCCTCCAGCATGCTCGTGGCTCTGTTGCAAAACACTTTTCAGAATCATTTAGCCTATTTCTTAGGAATCTGAGATCACAGCTAACAGCCCCAGACTCTTCCAAGAAAAATTCCCGAGTGGAGATTTTTCTCTGCAAAGAGGATCTCTTCCCCTGGGATTCACCCAAGACTCCTCCAAGGCTTCTCCCAGAGTCTTTTGAGATCTTCTTTGACAACCTAAGATCCCAGGTAGCAGCCCCAGACTCCTCCAGGGAAGGTACCTGAGTCAGGTTTCCTCTTTTCAGAGTGGATCTCTCTCCTGGGATTCACCCAAGACACGTCCAAGTCTTCTCCCAGAGTCTTTTGAGATCTTCTTTGACAACCTAAGATCCCAGGTAGCAGCACCAGACTCCTCCAGGGAAGGTACCTGAGTCAAGTTTCCTCTCTTCAAAGAGGATCTCTTCCCTGGGATTCACCCAAGACTCCTCCAAGGCAACTCCCAGAGTCTTTTCAGATCTTCTTTAGCAATCTCAGATGCTAGATAGCAACCCCAGACTCCTCCAGGGAAGATACCCGTGATGTATTTCCTCTTTTGCTTAAAGATCTCTCGTGCAGGGAGCTCCTGGCTCTATTGCAAAGCAATTCCCAGGCTCAGGTAGCCTACGTTTTAACAAAGCGAGTTCCCAGGTAACAGTCCTGGACTCCTCCAGGAAAGGTACCTGAGTCAAGTTTCCTCTCTTCAAAGAGGATCTTTCTCCTGGGATTCACCCAAGACTCCTCCAAGGCATCTCCCAGAGTCTTTTGAGATCTTCTCTAAGAAGCTGAGATCCCAGGTAGCAGCCCCAGACTCCTCCAGGAAAGATAGCAGAGAGGTATTTCCTCTTTTGCTGAAAGACCTCTTCTCCAGGATGCTCCTGGCTCTATTTCAAAGCATTTCCCAGAGTCATTTAGTCCATTCTTTTGGAGTCGGAGATCAGAGGTTGCAGCCCCACACTCCTCCAGGGAAGATACCTGGGATGTGCTTCCTTTTGTTGCTGAAGACCTCTCTTCCAGGATACTACGGGATCTCCAGCATAGTATTTCCTGGAATGGCTCACCCTATTCTTCAGGAATCTGAGATGACAGGTAGGAGCCCCAGACTCCTCCAGGGAAGATACATGAGATGTGCTTCCTCTTTTTCTTTAAGATCTCTCCTTCAGGATGGTCCTGGCTCTTCTGCATGGTATTTCCCGGAATCATTCAGCATATTCAGGAATCTGAGACCCTGGGTGTCAGCCCCACGCTCCTCAAGGGAAAGTTCTTGAGATGTGCTTCATCTTTTGGTTGAAGATCTCTCCTCCAGGATGGTCCTGCCTCTCCTGCATAGTATTTCCTGGAATCATTCAGCCTGTTCTTTAGGAATTTTAGCTCCCAGGTAGCAGCCCCAGACTCCTCCAGGGAAGATACCCGAGATGTACTTCCTCTTTTCCCTGAAGGTCTCTCCTCCAGCATGCTCGTGGCTCTGTTGCAAAACACTTTTCAGAATCATTTAGCCTATTTCTTAGGAATCTGAGATCACAGGTAACAGCCCCAGACTCTTCCAAGAAAAATTCCCGAGTGGAGATTTTTCTCTGCAAAGAGGATCTCTTCCCCTGGGATTCACCCAAGACTCCTCCAAGGCTTCTCCCAGAGTCTTTTGAGATCTTCTTTGACAACCTAAGATCCCAGGTAGCAGCCCCAGACTCCTCCAGGGAAGGTACCTGAGTCAAGTTTCCTCTCTTCAAAGAGGATCTCTTCCCTGGGATTCACCCAAGACTCCTCCAAGGCAACTCCCAGAGTCTTTTCAGATCTTCTTTAGCAATCTCAGATGCTAGATAGCAACCCCAGACTCCTCCAGGGAAGATACCCGTGATGTATTTCCTCTTTTGCTTAAAGATCTCTCGTGCAGGGAGCTCCTGGCTCTATTGCAAAGCAATTCCCAGGCTCAGGTAGCCTACGTTTTAACAAAGCAAGTTCCCAGGTAACAGTCCTGGACTCCTCCAGGAAAGGTACCTGAGTCAAGTTTCCTCTCTTCAAAGAGGATCTTTCTCCTGGGATTCACCCAAGACTCCTCCAAGGCATCTCCCAGAGTCTTTTGAGATCTTCTCTAAGAAGCTGAGATCCCAGGTAGCAGCCCCAGACTCCTCCAGGAAAGATAGCAGAGAGGTATTTCCTCTTTTGCTGAAAGACCTCTTCTCCAGGATGCTCCTGGCTCTATTTCAAAGCATTTCCCAGAGTCATTTAGTCCATTCTTTTGGAGTCGGAGATCAGAGGTTGCAGCCCCACACTCCTCCAGGGAAGATACCTGGGATGTGCTTCCTTTTGTTGCTGAAGACCTCTCTTCCAGGATACTACGGGATCTCCAGCATAGTATTTCCTGGAATGGCTCACCCTATTCTTCAGGAATCTGAGATGACAGGTAACAGCCCCAGACTCTTCCAAGAAAAATTCCCGAGTGGAGATTTTTCTCTGCAAAGAGGATCTCTTCCCCTGGGATTCACCCAAGACTCCTCCAAGGCTTCTCCCAGAGTCTTTTGAGATCTTCTTTGACAACCTAAGATCCCAGGTAGCGGCCCCAGACTCCTCCAGGGAAGGTACCTGAGTCAAGTTTCCTCTCTTCAGAGTGGATCTCTCTCCTGGGATTCACCCAAGACTCCTCCAAGGCATCTCCCAGAGTCTTTTGAGATCTTCTCTAAGAAGCTGAGATCCCAGGTAGCAGCCCCAGACTCCTCCAGGGAAGGTGCCTGAGATCTATTTCCTCTTTTGCTTAAAGATCTCTCGTGCAGGGAGCTCCTGGCTCTATTGCAAAGCAATTCCCAGGCTCAGGTAGCCTACGTTTTAACAAAGCGAGTTCCCAGGTAACAGTCCTGGACTCCTCCAGGGAAGGTACCTGAGTCAAGTTTCCTCTCTTCAAAGAGGATCTTTCTCCTGGGATTCACCCAAGACTCCTCCAAGGCATCTCCCAGAGTCTTTTGAGATCTTCTCTAAGAAGCTGAGATCCCAGGTAGCAGCCCCAGACTCCTCCAGGGAAGATAGCAGAGAGGTATTTCCTCTTTTGCTGAAAGACCTCTTCTCCAGGATGCTCCTGGCTCTATTTCAAAGCATTTCCCATAGTCATTTAGTCCATTCTTTTAGAGTCGGAGATCAGGGGTTGCAGCCCCACACTCCTCCCGGGCAGGTACCTGGGATGTGCTTCCTTTTGTCGCTGAAGACCTCTCTTCCTGGATACTACGGGATCTCCAGCATAGTATTTCCTGGAATGGCTCACCCTATTCTTCAGGAATCTGAGATGACAGGTAGCAGCCCCAGACTCCTCCAAGGAAGATACATGAGATGTGCTTCCTCTTTTTCTTTAAGATCTCTCCTCCAGGATGGTCCTGGCTCTTCTGCATGGTATTTCCCGGAATCATTCAGCATATTCAGGAATCTGAGACCCTGGGTGTCAGCCCCACGCTCCTCAAGGGAAAGTTCTTGAGATGTGCTTCATCTTTTGGTTGAAGATCTCTCCTCCAGGATGGTCCTGCCTCTCCTGCATAGTATTTCCTGGAATCATTCAGCCTGTTCTTTAGGAATTTTAGCTCCCAGGTAGCAGCCCCAGACTCCTCCAGGGAAGATACCCGAGATGTACTTCCTCTTTTCCCTGAAGGTCTCTCCTCCAGCATGCTCGTGGCTCTGTTGCAAAACACTTTTCAGAATCATTTAGCCTATTTCTTAGGAATCTGAGATCACAGCTAACAGCCCCAGACTCTTCCAAGAAAAATTCCCGAGTGGAGATTTTTCTCTGCAAAGAGGATCTCTTCCCCTGGGATTCACCCAAGACTCCTCCAAGGCTTCTCCCAGAGTCTTTTGAGATCTTCTTTGACAACCTAAGATCCCAGGTAGCAGCCCCAGACTCCTCCAGGGAAGGTACCTGAGTCAGGTTTCCTCTTTTCAGAGTGGATCTCTCTCCTGGGATTCACCCAAGACACGTCCAAGTCTTCTCCCAGAGTCTTTTGAGATCTTCTTTGACAACCTAAGATCCCAGGTAGCAGCCCCAGACTCCTCCAGGGAAGGTACCTGAGTCAAGTTTCCTCTCTTCAAAGAGGATCTCTTCCCTGGGATTCACCCAAGACTCCTACAAGGCACCTCCCAGAGTCTTTTCAGATCTTCTTTAGCAATCTCAGATGCTAGATAGCAACCCCAGACTCCTCCAGGGAAGATACCCGTGATGTATTTCCTCTTTTGCTTAAAGATCTCTCGTGCAGGGAGCTCCTGGCTCTATTGCAAAGCAATTCCCAGGCTCAGGTAGCCTACGTTTTAACAAAGCGAGTTCCCAGATAACAGTCCTGGACTCCTCCAGGAAAGGTACCTGAGTCAAGTTTCCTCTCTTCAAAGAGGATCTTTCTCCTGGGATTCACCCAAGACTCCTCCAAGGCATCTCCCAGAGTCTTTTGAGATCTTCTCTAAGAAGCTGAGATCCCAGGTAGCAGCCCCAGACTCCTCCAGGAAAGATAGCAGAGAGGTATTTCCTCTTTTGCTGAAAGACCTCTTCTCCAGGATGCTCCTGGCTCTATTTCAAAGCATTTCCCAGAGTCATTTAGTCCATTCTTTTGGAGTCGGAGATCAGAGGTTGCAGCCCCACACTCCTCCAGGGAAGATACCTGGGATGTGCTTCCTTTTGTTGCTGAAGACCTCTCTTCCAGGATACTACGGGATCTCCAGCATAGTATTTCCTGGAATGGCTCACCCTATTCTTCAGGAATCTGAGATGACAGGTAGGAGCCCCAGACTCCTCCAGGGAAGATACATGAGATGTGCTTCCTCTTTTTCTTTAAGATCTCTCCTTCAGGATGGTCCTGGCTCTTCTGCATGTTATTTCCCGGAATCATTCAGCATATTCAGGAATCTGAGACCCTGGGTGTCAGCCCCACGCTCCTCAAGGGAAAGTTCTTGAGATGTGCTTCATCTTTTGGTTGAAGATCTCTCCTCCAGGATGGTCCTGCCTCTCCTGCATAGTATTTCCTGGAATCATTCAGCCTGTTCTTTAGGAATTTTAGCTCCCAGGTAGCAGCCCCAGACTCCTCCAGGGAAGATACCCGAGATGTACTTCCTCTTTTCCCTGAAGGTCTCTCCTCCAGCATGCTCGTGGCTCTGTTGCAAAACACTTTTCAGAATCATTTAGCCTATTTCTTAGGAATCTGAGATCACAGGTAACAGCCCCAGACTCTTCCAAGAAAAATTCCCGAGTGGAGATTTTTCTCTGCAAAGAGGATCTCTTCCCCTGGGATTCACCCAAGACTCCTCCAAGGCTTCTCCCAGAGTCTTTTGAGATCTTCTTTGACAACCTAAGATCCCAGGTAGTAGCCCCAGACTCCTCCAGGGAAGGTACCTGAGTCAAGTTTCCTCTCTTCAAAGAGGATCTCTTCCCTGGAATTCACCCAAGACTCCTCCAAGTCTTCTCCCAGAGTCTTTTGAGATCTTCTTTGACAACCTAAGATCCCAGGTAGCTGCCCCAGACTCCTCCAGGGAAGGTACCTGAGTCAAGTTTCCTCTCTTCAAAGAGGATCTCTTCCCTGGGATTCACCCAAGACTCCTCCAAGGCAACTCCCAGAGTCTTTTCAGATCTTCTTTAGCAATCTCAGATGCTAGATAGCAACCCCAGACTCCTCCAGGGAAGATAACCGTGATGTGTTTCCTCTTTTGCTTAAAGATCTCTCGTGCAGGGAGCTCCTGGCTCTATTGCAAAGCAATTCCCAGGCTCAGGTAGCCTACGTTTTAACAAAGCGAGTTCCCAGGTAACAGTCCTGGACTCCTCCAGGGAAGGTACCTGAGTCAAGTTTCCTCTCTTCAAAGAGGATCTCTTCCCTGGAATTCACCCAAGACTCCTCCAAGGCATCTCCCAGAGTCTTTTGAGATCTTCTCTAAGAAGCTGAGATCCCAGGTAGCAGCCCCAGACTCCTCCAGGGAAGATAGCAGAGAGGTATTTCCTCTTTTGCTGAAAGACCTCTTCTCCAGGATGCTCCTGGCTCTATTTCAAAGCATTTCCCAGAGTCATTTAGTCCATTCTTTTGGAGTCGGAGATCAGAGGTTGCAGCCCCACACTCCTCCAGGGAAGATACCTGGGATGTGCTTCCTTTTGTTGCTGAAGACCTCTCTTCCAGGATACTACGGGATCTCCAGCATAGTATTTCCTGGAATGGCTCACCCTATTCTTCAGGAATCTGAGATGACAGGTAGGAGCCCCAGACTCCTCCAGGGAAGATACATGAGATGTGCTTCCTCTTTTTCTTTAAGATCTCTCCTTCAGGATGGTCCTGGCTCTTCTGCATGTTATTTCCCGGAATCATTCAGCATATTCAGGAATCTGAGACCCTGGGTGTCAGCCCCACGCTCCTCAAGGGAAAGTTCTTGAGATGTGCTTCATCTTTTGGTTGAAGATCTCTCCTCCAGGATGGTCCTGCCTCTCCTGCATAGTATTTCCTGGAATCATTCAGCCTGTTCTTTAGGAATTTTAGCTCCCAGGTAGCAGCCCCAGACTCCTCCAGGGAAGATACCCGAGATGTACTTCCTCTTTTCCCTGAAGGTCTCTCCTCCAGCATGCTCGTGGCTCTGTTGCAAAACACTTTTCAGAATCATTTAGCCTATTTCTTAGGAATCTGAGATCACAGGTAACAGCCCCAGACTCTTCCAAGAAAAATTCCCGAGTGGAGATTTTTCTCTGCAAAGAGGATCTCTTCCCCTGGGATTCACCCAAGACTCCTCCAAGGCTTCTCCCAGAGTCTTTTGAGATCTTCTTTGACAACCTAAGATCCCAGGTAGCAGCCCCAGACTCCTCCAGGGAAGGTACCTGAGTCAGGTTTCCTCTTTTCAGAGTGGATCTCTCTCCTGGGATTCACCCAAGACACGTCCAAGTCTTCTCCCAGAGTCTTTTGAGATCTTCTTTGACAACCTAAGATCCCAGGTAGCAGCCCCAGACTCCTCCAGGGAAGGTACCTGAGTCAAGTTTCCTCTCTTCAAAGAGGATCTCTTCCCTGGGATTCACCCAAGACTCCTACAAGGCACCTCCCAGAGTCTTTTCAGATCTTCTTTAGCAATCTCAGATGCTAGATAGCAACCCCAGACTCCTCCAGGGAAGATACCCGTGATGTATTTCCTCTTTTGCTTAAAGATCTCTCGTGCAGGGAGCTCCTGGCTCTATTGCAAAGCAATTCCCAGGCTCAGGTAGCCTACGTTTTAACAAAGCGAGTTCCCAGGTAACAGTCCTGGACTCCTCCAGGGAAGGTACCTGAGTCAAGTTTCCTCTCTTCAAAGAGGATCTCTTCCCTGGAATTCACCCAAGACTCCTCCAAGGCATCTCCCAGAGTCTTTTGAGATCTTCTCTAAGAAGCTGAGATCCCAGGTAGCAGCCCCAGACTCCTCCAGGGAAGATAGCAGAGAGGTATTTCCTCTTTTGCTGAAAGACCTCTTCTCCAGGATGCTCCTGGCTCTATTTCAAAGCATTTCCCAGAGTCATTTAGTCCATTCTTTTGGAGTCGGAGATCAGAGGTTGCAGCCCCACACTCCTCCAGGGAAGATACCTGGGATGTGCTTCCTTTTGTTGCTGAAGACCTCTCTTCCAGGATACTACGGGATCTCCAGCATAGTATTTCCTGGAATGGCTCACCCTATTCTTCAGGAATCTGAGATGACAGGTAGGAGCCCCAGACTCCTCCAGGGAAGATACATGAGATGTGCTTCCTCTTTTTCTTTAAGATCTCTCCTTCAGGATGGTCCTGGCTCTTCTGCATGTTATTTCCCGGAATCATTCAGCATATTCAGGAATCTGAGACCCTGGGTGTCAGCCCCACGCTCCTCAAGGGAAAGTTCTTGAGATGTGCTTCATCTTTTGGTTGAAGATCTCTCCTCCAGGATGGTCCTGCCTCTCCTGCATAGTATTTCCTGGAATCATTCAGCCTGTTCTTTAGGAATTTTAGCTCCCAGGTAGCAGCCCCAGACTCCTCCAGGGAAGATACCCGAGATGTACTTCCTCTTTTCCCTGAAGGTCTCTCCTCCAGCATGCTCGTGGCTCTGTTGCAAAACACTTTTCAGAATCATTTAGCCTATTTCTTAGGAATCTGAGATCACAGGTAACAGCCCCAGACTCTTCCAAGAAAAATTCCCGAGTGGAGATTTTTCTCTGCAAAGAGGATCTCTTCCCCTGGGATTCACCCAAGACTCCTCCAAGGCTTCTCCCAGAGTCTTTTGAGATCTTCTTTGACAACCTAAGATCCCAGGTAGCAGCCCCAGACTCCTCCAGGGAAGGTACCTGAGTCAAGTTTCCTCTCTTCAAAGAGGATCTCTTCCCTGGAATTCACCCAAGACTCCTCCAAGTCTTCTCCCAGAGTCTTTTGAGATCTTCTTTGACAACCTAAGATCCCAGGTAGCTGCCCCAGACTCCTCCAGGGAAGGTACCTGAGTCAAGTTTCCTCTCTTCAAAGAGGATCTCTTCCCTGGGATTCACCCAAGACTCCTCCAAGGCAACTCCCAGAGTCTTTTCAGATCTTCTTTAGCAATCTCAGATGCTAGATAGCAACCCCAGACTCCTCCAGGGAAGATACCCGTGATGTGTTTCCTCTTTTGCTTAAAGATCTCTCGTGCAGGGAGCTCCTGGCTCTATTGCAAAGCAATTCCCAGGCTCAGGTAGCCTACGTTTTAACAAAGCGAGTTCCCAGGTAACAGTCCTGGACTCCTCCAGGGAAGGTACCTGAGTCAAGTTTCCTCTCTTCAAAGAGGATCTTTCTCCTGGGATTCACCCAAGACTCCTCCAAGGCATCTCCCAGAGTCTTTTGAGATCTTCTCTAAGAAGCTGAGATCCCAGGTAGCAGCCCCAGACTCCTCCAGGGAAGATAGCAGAGAGGTATTTCCTCTTTTGCAGAAAGACCTCTTCTCCAGGATGCTCCTGGCTCTATTTCAAAGCATTTCCCAGAGTCATTTAGTCCATTCTTTTGGAGTCGGAGATCAGAGGTTGCAGCCCCACACTCCTCCAGGGAAGATACCTGGGATGTGCTTCCTTTTGTTGCTGAAGACCTCTCTTCCAGGATACTACGGGATCTCCAGCATAGTATTTCCTGGAATGGCTCACCCTATTCTTCAGGAATCTGAGATGACAGGTAGGAGCCCCAGACTCCTCCAGGGAAGATACATGAGATGTGCTTCCTCTTTTTCTTTAAGATCTCTCCTTCAGGATGGTCCTGGCTCTTCTGCATGTTATTTCCCGGAATCATTCAGCATATTCAGGAATCTGAGACCCTGGGTGTCAGCCCCACGCTCCTCAAGGGAAAGTTCTTGAGATGTGCTTCATCTTTTGGTTGAAGATCTCTCCTCCAGGATGGTCCTGCCTCTCCTGCATAGTATTTCCTGGAATCATTCAGCCTGTTCTTTAGGAATTTTAGCTCCCAGGTAGCAGCCCCAGACTCCTCCAGGGAAGATACCCGAGATGTACTTCCTCTTTTCCCTGAAGGTCTCTCCTCCAGCATGCTCGTGGCTCTGTTGCAAAACACTTTTCAGAATCATTTAGCCTATTTCTTAGGAATCTGAGATCACAGCTAACAGCCCCAGACTCTTCCAAGAAAAATTCCCGAGTGGAGATTTTTCTCTGCAAAGAGGATCTCTTCCCCTGGGATTCACCCAAGACTCCTCCAAGGCTTCTCCCAGAGTCTTTTGAGATCTTCTTTGACAACCTAAGATCCCAGGTAGCAGCCCCAGACTCCTCCAGGGAAGGTACCTGAGTCAAGTTTCCTCTTTTCAGAGTGGATCTCTCTCCTGGGATTCACCCAAGACACGTCCAAGTCTTCTCCCAGAGTCTTTTGAGATCTTCTTTGACAACCTAAGATCCCAAGTAGCAGCCCCAGACTCCTCCAGGGAAGGTACCTGAGTCAAGTTTCCTCTCTTCAAAGAGGATCTCTTCCCTGGAATTCACCCAAGACTCCTCCAAGGCATCTCCCAGAGTCTTTTGAGATCTTCTCTAAGAAGCTGAGATCCCAGGTAGCAGCCCCAGACTCCTCCAGGGAAGATAGCAGAGAGGTATTTCCTCTTTTGCTGAAAGACCTCTTCTCCAGGATGCTCCTGGCTCTATTTCAAAGCATTTCCCAGAGTCATTTAGTCCATTCTTTTGGAGTCGGAGATCAGAGGTTGCAGCCCCACACTCCTCCCGGGCAGGTACCTGGGATGTGCTTCCTTTTGTCGCTGAAGACCTCTCTTCCTGGATACTACGGGATCTCCAGCATAGTATTTCCTGGAATGGCTCACCCTATTCTTCAGGAATCTGAGATGACAGGTAGGAGCCCCAGACTCCTCCAGGGAAGATACCCGAGATGTACTTCCTCTTTTCCCTGAAGGTCTCTCCTCCAGCATGCTCGTGGCTCTGTTGCAAAACACTTTTCAGAATCATTTAGCCTATTTCTTAGGAATCTGAGATCACAGGTAACAGCCCCAGACTCTTCCAAGAAAAATTCCCGAGTGGAGATTTTTCTCTGCAAAGAGGATCTCTTCCCCTGGGATTCACCCAAGACTCCTCCAGGGCTTCTCCCAGAGTCTTTTGAGATCTTCTTTGACAACCTAAGATCCCAGGTAGCGGCCCCAGACTCCTCCAGGGAAGGTAACTGAGTCAAGTTTCCTCTCTTCAGAGAGGATCTCTTCCCTGGGATTCACCCAAGACTCCTCCAAGGCATCTCCCAGAGTCTTTTGAGATCTTCTCTAAGAAGCTGAGATCCCAGGTAGCAGCCCCAGACTCCTCCAGGGAAGGTGCCTGAGATCTATTTCCTCTTTTGCTTAAAGATCTCTCGTGCAGGGAGCTCCTGGCTCTATTGCAAAGCAATTCCCAGGCTCAGGTAGCCTACGTTTTAACAAAGCGAGTTCCCAGGTAACAGTCCTGGACTCCTCCAGGGAAGGTACCTGAGTCAAGTTTCCTCTCTTCAAAGAGGATCTTTCTCCTGGGATTCACCCAAGACTCCTCCAAGGCATCTCCCAGAGTCTTTTGAGATCTTCTCTAAGAAGCTGAGATCCCAGGTAGCAGCCCCAGACTCCTCCAGGGAAGATACCAGAGAGGTATTTCCTCTTTTGCTGAAAGACCTCTTCTCCAGGATGCTCCTGGCTCTATTTCAAAGCATTTCCCAGAGTCATTTAGTCCATTCTTTTAGAGTCGGAGATCAGGGGTTGCAGCCCCACACTCCTCCAGGGAAGATACCTGGGATGTGCTTCCTTTTGTTGCTGAAGACCTCTCTTCCAGGATACTACGGGATCTCCAGCATAGTATTTCCTGGAATGGCTCACCCTATTCTTCAGGAATCTGAGATGACAGGTAGGAGCCCCAGACTCCTCCAGGGAAGATACATGAGATGTGCTTCCTCTTTTTCTTTAAGATCTCTCCTTCAGGATGGTCCTGGCTCTTCTGCATGTTATTTCCCGGAATCATTCAGCATATTCAGGAATCTGAGACCCTGGGTGTCAGCCCCAAGCTCCTCAAGGGAAAGTTCTTGAGATGTGCTTCATCTTTTGGTTGAAGATCTCTCCTCCAGGATGGTCCTGCCTCTCCTGCATAGTATTTCCTGGAATCATTCAGCCTGTTCTTTAGGAATTTTAGCTCCCAGGTAGCAGCCCCAGACTCCTCCAGGGAAGATACCCGAGATGTACTTCCTCTTTTCCCTGAAGGTCTCTCCTCCAGCATGCTCGTGGCTCTGTTGCAAAACACTTTTCAGAATCATTTAGCCTATTTCTTAGGAATCTGAGATCACAGGTAACAGCCCCAGACTCTTCCAAGAAAAATTCCCGAGTGGAGATTTTTCTCTGCAAAGAGGATCTCTTCCCCTGGGATTCACCCAAGACTCCTCCAAGGCTTCTCCGAGAGTCTTTTGAGATCTTCTTTGACAACCTAAGATCCCAGGTAGCAGCCCCAGACTCCTCCAGGGAAGGTACCTGAGTCAAGTTTCCTCTCTTCAAAGAGGATCTCTTCCCTGGAATTCACCCAAGACTCCTCCAAGTCTTCTCCCAGAGTCTTTTGAGATCTTCTTTGACAACCTAAGATCCCAGGTAGCTGCCCCAGACTCCTCCAGGGAAAGTACCTGAGTCAAGTTTCCTCTCTTCAAAGAGGATCTCTTCCCTGGGATTCACCCAAGACTCCTCCAAGGCAACTCCCTGAGTCTTTTCAGATCTTCTTTAGCAATCTCAGATGCTAGATAGCAACCCCAGACTCCTCCAGGGAAGATACCCGTGATGTATTTCCTCTTTTGCTTAAAGATCTCTCGTGCAGGGAGCTCCTGGCTCTATTGCAAAGCAATTCCCAGGCTCAGGTAGCCTACGTTTTAACAAAGCGAGTTCCCAGATAACAGTCCTGGACTCCTCCAGGAAAGGTACCTGAGTCAAGTTTCCTCTCTTCAAAGAGGATCTTTCTCCTGGGATTCACCCAAGACTCCTCCAAGGCATCTCCCAGAGTCTTTTGAGATCTTCTCTAAGAAGCTGAGATCCCAGGTAGCAGCCCCAGACTCCTCCAGGAAAGATAGCAGAGAGGTATTTCCTCTTTTGCTGAAAGACCTCTTCTCCAGGATGCTCCTGGCTCTATTTCAAAGCATTTCCCAGAGTCATTTAGTCCATTCTTTTGGAGTCGGAGATCAGAGGTTGCAGCCCCACACTCCTCCAGGGAAGATACCTGGGATGTGCTTCCTTTTGTTGCTGAAGACCTCTCTTCCAGGATACTACGGGATCTCCAGCATAGTATTTCCTGGAATGGCTCACCCTATTCTTCAGGAATCTGAGATGACAGGTAACAGCCCCAGACTCTTCCAAGAAAAATTCCCGAGTGGAGATTTTTCTCTGCAAAGAGGATCTCTTCCTCTGGGATTCAGCCAAGACTCCTCCAAGGCTTCTCCCAGAGTCTTTTGAGATCTTCTTTGACAACCTAAGATCCCAGGTAGCGGCCCCAGACTCCTCCAGGGAAGGTACCTGAGTCAAGTTTCCTCTCTTCAGAGAGGATCTCTTCCCTGGGATTCACCCAAGACTCCTCCAAGGCATCTCCCAGAGTCTTTTGAGATCTTCTCTAAGAAGCTGAGATCCCAGGTAGCAGCCCCAGACTCCTCCAGGGAAGGTGCCTGAGATCTATTTCCTCTTTTGCTTAAAGATCTCTCGTGCAGGGAGCTCCTGGCTCTATTGCAAAGCAATTCCCAGGCTCAGGTAGCCTACGTTTTAACAAAGCGAGTTCCCAGGTAACAGTCCTGGACTCCTCCAGGGAAGGTACCTGAGTCAAGTTTCCTCTCTTCAAAGAGGATCTTTCTCCTGGGATTCACCCAAGACTCCTCCAAGGCATCTCCCAGAGTCTTTTGAGATCTTCTCTAAGAAGCTGAGATCCCAGGTAGCAGCCCCAGACTCCTCCAGGGAAGATAGCAGAGAGGTATTTCCTCTTTTGCTGAAAGACCTCTTCTCCAGGATGCTCCTGGCTCTATTTCAAAGCATTTCCCAGAGTCATTTAGTCCATTCTTTTAGAGTCGGAGATCAGGGGTTGCAGCCCCACACTCCTCCCGGGCAGGTACCTGGGATGTGCTTCCTTTTGTCGCTGAAGACCTCTCTTCCTGGATACTACGGGATCTCCAGCATAGTATTTCCTGGAATGGCTCACCCTATTCTTCAGGAATCTGAGATGACAGGTAGCAGCCCCAGACTCCTCCAAGGAAGATACATGAGATGTGCTTCCTCTTTTTCTTTAAGATCTCTCCTCCAGGATGGTCCTGGCTCTTCTGCATGGTATTTCCCGGAATCATTCAGCATATTCAGGAATCTGAGACCCTGGGTGTCAGCCCCACGCTCCTCAAGGGAAAGTTCTTGAGATGTGCTTCATCTTTTGGTTGAAGATCTCTCCTCCAGGATGGTCCTGCCTCTCCTGCATAGTATTTCCTGGAATCATTCAGCCTGTTCTTTAGGAATTTTAGCTCCCAGGTAGCAGCCCCAGACTCCTCCAGGGAAGATACCCGAGATGTACTTCCTCTTTTCCCTGAAGGTCTCTCCTCCAGCATGCTCGTGGCTCTGTTGCAAAACACTTTTCAGAATCATTTAGCCTATTTCTTAGGAATCTGAGATCACAGCTAACAGCCCCAGACTCTTCCAAGAAAAATTCCCGAGTGGAGATTTTTCTCTGCAAAGAGGATCTCTTCCCCTGGGATTCACCCAAGACTCCTCCAAGGCTTCTCCCAGAGTCTTTTGAGATCTTCTTTGACAACCTAAGATCCCAGGTAGCAGCCCCAGACTCCTCCAGGGAAGGTACCTGAGTCAGGTTTCCTCTTTTCAGAGTGGATCTCTCTCCTGGGATTCACCCAAGACTCCTCCAAGTCTTCTCCCAGAGTCTTTTGAGATCTTCTTTGACAACCTAAGATCCCAGGTAGCAGCCCCAGACTCCTCCAGGGAAGGTACCTGAGTCAAGTTTCCTCTCTTCAAAGAGGATCTCTTCCCTGGGATTCACCCAAGACTCCTACAAGGCACCTCCCAGAGTCTTTTCAGATCTTCTTTAGCAATCTCAGATGCCAGATAGCAACCCCAGACTCCTCCAGGGAAGATACCCGTGATGTATTTCCTCTTTTGCTTAAAGATCTCTCGTGCAGGGAGCTCCTGGCTCTATTGCAAATCAATTCCCAGGCTCAGGTAGCCTACGTTTTAACAAAGCGAGTTCCCAGGTAACAGTCCTGGACTCCTCCAGGGAAGGTACCTGAGTCAAGTTTCCTCTCTTCAAAGAGGATCTTTCTCCTGGGATTCACCCAAGACTCCTCCAAGGCATCTCCCAGAGTCTTTTGAGATCTTCTCTAAGAAGCTGAGATCCCAGGTAGCAGCCCCAGACTCCTCCAGGGAAGGTGACTGAGATCTATTTCCTCTTTTGCTTAAAGATCTCTCGTGCAGGGAGCTCCTGGCTCTATTGCAAAGCAATTCCCAGGCTCAGGTAGCCTACGTTTTAACAAAGCGAGTTCCCAGGTAACAGTCCTGGACTCCTCCAGGAAAGGTACCTGAGTCAAGTTTCCTCTCTTCAAAGAGGATCTTTCTCCTGGGATTCACCCAAGACTCCTCCAAGGCATCTCCCAGAGTCTTTTGAGATCTTCTCTAAGAAGCTGAGATCCCAGGTAGCAGCCCCAGACTCCTCCAGGGAAGATAGCAGAGAGGTATTTCCTCTTTTGCTGAAAGACCTCTTCTCCAGGATGCTCCTGGCTCTATTTCAAAGCATTTCCCAGAGTCATTTAGTCCATTCTTTTGGAGTCGGAGATCAGAGGTTGCAGCCCCACACTCCTCCAGGGAAGATACCTGGGATGTGCTTCCTTTTGTTGCTGAAGACCTCTCTTCCAGGATACTACGGGATCTCCAGCATAGTATTTCCTGGAATGGCTCACCCTATTCTTCAGGAATCTGAGATGACAGGTAACAGCCCCAGACTCTTCCAAGAAAAATTCCCGAGTGGAGATTTTTCTCTGCAATGAGGATCTCTTCCCCTGGGATTCACCCAAGACTCCTCCAAGGCTTCTCCCAGAGTCTTTTGAGATCTTCTTTGACAACCTAAGATCCCAGGTAGCGGCCCCAGACTCCTCCAGGGAAGGTACCTGAGTCAAGTTTCCTCTCTTCAGAGAGGATCTCTTCCCTGGGATTCACCCAAGACTCCTCCAAGGCATCTCCCAGAGTCTTTTGAGATCTTCTCTAAGAAGCTGAGATCCCAGGTAGCAGCCCCAGACTCCTCCAGGGAAGGTACCTGAGTCAAGTTTCCTCTCTTCAAAGAGGATCTCTTCCCTGGGATTCACCCAAGACTCCTCCAAGGCAACTCCCAGAGTCTTTTCAGATCTTCTTTAGCAATCTCAGATGCCAGATAGCAACCCCAGACTCCTCCAGGGAAGATACCCGTGATGTATTTCCTCTTTTGCTTAAAGATCTCTCGTGCAGGGAGCTCCTGGCTCTATTGCAAAGCAATTCCCAGGCTCAGGTAGCCTACGTTTTAACAAAGCGAGTTCCCAGGTAACAGTCCTGGACTCCTCCAGGGAAGGTACCTGAGTCATGTTTCCTCTCTTCAAAGAGGATCTCTTCCCTGGAATTCACCCAAGACTCCTCCAAGGCATCTCCCAGAGTCTTTTGAGATCTTCTCTAAGAAGCTGAGATCCCAGGTAGCAGCCCCAGACTCCTCCAGGGAAGATAGCAGAGAGGTATTTCCTCTTTTGCTGAAAGACCTCTTCTCCAGGATGCTCCTGGCTCTATTTCAAAGCATTTCCCAGAGTCATTTAGTCCATTCTTTTGGAGTCGGAGATCAGAGGTTGCAGCCCCACACTCCTCCCGGGCAGGTACCTGGGATGTGCTTCCTTTTGTTGCTGAAGACCTCTCTTCCTGGATACTACGGGATCTCCAGCATAGTATTTCCTGGAATGGCTCACCCTATTCTTCAGGAATCTGAGATGACAGGTAGCAGCCCCAGACTCCTCCAAGGAAGATACATGAGATGTGCTTCGTCTTTTTCTTTAAGATCTCTCCTCCAGGATGGTCCTGGCTCTTCTGCATGGTATTTCCCGGAATCATTCAGCATATTCAGGAATCTGAGACCCTGGGTGTCAGCCCCACGCTCCTCAAGGGAAAGTTCTTGAGATGTGCTTCATCTTTTGGTTGAAGATCTCTCCTCCAGGATGGTCCTGCCTCTCCTGCATAGTATTTCCTGGAATCATTCAGCCTGTTCTTTAGGAATTTTAGCTCCCAGGTAGCAGCCCCAGACTCCTCCAGGGAAGATACCCGAGATGTACTTCCTCTTTTCCCTGAAGGTCTCTCCTCCAGCATGCTCGTGGCTCTGTTGCAAAACACTTTTCAGAATCATTTAGCCTATTTCTTAGGAATCTGAGATGACAGGTAACAGCCCCAGACTCTTCCAAGAAAAATTCCCGAGTGGAGATTTTTCTCTGCAAAGAGGATCTCTTCCCCTGGGATTCACCCAAGACTCCTCCAAGGCTTCTCCGAGAGTCTTTTGAGATCTTCTTTGACAACCTAAGATCCCAGGTAGCAGCCCCAGACTCCTCCAGGGAAGGTACCTGAGTCGAGTTTCCTCTCTTCAAAGAGGATCTCTTCCCTGGAATTCACCCAAGACTCCTCCAAGTCTTCTCCCAGAGTCTTTTGAGATCTTCTTTGACAACCTAAGATCCCAGGTAGCTGCCCCAGACTCCTCCAGGGAAAGTACCTGAGTCAAGTTTCCTCTCTTCAAAGAGGATCTCTTCCCTGGGATTCACCCAAGACTCCTCCAAGGCAACTCCCTGAGTCTTTTCAGATCTTCTTTAGCAATCTCAGATGCTAGATAGCAACCCCAGACTCCTCCAGGGAAGATACCCGTGATGTATTTCCTCTTTTGCTTAAAGATCTCTCGTGCAGGGAGCTCCTGGCTCTATTGCAAAGCAATTCCCAGGCTCAGGTAGCCTACGTTTTAACAAAGCGAGTTCCCAGATAACAGTCCTGGACTCCTCCAGGAAAGGTACCTGAGTCAAGTTTCCTCTCTTCAAAGAGGATCTTTCTCCTGGGATTCACCCAAGACTCCTCCAAGGCATCTCCCAGAGTCTTTTGAGATCTTCTCTAAGAAGCTGAGATCCCAGGTAGCAGCCCCAGACTCCTCCAGGAAAGATAGCAGAGAGGTATTTCCTCTTTTGCTGAAAGACCTCTTCTCCAGGATGCTCCTGGCTCTATTTCAAAGCATTTCCCAGAGTCATTTAGTCCATTCTTTTGGAGTCGGAGATCAGAGGTTGCAGCCCCACACTCCTCCAGGGAAGATACCTGGGATGTGCTTCCTTTTGTTGCTGAAGACCTCTCTTCCAGGATACTACGGGATCTCCAGCATAGTATTTCCTGGAATGGCTCACCCTATTCTTCAGGAATCTGAGATGACAGGTAACAGCCCCAGACTCTTCCAAGAAAAATTCCCGAGTGGAGATTTTTCTCTGCAAAGAGGATCTCTTCCTCTGGGATTCAGCCAAGACTCCTCCAAGGCTTCTCCCAGAGTCTTTTGAGATCTTCTTTGACAACCTAAGATCCCAGGTAGCGGCCCCAGACTCCTCCAGGGAAGGTACCTGAGTCAAGTTTCCTCTCTTCAGAGAGGATCTCTTCCCTGGGATTCACCCAAGACTCCTCCAAGGCATCTCCCAGAGTCTTTTGAGATCTTCTCTAAGAAGCTGAGATCCCAGGTAGCAGCCCCAGACTCCTCCAGGGAAGGTGCCTGAGATCTATTTCCTCTTTTGCTTAAAGATCTCTCGTGCAGGGAGCTCCTGGCTCTATTGCAAAGCAATTCCCAGGCTCAGGTAGCCTACGTTTTAACAAAGCGAGTTCCCAGGTAACAGTCCTGGACTCCTCCAGGGAAGGTACCTGAGTCAAGTTTCCTCTCTTCAAAGAGGATCTTTCTCCTGGGATTCACCCAAGACTCCTCCAAGGCATCTCCCAGAGTCTTTTGAGATCTTCTCTAAGAAGCTGAGATCCCAGGTAGCAGCCCCAGACTCCTCCAGGGAAGATAGCAGAGAGGTATTTCCTCTTTTGCTGAAAGACCTCTTCTCCAGGATGCTCCTGGCTCTATTTCAAAGCATTTCCCAGAGTCATTTAGTCCATTCTTTTAGAGTCGGAGATCAGGGGTTGCAGCCCCACACTCCTCCCGGGCAGGTACCTGGGATGTGCTTCCTTTTGTCGCTGAAGACCTCTCTTCCTGGATACTACGGGATCTCCAGCATAGTATTTCCTGGAAGGGCTCACCCTATTCTTCAGGAATCTGAGATGACAGGTAGCAGCCCCAGACTCCTCCAAGGAAGATACATGAGATGTGCTTCCTCTTTTTCTTTAAGATCTCTCCTCCAGGATGGTCCTGGCTCTTCTGCATGGTATTTCCCGGAATCATTCAGCATATTCAGGAATCTGAGACCCTGGGTGTCAGCCCCACGCTCCTCAAGGGAAAGTTCTTGAGATGTGCTTCATCTTTTGGTTGAAGATCTCTCCTCCAGGATGGTCCTGCCTCTCCTGCATAGTATTTCCTGGAATCATTCAGCCTGTTCTTTAGGAATTTTAGCTCCCAGGTAGCAGCCCCAGACTCCTCCAGGAAAGATACCCGAGATGTACTTCCTCTTTTCCCTGAAGGTCTCTCCTCCAGCATGCTCGTGGCTCTGTTGCAAAACACTTTTCAGAATCATTTAGCCTATTTCTTAGGAATCTGAGATCACAGGTAACAGCCCCAGACTCTTCCAAGAAAAATTCCCGAGTGGAGATTTTTCTCTGCAAAGAGGATCTCTTCCCCTGGGATTCACCCAAGACTCCTCCAAGGCTTCTCCCAGAGTCTTTTGAGATCTTCTTTGACAACCTAAGATCCCAGGTAGCAGCCCCAGACTCCTCCAGGGAAGGTACCTGAGTCAGGTTTCCTCTTTTCAGAGTGGATCTCTCTCCTGGGATTCACCCAAGACACGTCCAAGTCTTCTCCCAGAGTCTTTTGAGATCTTCTTTGACAACCTAAGATCCCAGGTAGCTGCCCCAGACTCCTCCAGGGAAAGTACCTGAGTCAAGTTTCCTCTCTTCAAAGAGGATCTCTTCCCTGGGATTCACCCAAGACTCCTCCAAGGCAACTCCCAGAGTCTTTTCAGATCTTCATTAGCAATCTCAGATGCTAGATAGCAACCCCAGACTCCTCCAGGGAAGATACCCGTGATGTATTTCCTCTTTTGCTTAAAGATCTCTCGTGCAGGGAGCTCCTGGCTCTATTGCAAAGCAATTCCCAGGCTCAGGTAGCCTACGTTTTAACAAAGCGAGTTCCCAGGTAACAGTCCTGGACTCCTCCAGGAAAGGTACCTGAGTCAAGTTTCCTCTCTTCAAAGAGGATCTTTCTCCTGGGATTCACCCAAGACTCCTCCAAGGCATCTCCCAGAGTCTTTTGAGATCTTCTCTAAGAAGCTGAGATCCCAGGTAGCAGCCCCAGACTCCTCCAGGAAAGATAGCAGAGAGGTATTTCCTCTTTTGCTGAAAGACCTCTTCTCCAGGATGCTCCTGGCTCTATTTCAAAGCATTTCCCAGAGTCATTTAGTCCATTCTTTTGGAGTCGGAGATCAGAGGTTGCAGCCCCACACTCCTCCAGGGAAGATACCTGGGATGTGCTTCCTTTTGTTGCTGAAGACCTCTCTTCCAGGATACTACGGGATCTCCAGCATAGTATTTCCTGGAATGGCTCACCCTATTCTTCAGGAATCTGAGATGACAGGTAACAGCCCCAGACTCTTCCAAGAAAAATTCCTGAGTGGAGATTTTTCTCTGCAAAGAGGATCTCTTCCCCTGGGATTCACCCAAGACTCCTCCAAGGCTTCTCCCAGAGTCTTTTGAGATCTTCTTTGACAACCTAAGATCCCAGGTAGCGGCCCCAGACTCCTCCAGGGAAGGTACCTGAGTCAAGTTTCCTCTCTTCAGAGAGGATCTCTTCCCTGGGATTCACCCAAGACTCCTCCAAGGCATCTCCCAGAGTCTTTTGAGATCTTCTCTAAGAAGCTGAGATCCCAGGTAGCAGCCCCAGACTCCTCCAGGGAAGGTGCCTGAGATCTATTTCCTCTTTTGCTTAAAGATCTCTCGTGCAGGGAGCTCCTGGCTCTATTGCAAAGCAATTCCCAGGCTCAGGTAGCCTACGTTTTAACAAAGCGAATTCCCAGGTAACAGTCCTGGACTCCTCCAGGGAAGGTACCTGAGTCAAGTTTCCTCTCTTCAAAGAGGATCTTTCTCCTGGGATTCACCCAAGACTCCTCCAAGGCATCTCCCAGAGTCTTTTGAGATCTTCTCTAAGAAGCTGAGATCCCAGGTAGCAGCCCCAGACTCCTCCAGGGAAGATAGCAGAGAGGTATTTCCTCTTTTGCTGAAAGACCTCTTCTCCAGGATGCTCCTGGCTCTATTTCAAAGCATTTCCCATAGTCATTTAGTCCATTCTTTTAGAGTCGGAGATCAGGGGTTGCAGCCCCACACTCCTCCCGGGCAGGTACCTGGGATGTGCTTCCTTTTGTCGCTGAAGACCTCTCTTCCTGGATACTACGGGATCTCCAGCATAGTATTTCCTGGAATGGCTCACCCTATTCTTCAGGAATCTGAGATGACAGGTAGCAGCCCCAGACTCCTCCAAGGAAGATACATGAGATGTGCTTCCTCTTTTTCTTTAAGATCTCTCCTCCAGGATGGTCCTGGCTCTTCTGCATGGTATTTCCCGGAATCATTCAGCATATTCAGGAATCTGAGACCCTGGGTGTCAGCCCCACGCTCCTCAAGGGAAAGTTCTTGAGATGTGCTTCATCTTTTGGTTGAAGATCTCTCCTCCAGGATGGTCCTGCCTCTCCTGCATAGTATTTCCTGGAATCATTCAGCCTGTTCTTTAGGAATTTTAGCTCCCAGGTAGCAGCCCCAGACTCCTCCAGGGAAGATACCCGAGATGTACTTCCTCTTTTCCCTGAAGGTCTCTCCTCCAGCATGCTCGTGGCTCTGTTGCAAAACACTTTTCAGAATCATTTAGCCTATTTCTTAGGAATCTGAGATCACAGGTAACAGCCCCAGACTCTTCCAAGAAAAATTCCCGAGTGGAGATTTTTCTCTGCAAAGAGGATCTCTTCCCCTGGGATTCACCCAAGACTCCTCCAAGGCTTCTCCCAGAGTCTTTTGAGATCTTCTTTGACAACCTAAGATCCCAGGTAGCAGCCCCAGACTCCTCCAGGGAAGGTACCTGAGTCAGGTTTCCTCTTTTCAGAGTGGATCTCTCTCCTGGGATTCACCCAAGACACGTCCAAGTCTTCTCCCAGAGTCTTTTGAGATCTTCTTTTACAACCTAAGATCCCAGGTAGCAGCCCCAGACTCCTCCAGGGAAGGTACCTGAGTCAAGTTTCCTCTCTTCAAAGAGGATCTCTTCCCTGGGATTCACCCAAGACTCCTCCAAGGCATCTCCCAGAGTCTTTTGAGATCTTCTCTAAGAAGCTGAGATCCCAGGTAGCAGTCCCAGACTCCTCCAGGGAAGGTGCCTGAGATCTATTTCCTCTTTTGCTTAAAGATCTCTCGTGCAGGGAGCTCCTGGCTCTATTGCAAAGCAATTCCCAGGCTCAGGTAGCCTACGTTTTAACAAAGCGAGTTCCCAGGTAACAGTCCTGGACTCCTCCAGGGAAGGTACCTGAGTCAAGTTTCCTCTCTTAAAAGAGGATCTTTCTCCTGGGATTCACCCAAGACTCCTCCAAGGCATCTCCCAGAGTCTTTTGAGATCTTCTCTAAGAAGCTGAGATCCCAGGTAGCAGCCCCAGACTCCTCCAGGGAAGATAGCAGAGAGGTATTTCCTCTTTTGCTGAAAGACCTCTTCTCCAGGATGCTCCTGGCTCTATTTCAAAGCATTTCCCATAGTCATTTAGTCCATTCTTTTAGAGTCGGAGATCAGGGGTTGCAGCCCCACACTCCTCCCGGGCAGGTACCTGGGATGTGCTTCCTTTTGTCGCTGAAGACCTCTCTTCCTGGATACTACGGGATCTCCAGCATAGTATTTCCTGGAATGGCTCACCCTATTCTTCAGGAATCTGAGATGACAGGTAGCAGCCCCAGACTCCTCCAAGGAAGATACATGAGATGTGCTTCCTCTTTTTCTTTAAGATCTCTCCTCCAGGATGGTCCTGGCTCTTCTGCATGGTATTTCCCGGAATCATTCAGCATATTCAGGAATCTGAGACCCTGGGTGTCAGCCCCACGCTCCTCAAGGGAAAGTTCTTGAGATGTGCTTCATCTTTTGGTTGAAGATCTCTCCTCCAGGATGGTCCTGCCTCTCCTGCATAGTATTTCCTGGAATCATTCAGCCTGTTCTTTAGGAATTTTAGCTCCCAGGTAGCAGCCCCAGACTCCTCCAGGGAAGATACCCGAGATGTACTTCCTCTTTTCCCTGAAGGTCTCTCCTCCAGCATGCTCGTGGCTCTGTTGCAAAACACTTTTCAGAATCATTTAGCCTATTTCTTAGGAATCTGAGATGACAGGTAACAGCCCCAGACTCTTCCAAGAAAAATTCCCGAGTGGAGATTTTTCTCTGCAAAGAGGATCTCTTCCCCTGGGATTCACCCAAGACTCCTCCAAGGCTTCTCCCAGAGTCTTTTGAGATCTTCTTTGACAACCTAAGATCCCAGGTAGCAGCCCCAGACTCCTCCAGGGAAGGTACCTGAGTCAGGTTTCCTCTTTTCAGAGTGGATCTCTCTCCTGGGATTCACCCAAGACACGTCCAAGTCTTCTCCCAGAGTCTTTTGAGATCTTCTTTGACAACCTAAGATCCCAGGTAGCAGCCCCAGACTCCTCCAGGGAAGGTACCTGAGTCAAGTTTCCTCTCTTCAAAGAGGATCTCTTCCCTGGGATTCACCCAAGACTCCTACAAGGCACCTCCCAGAGTCTTTTCAGATCTTCTTTAGCAATCTCAGATGCCAGATAGCAACCCCAGACTCCTCCAGGGAAGATACCCGTGATGTATTTCCTCTTTTGCTTAAAGATCTCTCGTGCAGGGAGCTCCTGGCTCTATTGCAAATCAATTCCCAGGCTCAGGTAGCCTACGTTTTAACAAAGCGAGTTCCCAGGTAACAGTCCTGGACTCCTCCAGGGAAGGTACCTGAGTCAAGTTTCCTCTCTTCAAAGAGGATCTTTCTCCTGGGATTCACCCAAGACTCCTCCAAGGCATCTCCCAGAGTCTTTTGAGATCTTCTCTAAGAAGCTGAGATCCCAGGTAGCAGCCCCAGACTCCTCCAGGGAAGGTGACTGAGATCTATTTCCTCTTTTGCTTAAAGATCTCTCGTGCAGGGAGCTCCTGGCTCTATTGCAAAGCAATTCCCAGGCTCAGGTAGCCTACGTTTTAACAAAGCGAGTTCCCAGGTAACAGTCCTGGACTCCTCCAGGGAAGGTACCTGAGTCAAGTTTCCTCTCTTCAAAGAGGATCTCTTCCCTGGAATTCACCCAAGACTCCTCCAAGTCTTCTCCCAGAGTCTTTTGAGATCTTCTTTGACAACCTAAGATCCCAGGTAGCTGCCCCAGACTCCTCCAGGGAAAGTACCTGAGTCAAGTTTCCTCTCTTCAAAGAGGATCTCTTCCCTGGGATTCACCCAAGACTCCTCCAAGGCAACTCCCAGAGTCTTTTCAGATCTTCTTTAGCAATCTCAGATGCTAGATAGCAACCCCAGACTCCTCCAGGGAAGATACCCGTGATGTATTTCCTCTTTTGCTTAAAGATCTCTCGTGCAGGGAGCTCCTGGCTCTATTGCAAAGCAATTCCCAGGCTCAGGTAGCCTACGTTTTAACAAAGCGAGTTCCCAGATAACAGTCCTGGACTCCTCCAGGAAAGGTACCTGAGTCAAGTTTCCTCTCTTCAAAGAGGATCTTTCTCCTGGGATTCACCCAAGACTCCTCCAAGGCATCTCCCAGAGTCTTTTGAGATCTTCTCTAAGAAGCTGAGATCCCAGGTAGCAGCCCCAGACTCCTCCAGGAAAGATAGCAGAGAGGTATTTCCTCTTTTGCTGAAAGACCTCTTCTCCAGGATGCTCCTGGCTCTATTTCAAAGCATTTCCCATAGTCATTTAGTCCATTCTTTTGGAGTCGGAGATCAGAGGTTGCAGCCCCACACTCCTCCAGGGAAGATACCTGGGATGTGCTTCCTTTTGTTGCTGAAGACCTCTCTTCCAGGATACTACGGGATCTCCAGCATAGTATTTCCTGGAATGGCTCACCCTATTCTTCAGGAATCTGAGATGACAGGTAACAGCCCCAGACTCTTCCAAGAAAAATTCCCGAGTGGAGATTTTTCTCTGCAAAGAGGATCTCTTCCCCTGGGATTCAGCCAAGACTCCTCCAAGGCTTCTCCCAGAGTCTTTTGAGATCTTCTTTGACAACCTAAGATCCCAGGTAGCGGCCCCAGACTCCTCCAGGGAAGGTACCTGAGTCAAGTTTCCTCTCTTCAGAGAGGATCTCTTCCCTGGGATTCACCCAAGACTCCTCCAAGGCATCTCCCAGAGTCTTTTGAGATCTTCTCTAAGAAGCTGAGATCCCAGGTAGCAGCCCCAGACTCCTCCAGGGAAGGTGCCTGAGATCTATTTCCTCTTTTGCTTAAAGATCTCTCGTGCAGGGAGCTCCTGGCTCTATTGCAAAGCAATTCCCAGGCTCAGGTAGCCTACGTTTTAACAAAGCGAGTTCCCAGGTAACAGTCCTGGACTCCTCCAGGGAAGGTACCTGAGTCAAGTTTCCTCTCTTCAAAGAGGATCTTTCTCCTGGGATTCACCCAAGACTCCTCCAAGGCATCTCCCAGAGTCTTTTGAGATCTTCTCTAAGAAGCTGAGATCCCAGGTAGCAGCCCCAGACTCCTCCAGGGAAGATAGCAGAGAGGTATTTCCTCTTTTGCTGAAAGACCTCTTCTCCAGGATGCTCCTGGCTCTATTTCAAAGCATTTCCCAGAGTCATTTAGTCCATTCTTTTAGAGTCGGAGATCAGGGGTTGCAGCCCCACACTCCTCCCGGGCAGGTACCTGGGATGTGCTTCCTTTTGTCGCTGAAGACCTCTCTTCCTGGATACTACGGGATCTCCAGCATAGTATTTCCTGGAAGGGCTCACCCTATTCTTCAGGAATCTGAGATGACAGGTAGCAGCCCCAGACTCCTCCAAGGAAGATACATGAGATGTGCTTCCTCTTTTTCTTTAAGATCTCTCCTCCAGGATGGTCCTGGCTCTTCTGCATGGTATTTCCCGGAATCATTCAGCATATTCAGGAATCTGAGACCCTGGGTGTCAGCCCCACGCTCCTCAAGGGAAAGTTCTTGAGATGTGCTTCATCTTTTGGTTGAAGATCTCTCCTCCAGGATGGTCCTGCCTCTCCTGCATAGTATTTCCTGGAATCATTCAGCCTGTTCTTTAGGAATTTTAGCTCCCAGGTAGCAGCCCCAGACTCCTCCAGGGAAGATACCCGAGATGTACTTCCTCTTTTCCCTGAAGGTCTCTCCTCCAGCATGCTCGTGGCTCTGTTGCAAAACACTTTTCAGAATCATTTAGCCTATTTCTTAGGAATCTGAGATCACAGGTAACAGCCCCAGACTCTTCCAAGAAAAATTCCCGAGTGGAGATTTTTCTCTGCAAAGAGGATCTCTTCCCCTGGGATTCACCCAAGACTCCTCCAAGGCTTCTCCCAGAGTCTTTTGAGATCTTCTTTGACAACCTAAGATCCCAGGTAGCAGCCCCAGACTCCTCCAGGGAAGGTACCTGAGTCAGGTTTCCTCTTTTCAGAGTGGATCTCTCTCCTGGGATTCACCCAAGACACGTCCAAGTCTTCTCCCAGAGTCTTTTGAGATCTTCTTTGACAACCTAAGATCCCAGGTAGCTGCCCCAGACTCCTCCAGGGAAAGTACCTGAGTCAAGTTTCCTCTCTTCAAAGAGGATCTCTTCCCTGGGATTCACCCAAGACTCCTCCAAGGCAACTCCCAGAGTCTTTTCAGATCTTCATTAGCAATCTCAGATGCTAGATAGCAACCCCAGACTCCTCCAGGGAAGATACCCGTGATGTATTTCCTCTTTTGCTTAAAGATCTCTCGTGCAGGGAGCTCCTGGCTCTATTGCAAAGCAATTCCCAGGCTCAGGTAGCCTACGTTTTAACAAAGCGAGTTCCCAGGTAACAGTCCTGGACTCCTCCAGGAAAGGTACCTGAGTCAAGTTTCCTCTCTTCAAAGAGGATCTTTCTCCTGGGATTCACCCAAGACTCCTCCAAGGCATCTCCCAGAGTCTTTTGAGATCTTCTCTAAGAAGCTGAGATCCCAGGTAGCAGCCCCAGACTCCTCCAGGAAAGATAGCAGAGAGGTATTTCCTCTTTTGCTGAAAGACCTCTTCTCCAGGATGCTCCTGGCTCTATTTCAAAGCATTTCCCAGAGTCATTTAGTCCATTCTTTTGGAGTCGGAGATCAGAGGTTGCAGCCCCACACTCCTCCAGGGAAGATACCTGGGATGTGCTTCCTTTTGTTGCTGAAGACCTCTCTTCCAGGATACTACGGGATCTCCAGCATAGTATTTCCTGGAATGGCTCACCCTATTCTTCAGGAATCTGAGATGACAGGTAACAGCCCCAGACTCTTCCAAGAAAAATTCCCGAGTGGAGATTTTTCTCTGCAAAGAGGATCTCTTCCCCTGGGATTCACCCAAGACTCCTCCAAGGCTTCTCCCAGAGTCTTTTGAGATCTTCTTTGACAACCTAAGATCCCAGGTAGCGGCCCCAGACTCCTCCAGGGAAGGTACCTGAGTCAAGTTTCCTCTCTTCAGAGAGGATCTCTTCCCTGGGATTCACCCAAGACTCCTCCAAGGCATCTCCCAGAGTCTTTTGAGATCTTCTCTAAGAAGCTGAGATCCCAGGTAGCAGCCCCAGACTCCTCCAGGGAAGGTGCCTGAGATCTATTTCCTCTTTTGCTTAAAGATCTCTCGTGCAGGGAGCTCCTGGCTCTATTGCAAAGCAATTCCCAGGCTCAGGTAGCCTACGTTTTAACAAAGCGAATTCCCAGGTAACAGTCCTGGACTCCTCCAGGGAAGGTACCTGAGTCAAGTTTCCTCTCTTCAAAGAGGATCTTTCTCCTGGGATTCACCCAAGACTCCTCCAAGGCATCTCCCAGAGTCTTTTGAGATCTTCTCTAAGAAGCTGAGATCCCAGGTAGCAGCCCCAGACTCCTCCAGGGAAGATAGCAGAGAGGTATTTCCTCTTTTGCTGAAAGACCTCTTCTCCAGGATGCTCCTGGCACTATTTCAAAGCATTTCCCAGAGTCATTTAGTCCATTCTTTTAGAGTCGGAGATCAGGGGTTGCAGCCCCACACTCCTCCCGGGCAGGTACCTGGGATGTGCTTCCTTTTGTCGCTGAAGACCTCTCTTCCTGGATACTACGGGATCTCCAGCATAGTATTTCCTGGAATGGCTCACCCTATTCTTCAGGAATCTGAGATGACAGGTAGAAGCCCCAGACTCCTCCAAGGAAGATACATGAGATGTGCTTCCTCTTTTTCTTTAAGATCTCTCCTCCAGGATGGTCCTGGCTCTTCTGCATGGTATTTCCCGGAATCATTCAGCATATTCAGGAATCTGAGACCCTGGGTGTCAGCCCCACGCTCCTCAAGGGAAAGTTCTTGAGATGTGCTTCATCTTTTGGTTGAAGATCTCTCCTCCAGGATGGTCCTGCCTCTCCTGCATAGTATTTCCTGGAATCATTCAGCCTGTTCTTTAGGAATTTTAGCTCCCAGGTAGCAGCCCCAGACTCCTCCAGGGAAGATACCCGAGATGTACTTCCTCTTTTCCCTGAAGGTCTCTCCTCCAGCATGCTCGTGGCTCTGTTGCAAAACACTTTTCAGAATCATTTAGCCTATTTCTTAGGAATCTGAGATCACAGGTAACAGCCCCAGACTCTTCCAAGAAAAATTCCCGAGTGGAGATTTTTCTCTGCAAAGAGGATCTCTTCCCCTGGGATTCACCCAAGACTCCTCCAAGGCTTCTCCCAGAGTCTTTTGAGATCTTCTTTGACAACCTAAGATCCCAGGTAGCAGCCCCAGACTCCTCCAGGGAAGGTACCTGAGTCAGGTTTCCTCTTTTCAGAGTGGATCTCTCTCCTGGGATTCACCCAAGACACGTCCAAGTCTTCTCCCAGAGTCTTTTGAGATCTTCTTTTACAACCTAAGATCCCAGGTAGCAGCCCCAGACTCCTCCAGGGAAGGTACCTGAGTCAAGTTTCCTCTCTTCAAAGAGGATCTCTTCCCTGGGATTCACCCAAGACTCCTCCAAGGCATCTCCCAGAGTCTTTTGAGATCTTCTCTAAGAAGCTGAGATCCCAGGTAGCAGCCCCAGACTCCTCCAGGGAAGGTGCCTGAGATCTATTTCCTCTTTTGCTTAAAGATCTCTCGTGCAGGGAGCTCCTGGCTCTATTGCAAAGCAATTCCCAGGCTCAGGTAGCCTACGTTTTAACAAAGCGAGTTCCCAGGTAACAGTCCTGGACTCCTCCAGGGAAGGTACCTGAGTCAAGTTTCCTCTCTTAAAAGAGGATCTTTCTCCTGGGATTCACCCAAGACTCCTCCAAGGCATCTCCCAGAGTCTTTTGAGATCTTCTCTAAGAAGCTGAGATCCCAGGTAGCAGCCCCAGACTCCTCCAGGGAAGATAGCAGAGAGGTATTTCCTCTTTTGCTGAAAGACCTCTTCTCCAGGATGCTCCTGGCTCTATTTCAAAGCATTTCCCATAGTCATTTAGTCCATTCTTTTAGAGTCGGAGATCAGGGGTTGCAGCCCCACACTCCTCCCGGGCAGGTACCTGGGATGTGCTTCCTTTTGTCGCTGAAGACCTCTCTTCCTGGATACTACGGGATCTCCAGCATAGTATTTCCTGGAATGGCTCACCCTATTCTTCAGGAATCTGAGATGACAGGTAGCAGCCCCAGACTCCTCCAAGGAAGATACATGAGATGTGCTTCCTCTTTTTCTTTAAGATCTCTCCTCCAGGATGGTCCTGGCTCTTCTGCATGGTATTTCCCGGAATCATTCAGCATATTCAGGAATCTGAGACCCTGGGTGTCAGCCCCACGCTCCTCAAGGGAAAGTTCTTGAGATGTGCTTCATCTTTTGGTTGAAGATCTCTCCTCCAGGATGGTCCTGCCTCTCCTGCATAGTATTTCCTGGAATCATTCAGCCTGTTCTTTAGGAATTTTAGCTCCCAGGTAGCAGCCCCAGACTCCTCCAGGAAAGATACCCGAGATGTACTTCCTCTTTTCCCTGAAGGTCTCTCCTCCAGCATGCTCGTGGCTCTGTTGCAAAACACTTTTCAGAATCATTTAGCCTATTTCTTAGGAATCTGAGATCACAGGTAACAGCCCCAGACTCTTCCAAGAAAAATTCCCGAGTGGAGATTTTTCTCTGCAAAGAGGATCTCTTCCCCTGGGATTCACCCAAGACTCCTCCAAGGCTTCTCCCAGAGTCTTTTGAGATCTTCTTTGACAACCTAAGATCCCAGGTAGCAGCCCCAGACTCCTCCAGGGAAGGTACCTGAGTCAGGTTTCCTCTTTTCAGAGTGGATCTCTCTCCTGGGATTCACCCAAGACACGTCCAAGTCTTCTCCCAGAGTCTTTTGAGATCTTCTTTGACAACCTAAGATCCCAGGTAGCAGCCCCAGACTCCTCCAGGGAAGGTACCTGAGTCAAGTTTCCTCTCTTCAAAGAGGATCTCTTCCCTGGGATTCACCCAAGACTCCTACAAGGCACCTCCCAGAGTCTTTTCAGATCTTCTTTAGCAATCTCAGATGCCAGATAGCAACCCCAGACTCCTCCAGGGAAGATACCCGTGATGTATTTCCTCTTTTGCTTAAAGATCTCTCGTGCAGGGAGCTCCTGGCTCTATTGCAAATCAATTCCCAGGCTCAGGTAGCCTACGTTTTAACAAAGCGAGTTCCCAGGTAACAGTCCTGGACTCCTCCAGGGAAGGTACCTGAGTCAAGTTTCCTCTCTTCAAAGAGGATCTTTCTCCTGGGATTCACCCAAGACTCCTCCAAGGCATCTCCCAGAGTCTTTTGAGATCTTCTCTAAGAAGCTGAGATCCCAGGTAGCAGCCCCAGACTCCTCCAGGGAAGGTGCCTGAGATCTATTTCCTCTTTTGCTTAAAGATCTCTCGTGCAGGGAGCTCCTGGCTCTATTGCAAAGCAATTCCCAGGCTCAGGTAGCCTACGTTTTAACAAAGCGAGTTCCCAGGTAACAGTCCTGGACTCCTCCAGGGAAGGTACCTGAGTCAAGTTTCCTCTCTTAAAAGAGGATCTTTCTCCTGGGATTCACCCAAGACTCCTCCAAGGCATCTCCCAGAGTCTTTTGAGATCTTCTCTAAGAAGCTGAGATCCCAGGTAGCAGCCCCAGACTCCTCCAGGGAAGATAGCAGAGAGGTATTTCCTCTTTTGCTGAAAGACCTCTTCTCCAGGATGCTCCTGGCTCTATTTCAAAGCATTTCCCATAGTCATTTAGTCCATTCTTTTAGAGTCGGAGATCAGGGGTTGCAGCCCCACACTCCTCCCGGGCAGGTACCTGGGATGTGCTTCCTTTTGTCGCTGAAGACCTCTCTTCCTGGATACTACGGGATCTCCAGCATAGTATTTCCTGGAATGGCTCACCCTATTCTTCAGGAATCTGAGATGACAGGTAGCAGCCCCAGACTCCTCCAAGGAAGATACATGAGATGTGCTTCCTCTTTTTCTTTAAGATCTCTCCTCCAGGATGGTCCTGGCTCTTCTGCATGGTATTTCCCGGAATCATTCAGCATATTCAGGAATCTGAGACCCTGGGTGTCAGCCCCACGCTCCTCAAGGGAAAGTTCTTGAGATGTGCTTCATCTTTTGGTTGAAGATCTCTCCTCCAGGATGGTCCTGCCTCTCCTGCATAGTATTTCCTGGAATCATTCAGCCTGTTCTTTAGGAATTTTAGCTCCCAGGTAGCAGCCCCAGACTCCTCCAGGGAAGATACCCGAGATGTACTTCCTCTTTTCCCTGAAGGTCTCTCCTCCAGCATGCTCGTGGCTCTGTTGCAAAACACTTTTCAGAATCATTTAGCCTATTTCTTAGGAATCTGAGATCACAGGTAACAGCCCCAGACTCTTCCAAGAAAAATTCCCGAGTGGAGATTTTTCTCTGCAAAGAGGATCTCTTCCCCTGGGATTCACCCAAGACTCCTCCAAGGCTTCTCCCAGAGTCTTTTGAGATCTTCTTTGACAACCTAAGATCCCAGGTAGCAGCCCCAGACTCCTCCAGGGAAGGTACCTGAGTCAGGTTTCCTCTTTTCAGAGTGGATCTCTCTCCTGGGATTCACCCAAGACACGTCCAAGTCTTCTCCCAGAGTCTTTTGAGATCTTCTTTGACAACCTAAGATCCCAGGTAGCAGCCCCAGACTCCTCCAGGGAAGGTACCTGAGTCAAGTTTCCTCTCTTCAAAGAGGATCTCTTCCCTGGGATTCACCCAAGACTCCTACAAGGCACCTCCCAGAGTCTTTTCAGATCTTCTTTAGCAATCTCAGATGCCAGATAGCAACCCCAGACTCCTCCAGGGAAGATACCCGTGATGTATTTCCTCTTTTGCTTAAAGATCTCTCGTGCAGGGAGCTCCTGGCTCTATTGCAAATCAATTCCCAGGCTCAGGTAGCCTACGTTTTAACAAAGCGAGTTCCCAGGTAACAGTCCTGGACTCCTCCAGGGAAGGTACCTGAGTCAAGTTTCCTCTCTTCAAAGAGGATCTTTCTCCTGGGATTCACCCAAGACTCCTCCAAGGCATCTCCCAGAGTCTTTTGAGATCTTCTCTAAGAAGCTGAGATCCCAGGTAGCAGCCCCAGACTCCTCCAGGGAAGGTGACTGAGATCTATTTCCTCTTTTGCTTAAAGATCTCTCGTGCAGGGAGCTCCTGGCTCTATTGCAAAGCAATTCCCAGGCTCAGGTAGCCTACGTTTTAACAAAGCGAGTTCCCAGGTAACAGTCCTGGACTCCTCCAGGGAAGGTACCTGAGTCAAGTTTCCTCTCTTCAAAGAGGATCTCTTCCCTGGAATTCACCCAAGACTCCTCCAAGTCTTCTCCCAGAGTCTTTTGAGATCTTCTTTGACAACCTAAGATCCCAGGTAGCTGCCCCAGACTCCTCCAGGGAAAGTACCTGAGTCAAGTTTCCTCTCTTCAAAGAGGATCTCTTCCCTGGGATTCACCCAAGACTCCTCCAAGGCAACTCCCAGAGTCTTTTCAGATCTTCTTTAGCAATCTCAGATGCTAGATAGCAACCCCAGACTCCTCCAGGGAAGATACCCGTGATGTATTTCCTCTTTTGCTTAAAGATCTCTCGTGCAGGGAGCTCCTGGCTCTATTGCAAAGCAATTCCCAGGCTCAGGTAGCCTACGTTTTAACAAAGCGAGTTCCCAGATAACAGTCCTGGACTCCTCCAGGAAAGGTACCTGAGTCAAGTTTCCTCTCTTCAAAGAGGATCTTTCTCCTGGGATTCACCCAAGACTCCTCCAAGGCATCTCCCAGAGTCTTTTGAGATCTTCTCTAAGAAGCTGAGATCCCAGGTAGCAGCCCCAGACTCCTCCAGGAAAGATAGCAGAGAGGTATTTCCTCTTTTGCTGAAAGACCTCTTCTCCAGGATGCTCCTGGCTCTATTTCAAAGCATTTCCCAGAGTCATTTAGTCCATTCTTTTGGAGTCGGAGATCAGAGGTTGCAGCCCCACACTCCTCCAGGGAAGATACCTGGGATGTGCTTCCTTTTGTTGCTGAAGACCTCTCTTCCAGGATACTACGGGATCTCCAGCATAGTATTTCCTGGAATGGCTCACCCTATTCTTCAGGAATCTGAGATGACAGGTAACAGCCCCAGACTCTTCCAAGAAAAATTCCCGAGTGGAGATTTTTCTCTGCAAAGAGGATCTCTTCCTCTGGGATTCAGCCAAGACTCCTCCAAGGCTTCTCCCAGAGTCTTTTGAGATCTTCTTTGACAACCTAAGATCCCAGGTAGCGGCCCCAGACTCCTCCAGGGAAGGTACCTGAGTCAAGTTTCCTCTCTTCAGAGAGGATCTCTTCCCTGGGATTCACCCAAGACTCCTCCAAGGCATCTCCCAGAGTCTTTTGAGATCTTCTCTAAGAAGCTGAGATCCCAGGTAGCAGCCCCAGACTCCTCCAGGGAAGGTGCCTGAGATCTATTTCCTCTTTTGCTTAAAGATCTCTCGTGCAGGGAGCTCCTGGCTCTATTGCAAAGCAATTCCCAGGCTCAGGTAGCCTACGTTTTAACAAAGCGAGTTCCCAGGTAACAGTCCTGGACTCCTCCAGGGAAGGTACCTGAGTCAAGTTTCCTCTCTTCAAAGAGGATCTTTCTCCTGGGATTCACCCAAGACTCCTCCAAGGCATCTCCCAGAGTCTTTTGAGATCTTCTCTAAGAAGCTGAGATCCCAGGTAGCAGCCCCAGACTCCTCCAGGGAAGATAGCAGAGAGGTATTTCCTCTTTTGCTGAAAGACCTCTTCTCCAGGATGCTCCTGGCTCTATTTCAAAGCATTTCCCAGAGTCATTTAGTCCATTCTTTTAGAGTCGGAGATCAGGGGTTGCAGCCCCACACTCCTCCCGGGCAGGTACCTGGGATGTGCTTCCTTTTGTCGCTGAAGACCTCTCTTCCTGGATACTACGGGATCTCCAGCATAGTATTTCCTGGAAGGGCTCACCCTATTCTTCAGGAATCTGAGATGACAGGTAGCAGCCCCAGACTCCTCCAAGGAAGATACATGAGATGTGCTTCCTCTTTTTCTTTAAGATCTCTCCTCCAGGATGGTCCTGGCTCTTCTGCATGGTATTTCCCGGAATCATTCAGCATATTCAGGAATCTGAGACCCTGGGTGTCAGCCCCACGCTCCTCAAGGGAAAGTTCTTGAGATGTGCTTCATCTTTTGGTTGAAGATCTCTCCTCCAGGATGGTCCTGCCTCTCCTGCATAGTATTTCCTGGAATCATTCAGCCTGTTCTTTAGGAATTTTAGCTCCCAGGTAGCAGCCCCAGACTCCTCCAGGGAAGATACCCGAGATGTACTTCCTCTTTTCCCTGAAGGTCTCTCCTCCAGCATGCTCGTGGCTCTGTTGCAAAACACTTTTCAGAATCATTTAGCCTATTTCTTAGGAATCTGAGATCACAGGTAACAGCCCCAGACTCTTCCAAGAAAAATTCCCGAGTGGAGATTTTTCTCTGCAAAGAGGATCTCTTCCCCTGGGATTCACCCAAGACTCCTCCAAGGCTTCTCCCAGAGTCTTTTGAGATCTTCTTTGACAACCTAAGATCCCAGGTAGCAGCCCCAGACTCCTCCAGGGAAGGTACCTGAGTCAGGTTTCCTCTTTTCAGAGTGGATCTCTCTCCTGGGATTCACCCAAGACACGTCCAAGTCTTCTCCCAGAGTCTTTTGAGATCTTCTTTGACAACCTAAGATCCCAGGTAGCTGCCCCAGACTCCTCCAGGGAAAGTACCTGAGTCAAGTTTCCTCTCTTCAAAGAGGATCTCTTCCCTGGGATTCACCCAAGACTCCTCCAAGGCAACTCCCAGAGTCTTTTCAGATCTTCATTAGCAATCTCAGATGCTAGATAGCAACCCCAGACTCCTCCAGGGAAGATACCCGTGATGTATTTCCTCTTTTGCTTAAAGATCTCTCGTGCAGGGAGCTCCTGGCTCTATTGCAAAGCAATTCCCAGGCTCAGGTAGCCTACGTTTTAACAAAGCGAGTTCCCAGGTAACAGTCCTGGACTCCTCCAGGAAAGGTACCTGAGTCAAGTTTCCTCTCTTCAAAGAGGATCTTTCTCCTGGGATTCACCCAAGACTCCTCCAAGGCATCTCCCAGAGTCTTTTGAGATCTTCTCTAAGAAGCTGAGATCCCAGGTAGCAGCCCCAGACTCCTCCAGGAAAGATAGCAGAGAGGTATTTCCTCTTTTGCTGAAAGACCTCTTCTCCAGGATGCTCCTGGCTCTATTTCAAAGCATTTCCCAGAGTCATTTAGTCCATTCTTTTGGAGTCGGAGATCAGAGGTTGCAGCCCCACACTCCTCCAGGGAAGATACCTGGGATGTGCTTCCTTTTGTTGCTGAAGACCTCTCTTCCAGGATACTACGGGATCTCCAGCATAGTATTTCCTGGAATGGCTCACCCTATTCTTCAGGAATCTGAGATGACAGGTAACAGCCCCAGACTCTTCCAAGAAAAATTCCCGAGTGGAGATTTTTCTCTGCAAAGAGGATCTCTTCCCCTGGGATTCACCCAAGACTCCTCCAAGGCTTCTCCCAGAGTCTTTTGAGATCTTCTTTGACAACCTAAGATCCCAGGTAGCGGCCCCAGACTCCTCCAGGGAAGGTACCTGAGTCAAGTTTCCTCTCTTCAGAGAGGATCTCTTCCCTGGGATTCACCCAAGACTCCTCCAAGGCATCTCCCAGAGTCTTTTGAGATCTTCTCTAAGAAGCTGAGATCCCAGGTAGCAGCCCCAGACTCCTCCAGGGAAGGTGCCTGAGATCTATTTCCTCTTTTGCTTAAAGATCTCTCGTGCAGGGAGCTCCTGGCTCTATTGCAAAGCAATTCCCAGGCTCAGGTAGCCTACGTTTTAACAAAGCGAATTCCCAGGTAACAGTCCTGGACTCCTCCAGGGAAGGTACCTGAGTCAAGTTTCCTCTCTTCAAAGAGGATCTTTCTCCTGGGATTCACCCAAGACTCCTCCAAGGCATCTCCCAGAGTCTTTTGAGATCTTCTCTAAGAAGCTGAGATCCCAGGTAGCAGCCCCAGACTCCTCCAGGGAAGATAGCAGAGAGGTATTTCCTCTTTTGCTGAAAGACCTCTTCTCCAGGATGCTCCTGGCTCTATTTCAAAGCATTTCCCATAGTCATTTAGTCCATTCTTTTAGAGTCGGAGATCAGGGGTTGCAGCCCCACACTCCTCCCGGGCAGGTACCTGGGATGTGCTTCCTTTTGTCGCTGAAGACCTCTCTTCCTGGATACTACGGGATCTCCAGCATAGTATTTCCTGGAATGGCTCACCCTATTCTTCAGGAATCTGAGATGACAGGTAGCAGCCCCAGACTCCTCCAAGGAAGATACATGAGATGTGCTTCCTCTTTTTCTTTAAGATCTCTCCTCCAGGATGGTCCTGGCTCTTCTGCATGGTATTTCCCGGAATCATTCAGCATATTCAGGAATCTGAGACCCTGGGTGTCAGCCCCACGCTCCTCAAGGGAAAGTTCTTGAGATGTGCTTCATCTTTTGGTTGAAGATCTCTCCTCCAGGATGGTCCTGCCTCTCCTGCATAGTATTTCCTGGAATCATTCAGCCTGTTCTTTAGGAATTTTAGCTCCCAGGTAGCAGCCCCAGACTCCTCCAGGGAAGATACCCGAGATGTACTTCCTCTTTTCCCTGAAGGTCTCTCCTCCAGCATGCTCGTGGCTCTGTTGCAAAACACTTTTCAGAATCATTTAGCCTATTTCTTAGGAATCTGAGATCACAGGTAACAGCCCCAGACTCTTCCAAGAAAAATTCCCGAGTGGAGATTTTTCTCTGCAAAGAGGATCTCTTCCCCTGGGATTCACCCAAGACTCCTCCAAGGCTTCTCCCAGAGTCTTTTGAGATCTTCTTTGACAACCTAAGATCCCAGGTAGCAGCCCCAGACTCCTCCAGGGAAGGTACCTGAGTCAGGTTTCCTCTTTTCAGAGTGGATCTCTCTCCTGGGATTCACCCAAGACACGTCCAAGTCTTCTCCCAGAGTCTTTTGAGATCTTCTTTTACAACCTAAGATCCCAGGTAGCAGCCCCAGACTCCTCCAGGGAAGGTACCTGAGTCAAGTTTCCTCTCTTCAAAGAGGATCTCTTCCCTGGGATTCACCCAAGACTCCTCCAAGGCATCTCCCAGAGTCTTTTGAGATCTTCTCTAAGAAGCTGAGATCCCAGGTAGCAGCCCCAGACTCCTCCAGGGAAGGTGCCTGAGATCTATTTCCTCTTTTGCTTAAAGATCTCTCGTGCAGGGAGCTCCTGGCTCTATTGCAAAGCAATTCCCAGGCTCAGGTAGCCTACGTTTTAACAAAGCGAGTTCCCAGGTAACAGTCCTGGACTCCTCCAGGGAAGGTACCTGAGTCAAGTTTCCTCTCTTCAAAGAGGATCTTTCTCCTGGGATTCACCCAAGACTCCTCCAAGGCATCTCCCAGAGTCTTTTGAGATCTTCTCTAAGAAGCTGAGATCCCAGGTAGCAGCCCCAGACTCCTCCAGGGAAGGTGACTGAGATCTATTTCCTCTTTTGCTTAAAGATCTCTCGTGCAGGGAGCTCCTGGCTCTATTGCAAAGCAATTCCCAGGCTCAGGTAGCCTACGTTTTAACAAAGCGAGTTCCCAGGTAACAGTCCTGGACTCCTCCAGGGAAGGTACCTGAGTCAAGTTTCCTCTCTTCAAAGAGGATCTCTTCCCTGGAATTCACCCAAGACTCCTCCAAGTCTTCTCCCAGAGTCTTTTGAGATCTTCTTTGACAACCTAAGATCCCAGGTAGCTGCCCCAGACTCCTCCAGGGAAAGTACCTGAGTCAAGTTTCCTCTCTTCAAAGAGGATCTCTTCCCTGGGATTCACCCAAGACTCCTCCAAGGCAACTCCCAGAGTCTTTTCAGATCTTCTTTAGCAATCTCAGATGCTAGATAGCAACCCCAGACTCCTCCAGGGAAGATACCCGTGATGTATTTCCTCTTTTGCTTAAAGATCTCTCGTGCAGGGAGCTCCTGGCTCTATTGCAAAGCAATTCCCAGGCTCAGGTAGCCTACGTTTTAACAAAGCGAGTTCCCAGATAACAGTCCTGGACTCCTCCAGGAAAGGTACCTGAGTCAAGTTTCCTCTCTTCAAAGAGGATCTTTCTCCTGGGATTCACCCAAGACTCCTCCAAGGCATCTCCCAGAGTCTTTTGAGATCTTCTCTAAGAAGCTGAGATCCCAGGTAGCAGCCCCAGACTCCTCCAGGAAAGATAGCAGAGAGGTATTTCCTCTTTTGCTGAAAGACCTCTTCTCCAGGATGCTCCTGGCTCTATTTCAAAGCATTTCCCAGAGTCATTTAGTCCATTCTTTTGGAGTCGGAGATCAGAGGTTGCAGCCCCACACTCCTCCAGGGAAGATACCTGGGATGTGCTTCCTTTTGTTGCTGAAGACCTCTCTTCCAGGATACTACGGGATCTCCAGCATAGTATTTCCTGGAATGGCTCACCCTATTCTTCAGGAATCTGAGATGACAGGTAACAGCCCCAGACTCTTCCAAGAAAAATTCCCGAGTGGAGATTTTTCTCTGCAAAGAGGATCTCTTCCTCTGGGATTCAGCCAAGACTCCTCCAAGGCTTCTCCCAGAGTCTTTTGAGATCTTCTTTGACAACCTAAGATCCCAGGTAGCGGCCCCAGACTCCTCCAGGGAAGGTACCTGAGTCAAGTTTCCTCTCTTCAGAGAGGATCTCTTCCCTGGGATTCACCCAAGACTCCTCCAAGGCATCTCCCAGAGTCTTTTGAGATCTTCTCTAAGAAGCTGAGATCCCAGGTAGCAGCCCCAGACTCCTCCAGGGAAGGTGCCTGAGATCTATTTCCTCTTTTGCTTAAAGATCTCTCGTGCAGGGAGCTCCTGGCTCTATTGCAAAGCAATTCCCAGGCTCAGGTAGCCTACGTTTTAACAAAGCGAGTTCCCAGGTAACAGTCCTGGACTCCTCCAGGGAAGGTACCTGAGTCAAGTTTCCTCTCTTCAAAGAGGATCTTTCTCCTGGGATTCACCCAAGACTCCTCCAAGGCATCTCCCAGAGTCTTTTGAGATCTTCTCTAAGAAGCTGAGATCCCAGGTAGCAGCCCCAGACTCCTCCAGGGAAGATAGCAGAGAGGTATTTCCTCTTTTGCTGAAAGACCTCTTCTCCAGGATGCTCCTGGCTCTATTTCAAAGCATTTCCCAGAGTCATTTAGTCCATTCTTTTAGAGTCGGAGATCAGGGGTTGCAGCCCCACACTCCTCCCGGGCAGGTACCTGGGATGTGCTTCCTTTTGTCGCTGAAGACCTCTCTTCCTGGATACTACGGGATCTCCAGCATAGTATTTCCTGGAAGGGCTCACCCTATTCTTCAGGAATCTGAGATGACAGGTAGCAGCCCCAGACTCCTCCAAGGAAGATACATGAGATGTGCTTCCTCTTTTTCTTTAAGATCTCTCCTCCAGGATGGTCCTGGCTCTTCTGCATGGTATTTCCCGGAATCATTCAGCATATTCAGGAATCTGAGACCCTGGGTGTCAGCCCCACGCTCCTCAAGGGAAAGTTCTTGAGATGTGCTTCATCTTTTGGTTGAAGATCTCTCCTCCAGGATGGTCCTGCCTCTCCTGCATAGTATTTCCTGGAATCATTCAGCCTGTTCTTTAGGAATTTTAGCTCCCAGGTAGCAGCCCCAGACTCCTCCAGGGAAGATACCCGAGATGTACTTCCTCTTTTCCCTGAAGGTCTCTCCTCCAGCATGCTCGTGGCTCTGTTGCAAAACACTTTTCAGAATCATTTAGCCTATTTCTTAGGAATCTGAGATCACAGGTAACAGCCCCAGACTCTTCCAAGAAAAATTCCCGAGTGGAGATTTTTCTCTGCAAAGAGGATCTCTTCCCCTGGGATTCACCCAAGACTCCTCCAAGGCTTCTCCCAGAGTCTTTTGAGATCTTCTTTGACAACCTAAGATCCCAGGTAGCAGCCCCAGACTCCTCCAGGGAAGGTACCTGAGTCAGGTTTCCTCTTTTCAGAGTGGATCTCTCTCCTGGGATTCACCCAAGACACGTCCAAGTCTTCTCCCAGAGTCTTTTGAGATCTTCTTTGACAACCTAAGATCCCAGGTAGCTGCCCCAGACTCCTCCAGGGAAAGTACCTGAGTCAAGTTTCCTCTCTTCAAAGAGGATCTCTTCCCTGGGATTCACCCAAGACTCCTCCAAGGCAACTCCCAGAGTCTTTTCAGATCTTCATTAGCAATCTCAGATGCTAGATAGCAACCCCAGACTCCTCCAGGGAAGATACCCGTGATGTATTTCCTCTTTTGCTTAAAGATCTCTCGTGCAGGGAGCTCCTGGCTCTATTGCAAAGCAATTCCCAGGCTCAGGTAGCCTACGTTTTAACAAAGCGAGTTCCCAGGTAACAGTCCTGGACTCCTCCAGGAAAGGTACCTGAGTCAAGTTTCCTCTCTTCAAAGAGGATCTTTCTCCTGGGATTCACCCAAGACTCCTCCAAGGCATCTCCCAGAGTCTTTTGAGATCTTCTCTAAGAAGCTGAGATCCCAGGTAGCAGCCCCAGACTCCTCCAGGAAAGATAGCAGAGAGGTATTTCCTCTTTTGCTGAAAGACCTCTTCTCCAGGATGCTCCTGGCTCTATTTCAAAGCATTTCCCAGAGTCATTTAGTCCATTCTTTTGGAGTCGGAGATCAGAGGTTGCAGCCCCACACTCCTCCAGGGAAGATACCTGGGATGTGCTTCCTTTTGTTGCTGAAGACCTCTCTTCCAGGATACTACGGGATCTCCAGCATAGTATTTCCTGGAATGGCTCACCCTATTCTTCAGGAATCTGAGATGACAGGTAACAGCCCCAGACTCTTCCAAGAAAAATTCCCGAGTGGAGATTTTTCTCTGCAAAGAGGATCTCTTCCCCTGGGATTCACCCAAGACTCCTCCAAGGCTTCTCCCAGAGTCTTTTGAGATCTTCTTTGACAACCTAAGATCCCAGGTAGCGGCCCCAGACTCCTCCAGGGAAGGTACCTGAGTCAAGTTTCCTCTCTTCAGAGAGGATCTCTTCCCTGGGATTCACCCAAGACTCCTCCAAGGCATCTCCCAGAGTCTTTTGAGATCTTCTCTAAGAAGCTGAGATCCCAGGTAGCAGCCCCAGACTCCTCCAGGGAAGGTGCCTGAGATCTATTTCCTCTTTTGCTTAAAGATCTCTCGTGCAGGGAGCTCCTGGCTCTATTGCAAAGCAATTCCCAGGCTCAGGTAGCCTACGTTTTAACAAAGCGAATTCCCAGGTAACAGTCCTGGACTCCTCCAGGGAAGGTACCTGAGTCAAGTTTCCTCTCTTCAAAGAGGATCTTTCTCCTGGGATTCACCCAAGACTCCTCCAAGGCATCTCCCAGAGTCTTTTGAGATCTTCTCTAAGAAGCTGAGATCCCAGGTAGCAGCCCCAGACTCCTCCAGGGAAGATAGCAGAGAGGTATTTCCTCTTTTGCTGAAAGACCTCTTCTCCAGGATGCTCCTGGCTCTATTTCAAAGCATTTCCCATAGTCATTTAGTCCATTCTTTTAGAGTCGGAGATCAGGGGTTGCAGCCCCACACTCCTCCCGGGCAGGTACCTGGGATGTGCTTCCTTTTGTCGCTGAAGACCTCTCTTCCTGGATACTACGGGATCTCCAGCATAGTATTTCCTGGAATGGCTCACCCTATTCTTCAGGAATCTGAGATGACAGGTAGCAGCCCCAGACTCCTCCAAGGAAGATACATGAGATGTGCTTCCTCTTTTTCTTTAAGATCTCTCCTCCAGGATGGTCCTGGCTCTTCTGCATGGTATTTCCCGGAATCATTCAGCATATTCAGGAATCTGAGACCCTGGGTGTCAGCCCCACGCTCCTCAAGGGAAAGTTCTTGAGATGTGCTTCATCTTTTGGTTGAAGATCTCTCCTCCAGGATGGTCCTGCCTCTCCTGCATAGTATTTCCTGGAATCATTCAGCCTGTTCTTTAGGAATTTTAGCTCCCAGGTAGCAGCCCCAGACTCCTCCAGGGAAGATACCCGAGATGTACTTCCTCTTTTCCCTGAAGGTCTCTCCTCCAGCATGCTCGTGGCTCTGTTGCAAAACACTTTTCAGAATCATTTAGCCTATTTCTTAGGAATCTGAGATCACAGGTAACAGCCCCAGACTCTTCCAAGAAAAATTCCCGAGTGGAGATTTTTCTCTGCAAAGAGGATCTCTTCCCCTGGGATTCACCCAAGACTCCTCCAAGGCTTCTCCCAGAGTCTTTTGAGATCTTCTTTGACAACCTAAGATCCCAGGTAGCAGCCCCAGACTCCTCCAGGGAAGGTACCTGAGTCAGGTTTCCTCTTTTCAGAGTGGATCTCTCTCCTGGGATTCACCCAAGACACGTCCAAGTCTTCTCCCAGAGTCTTTTGAGATCTTCTTTTACAACCTAAGATCCCAGGTAGCAGCCCCAGACTCCTCCAGGGAAGGTACCTGAGTCAAGTTTCCTCTCTTCAAAGAGGATCTCTTCCCTGGGATTCACCCAAGACTCCTCCAAGGCATCTCCCAGAGTCTTTTGAGATCTTCTCTAAGAAGCTGAGATCCCAGGTAGCAGCCCCAGACTCCTCCAGGGAAGGTGCCTGAGATCTATTTCCTCTTTTGCTTAAAGATCTCTCGTGCAGGGAGCTCCTGGCTCTATTGCAAAGCAATTCCCAGGCTCAGGTAGCCTACGTTTTAACAAAGCGAGTTCCCAGGTAACAGTCCTGGACTCCTCCAGGGAAGGTACCTGAGTCAAGTTTCCTCTCTTCAAAGAGGATCTTTCTCCTGGGATTCACCCAAGACTCCTCCAAGGCATCTCCCAGAGTCTTTTGAGATCTTCTCTAAGAAGCTGAGATCCCAGGTAGCAGCCCCAGACTCCTCCAGGGAAGGTGACTGAGATCTATTTCCTCTTTTGCTTAAAGATCTCTCGTGCAGGGAGCTCCTGGCTCTATTGCAAAGCAATTCCCAGGCTCAGGTAGCCTACGTTTTAACAAAGCGAGTTCCCAGGTAACAGTCCTGGACTCCTCCAGGGAAGGTACCTGAGTCAAGTTTCCTCTCTTCAAAGAGGATCTCTTCCCTGGAATTCACCCAAGACTCCTCCAAGTCTTCTCCCAGAGTCTTTTGAGATCTTCTTTGACAACCTAAGATCCCAGGTAGCTGCCCCAGACTCCTCCAGGGAAAGTACCTGAGTCAAGTTTCCTCTCTTCAAAGAGGATCTCTTCCCTGGGATTCACCCAAGACTCCTCCAAGGCAACTCCCAGAGTCTTTTCAGATCTTCTTTAGCAATCTCAGATGCTAGATAGCAACCCCAGACTCCTCCAGGGAAGATACCCGTGATGTATTTCCTCTTTTGCTTAAAGATCTCTCGTGCAGGGAGCTCCTGGCTCTATTGCAAAGCAATTCCCAGGCTCAGGTAGCCTACGTTTTAACAAAGCGAGTTCCCAGATAACAGTCCTGGACTCCTCCAGGAAAGGTACCTGAGTCAAGTTTCCTCTCTTCAAAGAGGATCTTTCTCCTGGGATTCACCCAAGACTCCTCCAAGGCATCTCCCAGAGTCTTTTGAGATCTTCTCTAAGAAGCTGAGATCCCAGGTAGCAGCCCCAGACTCCTCCAGGAAAGATAGCAGAGAGGTATTTCCTCTTTTGCTGAAAGACCTCTTCTCCAGGATGCTCCTGGCTCTATTTCAAAGCATTTCCCAGAGTCATTTAGTCCATTCTTTTGGAGTCGGAGATCAGAGGTTGCAGCCCCACACTCCTCCAGGGAAGATACCTGGGATGTGCTTCCTTTTGTTGCTGAAGACCTCTCTTCCAGGATACTACGGGATCTCCAGCATAGTATTTCCTGGAATGGCTCACCCTATTCTTCAGGAATCTGAGATGACAGGTAACAGCCCCAGACTCTTCCAAGAAAAATTCCCGAGTGGAGATTTTTCTCTGCAAAGAGGATCTCTTCCTCTGGGATTCAGCCAAGACTCCTCCAAGGCTTCTCCCAGAGTCTTTTGAGATCTTCTTTGACAACCTAAGATCCCAGGTAGCGGCCCCAGACTCCTCCAGGGAAGGTACCTGAGTCAAGTTTCCTCTCTTCAGAGAGGATCTCTTCCCTGGGATTCACCCAAGACTCCTCCAAGGCATCTCCCAGAGTCTTTTGAGATCTTCTCTAAGAAGCTGAGATCCCAGGTAGCAGCCCCAGACTCCTCCAGGGAAGGTGCCTGAGATCTATTTCCTCTTTTGCTTAAAGATCTCTCGTGCAGGGAGCTCCTGGCTCTATTGCAAAGCAATTCCCAGGCTCAGGTAGCCTACGTTTTAACAAAGCGAGTTCCCAGGTAACAGTCCTGGACTCCTCCAGGGAAGGTACCTGAGTCAAGTTTCCTCTCTTCAAAGAGGATCTTTCTCCTGGGATTCACCCAAGACTCCTCCAAGGCATCTCCCAGAGTCTTTTGAGATCTTCTCTAAGAAGCTGAGATCCCAGGTAGCAGCCCCAGACTCCTCCAGGGAAGATAGCAGAGAGGTATTTCCTCTTTTGCTGAAAGACCTCTTCTCCAGGATGCTCCTGGCTCTATTTCAAAGCATTTCCCAGAGTCATTTAGTCCATTCTTTTAGAGTCGGAGATCAGGGGTTGCAGCCCCACACTCCTCCCGGGCAGGTACCTGGGATGTGCTTCCTTTTGTCGCTGAAGACCTCTCTTCCTGGATACTACGGGATCTCCAGCATAGTATTTCCTGGAAGGGCTCACCCTATTCTTCAGGAATCTGAGATGACAGGTAGCAGCCCCAGACTCCTCCAAGGAAGATACATGAGATGTGCTTCCTCTTTTTCTTTAAGATCTCTCCTCCAGGATGGTCCTGGCTCTTCTGCATGGTATTTCCCGGAATCATTCAGCATATTCAGGAATCTGAGACCCTGGGTGTCAGCCCCACGCTCCTCAAGGGAAAGTTCTTGAGATGTGCTTCATCTTTTGGTTGAAGATCTCTCCTCCAGGATGGTCCTGCCTCTCCTGCATAGTATTTCCTGGAATCATTCAGCCTGTTCTTTAGGAATTTTAGCTCCCAGGTAGCAGCCCCAGACTCCTCCAGGGAAGATACCCGAGATGTACTTCCTCTTTTCCCTGAAGGTCTCTCCTCCAGCATGCTCGTGGCTCTGTTGCAAAACACTTTTCAGAATCATTTAGCCTATTTCTTAGGAATCTGAGATCACAGGTAACAGCCCCAGACTCTTCCAAGAAAAATTCCCGAGTGGAGATTTTTCTCTGCAAAGAGGATCTCTTCCCCTGGGATTCACCCAAGACTCCTCCAAGGCTTCTCCCAGAGTCTTTTGAGATCTTCTTTGACAACCTAAGATCCCAGGTAGCAGCCCCAGACTCCTCCAGGGAAGGTACCTGAGTCAGGTTTCCTCTTTTCAGAGTGGATCTCTCTCCTGGGATTCACCCAAGACACGTCCAAGTCTTCTCCCAGAGTCTTTTGAGATCTTCTTTGACAACCTAAGATCCCAGGTAGCTGCCCCAGACTCCTCCAGGGAAAGTACCTGAGTCAAGTTTCCTCTCTTCAAAGAGGATCTCTTCCCTGGGATTCACCCAAGACTCCTCCAAGGCAACTCCCAGAGTCTTTTCAGATCTTCATTAGCAATCTCAGATGCTAGATAGCAACCCCAGACTCCTCCAGGGAAGATACCCGTGATGTATTTCCTCTTTTGCTTAAAGATCTCTCGTGCAGGGAGCTCCTGGCTCTATTGCAAAGCAATTCCCAGGCTCAGGTAGCCTACGTTTTAACAAAGCGAGTTCCCAGGTAACAGTCCTGGACTCCTCCAGGAAAGGTACCTGAGTCAAGTTTCCTCTCTTCAAAGAGGATCTTTCTCCTGGGATTCACCCAAGACTCCTCCAAGGCATCTCCCAGAGTCTTTTGAGATCTTCTCTAAGAAGCTGAGATCCCAGGTAGCAGCCCCAGACTCCTCCAGGAAAGATAGCAGAGAGGTATTTCCTCTTTTGCTGAAAGACCTCTTCTCCAGGATGCTCCTGGCTCTATTTCAAAGCATTTCCCAGAGTCATTTAGTCCATTCTTTTGGAGTCGGAGATCAGAGGTTGCAGCCCCACACTCCTCCAGGGAAGATACCTGGGATGTGCTTCCTTTTGTTGCTGAAGACCTCTCTTCCAGGATACTACGGGATCTCCAGCATAGTATTTCCTGGAATGGCTCACCCTATTCTTCAGGAATCTGAGATGACAGGTAACAGCCCCAGACTCTTCCAAGAAAAATTCCCGAGTGGAGATTTTTCTCTGCAAAGAGGATCTCTTCCCCTGGGATTCACCCAAGACTCCTCCAAGGCTTCTCCCAGAGTCTTTTGAGATCTTCTTTGACAACCTAAGATCCCAGGTAGCGGCCCCAGACTCCTCCAGGGAAGGTACCTGAGTCAAGTTTCCTCTCTTCAGAGAGGATCTCTTCCCTGGGATTCACCCAAGACTCCTCCAAGGCATCTCCCAGAGTCTTTTGAGATCTTCTCTAAGAAGCTGAGATCCCAGGTAGCAGCCCCAGACTCCTCCAGGGAAGGTGCCTGAGATCTATTTCCTCTTTTGCTTAAAGATCTCTCGTGCAGGGAGCTCCTGGCTCTATTGCAAAGCAATTCCCAGGCTCAGGTAGCCTACGTTTTAACAAAGCGAGTTCCCAGGTAACAGTCCTGGACTCCTCCAGGGAAGGTACCTGAGTCAAGTTTCCTCTCTTCAAAGAGGATCTTTCTCCTGGGATTCACCCAAGACTCCTCCAAGGCATCTCCCAGAGTCTTTTGAGATCTTCTCTAAGAAGCTGAGATCCCAGGTAGCAGCCCCAGACTCCTCCAGGGAAGATAGCAGAGAGGTATTTCCTCTTTTGCTGAAAGACCTCTTCTCCAGGATGCTCCTGGCTCTATTTCAAAGCATTTCCCAGAGTCATTTAGTCCATTCTTTTAGAGTCGGAGATCAGGGGTTGCAGCCCCACACTCCTCCCGGGCAGGTACCTGGGATGTGCTTCCTTTTGTCGCTGAAGACCTCTCTTCCTGGATACTACGGGATCTCCAGCATAGTATTTCCTGGAAGGGCTCACCCTATTCTTCAGGAATCTGAGATGACAGGTAGCAGCCCCAGACTCCTCCAAGGAAGATACATGAGATGTGCTTCCTCTTTTTCTTTAAGATCTCTCCTCCAGGATGGTCCTGGCTCTTCTGCATGGTATTTCCCGGAATCATTCAGCATATTCAGGAATCTGAGACCCTGGGTGTCAGCCCCACGCTCCTCAAGGGAAAGTTCTTGAGATGTGCTTCATCTTTTGGTTGAAGATCTCTCCTCCAGGATGGTCCTGCCTCTCCTGCATAGTATTTCCTGGAATCATTCAGCCTGTTCTTTAGGAATTTTAGCTCCCAGGTAGCAGCCCCAGACTCCTCCAGGGAAGATACCCGAGATGTACTTCCTCTTTTCCCTGAAGGTCTCTCCTCCAGCATGCTCGTGGCTCTGTTGCAAAACACTTTTCAGAATCATTTAGCCTATTTCTTAGGAATCTGAGATCACAGGTAACAGCCCCAGACTCTTCCAAGAAAAATTCCCGAGTGGAGATTTTTCTCTGCAAAGAGGATCTCTTCCCCTGGGATTCACCCAAGACTCCTCCAAGGCTTCTCCCAGAGTCTTTTGAGATCTTCTTTGACAACCTAAGATCCCAGGTAGCAGCCCCAGACTCCTCCAGGGAAGGTACCTGAGTCAGGTTTCCTCTTTTCAGAGTGGATCTCTCTCCTGGGATTCACCCAAGACACGTCCAAGTCTTCTCCCAGAGTCTTTTGAGATCTTCTTTGACAACCTAAGATCCCAGGTAGCTGCCCCAGACTCCTCCAGGGAAAGTACCTGAGTCAAGTTTCCTCTCTTCAAAGAGGATCTCTTCCCTGGGATTCACCCAAGACTCCTCCAAGGCAACTCCCAGAGTCTTTTCAGATCTTCATTAGCAATCTCAGATGCTAGATAGCAACCCCAGACTCCTCCAGGGAAGATACCCGTGATGTATTTCCTCTTTTGCTTAAAGATCTCTCGTGCAGGGAGCTCCTGGCTCTATTGCAAAGCAATTCCCAGGCTCAGGTAGCCTACGTTTTAACAAAGCGAGTTCCCAGGTAACAGTCCTGGACTCCTCCAGGAAAGGTACCTGAGTCAAGTTTCCTCTCTTCAAAGAGGATCTTTCTCCTGGGATTCACCCAAGACTCCTCCAAGGCATCTCCCAGAGTCTTTTGAGATCTTCTCTAAGAAGCTGAGATCCCAGGTAGCAGCCCCAGACTCCTCCAGGAAAGATAGCAGAGAGGTATTTCCTCTTTTGCTGAAAGACCTCTTCTCCAGGATGCTCCTGGCTCTATTTCAAAGCATTTCCCAGAGTCATTTAGTCCATTCTTTTGGAGTCGGAGATCAGAGGTTGCAGCCCCACACTCCTCCAGGGAAGATACCTGGGATGTGCTTCCTTTTGTTGCTGAAGACCTCTCTTCCAGGATACTACGGGATCTCCAGCATAGTATTTCCTGGAATGGCTCACCCTATTCTTCAGGAATCTGAGATGACAGGTAACAGCCCCAGACTCTTCCAAGAAAAATTCCCGAGTGGAGATTTTTCTCTGCAAAGAGGATCTCTTCCCCTGGGATTCACCCAAGACTCCTCCAAGGCTTCTCCCAGAGTCTTTTGAGATCTTCTTTGACAACCTAAGATCCCAGGTAGCGGCCCCAGACTCCTCCAGGGAAGGTACCTGAGTCAAGTTTCCTCTCTTCAGAGAGGATCTCTTCCCTGGGATTCACCCAAGACTCCTCCAAGGCATCTCCCAGAGTCTTTTGAGATCTTCTCTAAGAAGCTGAGATCCCAGGTAGCAGCCCCAGACTCCTCCAGGGAAGGTGCCTGAGATCTATTTCCTCTTTTGCTTAAAGATCTCTCGTGCAGGGAGCTCCTGGCTCTATTGCAAAGCAATTCCCAGGCTCAGGTAGCCTACGTTTTAACAAAGCGAATTCCCAGGTAACAGTCCTGGACTCCTCCAGGGAAGGTACCTGAGTCAAGTTTCCTCTCTTCAAAGAGGATCTTTCTCCTGGGATTCACCCAAGACTCCTCCAAGGCATCTCCCAGAGTCTTTTGAGATCTTCTCTAAGAAGCTGAGATCCCAGGTAGCAGCCCCAGACTCCTCCAGGGAAGATAGCAGAGAGGTATTTCCTCTTTTGCTGAAAGACCTCTTCTCCAGGATGCTCCTGGCTCTATTTCAAAGCATTTCCCATAGTCATTTAGTCCATTCTTTTAGAGTCGGAGATCAGGGGTTGCAGCCCCACACTCCTCCCGGGCAGGTACCTGGGATGTGCTTCCTTTTGTCGCTGAAGACCTCTCTTCCTGGATACTACGGGATCTCCAGCATAGTATTTCCTGGAAGGGCTCACCCTATTCTTCAGGAATCTGAGATGACAGGTAGCAGCCCCAGACTCCTCCAAGGAAGATACATGAGATGTGCTTCCTCTTTTTCTTTAAGATCTCTCCTCCAGGATGGTCCTGGCTCTTCTGCATGGTATTTCCCGGAATCATTCAGCATATTCAGGAATCTGAGACCCTGGGTGTCAGCCCCACGCTCCTCAAGGGAAAGTTCTTGAGATGTGCTTCATCTTTTGGTTGAAGATCTCTCCTCCAGGATGGTCCTGCCTCTCCTGCATAGTATTTCCTGGAATCATTCAGCCTGTTCTTTAGGAATTTTAGCTCCCAGGTAGCAGCCCCAGACTCCTCCAGGGAAGATACCCGAGATGTACTTCCTCTTTTCCCTGAAGGTCTCTCCTCCAGCATGCTCGTGGCTCTGTTGCAAAACACTTTTCAGAATCATTTAGCCTATTTCTTAGGAATCTGAGATCACAGGTAACAGCCCCAGACTCTTCCAAGAAAAATTCCCGAGTGGAGATTTTTCTCTGCAAAGAGGATCTCTTCCCCTGGGATTCACCCAAGACTCCTCCAAGGCTTCTCCCAGAGTCTTTTGAGATCTTCTTTGACAACCTAAGATCCCAGGTAGCAGCCCCAGACTCCTCCAGGGAAGGTACCTGAGTCAGGTTTCCTCTTTTCAGAGTGGATCTCTCTCCTGGGATTCACCCAAGACACGTCCAAGTCTTCTCCCAGAGTCTTTTGAGATCTTCTTTTACAACCTAAGATCCCAGGTAGCAGCCCCAGACTCCTCCAGGGAAGGTACCTGAGTCAAGTTTCCTCTCTTCAAAGAGGATCTCTTCCCTGGGATTCACCCAAGACTCCTCCAAGGCATCTCTCAGAGTCTTTTGAGATCTTCTCTAAGAAGCTGAGATCCCAGGTAGCAGCCCCAGACTCCTCCAGGGAAGGTGCCTGAGATCTATTTCCTCTTTTGCTTAAAGATCTCTCGTGCAGGGAGCTCCTGGCTCTATTGCAAAGCAATTCCCAGGCTCAGGTAGCCTACGTTTTAACAAAGCGAGTTCCCAGGTAACAGTCCTGGACTCCTCCAGGGAAGGTACCTGAGTCAAGTTTCCTCTCTTCAAAGAGGATCTTTCTCCTGGGATTCACCCAAGACTCCTCCAAGGCATCTCCCAGAGTCTTTTGAGATCTTCTCTAAGAAGCTGAGATCCCAGGTAGCAGCCCCAGACTCCTCCAGGGAAGATAGCAGAGAGGTATTTCCTCTTTTGCTGAAAGACCTCTTCTCCAGGATGCTCCTGGCTCTATTTCAAAGCATTTCCCATAGTCATTTAGTCCATTCTTTTAGAGTCGGAGATCAGGGGTTGCAGCCCCACACTCCTCCCGGGCAGGTACCTGGGATGTGCTTCCTTTTGTCGCTGAAGACCTCTCTTCCTGGATACTACGGGATCTCCAGCATAGTATTTCCTGGAATGGCTCACCCTATTCTTCAGGAATCTGAGATGACAGGTAGCAGCCCCAGACTCCTCCAAGGAAGATACATGAGATGTGCTTCCTCTTTTTCTTTAAGATCTCTCCTCCAGGATGGTCCTGGCTCTTCTGCATGGTATTTCCCGGAATCATTCAGCATATTCAGGAATCTGAGACCCTGGGTGTCAGCCCCACGCTCCTCAAGGGAAAGTTCTTGAGATGTGCTTCATCTTTTGGTTGAAGATCTCTCCTCCAGGATGGTCCTGCCTCTCCTGCATAGTATTTCCTGGAATCATTCAGCCTGTTCTTTAGGAATTTTAGCTCCCAGGTAGCAGCCCCAGACTCCTCCAGGGAAGATACCCGAGATGTACTTCCTCTTTTCCCTGAAGGTCTCTCCTCCAGCATGCTCGTGGCTCTGTTGCAAAACACTTTTCAGAATCATTTAGCCTATTTCTTAGGAATCTGAGATCACAGGTAACAGCCCCAGACTCTTCCAAGAAAAATTCCCGAGTGGAGATTTTTCTCTGCAAAGAGGATCTCTTCCCCTGGGATTCACCCAAGACTCCTCCAAGGCTTCTCCCAGAGTCTTTTGAGATCTTCTTTGACAACCTAAGATCCCAGGTAGCAGCCCCAGACTCCTCCAGGGAAGGTACCTGAGTCAGGTTTCCTCTTTTCAGAGTGGATCTCTCTCCTGGGATTCACCCAAGACACGTCCAAGTCTTCTCCCAGAGTCTTTTGAGATCTTCTTTTACAACCTAAGATCCCAGGTAGCAGCCCCAGACTCCTCCAGGGAAGGTACCTGAGTCAAGTTTCCTCTCTTCAAAGAGGATCTCTTCCCTGGGATTCACCCAAGACTCCTACAAGGCACCTCCCAGAGTCTTTTCAGATCTTCTTTAGCAATCTCAGATGCCAGATAGCAACCCCAGACTCCTCCAGGGAAGGTGCCTGAGATCTATTTCCTCTTTTGCTTAAAGATCTCTCGTGCAGGGAGCTCCTGGCTCTATTGCAAATCAATTCCCAGGCTCAGGTAGCCTACGTTTTAACAAAGCGAGTTCCCAGGTAACAGTCCTGGACTCCTCCAGGGAAGGTACCTGAGTCAAGTTTCCTCTCTTCAAAGAGGATCTTTCTCCTGGGATTCACCCAAGACTCCTCCAAGGCATCTCCCAGAGTCTTTTGAGATCTTCTCTAAGAAGCTGAGATCCCAGGTAGCAGCCCCAGACTCCTCCAGGGAAGGTGACTGAGATCTATTTCCTCTTTTGCTTAAAGATCTCTCGTGCAGGGAGCTCCTGGCTCTATTGCAAAGCAATTCCCAGGCTCAGGTAGCCTACGTTTTAACAAAGCGAGTTCCCAGGTAACAGTCCTGGACTCCTCCAGGGAAGGTACCTGAGTCAAGTTTCCTCTCTTCAAAGAGGATCTCTTCCCTGGAATTCACCCAAGACTCCTCCAAGGCATCTCCCAGAGTCTTTTGAGATCTTCTCTAAGAAGCTGAGATCCCAGGTAGCAGCCCCAGACTCCTCCAGGGAAGATAGCAGAGAGGTATTTCCTCTTTTGCTGAAAGACCTCTTCTCCAGGATGCTCCTGGCTCTATTTCAAAGCATTTCCCAGAGTCATTTAGTCCATTCTTTTGGAGTCGGAGATCAGAGGTTGCAGCCCCACACTCCTCCAGGGAAGATACCTGGGATGTGCTTCCTTTTGTTGCTGAAGACCTCTCTTCCAGGATACTACGGGATCTCCAGCATAGTATTTCCTGGAATGGCTCACCCTATTCTTCAGGAATCTGAGATGACAGGTAACAGCCCCAGACTCTTCCAAGAAAAATTCCCGAGTGGAGATTTTTCTCTGCAATGAGGATCTCTTCCCCTGGGATTCACCCAAGACTCCTCCAAGGCTTCTCCCAGAGTCTTTTGAGATCTTCTTTGACAACCTAAGATCCCAGGTAGCAGCCTCATACTCCTCCAGGGAAGGTACCTGAGTCAAGTTTCCTCTTTTCAGAGTGGATCTCTCTCCTGGGATTCACCCAAGACACGTCCAAGTCTTCTCCCAGAGTCTTTTGAGATCTTCTTTGACAACCTAAGATCCCAGGTAGCAGCCCCAGACTCCTCCAGGGAAGGTACCTGAGTCAAGTTTCCTCTCTTCAAAGAGGATCTCTTCCCTGGGATTCACCCAAGACTCCTCCAAGGCAACTCCCAGAGTCTTTTCAGATCTTCTTTAGCAATCTCAGATGCCAGATAGCAACCCCAGACTCCTCCAGGGAAGATACCCGTGATGTATTTCCTCTTTTGCTTAAAGATCTCTCGTGCAGGGAGCTCCTGGCTCTATTGCAAAGCAATTCCCAGGCTCAGGTAGCCTACGTTTTAACAAAGCGAGTTCCCAGATAACAGTCCTGGACTCCTCCAGGGAAGGTACCTGAGTCAAGTTTCCTCTCTTCAAAGAGGATCTCTTCCCTGGAATTCACCCAAGACTCCTCCAAGGCATCTCCCAGAGTCTTTTGAGATCTTCTCTAAGAAGCTGAGATCCCAGGTAGCAGCCCCAGACTCCTCCAGGGAAGATAGCAGAGAGGTATTTCCTCTTTTGCTGAAAGACCTCTTCTCCAGGATGCTCCTGGCTCTATTTCAAAGCATTTCCCAGAGTCATTTAGTCCATTCTTTTGGAGTCGGAGATCAGAGGTTGCAGCCCCACACTCCTCCCGGGCAGGTACCTGGGATGTGCTTCCTTTTGTCGCTGAAGACCTCTCTTCCTGGATACTACGGGATCTCCAGCATAGTATTTCCTGGAATGGCTCACCCTATTCTTCAGGAATCTGAGATGACAGGTAGCAGCCCCAGACTCCTCCAGGGAAGATACATGAGATGTGCTTCCTCTTTTTCTTTAAGATCTCTCCTCCAGGATGGTCCTGGCTCTTCTGCATGGTATTTCCCGGAATCATTCAGCATATTCAGGAATCTGAGACCCTGGGTGTCAGCCCCACGCTCCTCAAGGGAAAGTTCTTGAGATGTGCTTCATCTTTTGGTTGAAGATCTCTCCTCCAGGATGGTCCTGCCTCTCCTGCATAGTATTTCCTGGAATCATTCAGCCTGTTCTTTAGGAATTTTAGCTCCCAGGTAGCAGCCCCAGACTCCTCCAGGAAAGATACCCGAGATGTACTTCCTCTTTTCCCTGAAGGTCTCTCCTCCAGCATGCTCGTGGCTCTGTTGCAAAACACTTTCCAGAATCATTTAGCCTATTTCTTAGGAATCTGAGATCACAGGTAACAGCCCCAGACTCTTCCAAGAAAAATTCCCGAGTGGAGATTTTTCTCTGCAAAGAGGATCTCTTCCCCTGGGATTCACCCAAGACTCCTCCAAGGCTTCTCCCAGAGTCTTTTGAGATCTTCTTTGACAACCTAAGATCCCAGGTAGCGGCCCCAGACTCCTCCAGGGAAGGTACCTGAGTCAAGTTTCCTCTCTTCAGAGAGGATCTCTTCCCTGGGATTCACCCAAGACTCCTCCAAGGCATCTCCCAGAGTCTTTTGAGATCTTCTCTAAGAAGCTGAGATCCCAGGTAGCAGCCCCAGACTCCTCCAGGGAAGGTGCCTGAGATCTATTTCCTCTTTTGCTTAAAGATCTCTCGTGCAGGGAGCTCCTGGCTCTATTGCAAAGCAATTCCCAGGCTCAGGTAGCCTACGTTTTAACAAAGCGAGTTCCCAGGTAACAGTCCTGGACTCCTCCAGGGAAGGTACCTGAGTCAAGTTTCCTCTCTTCAAAGAGGATCTTTCTCCTGGGATTCACCCAAGACTCCTCCAAGGCATCTCCCAGAGTCTTTTGAGATCTTCTCTAAGAAGCTGAGATCCCAGGTAGCAGCCCCAGACTCCTCCAGGGAAGATAGCAGAGAGGTATTTCCTCTTTTGCTGAAAGACCTCTTCTCCAGGATGCTCCTGGCTCTATTTCAAAGCATTTCCCAGAGTCATTTAGTCCATTCTTTTGGAGTCGGAGATCAGAGGTTGCAGCCCCACACTCCTCCCGGGCAGGTACCTGGGATGTGCTTCCTTTTGTCGCTGAAGACCTCTCTTCCTGGATACTACGGGATCTCCAGCATAGTATTTCCTGGAATGGCTCACCCTATTCTTCAGGAATCTGAGATGACAGGTAGCAGCCCCAGACTCCTCCAGGGAAGATACATGAGATGTGCTTCCTCTTTTTCTTTAAGATCTCTCCTCCAGGATGGTCCTGGCTCTTCTGCATGGTATTTCCCGGAATCATTCAGCATATTCAGGAATCTGAGACCCTGGGTGTCAGCCCCACGCTCCTCAAGGGAAAGTTCTTGAGATGTGCTTCATCTTTTGGTTGAAGATCTCTCCTCCAGGATGGTCCTGCCTCTCCTGCATAGTATTTCCTGGAATCATTCAGCCTGTTCTTTAGGAATTTTAGCTCCCAGGTAGCAGCCCCAGACTCCTCCAGGAAAGATACCCGAGATGTACTTCCTCTTTTCCCTGAAGGTCTCTCCTCCAGCATGCTCGTGGCTCTGTTGCAAAACACTTTCCAGAATCATTTAGCCTATTTCTTAGGAATCTGAGATCACAGGTAACAGCCCCAGACTCTTCCAAGAAAAATTCCCGAGTGGAGATTTTTCTCTGCAAAGAGGATCTCTTCCCCTGGGATTCACCCAAGACTCCTCCAAGGCTTCTCCCAGAGTCTTTTGAGATCTTCTTTGACAACCTAAGATCCCAGGTAGCGGCCCCAGACTCCTCCAGGGAAGGTACCTGAGTCAAGTTTCCTCTCTTCAGAGAGGATCTCTTCCCTGGGATTCACCCAAGACTCCTCCAAGGCATCTCCCAGAGTCTTTTGAGATCTTCTCTAAGAAGCTGAGATCCCAGGTAGCAGCCCCAGACTCCTCCAGGGAAGGTGCCTGAGATCTATTTCCTCTTTTGCTTATAGATCTCTCGTGCAGGGAGCTCCTGGCTCTATTGCAAAGCAATTCCCAGGCTCAGGTAGCCTACGTTTTAACAAAGCGAGTTCCCAGGTAACAGTCCTGGACTCCTCCAGGGAAGGTACCTGAGTCAAGTTTCCTCTCTTCAAAGAGGATCTTTCTCCTGGGATTCACCCAAGACTCCTCCAAGGCATCTCCCAGAGTCTTTTGAGATCTTCTCTAAGAAGCTGAGATCCCAGGTAGCAGCCCCAGACTCCTCCAGGGAAGATAGCAGAGAGGTATTTCCTCTTTTGCTGAAAGACCTCTTCTCCAGGATGCTCCTGGCTCTATTTCAAAGCATTTCCCAGAGTCATTTAGTCCATTCTTTTGGAGTCGGAGATCAGAGGTTGCAGCCCCACACTCCTCCAGGGAAGATACCTGGGATGTGCTTCCTTTTGTTGCTGAAGACCTCTCTTCCAGGATACTACGGGATCTCCAGCATAGTATTTCCTGGAATGGCTCACCCTATTCTTCAGGAATCTGAGATGACAGGTAGGAGCCCCAGACTCCTCCAGGGAAGATACATGAGATGTGCTTCCTCTTTTTCTTTAAGATCTCTCCTTCAGGATGGTCCTGGCTCTTCTGCATGGTATTTCCCGGAATCATTCAGCATATTCAGGAATCTGAGACCCTGGGTGTCAGCCCCACGCTCCTCAAGGGAAAGTTCTTGAGATGTGCTTCATCTTTTGGTTGAAGATCTCTCCTCCAGGATGGTCCTGCCTCTCCTGCATAGTATTTCCTGGAATCATTCAGCCTGTTCTTTAGGAATTTTAGCTCCCAGGTAGCAGCCCCAGACTCCTCCAGGGAAGATACCCGAGATGTACTTCCTCTTTTCCCTGAAGGTCTCTCCTCCAGCATGCTCGTGGCTCTGTTGCAAAACACTTTTCAGAATCATTTAGCCTATTTCTTAGGAATCTGAGATCACAGGTAACAGCCCCAGACTCTTCCAAGAAAAATTCCCGAGTGGAGATTTTTCTCTGCAAAGAGGATCTCTTCCCCTGGGATTCACCCAAGACTCCTCCAAGGCTTCTCCCAGAGTCTTTTGAGATCTTCTTTGACAACCTAAGATCCCAGGTAGCAGCCCCAGACTCCTCCAGGGAAGGTACCTGAGTCAAGTTTCCTCTCTTCAAAGAGGATCTCTTCCCTGGGATTCACCCAAGACTCCTCCAAGGCATCTCCCAGAGTCTTTTGAGATCTTCTCTAAGAAGCTGAGATCCCAGGTAGCAGCCCCAGACTCCTCCAGGGAAGGTGCCTGAGATCTATTTCCTCTTTTGCTTAAAGATCTCTCGTGCAGGGAGCTCCTGGCTCTATTGCAAAGCAATTCCCAGGCTCAGGTAGCCTACGTTTTAACAAAGCGAGTTCCCAGGTAACAGTCCTGGACTCCTCCAGGGAAGGTACCTGAGTCAAGTTTCCTCTCTTCAAAGAGGATCTTTCTCCTGGGATTCACCCAAGACTCCTCCAAGGCATCTCCCAGAGTCTTTTGAGATCTTCTCTAAGAAGCTGAGATCCCAGGTAGCAGCCCCAGACTCCTCCAGGGAAGATAGCAGAGAGGTATTTCCTCTTTTGCTGAAAGACCTCTTCTCCAGGATGCTCCTGGCTCTATTTCAAAGCATTTCCCAGAGTCATTTAGTCCATTCTTTTAGAGTCGGAGATCAGGGGTTGCAGCCCCACACTCCTCCCGGGCAGGTACCTGGGATGTGCTTCCTTTTGTCGCTGAAGACCTCTCTTCCTGGATACTACGGGATCTCCAGCATAGTATTTCCTGGAATGGCTCACCCTATTCTTCAGGAATCTGAGATGACAGGTAGCAGCCCCAGACTCCTCCAAGGAAGATACATGAGATGTGCTTCCTCTTTTTCTTTAAGATCTCTCCTCCAGGATGGTCCTGGCTCTTCTGCATGGTATTTCCCGGAATCATTCAGCATATTCAGGAATCTGAGACCCTGGGTGTCAGCCCCACGCTCCTCAAGGGAAAGTTCTTGAGATGTGCTTCATCTTTTGGTTGAAGATCTCTCCTCCAGGATGGTCCTGCCTCTCCTGCATAGTATTTCCTGGAATCATTCAGCCTGTTCTTTAGGAATTTTAGCTCCCAGGTAGCAGCCCCAGACTCCTCCAGGGAAGATACCCGAGATGTACTTCCTCTTTTCCCTGAAGGTCTCTCCTCCATCATGCTCGTGGCTCTGTTGCAAAACACTTTTCAGAATCATTTAGCCTATTCTTCAGGAATCTGAGATGACAGGTAACAGCCCCAGACTCCTCCAGGGAAGATACCCGAGATGTACTTCCTCTTTTCCCTGAAGGTCTCTCCTCCAGCATGCTCGTGGCTCTGTTGCAAAACACTTTTCAGAATCATTTAGCCTATTTCTTAGGAATCTGAGATCATAGGTAACAGCCCCAGACTCTTCCAAGAAAAATTCCCGAGTGGAGATTTTTCTCTGCAAAGAGGATCTCTTCCCCTGGGATTCACCCAAGACTCCTCCAAGGCTTCTCCCAGAGTCTTTTGAGATCTTCTTTGACAACCTAAGATCCCAGGTAGCAGCCCCAGACTCCTCCAGGGAAGGTACCTGAGTCAAGTTTCCTCTCTTCAAAGAGGATCTCTTCCCTGGGATTCACCCAAGACTCCTCCAAGGCAACTCCCAGAGTCTTTTCAGATCTTCTTTAGCAATCTCAGATGCCAGATAGCAACCCCAGACTCCTCCAGGGAAGATACCCGTGATGTGTTTCCTCTTTTGCTTAAAGATCTCTCGTGCAGGGAGCTCCTGGCTCTATTGCAAAGCAATTCCCAGGCTCAGGTAGCCTACGTTTTAACAAAGCGAGTTCCCAGGTAACAGTCCTGGACTCCTCCAGGGAAGGTACCTGAGTCATGTTTCCTCTCTTCAAAGAGGATCTCTTCCCTGGAATTCACCCAAGACTCCTCCAAGGCATCTCCCAGAGTCTTTTGAGATCTTCTCTAAGAAGCTGAGATCCCAGGTAGCAGCCCCAGACTCCTCCAGGGAAGATAGCAGAGAGGTATTTCCTCTTTTGCTGAAAGACCTCTTCTCCAGGATGCTCCTGGCTCTATTTCAAAGCATTTCCCAGAGTCATTTAGTCCATTCTTTTGGAGTCGGAGATCAGAGGTTGCAGCCCCACACTCCTCCCGGGCAGGTACCTGGGATGTGCTTCCTTTTGTTGCTGAAGACCTCTCTTCCTGGATACTACGGGATCTCCAGCATAGTATTTCCTGGAATGGCTCACCCTATTCTTCAGGAATCTGAGATGACAGGTAGCAGCCCCAGACTCCTCCAAGGAAGATACATGAGATGTGCTTCGTCTTTTTCTTTAAGATCTCTCCTCCAGGATGGTCCTGGCTCTTCTGCATGGTATTTCCCGGAATCATTCAGCATATTCAGGAATCTGAGACCCTGGGTGTCAGCCCCACGCTCCTCAAGGGAAAGTTCTTGAGATGTGCTTCATCTTTTGGTTGAAGATCTCTCCTCCAGGATGGTCCTGCCTCTCCTGCATAGTATTTCCTGGAATCATTCAGCCTGTTCTTTAGGAATTTTAGCTCCCAGGTAGCAGCCCCAGACTCCTCCAGGGAAGATACCCGAGATGTACTTCCTCTTTTCCCTGAAGGTCTCTCCTCCAGCATGCTCGTGGCTCTGTTGCAAAACACTTTTCAGAATCATTTAGCCTATTTCTTAGGAATCTGAGATGACAGGTAACAGCCCCAGACTCTTCCAAGAAAAATTCCCGAGTGGAGATTTTTCTCTGCAAAGAGGATCTCTTCCCCTGGGATTCACCCAAGACTCCTCCAAGGCTTCTCCCAGAGTCTTTTGAGATCTTCTTTGACAACCTAAGATCCCAGGTAGCAGCCCCAGACTCCTCCAGGGAAGGTACCTGAGTCAGGTTTCCTCTTTTCAGAGTGGATCTCTCTCCTGGGATTCACCCAAGACACGTCCAAGTCTTCTCCCAGAGTCTTTTGAGATCTTCTTTGACAACCTAAGATCCCAGGTAGCTGCCCCAGACTCCTCCAGGGAAGGTACCTGAGTCAAGTTTCCTCTCTTCAAAGAGGATCTCTTCCCTGGGATTCACCCAAGACTCCTACAAGGCAACTCCCAGAGTCTTTTCAGATCTTCTTTAGCAATCTCAGATGCCAGATAGCAACCCCAGACTCCTCCAGGGAAGGTACCTGAGTCAAGTTTCCTCTCTTCAAAGAGGATCTTTCTCCTGGGATTCACCCAAGACTCCTCCAAGGCATCTCCCGGAGTCTTTTGAGATCTTCTCTAAGAAGCTGAGATCCCAGGTAGCAGCCCCAGACTCCTCCAGGAAAGATAGCAGAGAGGTATTTCCTCTTTTGCTGAAAGACCTCTTCTCCAGGATGCTCCTGGCTCTATTTCAAAGCATTTCCCAGAGTCATTTAGTCCATTCTTTTGGAGTCGGAGATCAGAGGTTGCAGCCCCACACTCGTCCAGGGAAGATACCTGGGATGTGCTTCCTTTTGTTGCTGAGGACCTCTCTTCCAGGATACTACGGGATCTCCAGCATAGTATTTCCTGGAATGACTCACCCTATTCTTCAGGAATCTGAGATGACAGGTAACAGCCCCAGACTCTTCCAAGAAAAATTCCCGAGTGGAGATTTTTCTCTGCAAAGAGGATCTCTTCCCCTGGGATTCACCCAAGACTCCTCCAAGGCTTCTCCCAGAGTCTTTTGAGATCTTCTTTGACAACCTAAGATCCCAGGTAGCGGCCCCAGACTCCTCCAGGGAAGGTACCTGAGTCAAGTTTCCTCTCTTCAGAGAGGATCTCTTCCCTGGGATTCACCCAAGACTCCTCCAAGGCATCTCCCAGAGTCTTTTGAGATCTTCTCTAAGAAGCTGAGATCCCAGGTAGCAGCCCCAGACTCCTCCAGGGAAGGTGCCTGAGATCTATTTCCTCTTTTGCTTATAGATCTCTCGTGCAGGGAGCTCCTGGCTCTATTGCAAAGCAATTCCCAGGCTCAGGTAGCCTACGTTTTAACAAAGCGAGTTCCCAGGTAACAGTCCTGGACTCCTCCAGGGAAGGTACCTGAGTCAAGTTTCCTCTCTTCAAAGAGGATCTTTCTCCTGGGATTCACCCAAGACTCCTCCAAGGCATCTCCCAGAGTCTTTTGAGATCTTCTCTAAGAAGCTGAGATCCCAGGTAGCAGCCCCAGACTCCTCCAGGGAAGATAGCAGAGAGGTATTTCCTCTTTTGCTGAAAGACCTCTTCTCCAGGATGCTCCTGGCTCTATTTCAAAGCATTTCCCAGAGTCATTTAGTCCATTCTTTTAGAGTCGGAGATCAGGAGTTGCAGCCCCACACTCCTCCAGGGAAGATACCTGGGATGTGCTTCCTTTTGTTGCTGAAGACCTCTCTTCCAGGATACTACGGGATCTCCAGCATAGTATTTCCTGGAATGGCTCACCCTATTCTTCAGGAATCTGAGATGACAGGTAGGAGCCCCAGACTCCTCCAGGGAAGATACATGAGATGTGCTTCCTCTTTTTCTTTAAGATCTCTCCTTCAGGATGGTCCTGGCTCTTCTGCATGGTATTTCCCGGAATCATTCAGCATATTCAGGAATCTGAGACCCTGGGTGTCAGCCCCACGCTCCTCATGGGAAAGTTCTTGAGATGTGCTTCATCTTTTGGTTGAAGATCTCTCCTCCAGGATGGTCCTGCCTCTCCTGCATAGTATTTCCTGGAATCATTCAGCCTGTTCTTTAGGAATTTTAGCTCCCAGGTAGCAGCCCCAGACTCCTCCAGGGAAGATACCCGAGATGTACTTCCTCTTTTCCCTGAAGGTCTCTCCTCCAGCATGCTCGTGGCTCTGTTGCAAAACACTTTTCAGAATCATTTAGCCTATTTCTTAGGAATCTGAGATGACAGGTAACAGCCCCAGACTCTTCCAAGAAAAATTCCCGAGTGGAGATTTTTCTCTGCAAAGAGGATCTCTTCCCCTGGGATTCACCCAAGACTCCTCCAAGGCTTCTCCCAGAGTCTTTTGAGATCTTCTTTGACAACCTAAGATCCCAGGTAGCAGCCCCAGACTCCTCCAGGGAAGGTACCTGAGTCAGGTTTCCTCTTTTCAGAGTGGATCTCTCTCCTGGGATTCACCCAAGACACGTCCAAGTCTTCTCCCAGAGTCTTTTGAGATCTTCTTTGACAACCTAAGATCCCAGGTAGCTGCCCCAGACTCCTCCAGGGAAGGTACCTGAGTCAAGTTTCCTCTCTTCAAAGAGGATCTCTTCCCTGGGATTCACCCAAGACTCCTACAAGGCAACTCCCAGAGTCTTTTCAGATCTTCTTTAGCAATCTCAGATGCCAGATAGCAACCCCAGACTCCTCCAGGGAAGGTACCTGAGTCAAGTTTCCTCTCTTCAAAGAGGATCTTTCTCCTGGGATTCACCCAAGACTCCTCCAAGGCATCTCCCGGAGTCTTTTGAGATCTTCTCTAAGAAGCTGAGATCCCAGGTAGCAGCCCCAGACTCCTCCAGGAAAGATAGCAGAGAGGTATTTCCTCTTTTGCTGAAAGACCTCTTCTCCAGGATGCTCCTGGCTCTATTTCAAAGCATTTCCCAGAGTCATTTAGTCCATTCTTTTGGAGTCGGAGATCAGAGGTTGCAGCCCCACACTCGTCCAGGGAAGATACCTGGGATGTGCTTCCTTTTGTTGCTGAGGACCTCTCTTCCAGGATACTACGGGATCTCCAGCATAGTATTTCCTGGAATGACTCACCCTATTCTTCAGGAATCTGAGATGACAGGTAACAGCCCCAGACTCTTCCAAGAAAAATTCCCGAGTGGAGATTTTTCTCTGCAAAGAGGATCTCTTCCCCTGGGATTCACCCAAGACTCCTCCAAGGCTTCTCCCAGAGTCTTTTGAGATCTTCTTTGACAACCTAAGATCCCAGGTAGCGGCCCCAGACTCCTCCAGGGAAGGTACCTGAGTCAAGTTTCCTCTCTTCAGAGAGGATCTCTTCCCTGGGATTCACCCAAGACTCCTCCAAGGCATCTCCCAGAGTCTTTTGAGATCTTCTCTAAGAAGCTGAGATCCCAGGTAGCAGCCCCAGACTCCTCCAGGGAAGGTGCCTGAGATCTATTTCCTCTTTTGCTTATAGATCTCTCGTGCAGGGAGCTCCTGGCTCTATTGCAAAGCAATTCCCAGGCTCAGGTAGCCTACGTTTTAACAAAGCGAGTTCCCAGGTAACAGTCCTGGACTCCTCCAGGGAAGGTACCTGAGTCAAGTTTCCTCTCTTCAAAGAGGATCTTTCTCCTGGGATTCACCCAAGACTCCTCCAAGGCATCTCCCAGAGTCTTTTGAGATCTTCTCTAAGAAGCTGAGATCCCAGGTAGCAGCCCCAGACTCCTCCAGGGAAGATAGCAGAGAGGTATTTCCTCTTTTGCTGAAAGACCTCTTCTCCAGGATGCTCCTGGCTCTATTTCAAAGCATTTCCCAGAGTCATTTAGTCCATTCTTTTAGAGTCGGAGATCAGGAGTTGCAGCCCCACACTCCTCCAGGGAAGATACCTGGGATGTGCTTCCTTTTGTTGCTGAAGACCTCTCTTCCAGGATACTACGGGATCTCCAGCATAGTATTTCCTGGAATGGCTCACCCTATTCTTCAGGAATCTGAGATGACAGGTAGGAGCCCCAGACTCCTCCAGGGAAGATACATGAGATGTGCTTCCTCTTTTTCTTTAAGATCTCTCCTTCAGGATGGTCCTGGCTCTTCTGCATGGTATTTCCCGGAATCATTCAGCATATTCAGGAATCTGAGACCCTGGGTGTCAGCCCCACGCTCCTCATGGGAAAGTTCTTGAGATGTGCTTCATCTTTTGGTTGAAGATCTCTCCTCCAGGATGGTCCTGCCTCTCCTGCATAGTATTTCCTGGAATCATTCAGCCTGTTCTTTAGGAATTTTAGCTCCCAGGTAGCAGCCCCAGACTCCTCCAGGGAAGATACCCGAGATGTACTTCCTCTTTTCCCTGAAGGTCTCTCCTCCAGCATGCTCGTGGCTCTGTTGCAAAACACTTTTCAGAATCATTTAGCCTATTTCTTAGGAATCTGAGATGACAGGTAACAGCCCCAGACTCTTCCAAGAAAAATTCCCGAGTGGAGATTTTTCTCTGCAAAGAGGATCTCTTCCCCTGGGATTCACCCAAGACTCCTCCAAGGCTTCTCCCAGAGTCTTTTGAGATCTTCTTTGACAACCTAAGATCCCAGGTAGCAGCCCCAGACTCCTCCAGGGAAGGTACCTGAGTCAGGTTTCCTCTTTTCAGAGTGGATCTCTTCCCTGGGATTCACCCAAGACACGTCCAAGTCTTCTCCCAGAGTCTTTTGAGATCTTCTTTGACAACCTAAGATCCCAGGTAGCAGCCCCAGACTCCTCCAGGGAAGGTACCTGAGTCAAGTTTCCTCTCTTCAAAGAGGATCTCTTCCCTGGGATTCACCCAAGACTCCCCCAAGGCAACTCCCAGATTCTTTTCAGATCTTCTTTAGCAATCTCAGATGCCAGATAGCAACCCCAGACTCCTCCAGGGAAGATACCCGTGATGTATTTCCTCTTTTGCTTAAAGATCTCTCGTGCAGGGAGCTCCTGGCTCTATTGCAAAGCAATTCCCAGGCTCAGGTAGCCTACGTTTTAACAAAGCGAGTTCCCAGGTAACAGTCCTGGACTCCTCCAGGGAAGGTACCTGAGTCAAGTTTCCTCTCTTCAAAGAGGATCTTTCTCCTGGGATTCACCCAAGACTCCTCCAAGGCATCTCCCAGAGTCTTTTGAGATCTCTAAGAAGCTGAGATCCCAGGTAGCAGCCCCAGACTCCTCCAGGGAAGGTGCCTGAGATCTATTTCCTCTTTTGCTTAAAGATCTCTCGTGCAGGGAGCTCCTGGCTCTATTGCAAAGCAATTCCCAGGCTCAGGTAGCCTACGTTTTAACAAAGCGAGTTCCCAGGTAACAGCCCCTGACTCCTGCAGGGAAGGTACCTGAGTGAAGTTTCCTCTCTTCAAAGAGGATCTCTTCCCTGTAATTCACCCAAGACTCCTCCAAGGCATCTCCCAGAATCTTTTGAGATCTTCTCTAAGAAACTGAGATCCCAGGTAGCAGCCCCAGACTCCTCCAGGGAAGATACATGAGATGTGCTTCCTCTTTTTCTTTAAGATCTCTCCTCCAGAATGGTCCTGGCTCTTCTGCATGGTATTTCCCGGAATCATTCAGCATATTCAGGAATCTGAGACCCTGGGTGTCAGCCCCACGCTCCTCAAGGGAAAGTTCTTGAGATGTGCTTCATCTTTTGGTTGAAGATCTCTCCTCCAGGATGGTCCTGCCTCTCCTGCATAGTATTTCCTGGAATCATTCAGCCTGTTCTTTAGGAATTTTAGCTCCCAGGTAGCAGCCCCAGACTCCTCCAGGGAAGATACCCGAGATGTACTTCCTCTTTTCCCTGAAGGTCTCTCCTCCAGCATGCTCGTGGCTCCGTTGCAAAACACTTTTCAGAATCATTTAGCCTATTTCTTAGGAATCTGAGATCACAGGTAACAGCCCCAGACTCTTCCAAGAAAAATTCCCGAGTGGAGATTTTTCTCTGCAAAGAGGATCTCTTCCCCTGGGATTCACCCAAGACTCCTCCAAGGCTTCTCCCAGAGTCTTTTGAGATCTTCTTTGACAACCTAAGATCCCAGGTAGCGGCCCCAGACTCCTCCAGGGAAGGTACCTGAGTCAAGTTTCCGCTGGAGTGGATGACGTGGGATGTGTAGAAATGAGGCCATGAGGTGAAGGGATTGCTGAGGTTTGGTGCAAAACCATGATGGGGTGATGGGCTGTGTTTGGGGTTAATGGCCTTAATCCTGATGCCCCTAATGCTGCCTCAGTAGGGTGGAAGAGAGAGTGATATTTTAGGGCTCTGTTCCACCCTTGTAATACCTACAACCCTTGAGCAGCCTGACTGAAGGTAAACCTTGTCCCTCATTTACATAAAATAAATACACCAAAGTTAGAAAGTGATTGCCCCTCCCATCCCTGACAACAGCAACATGTAACTTGACTAGTCTCACCTCCACTTCTCTCAAAAGTATAAATTTGGCATTCCAGCTCCTCCATGGCAGAGGATGAGAATACAACCCCACCTGCAGAAAAGGTTATGGCCTTGCTCCTCTCTCCTCTACAAAGTAGGGACACCTCTTTGGCAAGATTTGCATCTCCAGCTATGCTGGAAAATACTTGGGTGGGTGGACCTAAACTGAATGAATTAGCAATTGCATTTTTTTTGTCCTCCGTATGAGCTGAATTAATCATTGGGTTTTAGTGCCAGTGCAGGAAGTGAACTTAATAGCAATTCCAAATCTGTATTTCTGTGCTTCAATAAACCTCACTATTTGTGAATCCATAATTGTGACAGTTCTGATTGAACTCAACTGGATGGATCATGTTCAATTGTTGATAATCAGAAATGAATCCCAGTGCCTGCAGCCCCTCTGAGCTCTGAGGACTGGCTGGAACACAAGGGGCAGTGTTTTCTGTCCAATCTCTATACTCTTACACCATAGGAGGAGAAGTCAGTGAAGACCAAGACAAAAAAGCTGTTGAGTACCTCAGCCTTCTCTTCACCCATTGTTACCCATTTGCCAGTCATGTTCATCGAGGGGGTTACACTTTCTTTGACCTTCCTGTTCTGACTGAATTACCTGTAGAAGCCCTTCTTGATGCGTCCCTGTTGGTCTCATGCCTTCATTTCCTGATTTCTTACACCTGGGGATCAAGAGCTCTTGCGCTGTGGAAAGCATCTGTAAAACTCTGCCAGCTCTACCCTGCCCCCTTGCCCCTGAGGGCAGTTTTCCAGGGGGTCCTGTTGACTAACTCCTTGCACAGAAGCAAGTTTCCTTTCCTAAAATGAGGCATCTACTCTCCTCTTTGCCTGACCCATATCCCTCAGGACTGTGAACTCTACCAGCGCATGATCACTGCAGCCCAGACTGTCTCCAGTTGTGACGTCACTGATGGTGTTTGTGACCATCAGGTCTAGTAATGCATCACCTCTGGTAGGGCTTAAGAAGTTCTCCTCAACGCTCTGCAGGAGTCCCCTGGATTGCCTACAGCTCACCGTGCTACTTTTCCAACAGACATTGAGAGGGCTGTTGAGATGCTTCCCAGCAGGATGAGAGCCTGTGAGTGCTTCCTGTAAATGGAGTAAGAAGGCCTCATCAACAGGCTTCCCTTGATCCAGTGGACAAGGGAAACACCAACCACAAGGTTCCCTTTGTCGCTTCAGTCTGTAGTTCTCACCCATAAGCTTTCAACCTGCTCATGGCCACTCTGAAGAGACAGCTTTTCATAGCCTACACATTCTTTGACATATAGGGCAACCTCTCCCCCCCCACCCTTTCCTCCATCCCTTCTCACCAGCCCGAAGCCACTGATGGCTGCATTCCACTCATGGGGTTCGTCCCACCAAGTTTAAGTAATGGCAACAAAATCACAGCTTTCTAGCAACACTAGCTGGCTTCCAGCTCCCCCTGGTGTTGCCCATGCTGTGTGCATGGATGTAGAGGTACCTCAGCTGTGCTGTCAGCCATGTCACTTTCTTAGAGCAACACACCTTAAATCCCTTCAGTTATCAAAAGCAGCATGGCCAGCAGGTGGAGGGAGATGATTCTGCCCCTCTGCTCTGGTGGAACCCTACCAGGAGTGCTACGTCCAGCTCTGGATTCCCCAGCACAAGACAACAGGAACCTCTTGGTGCAGGTCAAGAAGAACACAGAAATGATGGAGTACCTGTGCTGTGAGGAAAGGCTGAGTTGGGGCTGTTCAGCCTGGAGAAGACCTTATTGTGGTCTTTCAATACTTTGAGGGGGTCTGTAAGAAAGATGGGGAAAATCTTTTTAGCAGGGCATGTTGTGGCAGGACAAGGGATGATGGTCTGAAACCAAAAGATCTAGTTTGGACGTAAGGAAGAAATGTTTTACCCTGAGGGTGGTGAGGCACTGGCACAGGCTGCCCAGAGAGGGGGTGGATGCACCATCCCTGGAGACCTTCCAGGCCAGGCTGGACAGGGGCTCTGGGAGCCTGCTCCAGGTGAAGATGTCCCTGCTCATTGCTGGGGTTGGACTGGATGAGCTTTGAATGTCACTTCTAACTCGAACTCTTGGACAGTTTTCCCCTGTTGTTTCTTGTTACCTCTGGAGCCCCTGGCTCAGCTCTGTCAGACTTCCCCTGTGCTGGAGGACACCCAGCAACAGGCAAAGAGGCAGCCGTTCTGGCGGGTACAGAGGACGCGGATCTCTGCCGGGTGGATGCCGCCGCTCAGCCGCTCTAGAGCGTGATGTCCACTGACCGAACTCGCCTCCGGAGCCCTTCGGCACCGCTGCCCCGCCGCGCTCTGGTAGCCAGCTCTGGTAGCCTGCTGACAGGCCGGGGCTGCCGCTGTGAGGTGAGGTGAGCCGAGCCGAGCCAAGCCGAGCCGAGCCGAGCCGGGCCGGGCCGGGCCGCGCCGCCTCCGAGCCGATGCCCTCGGCACTGGACCAACCGTTCCGTTACCGCGCCTTTAAACCTCCCGCAGTTGCCCTGACAACGCCAACGCCTTGCGGCGGCTCTCGCAAGAGCTGCCAACTCCCGGGGGTGGGGCGGGGGGAGGCTTGTATCTCTTCGTTGCCCTGGCAACGTCCCTATTTAAGGTGGGGGTTACGTGACAGGCCGCGGTTGCTGTGCGAGCTGCAGCTGCTCTGCTTGAAACCGGGCTGTGTCGAGAGCAGGCTGAGAGGTACTCGGGGTGTTGGGGGTGCAGAGGCTTACCATGAACCGGCAGTGTACAATGCAGCCCACAAAGCCAAGCCTGTGCTGGACTGCAGCAAAAGAGGTGTGAGCAGCAGCTTGAAGGAGGCAATTCTCCCCCTCCGCTCCAGTGGTAATGTGTTTAGCTTTGGGGGTCCCCAGCATAAGAAGGGTGTGGGCCTGTTGGAGTGAGCCTACAGAAGGGCCACGGAGATGCTTCGAGGGCTGGAGCAGCTCTGCTCTGGAGAAGGCTCTGGGGAGAAGAGCTGCAAGTCAAGCTGAGCGGGAGCCACAGAGCTGTGTAGGTAGACAGCCCTCAGACACCCTGACACTGCTGCTGACACGGGAAACATGGAAGCAAAGGGACTTCCTGCATTTTTCTCCTCTCCCCTCAACAATGTATTTCTTTTTCTCCATTTTTCTCAGGCATTTCTGTTCTCATTTTTAGGGCCTTCCATCTCTTATCACAGTTCCCTCCTCAGGTTCATGTGCAGAAGAGGTTCAACCATCCTCTCAGACAGACCCACTGCACTGTCCTGCATCTGAACAGGTCACTTGTGGTCAGCCTCTGCCTGGGGCAAGAGGTGCCTGCTCACAGCTGGAATTCTCCCAGTCTTCTTGCAGGCAAGAGAAGCTGAGAGCACCTATCCTGTGCAGTGCCTGGTCTTCTCCTGCAAGGAGAAAGTCTGTCTGCCTGGACATGCTCCTTCTGAGGGTGTTCTCAGGTACTACATAGAGTACTGGCAAAGTAACAACTACTTGGTGTTAGGTGTGAGCCCAGCACTGTGCATGTAACATGCTTATGGTGCCTTAGCTCAGGAGATGGCTGAAAAGTGATGTTTGTTGCAAATGCACTGGCGTGATGGCAAAAAGCTGCCTGAGCATCTCAATTGAAATCTCAACTCCCAGCCCCACTACTTATTGAAGGCATAAATAATTACACAACTTGTAGTGTGGTGGTAAGAACATAATCAAAAATATTTTCACCAATTTTCATTTTTTTAATGGTGTGAAGCATAGTACAAGAGTCCATCTGATACCAGGAACCTCTGCTTCTTCTGGGAGGGAAAGGGCATTTTCTGCCTGCATGAGACTGATTCAAATACCACACAGTCCCAGGGTGATGCTAGTTGATTTTTATTAGAATCTCACAGAATTTTTAATTGCAAAATTCCCAATTTATGACACTCAAGGATAAGAATCTTAAAGCATGTTGCTCTTTTCCCAGAACACTCCAGGTTGTGAAGAAAAAGACACTTTAACCCAACATCTCCAGTATGTTAATTTGAAAATTAAAAAAGGTAGAACTTCATTTAAAGCATTGCAAAGCTGAGACAAGTAATGTGAAAAGCTGAACAACACAGGAAACAATCCCACCCAACAGTCACGCTGCAAGTTTACTTTTCCACAACTTAGTGATTCCAGGTCAGTTCTTTCCACCAAAAAGATGCTGCAGTGGTGTCAAGATTATGCTGGGGAAACAACAAAGATAACACATTAAGTATTTTAACAACGTCCACACAAAAGACACAACTCTAGCACAAAACAGTACAGAGAAAAATTGAAAGAATAGAGGAAACATAAAAACTAACTTGTGCTGTAACAGTGGAGTCTCAGCAGTTAATGGCACACATTTCAATTCACAAGAGCTTTCATTTCTCCCACAACTAATTCAACTCCCAAACAGTTCCTGCCACTATTCAACTTTCACTGCTCAGTGAACAGACCACTCTTGGGGGATACAACTTCAAAAGCTTTAGAGCAATCTTCAGTCAGCAATGCCCAGCAACTGTCTGCATGGTTACTTTAATTTTGGTTTAAAATGGTGCCTGGGAGTCAAAGTTACATAGGCCACAGTTGTTAAGTGGCCAAATAAAGGTTGTACTTAACGGGGCTGAAGATCCACCCTGGGAAGGCCCTGTTAGAAGGGGAAGCATTTAAGTCCTTTAGAAATGGGGCTGGAGATGGCACTCCTCATCTGATAAAAGCCACATTGTATGGGGGCTGTGGCTGTGGTCAGTAATACTCATGTGAGGGTTTTCTTTTTCCCCAAAGACTCAGAAGAGTCAGAAAGCTCAAAAAAGTCCCCAAAAAGCTCAGAAGAGGAATATTTACTGGGGATGTTGCACTTTACCACAAGACAAAAGGACACCCCTGCACGTTCCTTTGCCTTGGGAGACTTTGGTATAACCACAGGGAAGAGGGATCCATTCTTCAAGATAAGGCAGAATCATCTGAACTGCCAAAGTCAGGCATAGTCTCCAACACAGTCTCGGACACAGCCGGCCTGCATCTGCTCACAGCCACAGTATTAGTACCTTCTCCAGAACCCTGAGAGACCTCTTCCTTCCAACTCCGTGTCTCCTTTGTTTACCATTCGGTCTATTTGCTGCAGTAGCTGTCCTGCACCCTCAGCCTGACCGGTTGCTCTCCTTTGTTCACGGTTAGGCACAACAGGTCCCCCTGTAAGAAACAGCAGCAAGAACACAAGCTCGCTCCCTGCACACTCCCTGCACCCAACAGCAGATGCTGAGGCTGAAAGGTATCTCCAGACTGACCAACATAATGCCTGGCAGGTTTCAAAGCAATCTCAAAGCAGGCTGACTTGGAGATGAGCTCTCATTTGACAGCCCAGCTCTAAAAGCTGTGCAGCCCAGCTATATGGGTGGGAATTTGTGATGGGGGAAGACAACCTCAGTCAAAATCATGGGTGACCTACAGCTTTATGGTCATTCTAATTCCCACTCTCACCTGCTAGAAAACACCAAGCACGATTCTTAAAGGAAAACTAGTAATGATGTAATCCTTGCAGCTTTTGATTTGATATGACCAATGTGAATGAAACAATCTGGGAATTCCTTACTTACAGAAATTCACTTGGTTGTAGTCCATGGTAAGAGATGCTGGACTAAACTCACGCTCAATTTCTATTGAGGAATTCTGAAAGGAAGGAACCCAGGAACTGTTACACAATGTAAAATTTCATTGTACAGGAGATTTTTATTTGTTTCTTGCTTTAAGAACTAAAAGGCAAGGTCTATACTCTTGTTTCATGATACTTTTTCCTGCTACTATGAGGACTTTATTCACTAATACATTTCTACCTTCCCTCCTCAGGACATTCACAGGTCTAACATTAGCTGTAATTCACTGAGTAGACCAGTACAGCAGACAGGGAAAGAGTAACAGCAGCTATGGCATAGACAAAGATCTGAAAACACATAAACAGAGGTGCTGCGGGAAGTAACAGCCACTGGACAATACAAGCTCCCAGACATTAGCCCTACTAACACACAGTCATAGGAAACGGAGAAACAGGGAAGGGACAAAAGTGAAATGCCAGAAGCAAGAGGTGAACTAGGAATTACCCATTAGGAAGGTGATCATCAATACGAAGGACCACAAACACCACCACCAGCATGGAACCTTCTTTAAGACAGGGAGAAATAACTGTCATAGAGAGAAGATAACAGAATACATCCCCTCCTCAATGGTGTTTCTCTTGCACTACTGAGATCTTTTCAGTTAAGTCTCAGAGCATTAACTAAGTTAGGAAAATTATCTGCAGTGACAGGCTGCACATCTTTTGGCTCTCTCTGTCTTTCATTCTTTCTTTGGCTTCCACTGGGCACTTGGTAAGTGGAAAGACACGCAGGCTCAACTCCAGCCATCCCAACCAGACAGCCTACTGTCAAAATCATAGCCCTAGAAGGCTGAGAAGATGGATGAGAGCCGAAAATGCAATTTATTGAACACCCATGTGGCTGCAGCACTTCCATTTCCTGAACCAGTGCTGTAAAGTCAATCCTACATGTACCGAGTAGACAGATTTCCTTCTTGTTTTATAAGACCCTTCTAAAAGTTGCACTCTAAAACACCAGGTGGATTTTGATCCAAAGTAATACACTGCTGCTAAACTGAACAAGAGCCTGGAGGAATGATCAGAAGAATCCTGAGAAACTACAGGAACGACTGATGTGTTTTTTCCTAAACCTAATCTTCTTTCTTGTTCTGAAAACCAGAAGAAACCAAACGGAAAGCAACCAACTGGGAAGCACATCACAGGAGTACCTGTCTGATAGCCTAAAAAAAAAATGCATATGAAGGAATATCCTTTGCCCATGATTTCATGCATTGTTCATGACATCTGGTCAGCTATTCATAAACACAACAGTTTTGACATCTGGATATCCATCCCTCTCACTGCCCTAACCAGTGCAAATTTCAGGGACAAGCATGTGTTCTGGACAAGGTTTGTCTCACCTGAACTGGTGATTCATTCATCACAGTTCCAGTTTACCTGGAAAGAGCTCAGGACATGTCCTTTCATATTAGTTCACACAGTACGAGGTCACAGTGATGTCTGCCACCTACCACATTATTCCTCAGGATCCAACATGCTAATCTGGAGCTCCAGCTTTTAAGGACTATAATATTAGTTTGTGAAATCCAACCACTATACAAGGAGCATTCTGGGGACAGTGGTTAGCACAAAGCAGGGAATAAAAAAACATTTCAGAGGATGACCCTTACCCCACCAAGAGGGTGTACGGAGCACCTGAGGAAAGAAGCCAGGAAGGGCATTGTGTAAAGACCTGTCACTAATCCTGCAAAGATAAGCTGAGGGGTGGGAAGGAGTGGGAGGGGGGAAGTGATACAGGTTTTAGAGAAAAATTAGTCTGCTCATTTTAAAGAAGTTCTTCTCTACTGAATGCTCCTGAGAGAGTACCAAGCAGTCTCCTTCCTGTCTTGAAAATGTAAGAAAGCCATAAAAATCCCTCTTCTGAAAGAACACTTGGGGCTTCTGTCCTGGCTTCAGCAGTAGCAGTCATTTTTCTCCTCCTTAGCAGCTGGTGCAGTGCTGTGTTTTTGACTTTCAGCCTGGGAACAATGCTGATAACACCAATGGTTTTAGTTGTTGCTAAGTAATGTTTACTCTGACCAAGGACTTTCTGAGCCCCGTGCTCTGCCAGGGAGGAGGGGAAGCCGAAAGGAAGCAGAGACAGGACACCTGACCCGAAATACCCACAGGGGTATTCCATGCCAGAGCACGTCATGCCCACTGTATAAACTGGGGGCAGTTACCAAGAAGATCACTGCTCAGGCTGGGCTGGGTATCAGTTGGTGGATGGTGAGTGGCTGTATTCTCTTCCTTTGTTATTTCCCTTACCATTATTATTATTGGTGGTAGCAGTAGTGGTTTGTGTTATACCTTAGTTACTGGACTGTTCTTATCTCAACCCATGGGAGTTTCATCCTTTTGATTCTCCCCCCCATCCCTCTGGGAGCAGAGGGAGGAAGGCAGGGAGGGGAGTGAGTGAGCGGCTGCGTGGTTCTGAGTTACCAGCTGGGCTTAAACCACGACAGCTTCCTTTGTGGACAATTCCAAGAGGAATGAGTTTGTCTTCTGGGAAAAGACACTCTCCTAAGAGCTGGAGAGGAGAAGAGGCCAGGAAGGCGATAGTGTGGCAGGGATTTGAACTAAATTTAGAATGACTATCAGTATCCAAAAAATGGATGAAATGCACTGGGACATTTGGGAGAATGGGCAACAGCCAGGAGGAGGAAAACAGCGGTGTTAAGGAAAACCCTGTTACCTAACAGGTTTGCCTAACAGCAGCTTGGTCAGAGTAGCCTTCCAGCCTGAGGGCTAAAACAGACTCTTCTCTCCTAACAAAGCCTTGGGAGAACAGTGGGTTTAGAAAGCAACTGCCAATCCCTCTAGAACAATCCCATTGTAAGTCTGCCTTCTGATGACATGGTGAGAAAAGTCATGACACTGTTTCCAGAAGAGGGAGATGCCTGCAAGGCCATCTAGCCTAATGAAAGGACACGGGTGGGGAGTGACAAATACTCACACTGAAGCAGTGTGAACGTGTTAGCACCCACCGCTAGCCCTTCATGGAGTTCTGCACAAAGGGGCATCTGAGGTAAAGGAGGACTGGAGTTGTGAAGACAAGGCAGGGCATCTTCAGGTCCACCTATGAGAAGCTGAGAAGCTAAGCTCACCCCTAGAGTTTGTAGCTGGACAGTCAGAAAAGCTTGTTCCATCTCCCTGTAAAACTCATGGCTAAGTTTGTTGAGCAGGAATCTCAAATGTCTTGATGCACATGAAAAGGCAAGAAGAAATACCTGAAGGCATCTTTATTCTTGCCCCTTTAAGAATCTAAGAAGATTCTAAGAATCTAAGAAGCTGCTGGCTCTTCCTGAATACTGTATAGCCTACCTTTTCAAATCCATGTTTTGCTTTACTCATATGGTGAACACACTCAGCTCCAGTCCTAAAAAAAAAGCCAGATAAGAACTGAGTTTACAAAAAGTCACAAAAAGGAAGCAAACTTGTAAATGGTTACTCCAAGTATTTCATTAGGTATCAGGATTTTAGTACCTCTAGCCAACAAGGTACCCTTAATCAATACCTGTGCTCATGTTTCAAAGTCTCACTTAAAAAATGAAAACATGCACTTGTTCTCATATTAGGCTTTCTGCTTTTCCAGTAAAACTAATGAACACTTGAAGAGGAGAAGAACTGTTATATGACATAGAAACGGATGAGCAGTGAGTGAGAAAGCTTGCAAATCCTCACAAAGAGAAGGGCAGGTAGCAAAGAATCACAGAAAGACCCTACAAGATGCAGTCAGAGAGCAATAAAATAGCAGAGGAAACTGTACAGAGAGGTACAAAGTGATGCACATGGGGAAAACAAATCCTGGCTTCACACACCAATAGTGCTCTTTGAGCTGATCAGTATCACTGGGGAGATTCTCAGAGCTCAGCACTCAACAGCACTCCCAGAAAATCCAAGGCAGGTGGCTGAACTGAGGGAGGAGGTAGAAAGGTTGAGAGCCATTAGAGAGTGTGAAAGTGAAATAGATTGGTGGAACCACACCCTAAGGCAAAGGCAGAGGGAAGTGGTTCAACAAGCTATGGATCCCCTTCCCTCCTACCATCAGACAGAAGGAGAGAGCTTAATGGACAAGGATGGATGGAGGGAGGTTCCTCCTCGGAGAGGTAAGCGAAAACCCTCACAATCCCTTCCTCCCTCCCAATTGCCCTTGAATAACAGATACGAGGTCTTGGAAATTCAGGGCCAGGTGAATGGAGATGGTGAGGCAAATTTATCTAGTGAGTCACCCAGGGCTAGTCACTCACCCCCATGCCTCAGAACTTCCCCAACCAAGAAGAAAAGAAGAGTAATTGTGGTGGGTGACTCCCTTCTGAGGGGAACAGAAGGGCCCATTTGTCGACCGGATCCACCCCACAGGGAGGTCTGCTGCCTGCCTGGGGCTCGGATTAGAGATGTTAAAAAGAAACTCTCTGAACTGGTGCAGCCGTCTGACTACTATCCGCTGCTGGTTTTTCAGGTTGGCAGTGACGAAATTATTACGAGGAACGTAAGGGCAATGAAGAGAGACTTCAGGGCCCTGGGACGGCTGGTTAAAGGGTCTGGAGCGCAAGTGGTGTTTGCCTCCATACCTGTTGCAAGCGAGGGTGAAGGGATATATAAGAAGACTCTGCAGGTTAATGTATGGCTACGTGACTGGTGCCAAAGGCAGGGGTTTGGGTTTTTCAGTCACGGGCTGCTGTATGGGACACCTGGTTTGCTGGTGACAGGCGGGATACACCAGTCCCAGAGAAGAAAAAGGGTTTTGGGGCAGGAGTTAGCAGGGCTTATTGACAGGGCTTTAAACTAGTTATGAAGGGGGGAGGGGATTTAACTGGGCCTGTTGGGGACAAGCCCAAGAGGAACATGCTAGGGATTGAAGGACGGTGGGCTAAGGAGGACGATCAATCTCTTGTTTCACTTGTGGGAAAGGATAGCTTTTTAGACTTTGTCCCGCAGGGGAAAAAGGGTACTAGGACTGGCTCCCTGAAATGCCTGTACACCAATGCATGCAGCATGGGGAATAAACAGGAGGAGTTAGAAGTCTGTGTGCGGGCTAAAGGTTATGATCTAGTGGCAATTACAGAGACATGGTGGGACAGTTCACATGACTGGAATGTGGTCATGGATGGCTATGTCCTTTTTAGGAAAGATAGGTCAGCGAAGCGAGGTGGTGGAGTGGCTCTTTACGTGAGAGAGCAACTAGAATGTATTGAGTTCTGTCCGGGGTCGGATGAGGAGCAAGTGGAATGTCTGTGGGTACGAATCAAGGGGCAGACTGGCACGGGTGATACAGTTGTGGGGGTCTATTACAGACCTCCTGATCAGGATGAAGGAGTTGATGAGGCTTTCTACAGGCAACTGGAAGTAGCCTCGCAACTACATGCCTTAGTCGTCGTGGGGGACTTTAACTACCCCGATATTTGCTGGAAGACTCACACAGCCAGTCATTCACAGTCTAGGAGGTTCCTCGAGTGCATTGATGATAATTTCTTAATGCAAATGGTGGACGTACCAACTAGGAGAGCAGCGCTGCTAGATTTAGTACTCGCCAACAAGGAGGGTTTGGTCGAAGTGGTGACGGTCAATGGCAGCCTTGGCTGCAGTGACCATGAGATGGTGGAGTTTAGGATCCTGTGTGGGAGGAATAGAATATCTAGCAAAGCCACAGTTCTGGATTTCCGAAGGGCCAACTTTGGCCTCTTCAGTCAACTGCTAAGGGAAGTCTCATGGGAAAGTGTACTAGGCGGTAAAGGGGCTCAAGATAGTTGGTTAGCATTCAAGGACCGCTTCTTCCAAGCTCAGGATCGGAGCGTCCCAATGAGTAGGAAATCAAGTAAGGGATCTAGGAGACCGGCGTGGTTAAACAAGGAGCTGCTGGGCAAACTCAAGTGGAAAAGGAGAATCTATGGATTATGTAAGGAGGGGCTGGCCGCTTGGGAGGAATATAGGACAGTTGTTAGAGGATGTAGGGAGGCAATTAGGACAGCTAAGGCCTCCTTGGAACTCAGTCTTGCTAGTCGGGTTAAAGACAATAGAAAGGGCTTCTTCAAATACATAGCAAATAAAACTAACACAAGAGGCAATATAGGCCCACTGCTGAACGAAGTGGGTACCTTGGAGACAGAGGATATAAAGAAGGCAGAGGTGCTGAATGCCTTCTTTGCCTCTGTCTTTACTCCTGCAGACTCTCCCCGAGGGCCCCGGATTTCTATAGCCCCAGAAGGAGTCAGGACAAAGGAGGAGTTTGCTTTGGTAGATGAGGATTGGGTTAGGGATCAGCTATGCAATCTGGACATCTGTAAATCGATGGGTCCGGATGGAATGCACCCACGGGTGCTGAGGGAGCTGGCGGAGGTCATTGCTAGGCCACTTTCCATCATCTTTGGTAAGTCGTGGGAAACGGGCGAGGTGCCTGAGGATTGGCGGATGGCAAAGGTCACACCAATCTATAAGAAGGGCAAGAAGGAGGACCCGGGTAATTATAGACCGGTCAGCCTTACCTCCATCCCTGGAAAGATGATGGAACAACTTATTCTTGACTCCATCACTAGGCATATCAAGGATGAGGGGGTCATTAAGAACAGCCAACATGGTTTTATGAGGGGGAAGTCATGTATGACCAACCTTATAGCCTTCTATGAGGAAGTGACTAGGTGGAGGGATGATGGTAGAGCGGTAGATGTAGTTTTTCTTGATTTCAGTAAGGCATTTGATACTGTCTCCCACAGCATCCTCATAGATAAGCTAAAGAAGTGTGGGCTTGACGATCAAGTAGTGAGGTGGATCGAGAACTGGTTGAAAGGAAGAAGGCAGAGAGTTGTGGTCAATGGCGCAGAATCTAGCTGGAGGTCTGTGACTAGTGGAGTTCCTCAGGGGTCGGTGCTGGGACCGGTGCTGTTTAATATTTTCATCAATGACCTGGATGAGGGAACTGAGTGCACCCTCAGCAAGTTTGCTGATGACACAAAACTGGGAGGAGTGGCTGACACACCAGAGGACTGTGCTGCCATTCAGCGAGACCTGGACAGGCTGGAGAGTTGGGCGGGGAGAAACTTGATGAAATTTAACAAGGGCAAGTGTAGAGTCTTGCATCTGGGGAAGAACAACCCCATGTACCAGTACAGGTTGGGGGTTGACCTGCTGGAAAGTAGCGAAGGGGAAAGGGACCTGGGGGTCCTGGTGGATAGGAGGATGACCATGAGCCAGCAATGTGCTCTTGTGGCCAAGAAGGCAAATGGCATCTTAGGGTGCATTAGAAAGGGAGTGGTTAGTAGGTCAAGAGAGGTTCTCCTCCCCCTCTACTCAGCCTTGGTGAGGCCGCATCTGGAATATTGTGTCCAGTTCTGGGCCCCTCTGTTCAAGAAGGACAGGGAATTGCTTGAAGGAGTCCAGCGCAGAGCCACAAAGATGATTAAGGGAGTGGAACATCTCCCTTATGAGGAGAGGCTGAGGGAGCTGGGTCTCTTTAGCTTGGAGAAGAGGAGACTGAGGGGTGACCTCATCAATGTTTACAAATATGTAAAGGGTAGGTGTCAGGATGATGGAGCTAGGCTTTTTTCAGTGATATCCAGTGATAGGACAAGGGGCAATGGGTGTAAACTGGAGCATAGGAAGTTCCACGTTAACATCAGGAAGAACTTCTTTACTGTAAGAGTGACAGAGCACTGGAACAGGTTGCCCAGGGGGGTTGTGGAGTCTCCTACACTGGAGATATTCAAGGCCCGCCTGGACAAGTTCCTGTGTGATGTACTGTAGGTTACCCTGCTCTTGCAGGGGGGTTGGACTAGATGATCTTTTGAGGTCCCTTCCAACCCTTGGGATTCTGTGATTCTGTGATTCTGTGAGATGATTTGACTTGGCTGTGGAAGTGGAAAGGTGAGAACAAACACTTCTGATCACAGTGTTGGATCTGGGATTCTCTGCCACACACTTGTGAACAGAGGAATTTCCTGTTTTTAAAAGTTACACTCTATGAAAGAAAGAAGCCTGCTAGACTGTAACTAATAATGGGCCTACCTCAAAGAGGCAACCAAGTGTTGAGAGCTTTTTAACAAACAATGGGCATGTGAGTGAGCCATTGGTTAGAGGTTGTAATAACGACTAAAGGCCTAGTTCACAGGTTACCTCAGGGCAAAGTTGTGGCCACGTATGTGAAAGTTCTGCAGGAGGGAAACAACTCCCGGATGCTGAAGAAGGAACTAATCAGCTGTCTTTGCATTATGTGTAGAAACCAATCATTGTAAAGCTTAAGCGCATGACCAAGCTTGGAAGCTATAAGAGGCAGTGCTCTGAAGTGAATAAACGTCAGTTTCTGATTACATTAATCAGCGTGCTGTCCGTTGATCTTCCGCAATCAAGGACCAAGCTTGAAGTTATCCAGCATAAGCCAACATTGCACCCTCATGCTGAAGGAGGCTAACAGCATCTACAGCTGCACTAGGAAGAGTTTTGCCAACAGCTCAAGGGAGGTGACCCTTCCCCTCTGCTCAGGGCTGCTGAGGCCAGTCTGTGTGCTCTGCCCAGACTGGGCTCCCTTTGTGACTGCAGCTGTGGTCAAGCACTGCAGCCAGGTGCCCACAGAAGTTGTGGTGTCTCCACCCTTGAAGTCTGCACAAAACCCAAAGGGACACGTCCTGGGCAATTTGCTCTGGATGACCCTGCTCGAGCAGGAGGGCTTGGATTTGATGATATCAAAGGTCCCATCCAACCTCAATGAGTCTGTGAAATCAACAGATAGAGATCTCAGCCTCAAGCTGAGAGGCAGCATCCATCAGCCCACTCAGAGGAACAGGCTGGGTTGCAGCTAGAAAACTGTTGGCAGTTCTTTCCTTGTCATCCCTGGCTTAGGTTTGCAAGCCAGCTGCCGAGTTCTCATCCCACTGTGATTCTATAGATAAAGTTAAGACAAAGGAGATAAACAGGGAGACCTCTAGTTAACAGCATGGGAGCCTGAAAACATAGGACAACTTTTCTGCAAGTATGGGCAATGCTGCTTAGAGCCTGTCACCTATGGAAGAGAAGGAAGAAGAAAAATGGGGCAAAGGATTACACAGGAGTGAAATATGAGAAAGGTACATGAGACATTAAAAATACTGATATGTGCCCTGGAAGACTATTTTGTAGTTAACTGACCTGTCGATACCTGACTGTGGGCATGAGGTCTCTGCTTGGACTTCCACTCTTCTCCCATTCACTGATGCTTGCCCTGCAGTACTTTCTGACACTTCATTTCTTCTCTTCACCTTCAAAACATTGCAAAATTGGCATTGGTAAAATTTGATGTTGACTTTTCTATTTTAGAACAGAACTCAGAGTTAATACACATTCATGTTTTGCAAAATTGTTCATGTTCATACAGTGAAAAACAAAAAATTAGTCCAGAATAAAAAGTGAGCAACCTTATTCAAACAGAAGATAAGCACTGAGAGGCCATCCAGAGAATTATGCTCAATGGTGTTAAACAGGAAATACTGCTCCCCAGGACATCCCTTCTGCTCCATCTTCAGAAGAGGGCCTAGGATATAATCAGCAGGAATGCAGTGCCAGGAGGGTGAGGGGGATTTTTGTTTGGGCATTTTGGACAGAACGCCTTCACTAACTCACTCCATCTCCAGACACTTCCCATATTGAAAACAAGCCTACTCTGAGCCCTCACTAAACAAAAAATTTCCAAATAAGCTTAACATTGTTGCTTCTGACACAGGCAGCACACAGGAAACTATTTAATTCTTCTATAGACTCTCACAGACTCTGAAAGAAACCATTTGACAGCTCAGCTCAGACTTGCAGAAAACACATTTAGCTGCAGCCAACAGGACTCTTGGGTCCTTCATTCAGACTCTGATGGAACTGACAGAAAGATTGCTCTCAACTCGGATGGTTCTAGGTGAGAATTCAGTGCCACCTAACATTGCCTGCCTGACACCTAGAAACAGGAGAACCACAGCATTGCTTATATATTATATCATGTTCCTCCAAGCTATTCAGAATATAACTTAAAAGACAAACAAACCACAGGACAAAACCACACACACGACTTACAAGCTCATCACTGCCCTTGTTTACTTCTTTACCTGTAACAGAAATATTACAAAATTTGGTGAATATTTAGGCTGGACATTCTTTAACCATCTTAAAAGGACATCTTTGCATTGCACCCCACTTTCTGAGAACAAGACAAACTACTTAGAAATTATACTGGACTTAGTATACGAGATGGTGACATTGAAAAACTGCAAATACAGCTCTTTCAGAACTAGAATTCCTGGCTATGAATACCACATGTTGATGGGATGGGGAAAGCTGCTTTTCTTGAAGAAGTCCAAGGAGTCTTCAGAAGAGCAGAAGGTACTGAAAAACTGTTAGCACCTGTGTTCTGTGCGGCAGGTGGAAGATGCAAGGACAGCTGAAGCATAGACTCCACAGAATATTGGTCACTCCACTTTGATGCATAGGATCCATACATGTTTCAGTGCCCGAAAGTAACAGCACATTATGCTGTGCATAACTGTAGAATAGAAGCATTGCATAGCTATGTGGAAAGGGCAGTTAAACACTGGGGCAAGGTGTACAGGGAAGGGAGTGAATTCTCCATGTTTAGAAGTTTTTAAATCCAAACAAGGTCTTTTTGGTAGTGGATGCTACACACAAGCAAATAGGTGAGACTAAGAAATGACTTGTCCATTTTATAAAGGGGACAAGAATATCTACTAAGCAGTCGTAAGAAAAAACAGCAGCTTTTTCCAGGGACCAATAACCAGAACAGGAAATAGTAAGAATAAACACTCAGTTTTCACAACAGAGGAGGTTAAATGTAGAGTCCCACAGAGGTGTCAGCTGGGGCCTGAGGCTGTTCAGGAAATTCATAGAAAACTGGAAAACAAGACACTAGGGAGGTGACAGCATTTGCTAATTTTACAGAAAACATTATTCCCATTATTACTATCATTATTTAGAAAAATACATTCTTTCATTGGGAAAACAGAAACAAAGAGTGTGAAGTTCAATGTCAACAGAAGTAATCAACCCCAAGGAAGAAAAAAGTGTTCCATAGACATGTGCTGGCCCCAGCCCAGCCACTGACATTAAAGAATGAAGGTTGGGAACCACTGGACACTGCTTCATAGAAATACTAGCTGAAGAGTGAGCAGTGACAGAAAAGGTAAAGAGATTCAGGAAGTTTTAGAAAAGCAATACACACTGGTCTGCTCTGTTTCAAATCCATACTACAGCCATACTGCACACAGCTTTGCTCCCTCTAATTCAAAGGCACAGTAGAGGAACGGAAAGGGAAAGGGAAAAGACAAAGATCATAGATGGTTCCAGAAATTATGCAAACATACCCATACAGACTTACCACAAGGTACGTTTTGCCAATATGAGTTCAGTTCTAGATACATAGTGCAAATGTAGGGATAAGGCACAAGATGGACATTCTCATGTTTAAATCTCATCTTCGATACTCTCTCCCATTTACTCAAATCTGAGAATGATGATAAGACTTAAGAACATAGCACTAACATTTCAAAGGAGCAGGAGTTCTGACAATGTCCTCTTGTAAAGCTTCTAAAGTCAGACCATACTGAACACATGTATGAGGGAGCAGATACAAATTGTCAAAATGAAATTTGTAACAACAAAACCTGCATGTGAGAATATTCAAAAACTAGCTTCTACATGCTGATGCTGTGCTATGGCACAAAGCTTTTACACTCCTGTCTTTTGACAGCAGGTATCACCACTGCAAGGTTTAGAGGAGAAAGAAAAAAGCTGGTGGCTGGTCCTAAAGGAGTAAGTGGGAAGAATAAAATACGGTGAATACTGGGTGGAGGACATTTGTTTCACTTTCACGCCTAGACTTCAAAGACTACATTGAAGAGGTGACCCAGATAACTGAGTGACAATCCTGCAGGATTTGTGTGTTCAAAAGCCTGCTTTAAGTCTTCCAGCTCTCAGCTTAACTACTTCTAGTACAACTCACTCTGTGAGGTGACTTTTGCTCCTCTCAGTCACCTGTGTGGGTACGTAAGCATATATTCACATTCACTCCCACCCAAGAAACAACTTTTATATTCAACATCCCTTTAGGCAACGCAAGACTTCATGGGAATATTATCCTAGTCTCTCAGGTTCAAGCTAACTTCTTCCTTTACAGACTGAGGACACCTTTGCAGGTACAATCGATCCTCAGAGGCTCATGGATGTAATTTAATCCCAATGTACCTTGCAAGAAAACTACTGCAGTCTTCTCTCCTACCGAGCCTGTGAGGAGCATCTTACATTTTACTGACTTTCTGAAACCACTGGTACCTCTGGTAAAGGCAAAAACTGAGGAGGATCTTCAGCTAACATAATGCTTCAAAGTTCAAAGCGGTTGTACTCCAGCTAAAGACCTGCATGCTTTTGGACATGAACATTAAATTCAGCAATGCCCCACAGACACACGTCATTTCTTTGACGAGTAGGTAAAAAAGGATACATGGGAAAATAGTGAAGTGGTCTGTAGAAAATGGATGCAAATCATCAAGATTTCCAAGGATTACTCGAATTGCTTCCTGGAGAGGCCAAAAAAAAGTGAAGAATATTAAGAGTACAGCCACAATTCCACCATCAAGTACAGTTTTGAGGCTTGGGAAAAATTTAAAATTAATTTGCACAAATCATGGAACAGCAGGTTCTAGATATTTTGCTTTTCCTCATCCCCTTCTTCGCCCATCACCTTAAAATGAACTGCACTAACAGGCTCATCAAAATCAAAGTGAGTGAATGTCTTAATCTTGAATTAACACAACCATTACTACAGAGGGTGGAGGTGTGCTTTTCAATTTAACAAGTTTTACAATTTACAAGTTTACAATTTAAGAATTCTCTTTTTACCAGGAAAACACATGCAGTATTGACCTGTTTTAAAATATAAACATATTCCCCTTTTTCTGGATATTGACCCAATTCGATGAACAGGAACTGTAATTCTGCCCCAACAAAACCCTGCTTCAAAAATGGGAAACTTTTTCTGGTAATACCTTTCAGTACTTTTCAAAAATGAAAAAAACCCCACCAAAACCCAAACCATTGATTTCCTGTATCAGTTAAACCCACACATTTTCTTCAATAATATTTGTAATGCTATTACTGTACTGTGAAGACTTTTTTTAATGAAGTAACAGGAGCGCTTTTAAGCAGGCAATAGAGTTGCTCGTTTCCTCAGGAAGGGCAGGGCCTTCCGTCTCAGGAAGATGACAGTAACAGTTGTCACCAAGCTTGGTCGCAAAGTAATGGCACCATTAAAAGAGCCACCACTGATTCCAGTAGCTCCACAATCAGGAGGAAAGCATGTGCAACTGAGCATTAGATCAGTCTCTGTCAAGCTAGCTCACCAGTACTGACACAGCTCCTGGAAAACCAGGGGGTGTTGACAACTAGTCAAGTCTGAGAACTTAAAAGCAGTAGTCAGGTCTGGGACTGAGAGCAAAACCATGGGCGAGTGCTACTGCAGGATTAATCTGAACAGGAATCAGAGAGGAATGGGGGCAACTCACTCAACAAATAGGCATTTTCATTTGTCTAATGCTAACAGTCTAGCTTCTTTGAGATATTTCAATTGTCTTCTATGCTAACGCTGCCTGTGGAGGACAGTTTTCATTTTTATCACTTTTTTACCATTATACTCTCCAGAGAGGTTCCCCATCACTCTCACTCAAAGCACTGCATCTTACAAAATGTCCTCAGTCAAATAACAAACAAAAGATTTGCTCAGCTGAACTTTCAGCTCAGTTTCTGTGAACCTGCTTCATTTCCTACCTCTAACTCCTTGACAGCACTTTCCATGTTGTTGAAATCAGGAGTACTGTGAAACAAACAGAGAGTTAGTCCCACCCCAATCAAAAAGAAACAGAGCTATCTTTGTTGTAAAGTTTAAACAACAAAAAACATCATTCTCATTGCACAGAGAAAATACTCAGTGAGCAGATTAATTCCTTCTCCACTATTCCACAAGGACTTTTCTTGTGAATTTTGTGCCCATTTGTATTTTGTGGGAGACCAGATCTTTCCAATCAATTCTCAGTAACCTCTAGGGTTGTTTTCTGACAAGGTGCCCTCAAACCAGCACCTCTGTCTTCCAGCCTATCACGATGCCCTTCTGCTCAAGGGACCACAAGTAGGAACTGGCAGGACATGCCTCTTAATCACCCCCACGGTGCAAACCGGCAGAGGAACAGGCCTTCACAGCATTGGATGCTAGGAGTTGTGTACTGCCTGCAACAAACTGTGTTCCCAAATATTAGTTACATCCTTCGTAGGTCAGCTTCTCAGAAGTTGTTTGCTGTGAGGTGTTAGCCAACAATAAAATGCAGAAGGAGAAAGTCTTACAGAAAATCCAAACACATTAGAAAGTAAAGAAATCACACAAATGTCACTTGGAAATAAGCAAATAAGTGGAGTGCAAGCAATTACGCCATGCAAGCATTCTCTGGTACACGGCTTAGTAAGCAAGCATTCTCTGGTACATGGCTTAGTAAGCAGCCATTCTCATATCCTCCACATTTAGGGTCCCCAGCCAGAACTTGGTCAGAGATGAGAGCTTTCCTTCCTCTTCAGAAAGTCTCTCTCCTTGCCTGCTACGGCATAAGTTAATGAAAGGAATTACATTCCTTTCCTGCAGCGCACTACAGCAGGACAGGTATCACCCACCCAAGACTTATGCTGTGGTCACAAAGTCTTCATGGATCAGCAGGAAAACAGAACTATGATTCAAGAAGGCACGTTGTAATGATGAAGAGCATGGGAAGAACATCCATTCAGGGTCTGCTGACAAGGATGTCAGGCCTGCCATCTGACTGCAGGCCATTCATTGCTTGCGTTGCGGGGCTGGGGAAGAGGGGGTGAGTTTTAAGCTGGAGTGTAGAGACGCAGAAACAGTCTCATCTTTGAAGAAGGGAAGAACCTTCATCGTTTCCTGTTTTTTTCTGGGAATTCAGGAGACCTTCAGTGAAATTGACCTCGCTCTAGCAATATGCATGTGTAGATGATCAGCATTATGATCAGCTCTTGTGACTCTGTCAATGTTCTTTTGGGAACCTGGCCTCAGATTAGTCATCATCTTATTGCAGGCAAAAGGAGTTTCACTTCCCAAATCTGCAGGCAGACTGATAGCATTGCTTTGGACATAAGGCTATGGAAGGGCTTCTTCAAATACATAGCAAATAAAACTAACACAAGAGGAAATATAGGCCCACTGCTGAACGAAGTGGGTGCCCTGGAGACAGAGGATATAAAGAAGGCAGAGGTGCTGAATGCCTTCTTTGCCTCTGTCTTTACTCCTGCAGACTCTCCCGGAGGGCCCCGGATTTCTATAGCCCCAGAAGGAGTCAGGACAAAGGAGGAGTTTGCTTTGGTAGATGAGGATTGGGTTAGGGATCAGCTATGCAATCTGGACATCTGTAAATCGATGGGTCCGGATGGAATGCACCCACGGGTGCTGAGGGAGCTGGCGGAGGTCATTGCTAGGCCACTTTCCATCATCTTTGGTAAGTCGTGGGAAACGGGCGAGGTGCCTGAGGATTGGCGGATGGCAAAGGTCACACCAATCTATAAGAAGGGCAAGAAGGAGGACCCGGGTAATTATAGACCGGTCAGCCTTACCTCCATCCCTGGAAAGGTGATGGAACAACTTATTCTTGACTCCATCACTAGGCATATCAAGGATGAGGGGGTCATTAAGAACAGCCAACATGGTTTTATGAGGGGGAAGTCATGTATGACCAACCTTATAGCCTTCTATGAGGAAGTGACTAGGTGGAGGGATGATGGTAGAGCGGTAGATGTAGTTTTTCTTGATTTCAGTAAGGCATTTGATACTGTCTCCCACAGCATCCTCATAGATAAGCTAAAGAAGTGTGGGCTTGACGATTAAGTAGTGAGGTGGATTGAGAACTGGTTGAAAGGAAGAAGGCAGAGAGTTGTGGTCAATGGCGCAGAATCTAGCTGGAGGTCTGTGACTAGTGGAGTCCCTCAGGGGTCGGTGCTGGGACCGGTGCTGTTTAATATTTTCATCAATGACCTGGATGAGGGAACTGAGTGCACCCTCAGCAAGTTTGCTGATGACACAAAACTGGGAGGAGTGGCTGACACACCAGAGGACTGTGCTGCCATTCAGCGAGACCTGGACAGGCTGGAGAGTTGGGCGGGGAGAAACTTGATGAAATTTAACAAGGGCAAGTGTAGAGTCTTGCATCTGGGGAAGAACAACCCCATGTACCAGTACAGGTTGGGGGTTGACCTGCTGGAAAGTAGCGAAGGGGAAAGGGACCTGGGGGTCCTGGTGGATAGGAGGATGACCATGAGCCAGCAATGTGCTCTTGTGGCCAAGAAGGCAAATGGCATCTTAGGGTGCATTAGAAAGGGAGTGGTTAGTAGGTCAAGAGAGGTTCTCCTCCCCCTCTACTCAGCCTTGGTGAGGCCGCATCTGGAATATTGTGTCCAGTTCTGGGCCCCTCTGTTCAAGAAGGACAGGGAATTGCTTGAAGGAGTCCAGCGCAGAGCCACAAAGATGATTAAGGGAGTGGAACATCTCCCTTATGAGGAGAGGCTGAGGGAGCTGGGTCTCTTTAGCTTGGAGAAGAGGAGACTGAGGGGTGACCTCATCAATGTTTACAAATATGTAAAGGGTAGGTGTCAGGATGATGGAGCTAGGCTTTTTTCAGTGATATCCAGTGATAGGACAAGGGGCAATGGGTGTAAACTGGAGCATAGGAAGTTCCACGTTAACATCAGGAAGAACTTCTTTACTGTAAGAGTGACAGAGCACTGGAACAGGTTGCCCAGGGGGGTTGTGGAGTCTCCTACACTGGAGATATTCAAGGCCCGCCTGGACAAGTTCCTGTGTGATGTACTGTAGGTTACCCTGCTCTTGCAGGGGGGTTGGACTAGATGATCTTTTGAGGTCCCTTCCAACCCTTGGGATTCTGTGTATATATGCAGTCAGGACTTTCTCCTTCACTCTCTCTTAGGAGCTGGGAGTGAATCCAGATGCTCTGAATAAGCACCCCCACTCACCACAGCCATGACACAGTGAGGAAGTTTCACAAGTTTTGCTGTACAAGGAGTTGCTTTTGCTATACTGGACCATGTTGACATGAAGACATGAAGACAGACTTGACAAGCTCACTGCCAATTCCAGAAATTAATGTGAAACACAAAAGGTCCTTCAAAAGTCTCACCTCCTGCCAATGAATTGCAATGCACACGAGACATGCAGGGGTAAAGACAGACTCACTCAGACAAAGGCAGCACTCTCTTGACCACCAGATCAAACACCCACAGGCTCTTCAGAAACATCCGCACACTACTAGCGGAGCCTTCCAAAGGGATTACACTGAGGGAAAGAGCTTAGTTACAGACAAGAGCAACATTTCAAGTATCTTCTGAACACCACACAACACCACAAGACAGACAACACATCTTCCTTTCCAAAGTGAACAAGAGAACAAAACAAGGAGGAAGGTTAATCCTCCTGTATGTGACACTGTTCCAGGAAAAATGCTAACAAGCAAAGCTAAGAAACAATGGTGTTCTACTTCATCCCAAAATAAAGTAATGCAACAGCATTTCAAAGACCCAGCCTACTTCCACAAAGGAAAAAGGAGACAAGCGTAGCAAGAGATTTCATGTAGCTTCACGTCTAGAGACAGCCTTTTCGCCATGATGCTGTCAGAACAGCTCAAACTTCTGTGATTACAGATCACAATGTCCAGGATTCTGAGTCCTCTCTCAAATTAAAACTCCAGAACTCTTTTAGTGAGCTGGTCAAGGTTTTGCCCACTTGCAAAGCACCTGCCCTTCATCTCTGTGTCTGACGAGCACACTCAAACAGATTCCTCAGGGATAGCCTTTTTACCTGTAAAAGATTACCCTCTTTACATGTTTTACATCTTTCCCATCTTGTGCTTTAGTTACTTTGCTGGCTACTAACCCCAACTTCCTATTTGAGGCTTACCACACAAATGTTACCTCCCACAACCCTCCAATTCATTGTCCCCAGCACACCAAAGGCAGTTTTCCTTCCTTTTTCTTACATGCCAGAAGTACCACAGACCAAAATACCCTCCCTTCACTTCTCACTACAGTGCCTCTAGAAACTGAGAGGAGCAGTTATCCTGAAAATCCTGCTCAGCCCCTCTGCCTGCAGGAGAGGCTCGCTCTTGTTTCAAAACAAGACAGGTTCATCACAAACACATATGAAGGAGGCAGCGGAAAGGGAACCTTGAGAGAAAAATTCCTGAGAACACAACAGACATCTGCCAACAGCCACAGAGAGCTTCCAAAGGAGCATCCACATTTGAGCGCCAGATTACAAGGCCAGCGAAAGGCACATTGCTAAAAGCAGACAGCCCAAGAAACAAGTCCATACTCTCCAAGGCGGTGCTGCTTCTGACTAGGATTCACTGTTAATTTTCTCCATAGTAGCTTGGATGTGGCTATGTTCTGGATTCCTGCTGGCAGCAGTGTTAATAACACAGGGATGGTTTAGGTACTGCTGAGCAGTGCATACACAACAACAAGGCCTGTTCTGCTCCTCATACTGGCTATCTGTGTGAGTTCAGTGGAGCTGCACAAGGAGTTGGGAGGGGACAAGGCTGCGACAGCTGACCCCAGCTGACCCCAGGTATATGCCAGACCACAGGATGGACGTCATGCTCAGCAGTAAAACTGGGAGGGGAGAAGGAGGAAAGGGAGACATTCAGCTGTGTTACGGCATTTGTCTTCCCAAATAACAGTTAAGAGTGATGTCGCCTGGAGATGGCTCTAAACACCTGCCTGCCGGTGGAAGCAGTGAATGAATGCCTCATTTTGCTTTGCTTGTGCACATGCCTTTGCTTTACTTATTAAATTGTCATTATATCAACCCATGGGTTTTCTTACTTTTATCTTCCAGGATCCTCTCTCTCATCCCACTGTGGGGCAGTGACTGAGTGACTGTGTGGGGTGTAGGGGTTGAATAACTGCAAAGGCTGGGGAGCTTCTCACTTAAACACTTAGAAAATTCAAAATACTGTCAGGAAAAGCAGCCCCTTCTCCTACTGCAGCACAAACTCCACATAAGGCAGTGAAATGAGAGCATTTTTACAGCTCAATTTACACTCTCAGGCCAATACCCAGCATGGGAAAGTGCAGGAGCAGCTTTTAAGTGACTACTTTCAGTGTCTGTGAAAGCAGGCAGGAAATGAGGAGCTCCCGAGATCTGAATTTAGGGTTTGATCTTAACTCGCTGCTACATGCTGCCATCAGACTGCAGGTTGCTTTGGCAGCTTTACCATGCTCACCTGCTGAAGTGGCCATATCGGATTTTAAACTTGTACACACGCCTGCCTGCGTGAAGAAACCTTGTTTCAGGTAACGGACAGGTAAATGGTTTCAATGGCATCTTCCTCCCTGAATGCCAGCCTAGGGAAGGAGGAGAGTCAACAGGAAATTACCAAATCTTCACCACCTCTCTCCTGTCACACAACAAAAGATGAAAGCAGCTGTTGCCCTAGAGGAAACGTGCAGAGCGAACACCCCTCCTGCAGCACCTCCCGCCTGCCGGGAACATCACCGGACCGTGCGGTTCGGTGGAACCGGGTGTCAGCAGCACGAGCAGCGGACAGGATCGAGCTGACGCCGCGCAGCCTGCAGCCGCGCTGCTCTGAACGGTGCTCCCGGCGGCCCTGGAGCTTCACGGGCCTCTCGCTCCCGGGGCTGCCCCAAGGCAGTACCGTGCCGTTGTCCGTGACCGACGCCAAGCTGTGGGGGAGAGGAAGGACCCCCCGGGTGCTGGGAGAAGGCCGGGACCCGTTGCGGACGCCGGCCTAGCGCCCCGGCAGGCGAGAGGGGAGATGCCGCCACCGCCTCAGCTCCCCTGCCCTCTCTGTCAGTGCGCGCCGCCGCTGAAGTGGACGGGCCCCGGCACGGCCACGGGCCCCGGCACGGCCACAGGCCCCGCCGCGACCGCCGACTGTCCTTGCCTCCGGAGCCGAGCCGAGTTCAGCCGAGCCGAGTTTAGCCGAGCCGAGCCGAGTTCAGCCGAGCCGAGCCGAGTTCAGCCGAGCCGAGTTCAACCGGGCCGAACCGAGCTCAGCCGAGTTCAGCCAAACCGAGCCGAGCCGGGCAGCAGCCCAGCCGGAACCGAGCCGAGCCCAGCAGCACGAGGGGCCGGTGCCCGCCTGTGGACTGGGGTCCCAGCGGCGGTGCCGGACCAGGGGGCGGCTGCAGGCGACATGAACGGCCGGTGACAGTGCCCTCGCTCGATAGGTTCCACCACACGGCTCCCCGTCGCAGTCCAGCCTCTGGCTGAGCACGGCGCAAGGGAAGCAGGATGGGAATGGACTCGTGCCAAATCCACACTGCAGGGCGCCAAGCCAGCAGACGCGCACAGCACGGCTGCCCGTGCCTTGCTTGGCAAGCAGAAACCAAAGCCAGACACCCTGAGACAGGGACGGAGGCAGCAGGAGCGAGAGTGGGGGCACTGGCCCCAGCCTGGCTTCTCAGTGCAGCTTCTCGGCAGCTTTTGCAGAGCCCAGCCCATTACGGGGGCTCCTGGCCCCAGGCACAGCAGCCCTGCACACAGCAGCTCAGTAGCATCATCACAGGCTTCTCAGAAGAGACAGGGAAGGCAAGGGCCATGGGCTGTGTGCACTGCACAAACACCCTGGCCTGATGCCCATCCTCTTTTCTTCCAAGCCAAAGCTTCTGGGCTGTTTTTTCTTCCAGGACAAGCTGCCCATGACACTGGGAGTCAGGTTCCTTCTTCCCAATGAGAGCAATGGGCTCCATGGCACCATCCTGCTGTACTTACACAACTCAACACAGCCCTCCCTGTTCAGATGCCTTGCTCAGTGTGTTCAAGTAACAGCCAGAGCCTCAGAAGTGCCTTAATATCCCCATGCCCATCCCCTACCCTCTCCTGGGGCATGGTGCAGGACAAGGGGACAGTGAATTGATAACTTATTCTGCTCATCAGTGGGCAGCAAAAGAGGGAGAGAGCATTAGGGCTGGAATGGCCCAAAGCACTGGGTTTCCTCTCACACTGACCACTGGATATGCAACCTGGGCTCCCAGAGGTCCCCCATGAACCTCATCTCTCATTCTACTAATGTGGCAGGTGCCCAGAGTCCTGCAGGACTCCTAAAGGGTGCTGAAGTGCTTTCTTGGAGCCTCCCTTCCAATGCAGGCTTAGAGGAGGGTCTTTTCTGTTCCCACTGTGAAGCTGAAGCTTTGCTAATAAGAAAGGGAAGAATAAGATGATCCGAGAGTTGTGCATCTGGTCTCATCCCACACAGCAGGCTCTGGCCAAGGCAGGCCATGTGTGACCAGGACTCTGAGACCACTACAAATTCAGATGCTGCTAAGAGGGATTTCAAGATAACTGGTACTCTCCTAAGGTACTCTCCTTACCCTGGGGCCTGCAGAGCAGAAAGAATTTCTTGGCAGAGCAGCTTGCTGTGCCTTTTGAGCAAGATAATGGTAGAAGGAGACAAAGTGTATCCCACTGCATGAGGGAAATGAGCCCTGCAAGGTGGCTGAGAGCAATTGGCACTCCAAAGCCCCACCAGGCCTTGCCCCAGGCTGCAGGAATGACTTGCAGAACAAGAAACAAAAGGAAATGTTGATCCTGCTGCCATTATACTGAATGCCAGATCTGACACTGGTGATGTGGTTTCAAGGAGCAGCAGCAACACATGATCTTCAAAGACACGCAGGCAGGACAGTGTCCTTCACACTGGGAGAGCATCAATGGCCATGAGCTCAGGTGTTCCTGTCCCACCCTGCAAGAGGAACTGGGTGAATCTGTGGAGGATCATGGACAGACCTCGCATTCCAAGGTCAGGCTCGCACATCAGCAAGGGAAGCAAGCAAGGACTATTGTGGTCCCACTGGCAGGAGCCCCCCTGGGCTACGCATGAAGCTGTGGCAAAGTTGGCCTGGAGCAATAATCATCATGGGAAACAAAAGTTCATGTTAAAAAAGTAATTTTACTGCCTCCTTATTAAATACATTAAATTAGCAACCTCAGCAGCAGAAATGTGTGCCACAGTGTGTGTGGGTGATAGCCGCAGAAGGAATTTCCAGAATGGATGACTAACAGTGCGCACAAACATGGGAGATTGAGATGAGCTCTCAGGCAGAAGTTCATCCCTGTGAGGGTGCTGAGGCACTGGCACAGGGTGCCCAGAGAAGCTGTGGCTGCCCCATCCCTGGCAGTGCTCAAGGCCAGGCTGGACAGGGCTTGGAACAAGCTGCTCCAGTGGAAGGTGTCCCTGCCCGTGGCAGGACTTGGAACTGGATGAGCTTTAAGGTCCCTTCCAATCCAAACCAGTCTGGGATTCTGTGATTCAACTGGAAAAGGCCCTGAACAACATGATACAGCTTTTGAGTACACTTCATTTGGAGCAGGTTATTTAGATGACCTCCAGAGGTCATTTCGTTCCTATGTGTTTTTAAGGCATTACTAAAATCTGATGTTACACACAAGTCTACTTAATAAGGTCAAAAGAAAAGCAAACCCAACAGAAGCTCCTGCAGGGGCCATCAGGGACCCTTTGAGAATGAGCAACTTTTTTTCAGCTGGCACTAAGAAGCTCTTGGCTTTTCCTCGCAAAATGGACCTTTGGAGAGGACACATCAAGCGTACCAGTGGAAGGAAACCCAGAGAAGAAAAGTAACTCAGCATAAATACCCAGGACAGGAGCAAAGAATGGAAATGCCATAAAATAATAAATAATACATTTATAATAATGATAATAAGGGAATGAGAAGTTTCCATAGAACAGAGGAAAAAACCCGAATAACACCCGAGAGCAGAAGCTGGGGGTGGAGCTGTGTTGGGAAGCTCAAGAAATGTGCAAGAGTTCTTTGTCCCACAACAGTATATACTCTGGGTGTTCCAGGCTGAAGCTTGCACCAACTGAACTGTATTTTAATAAAATCTGGTTCTTAAACCAGAATTAAAATCAGAATTTAAAATATAAAACCAGAATCTTATAAAGCAGAATTTATGCTGGCCACCTGCAGAGGACAGAGCTTTCTTCCTTCACCTTAATATAAACCTCAGCTTCTACAGAAGGATCATTCACCTGAAGCACCCGCATGCCACCACAATGAACAAAACCTCCAGCATGTGCAAGGAAATCAAGACAACCAGTGACGCTTGCTCCTGCATTGAAGGAATGCTGCCCCTTAGTTCAAGGTGTATGGGGGTGGGAGGATCCTCCTTACATTAATCCATACTAGGATATCCAGGCCCAGATCCTGAATCGAAGCAGTCAGTTTCACTGCAGGCTGTTGCAAAGACCTGGAATTCAAGTAATAAGCAAAAGCCTTCTCTTTCCTGTAGTATGTATAACTTGAGAGTTCTCCAGGACTATAAGCCATTAGTGCTTAAGATTTTCTGGGCAGCACGTTTAGTTTGGACTTTTTTATTGCAAAACATCTATTACACATTCAGCCGTCAAAAGAACGCCAATGGTCCATTTCATTTGATGTTCCTGAAGCTGGGCACCTCTTGGTCACACTCTTCCTTCAAACTGCCAAGTTCTAGGGATTTCAGTTTTCTGAGCACCAAGGTCACGGACTTCTTGCCCTGGCCAAGCTGAGCAGATGCCCAGGCACTGAACTCAAACTGAGTCACCATGGTCACCACACATGATCTGCTTGGAGCTGTAGTGTAGCCTTCAGCTGGGAGAACGAGGGAAAGGCATTGCCTTGGCTGCTGACCCAGACCCAAATGGGACTTAGTGGTGCAGGCCTCCACAGGCACCACATTCCAGCACTCCCAATAAAATTACCTGGACGAGCAAGTTGATCAAAGCAACACAGACCTGAGGGAGTGACAACAGAATAGAGGGTCACTCTATTTTCAGCTGGTTGAGGAGTTCTTCTGCCGTTGCAATTACGTCTCAGAGAAACAGCAGCAGTAAGCGTGCAATAAGCTGACTGCTAGAAAAGAATGTAAACTCCAGCCTTCTCCTTTTGATGATCACAACCCACTGTGAGCAGCTTAGGAGGCCATCCTCTTATAAAAGGCTCCTCATCCTCTGACTATTAGCATGGTGACAATTCCATCTGCTTATGGAGAACTCATATTTGGGAATTTCATGGCACTGCCAAGTGCTAATCCCCTACTCCTAACCCCTTCAGAACCACTGGGCTTTTATCCCCTCCACTCATGTTCACGCAGGGGCTGTACTTTGACCTCCTCCATGCAGCTCAAATTACTGATTTGACTTCCTCTAGTCCAAGTTCAGCATCTCTGAAGTCCAAATCCTGGCCTCCTTTTCCATAGCCCAGAGCTTATTTTTAGGTTGCTGCCAGATTCTAAATTGCCTTGCTAGGCAGGATGCTCTAGTCTTCCAGGTATAGCATATGAATATACCCCAGATGCAAAAGGGTACTCATGCTTTTACCTCACTAAAAACCACACAGCAACCCTCCCATCATATCAGGCACAGTTCCTATTTCTTTTAAAAATAAATATTTATAAGCAAAAGGAAGAGATCCAGAGCACTACAATGTTAAACATCTGCCTGCCAACAGCACAAATGTCTTTTTTGCGTCAAGTCACAAGTTGTACACCAACACAGGTACTGTCTAAAAACCCTCTCTCATCAGCTACTATAGTCCTCCACTGCAAGAATCCCATCGCAGCAACCAGCTCCTCTGCACTTCTCTAGGACTTGTACTGGGCTTCTCAATCTCCTTTTGTAATCAAGTCCTCGATATATGCATCCAGTTCATCATCTGTATTAATATCAATGTCCTGAAACCAAAGGCACAAGAAATACCAGTGAGAAGTGCATCTTGAAGAGCAGCGTAAGAACAGACAAGACACCAGTACAGCATCCTCTGCAACATCTGTCCTGGTCAGCTTTTACACCCCAACTTCCAGCCCTCTTCAGCTGCTGACATCTGCTGTGAAAGCACCACCACCTTTCCTTGTCACAGCCTGACGGACAATGCCCGGAAATCAGTCAGCACTTGATGCTCAAACAGCGCACTCAAGCAACAGATTTACTAAGCTGATCTGGGCAGAAATTCCTTGCAGAACATGGCCTGTGCCCAGGGAAATTCTCCTGCAGCCCCAAATTTCCTAGCAAAAAGCAAAGAACAAATAGAGATTGTGCACTATATACATGCCATGAAAAATGCATCTATGAAAATGAACACTCATCAGGATGCCTGGAACCCAAAAGGTGGACAACGAGAGGAGCTGTACTCTCAGCTGCTTCTCATGATCTAAGCCCAAGTTGCACCCAATTGAGAAAGGTGAAGCCCATTAATGCTGGACTGAAACAGCTCAAGTGCATGGAGGGGCCTGGGTCTTGAGAAGGTTGCTATTCATGGGGTTTTTTGGTTTCACACCCCTTCCTGACCTACCTCCTGCACTTTCTGCAGAAGGGCCACAATGTTAGTCCTCAGCTTCTGCAGTTTCTCCTCTGTTTCCTTCAGCTTTCTCTCTGAGTTGCGGAGGTTTTCTTCACAGGCTTTGGCCCGGGCATCAGCGCGTGTCTGATATGAATTGCACAGGTTCTGCAGACCAACCTCGTACTGTCTGAAGTATTCTTTCTGTAGAAAACAAAACACATCAGATGATATGTCAAGAAAAAGCACCAAGCGGCAAGAAAATCCACAGCTTGTGGAAGAGTCCAGCTACCTGCATCCCATGACCGAACACCACCAGCTCTTCACATGGTGTTCCCACACTTACATTTCCATTTCTGATTTGCCTACTAGAGGCAGCACAACAGTCACAAGGGTTTTCATGTTCCTCAAAGACCAGAACCTCAACAAAAGCTGCCTGAATTCAGATTAAGGATGCAGTATGTATTTAAAAGCCTAAACCCACAGGTATGCTGTGAAAGATCTGACAGCCTCTGTTCATTGCAAGTTCCTTCGTATAGATCGCCCAGACAACACAGTTTATTACTGCGAGGTAGGAACATTTACACATGCAGAAAACTCCTGACAGGACCAATATGCCTTGTGAAAGCAGAAGCACCAGTAACAAGCACAGGCCTGAATTAACAGAAAAGAGGAAGACAGACTGTGAATGAGGGAGTATAGCACTGTGAAGACTGCCAAATAAGCAGTGGCTTTTGTTGTTTAGTCACCTGTAGGTGGATTTTGTAACCTACAGATGCCTCCTGAAAAGATCTCCCTTTGTAGTATGTCAGAGAAGAAAGAAGTCAGAGAAGCCACTACCATTTCTCTGCATTTCTGCCTGCACTGGACCTTCCAACACCAGCACAGGGATCCTGGTGTACGCTCAGCCCCCATCTGTTCCTTGCCAAAATAAATGGAGGTTGCACCAAAAGCCTCAAGATGCACAGCGGCCCCACAGGCAGTCAGCCTGCTTCCCTTGAGGAATGTGAGTAGGTTGGCTTCTGTGTTCTCTCCCATTTTTAAGAATACTGCCAATTAAGTTGGATTTATAAGGCTGGGGGCAAAACAAACAGGTCTGACTACATCCTGTTTCTACAAACATCTAACTTGGCCTCACTTTTTAAAAGCTTAGCCACAATGGACAAGAAGTTCAGATAGGAGCAGCCAACAGCTTTCCCACACAGATGTATGGTAATTTAAAAAGTCCTCAGAGAATAACTGTCAAAAGACCTCAGGCATGTTTCAGAGTGTTTAATTCTTTTCTCAGCTGCATTAGTCTGCGAAGGACCCAAACAATCTTCTGAAGAGTGTGATCTTGCATCAACAGGATGGATGCTTGCCATAAGAATGGAATGTGTGTGGGGAAAATCCCCAGACTTACTTTTCTAGATATACTGAACTCACCAAGGGAAACGCCAACAACCCTTCTGAGCTCATGGAACTCAGCTCCTTCTTGGAGATAGGAAAATTGGGAGGTAAGAAGTACCGCAAACAATTTCTAGGCAGGAAAAGAAAAACACAAAGCCAGAATTTGGAGTTTACACGACTTAAGCAATCAGACTGCAGCAGCTCACCAGAACTGCAGTGAACCCACCGAAGGATCTGGACTAGTAAGTCTACTGTTTCGTGGCTACTACTGGGACCGGTGGTGTCTGGCTCAATTCTGACACAGTCTGAGGTAGAAGGTTCTGCCACAATGACCTCCTCTTCCTGCTGTGTATCTGGAGCCTGGTATTCAGGAGAGGGAGGCTTCATCAACCTCACATCCTCACTGCCCTTCTCTACCCTGAAAAAAAAAAAAAACAGTGAGGGAAAGTCAAATATCTTTTTCTACATTGACCATACCTGAACCACTGTTAACAGCTTCATCAGAACCTGCACCCAGCTTCACTCTGAGACCTCTAGATTACACAACAGCTGCCTCCACAGTAACATCACACTAAAATGATGGGCAGACTGGATGGAGTCTGCCCTGGTCATTCCTTATGAAGCAGCTGGACACTCCTGAGCACATATACACTCCCTGACATGACAGTAACATATCTGTCTTCTGCATCTATGGAAGTAAAAAGGGGTCTTCCTCCTGAAAGCAAAGCAAGCCTCCAAAATCCAGCAGCTAGAGATAGTTACCAGCGATCCCTTGGTGTGGTGTCTGTAGGAACATAATCAAACTTCACCTTCCAGCGTACTGCATGCTTGCCCATCTCCACAGCTGTGACACGGCCTGTGAACCACTCCTTGTTCACACGCACTTCCACATGCAGCCCTTTATCTGCAAGGACAATAGTAAAGATGACTGCAAGCATTTTGATGCTGGAGAGCACATTTTGCAGTAGCTCTAGTGAAGACAGCCGCTCTCAGTGAAGAGCAAACCTAAACCTGTGACAATTCCTTCAAACGGTACACAAATCATACCACCACTGTCACTCAGTTCAAATCCTACTTAGAAACATTAAGATACAAGATATGGCATTTTCAGACAAAAGTTTTCCTCTGTACTCTGGGCTATTTGACATGGGCTTTCCAGGCCCATGCTGGCCAATTTGCCACAGGTTTGCAGACAGCTCCTTAGGAAGAAGCTAAAGAAATGCCCTGCTCTGGCAGAAGGTGCAATACATCCTGGCTATCATCTTTCCTGGGGATCTCTTGGCCCTTCTTCCCTCACAAGCAGTGCAACAGGTCTAGATACAGTCCTCAGCATCTCCTAGCTAACATAGCTCCACGATCCATTCAGTGAGGAAGGGTGACATCAGTCTACAGCATGCAGCCAAGCATCACACCCATTAACGTGACGCAGGCCTCTGATTACAGATCTTCCCACGCTACGGTTGCCTCTTTTCTAATCAAGGGGGTCCTGACCAAAATGTTTCATGTCAGTTAGTCATCTTGGGGTTTGGGACCCAGATTTACATTAATTCTTATTTTAAAAAGGTCATTAATGAAATCACGTTTAACTAGCGAGTCTAGTTCTGCAACAGTTCTTTTCCACTGTGGCAGATACCGAAGGCAGTTCAAGGGCTCATTTCTCACCTTTCTGAGATTTCTTCAGTTCTGCCAGCTCTTCTTCTCCAGCACTGTCTGTAAGCTGTGAGGAGAGAGCTCAGATTAGCTGCCTCCCACCAAGATTATAAACACTTGACAAATACCTTCTGCTGGGGAAACCAGTACACTCTCACCTCTACCACCACCTCACTGGAATTCTTCTCTTCTTTCACAGCCACAAATTTGCCCCGTTTTGTCTTCTCCTTCTTGTGCTCCTCCTCCTCCTCAGACTCATCCTCTGAGGTGTTCAAGATTCTCTTCCGAGTGGTGGAGGCCTGCATAAAGCGAACAGGCTCAAGATATAATTCCAGCATGCTTCCAACCAAATCCTTCTTTCAGCCAAGTTAGGAAAGCCCTCAAAATCCAGTATTTCATTTGGTAGTTCATTAGCTTTTCCAGCAGGTTTTAGCAGGTACTAAGTGATCATGAAAACACTCACCCTGCCACTCAACATTCCTTCATTTCTGGGGAAACAGTCTGGTCTAACAGAAAAGAGATGAAACGAGTCTTCATAAGGGGTGTGGAATGGCACCCTAACCCAAGAGTAAAGTAAACGTTACTTTGTGTAGGGACTACAGTGCAAATCCCATGCAATAGTGCAAGACAGGCTATGTGAAATAGTAGGTAAGGACCTGACAGTGTTCATCCCATTGAGTCTCACCTGTGGGTATTTGACAGTGGCAGATTTCTTTACAGCTGGCACCTTGGCAGATTTGGGACTGGGTGTCTCACGTGAGCTTCTGGGATTCTGCAGGGCAGCAGAAGGTGGCTTTGTTGTTGTACCTGGTTTGGCATGAGTTTTTAAATTGCTGTTAGACTTCCCAGCTGTCAGAGTATGCTGGTGTGTCCTGGAAGTGCTGGCCTCCTCCCTGGAGAGCATGCTTGCCAGTTTGGGAGTGCTGACATTTGGCCAAGCTGAAGAGCTCTTTTTCAGCTGCATGGTGGACTTGGTCAGAGGTGAAGATGGTGGCCTGCTGGGAGCATTCTTGATTACATCAGGTAAAGGAGGAGATCGTGGGCGCTGAGGTCGGGTTGGTGACTGGGTGTTCTGAAACAAATGAGGGTACAGAGAGAGAAAGACACCAAGAGTCAATCAGTGCTTTTCAGAGCAGTTAAGGACAGCACAAATAAGGATGTAAGAAAATAAGGATAGCTAAGGATAGTACAAATCCTACAGTGGTATCACATTTACCTCCCCTGCAGGCCGTGTGGTCACATCCAGAGGCAGTTTCTTTAAGTCAGCTTGAGATCGAATTGGAGTGGTTTTCTATAAAAAAAAACCCCAAAACTCAGGAAGGCCCATCTTTAAAGGCTGTCAGGGCCTGCCTTAGCCCAGCCCTGCAAACACTTCTTCAGCTTCAAATCAAGAACTGTTAGAAGGTGTGTTCTGTGTCCTTCAAGAGACATCACTTCATCCAAATACCAGCAGTCCCTCCCATTTCCCTAGCAAGCTGAGATGCTTATTTTATGCTATTAAAACCACCCCTGCCCCAGTAAGGAGCACAGGTGGCATTAGAGGCTGAGACAAAGGTGTTTGTCTAGTGATTTGCACTGGGAGGTCCCTCAAGCATGCTGTGCTTAGCTGGAGACCTCCAGATTCACCTGCAGAGCTTCCAGCTTTTCCTGCTCCTGGCGGATTTTCTCAGCCAGTTGTTTCTGCTTCTCTTCCGGTGATTTCACGTCTTTCTTCAGAGTTCCCAATGGTACCTTCTGCTTCTGCTCTGCAGCTTCACATCTAGCAGGACAGGAATGCAAGACAATCTCAGTAATGACAGTAACCTGTGCTGTCTCACTCATACAGCATTGATTGTCCCCACAACCCATCCCAAAGGCAGCAGTAAAACTGCCTTCCTTTCTGCAGGACACACAATCTCAAAACCAGTAGTTTTCTTCTTGGGAAACACATGTACAATTTCAGGATCAAAAGCACAGTTGCTAAAAAATAAACATATGCAGATAAAGCACACTGGAGGAAAGTCTTTATATTAACTGATTCTTACCTGTCTTGTTCAGGATCAGGGTTCATGGAGCAGACCCAGCTATCAGGGTAATTCTTCTCCACTGAACTCAGCTGGAAGGGGAGCGTTCGCCATTTCAGACACACATCTGTTAGACAAACACTTCGCAAGTTAGAAATACACAGCCTGAGCCACAAGGTAATTTTTTTTCCTGTAGTGCTTCTCAACCCTATTTGATGCCCAGGGACCACCCCAATTACCATGTATCCAGTGACTGTCAGACAAGGGGCCACAAAAAAAAAAGTGAGAAAAGCACCGGATCTACTGAGCCAGTTCTTGCTTCATGCTCACAAAATGCTTGCTGGAAGACCTCAAATTTTGTACAAGGCATCCATAACAAGGATCTAATGAAGCCTGGGATCAACTGATACTAGAGGACCTCAAACTCACTGCTGCAATGACGGCATGTACAAACCAAACTGAACAGCCAGTCCTGAAATCACTGCTCACCTCAGAAGTCAGGCTCTTGCTGATAACAACACAAAAGAAGTCAGAGATTTATTCACTAAAAGAAATACTGTCCTGGGTTCAGCTGTAACGGTTATTTTATTCCTTCTTAGTAGCTGGTGCAGAGCTGTGTTTTTGACTTTAGACTGAGAACAATGCTGATAACACACCGATGTTTTAGTTGTTACTCAGTAATGCTTACTCCAATCAAGGACTTTTCAGTCTCTCATGCTCTGCCAATGAGGAGGGATATGGGAAGCCAGGAGGAAGCAGAGACAGGACACCTGACTCAAACCAGCCAAAGGGGTATTCCATCCCACAGCACATCATGCTCAGTATAAGAAAATGGGAGGAGTTACCTGGGAGGCCCAGGTTGCTGCTCAGGTCAGGCTGAGTATCGGTTGGCCAGTGCTGAGCAATTGTATTCTCTCCCTTTGTTATTTCCTTTATCATTATTATTACTGGTGGTAGCAGTAGTGGGTTTGTGTTATACCTTAGTTACTGGACTGTTCTTATCTCAACCCGTGGGAGTTACATCCTTTTGATTCTCCTCCCCAATCCCTTTGGGAACAGCGGGAGGAAGAATGTAGGGAGTAAGTGTGGTTCTGAGTTACCAGAGTCGGGCTTAAACCACAACAATACAGTATCTAGTAAGTTTTAGGTGAACCTGGAAGACAGATTTGGCTCCCAGAGTATTGTCAGAGCTTTGCTGGCCTACCAGGAAATCAACACCTTAGGAAAAATGTTTTGCCAAGAAAATGGAAACATTCTTAAATGAGTCTCTGGAAGGATGCCAACAGCAGAAGACCAGAAGAATGACAGGAAAGCCCCTCCTCTTTGGGAGGGGCTTGGAAATGACTGAGAAAACTGTTAAGGCAGGAGAGCCTAACAAAGTAATTCCACAAGACTGGCCTCATATTCCTTGTTACATTCTCATACCAAAATCCTGTGGGGAAATGAGGTCAAGGGATTCTGGTGTCCCTCTACTAAGAGACAAAGTCATTGTGTTGAAACCTCCCTTACACCAGAGAAAGGGCTTAGTCAAATCTGTTCAGAGGTGCACAGAAGTGAACTTGCACTGAGTTTGAAAGTCAACTGTAAACAGCTCCCTTCTGTCCTCACACCCAGTACCGGTTAGCAAGCCTCTGCATCAGCATACGAATTACTTCGCCACTTTCTACTGCAGGAAGTTTCAGATCTTATTCTAGTGTTGGGGTGGGTGGCTTTGGCCAGTTCCAGTTCATATGACATTCTAAGCCGATTCTCAACACTGCTACTGGCCATACCTGCCCATTCTGTAAGGGCACCTGAAGAACATCATGGTTAATAAACTGCAGGAAAGCAACCTGATACCAAGACATCTAAGTGGACCATCAGATGCAGACAATGGCAACTCACAGAAGAAGAGAAGCCCTAGAAGAGGGTAATGATAGCAAAGCAGTTCTCAAATCTCATCTCCTACCCATGGTGCTGCTCCCTAACAGCAGCCAGCAGTCTCTCCCCTATGCACCAGGCAGGAGCAGCCTCCTAGTCACAGCCTGGCCAGACGTACCACACTGAATCGTGGTAGGTATCTCCATGGCTCTCCGGCGTTTGTAGCGCAGTTCACTAGATGGAGGCTGGTTCCAGTTTGCTGACAAATAACCAAATTCATCCCAGAACTTGATGATACCTTTCTGGGCTGGAAAACAAACAAATTTCCACTCAATATGGAGCCATTACCACAGAAATCACCACCTGCAGTCTTGGCTGCTCTCCCCCTTTGCTGCCCTCCAGCCAAAGTTTCCCCTTCCAGCCCAGGTAACTGTGAAGCTTCATTACCTATAGCAACATCCTTCCAGTACTGAGCCAAATGATCCCCCATGGCCTTCAGCAAGTGTCGATACTCTTTGGCATCAGCAAAGTCTTGTTTATTATGGGTTGGCTCCAGAACCAAATAGGGCACATCCACCACACCCACCACTCCACCACATGCCCTGGAAGAGGAAGACACAGTCACTAACATCATTCAATTATCAGATCAATTATCAGATTATCAGTGTTGAAAACAGCAGGTTATACACATACCCACCCACCCCTTCCTGCAGCAGTACTGGCTTTAATTTATCAGCTTTCTAAATCAGATTGGAGCCAGCATACAAAAAGGTGGGCTCAAATATCTGTATTTGCTTTCAAAGCCTGTTCTCCCTGTCCCTAGAATGAGGCAATATTGCTACCAGTATTTATCAGCCCCAAACACTGGCAGTCAGCACGAATGCCTGACACTTTAGGTCAGACCAAAATCTGTGTAGACAACTCTCTATCAAGAAATCAGGGAAATATTGGGCAACATTAACTGTAATTTATTTGCCAGAATCCAAACTAAATGCTGACACAATGAGTAAGCCTCACACTCAGGAAGAACAATTAATGCAGAACAAGGTTATTGCATGGCCTGAATTGTATGTAGGAACTCGCAAAGCGTAAGCAAAAGGATTGCCTAATAATCTCCAGGAACTCACATGCCACCATCCAGCTGTGGGCCCACCTTCTCATACATCTTTATCAGGCGACTGCAGTTATAAATGAACATGCCATCCAACTCGCGCTGCTCAATATTCACACCAAAGACAAAATTCAGCTCTTTGGGTTCCTTCAGTGCCCTGAGAGAGAATAAAAAAAAAAAAGCCTCAGGAATGTTGACACTAAAACTAATTCTTTGCTGTCATTAGAAGTGATTTAGCACCTCTGAGCATCAGGGGTTTACCAACACCCATCCCCTGTAGTCTGCTACTGCTAAAAAACACCAAGCACTTGTTGAATGTGAATGAACAAAATACAAAACCTTTGCAATACAGACACCAACTTAGGCTGGACAGTATCTTCTTAGATAATTTATTTATTTGGATATGGTTTCTACTTCTAAAATGGATTCTGCTTTTTATTTCAGATCTGCTTGTTCAAAAAAATGATGAGTTACACAGTAGCTTTAGAGAAGTACTGGTAGGTACAGACTGTTCTCTCCAATGCGATTTTGTTTATATTTTCCAGATGTACATCTCTATGCTAGATAAAGCATGGAAATTAAGATTTTGATACTCAGACTCTGGGAAAGTTCTTGTAATCGCAAGTTTTCCAATGCCATCACTCCAAGTTTGAAAGCTGGAAGATAATAAGAGACCACCCAAGCAGAGCTGCTTTTTTTTTCCTACAAATGACAGGATAGGAATTTGCATGATTTCTACTGTCTATGCAGCAGATGACATCAATAAAAGTTGGCCTCAAATATGTTTGTGAGCAGATAGGGATTTCTGAACCTGGATCTCCTGTGTGAACTGTGTCTCCTGCGATGCAGAAAGCCTCAAGACGTCTTTGTGTTACAAATAAAACAAAATCCCCAGGTCTCACAAGCAGAACTATTATAGCTCTTTAACAAATTAAATTAAATAGGTTTCACAGCTTCCATGAAATCCATGCTTAAGATTTTTCATGATAAGGATCCTCCATTTCAGGCTGAAGGTATCACCAAATGTGAGATTCAAACTTTTAACTACTGCAAGGCTATACCACTGTCCTACACATCCGTCTCACCTCCGACCTGTCTTACTTCCAACTCCCCACCATGTAACCAAATTCTTAGCACTTATGTGCTTTATCCCAGTCAGGAATTTTGCTTAAGGGATCAGTTGAAATAGTGGAATTCTTTAAACTGATCTGTTGACTGCCTACTAATATCAAGTATTAAAAGAACCTGAGCTGTGCATGCATGAGCACTGCACAATAATATTCTGCAGACAGAAGATGTAAGTCTATCTTAATGGTCAAGAATTTCAAAATAAATCCCTGAAATAGATTCATATTCATTTTCTGTTTAAAGCCATCTTTTTGCCCACACAGATGTATAAGTACCCTGTAACACACCTTCCTTTAAAATAAGTTACTAGAAAAACACATGAAATAGCAGATTTCAGTAATTTTAACAGTAAACTTTTGCCAAGGGCTATTGTGAACACTGACAAAATAGAAGTTGGGCTAGATGTGATAGATCTATCTCTGGCAACAAGTCTAGGATAGCTCTGATCTAAGCAGCCATGAAAACTAGCATGCAAAACAACCAGGTGGGAACAGAAACTTGGCATATACAAATCCCAAACTTTCTCACACTCAGCATTTGTCTGAAGAGCATTTTTATCTGGTTACAACTTCATTTACAAAATGCATAAGACAACTTTGTAAAAAAAAAACACATAACAACAAAACAACTTATAAAAAAAGTGGAATATTCTTGTGAATACATCAACAGCAAAGTCAACTGCAACCAGAGCTAAGTGAGAACAATGCCTTGGGATTTCACAGCACTGACTGTAACAGAGCTCAGAAAGTTAGAAAGTTTTTAGAAAACATTCCTACAAGTCTAAAAGCCATTTCACTGCAACGTTTCATTGCCTCCCTGAATCTTACCTGCAGATGAAAAAGCAAAAGAGTGAAAACAGCTGATGTGAAAACCATATAAACATCTACAGAAAACAAGCCAAATATAAAGACGTCTTTCAGCAGGAGAGGAATAGCAGAATCAATCAGAAGAACAAACTCAGTCCCCTTGGTTTAACAGCCAGAGCGTACAGGTTGCCCAAAAACATTTAAGCTTGGAGCTGAACTGCTCCCTCTACCACACAAACACAGTAAGAGAGATGTGAACAGCCTGGGAAATCCAGAACTCTGAACCACCCTGTACTCACCTCTGCTTTGCATCCTTGATCCTCTTCTTGACATCAGACTCCCGGCGCATGGTTATTGCTGAGTTTTGGACTTGGCGTAGCATCATCTGCAAACATGCGTGGTACAGAAAAGCTGCTGCTGTCAAATTCATCATTCGCACATTTTACGATTTTTTTGTCCTCCTCAAGAAGATCTCAGAAATGTTTTAAATATAAAGAATTCACTAACAGTGGAGAGCGACAATCAGCATGTCTTTATATTTAGGGCAGTGCTCAGTCCTAGCTTGTTTAAGCAGCTACAGAGCTGCTTGGGAGAAAATGTCAAAATGCAGCTAAACATCTCAGCTAACTGAAATCAGAGGGTAATGGAGGCACAGGGAAACAGCCAGGGTACTTGGATACTCCTACTTCCATTGGATGCCTATAGGAAGTACAGTGATTTCAAGCTGGTGACACCTGGGGAAGCACCAGGCATCCCTGCATGCTCTCTTCCCACCCAGAGGTGGTCTGGGTCTCAGCCTTGCCCCTGTCAAGAGCCACAGGCCATGAGGAGAAAGCAAACAGCCCCTCTCCAAAATCTTTGGAGCCAGTTACACAGGCATGGAAGGGGCATGGCCTAAAAGCACCCAGTTTTACTCCTGTTCAAACACCTTACTTTCCCCTGGCCTCTTCTGCAGAGGCTGACATCAAAGAAGGTGTCTGGGGGCTGCGGGTTGCCTTCCCTCACAGGATATATTGAAGAACATCAGCACACTTGCCACCTGGTCTGGAAAGCATGTACAGATGTTGAAGCACATCCACTGGCGATGAGCCTACAGAGCTGCTCAAATGCTGCAAGCAGCTCACCAACTGAAGTCACTGCCTGTATCACCTACACACCGGGTGCTACCCACCAGTGCTGCTCTCTGAGCCAGTCCCCAGTGCCTGAAATGTCACACACTGCCAAAGCACAGGGCTTACCCTGGACTCCCGTGTGAGGTCCCCACCTAGGCGCAGCTCAAGGGCACGGGCTTTACTTTCCGCCTCCCGAGCCTTCTCCTCCGCTGAAACACAAAAGGAAAAGGATGATGTCAACCATTCAGTACATGCAGCATATACTAAGGCATCCACCTGAGGGGACAGACTTCCAGAGAGCCTTTGCTGGACTGACATGTACAAGGGTACAGGGCTAACACAAAAGGGTACAAAATAAAACCTATGAGAGGGCACCACTGACATCTTATAACTTGCTTAGATGTCACAGTCAAACCAGCAAAACTGAAAGGCTAAATTCTGCAAAAGCATGTTTAAAGGAAGGATCCATGAGGGAGTTAGTGAGGACTTGGAAAGAGTAAGGACGCATGTGGCCCCGTCTGCTCTGCTTGGAAGCATGTAGGCAGAGAAAAGGCTGTCACAGAATGAAGACTGAGTTCAGGCTTGAAAAGGAGCTACTAAGACGTAATCTTCTTGCAGACATGAAGGGAGAGCACTAGTAGTAAAAATGCTTTTAGCTTTGATAATTGCTAAATTTTGCCTGGAAAAAGACAAATCTGAGCTACAGAGAAAATAGGACACAGAGTTCTCTGAAAACCTACCACTTCACTTGATGTTTGCATGAAGTTTACCATTTAGAATAAACTCCCCTTTCCACTTCTCCCCCAGACTTCCTGGCAACAGGTACATTTCACCCTGGTATTGCAAGATTCATTCAACAGATTTAATTTCCAGCGAGGAGATCCCTTTCTAAAATTGAGCCACCAGGTGCTTTGGTATATCAGCACCATATACCTTGCATCTGCACGCTCTCCATCCAAAAGCACATTGTGCCCTTTTAGGTCAGAAGCTTGTTTTGCTCACAGCTGTACAACTAGTTGATAGAGTGATCTTCCTCCATCCTACAGGCTACGAGGTCCACGGGGGTAAACATGGACTGGCAAGTAGCACCCTTTTTTAAAAAGGAAAAAAAGCAAGATGTGAGGAACTACAGGCAGGTCAGTCTCACCTTGCTGCGTGGCAAGATCACGGAGCAGAAACTCCTGTGCTAAGGCTCATTGACAGTAAGGGGGTGATTGGTGACAGCCTCCACCCAGCCTTCTCTTCTACAGGCTGAACAGCCCCAACTTTCTCAGCCTGCCTTCATTTGGGAGGTGCTCCAGCCCCTGATCATCCTCGTGGCCTCCTCCGGACTTGCTCCAGCAGCTCCGTATCTTCTTATGTTGAGGACACCAGAACTGCACACAGTGCTGCATGTGGAGTCTCACAAGAGCAGAGTAGAGGGGCAGGATCACCTCCTTCGACCTGCTGGTCATGCTTTTGATGCAGCCCAGCACACAGTTGGCTTTTGTGCTGGGAGCGCACACTGAAGTGGCTCATGTTCATTTTCAACTTTGTACACACAGACCAATCACTTTATATGAAGTGACAGAATGAAAGTCTTACTTTTTGAAAAACTGCCTCAACAAGGAAAGAGCAGAAGGAAAATAGAACCAAAAGCTAATGATACACAAAAGGTGAAGCAGAATTGCAGGGTAATAGGGCAGCAGCTTAGCCAGACTTCAGATGGAGCAAGGGCAGACAGCTGTGACTTAAAGAGTTATTCTATACAAGCATTTCCCAGAGTAAGTAATCTTAGGGATCAATGTACATTCCTTTCATTACATGGAATATGTCTGGGTCATCAATAGTCACTAGTAACTAATCTCCTGAGCAACCATAATGATCACAGAAGCAAGCAATTGCAGGTCATATCCAGAACGGCACTATCTTCCTGGCTGTTGCTACAGCACAGTCAGGATGCATGCATACCCCCGAAACTCACCTATCCTCGCCATGTGCTCTGCTTTCTTCACCTCTTGCTCTGCACGAGTCTTGAAACGGTTTGAAGTATATTTGTACATCCTGTCATGATTGAAATTTATGAATCAGCAAACTCAGCAGTAAGGTCAAACCAAGATTTCATCACTGTATGAAAGAATAAAGTCTCCACACCCTATTCTGCTCTTCTCAATAGATTCAATAGAGAAGGAGATTTACACATCAGGAACTGAGTGGTTTTCGATGCAATTAGGCAAAAACTTCTGAAATCAGAGATGCTTTAACAGCAGCTGCAAACACAATTCCCTTTTCTGCATTAACCATTGGAAGTGAAATATGTCCATATTCTCAGAGGACATCCCAATGTTTCAAGGAATAGCTTGTTTGGAAGTGGAAGAGTAAATATATATGTGGAAAGCTTCTCAAAAAAACCTCACATTACAGATAAATAACCCTTTCTCCTGAAAACAGCCATTCACAGATGTAGTCTGACAGGGCCCATCACACAGTGTAGCTCAAACACCCTAAGTGGCACTCTGAATGGAGCTTCAAGTTTCAGTTCTAAGGTTTCACGACATTTGTGTGTACTACACATCTGACTCACAGCCTTGTAAACCGTGCTTGAGTCACAGTGGCTTGTTCCACCTTCCCGTATCATAACGCGCCAAATGCAAACCACAGACTGACTACTGTAGAGTGAAAGGCAAGTGCATTGAAGAGGCAGAAGCTTGTGAGTATGCATCACCTCTGTGCAGAGACACATAATTGGGGAAGAGGAGATGACACCAAGAAGGATGATCAGAGTCTGCAGGAACTGAAACTGCCTTAAGACACAAAGTTCTGGATGTTTCAAGAGGCAAATCCCATCCCAAATAACTTTTAATGGAAAAACAAGGGTACGATAATTGCCGCAAGACCAGAAAGACATACACTGTGCTCTACAGGAAGCCTTCTTTGTAGCCTTTGCTATTCTGCTGCAGGAGTGGGGATTTTAAATGTAAATGCCTTTACAGTGTTGGGGATTTTTATTGCCCTACCACCATAAGCAGATCTACAAGGAGTTTGCAAAGGACATGGAACTGCTGGAACAAGTCCAGAGGAGGGCCACGAGGATGATTAGGGGACTGGAGCACCTCCCGTATGAAGATAGGCTGAGGAATTTGGGGCTGTTCAGCCTGGAGAAGAGAAGGCTGCGTGGGGACCTAATAGCAGCCTTCCAGTACCTGAAGGGGGCCTATAGGGATGCTGGGGAGGGACTCTTTGTCAGGGACTGTAGTGACAGGACAAGGGGTAACGGGTTAAAACTTAAACAGGGGAAGTTTAAATTGGATATAAGGAGGAAATTCTTTCCTGTTAGGGTGGTGAGACACTGGAATCGGTTGCCCAGGGAGGTTGTAAGTGCTCCATCCCTAGCGGTGTTCAAGGCCAGGTTGGATGAAGCCTTGTGTGGGATGGTTTAGTGTGAGGTGTCCCTGTCCATGGCAGGGGGGTTGGAACTAGATGATCTTGAGGTCCTTTCCAACCCTAACTATTCTATGATTCTATGATTCTATGAAAAATGGCACAAGCAGATTTGTTAGATACACCTGCATCAGCATTGATCCTAGTCAGTGTAACCGCGGGCCATTGTTCATCCACGAGTTTCTCATATAATTTCACACATTTTCACTAAAGAAGCTGAGGAAGTACAAGCCTGACAAGCAGGCCATGGCTGTAAGTTGAAAATGGGCCAGGCTCTCCAGGTAACCATCATGACATCAGATTGTGGTTAGTATGAGTACACAACAAGTCGATAGTGCACCATACTATTGAAATAATTGATATTTCTGCTATCAGAAAAGCTATCCACAAATACTCTATAAAATTATTACTAATTTATTAAGACAAAACATATTATAGTATCTGGAATACAGCCTGTGTGCTCCCAGGGTCAGAAGAAGACTACTGTCTCAAGGAGACTTAAATACATGTTTTTCTTCCCCCTCCCATCCTTATATCCTTTTCTAGTCCCTGTTAAAGACAACTGGAAGCACACTTCTCTTGCTTTCAACTTTTTTGTATACGGGAACTTAAAAGGAAGACAGGGAATAGTATTTTCTAATCTCTATGCAAACCTTTATCAGCTACATATGTAAGTTAATTTTCAAAGCAACTGTTTCAAAGTGCTTAGTCTCACTTCTTTTCAGTAATAATTCTAACAGACACCATATTTATTTCCTTAAAAACAGCTACCTAACCGTTTCGTATGGATATGTAATTTTGAACAACTATCTTCATTTCTTGGTTTGCTCTGAAAGGGAGCCAAATTGCACAAATTACTCAAGATATTAAATTTTCCACTATCTATCTCCTTTTCCATATGATCTGTTTCTGTGGCTTTAACATGGAATTATGCAGGATACACCCAGAAAGCAAAATATTAAACCCTTTCCCTAAGGAATCTCCAAGAAGTCCTACACATCTGCAGATGCTGGGTCCAATACTCACCTGGGCTTGTACAGGCAGCATGAAAGTCGTTTTGTTTGTACTTTGTGTCCATTTATAAAGATTCTCATTCTGGGATCAATATAAAGCACAGCAGCATAGGCACGAAAGGAGCGGCGCTCGGGCTTTCTGCAAGAGAGGGATGGATGCTTACAGAGACTGAGCAGTTTGTTCAGCACTTCCTTGTAGAACTACCAGCAGACACTATCCCAGTCTGGCCCATGTAGCCCAAAGATGCCTGCATCAGTTCAGCCCCGAGTAATGAGTGTCCCTTTAGTCAGAGTGCTCATCCTGGAGTCTCTTTCAGTTTGCATTCCACTTCCTCTTTCCTTCACAGTTTTTCCCCTTCATTCCCAACCATCTAAGTAAGAGCCATGTCACATACTACTGTCACAGAGCCTTGTCCTCTATCCAAACCAAATGAACAAGTTTCTCCATGACAAAACTTGTAAGATTCTTATTTTACAACAAAATGCTACCCAGTAGCCAAGTGCCCACGCTGCTCTGCATTACCCCAATGTATTTTAACCACCTGAAGAAGGATTCGCACCTCATGCATGTCAGCTCATAGCCTTCTCCTTCAAAACATACCAAAGAGACAAACTTCAGCAAGAAAGCCAGGCACAAGACAAGGCCCTTCTATTTTAATTACCAGGCAGCAGCCTTAAGTTAGGCTTCTCTTTTAATACTGTTTTACCCATGTCTTCTACAGAGTTTCTATTGAGATGTACATTTTAAATACTGTTACAAAACACTGATGTATGTATCACTGTAGCTTGAAAAGGATGTTTTGAATACAGCTGGATAATAAAGGTCAAACCTATAAACTGGCCCACTGAACCCTAAGTGTGTGCCCCACTTGCTAGCATGTTCTCTTACCCTTCGGTTAGTCAGGAGTATGCTCTGACAAGAACTGCACTGATCACACACATAAATGCTATCGCAAGGTCAGAGAGAACAAGTTCTTCCAGTGATCAGCACTAATCATGAAAGCTCACCAGCACATATTAAAGAAACTGAGAATCACATCAGATTGCCAAGGAGTTTGCTGCACCTGAGCACTCAGTAACATCAAACTAATGCATACAGCTAGGTTTACAGTGTTTGAAACTGCATTTCTATGGGAAATTCAAGCACTTCAGGGAAGCAGTGTGTGTGTAATCTCATTAAACAGGTAAAGTTCACTAGGTGTGCCCATGGAGCCCTGGGATTTAATCAAGCATTTGGCTCAGCTGAGCTCATGTTTTCCTTTTCAGGCAGCTTTCCCTAAACACCCCTCTATGCTCTTCCAACTGTCCTCTGAGCACATCCTCCTTTCTCCTCTGCAGGAAATCCAGGAACTGCTCATGCTCCCAGGATGATGTGCTGATACACTCCATCAGTGCTACCCTTTTACCATCCGCTCATACAGGCTGACCTGTGCGGTATTCACATCTTGCCAGGGTTCATTTAATTACAAAACTGAACATGAGCTTGAAAGCAGCACAGACTCACGACCAGCTGTCATTCTGATAAAAACATCTTTGATGAGCATAGAACCTATAGCTTAGGGCTCCTTTGTTTTAAGGTGCCTAAAAAAGAGCGCAGAGTTTGCTGCTTTGACTAAGCTGAGACAAGACAAAGTAGGCATTCACCCAAGCACACAAACATAACACCTCCAGGCCATTTACATACATAAACTCCAAACTGCTAAGAACAAAGTAAAGATCTATTAAACTCTCCAATTCACCACAGAAAGAGCAGCTTTTAAAAAGCACATGCACACAGTATATAGCTAAACCCTACACATAAAATGATTAGAGCCCAAAGGCTTATAACATCACACTTACGTTCCCTCTGGAGATGTTTCTGCCATCTGAATGTCTCGGGGGTCAGAAGTCACATCCAGCTCTGGCTCTCCATTATCCATTAGTTTGAGGTTAAAGATTATCACCAGGGTGCCTGAGCAAGTAACAGGTTGATAAGATGAATTCCAGCCAAACCCCAAATACCCTATGTGTGACCAGCACCGTCCATACATACCTTTCTCACCACGTATCTTATTAAACTGCTCCATCACTTCCTGTTCTGACTTGAAAGGGGAATACTTGTAAATTAGCTCTGTCTCAATAGCAAATTTCTCCATGTTGTCAGTCACAGGCTCCCGGCTTCGTGCATTCCAGGTGGGCAGGGGGACAATGACCTGCAAATTGCACTGTATCAAGAGCACAGTTCACCCACTCCGGTCTGCAGACCATGACCGAGTGACTTGCCCCGTCTGACGAATGCCCAAGGACCTCTCTTTACCAACCTCTGAGTTGCCCTCCTACAACATCTAGTCTTAGACTGAGCTATTTCCAAGTAATCTCTATGGTACTGGCTACTCACACACTCAGTGTGTTTTTTCCCCTCCTCTCGCAATGACCTTCATAATACTACAAAAAAAAAAAAAAACAAAAAAACCAAAAAAAAAACAACCACCCCAAATTTTGCTTTTTTAAAAATTTCAATTTCTGTACTGTACTCCTCTCTTGAACTCAAATATCCTTCACTCATATTCATCCAGATCTCACTCTTTATTATATTTATAAGTAAGGCTATTGGTGTTTTCTGTTGTTCAGAACAAAACCACAGATGGAATTATAGCCTGGGTCTGCCTATCAAGGACAGCAAATCCTGATCTCACTTCAGAACTGAGATCAAGCACAGATTTCTGATTCCAGAGCCACAGTGAGAACTACATCGCTGTTCCCAACTTGCCTCAGCTATCAGCTGGCCACTAACCAGCATTGCTCCCTCAAAAGCTTCTTTGTAGAGCTCCCTCCATGATCACAATGGAAAATACTTTCTTAGATACTATCCCAGTACAAATTTACAACCTTTCATTATCAGTCTTGCATGGAAAACACTTGTGTTTGAGCACAAAAATAGTTCCATGTTAAAGAGTCTGGATACAGAACAACAATGCCTGAATTATGTATTAAGATACACAAGTTTTCAACAGGTAGAACCACACTGATTTTTTGTTTAAAAAAAATCCAAAAGAAAAGACCTGTCTGGAGTTTGTGTCCGTGGGTAGGGCTCATTCAAGCACACCTTTAATTCTCTAGAGAAAATCAGATCATAGCAATAAATTTAAATACATTCCATACTCAAATTTTGTGGAGAAAGGAAAATGCAAGAAGTCTAGGCATGTCCTGAACTCAGCATAAGCAACACTAAGTGATTAAAACAAGCCCTTCAAACTTGCTGTAGTTTAGAGAACTCTTGGAATGAAAACCTAAAGGAAAAATCCTTTGATGACTTTGCAGAACCCCTACAAGTTTATCACCAAGAGAAAACCATACCACTGGTCCAACCAGTGGCAGCCAACACTGACACAGACACTTCTGTGGGAGCTGGAGAAGTTCTGCTGAGACAGCATTCACCACATTAGTTCATTATAACAAAGTAAATGCAAACCTCATCGATGCCTTCTTCCTCATGGAATGTTCGTGACAAGAGAAGGCAAGTCATGGTGTTGTCTTTCTTTGTGAACAGGATAAAATCCTTCCCAATTCGCATGGAACCCCTGCAGACAGATTTCAGGCTGCATATTACACCTGATGTACAACATTTTCTAGAAAGCAGACCACATTACTGAACTTTCTTCCTATTATGTTCAAGATGTTAAACCAGGTAAGGCAAAAGAAGGGCTTAAACAGCAGCTACCACTTCCCTCTAAATCTCTCTCCTTTCAAAAGGCATCTTAATCTGAACATTCTCATAAGGCTTCAAATCCCTTAACACGAGTCACAATCAGAAGTGCAAACACATAGCATGCCCAGGCTCATCCTAGATAGGAAGTTTAAAAAAACATATCTTTTTTTAAAAAATCTAAGATGACTAAAGTGAGATGTGACAATATCCTGCAAATAGACAAACAGAAGTGTGAGAAAGCAAAGACACACTTCATTTCACTTCACACAGAATGAACAGCAGCAAACAAGTTTCTGGGAGACAGACAATTTTTTCCTATGTCTAACTTAAAAGACTCACTGACACTTCAGCCAGTGCAACTTAGCATCTAGCTGTCACAAAAGTGACAGTCCCATCTTCCTCCCCACTCTCCTATCCCCAACAGTGTCTTCCCCATCTTCTCTATTTTACCCTAACTTGTCCAAAAAGCCTTAACAAAGAAGTTACATCAAAAAAAGGATTAATGTTCTGTCAGTTCAATTTTCTCCAGATTGGCCTGATGTGATACCAAAGCACACCTTTTGCATGTTTAGGCTTCAGTCTGCATTTCTCACCTGTAATATAGTAATACTTTTGCCCAAGGTTAAGAACAGGACAGAGATCTGTCCTGGAAGTGCCCAGCCAGGATCTGGGATCTGTCCCACACTGCAGCTACATCAATGGGATATCAAGGTCCCTTACATCCCCTTTGCTTCTTTCCTCCCACGTTACAGAGTCCCACAGATTTCCCCAGGAGGATACATATAAAAAAAATCAAGCCACACAGAACAGTATAAAGCAGAACAGCCAGAGTAAGCCATAAAAGCCCTCCAGCTTTCCCAAAGACTTCACTTTACCACAGAAACATTTCTCTTTCCTAGCAAATCCCCTCCAGCTAATAAGATTTCCTCCCCACCTTTGTTTGGCTGCCACCTAATCCCACTGCTCCTCTCTTTCCTTCCATTACTCTCCTTCTTCTCTATGCATTTGTTTGATTTAGGAAGAAAAAGAAAAGGTTGAAGTCCATCTGACTAGCAGCCCACAACCTTCCTAGTGAGAGGACTATTTTGCTCCCATTTTACTGTCTCCCACAGGCATACTAAGGTTTTGTTTCCTGCTCTACCATTTTTTTTCCACCAGCTCTGATCTGTATCCTCTGCATCATGCAAACATAATGGCAAAAAACTGTCATCAACTCTCGACAGACTTCTCAGCCACTGAAAAATTACAGTAGACGTCAGAGCTCCTGTCCCCCAAACCATGGTACCAGGATTTAGATTTCACCTGCCTTCTTTTTTCTGGGGGAAAAAAAAAAAAAAAGATGATATATACCTCCAAGCAAACAATCCATTTACTACCTCAGCCCTGAGCTCCATATCAGGAGGCTGGCTTTTGTTATACCTACGATTTCAAGCCGTTCCCATACTGCCCGATTTGAGTTGACTCAGGTGATCGCTTGGCTGATTTCCCAAACTGAATAACACTGGCAGCTTCATCTAGAACAAGAGACAGGGAACAACAAAAGTTTTATTTTAATATACAAACAGACACACATCTTTTACATAAATGCATTCACCACTGTAAGTAGCACAGAAAGATTATAGCATGGAAAATGCCAGAAGCCAAAGTGTCATCCTGAAGCTCTGCCGTACAGCCCTGTAAGATACACATTGCTCAACGGCATTTACATCATTAAAAGCTTTGTGCAGATGCCATTATGCTGACAAAAAGAGTTTTAAGTTCCAGATGAGCCGCATGCTCCGTCCCAACTGCACAAAGACACTTCTTTTTACCAAAAAAATCCACAAGATGTTCTGTTGTGTCAACCACAATCATCAACACGCTCATAAACCAAAACATAGCCTGGGACACTGCAGCTCTGCTGTGCTGCATGTACTGCTGATACCACAGACTCAAACCCACTGCCAATAGAGCATAAGTCAGTGCTATAAAATAAGGTCTTGAATTTGGGATAAACATCACCTTCTCTTCATGGTGTTGAGCTGAACACTATCATTAATTAACGCACTAATAAGACAAAAGGTGATTTTCACAGCAGACTGCTGGCAGAAGGGCAGCTGTGGGGGAAAAGGTAGGATGAGCAAGTACTGCAGCAATTAACAGAGTACTTTATTACCAGAGACCTAAGTGAAAGGATGTGATGCATCTGCATCTGAGAGGGTCTCTCATTTTTAGTTCAAGCCTTTATATTGTTCAAGGGATAAAGCCTTTTAACATTTAACAGAACAATTCCTCTCCCTTCCCCCAAGAGATCACAATCATTTCACTGCAGAGTTTGCCAGGAGAAATTAAACGCAATTCCAGAGACAAGGAACAAGGAACATCAAGTGCCTTAACAGGAAGGTTAACAACAATTACAACCCTCAAACGTGTACACAAGCTGCAAGGGAGCTCAGGACACAAGCTGTGAGTGTAGCTCACCCCACCAGCCTGCTACATAGAGGCTGAGCAAGCTGGACTTAAGCATGCGAGAGGCTTGCCCAAGTCCACTAATACTGACAGTGAGTCTTTACAGTAAGATGTGTAGTACTAACACCACTGGTCGCACACGAACTCACCAAGCTGGGTGTCAGAATGCCATTCACCGTTGAAATGACTTTCAGACTTAAAGTCACAAATCACAAGGCAAAAATACGTAACAACTGTGCAAGCACCCCACTGCCTCAATGCAGGATGTTCATAATGGAGATCCACAAGCATATCAAAACAAACTTTTAACTGGATGAGAGGACCTCTTCCTTTCCTTCAGCCTACAATAGCATTTTCTAGCCAAACAAGGAAAACATAAGATTACCTCAGATTTGAGATCTGGGTAAGAATATTGATGATGATTATATTATTATTATTGCTGCTACTGTGTTAGTTTGAAAGCCTGCCTGTTGGGGTATAGGGGATGTTGTAAGAAGAAAAGTTAAACTGGAACCCTTTTGCTATACTGAAAGTTGCATCGACGACTATTTTTAAGAAAACTCTGAGAAGCCTAGAAGGGGTAAAGAATAATTGTCCAAAGCATTTCCTCTCTCAGAAAAGGTAATCATATGGTTTATCACTCAATGCTGGATGTCGAAAACCACCCTATAAAGATTCCTGTTTCTGGGCAGAGGGACAAAGATGATGCCAAGCAGAGGGACTGCGAGGAAGCATCTCTCTCTGCTTCAAGTTTGCTGTCTTTGGCAGAGGTTTAGGCTTTACCTCCTCCCAAGAATCAAGGTACAAGTGATTTTATTATTATTTTTTTTAGCTTTGAGTTAAGGCTCTAGAGGGAGTTTCACTCACAGCTATTTTAGTCACAGTGTTTTCATTTTGTCGTGTCTCAGAGTTACCAGATTTAAAACAAACTCCCTGGCAACGTAAAGTGGGGGGTGACCTATGCCAAACATGAGAGAAAAAACAATCTGAAGGAATTTGCTCAAGATGGCAGATTGATCTTCAGAGCCCAAGAAAAGGAATCAAGGGCACAGATAAACAGCTTCCCCCTAAGAAACATAAGACGCCTGGGATGAAGAACTGGGGGAAGGAGTCGTTTAGTTTCTGACTGCCGGTCCTCCGAGAACAGCTGCAGAGCACCCTCCTGAACAACAGGCAGGCTGTTCAGCACACGTTTGCTGACACAACCCACCACGGACACCCCTGCAGGAAGCTGCCTGCTCCCCTACCATGAGTCACAAGCTGTACCCCTCCACTCCTCCGCTATCAGTCACAAGGCACCCACTGAAGTCAGACCTGGCTTGCCCTTTGAGGAGAGTCCTCTCATATTCCCAAATTCACCAGACTGGAATACGCTAAAGAAGGTCTCAATGTAAGCACAGAAAATTATCCTTCCTGCCTTCTCCATAAACACATCTGCTATATTTGCATTAGGTGGAGTACTTGCAGCAGACTCAACAGCATCCTCAAAATATATCCCAGAAGCAAAGTATCTAATTTACTACATGGGGGAAATCAGCCTAAACCAAGATTACTTCCAGTCAAGCTTTCCCTAGGAAAGGGGAAGAGAAGCTCTGAGGTCTTTCATCACCATAACAAACACAAGACAGTCAGCTACCTGAGGCTGGTACAAGATGACACCACTTTCTGCCCACATGGGGAGGGCACTGGATGTTGTTTAGCTGGGCTTTAGCAAAGCATTAGATGCTGGTTCCCACAGCCTTCTCCTGGACAAACTAGCAAGACACAGACTGGATGGGTGGTATAGAGGATGGGCAGGGAACTAGCCCACAGGCTGCACTCAGAGGGTGACCATCAATGATTTTTACTCCAGCTGGCAGCCTGTCACAAGTGGGGTCACCCAGGGATCAGTGCTGTTCAGCATCTTCATAAGGGATCTGGATGACGGGATGGAAAGCACCCTCATCAGGTTTGGTGATGGTGGGTGAGTTGGACACATCAGAAGGGAGAGCCATCTTAGAAAGACCTGGACAGGCTGGAAGAGCTGGCAAGCAAGAACTGCATGAAGTTCGAGGGAAGGGCAAGGTCCTGAACCTGGAATGAAATAACCAAAGAACCCAGAACAGGCTGGGATCTGTGTGATCCTTGGTGAAAGGGACCTGGGGGTCCTGGCAGACAGCAAACTGAATATGAGTCAGGAGTGTATCTCTGCAGCTATGAAGGCAAATGGGATCCTGGGCTGCATCTGTATGGGCATTACTACAGAGACAGAGATGTGCTTGTCAGGCCATACCTGGAGTACTCTCCACTTGTGATCTCCTCAGTTCAAGAAAGATGTGGACAGACTAGACAGGGTAAAAAGGAGATGATTATCAAAGGGCTGGAGAACCTGTTCTATCAGAAAAGACTGAAGGAGCTAGGTCTCTTCTTTCTGGAAGACAGGTCTCACAGAGGGAAACACATCACACTATCCTAGTATTACAGGGCAGCTGCAAAGAGGATGAAGGCTCTCCCTTCACAAGGAGCCACATGGAAAAGAAAAGGGCAATGGGTAAAAGTTGTGCTGGAAGAATAATGAGTCACTGAAACAACCTCCCCATGTGGTGGAGTCCCTATCGCTGGAGGTTTTCAAGATGCGATGGGACAGGGTGTGAAATCATCAGGGTGTTAGGTTCCCCTTCCCATGAAAGGTTGTACCATGATGTACAGATGATCTTTGAGGTCCCCTCCAAACTGGGCTGCTCTCATTCTAAAATGCAACTTAAAGACTTATTTTTTTCAATCTTTTAAGAGTACAATTACAGATCACTTCCTAAATTAGCCACTATACTTCTTCAACCTTCATTCAACCTACATTCTGATTCATGCAGCACCTTCAGAGCCCAAGCAGGAGGTAAAATTCTCAAGCTAAGCATCCTCAGCAGTGATGCCACTGACAATACGAAAAATCCTGACCTGTTTTCTAATCAAATCCTATTTAGTCCCTTATGAGAAAGCCAAACTTTTCAACCAGCACTACTACCCCAGTATCTCCCTGTGAGACATGATGCTTTTGTAGAAGCGATGTGTACTGTGGCATCACTGAATCCTCAGATCTTTTGATAACTTATGACTCTAGAGCGTGTTTGCAGCTTGAGGACAAATGCAATTTGACCTTCAGGCAACCCAATCTGACCTTCAGGCAACCCAATCCAGCATGATCATTAAGAGAGCCAATGCAGCAAGTTCTGAATGCAACTATAGTAGGAGTCACTTGACAAACAGTTTTTAGAAATGCTGAACACTTATACCTTTCACTAATTTTACTTGGGGAGCTGCCGTTTGCCTTTGCAATGGAGCTATCGGGCAGAGCGCTCAAATTTGAGCTATTGCCTCACTACACCCTTCTATGTTTCCATAGCTTGCCAGACAAATTTAGGCCTGACCAACACAGGACAAGACCAAAGGGACTGGAGGTGTCCCTGCCCATGGGCAGGGGGGTTGGAACTTGATGATCTTAAGGTCCTTTCCAACCCAAACCATTCTATGATTCTATAACAGAGAACATGTTAACAACAGTTTACTTGGGCCATTCAGCTCTTCCCTCTGTGTGAAAGCATCCAGAGATACATAGGTTTATTGACTCATCCTCCTCATCCAGCCGTCTAAGCTGCCCCTTCAGTGTACTCAGGAAGTTTCCATACTAGTGTGGGTTCGAACAGGATTAAGACAAGTCACATAGTTATTCTTCTTAACATGTCAGCTTTATGTACAATAAAAACAATCCTTACTTAAATTATCATGTGGAAAAATAAAACTCCTCCCAAGCTCTATGATTTCTGCTGGAGGAAGGTCTGTGTGGATTTTGATGCTATTTTCACAAGAAGAAGAGAGAAAAGTCCAGTAAAAGGTTTTCTGCTGACATATCCTAAAATCAGCTTTCAGGTAAGAAATCTTCAAGATGTCTTTAAAACTGGTAGATCCTGCATTATTAGAAATTAAAACTCAGGCCTCTATAGTCAGGTGTAGAGACAGGCCCATGCAGGGAGTTAGAATAACAGTCTTTCTCCAGCCATTCCTGTCCATGTTAACAGGCAAACAGTGCAGCAAATGGAGTTCCTACCTGGCTGGCTGCCCTTGGTTAAGTGACTTTTAAAAGTATCAAACTTCCTATGACCACCCAGCATTGAAGCCATGAAGATGTGACCACCAGAGCCAGAGTGTGCATCAAAACAGTATGTCTCAGACTACTGAAAATTAAGAAGGGCTTTTTCAAAAGTACTAATTAAGGTTAATTAATTAAGTACTAAGCTAATTGCTTAATTGCTTAAGTTAAGGCTTAATTGCTTCCTTCAATTCCACTGGTGGCAGAAGAGTACTCTCAGAAGACCTGTTAAGGTTCCTTAATTATTTTCCAGAGTACACAGAAGGTATCTGGGGTTCAAAGTAAATTCCTTCACACAGGTCACAAATCTGTGTATCAAAGATGCTAATGTATTTTTATAAGCATTAATAAACAAAATTAAATACTTCATATCTGTACTTGTTTTGGATGGGATAGAGTTAAATTTCTCCATAGCAGCTTGGATGTGGCTATGTTTTGGATTCCCCCTGGAAACAGTGCTGGTTTAGCTACTGCTGAGCAGTGCCTACATAGCATCAAGGCCTTTTCTGCTCCTCGCACTGCCCCACGAGCAAGGGGGCTGGGCCTGCACCAGGAGTTGGGAGCGGACAGCTGACCCCAACTGATCCAAGGGATATTGCAGACCACAGGATGTCATGCTCAGTAGTAAAATTGGGAGAGGAGAAGGAGGAAGGGGGACATTCAGAGTGATGGCATTTTCTCTTCCCAAGTAACCGCTACACGTGACAGACCCCTGCTTTCCTGGAGAAGGCTGAACACCTGCCAACCAACAGGAAATGATTAATGAATTCCTTACTTTGCTTTGCTTGCACACACAGTTTTTGCTTTCCCTATTATACTGTCTTTATCCCAGCCCATGATTTTTCTTATTTTAACTTTCCAGTTCTCTCCCCCATCCCACTGGGCTGTGTGGTGCTTAGCTGCTGGCTGGAGTTAACCCCCAGTATTACAAGCACATCTTAAAGTACTGAGGGATCAGAATAAAATGTTAGTCGAGACTTCTTTACTTATCTTCTCTACCTTCTCAAATACCTTCCAATTCAGCCCAACTTTTCGGGCAGTAGAGAGCTCCTCACAGGAGGATTTACCTGTCTTCAAGACACAGAGCAGGTGGAGTGGGTTGACAGTGTTGCTTTGCTTTAGCATCAGTGAACAAGAGCTCCCCAAGTAAAGCTAGATACAACTCAGATCTACATTAATTCTTACAACAGCTTTAAATTTTTTTCATGGTACACTTTCTTATAAGAGCTGAGACACATTAGCCACTTGGCAGCCTCTAATAGAGATAAGGCTTATGCCCATCAAAGCCTGTGCTTGTTGCCTTTTCTGGCTACCATATTCTCTCTCCGGCCCCAATGCCAACTTTGGTGTGCTGGAACACCACAGGCCAGGCTGACTAATGCTATAATGCAGCAAAACAATCTGCTTTTGGCCAGATTAGTTTTCTGCAGCTGAAGAGGTGAATAGTTTGATACGTGATACGGTGTGAAAGAGCTAGTGCAGCAGCAGGAACATGTACCCAGGCATGGAATATGTCCCTTTCAACAGAACCATGCTATTAATTCAGCCTAAGCTGTAACATGAAGTCTCAGCTTGAAAATGAAACTTTTAACTTCCTGCGACTTACTTGAATCCATTCCTGTTCCATCATCCAAAAAGCAGAGCATGAATCCACCTCGTAGGTCATCCCGTTGCTCTGCAAGAGAAGAATTATTCAGTACTGCCACGAGCAAAAGTTAAAAGTTCCATAAAATGGAATCAGTGTTAATGACCAAAGTAACACAACAAGCACGAATACATCACGGCTAAGCTGTAAGAAAGAGCAGCGGATTTTTGTTACACAATAACTAAGAACTCCTCCTGCACTTTAAACTGTATGTACACATATGCTACGAGAGTGTATTGTAAAAGCAGGTTTCTTAAGCATCCAGTATAAACAGCTACTCTCTTTACCTGACCTCAGGTGAAGGCTGATCTAAGTGCTTGCCCAAGTCACTTGTGAAGGCACCAGTTTTTGAAAAACAACAGGCACTGGGGCACAGGACAAATGGTAGAATCACAGAATCACAGAATCCCAAGGGTTGGAAGGGACCTCAAAAGATCATCTAGTCCAACCCCCCTGCAAGAGCAGGGTAACCTACAGTACATCACACAGGAACTTGTCCAGGCGGGCCTTGAATATCTCCAGTGTAGGAGACTCCACAACCCCCCGGGCAACCTGTTCCAGTGCTCTGTCACTCTTACAGTAAAGAAGTTCTTCCTGATGTTAACGTGGAACTTCTTATGCTCCAGTTTACACCCATTGCCCCTTGTCCTATCACTGGATATCACTGAAAAAAGCCTAGCTCCATCATCCTGAATCAGAATTATTTAGGTTGGAAAAGACTCTTAATATCATTGAGTCCAACAATAAACTTGCCATTGCCAAATCCACTACTAAACCAGGTCACTAAGCACAACATCTACCCGTCTCTTAGAAATGTGTAGATGGTGACACAGGCTGCCCTAGGCAGCCTTGTCCAGTGACTGAGCACCCTTCGGGGAAGGAATTGTTCCTCATCTCCTGCCCTGGTGCAGCTTGAGGCTGTTTCCTCTTGTCCCATTCCTCATTCCTTGGGAGCAGAGCCCAGCCCCTTCTTGGCTCCATCCTCCTGTCAGGCAGTTGTAGGGAGCGATGAGGTCCCCCCTGAGACTTCTCCAGACTGAACCCCCCAGGTCCCTCAGCCGTTCCCCATCACACTTGTGCTCCAGGCCCTTCACCAGCTTCATTTCCCTTCTCTGGCCCTGCTTCAGCACCTCAAGATCTCTCTTGTAGTGAGGCACCCAAAACTGAGCACAGTATTGGGTATAAGCATGCTCACTGCAATTCTACCAGGTACAACACACTGTTGACATGCAATGAAGCAGCAGGAATTACTTACCAGGATAAATGTCTATTCTCGTGGCATCTGCATCTCTACAAAACAATAAAAGCACAATTGGCATTCAAATGTCAAACAGAAAAAAGTTAAAATCCAGGCACATGCAATAATTTCCAAAATGAGTATTTGCTGCACAGATCAAAGTCCATAAAGGCCCCTCAGTCAGCAGTAACACATAAGTGAAAACACACAGTTTCACTTTTTGCCTTCTTGAACCCAAACTCCAGCATAAGCTGTCACACAACTAAGCCTAGTTACAGCAGAGTATCACTGTATTTGTACAGTGATAGTATTTTAACAAAAGTCATGTGGGGGGAGAGGGATCAAATAAGCCTGAGCTCCCTCCTGTTCAAAACAAACAATACCCTCATTTTTCCTGTCAAGCTATGAAAAGTTTTGTAACTCCACAAAAAACTCCATCTAAATACATTCACGGTTCTCATAGGAAACTGTGTCATTACAAGATCATTTAAGTAAAGCCCTTCATACACTGTGCATCCTCCTCTATTTAAAAAGCAGCATAAGCAGCATTACTGTCCTCTTCCCAAAACCAAGCATTTTTTTTCATGTAGACCATCACATACCCTTAGTTTGCTGATCAGAAGAGCACAGTTGTAACACCATAATAAACCCCTACTTCTCAAATGCCAAAGTTACTTTGTCTTGTCTTTATATCTACAGCCAAGTATAGCTACCTCCTTCCAAGAAGGCCAACCTCTCTTCTCACAGAGGAAGAACCAGGCTGGAGAGAAAATAACCCATTAATTTCAGACACTATATTTAACTATGTTGTACCAGAAGTGTAAACCAGCAATGGTGCAAACACACACACAGCTGACTCCCTACACCAAAATCTTCCTGTTTGAGCTCCTTAAACTAAGAGCTACAGAGAACGACAGTTCACACACTGATAGAAAATGATCTCAAAATATTTCCATAATTCCATCAGAATATTTCTAGAATAGAATGATAGAATGGTTTGGGTTGGAAAGAACCTTAAGATCGTCCAGCTCCAGCCTCCTGCCACAGACAGGGACACCTTCCACTAGAGCAGCTTGCTCCAAGTCCCCGTGTCCAACCTGGCCTTGAACACTGCCAGGGATGGGGCAGCCACAGCTTCTCTGGGCACCCTGTGCCAGAGCCTCAGCATCCTCACAGGGAAGAACTTCTGCCTAAGAGCTCATCTCAATCTCCCCTGTTTGAGTTTGAACCCATTCCCCCTTGTCCTACTGCTACAGTCCCTGATGGAGAGTCCCTCTCCAGCATCCTTGTAGGCCCCTTCAAACACTGGAAGCTGCTCTGAGGTCTCCACGCAGCTTCTTTTCTCCAGGCTGAACAGCCCTATCTTTCTTAGCCTGTCTCAGCCTTTACTTTATGAAGAGATAAGCTTGCAAGGCTTGGGAAACAGCTATAGCCTGGATTCACAAATGCAAACATGGTCCAAAACCGGCTATTTCCAAATACCAAGTCTCAGATGTCACAACTGCTCTGTTCTTGCACTACTTTTCAGCATCCTGCTTCTGATGTCATTTTCATCCTATCACCACACTTGATATTAAGAGTCCAGGATTATCTAAGTACTTAAGAATCCCAGCTCCAGTAACTACCCTTTTACCAGTTTCTGTAAACAAAAAGGCAGGCTCATTTTTTCCTTAAATCTATCTGTGTCTTCTAGCAACCTCCCTTCCAATCTGAGTTGCCCTATGATTCACTCAACTTTTTTAGGAAGCAAATGCCTGATCACCCTTTTGCAGAAGAAGTTTTTCCTAATCTCCAGTCTAAACCTCCCCTGGTGCAGCTTGAGACCATTTCCGTTTGTCCTATCCCTTGCTCCTTAGGAGAAGAGACCAGAGGTCCTTGGTATAAGAGGACCAAAGGAAATACCTATACAAAGCCTCAGCAAAGTCTTCAATTCTGGGTATTTTTTGTGGCATCTACTAAAGGTGGGAATTGCTCAAGATCGACAAATAGACAGGTTGATTATGTCTTTACCAATTTTATGCTAGGAATTAGGCAGTCTCAGGTACATACCTGGCATTATCTACAAGTTCAGCAAGGGCACCAAACAAGAACTCATGGGTGGTTCTGAAACAAAACACAGAATCAGCAGGGTAACACTGACGCTTAGAGAAACCTTTAAATAAACGAGACTCTCAACTACATTTTAATCAAATCCAACTGTATGTCTACAGCAACGACTGACAGCAGACTAGAAATGACCACTTTGTCACCTGCCAGAGACAGACACAGCAGACAGGCTGCCCCGTGGAGAGGCTGATCCAAAAAACTGCTGCTTACTACAGTCTGAAGAACATGGCATGGTAAACAGACAAAACACAAATTGCTGACCCTATGAACCAGCCTACGAACAAGTCAACAATTCATATAATTCCGTAACGGATTTAATTCCCTTCATGGCAACAAAACACTACCTATATGTAAAAGACAGACAGATGAGGGTTATGCATAAGATCTATCTCCCCAACGCACATATCACTTTGTGTAAGTTATTTCTGACAGGCAGAAGCTTCCAGATCCTGCGAGACTTTCAATAGCTGCAACTGCTTCTAATCCATAGAACAACAGTCTTCTGGCACCACTGTACCACACCACCTTCCAAACTCAATACTAAAATCATCTAGCTGGGTAACATTTCAGCACAATCTCAAAAGCCATGTTTAATTTCCAGCCTCTTAACTGCCACCTTTTATAAGCAGCACCCATTTGAAAACCATCAGTTATGTGCCTCAACCTTGAAAGACACATGGTGAGAAAACCTTAAAGAGATAATAAAATCATTACAACACATTGTCTGCCAACATTAATGCAGTACCTTTGCTGAACACCCAACCTGGTGACCTATCTTCAAAACTTAACAATTATTTCAAATGTAGATGAGCCACGTCAACCCCCATACTAACAGCAGCTACAAAGTCTGGAGGAAGAGTTGATGGACTTGTTGCTCCTCTACGATGTTTAATGAAAAGACAAGAGCCCTCAGAAACTGCTTTTATCAATGTTTCAGTTTGCATGAAACCTGTTTGACTACCACACAAAAAGGACAACAGGTCACCAAAAATATAAAGGGATACTTATTCATATTTTCAGCTTTCAGAGAACAAATGCATAGATACTTCCCACATATAAAACATAGCTGTCCGTAACACTAAAAGTCACAAAATGAACTTGGATATCCATCTTCAATGTCATGACACCTAACCAAACAGCACAGCTCAAGTCAGAGGTAAAACACATCCGCTTTCAAAGTTATCACCAGAACCATTAGAATGGTTCTCTTCCACCTCTGCAAGCTCCCACTCGCCTACACAGAAACAGGAGACAGAAGGGAATAGTGTTTTGAAGACTATCTTCCAAATCAGAAAGCTTCCACAGAAGCTCATCCCTTGTATTCTTTCCTTTGAGCAGGATTTTCTGTAGTCCCGGATTCTGCTGGGATGGCGTTTTCTTCCCTGTAGCTGATGCACAGGGCTGTGTTTATTCTGAGAACAATGCTGATAACATGCTGATGGTTTAGTTGTTGCTAAGTAATGCTTACCCTGATCAAAGACTTCTTTCTCTCACGCTCTGCAAGTGACAAAGGGCACAAGAAGCTGGGAGGAAGCAGAGATAGGACACCTGACCCAAACTAGGCAAAGGGATATTCCATACCACAGCATGTCATGCCCAGTATAGAAACTGGGGGGAGTGGGCTGAATGGGGCCGACTGCTTCTCAGTCTGGCTGGGTATTGGTCAGTGGGTGGTGAGCAACTGCATTGTGCATCACTTGTCATTCTTGGGGTTTAGTCTCCTCTTTCCGTTGTCCCCCTTCTCTTCTTCACCATCATTATTATTATATTTTACTTTATTTCAATTCTTAAACTGTTCTTATCTCAAGCCATAGGCTTTACCTTTTCCAATTCTCCTTCCCATCCTATCAGGGGATAGAACGAATTAGCAAGCGCCTGCCTAGTACTTAGTTGCCGGCTGGGGTCAAACAACCCTTGTGCATTGATTTTAAGTGCTCCCTTGAGTTCATAAACACAAATTCAGTTCCACAAATCAACATCCCAGAAGTTTATTTAGGAAGTAGCCCCTGCCAGAAAAAGCCCATCAGCAAATGGATGCTTTAGCACTAGTCACCATGCCTCTTTTTACTCTACATTTTAAAAAATGCTTCAAACTAAGGAAAAGATGTGGATAAGGTACAAATCGGGATTTCCAAAGAAAAATATTGGCACAAGATTTTGGAACAGTATTTTTGGAAAAATTGGAAATATATGAAGACATAGCAGTAAATTACAAGAGAGGCAAGAGAAAATATTATTTCCACACAATACTCAACTGAACATCTACCAAAACTGGAACCTCGCATGCTGACAGAGGCAAAGTCAAACATTCGTACAAACAAGTGAAATTCTCTCCAGCTAACAAAAAATTCAGATACACTATAAATATCTTCTATTCAGTATATTAATTGCAACACTTACATTTGTCTTGTCAATACCTAATTAAAGTCATATGAAGTGACTCAGCTTTACCAAAAGCCACTAACTTGCCTTATAGCCAAAAGTGCCTGAAATACCTAACGTCCAAAATTATCAACTGGTGACAATTTTTCCCCCTATCTCCCAAAACCCTGGGATTATTTTACTTGAAACGTAAGTTTAAAAAAACATGAGATAAGCTGTTGGCAAAATTGAGTCTATCAGAGCTTTCACGTGACCCGGAAACACTTAAGTGTGAACTAGGTGGGCCTCATGAGAAGCATTAGTAACATCCATGAGTCAGAGAAATAAATCCATTACAGATCATACAAATAACGCTGTTGAATGACACACAGAAGTGGGGGAGAGTGTTATCAACATCTGTAGTCTCAGCAACAACTCATCGTGGCAGAAACAAACTGGCTTGGACTCCCCTACAACTTCCAGTTTTCATTCAAGACAGCTCCATGCAGGAGTGCAGGCTTGACAAGAAACCCAATGGGGAAGTCCAATGCTGCCAATTTATTGAAATGTTGGTTACAAAACGCCAAGTCAGATGACTCTGTAGAACATGATAAATTTCAAACACCTCTACAACAACTGTTTATCCTAACATCCTAAGGGAAGAAAAGCTTATAAGCTCTTTAAGCTTAAAAGATGTTTAAGTCCAGCTGGACTCCTAAACCTGCACAGTCAGACAAGTACTAATGAGAGATGTAAGACTTCACTTTTGTTCTGAAAAGAAGCCACATCCAGGACAACATTTAAGTCTGGCATCTGCATCAGGACCAAGAACTATTCTCTCAGTATTGCACTGGATTTCAGGCCAGAACAGAAAACAATACACAGGGAGGAAGTGACAGAGCTTGGGGAATGGGAGAACGTTGGTCTGTTATTACTAATATTCATCAAGAGCACCATGTAGTCATTTTGAAGTCTTTCTATCCGAGTGAATTTCTTCAACTCAAGCTGTATTCAACGGGACAATTCTAGCTACAGGAAAAAAAAACATCCCTGAAGTTCAATTACAAGCTAAACCCTACATACTCTCAGAAGATAATTTCAGCTGCTCGACTTTCAACAAACTCCACCATTTCTGCACTGCAGATATTAAAAATATGCAAACCAAAGTTGCCTGGGCTCAGATGCATTTCTATGATTACCTTAATGAATGGCATTGGCAATACCTTAAAGAATTTACTTTTAAGGAAAAGTAATGTGAACTCAAGCAGGTGGCTTGTCTCATAAAAACGATGCATGTGCAATTTTGCACACATAGTTTTCATTCTAGGATCTAAAAGAATATTCACATAGAAGAATCACAGAACAGTTTGGGTTGGAAGGTCATCTAGTTCAACCCCCCCTGAACTGAGCAGGGACATCTTCCAATATGACCAGATTGCTCAGAGCCTTGTCTAACTTGACCCTGAATGTTTCCACAGACAGGGCACCTACCACCTTTCTAGGCAAACTAGAAGTGCTTCACCACCCTCATCATAAAACATTTTTCCTTATACCTATTCTAAATCCCCCTTTTTCATTTTAAAACTATCACCCCTTGTCCTACCACTACAGGCACTGCTAAAAGTCTGTCTCTACTCAACTATTTCTCAAGAAAAGTGCCTGGAAAACCACAGCTGTATTCATGTTAAGAAGAAAAAAAAAGTATGGCAACTGAAGTGATTCAGATACATGCTGGTAAATTTGCCATCAGATATGTAAGCATTACACAGCTACTGAAAAGATCTGCTGCAAGTCCTCAAGTTCAGAGGCAAGATAAACTGGCTTCTGTAAAGCATTTCAGACTGAGAACTCTGTGTTAGACACACTAAAACTTTTTCTAAAGTCTTAAAGGAAAAAGAAAGAGAAGTCATGGCTTCCTTCTGCACCTCAACAGCCAGATGGCTGATTTTTAACTACAATTTAAGGAACTTCTACCTCTATGACTATAAGAACACCTTTAGCACTGAAATGATTTTTTTTCTGAGATGGTATGGTTTTCCTAGCAAGAGAGAGCAGTCCGAAAGACAGGAGTCTCCATTATCAAAAGCCCTATGCTGCTCATAGGTTGGTTTTGCATGGTTTGCGGGTTTTTGCTCATTTTTTTTCTTGAGGGACTGGGGGGGGGGGGTGTTTATTTGTCATGGGTTGGTTTGAGTGGTTCGGGGTTTTTTTGCTTTTATAATGACTCAAGTTTTTCCACTCTCATTCTTAGCGAAGCATTTGTCTCATGCTTATTCTCATATCTGAAGAGGCTCTTCTCTCATGATGGACCAAAAGCCCTGGCTCTGGCTTGTTCACACTCATTAGCTTCCACCTCCTCCTAACAATTCTGTAATGCAGTTATACAATGCAGACATGTGGCACACTGGAAAGAGACCAGCAGCATAAGCAGAACAGGAAGTATGGTGCCAACATGAAGTAGCTTTAGTATTTAGTACTTAGGGGCAGCAATACATCAGCTTTTTCTGCAGCACAAACGTTAACTTCTTATGAAGACGAACAGCTTTCTGGTGTTCTGCAGGCAAACACAAGCTGCTGAGAGAGCTCTGCCATATGGTCTTCTGATCAATAAAAATGCTTGTTTCCTCCAGCTGGATATGAGAATTTCTCAAATCAGTGACAGCACCAGGAACATGAGTCAGTTTTGTCCACTGTCTTCAGGGACCAGACTGTTCACTGCACATGTAACCACTACCAGCCAAGCCAGAGAGCGAAGCCACAGGACATGGATCCAAGGGTGACACCAGGCTGTTACTAGGTTTCTTCTCCTCTGCAAAAAACATTATCTTCCTGATCCTGAAAAGAAATGTATCATAATGCTCTTGGCATAGGAGATTCATCTTAGTTGCTCTTGCAGATGTATCCTGAGTTACCAACAAAACCTACTTCGCAATGAAGTTGACCATAAATCAGAAGTCTTCAAACTGCTGCAGACCACTGTGGTCCTCCATTCTAAGCTTACCTTTATACAAAGGAAATGAATAGTTAAGCCTGCACTTTATTTCTTCTTCTATTCATGATAACAGTAAGAGTCAACTCTTCCATGAATTGTTAAAAGACAACCTTACGCTGGTGATCTGCTGATCAATATGAGGAAATGCCAAGTGTGGTTCCACATTGTTCTTCCAAGGCAGTTCAGTCAGAACAAGCTCTCTAAACTCTTCTGTATGTGGCACTACAAAACTTATGTGCAACAGGAAGGTCTCAGATGAGTGCTTAACCCTGGTAAACACCACTTCCTGGCGGTGCTTGCCATTTTCAAGAAAAGCACCCTGATGTAATGCCCTTTGAAAAAGAACTTTTGTCTCTTCTCAGAAGATTTTAGTTCAGAGGATTCATCAGCGACATGAGAAAGCCACAGCAGCTTCAAAAAACTCATCACAAGAAGAGCATCATATTCCTGCTTGAAATAAACCTGCACAAAAGATTCAGGCACGAATGAAATGTGCTGCTGCAGGGATGGCAGCGCCTGCACTGCAAGGGCACGTCCCTGGGACTACGGCTGCCCTCGAGGCGGCATCCGCGAACCCCCAGTGGTCCGTGCTCTCCAGCCACTGTTACTCCCAAAATCCGCAGGCCCGCCCGCCGTGCGCGGCAGCGGAGCCGTGAACAGCCCGCGAGGCGCCCGGGACGAGCGGGGAAAAGGGCGGGCAGCGCTGTGCAGCGGGGCCTCGGCCGGGCGCCCCCGTAATCACCCACAGGCACGGGCACCGGGGGAGGGCCGGGCAGCGCGGTCCCAGCCCCGCCCCACGGCAGCCCTGCCCGGCGGCCGCGGCCCGCCCCGGTACTCACGAGTTGGTGTGCAGGTACTCGAAGGTGAGCTGCGCCCGGTTCAGGCTGCTGTAATTAGCCAAGGCCATTGCGGCGGCGGCCGGGCCGCGTGCGCCTCGAGGCCTCCCCGCCCGCCACCCCCCGCCGCCGGTCACTGCCCCCGCCGGACGGCCAGCACCGCACGGCAAGGCAGGGCAGGGCGGGCCCCCGCCGCGCCGCGCCTGCTGGCTGACGTATGCTGCTACAGCGCCGGGGCGCCGCACCCGCCCAGCCCCGCTTTGTCTCCGCCGCGATGGCAATCCCAGTCGCGCCTCACCGCCGCCGCCGCCTCCCACCGCCGCCCCCGCGCGGAGGGGCGGGGCCGAGGCGCTCACTGCCCATTGGCGGGGTAGCGGCACGTGACGAGAGAGTCATGGCGCGGGCCTCCGCAGCTTCTTTTCCGCCGCGTGACGGATGCGCGCAGGCCGGCGAGTGGCGGGAGGGAGCGGACGGGTGCTTCTGCGGCCTGCCCGGGCCCTGCAGCGGGAGCTGCTCCGCTCCGCTCCCGTGCGTCCTGAGGACACCCCGCGGAAACGATGGGTCGGCAGGGAGCAGGGTGGGGGGAAACGGTGCCTGGCCTGGTGCCGTCCTCTGAGGTGGGGGATATCGCTGCGGCGGGCGGCGCTCGGCGCACGCCAGATCCAGCTGAGCGGAGCTCTCGGGCGGCGCCCGGTACGGGAGAAGGCTCCGTGACTCCGTCAGAGGGACGCAGCCGGATGGAGAGACCCAGCCGCTGAAATCGCCTTCTGACCTGCAGCGTGCATGGACGTGGGAGGGCGGCTGGTGCCTGCAGCAAGTACAGCCGGTGAAAGCTCTGGGAAGCCTTTAAGGAGAAGCTGCTGGATGTGCCCGTGCTTAAGAAAGCATGCTAATTGGGTAGATAAACTCATTATTGCTTCAATCTGATGCCTTTGATTCATTTTGAAATCCGAAGGGATTGAGCAAAATGGGGCTCCCTTGCTTGTTCCCCTCCAAACCACAGGCTGAACCCAGGAATCCTGAAGGCCAAGAGTACTTTGCTGAACGCTTGATTTGCCCAGTGAAAATGCATAACAGATTCTCCTTCTGTAATGGACTGTAAAACAAGATGGCTGCATCTCCTGCGTCTCAGATAATAGGAATCCAAACTAAGGATCCAAAATCTGAAGGAGTTCAGTCTGTGGAGAAACTGGTGCAGTATAAGCAAGCTATGCAGTGAAAAGTTAAATTTAGTGATCTATTAATCGTGAATGGCTAAAATCCGAGTTTGTCTTTAAGTTGCTTGCCTTCCATTTTGTTTGCAATACCTTCTAGTCCGTGTGTTTGTTTGAGATGGGTCCCCAGCAAACCAGAGCTGATGAGTCTGCAGCTTTGACCTGAGAACTTCACTTCCTAGCAATGCATTTAGTTCTGTGCATCCTCAGTTCAACCTGTGCAGGTCTAAAGATTTCTTAGAGCCCACAGGTTGTGTTATTCCTGCTGACAGGGCTTTCTCTCTCTGTGTGTATTTGTAGTCTTCAAAAAGTCACTGCAAACATGCATGCAGTGACTCTTTAGGCCTTATCTCTGAAAAGCTGTGCACAGCAGAACATCAAAACTGCATGAAAGAATTAGGAAAACTACTGCCAACAACTGTGTTTAAGTGTAATTTACTTTATGGCAATTTAAAGTATCCGTATGAGTCTCTTAAAGATTGTATCATCATCTCTTGTGCTCAGCTTTTATTTCATCATTTTGCAGTCAGTATCAGAAGCGCATGTTCATAAGCAATATAAATCCCATCAGTGTACAGGCAAAGTAACTACCCAGATACATGTTCCTAAGGAACATGAACCTGAACTTGTGTGTCTTGTCAGCCTTGCCCTCTTTGGCACTCTGGTATCTCCTTTTTGCCTAACAGGAACTGTGTCTCATCATCATACTTTGCCTTCAGGAAGGAACAAGTATATGCTTCCTGAGATTGAAGAGGTTGACAGCATCAGCATAGTAGTGCAGCTGTCTGGAACGGAGCAGTTGGACACTGTGGGATCTGACTTGCTGACAGAATGCCAGTCTTTTCCATCTGGCCCTTGGGAGAAGACAAGTACATTGTAGTTCCATTTTATTTGGCCAGTTCCAAACAGAAAATTACTCTTTTCCATCCCACCATTCCATGGTGTTGAATTCCAGGTCTTTTTCACTTTTTTTTTTTTTTTTTGTACAAAAGTGAAATGAATATTTAATTCTTACACTTTCAATAGCTGTTCTGAAGTAGGTTTCAGAGACGTTTCTGACTTCTGCTCTTGGGTCTTTCTTGCCCAAGTCTTGAAAGAATTGTATGATTGTTCATTTGCCCTCTTGAGTTGCCAGATATTGTGCCTAGGAATACCAAAATTAATTTACCTTCTGCAAACAACATTTGGATAACACCACAACTCTACCTGAGCCAAAGCAGAGCTATTCTTTGGTGGGAACCTGTCTGTCAATGGATGGAGAGATCATATGCTCTTTTTGCCTGTGCAAATGTGCTGCTGCTGCAAATTGTTGAGTTCCTTAGTGCTTTTGAGATGGAAGTTGAAAGTCTTCCCACTACAAATTCACATTACCCTCTTTTGGGGCAGGTGTTTCATCTTGGAAACTCTCTCTCCATACTTGTGTAAAGTTATAGATCTCTCTGTTGGAAGGATTATTACAGGCAACTTGCCTTTTTTCTCCATCTGCTGCCAGCACCGTTTTCCTGCGTTGCTGTAAGCACCAGGATCTCTGCAGCCAGCTTCCACAAATGAGCAGAACAAGACTGTCTGCTTAAATACTTCTCACCCTTGAGGGGCTCTTGTTGTGGTAGGAAGCAGCACATACCTTCCCAGATAAATGACCTGTAGGTTGGTGGTTTGTGCAGCCTGTACCTGTGGAGCTTGAGGCAAACTATACTCCTCTTCAGCCCATGGCTGAGTTTCATACTCTGAAATAATCCCCTTGTAAAACTAGTCTTTTGATCCCACCACACTAGTCAGATTTTGTGTTTCAAGGCTGGGGAGTGAGAGTTCCCATGCAGTCCTGTAGAGTGTTTGCTGGGTCCTTAGTCTGGTGTGGTATTTTGCTCAGCCTCTTTCCATTGGAACCTAGGCCATAGCTGACGTTGGTGAATGGTTTATTTAGATAGCCCTTTGTTTTAAAAATTGGAGATAACTGCTTCTAACACCTGTGTGGGTCTTGAATCAACAGTTACTCCTTGTCTCCCATAATTTTTACAAAACTAGACTTCCAAGCCAGTGTTTTATGGGTGAGTTGCCATAGTGGTGAGTACTATATTCTGCACCAGACAAGTGTACCTAAGACTGTATCCAAGTGTCTTTTCCACACTCCTGTGAGGTTTCCCGAGTTAACTTTTTGTGGCTTTATTCTGTGTTCATGCACATAAAAAAATGCAAACCTGTGCATTGTAGAAATGAGGTTTTCACTGGCGGAGTGACGTAACCACTGCAGGCAGTAAAAAATAAATCTGAGAACACCAGTAATTCTCAGGTCATTCCTTTACTCTGGAAGGAAAAAATAGCGTCTGACGCTCTTTGAGTACAAGGTCCTACATACATGTTGTGACAGAAGTTGCCAAAGTGTCCTTTTTTCTAAGTGTTCACTTTTTTGAGATACTTCTAAGAAGTTACGGTGCAGTTACAGGCCCTGATAACCAAAGTGGTTTGGATCCTGAAATTATAGAAGGGATTTCAAAGTACCTTCCATTAATGAGCTGTGAAATCATCATGTTAGCTCACAGTTTTTTGGTGCATTCCTTTGTGTGGTGCCACACACTGGGTCAGCTGCATGATTCCGTCTGACTCTGTCTGAAACTTCCTGCCAGGAAATACACTACTCCCTCAAAACAGCATAAGGTCTTCTTTAAATGGAGTGTGCCTGTCTCCCAGAGAAAGGTTGCATTATTCATCAAAACATTCTGCCTTGTTTTGGGCATGAGTTGAATCTCAGGATCAACTCAATGCAATACAGGAACACAGTACATGAAGTCAAGAATGTAGAAGAAACAAGTGGTTTTCCCTGGCTTTTCCTAGTACGGAGTTCTGCCTTATGTGACCTGAGGTAGTCCGGTTTCTGTGTTAATAGTTACATCTGTCCAGTCTCCCTGTCATTCATGTCAAGCAGCAGAGCAATTTCCTGATGAAAGTACCATTTTCTCCTATGCTGGGCGATCTAAATCCTGCCATTCTTCTCTCTGGAACAGCCATTTAATGATGAGCAGTCACTGAGTCAGTCCTTGCAAGATACGCAGACCAAGATGTTCCAGTGTGAGCACCTAAATGTATATGGGAGGCATAAAAGTTCAGAGACCTTTCCTGTAGTGCCAGGTGTCAGCCTCTTGCTTCTTTGTCTCTAGGGAGAGTCCCACCACACCATGTATTTAAATTCATTATTTCAGTCTGGGCACCAGTCTCAGTGAGACAGTGACTGTCAGAAGTGAGTTCGTAAATGAATTTACAGGAGAGTGGAAAGGACAAGAATAGATGAGAGCAGGGAGACCTCTTGAAGTGAGAAGCAGGAAATTGTCAGCAGAATGGTGGGTGGTGAGAATCCTCCACTACCAGTCATGCTCATCCTGTCCTGAGTCCAGCTTTAATTAATGAACTAAGCAAAGAATGGAATTAACAGACATGAAAAAAAAATGTAAAATGTCAGTATAGCATTACTGCATCACCTCTGGCCCAAGACAGAAAATACCATGTGTCTTTGTGAGAATGACCTGCAGAGGAGCCCACAAGAAGCTAGTAGAAGAAGAGTGATGATGACATCTTGAAAGAATTCAGCTGGCAGACTTGCAAGAGTTGCAAATGGCATGAACCGATCATTTGTCAGAGTTTGGCCTTAGCTGGATGGTTTTCCACATGGATACTGAAAAGGACTCAAGCCTGTAGGCTTCTTTCTTTCTAAGCTGTGATTGCAAGACATTTCTAGAGGCTTCTACCAACATGAGAAGGGGAGCAGACTTCTTAAAAAGTTGACTAACTTGCAGAATTATTTTTTTTCATGAGTAAATAGTTTTCCTTTATTTGAAATATGTGGACTATGTCACCTGTTGGGTTTATTCAGTTCCGAGCATCTTTTTAAACCAGCCTGATGTATGTGCCTAATATGGACAGCTCAAATAATTTCAGTTTGGCAAAGCTGCAACAACCAAAAACGATCTTGTAGTGAAAAAACTTACGGAAAACTTACGTGTGGGTGCCTCTTAGAAGTAATATCTGAGTAGACTAAGCTGTGATAAGAATGAAGAGATGAACACCCATACGACCACATCTGGTACAGAATATGGCTGGGGAGTGCTCAGTAGGGATCAAGGCTCTACAGGTTCTTCCTATTTAAGACATTTCTCAATGGTGACTGACAATAGGTAGCTGCTGCTTCTAGTGTGTGCTGTGAACACTACCTTGTGTTAAACGTTTTATATCATCTCTGAAGGTGTTCATCTCCCCAGATTGTAGATGCAGACAGGTACAAAGTGCACCAGAACTCCAGATTGCCCTTCTGCACTACATGAAATAGACATTAAAGAAGATGGGCTTGGCTGCCTTGGGGAGAATGAGGGGGACTTTACAGGTGCATCTTCTCTGGCACGTAATGATTAGTTGAAAGGTGGTCAGTCTGAGGATTGCAAACATGAAGGCAAGAGGTGGTATGAAGAGCAAAAGTGCCATAGAAACAGACTAGCAAAAAGCTGTCGGTCAGCACTGTGTCAGTACACAGCTCCGTAGACTTGTCCCTAGCCTGATCAGGGACTGTCAGGAAGCCTGGAGGTCCTCAGGAGGAAAGCAAAAATCAAAATAAAAGAAGCTGTGGGGGCAATAGCTTTTTTTCCCAGCAAGTTCACTCTGAAGTTATTTGTTCTTGTCACTCAGACCTTTCGTCCAGGCATGGTTATATTCATTAAGAGAAAGAAACACTGGAAAGGTTTCATCAGCACAGTTGGCTCATTTCTTGTGACGGTTTAGCCAGTCCTCAGCGATCCTGTAACCCAATTAGTGTCACTATGCTTGTTCAGTACATCCTGGGATCCCCTTCTTCATGGGTTTCTGACTGTCCTGTACTAATGAACTGGACAGTATATGTTCTATTCTTACATGAGCCTAAGCATTTAAAAAAGACAAAGACCTTTGCTCTGTAAGGATGGGTTTGCCTGTATGTCTCTTCCACACTGTTTCTTTCCCCTCTCCCCACCTAACCTGACCTGACAAGGAAGAGCAAAATATCTGTAGGCTCACACAATGTGGTAGTGGCACACTTCCTACAGGCATGTGGGATAGTAGGTATGTGAAAGCCAGTGAAAAGAGACTGTCTCTGGCATGTGCTGAAAGTCAGCTAAGATACTGCAGCAGCTGTGACAGCAGTTGAAACAGGAAAATACCCGCATATTCTACTTCGTAGAATCATAGAATAGTTTGGGTTGGAAGGGACCTTCAAAGCTCATTGAGTCCAACCCCCCTGCAATGAGCAGAGACATGTTCACCTAGAGAAGGTTGCCCAGAACCACATCCAGCCTGGCCTGAAATGTTTCCAGGGATGTTGCATCCACCACCTCTCTGGGCAACCTATAGCAGTGTTTTACCACCCTCATGATAACAAATGTCTTCCTCATGTTCAGCCTGAGACTTCTTTTTTAGTTTAAAATCATCACCCCTTCTCCTGTCGCAACAGGTCCTGCTAAAAAGTCTCTCCCCATCTTTCTTATAGGCCCCTTTCAAGTACTCTGTAAGGTCTCCCCAGAGCTTTCTCTGAGTTGCTGAGAGATAGCTGGCCTAGCCTGAGGTTAAATGGAGGGGTGACTGTCGGGCATGGCAAAGAGTGGAGAAGCTAACGGGGGGGGGGGGGGGGGGGGGGGGGGGGGGGTCCAGCCCTCCCCTGGGGCTGTGCAAACAGAGCAAGAAGCAACCCAAGGGGTGAGAGGTTTTGTCAGACCTCTCCTGGATGGAGAGTGCCTAATGGCAGTGTGGCCTGACTCACCCATGCTGGAATTGCTGAGTGAAGGTGCAACGTTATAAGAATTTGAGCTGGCTGGGGAGCCGATGGGAGGGGGAAAGAACTGGGGTAGGTTGCTTATATGTCAGGGGGAAATGGGGGCAAAATAGAGGGCAAAGCAAAGCATGTGGTTGGCTGGCCCCAGTGCACATCAGATCAGATGAGTTAGCATCAGGATAATAAATCCACTGTGGCCATGTGAGTGGGTTTGCCTTGCTACTGCAGCCTGGGGGATGGGATGTGACCTCCAGCACCACTGAACAAGTTCTGTGGCAAAGTCTACACTCAGTGTAGCTCAAATTAACATCACAGTTCATCTAAATCTCAGAAAAGACCTTCTAAGGAATGTCATCTGTATCCACATCCCTTTGCAGAGTCCTTCATACAAAAAGACTGGAAGAAGGAGGGTCATAGTGTCCTGTCCTCCCACTTCCCAGGGAGAAAGGCCACAGGCATTTTCCCAGTCTGCTGCTGGCAGTGTGTTTTTCAGTTCAAGGTATCACATCTTACAGACCTCACAACAGACTCTGTAGCACTCGCACATATTTGACTCAAGCCAAGTGATCCTTGCCAGGAGGAGCTCAGCCACTTGCAGGCAGCAGGGACATGTGCAACCAGACCTGTCAGTGCACCTCAGTGCCACCAGAAGCCATCCGAACTCCAAACCCGAAATGTGGAAGCTGCCTGAAAAATAAGAGAAAACTTTTGCGTCAGGAATGAGTCACGGCTTTGGTAGATTGTGTTCTCAAATATTTATTTCAGTGTTCTTGTAAATGTTTTGTTTGAAGAAAAATATTGTAATTGGCCAATATTCCACAGAATCTAAATATTTTGCTCTAAGATAGTACTTCGTCCACTCAGAGAGATTTGATTCTTTGCAGATTACATGGTTAGAGCTCTGGGTATGATGAGGGCTTCCCCCCACTCTGTCATCTGTTTACATATGACTAAGGCCTCAATCCAGTTATAGAAAAGGTGGGGGGAGAAGACAGTTTACCCTTGTTTAATCCTGAAAAATAGTGTTTCGTCTGATAGACTTTTCCACTGAAAACAAGGAAAACGGGAAAAGTGCACATTGGAAGAGGATGGGACAACGGCAGGGCAAAAGCAGAGCCTCCCTGACCCACCTACACTGGCTGTGCAGAGAAGGGGGCACTTGGCAGGAACGACATGCCCTTGCAATAGAGGCCATGCGATGTCAGAAGCCACGCAACATGAGGAGCCCACAGAATGGAGTGAAACAGGCAGTGTGGACTCTGTACCACATCTGGGGCTTGTCCCTGAGAACTCCTTGAGGCTCTCCAAAGCTGAGCAGCCTGTGAAGAGGTTCATCTTCCCTCTGGTTTGGCAAAGGTATCATTGGTTTTGCAGTCCTGTAAGGCTTTCAGGCACATTGGGTGGTTCCTGCTGTGGAGAAGTGTCCTATTCTACACCCAGGTCTCTGCTGTATGCTGGTTTCATGGTCCAGAGATCCACCAGAGAGAACGGGGTGCAAGCTTGTGCTGAGGATGTTGAGGGCTCCAACTTGGCAGGGCTCCCATCAGAGGACACAAGGGGCTGGCCCTGCTCTTCCCATTCCTGAGCCCATGACAGAGCTAAGGTCAGGCTGCCAGGCTGTGGGTTTTAGAACAAGCAGGCACCAGCTCTTAGTTATGCAGATAAGCAAAGGACAGCTTGTTTTTAGCAGTGCTGGTAACTGATAGGAGCTGGACATCTGAGCAGGTACTACCCAGAAACAAAGAGAAAGATGCAGGATCTGCAGGCCAGACAACTGAGGGATAGGAGCAATAGTGTGCAGCACTGCATGGAGAAGCACACTCAGCTGACAGTCCACCATCCCAGCCTGCTGTTGCATACTCATAGCTAGTGATTTTTGGATCAGCTGGAGATCCCTGCTGCCACTGAGAGGTCATGTCCTTCACAGGGACCTGGAGTGGTGGTGCCCCTATTGCATGTGGTAGTTGGCGGGACTAGCTGTCTACTTTTTTGCTTTCAGCAGCACCCAGATGAAGTATAGGGCAGCATTTGTTCCATGAAGCATTCTGAGTGGCCAGTCTGTAAGTACCCACTGTATTTACAAGGGTGGTTAGGAAGGTCCATAGAGCATCTTAAGAATTGTGAGGGAGTTTTTGTAACATCAGCTTGAGACTTTGATCCATTTTATGATCTCAGTGAATGTTGCTGATATCCTTAAGCATTCTGCTAGGTTCACTTTATCATGTGTACCTGGGGCCAGAAAACATTTTAACTGGTACTGGGAGAAGAGAAAAACTTGTAACAACAACTTTATTCATTTGTAGGGTGGCAAAGGCATGTACGTGTTTAAGAATGAAAGATAAATGCTGTGAGTGGATCAGGAGAAGCTTTTTTTTGTGACAGCTGGTTTTTGTCTTGTATCACAGCTGCAGGAGTGGGAACAAGAATGGGGCACATTTTGGGTGGCTGGCAGAGCAGCTTCTTCAAGAGAAAAGATACAGCAAGAAGGCCCTCCAAATATGGGCACAACTTGCAAGAAAAGTCAGAGGTTTTGTGAAAGGTTATAGTAAGATTTCTGTATGTGCCATCATACCAATGAGCAGAGTGAAGAAATCATGTAGTAGCAGGCAATAGCTGTTGGTCACATATTTCTAGCTGGGTTATATACAGTGTGTTTTGCTGTATGTGTATGGAAGCATGGCTGGTGTTCAAGAGGTGTCTGTGGGGATGTCAAAGTAGCAAAACTCAACAGAGAGCAAACTGCAGCATTGAAAACTACTAACATAAAATACCCAGTGCCTTTTATAGGTAGATCTGGAAATATGCCTAGGAAGAGTCCATTGGCCTTAGAGGGTGCTGTGAGGTACCTGATGCCAGGAAGGCTGGCATTCCTGCAGTAAGGTTCATTGTTCCTCTTTGCAGTGCCAGATAAATCCTTCCTTTTCCTTTGCTTTGGATGGAAGATAAAAATTACTTCAGTAACCTCCAGTAACTTCTTTGAAGGAGATCTATTGTAATCATCTTTGCAGGTAACAGTCTCTCTGGTGTAGTGGCAGTGAAGAACTCAGGTCCTAGTCTGTGTCCAAGTTGTTTGCATCCCAGGTAACTGGAGAAGGAGCTTGGCAATCACTGAAGCATAGGATCTGCTGTTGGATTGGAGTGCAACAGTCAGCTGTGACTGAATCCCAAGGAGTACAGTGCTGGTTTGTGACCTCTGCACGTGCTGGAGCTACAGATAACCCCAATTTAATGACTGAAGTTGGGTCTTGCAAGAATGACCCACAGAAAAGGAAAGGGTAGGAAAGCACCTCGTGGATTCAGGAGAGCAATGGGGTGCTGGTGGAATAATTTGCTTGATAAGGACCAGCTTGTACTAGCTTTGCAGTGGATAAATGAAGCTTCTATCTCCAAAGTGAACTTGAGACCACATACAAAATGCCAAATGGTGTGCTAGCAGTCTTTTTGTACATGGACAGGGCATCTTAATGCAACATAACTCACCCTGCCTGCAGCAGACTAGACATACCAACAGGGATTAAGAGTCCAGTGCAAGACTTGGCAAAGTTACAGCTGGGTAGAGAAGACTTCTTACCAGGCAGCTGTTCAGTTCTTTCTTATATAAGCTGTCTAGACCAGACAAGAGGAAACAGAGCCATAAGACTCTCATGCCCTGCACAGAGGGTCTCCAACCTACAGCTTTCATATTTGAGCTTGAGCAGAAGAAGGGGGTGAAGAAGGATATTAGTAGTCAAGACAGCTATGCATAGGAGAATAGTCTATGAACAACTATAAAAATAATGGAAAAGAACAGTAACTGATGAGATGTATTACAACTAGGAAAACATTCAATGTTCTGCACACAGAAGGTCCAGTTTTGCCAAGACGTGTCCTCACAGGGAGCCTGCGAGACTCGGGTAGTGCAAGAGGATGCAGCATTAAGGCACAGGAGAGGGGAAGGATGGTCCTGGGCAGGAGCAGCCCCAAAAGCACACACACACTCAGAAATATTTTGCCAGATTTTCTTAATTCCTTATGTCTGTTCCAGGGGAGATTGAAGTGAATATGAGGAGACAATGTAATCACAAAACAGACTGGTCTTAAAACAGGTCACATGGCAAACGATACAGAAGGGCCTGTGGCTGGGACTGGTGCTGAAGCAGCCAGAGCTGTCACCAGAAAGCAGCAGAGCAAGGCTCAGCCTCTTGGTTGGTAAGGACATGATAGTCCTGGAGCATGGGTCAGAAGCCTGGAGATGTGACACGCAGCCAAGCCTCACACCAGGTGGCAGGACATGACCCACTGGGTGCAGCCTTTTGTCATAGCCTGATTTGGCTCATTAGCAATACCAGGACTGAGTACCAACATGACTTACAGAGTGCTTGGAACAATGTGGCACGGGCAACTGTGATGCTGTTCCCATGCTGTTGGAGGCCCACAACAGAGCAGCCACTGAGCAGTGAGGCACAAGGGGCCTGGGCTTCTCACCTGCCTGCAGCCCCTCTGGGGCTGTTTGCAGGAGCAGGTTTGTTCTCAGTCCTGGAGGAGACACTGTGCCCCTCACTGGGGCTGCAGAACCCAGGGTAGCCCTGGGCTTGGTGCTGCATCTTCCTCTGCAAAGGCAATTTGCTGCTCTGGGATAAATGGTCTGTTTGCCTTGGCACGAGGCTGCAAAGAGGACCTGGGGAGTCCAGGGGGTCTGGCCACCTCTGCCCATGGCACAGTGGTGCCACTTGTTTGTCTCTCCTCTAGACTCTGAGGACCTACCCTAAATCCATTCCTGCAAGAACAGTCACCCTGTTCTTAACACACAGCTTCTACATGAAGCCAGATTTTAGGGCAGTCTGAAAAACTGATTCCATGGCTCCCCCTCAGCATCCTGATGGCCAAAAACCCTGATAGGCAAGGTCTTTGGAAAGGCAAGGTGGCTGCTGTGAAGTCTTCTGGAAACCTCTGGAAGGGGTTTGATGGTGTCTGGAGGTTGGGATTCTTAGGAGTAGGTTACCAGGAGTGGCATTTTTCCTGAACCCCTATCCTTTTTCCAAACCCTTCCTTTCTTGGCCACAGCATATCTCAATATTGTGATTTATGGGCTCTAGAGGTGTTCCAAAAGGGGGAAAAATAACTTCGTTCAGTGTAACAAAGAAATTGGAAAGGCAAGGGGTGGGGGGGAGGGTGCTGGCGAAGAACAGATCACCTCTTAGGAATGTCCTGCCCGTGGAAATACTGAAGCAGTCTCCCTCTCCAGCACACGCAGCCAGGGCCTTATGCAAGCTCCCAGCTCTGGGGCTGAGACAGAGCCTCTCTCTGGTCTGAAAGCACAGAGATCTTTCTCTCCAGCTCCAAGTGGGGCTTTTGAGATGGCCAGGAGCTATGGTCTCCATGTGTCCTGGTTTCCACAGCTGCTCTAGGTGCAAAGCACAGCAGGATGAGACCCTGTGTGTCAGTGCCCCCATACCTTGGAAGCGTTACAACCCTTCAGAAGAAGGAAAGGCAGACAAGTAACATTTGGGGGTCTGGGATGGCTGGGGGGTGAAGTTCTCTATCCCAGCAGCACTGGCTGCACAGGGTTGCAGCTCTGCAGCAAGCTCCCTGCCAGCAGTGCAGGGAGTGAGGCCATGGAGTGCTCCTGTGGGCACCTAGGACAGGGACCATGTGCTCAACTTGGGCACACATGTTGCCATGGGCAGATCCATCTGGAAGTGCCCAAGTACAGCAGAAAATGGAGGTGCCCACTCTTCTTCACAGTGGTGGCAGCCCTGTCAGTGCTGGAGATGCTGATAGCAAGATTCTGACTGTCCTTAAGCACTCCAGTCCCCTGGGCCCACTGCCCAGGAGTGGGCTACAACCTCAAGGGCAGTGTCCTGAGCAGATGACGGCTTCACTCCAGCCTCTGCCTCCAAGCATTTTCTGCTCCTGGCAGACAGTGTCCTGCCTGTAGCCATGTCCTATATACCAGGATGCTGTGCAACACCATGGTCCATCCCTGGACTGCTGGGCTCCTGCAGCACTGAGGACTGATCATGTTTCCCTCTCTTGGGGCCATAAGCAAGGTGGATTCATGGCAAAGAGGTCCCCAGGCAGTGTCAGAGGCACTGCAACAGGACTGCCATGATGGTAGTGGTGCCACACGACACCACCTGGGAGAGGAGCCCATACATGCTGCTGGGTCCTTTGCTGGCTCCTTCTACAGGGCAGGGGGTGGAACAGGCTGTGCTTGCTTCACAGGATCCCAGGGGACTCTGCACAGGACAAGGTGAGCAGAGGGAAAAAAATCCAAGCAATGGATTCATTCATCTGGAGTTTAACTCTTACTAGCCAAGGCCATGCTGGGGCAGGAGTTCAGTGCCTGTGCTGCAGCCCCACAGCAGGACATGAGCTAGACCAGGGTGGCATGGTGCAAGCAGAGAGGATGTGCTGGCTGATCTAGCACCTGCACATGCAGTGCAGAATCCTTCCTCTGCAAGAGGCTCCTGCAGGGAGCACGGGTTTTGCCCCAGGAGGGCTGAGCACCTGGCCACTCCTGTTTGCAGTGTGGCACCAGTGCAGTCAGATCCCTGTCACAGCAAGATGTGAGATGTGCACCAATGCTCAGCATGTCACAGCTGCCTGACGCACACCCCCAGCCTTAGGCCAGGGTGCCCACACCTTTGTGGGCAGCAGGAGCTTACAGGCTAGGGACAGGAGACAGATGGACAAATCTGTCCATTCACTTCCTTGTGTGCAGATAGAGGCACAATAGAGATCCAGTCCTGGAGAGCCACATGTGGGGTAAATTGCTTCTAGCTCATAGAGAACAGTGTGTGCTTTCTGCATGCTGGTTCTCCTATGTGCCAGACAGGTACAACTGTAGTCATGTGCCTGCAACATCATTGCTCCTCCACAGGCACTGTGGTGACCCAGAAGTGAGACCTCATCACATGGTTCTATCACATCCTGGGTGATGCAGCACCCCCAGGGCAGGAGGCTGCCCAGCAGCAGGATGTGAGGAATCCATCACACCTGATCTTGCCCTGGCTCCCAGCAGGACATGAATCACACCTGAGAAATGGGGACATGTGCTTTGCCATGAGTGCCCTGTCCTAACCAAATGGCACCAGTACACCAGTTCTTTGCAGGCAGATGGTCCCTGTGGCTGGTCTGGCCACAGCAGAGCTGCTGTAATGCTGTCCTCATCCACCTCTAGCTGTACTGCTTGTCCCATCTCTTCATAGACATTCTCCTATGTGTCCTCTCTGGCCACCCACCTTGTCCTGCCCAGCCTTCATCCACACCTCATGGGGAGAGCTGGGGGGCAGCTCTTTACTCATCCCTTGTCCTGCCATGTCTCTGTGGGGTGCACCCACCCCCAGGTGCTGCCACTTTTTTGGGATTGGACAGCCCTACATCCACCCCCAGGTCCTGCTGCTCTGGCCTGTCTTCATTCCAGTCTCAGCACTAACCCAACTATGTGATGCCCAGGAACCTGTTGTCCAGGAAGATCTTGGCACATCACACCCAAGGGTGGAATCTTCAGAAGGGAGAGGAGGAGGCATAGAGAGCTGCAACCTCACGGAGTCAGAGTTTCTCATTTGCCTGGGAGCTGGGCACTGGTGCCCAGGGAATCACGTCTGAGAGCCTCAAAACTTGGCCAGCATGATGTGGTGTTACTAACTGTAATAGCAGGGTGCTCCATGGGAAGTTCCCTGGTGTCAGAAAATGAGTGACAACATCAGGCTATTTGCCGTTGGCAAAGAGCAGTGCAATGAAGCAAAGAACCATCCTCCTCCTCTTCCCTCTTTTCCATGGCCATGTTCAGCTGCTGTTGTCAGTCAGGGCTGAGTGACAGGTCCCCCTCCCTGCCTTTCTCTGGGAGGTAGGGCCAGCCAGGAACAGCTGATGTGTGACATGGGGAGCAGTCACACAGTGTTGGGTGAAGGAAGAGTTGGGAACACACAGGTTTGTGGGTGTCAGCTATTCCAAAGGGAGGAAGGGCAAGGCTGGGAAAGCTCCTGCGTGCTCCCAGGACTCTCCTCTCCCCACTGCCAGGGTCTAGCAGCCTGTGCAGGCCTGCACTGCCTTGGGTCTGAAGGCCCATGGGCCCAAAAGATACTGAAATCTCCTTGCCTGGTGCTGCATCCAGGTCCCTACCCTGGTCTGCATTGTCCCACCCTTGAGCCAGGCCGGTAATCCCGGCCCCTGCACCAGACCAGTCCCAGAAACATGCTGGCACAATTCCATCACGGGTATTTAGCATTGCGTGTAGTACTTCCAAAAGGAACCCAAGGCACTTGTGACTGTCCCATCTGCAGGGGGAATCTACCGCCTGCGCCCTCTCATGGCAGCTGTATGGCTTCTGCAGCGGGGGGGATCACATCCTCCCTGCCCACTCTGGATGCGCTGGGCAGCAGCCCACCGGCAGCCCACCCTGCTCTTCCCAGAGCCAGGCCTGGTACCAGACACCGTGTGCTCACTGAGAGGGTTGTAAATCTCTCCTTGCTCCACTTCCATGGGAATAAGAAGGTCTTTTTCTCCGAGGCTGCACTTGGCTGGAAGCAGGCACCCCTCACTGCCGTGGGGAGTCCCAGGGAGTGTGCATGGAACCAAGCAGGGCTGTGGGCTCCAGGCTGCACCAGCCCGTTGTGGTGTGTCTGCAAGGATGAGGCTGGGTCATTACTTGAGGTGAATGAAACCAGGAGGGGTGCAGACCTGCAGGAGCAGGGGCAGGATAAATACCACTGCACATGCTGAGAGCTGTGCATCCAAGGCTGCTTTATCAGCACCGTTTAGTGTGTTTCTGCAGCTGGGTCTTCTGTGCAGGAAACCCAGCATCAGTGCAGCCAGCCATGCAACCAACAAACCAGCTGTGCCACAACCAGCTCAAGGTTGCCAGTGGGGACACCCGCACCCCAAAGGCACGAATGCTGCTGCCAGCTGCTGCCGGACAGCTGTGCCAGCTCCCGAGGCACAACCTCAGCTGAGGGACTGTGTAATGGGCAGAGCTGCAGGCAGTGGAGATCTCTGTGTGGCACATGTGGCACACAGCAATCATCCAGCAAGTGAAGATTGTGTCACATCTGAGACTGGCAGAGAGATAGGAAAGGCCTGTTGAGAGGCACGGTGCTTAGGGGGTTTGCTTTAGCAGTTGTTTGGGAAGGAGCCGTCATAGAATCATATGATCAGTCAGGTTGGAAAAGACTTTTAGATCATAAAGTCCAGCTGTTACCCCAGCACTGCCAAGGCCACCACTAACCCATGGCACTGAGGGCATTGTCTACAGAGTGTGTGAACACTTGCAGGGACCGTGACTCCACCAGTGCCCTGGGCAGCCTGTTGCAATGCCTGACGACTCTTTTGGGGAAGAAATTCTTCCTAATATTCAGTCTGAACCTTCCCTGGTGCAGCTTGAGGCCGTTTCCTTTTGTCCCATCCCTTGTTCCTTAGGAGAAGAAACCAGCAGCTTCTCCTGTGGGCTGGGGCAGGGGAAAGGGCAAGGGCAGGGGCTAAGGCCGAAGCAGGAGCAGGGGCAGGAGTGGGAGCAGCAACAGGGACAGTGACTGAGGCAGGAGCGGGAGCAGGCGACCGTACAGGCGGGACTCCGGGACACACTGGCGGTAACGGGCAGGCCACCAGCACCCTGCAGGGGCGGTGGCACTGACACGCGCTGCGGAGGGAGCGGCAGTTCAAGGCAGATTGGGGCGGGGCTAATGGGGGCGTGGCCTCGCGTGGAGAGGCGTGGCCAGACGGGGCGTGACTGGTCCGGAGACTCCCTCCCGGCGGGAAGAGCCGATGGGGGTGGTGCTGTAGGGAGCGCGGGCCGGGCGGGAGGGGGCCGTAGTGCGGTGCAGGGTTGTGCCGTTTCGGGCGCTCTTTGTTGTCTCTGCCGGTCCGCGGCGGCGGTGAGATGTCGCAGGAGAGCCTGCTCGGCATGGATGAGGGGGCGCTGCGGAAGCTGGTGAGTCCCAGCGGCTGCTGGGCCGGGGCACGGCGCGCGCTGCCCGCAGCCGTTGGTCGCTCTGCCTGCCCCGGCTGGGTGACCCGCCGTGGGGGATGGGCGGTCGCGCTGGCTCCCGTGGCTCAGCGGCAGCGTTGGGCCTGTCCGCGCCTCCGCGGGTGGTGGAGTTGCCGCTTTCTCTCAGCTGGGGGATCCCGGCCAGCAGCACCTGGGGGGAGCCCGAGCTGGGCTGGAGCCCTGGGCACCGGTGAGCTCCTAGCACAAGCCTAACCCTAACCCTGCCCTGGAGACTCCTGAGCCTCCGGCTCTGCAGCTCTGGCCGCGCTCGGCCCTTTGCTCGCACCCGCGCTCCGGCTGTACCGTCTGTCTGTTGGCTTCATCGCCTTGGCCGGCGGTTTCCTCCTGAGACGTCTCCTGCTGCCGGCTCCACTACCTGCTCACAACCCTCCCAGTGCCGTCTGTCCCGGGAATCTGCTCCTCTGGTGCCCGGGCCTGGCTTGGTGCCGGGAGGAGCTCCCCATGCCCTGTGTCCACATGGCTGGGCAGTGCCTCCTGTGCAGCCGCTGCTGCAGCAACGTCCGAGGCACTTCCCTTACTTCGGGAGCAAGGACTGGAGCTGATCTCTGGCCCCGCGGCTGCCGGAGCCAAGTGGGCTCGTAGTGGGATGAGCCCGAAGGTGGGACTCTGGGCGCTGGGCTCTGACCCGCTCAGCCAGGGCTGTTCTGGGAATCTCTTACAACGTGCTGCCCGCCTCGGGCAGCTCAGCCAGTCCCCTCCGGCCCCGCGGGCTCAGGGCCGGGGTCTTGCCAGGTATTCTGGGGGCTGATCCCGGGCCGGCTCTGAGGCAGCAGGAAGCTGAGTCAGCCGGGAAGGGGCGTCTGCGGGAACAGGGAAGGGTCCGGGTGCCGCGGGAACTGCGCTGGGCCCCGGGCGGGGGCAGCCGGATCCTCCTGATGAACCGTGCTCAGCCTGCCCTGGGCGACAAAGCGCAGCCCTACCCCTTGTTCCTGAGCTCGAGCCCACTGCCCTCCGTTGGGGCCAGCGTGGGGTCCTGGAGGAGCAGGGATGGGTGATCTGGGCTTTCTCCCCATACTACCAGTGCTCCGGCCCTGCCATGTACCAGCTGAGGTCTCTGATCTGAAATGAAGCCCCAGGAGTGGTGATGGGATGGGTGTCAGGTCTGTGGTGGCTGAGTTCTACCCAGCCTAAGGAGGTGGATTTTGTCTTTGACATGATGGGGCTTTGCATCCCCAGAGCACCCTGCTCAGGTTTCCCTGTGCCTGGGCTGGGGAAAGCCTGCTCCAAGCTGACGTGAAGTGGGGATGGAATTATTTTTCTTTCTGGTTAGGTTTTGGCTCTGATCAGCTGGAGGAGGATTAGTCCATATAAGGGAAAACTGCCTCTCCCACCGCTTCCTCCCTGCTCCTCTCCTCTCCCCTCCCAGCCCTCTGCTCCAGATTGCTTCCTCTCCTCCTGTCTCCCAGCAAGTGAGACTTTGGCAGCAGTGTATTACATCCCTGGAGTCCCTAGAAGAAGGAGGCTGGGGAATGCAAGCAGGCCGCTGCAGCCCTCGTACTTGGATTGTTTCTGTGCTGGGAGCTGCCCAGCTCTACCCCCATCTCCCTTCCATAGGCATCCATGCATTTCTCTCAGCAGCTGCCTGCTGGTATGCCAGTCAAGGGGGGAAGCCAGTTGGGATGAACCTATGATGCAGCACGAAAGTGACCAAGGCCTTGAGGAACCTAGAGAAAGAACTGCAGGGGATGTGGTGGGTGCTGCTTCAGGGTGGCTTTTAGCTGGGTGTCTGGAAGGAGGGAGTTATTTGAGTGCTGGGTGCTGTGCTGAGCTCCAGGCTGTGGTCTGCTGGCCCAGCGCTGAGGAATGCTTCCCTCACCCTGTCCTTCCAGATCTCAGCCTGATTAATTAGACAGGCAGGATGCAAATCCCCTTGCAGGCAGAGGCAGGACAGAATGGAGAAAAGTTGTGGCCATAATGTCCCCTTCCTAAAAGCCAGTGGCCTTTAGGAAAGGTTTCAGTGGCCACGAGGGGTGTTGTGTCCCTGCCACGTACCCATTGCCTGTCTGTCCTTCCTGCTCTCCTCTGCCTGGGAGGCAGCTACACTCCATGGCTCCTTCCAAAGGTGACAGCAAAGCTTGGGGCTGCAGGAGGTGCTTGAGATCCTATCCCCTGAACAGTTTCCTTGTGGCTGGGCTCCAGCCTCCCAGGTGCTCTGTACTGAGCTGCTCTGGGGAGCCGGGTGGATGCAGGGCTACTCCCTGAGGAGCTGCTTACTGTGCTGGGACTCTCAACACTGCCGTGCTTGGGTATCATCAGGAAGGCAGCTCAAGAGTGCATTGCCAGCACCCTTTTTACAAAGCTGCTTTGTGTGTGTGCCGAGGTGGGCGTTTGCTCATAACCATTAATTTGTTGCTGGCTGGGCAGGGCTGGTGAGGCCCTGGCATGTACCAATCCCTGGGCCTGCCTGTGCTGGCAGGGAAGGGCCCCTCAGCCCTTTCCCATCCTTGGCTCCAGCTGTGGTTTCCACCACATTCCTCCTTGCTGCTGGCTATGGAACCTCAAAAGCCACTCATTTGCCTCATCCCAGCTCCATGCTGACGTGGGCTGGAGACAGGTCTATTTCTCCTGTCCTGCCACTGTTTTTCCTGCGAGAATCCTTCCAGGACCCAGGTGCAGGTCAGAAGCCAGCTGGAGCCTCTCAGGCAGAGCTGACCGTGAAGCTAGCAGGCAGGTGTCACACAGCACACAGGTGCCAGAATGCTCCCTGCTCTGGGGGGCATGGGACTTGTGTTCTATTACATCCTCCCATTCCAGCACTCCTAGCTCCTGCAGCTACTCCTGTTTCTCCCTATCACCCTGACCCAGCTGCTGAGGCAGAGCCATACACAGCCAGCACCTTAGCTAGGGAATGACCAGGGGCTTGGCTTCTTGGTATGTGGTAAAGGAGTTTTTCTGTCCTCAAGGCCTTTGCATGGTTGCAGCAAGCTATGCTTGCCACCGGCCCAGCACCTCCAGCCCCTTGGTTTGGCCTGGACTATACTCCATCACTCCCCCAGCCCATTGCTGCCACCTTGTGAACAGCAGAGCTGGGCTTCCTGGCTTCAGCTGGAGCTGCAGGGGGAATGGCATCTTGATGCCTTTGTCCCTGCAAACAGTCTGCCTGCAGCAGCATCCCCAAGGCCAGGAAGGGCAGGCATAGACAGGAAATGGGAGGCCCTGTAGACTGAGAGGCTGGTTTCCTCCGTGACATTCCCGTGTCCTGGCAGCACAGTGGCTCCTGCTCTTCCCAGCCACTTCCCTGCCCTTGCACCACCAGAGGTGCCAGCTCCAGATGAGAGCATGAAGTGCTGCAGGCTCCAGCCCAGAAGCGGATAATCTGGCTGCTATGGGATTCAACAAGCAGCTGCAGTGTGCTGGGAGGCAGCGTGGCAGGGGCTGCCAGAGTGGGAGGGAGCACCCTGGCTTCAAGTGACTGTTGCCAGGGTTAGGTGCATCTTCAGCACCAGGCTGGCTGAGGGGAGATGCCCTGGAGGTGACAGTCCAAACTGCGAAGCATCCTGCTGTAGTCTTCGCAGCTGGGGAAGGATAATGCTCCTGGCTGGGCCTCAAGACTGGTAGGGGCTGGAAGAACACAGTTTTGGCTACCACTGTGGTGGTACGTGACAGCTCCATACCTGCTGGTTTCACTGGGACGGAAATATCCTCCCCTGGTCCCCAGACCCCAAAGAAGGAGCGTGAATGGCTATGGCTTTGCTGGGGCCTCTCTGCAGGGGGGTTTCTGTGTGTGGGCAGTAGTTTGGGGGCCTCAGCACTGCTCTGACTGGGTCTGGCTGAGGGACCAGTGCTGATTCCTGCTGCAGCACAACCTGAAGAGCTTGGATTCATGGCCTGGCATTGGCCTGTGGAAGAGGAAGGAAGGCGACTGATGCTCTTGTCCTGTGGTGCAGCCATGGCTGCTCCCAGCATGCCAGGGCTTGACCCCAGCAGCAGCTGCTGTGGGTCACAGAGTTTATTTTGAATGAGCTCTGAGGGAAATTGCCTCCTGGTTTCTTGGCACCGGCTCAGTCCTGATGTCTCACAGCAGGACAGTGGGAGGACAGTGGGCCTGTGCCTGCCCTGGTTGGCCTTTCCTTGTGGATCCAGTCTTCCACCCCCATTTCAGCATGGCCTCCCTCAAAGCACTTGGGCCAGTGGCAGGACTGGGGCTCTGGGTGCCCCTGCCAAGTCCTGGTGAGTGGTCTTTGGTGGCCTAAGGAGCATGCATAAGATTTTCATGGAAGGGGTGTGGTGAGGTTGAGGCTATGCTTACCACGTACAAAGGACTGGACTTTGATTTGGGACAGATTCTGCTCACAGGTTTGGCTCCAAGAGCTGCCTGCCATCCCCTAGTGAGGGTAGGGGAGAGGGCTGTAGGGGGATCGGGGAAACCCCTCCTCTGTACGGTGCCAAGACATCCCCAACCAGCATCTTGTGAGGGCCACGGGAGTGGGAGCGGAACAGACTGCTGTGTGTTCCCCCTACTGCTGGAGGGGCTGGCATGGATAGGAGTGCTCGTCCCTGTGCTGGTGGCATGTGGGGTAGGGCTGCACAGAACCCACCCTCGGAGGCTGTGTGGACTACCAGTGGGCATCTACACCACATGCCCCGTCTCCTTGCCCCTAACATGCCCACCTGGAAGCCCCTCCTTGCCACAGTCGGTCCCAGCATCCTGCCCCACTTCCCCTGGGGCCAAATAGTGCCAGCAGCACATGTGTGGGCCCAGCCAGACAGATGGCCCCATTGTATGGATGCGGCAGCGTGGGTGGCACCATGGCTGAGCCAGGGCGGCGAGAGCCAGTGCTGAGCCTGGACCTGTCACACCCAGCTGGAGGCAACGCTGGACCTGGCTGAGCGGCGCCGCATCCGCTCAGCCATCAGGGAACTGCAGCGGCAGGAGCTGGAGCACGACGAAGAGGCTCTGGCATCGAAGCGCTTCCGCCCAGAGCGTGGCAGCCACCAGCAGGACAACAAGGAGAACTGGCCACGGTGAGTCTGGACTGGGACCAGGCTCCCACTCGCCTCCTGCCTCTGTCCCAGAGGATGGTGGCTTCAGTGTCCAGTGACACTGTGGTTTGGACAGATTAGGATGGGCATTAGGGTGGGAGCAGCCGGTGTTAAGTGGCTTGGCGTGTCAGGGGGGCACTGCCTCAGTTTGCTGGCTGCCTGTGAGGGGGCTTACTTCGAACATGCACAGCTGCTCCCACCAGTCACTGTTATTCCACACAGGTCCCGGCACCTGGAGGAGGAGCAGCAGGCAGCCCTGGCCACCTTGTCCCGGCAGCTTGAAGCCATCACCAATGTGGAAGAGCTGACAAAACTGGTGAGTGTCTGTGTGTCGGGGGCATCCGTGTGCCAGGGCTGTCCATGTGTGTGCTGGGGCTGACCCTACTTCTCTCCCATGTCTTTCCCTCCTGCAGTTGCGGGCAGCAGGTGAGTACGAGGAGCGCAAGCTGATCCGAGCTGCTATCCGTAAGCTACGGGCTGAGGAGATCGAAGGTGAGGCATCATCCCCATGTCATGGAGCCTCTACCTTGGAAAGCCCATGACATGGACAGCTCCTTCCTAAACACTGCCTTTGCTGCTACCCAGCTGCAACCCTGGCTGGGAAAGCACAGAGCACCCAGAGGGTCGGCAGTGAGTCCTGCACTGTGCCTGGGGATGTGAAAAGCAGTCGGAGGGATGATGCTGAAACAGCAGCCCTGGCTGGGAGGGAGAAGAGCAGCCAGAGGGGTGACATCGAGCTGCCAGCCCTGGCAGGGTGCGGGGAGAGCTGTGGTGAGGCCAGTGCCGAGCCCTTGGACACAGCCAGGAGCAGGGAGAGCAGCCAGCAGGATGATGCAGAGCCACCAGCGCTGGCCAGGCCGGAGGAGAGTGCCCATGGAGGGGCTGCAGAGCAGCCCACTGCCCAAGAGCCCAGCAGCTCAGCGGTGAGTGAGCATGGTGCTGCTGGGGAAGCAGGACCACTGAAGACCTGCCTGCCCATCCCTTGGGTTCCTATGTCAGCCTGCCTGGGACACAAGCTGCTGGGCATGCTGGGTTCACCCACCCAGGAATACTGGGGCAGGTGGAGTCTCTGGGGGTATGGGGACACGGGTGGGCTGTGCTATGTCAGTGTGCCCCCAGCAGTGGTGAGCTGGTGATAGGGTGCCCCTGGGCTCCTCCCTGAGGATGCAGCCTGGGTACAAGTGCTGCAGGCAAGAGGTCTGGGGACCCATACTCTGCCTGGTGCACTGCTCGTCCTGCCTGCATGAGTTTTCTGGCACAGGCAGAAGCCTTGATCCCCCAGCACCCTTCCATATGGGTTTTTCCTACTGGCCGTTGTTGGGCTGGGGCTCACCAGCCATTGTGGAGCTCTCTGTATGGGGGAGGGATGAGCTGGTAGGCAGGACTGGAAGTAATGGGTGCAGCCTGTGTTTTCTGCATGGTGGCGGTGACCCTTCAGGGGTCTGCGGGTCTCATGGCAGTAGGAAGCCTCTGCAGAGACGTCATGCGGTGTTGCGCTTTAGGGGAGAGGGTGGTGAAGGGAGAAACAGTGTATGTAACCACATTCAAGTGGGAAGCCATGGGTCCCTGCACCTGCCTCCGTTGAGCCCAGCTTCCTGCTCTGCCTGCCATGCGTCCGTGGGACAAGGCTGCATGGGGGATGTGGGCCTGTGCCACCTTTCAGCACTGTCTGCCTTGCCATCCAGATGTGCTGGCATGCTGTCCCCAGGTCTGGCTGTGCTGGGACACCTCCTGAGCAGCCAGCATGGTTGTCCCTCTGGCTGGCTGATTACTCCAAACCTGAGGCCGTTTCCCTGCGGTGGCACCTGTGTTGGGGTTGTGGTTTCCCTGTGCCCCCTCAGGGTATGGGTTCCTCTCCACCACCCCCTCCCTGGAGCCCACAAGGATCCCAGAAGCTCTGCCACGGGCAGGACTGGCACCCTATGCCCTGGCTCTGCTCAGGCGTATGTCAGGGACACCCTTGTAAACCTGTGTGTGGTCCTGCACTAAGAGCATCCTGTCGTTTGCCAGCGCTGCCAGTGCCGCAGGCAGAGACAGGGTGATGTAAAACTGCGTGCTCCCTGTCGCACAGAGTGTGGGCTGAGGGCAGGAAGGGACAGGGGGTACTGGGCAGGGGCTGTCCTTTCTTTCCCACCTCCTGGCATCCATGCTGGACAAGACTGGTGTAGTTCTGGCAGGAGCCACAGGGGGACGCAAGAGCCAGCTCCTTGCTCCATGCCCTGGTGCTCATCAGCCCCACACAGAGGAGTGCTAGGAGCCCCAGGGTGTGCAGGGTTTGGGCCCCCACCTTTGGTAGGCACAGCATCCACTTCCCTACCTGGTGGAGGCAGAAGGGCGTGGGGACGCTTGCCTTCCTGCCAGCCTCCTGCAGTGACCCCTGTGCAGGAGATGGCTTGTCCATCCCTGGCAGCACCCAGGCCCCTGCCTGCACAGCATGGGAAGAGGCCACAGCCTGTGGCAGGGATAGGATAGGATGATCTGGTCAGAGTGGAGTGGGGCTGGCCCTGCTCTCAGCCTCTGCTCTCCCCAGGCCCGTGAGCAAGATGACATGGTGAACCAGGAATGCATCCCAGCTGGGATGCGGGAGCTACGCAGCTGGCAGGCAGGAGACTCTCAGAAACCCAGCACCCAGGGTGAGTTCCCATGAATGCTGGTGGCAAAACCCCATCTGTGTGCATGTCCAGGGCCAGAGCAACACCAGGATGAGCCGTGGGCAGGGGTGGGAGGATGGAGAGGGTGGCGCATCATCTCCCAAAGGTGCAGGCCGGGAAGCCAGGTCATAGAATCATAGAATAGTCAGGGTTGGAAAGAACCTCAAGATCATCCAGTTCTAAACCCCCTGCTGTGGGCAGGGACACCTCACACTAAACCATCCCACACAAGGCTTCATCCAACCTGGCCCTGAACACTGCCAGGGATGGAGCACTCACAACCTCCCTGGGCAACCCATTCCAGTGTCTCACCACCCTAACAGGAAAGAATTTCCTCGTTATATCCAATCTAAACTTCCCCTGTTTAAGTTTAAACCCATTACCCCTTGTACTGTCACTACAGTCCCTGACGAAGAGTCCCTCCCCAGCATCCCTATAGGCCCCCTTCAGATACTGGTAGGCTGCTATTAGGTCCCCATGCAGCCTTCTCTTCTCCAGGCTGAACAGCCCCAACTTCTTCAGCCTATCTTCATATGGGAGGTGCTCCAGTCCCCTGATCATCCTTGTGGCCCTCCTCTGGTCTCTGGTGTAGCTGAAGGAGCAGGAATGCTCTGCAGGTAGTGGCAGGCTTCCCCTCATGCACAGCCTCTTCTGTATCCCACAGCTGCAGTTTCGGGGACCCTCGTGCTCCTGGAGCTGCAGCTGGCCCCAGAGCCTGTTCCACAGATCAAAGATGCTGGCAAGGACCTGAAGCGGGGTCAGCTGTGCTCCCCAGGCACTGCCCAACCCAATGGGCACCAGGCAGCCTGGAAGGACGGGAGCCCAGGCAGCCCTGCCACTACCCAGGAGCCCAGTGAGCAGCAAAGCCACCAGGTGGAGCAGCTCCCCCCCAGCCAGCCCAGTGCTGGCAGTCAGGTACAGACACGGCAGCACGGGCTGGGGCCACCACTGCCAGGGACCAGCAGTCCTGTGGGTGAAGGCTTGATGATGTATGCTGACTGCTCTGCCTGTTTCTCTCCCTGCAGCTTGGTACCGTGGTGCATGGCCATGTGCCAGGGCCAGCTGGGAGGTGCAGGGAGCAGTCATCGGGTAAGTGCAGTCCCATGGGGAAGGGAGAACTGGGGTTCTGCCCTAAGTCCTGCAGCTAGGCAGTGCTTTGCCCCCCTGCCCTGCAGCACATGTATCCCAATGGAGCCAGGAAGGGTGTCAGCCCTGGGAATGTGACTTAAGTCCATGCAGTCTGGGTCAGGAATGTGAGGGCAGTATGTGGCCCAACAAAGAGCAATCTGCAGCCAGGGGTCGTTTATCCCCCAGCTTGCAGTGGCAGTGCCTGCACCAGCATGGTGCTGGACGGGCTGTTTGCTGGATGGGTTGTTTACCTGTCCGCCAGCTCCAGGCCAGGCGGCAGCAGGGCCATGAAAGGGAATCTGTGCTGGCAGCAAACTCCAGCGTTTTGCATTCTTTGACCCAATAAGGCCAGGAGCCATGCCCTGACAATCCTCCCCCCCCCCCCCCCAAGCCTGCACTCACTGGTCCAGCCAACACCCAGCACCATCTGGGTCCTCCCCACAGCCTTGACAGGTCATGGGGCCAGCAGCTTTCCCTCTCCCTACTGCTGGGAAAACTCCCCCGAGCTGTGCCTGGACGAAACAGGAAAAAAAACCAGAAAGCAGCTCTCTGCCCCCAAGGATCAGGGTCCAGTCATCCTCCTCAGAGTCACCCTTGCAGGCAGAGTTCCTATTCCTCCAAGAAGCCGCAAGGAGCTGCTGGCTCCTGGGAAGGCAAAACCCTGGGGTGATGCTGGGGGTGGTGGGCTGCAGTGTGGCACTGCCCTGGGGTGGAGGGAAGCCTGCAGGACCTGACACAGACATCCTTTGCCTCACTAGGGGCTCAAACCTGGGTGCTGGGGGAAGGCTGAGTCCCTGCCTATGCAGGACTTTGGCATCAGTGACTCTGATCACAGGCCAGAGTGCTGCCTGTTCAGTGCCTACCTGTACCCCGGGGGCTTCCTCAGTGGGTACTGGGATACCACCTACTCCTACTCTCCAGAAGTGATGGCTGGGCTGGCTATGCTGTGCCAGTGCCTGGTGGGTGCAGGGGTGATTGCAGTGTTTTGGCAAAGGCTCCAGGTACCACTCCTCCCTTGATAGGGTGTGGGTATCCCAGTTTCTGGATTGCCCTGCTCCACAGTGTGGCTTGGTTCTGCAGCACACAGCCAGCTGCCTGGGGTGCACAGCAGCCTGTGAGTGCTGCCAGAGTTCGGCACTATGCTCCAGAGAGTGCGGGGTGACAGGGAGGGATCCACAGGGTGCTGCACTTGGCAGAGGGATAGGCAGGGATGGCAAGAGGACCCTGTCCTGTGTTCACCCTCTGCTCCCCTTGTCCTGAATCTTGCATATCTGGCTTGTCCCTTCCAAAGTGGCAGTGCCAACCCAGGATGTGGCAGGGACCCCAGCTCGGCTGAACACTCACCAGTGGGAGCAAACATCCTCCTCCCTGCGCCTGCCTGGCCGCACGGGTAAGCTCCTACAGCAGCTGCCTCTGCTTTGCTTCGCAGTTGTGGGAGGTCCATCGTGGAGCCTGGGCAGGCATAGAGCTTCATGGTGTCAGGATGCTGGATGACTGTTCTCGTGCTTTCCTGCTCCCTGCCCAGCATTTATTCCTCCCCACCCATGTGCGCAAGCAGCCAGGCCCCAGCAGAAGTGGGGGTGGATGGGGACAGGATGACACAGAAGCTTCAGGGGGCTGCAACCACCCCAGGGGGGCAGCATCCGAAAGTGTTGCATGTGTGGTGGGGTCTCTGGAGGGCAGCATGCACTGTGTGCTTCGTGCGTGGCAGGGCACCGGAGGGGGGTGGTGGGGCACCCCAGGGCAAGGGGTACGCATGTTTCCTGGAGGGTGCCCCAGGCAGCTTACGTGCATGGTGTCGAAGAGTGCATCACGGGTGGTGGAGACACCCGTGCGTTGCTGCACGCCCGGTGACCCCCCGCTCCCATCCCTGCAGAGCCAACCCCCCCCGCGCCGCCGCTGCAGGCTGCCTCCGTGCGGGAGCGCGCCCAGCGCTTCATCCCCGCCAGCGCGGGGCCGGCCCCCAGCGCCGCCGTAGCGGCGGGGGGAGCGGGGGGACGGGCCAGGCCCGGCCAATGGCAGCAGGGGCCCCGCACGGCCACGCCAGGGCCCTCTCAAAACGCGCGGGGCTGCGGCGGAGGAGGTGCAGAGCAGTGCCCGGCCTCGGTCACCACCGGTCCCAGCCCCGGCCTCGACGGCATGAAGACCTACTTCACTATCGAGATCAAGGATGGGCGTGTGCAGCCCCTCACACCCCGCGTCCTGGCCACTCCTGGCAGCCAGCGGGCAGGTGGGCATCGTGCAGGAAGCTGGGTGACAAGGGCAGGGGCAGCCATCAGGGATGGGGTGAGGATGATGGGTAGCACAGATGTGTGGCATCCGTCAGAAGACTGTGGAAGATGGGTGGCAGGGGCAGAGGGCACCTGTGGTGAAGATGGGATGGGAAAACTGGTACCGTAAGGATGATGGGCCTAAGTATGCATCACTCAGGGAGGTGGGACTGGGAGAGGTGGGCACCGATCGGGCATCATGGGGGCAATGAGCACCAGCAGGCAGGTGGGTGTTGGCAGGGCCATGAGCACCATGGGAGAGTGTTCCTGACATCATGATGTGCACAGCTGGGCAGTGCAGATAATAAACGGATGCAAGTGGGCAGATGGGCACTGACAGGGTGGTGGGCACCAGTGAGCAGGTGGAAAACAGTATGCAGGTGGGCAGGAGTGGGTAGTGATGGACTAGCTAGGGATCACTGAAAAACAGCAGCAACAGTGGCATTTGGGTGCTGGTGACTGAGCATGAGCACTGCCAGAAGAGCAGAGGCTGTGGCACAAGTGTGCTTGACAGCCTGCACCCCTTGGCAGGGATGCTCAGCCTGCTCATGTTATCTCAGTACTGGGCAGCCATCTGGCCTTGCAAGTCGCCATCCCCACCGTGCTGCACTGTTCATGCCCTGCCCCTGATCCAGCCCTGCCGGGTTGTAGACGTGACTGGCTCAGAATTATCCTGGGGCAGTCCCTCACACTGGGGTGTCTTGGCTCCAGATGGCATGTTGCTGAAAGTGCCCTCCCTTGGGGAGGGGGATGAGCCAGGGTGTTGAGGGGGTTCTGGCTGCCCCATCCCTTGGCTGTGCCCAGAGCCCTTCCCCTTTGGCAGAGCTCAGTGCCATCATTGAGGCAGGATGCGTGCAGCAGGCCAGCAGTCCAGCTGGAGCCACTTCTCGGATACGGGGCTGAGCCTGCCAAGCTGGGGCAAACCCCATGTGCCTGTTGCTCCCCTTGCAGAGGTGACCCTGGGGCTGCGGAGCACCCCCATCCGCATCACCACCATCCCCAGCAGTGTCAGCAGTATCTGCAACGTCAGCAGCAATGTCACCAAGGTGAGTGCCCAGAAGGGCTCAGTGCCATGGGGCCATGTCCCACTTGGGCATGACCTGGGGGCTCCTGGGCTGGGGTGGGGAACAATGACCAGGGCAGGTGGGTTGGTGCTGGCAGCGCAGTCTGCAGCCTCTGGCTGTTTCTTTGGGTGGGATTTTTTGGAGGGGGTGGAAGTGGGGTTTTGTGTAGGTTGGGGTTTTGCTATTTGTTTTTTCTTTCTTTGTTTTAAACAAAGAGATGCTGGGAATCTGTGGATGCCCAGCCCCCGGCATTGGAGCCCCCTGCATGCTGGACTGTGCCACTGTGTGTACAAACACTTGAGGGTGTGGGGGAGGTCGGATGGGGGCCTTTTGTGGGTCTCCTTCCATTTGAAACACCTTTTACGGTGCAGGAGCTCAGGGAAAAGCCCATCACAACCCTTCCTTCTTGTCTTCCCTCTGGAAAATGGACTTTGGCTGTGAAGCCTTCCCAAGGGTATCTGATCGACCCTGGAGCTGCAGGCTGGGGTCCTGCCTTCTCCAACTTGGCAATCCCAACAGTGGAGCAGCAGCCCTGGCCTGGGAGGGATTCTTGGGTGCGACTGGAAAAAACAAACCAACCCTCTTCTGTATTTGGGGCACAGCAGGATGTGGCCTCTTCCCATGTACTGGGAGGGGGGAGCCGGGTGCACACTGGAGGCAGCCCTGCACACACAGCCCTTCAAGTGCTTTTATCTGCTCCTGCCCATCTAGGGTAATGCGAGGCACTCGTGCACGCAGCCTTGGCAGGAGCTGGGATGTCAAGTGCAGCACTACCTTGCTGCTGGCCCTGTGAGCACCCAGCTCAGCTGGCTCCTTCTGCAGGCACAGCACTGCTGGTGGCCATGGCACAACTGGCTCACCCTGTGAAGCAGGCAGTGCCTGTAACCTGGCAGGGCTGCTGTCTTGTACTGCCTGCATGAGCCAGTGGGTCCTGCTGCCTGCAGGATGGGTGGCTGCCTGTGCTAATGCGCTTGGACAGGCTTGGCCTGAGCAGCCCGTCACTTCTCATTAAGGTATTAGCTGTGCTACCCAGTGGGGTGGGGGCTTTGGGACCCATTGGCTGCTCAGCAGGAGACACGGCCTACAGGTGTGCTCCCAGTGGGCAGGGAGGTGGAGGCAGCAGCCACAGCGGTGCTGGCAGCCCTGCCAGGTAGGGTTTTGGTGGAGGGGACTGGTGGGCTGTGGGGATTTGGGGACAGTGCTGCTGCAGCATGTCCATTCGCTGGTGGGGTCCTCCTGGGGTGTTCATCAGGCAGCACAGGAGATGGAAGTCCCCAGACATCACAGTTGGTAGCCAAGGCCGTCACCAGTGCTAGCCTGGGACTGGAGATACTGTTCTGTGGGTGATGCTGGCCAGGAGTAGGAGGGCACCCAGGCAGAAGGGTGCATGGGTGGTCCACGGCCCTGGAGTGCACCTAACGGAATGATGGTCTGGGGTTGACCCTGCCTGGGGGCTCTGCCCCACTTGTTGTGCCCCACAGCCCCCCACCCCTGGCTGGTGTCAAGGGCCCTGGCAGCTGCCCCAGGTGGAGTGCACTTGTCAAATTCCCTCTTGCCAAACCACCTGGTCTCAGGGCTGGAAGCATGTCCAAGTGCTGGCACCTGCCTCAGCACCCCTGCGCGGGACCCCCTGGGTGCCGTGATAAGAATAGCCCAGCAGGCACGGAGCTGTGCCGGGCCAGCCTCCAGCTGGGGGGGAGCGCCTGGCGCCCCTATAAAGGGCAGAGGACAGCTGAGCACCAGCACTGCTACCATGCTGGGGGTCAGCCTGGAGGGGCTGGTGCAGGCTGGAGCGGCTGAGCTGGCTGAGCTGCGGCAGGAGCTGGGAGCTTTCCGGGGAGTGGTGGAGGGGCAGCTGGAGCAGGCGCTGCAGCGGGTGCAGCCACTGGTGCTGGCGCTGCAGTCACTGGAGGAAGAGCACTGGGAGCTGTGGGCAGAGCTGGCGCGCCTGGCTTGCCGCCTCGACCTGCTGGTGCTGTGGCTGGGGCCACAGGATTCCCCTGGGGAGGACCTCAGCATGCTCTTTCTGGAAGCACAGGACCCTTGTACCCACTTTGAGGGCACCGAGGAGCGCAGCGGCCCCGTGGCCCATCCGCCCACTTTCTCCAGCACGCGCCAGCAATCAGCCCTGCATCTCTCCCGGAGCAACAGTGGTGTGAGTGCGGGCAGTCCTGCCCCATGGCAGTGCCTAGTGGTGGGGTGGGGAGTGGCATCAGCCCACAGGGCTTCCGGCAGCCCTGTGGGTGCACGGAGTCAAAGCAGCACTCCTGGCACAAGGTGGGACCGTGGCTGTGGTGCACAGGCAATGTAATGTCACTGGGACCTGCCACCATTTGGGCTCGCTGCTGTGGGGGACAAATGGCATCTGCCTGCTCTGCATTGTCAGCGTTCCGGCCAGGCTGCAGGCAGCTGTCTTGCTCTGTCCCACACAGCAATGGCGGGGCACAAGTGGTGGCATGGGTGCGTGTAGCCAGTGTCACTTCCCACTAGTGGCTTTGACATGGGCTGGGTGCCAGACGGGGGCAGCAGGATGCAGGATGGGGCAAGGTGAGTGCTGGGGCTGCTTCAGCCCCCCATGCTGGCATCTCCTCTCTGCAGCCTCTATGCCCTATTCTGGGCCTGGCCTGCTGCCTGCCACACATTGCTAGGGGGTCGTGCTGAAAGGGACTTGGCGTTCTGGCTTTGCTCTGGTGGGGGCCAGGCTGTCCTAGATTCTAGGCAGGAATGCGGGGGAGGCTCTTGATCTTCTGCAAAAGCTTTTCTGTCTGCTAAGTCCTTTAATTCCCTGGAAATCCCTTGTGCTGCTAATGGCCCACACTGGCCTTGCCAGCACCTTGCCTGCACCAGGCACTGCCCAGCCTGGAGCACCCAGGCAGTCCCTGTCGGCTGGAGGGCCCTGGCAGCCTGTGGTGATGGAGCACGGTGAATATTTGGAGACGTCTTGGCAGCCAGATTGGGCCCTCGCAGACTAGGGGGTGCTGCAGTCAGCAGTGTTGTGCTCTCCTGCCTGCCTTGGTCACCGCAGGCTGCTGCGGCATCCCACCAGCTGTGAGCTCGTACGCCGCATGTGGCATGTCTTCTCCAGTGTCCCCACTGCCCTTGGCACTGGGCGAGTGTCAGGGTGATGAGGGACTTGGACCCTGAGCAGCAGGGAGTGGGGGTGACCGAGCTTGCGGGGGTTCAGTTGCACAGTGCTGTCCTTGCAGATGGAACCAGAGATGGTAGAGCAGCCCCAGGCACCAAGGCTGGAGTCAGAGCTGCCCAATGGCATGGAGAAGGCCCAAGTGAGGGAGCTGGAGAGAAGAAGCAAACTGAACGTTGAGGAACTGAACAGGATTGAGGATGAGGATGTTCTGGATAAGATGGTACCTCTGCCACCACTGGGCTCCTGGGGAAGGTGGGGAGACCCTGAACTGGTGGCAGAGAGGTGATGCTGACCTCCACCTCCTTTGCAGCTGGATCAGACAACAGACTTTGAGGAGCGGCGACTGATCCGAAATGCCATGCGGGAGCTGCGCCAGCGCAAGCGAGGTACATGGGGATGGTGATTCCCACAGGGGTTGGTGGCGTTGCTGGTGAAGCTGGCGGGACCCTGGTGCAGGGCTGTCTGGCTGTGGTGAAGCAGGAGAGAATGTTTGGTCTTATGCTGCTCCCCTGGCTGAGCTAGGCTGAGGACATTGTCCTTCCCATAAGCCAGTTCTGGACCAGCAATGGCCAGCAGGACCCCTGGTGTGTGGTGGGACAGTGCCCAGTGCTCCTGCCTCTCGTGGCTGATGCCATCTCCCACCTGCATTTGCAGACCAGCGAGAGAAGGAGCGGGACCAGCGGCTGCAGGAGACTAGGAGCCAGGCTATGGCAGGGAGGGCTGGGCACACCACAGAGACCACCACCACGCAGAGCACCCAGTCAGCCGATGGCTCGGCACGCAGCACCGTTACGAAGACCGAGCGGCTCGTCCAGTCTAGTACGGGCTGGGGGAGCGTGGGGGTCACCCAGCACAGCCAGCGCTGTGTGCCAGCCCCTTGGGGACTTGTGCAGTGTCTAGTGCTCTGCCATCACAGCTCCTGTGTGCCACTCCCACTGCTTGTCCTGGGTCTGCCTTGACTGCACTGGGAGCAGGACTATGGGTCAGGGCTGAGTTTTACTGCATCTCCTCTGGCTTGCTCTGGCTGCCTGGGGATCTTTAAGGAATCTGCTCTGGTGACTTCCTATCCAATCCTCCAGCCCGTCAGCATGGTAGGGGCCTTGTCTGCATCTCAGACCTGTTTTCTGGACCCTGTACATCTACTCTCACAGTCCCTGAGTGGCTCAAGCCAACAGTTGCTGCAGGGCTTTGCCTGTGGGGGCATATGCCATCAGTGCTTCCTTTACTTGCCCTGGCCATGGCTTTGCCCCCTGAGACTTCTCCCTGTTGCACTACATGGATGCCAGGGTGCTTGGCAGCAGTGGGTGTCTGTAGGTGCCACTGCACCTGGCCCCAGCTGGTTCACCATTGCATTGTTCTCTTGCAGGCGATGGTACCAAGACCTCCCGTACCACAACCATGGAGTCGAGTTACGTGAAGAGATCGGATAGTAAGAACTTTTGCTGCCCTTTCCCTGCAGCATCCTCTGGGTATAACCATGGGTGCTACTGCTGTCAAGCCATTCCTGCCTGTGGTGCATGCAGAGCTTCTCTTGGCTCTTGCCCAAGGCCTCTCTCTTTCTGCAGATGGCAACAGCACATTCGTTCAAACCAAGTCATCCTACAGCTCCTCTTCCAAGAAGACTGGCAGGTGAGTGGTAGTGTCTCAGCCCCAAGTGGACCCTGTCAACAGTCTGCTTGTACAAACCCTATCTGTCAAGCTTGCAGTGTCCCTGTGCTGGGGTGCCCCCAAAGCTTCCTGGTCCTTGGGGCATGCTTGCTTCCTCCAGTGGTCCCCATGGGTCCATGTACATGGAGATGCGTCTGCCAGCTGTGGACCTTGAGCCACCCCTCTTCCTTCCCAGGGATGTGGAGGCCTTCAAAGCACCAGGGCTGGGAATGGGCTGGGGCCACCATTTACCCTTTCCCAGGCTGCCCGTGGCCCCCTTATCTTTGCGTCTATCTCTTCCCCAGCATCTTTGACCGTGAAGATGAGAGTGCCTCCAGGCAGAGCAGCCTGGCTGCGCTGGAGCGGCGCCAGGCTGAGAAGAAGAAGGAGCTGATGAAAGCTCAGAGTCTGCCCAAGACATCAGCCTCACAGGCTCGCAAGGCCATGATGGAGAAGCTGCAGAAGGAGGGTGGGAGGTGAGGCTGGGCAGGGGACAGGCTGGCCAGGATGGTGGGCACTGTGTGGTTAACACTCCGCATCTTCTACCACAGCTCACCAAACCCCATAGCGGGACGCACTGCGGTGCAGCGCTCCTCCAGCTTTGGCGTACCGAATGCTAACAGCATCAAGCAGATGTTGCTGGACTGGTGCAGAGCCAAGACCCGGGGCTATGAGGTGAGTACCACCTCCTCTCCCCATCTCCAGGGCTAGTCACTCTGCCCCTCAGTAACCCTCCTGCCCTCACAGCACGTGGACATCCAGAACTTCTCATCCAGCTGGAGTGATGGCATGGCCTTCTGTGCCTTGGTGCACAACTTCTTCCCTGAGGCATTTGACTACAGTCAGCTGACACCCCAGAACCGTCGCCACAACTTTGAGGTGGCCTTCTCCTCTGCAGAGTATGTAGCTTGTGTGCCACCATGGGGGCTTGGGGTGGCTCAGGCAGCGCTCCTGCTCGCTGCCCAGGGCGAGGGGGCACGTGGACAGGCGTGATGGTGCTTGAGGTGGGTGCCCATTAGCATTGCTCCCCCTTGTTCTGCAACAAGGTTTGGACACCGAGGGAAAAGTAGTGTCAGTACAGCCCAGTCTGGCATGGTGAGAGTGGCTGTGGGAGAGAACACCCAAAAGCAGGGCAGCAGTCCCCCCAGCCCACCCAACCACAGGCAGTACATCCCATCCCAGGGTGCTGAGTGTAGGACCTCAGCCCCTGGGGAGTGGAAAACAGGGTTTGTCCATACTAGGTGCCTCCTTTCACAGTCATCGGGGCTCAAAACACTGTTGCAGCTTCTCCAGTCTCTTCCCTTCCACTTTTGCTTCTGGTTTTCCTGGGTGCTGAGAGATGGGAGCTCGTCCAGCTGAAGGGCTGGCAGTCAGCCCCTCTCTCCTTCCTTCTGTCTCTCTCCCACCCACTTCTCCACTCCAGCACCCTGCCCAGAGGCAGGGCCAGGCAGGTGGGGGTCCCATCCTGGCCAGTGCCTGGCGTTGTGGTGTGAGCTGGGAGGGACCTCCTGTGAGCTCCTTGGGTGCCATGATGCCATTCGGGGGAGTGAGAAGAGGGCCAGGTGCCTGACTCTTAGTGCTCCTGGTAATAGACTTTTTGTCTTAATCGGGGAACCAGTGCGTAGACTTGAGAGAGCCATCGATTGCTCCAGCCTGGAAGCCAGGTGGCCTCTCATCCTTCCTCCTCCTCCAGCTCTTGTGAGCATCTTCTCCCGAGCTTCCTGCACCAGGGCTGTGCTGCGCGGTTCCAAGTGGAGCTGGACAGGAGGGCTGGCCTTGCCCCCCCATCCTCCCAGTGGATGACTATATAGAGGCTATATAGAGTGCCACTCTGCTCTGGAACCCGCTCCCCGAGCACCTGGCGCACCAGAACACCTCACTCCTCCTTCTTCTCCATCTGTCTTTATCTCTGGACCTCACGCCTCTCCACGCCACTCACCTGCCTTCCCCATCCCTTGCTTGTGCCACCCCCCCCCCCCAAATCTCACTGAATGGCCTTGGAGCAGCGGTGCCTGGAGCCCTCCTGCCTCTGCACTGTGCACCCCCAGAGCATGTGGGAGCAGAGCAGCATCTGCCCGGGGGAGGGATGGGAACTGCATTGATCTGTGTCTCTTGTTTTCTCTCTTCCTCCCTCCCCTCCCCGACTGGGCTGCGGTCACTGGCTTGCCCCTCTCTCTCCCTGCCCCCAGGAAGCACGCGGACTGTCCACAGTTGCTGGACGTGGAGGACATGGTCCGGATGCGCGAGCCAGATTGGAAGTGTGTGTACACATACATTCAGGAATTCTATCGCTGCCTGGTCCAGAAGGGGCTGGTAAAAACCAAAAAGTCGTAGCCCATTTCCACCCCCCCCGGGAGCGATGGTGAGAACCTTCCCCTCCACATACCTGCCTGCGCCCACTGCCATGGCTTGGCCCAGGGAGTGGCCACCAGGGCTGGGGAACAGGCTGGGGGCTGACCATGGGCAAGGGGCAAGTCCTGGCAGTGTTGGCCAGCAGAGCTAAACTCTGGCCAGGAGAGAGGGATGGAGGCTGCTGGCTGGCCTCTAGCCCTACAATACAGCACCCATGGGAACTGGGGAGGGGAAAGGGTGATGGGAACACACATGGGACAGAACATGACACGTGTCACCCTCGGGGCCTGTTGGGTCTCCAGCCATGGGGAGGGTGCTAGTGGGAACAGAGCTGCTGTAGACTCAACCAGGTTGGAAAAGACCTTTAAGATCATCGAGTCCAACCTTTACCCCAGTGCTGCCAAGGCCACCACTAAATATCATTAAGGGCCTCGTCTACATGGTTTATGAACACTGCCAGGGATGGTGCCTCTAGCACTGCCCTGGGCAGCCTGTTCCAATGCCTGACCACCCTCTTGGGGAAGAAATTGTTCCTAATATCCAGTCTAAACTGCCCCTGACTCTAACCATGACTCTTCCCTCCCCACTGGCCAAGCCTGATGCAGGGCATTAGCTGTTGGGGATGCCGGGCCGGGTGCTCTGCATCAATGGTGCCTGGTGTGGGAGACCCCCACCAAGGTGCCCCAGCATTGCTGCTACCACATGCTGACTCCTTCCACCCGCCCAGGATGTGCAGGGACTGCCCCATGGGTGCAGGGCCAGGCATGGGCCATGATGCCCGGCCTGCACACTGCTGCTTGCTCATATATGGGCAAGAGTGGGAAGCCTGGAAAGTGTGACTCAAAGCGTGGGTCCTGCCTCGTCTTGCAGTGTTTGTGCCTGTTCAGGGGCATCCCAGCTGTGCTGGAGCAGCTGCTCCCCTGGGCTGTGTGCAGCACTGGCGCACCACATCCCAAACAATGGCTTTATAAGGGCAGAGCTGTGCTCCTTGCACTGCGGTTGCTTTGCTGTCGCCCCTGAGCCAGGGCTGGAGGTAGGGGGGGCCACTGGAGCTTAGGTGGGGGCTTTTCCAAGGCCCTGTGCACGCAACCCCATACGTTCTCCCCTGAGACCACATCAGGAGGTAGGACCAGTGCTAGCCAAGCTGTGGGCTTGGAGCCCATCAACTCCAGCACAACAGAGGTCCTGTGGGAAAGCTGGGGCAGTGGGGCACAGCAGCAGGGTCCTAGTAGAGCCCTGGGCTGGGGACTGTCCTTGGCCTTGGTGCTCCCCAGGGTGCTGGCACCATCTGGGGCTCCCTCCTCAGCTGTGCCTGCTGGATTATTTTGTGCTGAGGGACTGAGGATTCCACCAGGTGGTACAGTAGCCTGGGTAGGGGGGTGGTGGTGGGTGGCAGTGTGGGGTTTAGAGCCCAGTACCCCCACTGGAGGGTGGTCCCAGGGCCAGACCAACTGAGCTAGCCTTAGCAGCAGTAGGTGCTCCCCCTTTGCACAAAGCAGCCACCAGCATAGCCTCTGCCATGGGCACCCCTGGCTATGTCAGCTGTTTGCAGTAGCAGCACATTGGGGTGCTCCAGTAGCCTGTGCCCAGGTAGGTGCTGGTGCCTGCCCAGCTGCCTGGTCAGAGGTGCAGGGCCGCGGTGGTGGCAGCAGTGACGGGGTTGCTGCTTTGCCCACACAGCAGAAAGGAGAAAACAGAGGTGGCCAGTTCCCCTCTGGGCCGGGCCATGCCGTGCCTGCCTGTTCATCATGACTACCCCAGCTATACTGGCAGCCCATGGTGGTGAGGCAGGAAGAGTGAGGGCAGGATTATCATCTGACTGATGGACTGTGGCAGAGCTTGGAGGCTGTGGGGACTGGGAGGCAGCTATAGATGCTCTGCACAGACCGATGCTGTGGGGATTGGGAGGCAGCTATAGATGCTCTGCACAGACTGATGCTCTGCACAGACCCCAGCACTGCACAGGAATCTGGCCTGCGAAGTGGTAGACAGAGCAGTGCTGAGCTGGTTGAAGCTGGGCAGTACCCATCCCACTGGTGGTGGTGTTCTGTGCCTGGGATAGGCAGCCCCTCAGGCTCCAGTCCAGGATGGGGGAGGGACCAAGCTGGTAGAGCTGAAACAATGGAGGAGAGCAAGGCCAGGGCTTGGAGGAGCAATGGGCAGCATGTGATGAAACTCCATCCTGCTTTCCCTGGACCAGCCAGTGGGATTTTGGGTGGGGGGCAGCACAGACAAGCAGGTAGGTCTCTTCTTACAACGCACCAGTATCAGCTGGAGGAGGAAGAGGGTGGGCACAGACTGAGCAGGGGGTGACCATCAGCAGCAAGAGCCAGGGCAGAGGGCACCAGGAGTGCAAGGGGTGCAGGCAAGCACACAGGCAGTCCCTCTTGTTTTTTAAAATGCCAGGTGCAGCAGAAGTGTGGGTACAGAGGGGTGGACAGGAGCTGAGTGGGGCTGAGGGCAGCAGTGCCCAGCACCAGCAGCCCCTGGGGTGTGGGTCACCTGTTCCAGGCCCTGCTGTGGGGCAGCCCACCCAGAGCCATGCTGAGTGCTGCACTTCCACAGGACACTGGTGGACTGCGTGCCCCTGGTGGATGTGGAAGACATGATGATCATGGGGAAGAAGCCGGATGCTAAGTGTGTCTTCACCTATGTGCAGTCCCTCTACAACCACCTGCGTCGCCACGAGTTGCGCATGCGGCAGAAAGAGTGCTAGAGCCTGTCCTGCCTGACACCCCCTGCTCTCAAGGATCTGCCTGCCCCAGGAAGGCCTGTGGGGGGGAGGGGCTCTGCCACAGGGCACCCCTATGCCTCTGCCTTGCCAGAGCCCCCTCTGCCCTGTGCAGCTGTGTGCTGACCATGTGGGCAGGGCAAGGCAGGCACTGCCAGGATGCTCTGCAGCTTGGCTTGCTTCCCACACACCAGTGTGTTAAGTTATTTGTTCTCAAGGAATTGTTTGTCCTGTGGGCAGCACCCCTGGGGCCTCCAGGGAGGCTCAGGCACTCCTGCACCCTCAGGCTTGGGGCTGGCAGTGATCAGTGGCTGCACGGCCTGACCTCGGTGTATCCTGCAGACAGCGCAGCTGAGAGTGGTTCTCCTTGGCCCCCTGTGAGGAAGTTCCTCTGTCCACCATAGGCCCTGCCTGGTGCCACCTTGCTGTGGCCAGCTCCATGGCCCTGTGCTGAAACCCTGCTTCCCACCATGCACGTGCACCCTGGGATGCTTCTACACTGGGGGGCTGCAGTACCCATGTGCTGGGGCGTGGGCAGGGGGGTTGAGGGGTCCCAGGGGAGCAAGCAGCCCAAGGAGCAAGCCAGAACAGCAGCCCTTGCTTTCCTCCCCAGCTCAGGGCACCATGTGCTCAGCACTGCTCGCCCTTCCATCACTGTCTCTACACCTGTGTTGACACCTTCCAAAACCAGCCAGGCAATAAAGGTTTATTCTATAGGATGACACCTCTTCCTCGGGTCCTTGTTAGCAGCCACACTGCTGTTTCGTGCCACCACGAAACTGCTGCCTGCTGCAGCAGCCTGCTGCAACAGAACTCTTTGCCCGTGGGGCCCCTGTTCACCTAGCCCAGGGAGCACATGCTACCCCTCCTGCTCAGGGATGATGCCCAGAGCCCAGTGACACCATCAGCATCCCACCCTGACCAAGAGCTGCTGGTTTCCAGCACTGCAGGATCCACTCATGGGCTTGTACCTGTTCCCCTGTGCTGCATGAAAACAGCTCATCCCAAGCCCCATCCATACATCACACTGAGGAGGGAGTGGCACAGCAACAGCAAGGCTATTCCACTGGATGGTTTGTTGGTTTGTCAGCTTGCCAGCGGCAAACTGCTCTGACACTGCTGCCCCCTCCTTCCTCCAGGGCACCCAGCTCCTGGCACCTAGTACAGAGCACTGCAAGATGCACCCCACTGAGCCCTCCCTAGAAAGATGACACAGTGCAGGCAATTGTACACAAAGGCTTTACTGGGGGCTCTATACAAGACAGCCTTGCTGGGACATAAAGCCATAACCTCACTGGGGACAGCTTTCCACCTCCAGGACTCAGCACATCGACCCTCAGCACCTGGGACTTTCTGCTGAGGGTTTCATTCTGTCCCACGCAGGTAGGATATCGCTGCCCAACACCAGGAGTCAGCTAAACCTCATGGCACTGAGAGGGCCTGTCTGGGAATGCTGGGCTGCAGGGGAAGGAGGGCAGCAACAGGTACACAGGACCCCTGAGAGAGCCACAGTGCCCATGAAACCCCTGATTAAGGCTGGGGCAGCCAGCCCAGGGAGTCCTTGGCGCAGAGGCTACACAGCACCAAGTAACAACAGGAGCACCTCTGCCACCCTGCAGAACCATCCCTAGCTGCAGTGATGTCCTTATACCTGCACACTGGGGACTGGCTGCAGGAACTTCTCCCAGCTGCAGCACCCTTCACTAGAGGTCTGGGTGTTCGCCCTCATTGTGCTTGAGTGGGGCCTTGCCATCAGCAGTGGGAGCTGGGGGAGGTGGTAGTGTGGGCAGAGGCCTGGCAGGTGCAAACCGAAACTCCTCAGGCACAGGGGCATCAGGTGTCTCCTTGCGGTAGAAGCCGAGCTCCTGCACCAGCTGATTGATCTCCTCCCGGGTCATGTCGCTTAGGGGGATTCTCTGCACACACGCAGGGGTTGCAGCCCAGTGCCTGTGGGGCACCATCCACCCAAACCCTGCTGTGGCAGCAAGTGTCACACTGCCCACTAACCTCCAGCTCTTTGTATCGGTGGCTGAGGAGCACAAGCTCAGGGTCAGCACCAGGCAGATGCTTCATCTCCAGGTTATGGCTGGATGGTATGTTAAGGAGCCAACAGTACTGGGCAGGTCCATGCAGCCCTCCTGCCCCCCCATCCCATCCTGCTTTCCATCACATCCTATTCCCTCACATCCCATCTTCCATTCCATCCCATCACATTCTCCACTGCATCCCACCCCATTCTGTCCCATTGTATCTCATCCCATTGCCTAACCATCCTGTCCCTCCACCCCTTATACAATCCCATCCTCCATCCCACCCCTTCCCACCCCTCATTCTGTCCTCCACTGCGTCCCATCCTGTCCTCCAGTCTGTCCCACTCAGTCTAGTCCTGTTCTATCCTTTACCCCCATCCCATCCCGTCCCACCCCACTCCATCCCATGGGAGCGCCCATGCCAGCAGAGGCCCGCTTCGGGCAGCAGCCGCACCGATCGCTGCTCGGCTCGGCTGGCGGGTACTAGAGGGGAATGTCCTGGGTGACGAACGCCTTCACCTGCGGGCACAGAGGGCGGCACGGCCCGGCTCAGCGGTGGGGCGGCTCTGGACCCCATCCCCATCCCCCAGCCCCGCCCGGCGGCACCTACCTCCCTCAGGCGATTCAGCCGTCACCCGCCGCAGGTCTGGAGAACGAGACACTCCGTAACCGCCGCCGGCGTCCCACGGTGTCCCCACACCCTCCGCCCAGCCCTGCGCTTACCTCCACCTTGCCCCGGGCCAAGTCCCGCAGCTCAGCCCCTCGGTGCCGGGGGGGTCCTGGGCCGAGCCCCGCCGCCAGCACCGACACCAGCAGCAGCCGCAGCGCCTGCAGCATCCTGCAGCGCCACGTCAAGGCCTCCGCGCGCACGGGGGGTCCCACCCTGACGGACTCGAGCACGCGCACGTCGAGTAGCCGCAGTACGACAACGCGCTGCACGGGCGGAGAGGAACTGCGCACCATGCATGCGCAGCGCGGATACTCGCGGGTACACACACCTTAAACACGTGGAAACGCTCCTCATCACCCCCTAAATACGCCCGAACACCTCCTAAACACCCACACTGTGCACACCCCTACCTCCTACACACACCCAACATCACAAACACACCCGCACCTTGGATGTGCACACTGCAGCCACACACCCATGTGCACACGTGCACATTGCACACCACAAAGGCACATCAAAAACTCTCGATGCACGCACAGCTGCACCCCAACACATAGAGTGCAAACACAGTATGCACATGCAGAAATTGCAGACACACAATGTGCAGCACAAAGGGGTGTGCATGCATGGCTGGCTGTGTATGCACACATACGCACAGCTGTGCACACACAGCTGGGAGCACACATGCACAGCTGCATGCACAGCTATGTACAGCTACACACAGTCCACCCACCAGCACATAGATGCAGCTGCACATGCAGCTGCAAACAGGCAGAAACACACCAGCACATGCAGTCACAAATGTAGCAGCATGTGCATGCACCCGAAGCTCTACACACACACCCAGCTGCATGCACACACACCTACTGTGGCTGCTTGAGGTTGGAGGCTGTTGGGGTCCAAGCCTCTGCTCAAGCAAGCCCACCCAAGGCTGGTTGCCCAAGGTCACTTGGGCAGTTGGGCAGTCACCAGTTGGCTGTTGAGTTTCTGCAGGGCAGTCACCAGTTGGCTGTTGAGTTTCTGCAGGGATGGAGACTGTACAGCTTGCCTCAGCAGCAGGTGCCAGGGCTTGGTCACCTCACAGGAAAAAAGTGTTTCCTGACCTGCAGAGGGAACCTCCTATGGTCTAGTTTGAAGCCAGTGCCTCTGGTCCTGCCACTGGGCACCACTGAGAAGAGCCAGGCTCCATCCTCTTGCCTTCAGGTATTTATGTAGATTGATGAGATTCCCTAGAGCTTTCTCTGCTCCAGGCCAGACGGTCTCAGGTCTCCCAGCCTCTCCTCATGTGATAACTGCTCCAGTTCATTATCTTTGAAGGCCTTCATTAGACTCCCTCCAGTATGCTCATGTATCTTGGACTTTCTCTTGGTCGCCCAGCAGTGGACTCGGCACTCCAGGGGTGGCTTCACCAGTGCCTCCTCAACCTCCCTTGACCTGCTGACAACACCCCTGATGCAGCCCAGGAAGCCATCATTCACCTTCTTTGCCTCAAGAACACACTGAACTCATTGTCAGTGTGGTCTCCACCACATAATCTTTCCAAAGCCTTTTCTGCAGAACTGGTTTCCAGGCAGGTGGCCCCCAGCATGTCCTGGTGCCTGGGGTTGTTCCTCCTCAGAGGCCCGACTTTGCACTCTCATTTGCTGAACTTCTTAAGGTTTCTGCCAGCCCATTTCTCCAGCTTGTCCAGGTCTCTCTGCATGGATGCATGATCCCCTCATTTATGAACCTCCCAGTCTGGTGTCATCTGCAGACTTGCTGAGGGTGCATTCTGTTCCACCATACAGGCTGGTAATGAAGATGTTTAACAGGACTGGACCCAGTACTGATCCCAGGGGTGCATTACTACTTAACTGGCCTCCAACTAGACCATGTGCTGCTGACCACCACCCTCTGCATCCAGCCACCAAGCCAGTTTTCAATCCACCTCAACCTTTGCTCATCCAGCCTGTACATCAACAGCTTCTCTAGGAAGATCTGATGGAAGATAGTGTCAAACACCTTCCTGAAGTCTGGGTAGACAATGTCCACTGCTTTCCCTTCATCTGCAGGGCCACTCACTTCATCACAGAAGGTGGGCAGGTTAGTCAAGCAGAACATCCCTTCAGTGAGGCCGTTCTGACTCCTCCAGGTGCCTGGAAGTGGTTCCCAGAACTTGCTGTTCCACCACCTTTCCAGAAATGGAGATGAGGCTGACTGGGCTCTAGTTCCCTTGTCCTTTTTTGTGCCCTTCCTGAAGACAGAAGTGACATTTGTTTTCCTCCAGCCCTATCCCAGTTGCCACAGTTGATCACAGGTTATTGAGAGTGGCCTCGCAATGACAGGAGCCAGTTCCCTCAGCACTCATGGGTCCATCCCACTAGGGCTCAGGGACATGTCCTCCAGCAATATCCTCTTCCACATGGTGCCCCGGTCTTTCCCAGGCTTTGTGGCTCCGGAAGGCTGGTATTGATGGTATGGAAGTGTCTGGGACCTCTTGGCCTCTCCATGCCCTCTGTCACCAAGTCCCCCACCTCCTTTGGGTGCATACACACACCTGAAGCAGCCCCGTGTGCTCTCACACCCACCAATGCAAACCTGTGCACGTAAGGCACCGTGTCACACGCAAGGACCTGCACAGCTGCAGGTGCATGCACGGCACCTCCCACAGCTCCAGTTGTGCACGTGGACACAGACACACCTGCCACAGCGCACGCCCGCACACGGGTGCACCAGGACCCGGCGTCGCAGCGGTGCACACACATAAGACGCGCGTGTGCGAGGCCAGGCTCGCACAAGGGCAGGTATGCACGCGCGAGGCCAGTCGTGCACGCGCCGGCGGAGAGCGGGGCCCGGGCCGTCAAGTGGGCAGGTGCGCGCTGGGCAGTTTCAGTGTCACTTTTGCGGCTCCTGCGCCTTTAAGTCTCGCGCAGGTGCGCAGAGCTGACATCACGGGGCGCGGCGGGGCCGGGCCCGGGGCCGGTGCCGGGCGCTCGGGCACTTCCTCTCGATGGAGCCGGCCCGGCGGGGCAGCGCGGACCAGGGCTCGGCCGCCGCCTTGGGGCCCCGGCTCGGCCCCTCGTGGGGTCCCTCACCCTCCGCCGCCGCCGCAGCGCGGCCGGTGCCTTTCGGCTCCGGCGGCTCGGTCGCGGCGGCGCCTTTCGTTGGCGGCGGCGGTGGTGTCCCTGGTGCCCGCCGGACCTCTCGGTCGGACGCCGCCTGCGACCCCTTCCCGTATGGCTGCCCGCGGCCCGGCGGGGTGCAACGTTGCGGTCCTGAGGAGCGGGCCCCGGGCAGGGCCGCCCAGCCCCTGCCGCTGGAGGTCGGCAGGGCGCAGCCTGAGGGGCCCAACGGACCCCACACCTTCCCGCTGCCGGCCTTGCTGCCCCCCAGCCCTGGCGCCCCCCCGGCCCGGCCCGGCGTGCAGTCCCCCGTAGCGCCCGCCTTCCCCGAGCTCGGTCCCCTGGAGCATGCTGTGCCTGGGAAGCTGCCGTCCGCCGAGCGGAGAGAGATGCTCCCCAAGGCAGAGTCCAGCGACCACATTTCCGCTTGGGCGAGCTCTTCGCCGCGGGCCGCCGGGCTGCCCAAAGCCGTCTCCAGCGAGTTCCTCGCCAGCGGGCGGGTGGGCCTGTCCAAGCCGTCTGCTCTCTCCAAAGCGGAGCCGGAGGAGCTCTCCCTCTTCGGGAGGTCCCTCGGCCAGCCAAGTGCTGGTGATTCCTCTGACGCACTCGGCTGCTCGGGAAGGAGCCCAGAGGACAGTTCGTTCCGGTGAGCAGGTGTTGTTGGGGTGGGGGGACAAACAGCGGGAGCAATGCTGGGCCAAAGCTGCCAGGGCTGTGGAGCGGCAAGTGCAGCCTCCTGTGGGGCTGGAGTCGCCCCTTTCTTCCCACTGTAAATGGTGTTCACGTGGAGGAGATTGGGATGACGAGCTGTGAACACCCAGGTTTAGCGAGGGGGAAGGATGCTCAGTGCTTACTGTCTGTGCAAGCAGTGTGCATGGGGTGGCATGTCACAGGTTGTGGAGTGGGTATCATCTGCCCCCACTGTCCTGGAGCTCTGGAAACGATGTGGCACTACCCTCTCTTGCTGTTGAAACATTCTCACTGTGACTGAGACTTGACCTAGCGCTGCTGGAAGAGCCTGCAGGCTGTTAGCGCGTGCTGCATAACAGCACTCATGTTGTGACTGATGGTGGCTTTGCACTGATGAAGGACACTGCTGCAGGGCTCGCAGCGCTGCTGTCACGTGTGGTGCCCTGGCCTTTCAGACTGGCTGAGCTCTTGGGCAGAGTCGGGGGCTGAGACTGGGTTCTTTTCCCCAGGAGCCCCAGAGATGTGTGATTTCTAGGGAGGGGAAGCAGTTTTTCAGGGAGACCCTGTCTTGCAGGCTGTCTGCTGTGCTAGCCTGCCTGTGTCAGTCAGTGGTGATGAAAGCAAGAGGTCTTTTGTGTTGGTTTCTAGAATTTCACAGGGTTCTGGGTTAGAGTGGGGCTTGCTTTGCACCAAGATGCAGATCATGGGGCAATTCAGAGGAAAGGACCCATCTCCTGTATATGTCCTAGCTGAGGTTCAGCTGTGGCTGTTTCTGCTGTGGGCAGGGAGCTTCCTTGGTGGAGCTGGGGATTGAACTGGGGTGGGGGGAACAGGGAACACCTCTGAACCCCAGTCTTAGTCTGTTCTTCCTTTGTCCTCCCAAGAATCACAGTGGTTACCTGGAACGTGGGCACAGCTATGCCCCCGGATGATGTGACATCCCTGCTGCACCTCAACACAGGCGAGACAAACGACGTGGATGTGATTGCCATTGGGTAAGATGTTATTAAGGTGCAGGGCCCCCTCCCCTGCTGCACCACATCCCTTTCTGGGGAATTGCCATAGCCCTGTGGGGTGGGGAATGGAAGAGCTGCAGCCCAGCCCCCCTGGGGCATAGTGAGCAGGGAGAGGTGTGCATTGCAGGCAGCAAAATATCAGAAAAGATAATGGAGAGTCTGGTCCCAGAAAAATGGAAATGCTAAAAGGAACAGAAACAGAAATCCCAGGTAGCCTTGAACCCCCAAAGGGCCTGGAGCTGGCTGTGCTGTACAGAGCTGGGGCCTTGGCAGTGCTGCTTTTGCTATGAGCCCTGGCAGCCATGAGGTCAGGTCTGCAGAGGCATTCAACTTGCCTGTTGGAGTCCTCTGGGAGTGTTTTTTTTCAGCTCATCTTTTGCCCATGGTATACAGGCCTCAAGGGCACAAATTTGCCATTCTCTCATAGATGGATTGGTTCTGTTCCCCTGGCAACACTTAACTTTGGGCATGGCAGTGCCATGTTAGTGTGGTGAGGTTTTATTGGCATGGCTGGTGAGGCCAGAGTCTAAGGGCACACTGGTCTCTTGAGGTTTGCTGTGGCGTGTGGATTCCTGCTAAGACCAGAGACATGCTGCCTTTGCACAGGGAGTGAGACGCTGCTTTTGCCTGTGTGTGTGAGGTGGAAGAGCTGGATTTGCCTCAAGGAGGCTCCCAGGGACTCCCTGATTCTCCATGCTCCAGAGAAGGGGCAGTATAAGGCTAAGTCTGCCAGAGCTATGATGCTGTGTTGGAGCTGGTCTCCTGGTCCCTTTGGCCTTGCAGGCCAGCAGTCTGGGGCTGTGGAGGTAGATTGAAGCATGAATGGATGGGGTAGGGGTGTAGCTGACAGCCAGAGACATGTTGGGACAGTGTCCTGGCTGGGGCCAGGTGTCCTGCTGCTCCCTACCCCCAGGCTGTTTCTCCCTGGCTGTGTGCTTCCTCTGACCCATGTCTCTGCGCCCTGAGCACTTGATACTTCTGGCCAAGACATTTCCAGATTCTGCCATTCACTGGGAACATTCTCCTTCCTCCTCTTAACTAATTGCTGACCCAGGAGGACACTAATTAACTTTCTGTTTGCTGCTGCTCTGAGCTTGGTGGCTAGGATGCATCTGGACACCCTGTGCTGAAGTACTGGTGAGACTTGGCTTCTCTGTAAAGACCAATACAGCTGAAATGTCCGATAAGTCCCTCTTACACCTAGAGACTGCTGCCCAGCTCTGTGCAGGTGAACTGCTCCTGCTTTAGAAAGGGCCGAGGCCTCTTATGGATTCAGGGCCACTTATGCCTTCCGCTAACACATGGCCCAGCATTGCTGGAGCAAGGATATGGCTGGCTTGTGCTCTAAACCCAGGGTCCTCCTTGAACTGCCCTTCCTGCCCTGGTCCTGCTCCACAGCACTATGCTTTGGCACCTCTCCTAAGGAGCTCCTGCTAGCTTGGAGGTAAATGCTTTCCTGGTGTGGCTATGGGACCTGTCCCTTTCCTCCCAGGCTGCAAGAGGTGAACTCTAAGATAAACAAGCGCCTGAAGGATGCCCTCTTCACAGATCAGTGGAGTGAGCTCTTCATGGATGTGCTGAGCCCCTTCCACTTTGTCCTGGTAAGGAGTTCTCAAAGGGGCTGGGCAACAGGTGTTCGCTCCGTGCCTGTCAGGCAGGTAGACCACAGATAGGAAGAGTTGGACTGCAGGGATGGAGGGAGGAGTTGCAGTGGGAAGGCACAAACTGGTGGCAGGACAGCCTGCAGCTATCCAAGCAGCATGTGGGGACTAATCTGAGGGCTAGAGGTGTGTCTCGCCAGTGTGCTGTCTAGCTTTTACCACCCTGCTCCCTTTCCTGCACCTTGGGCTTTCCCTGTGGGGCTTTGGAGACACTTGCTGCCTGCTTCATCGCACCAAGGCAAGGAAGTGTATGGGGGAACAAGCCTTTGCTTCTGGCAGCAGCCTGCAGGTCCCAGGGCAGGTTCAACTCCCCAGGGTGCTTGCCCCAGAGCATATGCAGGCCTTGACATTGCTGGGCTTATCTCAGCTGTCGGTATGGAACAGGTTGTAAAGAGAAGCTGTGGCTGCCCCATCCCTGGCAGTGTTCAAGGCCCGGTTAGATCGGTCTTGGAGCAACCTGCTCTAGTGGAAGGTGTCCCTCTCCGTGGCAGGGGATTGGAACTCTAGGAGCTTTAAGGTCCCTTCAACCCAAACCATTACATGATTCTATTCAGGAGGGTGTTAGTAAACTCTGAGCAAAATGTGCTATTAGTCATCTGCAAGATAGGGAGCATGCAAAGGATGGGGGTGCTTCTCCTATGGCCTGGAGGTGGGGGAAGCTGTCCCTGGCCCTACAGGCCCTGCTATGGCTACCATCTTGCTTCAGCCTCTGTCCCTATTCCAGGTCAGCACTGTTCGAATGCAAGGTGTGATCCTACTGGTATTTGCCAAGTACTACCACCTCCCCTTCCTGCAGGACATCCAGACAGACTGCACGAGGACAGGGCTGGGAGGCTACTGGGTGAGTGTAGCCCTAGGGGAGGTGGTGAGGGGCTGGCTTCCCAAGGAGTCACAGGATCCTCTTGGTGCAGGGCAACAAGGGTGGGGTGAGTGTTCGTCTCTCCATCTTCGGCCACATGGTCTGCTTCCTGAACTGCCACCTGCCAGCACATCTGGAGAAGGCAGAGCAGCGCAAGGAGGACTTTGCCACCATACTGCACATGCAACAGTTCGAGGGGCGTGTGGCCAGCGGCATCCTGGACCATGAGTGCGTACCCCATCAATTTGCTCCCCAGTCTGGGCCAGGGCTCTAATGCCAGCCCCTGTCTTTGACTCCCTCAATCCCAGCACAGCTTGGAGACAGGATTTTGCCTTCAGGGGTGCAAAACTGTCCCATGGCCCAGCAGCCCAATATGTTGGGGTAGGTGTTAAGAGAGATCCTTGGTCTCCCCTGGAGCACATCCAGGCATGAAGCAGCTCTCTGCCATACTGGCACTGTTGGATTTTGGAAGTGGTGAGTGGAGGGCCTGGCTCAGACCCAGTGTCTTGGCTATGCATTCAAACTCAGTAGGTGATTTGCTGTGGAAATTTCTACCACCAATGATCAGGGAAGGTGGGCCTGTTAGTTGATGGTTCTTGGTCCTACCTGGGTGGGGCCTGGCTGCTGGGCAAGCTGTCAGCGAACTGCTGACCTGTACTGGTGCTCTTGGGAGCACCTGTGCCACAGGCTGAGGCTGCCCACAGGATATTTCTCCCCTGTCAGCATCAATAGTCTTGCCCCTTCCAGCTCATTGCCCTCTTCCTACCCACAGCCTCGTGTTCTGGTTTGGGGACCTCAACTTCCGCATTGAAAGCCTTGACATCCGCTTTGTGAAGTATGCCATTGACAGCAACATCCTGAGCCAGCTATGGGAGAAGGATCAGGTGAGAAGGATGGGCACACTGCAGAGCCTCAGCCAGGCCCCAGGTGGCACTTGGCTCTTGTTCTACAGCTGCATGGGCAGTTTTGGCAGGACATGTGCCCTTACTGCTCATGGGACGCAAAAGGCCCTAGTTCTGTGTGGAAAGGGCAACACAGTCCCAGGATGGTCTTTGTAGGAGCTGGGAACATGCTTCCTTTAGCAGTATGCTAGGAAGAGCTGGGGGCCTACAGATTTGCTGCTTGCATGGCATAGACAAACCCTGAGAACTGTGTGTGTGGGGCTGGCAGCAATGGGGCAGGGATGACTGTGCTAGGGGTGGAGAGCTATTGGGGGGCTTGCAGAGGGGTCTGGCCATAAGGGCTGGTGTGCTCCTGTTCTCTTTCCCATAGCTGAATATTGCCAAAAGCACCTGGCCTGTCCTCAGTGGTTTTCAGGAGGGCCCCCTGAACTTCCCACCCACTTTCAAGTTTGATGTAGGCACCAACAAATATGACAGCAGGTATGATTGCAGAGCTCAGGTATGTGCTGGGCCTGGGAGCAGGTGGCACAGCTGAGGGGTGCAGGTGGGGCACGGATGCCAGCCAGGGCACGTGCTGGTGGGGCAGGGGCTGATGCTGGTGCAGATGGATGGGGGGAGAGGGGTAGGCTGGGACTCGCAAGCTGGGACACAGCTGTTGTGCTGGTGCCAGTGCAGGTCTGTCCCTGCAGCTGCACTGAGCTGTGTGCCAAGATGAGCTGCGTCCCCTGCCTGTGCATATGGTAGTACCGGGGGAGGCAGTTTGGGGTGGAGCCCACTGGCCCCTGCCAGGCAAGAGATGCCCCTCTGTGCCCTGCAGTGCCAAGAAGCGGAAACCTGCCTGGACTGACCGCATCCTCTGGAAGATCAAATCTCCCAGTGTTGGGCTTGGCGTAGGTGGGCACCGGCCCAGCCGGGGTGTCCTCTCAGTGAGCCAGCTCTGCTACTGCAGCCACATGGAGTACACAGTCAGTGACCACAAGCCAGTAGCTGCCATCTTTGCAGTGCAGGTGAGCACCACCCAGGGCCAGTGGGCACACAGTCAGGGACTTCAGGGGTGAGACACGCAGATAGTGTGTGCAGCTTATGATGGGGTGTGTGGGGCTTACTTTGTTTGGTAAGCTGTCACCATGGCTGGGGGCTGCTAGACAGGTGCCCTGGGCAGCAGGGGCAGCTCTCTGGCATGCCCTTCCTTAACGTGTATCATAGAAACACAGAATAGTTAGGGTTGGAAAGGACCTTAAAATCATCTAGTTCCAACCCCCTTGCCATGGGCAGGGACACGTCACACTAAACCATGTCACCCAAGGCCCTGTCCAACTTGGCCTTGAGCACTACCAGGGATGGAGCATTTACCACTTTGGGCAACCTGTGCTAGTGCCTCACCACCGTCACAATATAGAACTTTTTTCTTGCATCCAACCTGAACTTCCCCTGTCTAAGTTTGAACCTGTTACCCCTCGTCCTATCACTACAGTCCCTCATGAAGAGTCCCTCTCCACATCCTTGTAGGCCCCCTTCAGATACTGGAAGGCTGCTATGAGGTCTCCACGCAGCCTTCTCTTCTCCAGGCTGAGCAGCCCCAACTTTCTCAGCCAGGCTCCATACGGGAGGTGCTCCAGCCCCTGATCACCCTCATGGCTTCCTCCAGACTTACTCCAACAGTTCCATGTCCTTCTTATGTTGAGGACACCAGAACTGCACACAATGCTGCACATGGGGTCTCATGAGAGCAGAGGGGCAGGATCACCTCCTTCCACCTGCTGGTCACGCTCCTTTTGATGCAGCCCAGGACACAGTTGGTTTCTGGGCTGCGAGCACACACTGAAGCCAGCTCATGTTTATTTTCTTATTGACCAGCACCCCCAAGTCCTTCTCCACAGGGCTGCTATGAATCTCTTTCCTGCCCAACAGGTAGCTGTGCCTGGGATTGCCCCGACCCAGGTGTAGGACTTTGCACTTGGCTTGTTGAACTTCTTGAGGTTGGCAATGGCCACCTCTCAAGTGTGTCAAGTCCCTCTGGATCCTTCCCTCCAGAGTATCAACCAAACCACACAACTTAGTGTCGTTGGCAAACTTCCTGAGGGTGCCTCAATCCCACTGTCCATGTCACCAACAAAGGTGTTGAACAAGACTGGTCCCAGCACCAATCCTTGAGGGACACCACTCATTACCCATCTCCAGCTGGACATTGAGCCATTGACCACAACTCTTTGCGTGTGGCCATCCAGCCAGTTCTTTATCCACCAAGTGGCCCATCTATCAAATTGACATCTCTCCAGTTTAGAGACAAGGATGTTGTGTGGGACATTTTGAACGCTTTGTACAAGTCCAGGTAGATGACATCAACTGCTCTACCCCTGTCCATCAGTTCTGTAGCCCTGTCCTAGAAGGCCACCAAATTGGTCACGCAGTATTTCCTGTTAGTGAAGCCATGCTGGTTATCACCAGCCATCTCATTTTCATGTGCCTTAGCATGCCTTCCAGGAGAATCTTTTCCAAGATTTTTCCAGTCACAGAGGTGTACATTTCTCTTGCAGTTTGCTTCCAAGACAGACAAGCCTCTGGTTGAGATTTATGTGGCTGATGAATGGAGCAGGCCTGAGCAAGCAGTTGTCAGGTACAAGATGGCTGCTGGCTTCCACCGGAGCTCGTGGGACTGGATAGGACTCTACCGGGTAGGGGCTTGGGTGCTGCTGGGGCTGAAGGGAGTGGGGTGCACTGCACAGCACTGGGGGGTTTCTTCTGAGCTACCCCCAAATGGTGAGCACTGGTGCATGGCATGGGCCTGTGCTTTGTGCTTTCCTTTTCCTGGGGAAGCCCTGGCAATTATTCAGGATTTGGATAGCAGCATTAGGAGCAGGATTTGGCCCTGCTTCAGGAGGCTTAGATCCAGTAGTTCCCTCTTTCTCCTGCCCGGTGGGCCCCACAGGGTCCAAAGCTGGCATTCTTTAGAGGCTGGGGGCCAGGGCACTGTTGAGTGGGTGCAAGGCAGCTCTTGGTTTTGCTGTGTGAGGAGAGGGGGCTGAGTGCAAGGCAAGCTAAGGCAGGGTGGGAAGTGATGGTGCTGAGTAAGGCTTATGTTCCTGTGCACCGGTGTTCTCCCATTTACATGCACACAGGTGGGCTTTCGACACCCTAAGGATTATGTGTCTTATGTCTGGGCTAGGAGCGATGATGGTGAGCGCTGCTTGGAGAAGCAACCATGTGCACAGGTGAGCTGGGCCAGCCCTGCTGTGCTGCTGGGCACATGTCTCATCATGGGGGGACAAGGACCTCTTTATGCCTCTGATGGTACAAGGGGGCACCTCCTCACTACTCTGTGCTGGGCCTTAGGCAGGTCTACTGTGCTGGAGTAAGGGATATTGGCTCTGGGCTGGAGGTGGGAGGGGGCATCCCTGTGCCAGGTCTTGGTGCCCATCAGCTCTCTCTGGGCTACAGGTGATGTTCTCAGAGGAGGCACTACCCAAGGGGAAGGGCGAGTACATCCTTGGATACTACAGCAACACCTCCAGCAGCATTGCTGGTGTGACTGAGCCCTTTCAGGTCAGCATGGCCAAAAGGCAGGGGTGAGGGGTTGAGGGAGGCAGGGGGTGATGTATATAAGGGTGCTTGGCTGGAGGAGGACAGTGGCTTTGGTGCCCCAGATCAGCCAGCAGCGCTGATGCAGGGGTGCAGATCTCCATGCCCAGGTCAGAGGAGGGCAGCAGCCCCACAGACAGCTCGGGCAGCAGCTCAGAAGAGGAGGATGACAGCACACTGGTCCTGCTGGCCCCCAAGTCCCGTAGCCCCAGCCCAGGCAAGATGAAAAGGCACCGGAGCCGAAGTCCCAGCCTAGCCAAGTTCCAGGGCCTCATCCTGCGGCCATCAAGCCAGGACAGGGGTACAAGCCGCAGCCCCTCACCCCAGAGCCGCCGTGGCCTCCCTGGGGACATCCCCACCATCCACCTGCCCCAGGAGGAGCTGGAGTGCTGTGGAGTGAAAGCCAAGGAGCCAGGGCGAACACCCAGCAGCCAGGAGGGCAGCTCCTTCTACCAGACTGTGCGGGAGCAAGGTGGCCCCTGGCGTGTCTCTGCTGACAACACCTTGGCCAGGGCTGACCCCAGGAACCTGGGCCTGCTGCCTGCACTCCGCCTTGAGATGATCGACCAAGCTCTGGGACGGCGGAGGGAGAGCACAGACCAGGGCTACCTTAGCCAGAGGATGAGTCCCACCAGCCCCCCTGGCTGCAGCACCTCCCCAAAGGAGGGGAGCAGCCCTCAGGAGCTGGACAGCCATAGCTGTGCCCTGGGCCACTGATACAGTGACCCTTGTCTCCTTCCTCCCTGTAGTGTGCTTGCTGTGTGCTTTCCTCTGCCACTTTCCTGCTGAGACATCTGTCTTCCCCCTTACTTATTGCAGTGATTTCTCAGTACTGTGATAGAGGCCTCCCCCTGGTCCTTCCAGCCTGAGCTGCTGCCCTGGGCCTGATATAGCTGGGATGTGGCACAGGGGAAGGCAAGGCTAGTCTAGTATGGTGGGGGGACAGAGTCCACTTGAGATTCAAAGTTGCAAGACCCTTTGGTCCTATGGGAGGAGTGCTGGCTTCACACATGAGGTGGGACAGGAGCACAGGGCTCTGGTAGCAATGGTGTTGGGCATAGAGCAAGGACTGCCCCAGGGTACCCCTTACATCAAAGCTTGCTCCTTCCCTGCTGCTACCACTGTGCCTCAGCCTGGACATAGTGCAAGCGACAAAATAAACCATCCTGCCCACTCCTGTTGCACTGTGCTTACTACAGAGGTGGCAGGATCGCCCCCTGGTGTGGAGACCGCAGCATGTGCAAGGGGGACAGCAGGCTTGGCCCTGGCACCACACACCACACTCAGACAATCCTGTATTCATCTTCTGCACACAGGGACTGACCCCCTCCCTAAGCCAGCCCAGCCCAGCAGTGCCCATCCCACCCTGGCTGGGGAAGGGGGTTGGATCACACCACAATGCTCAGCTGTCCCAGCTGAGGAGGCACAAACCCAGGTTGTTGGCAGTGCTGTCCCCCATGCCTGGGGGAATCTGTGTGCCCCAGAGCACAGCAGGAACTAAAGAGGGTGGGGTTCCACTTTCCCAAGCCCTCCTCTTCCTTTCTGCCTGCTTTGATGCTCATAGATGGCAGCCACTGCTGCATACACAATCCCCTCATCTTGAGAGTCTTCTCAGTCCATCTGCTTGCACCTGCTACAGCTGTGGCACCCCGCAGCTCCATGCAGTCACCCCAGCAGTTGCACTTAGTGACATCCTTTGCCTCAAGAACCAGAAATTGTGTAGCTTCACCTCATGGCTGCAGCACAGGACATTTTCCTCCCCAGAAGAAGCAGTACTTCTCAGGCATCATCAGGGCATGGTGTGAGGCTGAGCCCGAGGCTTCTGCTCCAAGGCCATCCAAAGGCATTGCTCATACAGAGTGACACCACTGTGCTGTGTCTTCCAGTCTGGATGCTTGTCCCTGGAGTTCACATGCAAAGAATCCTAGTGTCTCAGGGTCTTTTTGAGATGACATGCAGGTACTAGCACAGCTTGGGCTGCTGCAATACAGCTGCTGAAGAACCATCAGTGAGCATCAGTGTAACACTGCCACTCACAAGCATTCCTTTCCACTCTAGCCTTACTCATGGCACAGTAGAGGACAGTGCTTGCAATGCTGGCTTCATGCCAAGCAGGCAGGACAGCACCCAGCCCTGCCAGGGCATCCCTGCTGCCCCTGCAGGCTATGTTCCTGTGACCCTTCAAACTTACTTGTGTTGTGAGCCCTCATTCAGGCTGCAGTCAGTGGATGGCTCTAGAACAAAGCAGTCTGTGGTAATGCGGTTTGCCAGGAAAGCCAGCTCCATATCACTGAGGTCCCTCATCCTATGCAGGAACCATGCCAACCTGTGGGCACAGCAGGGCAGCAGTCAGCCGCTGCTGGCCAGGTTGGATAGCCCACCTTGCCTGACCGCAAAGTATCTGCACATAGTGTCCTGTGATGGTGGGAAGAGCCTTTTCCTCCTGGACACACACCTGTGAGTGCAGTTGCAGTGGAAGAGCATCAGGTTTCCATGTTGTGCAGCTGGTACTTCACCTCGCTGGGTACAATCTGGTGCTTACACTTATCCAAGTGCTTGTAACTCTTGCACACCCTGCCCAGGCCTATGGACAGCACAGCAGTGAGGGGCACCCCCAGCGCACAACCACCATGGGCTGAGACCTTGGGACACCCCAGCTATGATTCATGCTCTACCCCCGGCACCCACTCACCCTGCTGCTGTCTGCACCTTGCCACAACAGTCATCAGGGAGGCTCTGCACCACTCCACAGCTGGGCTGGATTGGATGCTGCCATCCTGAGGGCAGGCAGGGTGTGCTGAGCCCCAGACCCTTGCAGTGCTCCTCCAGGCACTTGCCTTCCTCCAGCAAGGTCCTGTTCCAACATGGTCATTGCTGTTGAGGGCATAGGCTCCAGCCCCCACTGTGCTGCTGCATGCCTGCTTGTGGGCTCAGCCTTGTCCCTGGCGAATGTGGGGGACAAGGTACCTGGTCCCTGTGGCTGCTGGGCTGTAGCAGGTCTCTGTGCCCGGTAGAGCTGAGGGTTTTGTCTCAGCTGCTGTCAGAGGCTCTTGTGCCCTACTCTTGAGAACTCCCCTCCCTTGCCTGGAGGCTACACAGCAGGGCAGCCAGTCCCCTCTGTGGGCAGGCTGTAGTTGTTTTGACACTGCTGCACCATCCTGGCCAGGGGTACTACACCATAACGCTCACATCTGGGAACATCACATGCCAGAAGGCCCCGTATACCCACTCTGCCGCAGCCAAGCCAGTGGCAGCAGGGCTGCGCATGCCCAGGGCTGCTGCAGCGGATGCTCAGCCAAAGGGCTACAGCACCGGAGCACTCACCCTCCCCGCCAGTGCCACTGGACGCACTCCTCGCACTCCAGCACGAAGCACGGCACCTCCAGCAGGTTGAAAAAGGTGACTCCGATGATGTTGGAGATGGTGTCGTTGAGGTCCAGCAGGCACTGCCGGAATCTACGGGGCACACCGAGGCGGTGAGCTGCTCGGCGGCCCCTGGGGGTGTCTGTGTGTGACCTCCCGGACCCGGCCTCCGGGGCACCTGGCATCACATTCGCAGTGGGATATGGTATGCAGGCGGTAGTTGCGGATGCCCGTAGCTGAACTGCAGCGCCGTGGTCTGCGCCGAGCACTGGTCGTGCTCACGACAGCACCGGTCGGGGCCGCGGAAGAGACCTACGCGCAGCGTCGGTGAGGACAGCCCCGCCGGGAGGATGGGGTGCGCCTGACCGCTGCTCCCTCCTCGCCCTCCCCACTCAGTACCCACCTCGCCGGCATTCCCCGCCGAGTCACCGGCTCCGCACCACAGCGTGTCCGGAAACGCTGAGCCCCGCCGGCGCGGAGGCTCTGTCAGCGGCACGGGTTCGGTACAGGAGGCGCGGCGCCGCGGGTCGCGACGGACCCAGCAGGCACGGGTGCCGCCGCGCCCAACCCAGGCGCCCTCCACCAGCGCGGCCGGGCCGCGGTCCCCGCGGCTCAGGAAGGACACGTGGCGTGCGCCGCCCGCGCCCCCCGCGCCCACACGGCACCGCCCGGCCGGGCGCTCGCGCTTCCGCACAGGCCAGTTCCGCCCGCACCCACACCCTGCTGCGCGAGCCACCCCGTCCACCGGCCCCGCCTTTGAACGCGCGCCAGCCGGGCGGGGGACACAGCGCTGATTGGTCCGCGCTGGCCCCGCCCCACCCCGTGGGAGGTGAGCAGGAGGGGCGGGGTGCCGGTCGTGCCGTCTTCCCTGTGCACCCCGCTTCCGGACACCCTCGGGTCAGTTTTGTGGGACAGAGCCCCCGGGAGGGTGCAGGGGCACACGTGCTGGGGCAGCGATGTGCGTGTGGGTATATGCAAGTACCTTTACCTAGGCACTGCCAAGTCCACCACTAAACCATGTCACTAAGGACCTCAGCAGCACATTTTTGAACACCTCCAGGAACAGTGTGACTCCAGCACTGCCCTGGGCATCCTGGTCCAGTGCCTGAGCACCCTCTGGGGAAGGAATTGTTCCCAATATCCAGTCTAAACCTCCCCTGGTGCAGCTTGAGGCCATTTCCTCTTGTCCTATCACTTGTTCCTTGGGAGAAGAGTTGAGTCACTTCCTGGCTTTATCCTCCTTTCAGGTTGTTGCAGAGAGCAATAAAGTCCCCCTGATCCTTCTCTTCTCCAGGCTAAACCCCCCAGGTCCCTCAGCCATTCCTCATCACACTTGTGCTCCAGGCCCTGCACCAGCTCCATTGCCCTTTTCTGGACCCAGTCCAGCACCTCAATGTCTCTCTTGTAGTGAGGAGCCCAGAAGAGCTCTGTCCTCTTTGCACCCTCCCTGCAGGCATTTCTATATGTTAATAGCTTTTCCATAAACTTCCTTTGCTCCAGGCTGAACAGACCCAGCTCTCACAGCCTCTTCAGCTACTCCAGTCCCTTTCCACCACCATGGCCTTTGCTGGACTCACAAGTCTGTGCCTTGCCCGGGTGAGCTGGCACAGACTGGAGAGGACACAGCAACCCCCCATTCCCTTTTCTCCTCCCAGAGGTTGGTAGTGCTTGTCCTGCTGCAGCTGGGGCCACTAGTGGCCTCTGCTATGAGGATATATCCCTGGATCCTGCTCAGCCAGTGCCCAGCAGGATCCCAAGATCCATCCCTGCAGAGCTGCTTTCTGGCTGGTGGCCCAGACTATGCTGGTACATTTACCATCTGGGAACTGTGATCTCGAAATACCTTAGGAGTGTGGCTGGGCTGCAGGGCAGTGTTCACACACACGCACCGCCCCCCCCCGCCCCTCCCCCCCCCGCCCACTTCCCTTGTGCCCAGGGGAGGGTTGATCAGGGTGGCCAGTGGGTTCAGGAATCCCCATTCCACTGCATTTCTGCTGCATCCCACAGGGATTTTTGCTCTGCCCCCGAGAAGTGACGCACTGAGGTCCAGCTTCATCTCTGCCAACAGGGAGCTGAGGAGGGGCTGGAAAGAGAAGGAAGAGTCAGAAAGAGCCACCATGATTCCCCCAGTGCAGCTCTTGCTTCTGGAGCCACCCTCTGTTTTAAGTACTTGACCAGGGTTATGCTCTAATGGGACAGTTTGCAGAGTTCCACGCTCCCATGAGTGCTGCAGGGCAGCCAGGGGCTGTCAGCCAGGATTTGGCAGCAGAGCCTTATCTCACTTTACCAGAATTTCCCTAACAGCATGGACAGAGGCCAATGCCACAGACAAGTGCAAAGTCCACTGCAACAGTGATATAGCTGCTGTGTGCCACCCATGACATGGCCAGAGGTGTTGCAAGGGCCTCTCAGATGCTGTGTCACTTGGTGGGCCACCTCTAGGCTCACAGGTCCCCTGTCCCATGGAAGGACCTTTCCACCCTGGAGGCTGTGTTCACTAAGCGGGATGTGGTTGACATGCTGGTGCTGGGGTGGGCTCTGCAAGGGGATACCCTGTGTCAGTGGAACCAGCTTTCATCCACCCCACCGGGAACCACAGAGTTCTTCTGCTGAGGGCTCTACCACCCTGTACTGTGCTCCTGTCTCCTGCACCTTCAGTGTGCCCCAAGGCTGCCTGATGCCTAGGTTGTGCTTGCAGCCCTGCACTGGCCCCACAGGGGTAGCCTCACACTGGCAGCACACTGAAGCCTTGGCTGCCAAGGGACCCAGGACCCAGTTTGAGTTTGTCTGGAACATAATGGAAGATAAGGCAGGATGCCAGGGGTTCCAGCCTTTATCCCCCAAGCAGGTGGGGAGGGACGTGGCTAGCCCCATGCCACAGAGCCCCCCTGTGTCTAAGCAGGCAACTGCTGCCCTGCTGCTGGCTGCTGGGGTAAGGCTGAGGTCTGGCCAGCAGGTGCAGGTCTGAGCCCTGCGCAGGCCTGCACCAGCTCCACTGGCATGACCCAAGGGCACAGCAAGGTCAGCACTGGGCTGAGAGGCCAAGGAGTTGACACAGCTCCTGGGGCACCACTGAGTAGGGGAGTGCTGGCAGCCACAGTCCTGTGTGGTGAGGCTGGCAGGCAGGTCCTGGGCTGGTTGGCAGGTGTGCAGGGATGAGCTGGTGAAGTGATTCACACACTCTGCTCTGCATTTGGGGGTCTCCCGTACAAGAAAGACATCCCATAATGTAGCAAGAGTGGTGAAGGCTACTGAGCTGGTCTGGGCTGCGGCTGGGCTTCCTTGGGCTGGAGGAAGGGCAGGAGAAGTGTGAGTTTATCTGCTTTGAACTTTGGGTCATGGCAAGGTTCATTCCTTCCTTTTGCACTTCCAGGCCAGCATGGGCATTGGGGTGATGCTTTTTGTGGGGATGTCTTGCAGGGAGGGGCTGGATGTCCTGACTGTGGGTGACTGCTAGTCCTGGGGCTTTGTCCATGTCTCGTGTGGACATGCAAATGTGTGAGGGTGTACCCTGCACCCTGCCAACTGCATCCTGCTCCAGTGGGTGTGGGGCACAGCTCTCCCCTCTCTGGAGAAGGGGCTGTTACCCTGTCTGGGACAGTCCCTGAGAAGCCCAGGCTTTTTGCAGTACAAGCAGGGAGGGGAGCTGGCTCTGGAGATGACCCCAGCTAGGTTCTGCATGTGAACATGTTAACATATAAACATGTAAACCTATAACTGGCTCAAGAACTGCCATGGGACACTGCCCTTCATGTGGGATACCCCTGGTGGTATTGCATAAGGAATTCTTGTAGCACTGGATAAAAGTCTTTCTGGTTTCCACTGCTCTGAGCTGGAACTTGCAGCTTTGTGGACATAAAAAGGAGGATAACCACAGGGTATTCTGGACACAGAAGGCAGAGCAGCGAAACAACTTTGCACAACCAAATCTCTGCAAAGGCTGGAAGCCAAAACAAGAGCTGGCGCAAGCAAAGGGATGGTGCAGTTGCTTCACATCTGAGGTGAGGTTATAAATTCAATCAGCTTGCAGACCCAGGGGAGGCTTGAGGGCTTGTGTGGACATGCCATGCACTCACAAATTCCTCCATCCCCCTCTGGGGCATGGTGCAATGACATTCCCCAGCCAGCAGTGAACACATCTCCCACCAATGTATTACCACATCTGCCATGCACCTCTGCCCAGAAGAACCTGGGTTGAGTCCTGGCCCCATGTCACATCTTTGTCACACCTGGGTCCCCTCCTTCGTGGGGCACAAGACCCCACACTTGGGCCACCCTGTCAGGCTTCTTCTTAAGCACACAGCAGCCAGGAGTACCTTCAGTGCCCCTGACCTGGCCTGCTGTATTGGAGTGCCTCGCTGACAGGAGCAGAGCTCAGTCTTTCTGTCAGCTGGTGGCACTGGGATGTGGTGGGAGTCAGGCTCTTCTGCTGCTTTTGTGGCATCTATCTACTTCCTGGCTGCCATCTGGGCCTAGAGGCTAGGGTGATGGACTTGGCTTGTCCCTGCCCTGCAGCCCTGGTTCCATTTCAGGCTAGGATTAAACTAGTGTCCATAGGTGCTCAGCCCACTTTGCATAAAGACGGGCTTACTCTGCCTGCACCGTCAGGCCCATGTGCTTTCTAGAAAGCACAGTCTCCTTTCTTTTGGTGTCCAAGGTAAACTGTGTACTGGTATTTTCATCTTTTTGGAAATGAGATGAAGGGGCCAAAGCAGATTGACAAGAGAAAAAATTCCTGTATGCTTCAGGTTTGCTTAGCATTGTGTATATTGGATTTGACTGTGAGCTTCTACAGCTGATGTGGAGTTTTAGGTGCCTGCAGCAGAAAGTGTTGTATTGTGCTAGATGTATAATAATACATCTAGCAGAAAAAGGCTAAAAATGTTACAGCACATATGTCTGCATTACTCCTAGTGTGAAGATGAAAGGCAAGGACCTGTAGGTAGAGTACAAGCTGGATCGTTTATTACAAGGATTACACAATATTTATATGCTTCCAAGCAATTAGCCAAGCACATCTGTCTCTGCCTTGCAGTTACATTTATGACTTTGGGCAAAAGGTCTGTCTGATTTTTCTTATCAACATCCTATACCCAGTTCCAACTTCCTTATTCCTTGCCAGTTCCAACATCTTCCAAGTACCAGCCAGGGGACGGGTCACTCTTAATTGCCTGCTGTAGTTCCTCCTTCTCATGGTCTCTGGCAGTTTCAATGCATTCCAACCCCCACAGTTCCCCCTTCTTGTTTTATCAGTGCAGTAGAGACATGTCTCTCAAAAGCCTGGGGTAACATTCACTGCATACATTGTAACAAACAAGGTACAACACATACCATGGCAAAGAGGGCAAGCAAAAAGGTCAATCATCCTTTAACTTTATAGCCTTTAAAGTCCTTTGACTTCATAGCCACCCAGTTATACCCCCTGCATCATCTTCCCTTAACTTTGTCATAGTCTTTCAACTTATGGACACTTTCATGTATGGATTCTGAATGGTTTGATAAATTCATGTAACACATTCCTTTCAAAATTTCACACCCATGTCCATGCGCTAAGAGGAGAAAATTGATTGCTGCCTTATTTTGCAGTCACATGCCTAATAGAGTTGACATCAGTGAGCAAAGCAGAGAGAGCAGATGCTGTAGCATTAGTTTATTTAGCAAGCCAACATCCTAACTTAGTCAATGTTGTGAAAGCTTGAGTGCTGGCTACTCCGGGAGCTAAAAATGAGGCAGCTATTATTTCACCTGAGTTCCAAAAATTTACTTTGTCATCCCAGCTCAGCTGAAAAGCATGTGCTGACCTTCGAGAACACAATCCTCATTTATTTATTATCATAGTGTTATTAGGGATAAACATGCCCAAGGTCCCTACTGCACACGGGCCACCCTTTATATGGGATGGCACCCCCTGCCAGGCCTGATCTTGCGGCAGCTGAGGCACAAACTCTTTTTCTGGCTACAAACAAAATCCCTTATTGAGTGAGCTTAGAGGCTTTTATAGTATTCTGTCTAGTGGTTAGTAGTGGTTAGTTCCTTTGGTACTTTTCCATCATGAAATAATCTTACTGATCACGCACTCTTTCAGCCAATCACATCACTGTCAAGCCTTTGCTTGAGTAATTATTGCTAAACATAGTTCTTTGCTATCACTACTCATTACATCATCACTTCCACTTTCCCTTGACTACACATTCTTTATCTTGCCTTAAGCATCCTCCTGTTTCCAAATTTCTTCGGTTCCACCTGATGTTCTTTCTCCAGTTCTTCCCAACTTGTCCCATTCACTTCTTCCAAGGTTTGTGGCTGATAAAGAGTCCAGATGTCAGGGCTCTTGTCCAGGTCTGCTGGCTCAGCTTCTTGTGCAGCATTCCCCTCATCTCCCCCTTCTTTATAAACTAACAAAACATTGTTACTAGATTTAGCGATCAAACGATTTATATAAGTAATTAAACAAAGAACTGTGATTAAAATATATAAAAATATTTTTACACAGGCTACTGCGATTTTAATAATGTCTTTCAACCATGCACTGATGCCCCATCCTGACAGCAAACTTTCTAGCCAATTCCAGCTACTGTATATTCGCAACTTCTGAACTCCATCCTTTAGGTTTTGAATTGCTTCATGGACAGACTCAGAATGATCAGATAGGTTCACGCAACACATCTCATCAAAGTCTTTACAACCATGTCCTCGAGCTAATAGCAGAAAGTCTGTGGCAGCTCTATTTTGAAGGGTAGGATGTTTGACTGAATCTGTTAACAGACCGTTGCTGTGGGTGAAAAACCTCCAGGGCAGAGGCTGGGTTTCTTCCCGCCTCTCACCGGTAGGAGTGGACCCCCTGCCGCCCCACAGCGCGGGTATTGGCAGGCGCAGCGCGTACCCGCGCCTGCTGAAGCTCACAAAGGCGAGGGGCGAGCGCGTATCATAGCCCTCTCTCCGCGGGCAGACAATGAGGGGAGCCCGTCGGCGCCTGCTGCTGCCGCCGCCGTGCGAGTGAGTGAGGTCGCGGCAACGGGGAGGTGGAGGTGGCGCGCCCGTATTCCGCAGCTCCTTATCCCACCGCTGCCACCAGGTGCAGCCCCTCGGGCGGAGGGGAGCCTCTGCCTCCGCCCGGCTCCGGCGGTAGCGCCGTTTTCCTTCCCGCTGTCCAGCCCGCGGTCCGCCTCATAACGGACGGGATGTGGAGCATTCAGGTTTTGGGGCAGGTTTACATCACGTTCATTTTTCACTTCTTTTTTAATGTTTTTCCACATATCATGCAGGTCAGGGGGGTAGAGGTCAGGTTCTCTATCAGGGTCGATTGGTCCAGGATCAAAAAGGTCATCTTTGCCTGGCTCATTTGCTGTCGCAGCCTGCCGGCGGATATCTTCCCAGAGATCGATACGCGTGGGAGGGTGCGTGAGCACCAGCAAAGCTTGCGTCCCATGACAGCCAATGCCAGTATGAGGCTCAGTTTATGGGTCTACTGGCAACAGGTCGAGAGGATCCGGGGTGTTGTTTGTTGGGACAGGAGGGGCTGATAGTGCCTATGACTCCTGTGCTGCCCCACTAAGTGCCTTATAGACTGAGCACCATACGCTGGTAATTTTGGGGCTGCCGTGTCATCCCTCGTGGCTGCATCCCAGAGGCAGACTCCAATCTTGTCCCATATTCCCTTCTGATAAATATTAGTTGATGTTGCCTCAGGGGCATGGGTCGAGACCCATATTAACAAGTCTTTCAGTCTATCTTCATTTACAGTAACCCCCTTCTTCTCTAGGAATTTTACTAGCACTCTGAACACTGATTTGTGCTCGCGGGATACTGAGTTTCCCATGTTCGCAGCTGCTTACCTCAATCAGAGGTACTATTCAATTGCTGGAAGCCCTTTCGGGGTTCGGCTGGGCTTCCTCACCGATCGCTGAGTCACGGCTCCCCGTCAAGTCCCTGCTTGAGCGCCATTTGTGAGGATGGAAGGCACAGACCCAGAGGTAGAGTACAAGCTGGATCATTTATTACAAGTATTACACGATATTTATATGCTTCCAAGCAACTAGCCAAGCAAATCTGTGTCTGCCTTGTGGTTACATTTACGACTTTGGGCAAAAGGTCTATCTGTTTTTTCTCATCAACATCCTCTATCCAGTTCCAACATCCTTATTTGCTACTGGAGTATCCCTGAAGTGGTGGGCAGAAGGTGGCTTGTGTTTATTTTGAGTAATCACAGTACCTCTGGCATGCTTCAATTCATCCCGGTGTTCATGTTAGTCAACTTGGAGGGCCAGAACAGCTTCACAAGCTCAGGCCTTGTGACTGCCTTTACCACTGTGGCCACACTGCATGCACAGTCATCCTATAATCTCCCACCCTCTGGGGCTGACATTCACCACTTTTGTGCTCTAAGCCAGAGATTCTCTGGGCAGGCAGGGCCAAGATATAATTTTCATAGAATCCCAGACTGGTTTAGCTTGGAAGGGACTTAAAGCTCACCCTATTCTAAACCCCTGCCACAGGCAGGGACACCTTCCACTAGAGCAGGTTGCTCCAAGCCCCTGTGTCCAACCTGGCCTTGAACACTGCCAGGGATGGGGCAGCCACAGCTACTTTGGGCACCCTGTGCCAGCGCCTCAGCACCCTCACAGGGAAGAGCTTCTGCCTAAGAGCTCATCTCAGTCTCGCCTCTGGCAGGTTAAAGCTGTTCCCCTTGGCCTGTCCCTACAGGCCCTTGTCCAAAGCCCCTCTCCAGGTTTCCTGCAGCCCCTTTAGGGACTGGAGCTGCTCTCAGGTCTCCCCTTCAGAAGCCTTCTCTTGTCCAGGCTGCCCCAGCCCAGCTCTCTCAGCCTGGCTCCAGAGCAGAGCTGCTCCAGCCCTCACAGCATCTCTGTGGCCTCCTCTGCACTCGCTCCAACAGCTCCACGTCCCTGTTGTGCTGTTGCCCAAGAGCTGGACCAGGACTGCAGGGGGGGTTCCGCAAGAGCACAGCAGAGGGGCAGGATCCCCTCCCTGAGTTGCTGCTCACACTCTGGGGGTGCAGCCCAGCATATGGGGGGTTCTGGGCTCAAGCGCACACTGAAGCCGGGTCGCGGGGAGCTTCCCCTCACCCAACACCCCCAAGTTATTCTCCTCAGGGCTGCTCCACTCAGTCTCCCCCAGCCTGTGTCTGGGGACTGCCCTAGCCCAGGACCTTGCAGTTGGCCTTGTTGAACATGAAGTTCACACAGTCCCACCTCTCCAGCTTGTCCAGATCCCTTTGGATCTGATCCTTTCCCTCCAATGTGTTGACTGCACCACACAGCCTGGAGTCATCAACAGACTTGCTGAGGGTTTCCATGTTGCCAACAAAGATGTTGAACAGGATCAGCCCCAACACTGACCCCTGAGGAACATGTCACTGATCTCTGCTTGAACATCAATCCATTGACCACAAATCTTGGACCATTCAGCCAATTCCTCATCCACCGAGTAGTCCATTCATCAAATCCATGCCTGTTCATCATATTTGAAAAACCATGGCAGTTGTGCCATGGTGATATCAGGTGAAGCTCCCAACAACTGGATAAAGGGAAATATAACCCGCATTTTCAAGAAGGATGAAATGGAAGTCCAAGGAAACTATAGACCACTCAGTCTCCCCTTAGTGTCTGGAAAAATCTTGGAAAAGATTCTCCTGGAAAGCATGCTAAGGCACATGAAAAACAATGAGATGGTTGGTGACAACCAGCATGGCTTCACTAACAGGAAATCCTGCCTGACCAATTTGGTAGCCTTCTAGGATGGGGCTACAGAACTGATGATGTCAGTTGACATCATCTACCTGGACTTGTACAAAGCGTTCAAAACTGTCCCACACAACATCCTTGTCTCTAAACTGGAGAGATGTCAATTTGATAGATGGGCCACTTGGTGGATAAAGAACTGGCTGGATGGCCACACGCAAAGAGTTGTGGTCAATGGCTCAATGTCCAGCTGGAGATGGGTAATGAGTGGTGTCCCTCAAGGACTGGTGCTGGGACCAGTCTTGTTCAACACCTTTGTTGGTGACATGGACAGTGGGATTGAGGCACCCTCAGGAAGTTTGCCAACGACACTAAGTTGTGTGGTTTGGTTGATACTCTGGAGGGAAGGATCCAGAGGGACTTGACACACTTGAGAGGTGGCCATTGCCAACCTCAAGAAGTTCAACAAGCCAAGTGCAATGTCCTACACCTGGGTCGGGGCAATCCCAGGCACAGCTACCTGTTGGGCAGGAAAGAGATTCATAGCAGCCCTGTGGAGAAGGACTTGGGGGTGTTGGTCAATAAGAAAATAAACATGTGCCGGCTTCAGTGTGTGCTCGCAGCCCGGAAACCAACTGTGTCCTGGGCTGCATCAAAAGGAGCGTGACCAGCAGGTGGAAAGAGGTGATCCTGCCCCTCTACTCTGCTCTCATGAGACCCCATGTGCAGCATTGTGTGCAATTCTGGTGTCCTCAACACAAGAAGGACATGGAACTGTTGGAGTAAGTCCAGAGGAGGCCATGAGGATGATCAGGGGCTGGAGCACCTCCCGTATGGAGCCTGGCTGAGAAAGTTGGGGGTGCAAGCATCCAGCCCCTGCTGCTAAGGCCAAGCTGCCAGCAGGACAGAAAGCTGGTGCTTGGCGATGATTTGGCAGAGGAGCAAGTGAGCAGAGTATGGGGGAGTCCTCTGGAGAAAGGGGGGTAATGGTGTGATTTGTGGCTGATTCTCCCCAAAAGACCTTTCGATGACGGGCTGTGCTTGTGCAGCCGGACCCGCTGTGGTGGCCCCAAAATATACCCAAACCCCTGATTCTGTGTCTACAAGGGTTGAGGCAGGGGAGGGTGCCTGAGGGGGGAATACCCCTACAAATCTCGGTATAGCAGGTTTGGGGGGGGGGTGTGGGGTGTGCCGTGTGGCGCCGGGCGCAGCTCGGTGCTGCCGTCTTGTGTCCAGAATTCGGTACTGCAGGTGGTGGTGATGCGGGTGTGTGTACTGAGCCGGGAGCCTCTCGCTGCTGCCATCTCTGTCCGGAGTTCGGTACTGCACCCAGGGCTCCGCTCATGATCCATGGCGTTCCCTTTGTCGCCGCGGCTGTTAGCCGGAAGCGGTCGCGGTATCTGGCGGGTCAGTGCCGCGTGGTCGCTGCTGCCTCCCGGTGAGCAGTCGCCGCCGCTGCAGCCGCTCCGCGTTCAGGTATCGGCGAGTGCGCGGTAGAACACTGGGGTGCTCGTGGCCGTAGCCTGGTGTTCGCGCACCGGTTCTGGTCCCTCCGGCGCGCCTTTTCGGTGTGCCCCATGCGCAGCGCCCGGGAGCAGCATGGCGGCGGGTAGGGTCCAGGTCCCGGCAGCGGCGGCAGCAGGTGAGATCCAAGCCCACTGGGAGTCCGGGGTTACCGGGGAGGCGAGCGAGGACAGCCCGTCCGCCCGCCCGCCCGTCCGTCCCTTGGGCCGGCGCAGACGGACGTCTCCTGCCCGCTGGCCGCCCGGGGCGGGAAGCTTCACAGCGCCACGGTTGCGGTCTGCCGGAGACGAGCCGGGTCAGGAGCCCCCAGTGAGCTTGATTCTCCTGTAATCTCCGTTGATGAATCTCAGGCGCCTCGGAGTCTCCTGGCCCGGGATCCTGCTCCCTGCCACTGTGCTTGTCTCTCTCCCTTTGCCCTGTTTTCAGCTGTAGCAGAGTTAATTCTCTTCCTAGGATCTGGTGCAGCGCTGTGTTTCACCTTTACTCTGAGAATAACGCTGGTAACGCACCGATGTTTCAGTTGTTGCTCAGTCCCGCTTACCCCGATGTGAAGTACGAGATCTCTCCTCTAATAGAAATAACAGGGTTTTATTGAGGGACAAAGTCAATAAAGCAAAAGCAACAGCGCTGGGCGCGTGACCATAGCTGGAGGCGCACTGATTAACATTTGATACAGGTTTCTATACTTTTGTTGGAAAGAGCAGAATTTTGTATGATAAAACAATTGTATAAAATAGTAGAAATTATTATGTTTGAGAAATTTATAAATTAATAGTGAGGTTTTGTATATTAGAAAATGCTGTGACTTCGTGGTTTTGTATCACGGCGGTTCTAATGTTGCAATATATCACAGCTGTCTTGTACCCAATGCTACAAAAACATAGCATAACCAAATATGGTAAAAGGAGTATAAAAGGATTTAGAAAAGTATGTACTGGAGACTATACCCAAGTGGAACCTGTGTATAAGATAGCTGGAAGAGCATACCAGAAAGAAGATAAGAGGGTGCTAACGTTTACACAAGGATTGGAATATACTCAAGTGGGGGAAAGGTGAAAAGGACAACCTGAGGAAGACTTCTTACTTCATCTGAGGAAGATTCTTACTTATCGGAACGACCACCAGACGACCACCAGAGGGGGCCGCGCAAGCGCAGAAGAGGCTGATGTCGTAATAGATGGATGTGGCAATCCCTAATGCATATGTATTAGTTAAATGTTGTAACCTATGATGAATATGTATTAACTGTGAAACTTTTAGGATATAAATTGTGGACGCGATGTGACGAGGTTGAAGCCAGATTTGGGCGAGTGCCCCTGGTTTCCCAGCGCTGCAATAAAGAACCTCATATAACCATTCCGGTGGTTATGTGTTTATTCTTACGCTAACACTTTCACTATTGAATTAGTCATATGCATAGTCATAATTCCCGCGTATTGGTGGGGAATATTATAACTAGCTCCAGGAACTTATTTGCTCAGGGAGGTTGTGAATGCTTCATCCCTGGCAGCGTTCAAGGCCAGGTTGGATGAAGCCTTAGGTGGCAAGTTTTAGTGTGAGGTTGGAACTAGATGATCTTAAGGTCCTTTCCAACTCTTAACTATTCTGTGATTCTGTGATTATCGTAAATCTCCTCCTCTTGGCATCTGCGCACTGCTTTCCGGTGATTGTGGGCAGGGGTCTTGAGGATGAAGTAAGCAGTCTTCCTCATGCAGGCAGGGGTCTTCAAGATGAAGTAAGCAGTCTTCTTCACGGTGTACTTTACACCTTTGGCACAGTTGGATGCGCCAGTAGTCACAAATCTAGCTGAAACCAGCCATATCCATAATTTTTCTGATAGCTGGCAAAGATTTAGGACAGTGTGACCTTTCTGCAGAATTTATTGCAGGATGGGCAGACAAGGAGTATCCAAAGCTAGCAGATGTTCGTGAGGCACTGTCTCTAACTGTCAAGTAGAAGGATGGTGTGAAATAATTTACTCATGTTTAGTGAGGCCACTAAATTCCACAGACTTACAACATAAACGTTGTTCTTTATCTTCAACCTAAGTTAAGCTAAAAGTACTTTAACCGTATGTTTTGCAGGCACTAGCTTTCCTCATATCAAGCCCCCCCCCCCTTTTCTTTTACCTTTACAAATTGTTTTGTTATGTTGATACATGGATTGACTCCACAACTCGTTAAAGTTGTAAAGTAGGTATGCTTTTTATTCAGCGCTGAGGTGCATGGGGATAGCTTCTCCAAAGTATGCACACCCAGGGTCGTTTTTCCCTTTACATTTATTCTCTTAAGGTATATATATGCATTAGATTACTGATACGCATATACATATTTAGTATCTGTCCCCGCTTCATATTATAATGAGCTAGAAGGTCCTTTGTGCCTGTGCAGTGCCCCCCTCTGGTCATGGGCAGGGTTCTCAAGATGAAGTAAATGAGTCTTCCTCCTGTGAGTAAGGGTCTTAAAGATGAAGTAAATGAGTCTTCCTCTTCTTAAACTTTTCACCTTTTAATCTTCATGCATAGCCTTGGGGTTTGGTTGGTATCCCAGCCATAAACCATCTGTTTCTCCCCCTTATCAACAGACTCAGGCATCCGCTTTTCCTTGTCAATAGTTGCTTATTAGTAGAACCAGACCTCTGCTTCTCCCCTTATCAGTAGTTTGTGCCTTGTTCTGCTTAGTAGGCATGATAGGTATTTACAACAGACAATACTTTTGTTTAAGCAAGCGAATTCTTCTAACCCCTTTATACACTCCCCTGTATATTAGTCAGATTTCCCTGTATTATCCCCTTGTACATTGGTTAACCCTGTATCAATCCCCCCTTTTCTATAAAGTAAGTAAATTATTTTACTGTATTATTTATGATAGAGCTATCCATGTTCTTTCTATCGATTTATGAAGTGATTTTGATATACATTATATTATGCAAGGTACAATCATTAAAATGAGTAGTCCTATAGCTAAGATTAGAAGACCTTGTGTAAGTATTTCCCTGAACCATCCAGTAACTCCTAAGTTATTTAGCCATTCATCCAATCTGCCTCCAACAATTTTAAGCTCTTGCATATTTTATTGCAATTTTCGCAGCTTAGCATGAATTGATTCAGAATGGTCAGATAAGTTCATGCAGCACATACCTTTGAAATCCTCACAACCATGGCCATGGGCCAATAATAAAAAATCAGTTGCTGCTCAGTTTTGTAAAGATGCGTGTCTTATACTGTCTGTGTTTGTGGCAAGTGAGGGTATCACATCTGAAGTTATATTTAATTGCTTAGCCACCCAACATGCCAAACAATGTATATCTGCCAATGCTTTCCCGCAGCTATACCTGGTACAAATAATGCCACCAAAAATCTTGCTATGTGATTCCAGATTTTTAAAGTGGAATCGCAATTCGGGCCTAATTGCTCAATGGATCGTTTGTCTCTGCGGAGACTGCCCTTCATGTCCTGGACTAAATGCCTTTTGGAGGCTGCAAACAGGGACAATTTACCTAGATAACATGGTCCTCCAAAGGGTTTGGAAGGAATTCCTGGCCATGCTTGGTCTTCACATATCAAGAAATATCCTGGGGGTAGAGCTTTGGGTATTTGTTGTGGTTTAAACCCAACCACAAACCTCGTTCACTCACTCCCCCCACTTCTTGCCCTCCCCCTGCTCCTGGAGGGACGGAGAGGAGAATCGAAAAGAATGCAACTCACATGGGTTGAAATAAGAACAGTTTAGTAACTAAGGTATAACACAAACCACTACTGCTACCACCAATAATAATAATGATAAAGGAAATAACAAGGGAAGAGAATACAACACCTCAACACCAGCTGACCGATAACTCGCCCTACTCCCCCCAGCTGAGCACCGACCGATACCTCGTCCAACCCTCCAGTCCCTGCCCTTCCGGGTAACTCTCCGTTACATCCTGGGCATGACGTGCTGTGGTATGGAATACCTCTTTGGCTAGCTTGGGTCAGGTGTCCTGTGTCTGCTTCCTCCCAGCCTCCCCTCCTCCCTGGCAGAGCATGAGGCTCAGAAAGTCCTTGGCCAGATCAAACATTTGAGCATCAACTGAAAACATCAGCGTTATCAACACTGTTCCCAGGCCAAAAAATGAAAACACAGCACTGCACTAGCTACTAAGGAGAAAAATGACTGCTACTGCTGAACCCAGGACAGTATTTTATCATTGTATCGTAACGTTGGAGATGATCCTGAGCAGTAAGCGATTATATTATGATACCATGTCTTACCACTAGTTACCTTGGTCTCAGGGACTTTGCTTGACTATGTATTAAAAGTTATACAGCTCTGATTGGTTCTGTCAGATCCCAAGAGTTGGGAGTTCTTGCACTGGGATAGTGGAACGATTTAAGTATTTTATAAAAAACCCATTTGGGCTGATGCAACTGTCCAATTGGTCCCTCGAGCTCTCTTGACCATTTCGATTACTGTGATAAGATTTAAAATTGAGTCATTCGTTACCCATCCTTGAAAATCAAAGGGGCTCAAGTATGGTATACCAATTAGGCACGTTTGGAAAGGATTTCCCACCTGTGCCAAGGTCAGACAGAAGTCAGTAACCCCAGTCTTGTTTGCCCATGTAAGGGGAGACATACAATATTGATGTTTCTTTTTCTATGGCTTGGACCATGTTATAGGTATAAAGGATTAATATCAATAAGTGTTTCATTTTAACTAAATATGCTACTAAAATATTTGTCTATAATAATTGGGCCAAGCTTCATGCAGTATGTGTAGCCCTTGCACTACACTGTCCTTATCTCATATCCAGGTAATAAGTGATAATCCGGATTTATATTCTGATCACAATTGCAACATTGTGTTGACAGCCATAGATTACTCTGTCTTTCGCGAGTTAGTTTTAATTTCAGTCTGTTATTATCAATTGATGTGATTTTCCAGGGAGCCTTTGGAGCCTTCTTGACTCGAGTATGATGAATCCAGACATTTTGTACTCTAATTTTGATAGCTGTGAAAGCTGTGAGTAGTACTTGGAACCGCCCTTTCCACCTTGGTTCGAGATCTTTTTCCCCTGTGGGTCTGAAAGATTTTATATACACATAATCTCCAGGTTGTATATTATGTATGGGACTATCCAGTTGAGTTCCAGCCACATATTCTTCAATTTTTCTGAGTTGTTTCCTAGCTCTATTATATAGTTACTCATAGTCTCTTCTCCCACTTGGAGAGACGTTCCCTGTTGGACTCCATATGGCCTTCCATACAGAATTTCGAAAGGGCTCAGCCCTTCTCGAGTTCTTGGTTTAGTTTGAATTCTCAACAGAGCTACTTGAAGTGTTTGGGGCCAAGGTAGACTGGCCTCCTCACCCAATTTCACTATTTGTTATTTAATTAGATGGTTCATTTTCTCCACCTGACCACTTGACTGAGGATGGTAGGGAGTATGAAGTTGCCAATCAATACCTAAATGTTTGTTAATTTGTTGTACCACTTTTGAAACAAAATGTGGTCCTCTGTCTGAAGATATAGTGGCTGGAACTCCATATTGTGGTATTATTTCCTGTAACAATATCTTTGTTACCTCCCGGGCTTGTGTGCCTCTAGCTGGAAAGGCTTCTGGGCAACCTGAAAAGGTGTCTGTTAGTACTAACAAATGTCTGTACCCCCTTTTTCTTGACAGTTCTGTGAAGTCAATCTGCCATTGTTGGCCTGGTCCATTACCTCTGCCAATTTGTCCTATTTTAAGTTTGGGAGTAATCTTGGGGTTTGTTTGAAGGCAAAGATCACACTGTTGAGTTACTTGTTGGATGGTAGCATATAAAAATTAGAATTATTCTTAACAGTCACAAGCACACACATATATACAGTATATGCAAGTACAATATATACAAGTACAGTCCTTTGAGTAATGTCTGGATGGATTTCAAAATGATAAATGCCTTGTTCTGTGTCAAGGCCTATGTTCTTTGTATCAATTGCGTTTCTTCTCAGGCTTTCTGAGTTCTAGTTGGAAAGGCTTCTGGCCAATTTGAAAAGGTATCCGTTAGTGCCAACAAGTATCTATACCCCCCTTTTCTTGGCAGTTCTGTAAAGTCGATCTGCCACTGTTGTCCTGGTTCATTGCCCCTCCCAGTTTGACCTGTTTTGGGTTTAGGATTACTTTTTGGGTTTGTTTGGAGGCAGAGATCACACTGGTGAGTTACCTGTTGAATAGTAGCATACAGAGTTCTAGCCATAATTTTGCTTATCAAATATTTATACAAGGCATCCACTCCCCAGTGTGTTTTTGATATGCATTCTTTACTAAGGACCATAAGAAAGATGAGGGAACAATTATCTTCCCCTGTGGTGTACTAGCCCACCCTTCCTCATTAAATATTCCATCTTGATCTATAATCAATTTCTGATCTTCCTTATTATAGTTTGGCTTACCTTCCAGAGAAATTTTCCCATCAGGAATTAAAGCTCCTTCAATTGTAATCTCATCTTTTGCTGCTTCTTTTGCCTCTCTGTCCACCAGCTCTTTTCCTTCCTCTAATTCTGAGCTCACCTTCTGGTGTGCCTTGATGTGCATAATTGCCACCTTCTCAGGTAGTTGGACTGCTTCCAACAGTCTCAATATTTCTTGTGTGTGTTTAATGTTTTTTTCCTTGTGAATTCAACAGTCTTCTCCTTCCAAATGGCACCATGTGCATGCACAACTCTGAATGCATATCTTGAGTCTGGACAGACATTTATGTTTTTCCCTTTTGCCAGTTCCAGAGCTCTAGTCAGAGCAATCAGTTCCACCTTCTGTGCAGAGGTGCTTACGGGTAATGGTCTGGATTCTATTACTTCAGCATGCTGTTTTCTACTGATGACATCGCTGCTCCCATCAGTAAACCAGGTTTTTGCGTCATCTAAAGGGGTATCTTTCAGATCCGGACAACTGGAATATGTGGCCTCAATAGTCTGCAGGCAGTCGTGGTGTACTGGTTCTCCTTCGTTTCTGCTGAGGAAAGAATCTGGGTTGACAATGTTAGTTACCACTATCTCTACATTGTCTTGTTCCACCGTGATGGCTTGATATTTCAGAAACCTTTGTGGGGAAAGCCAGTGCCCACCTTTCGCTTTCAGCACTGCAGACACTGTATAGGATACCAGCACAGTCATTTTCTGGCCCAAGGTGAATCTTGGATGTTTAGTACAACTGCTGCAACGGCCCTGAGGTATCCAGGCCATCCTTCAGCTACAGAGTCCAATTGCTTAACTGCTCTCCTGTACAGGCCCAAGTCCTGTGCTAGTATTCCTGTTGTGGTTTAAACCGAACCACAAACCTCGTTCACTCACTCCCCCCACCCTTCTTGCCCTCCTCCCGCTCCTGGAGGGACGGAGAGGAGAATCGAAAAGAATGCAACTCCCACGGGTTGAGATAAGAACAGTTTAGTAACTAAGGTATAACACAAATCACTGCTGCTACCACCAATAATAATAATGATAAAGGAAATAACAAGAAGAAAGAATACAACACCTCAGCACCAGCCGACCAATAACTCGCCCCACTCCCCCCCAGCCGAGCACCGACCGATACCTTGTCCAACCCTACCGTTCCCACCCTTCCGGGGTAACTCCCCGTTACATCCTGGGCATGACGTGCTGTGGTATGAAATACCTCTTTGGTCACTTTGGGTCAGGTGTCCTGTGTCTGCTTCCTCCCAGCCTCCCCTCCTCCCTGGCAGAGCATGAGGCTCAGAAAGTCCTTGGGCAGACCAAACATTTGAGCAGCAACTGAAAACATCGGTGTTATCAGCACTGTTCCCAGGCCAAAAAAGCAAAACATAGCACTGCACTAGCTACTAAGAAGGAGAAAAATAACTGCTGCTGCTGAACCCAGGACAGTATCCACCCCTTATTCCATACCATTCACGTCATGCTCAGATCCCACATTTTCAATATACCATCACTCTTACATATATATATACGTCTACATACACATAGAGATAAAGATCATTTCTTAGTGCATGGACCTATAAAGCTGCTGAGTCCATGTGGTCCATGATGTCAGGCTCCATCTCTTGTAACAGCCTCTCAGAGCAGGAGAGGCTGTGTGCAGTGTTCACACTCGTGAATAACCTGGTCAGTAGTGTCCATTGCTAAGTCCACCCCTCGATCATGAGTCCATCTCTGTGTCGCATCTCTGCCCTGATGGCCTGAAGTGTCATGGGCCCACCAAGCTCAAAATAATTCACTGTCCCCTTCAGCAGTTTCTGCAGCTTGTTGCTGGGGACTCCATAGAGCTGCCTTCCATCTCCGACGCTTCCAAAGCACTGGAGGGGCCCAGTGGACCAGATACTCGCTCATACTGTCCCACACACCCTGCCTCATGACTGTCCAGCCTTGGGGAAGATCTCTTGTTCCTCCCATATCGTCATTTAACCCCAGACAAGGCCCAAACCTGACTCTGCTTAACTCTTGAAATCAAACGAGATGGTTGTGGGCAAAACATACTCCGTATGCGTGCCAACATGGAAATCCCCATCACAATCAGGAAACAGGTCTCAACAATATTAAAAGGCCATTCAAGAACTTCGAAACTCTCAAATGATGCTGTAGCTGGTCTGAGAGGGGGGCTAGGAGGGTAAAAGAATGTTTCCTTCACAGGTTGACCACCCGAGAAGGAGAAAAAAGATGTGAAATTGCTAAGCACCTGTATTATATACCTCCCAAAGTATAAAGGTGGTGACCACACTGGGAACATAAGACCAATCAGTTTCATGATCAATGATTCTATTGTATTACAAGTCATTATAATAAAGTACAATGAGACAAAAACCTTAGCCCAAGCCCCACACTTGAAAAACAGTACCACAGCAAATACCGGCTGTATGTAATGTACAGAGTTCTGAACCTGTGAGACCAAGAGGAACAGCTTTGAGAGCCAATAAATCAGCATTGTGACGAGTGACTATTAATCCGGTCAGATCTGTCCTTATCTCAACCCTTCGGGCCCCACGTTGGGCGCCAAAAAGAAAAGATGTCGTAATAGATGGATGTGGCAATCCCTAATGCATATGTATTAGTTAAATGTTGTAACCTATGATGAATATGTATTAACTGTGAAACTTTTAGGATATAAATTGTGGACACGATGTGACGAGGTTGAAGCCAGATTTGGGCGAGTCCCCCTGGTTTCCCCGCGCTGCAATAAAGCACCTCATATAACCATTCCGGTGGTTATGTATTTATTCTTACGCTAACAGATTGACTCCACAACTCGTTAAAGTTGTAAAGTAGGTATGCTTTTTATTCAGCGCTGAGGTGCATGGGAATAGCTCCTCCAAAGTATGCACACACAGGGTCGTTTTTCCCTTTACATTTATTCTCTTAAGGTATATATATGCGCATTAGATTACTGATACGCATATACATATTTAGTATCTATCCCCGCTTCATATTATAATGAGCTAGAAGGTCCTTTGTGCCTGTGCAGTGCCCCCTCTGGTCATGGGCAGGGGTCTTAAAGATGAAGTAAATGAGTCTTCCTCTTCTTAAACTTTTCACCTTTTAATCTTCATGCATAGCCTTGGGGTTTGGTTGGTATCCCAGCCATAAACCATCTGTTTCTCCCCCTTATCAATAGACTCAGGCATCTGCTTTTCCTTGTCTGTAGTTACTTATCAGTAGAACCAGACCTCTGCTTCTCCCCTTATCAGTAGTTTGTGCCTTGTTCTGCTTAGTAGGCATGATAGGTGTTTACAACAGACAATACTTTTGTTTAAGCAAGCGAATTCTTCTAACCCCTTTATACACTCCCCTGTATATTAGTCGGATTTCCCTGTATTATCCCCTTGTACATTGGTTAACCCTGTAATCAATGTGACTCCATTTTGGTCAAGCGTTCTGGCCATTTTCAACTTGTTGTCTAATCTTGCATCTTTAGCAAGCTTTGCGAACTGATACAATTATATCCACATAGCAACACCTATGATTTGCGAAAGCCAATACGTTTATGTGCTTATCACACTTGATCAAGGACGTTTTGGTCCTTTGTCCTCTGCCGGTGAGGAGGGGCATAAGTAGCTGGAGGGGAGCAGAAACAGCACACCGGACCTGAGCTAGCCAAAGGAGTATTCCCTACATACCACAGCACGTCGTGCTCAGTTCTGAGGGGAGTAAAGAAACTGGGGGTCACCCGGAAGGTCCTTAATTCACACTGCATCTTCATTCATAGGGAAAGTGACGAAGATGGAAATACCCGTTTAGAAACTAGCCAAGGAATTCCCTGTTTCTCACTTCCATTCTAAGATTGGAGTTATTTTGGAAATGAGACTGTTCACCATAGCTTTAAAATGCTGAAAGATCTAGAGACTGAAATTCTCTCTCCATGAAAGCAGTGAGATCTGCAGCAGGAGCAGGGCTAGTTGCCCTCCTTTTGTTCTGCAGATAGAGCTTAACGTGTTGTGCCCTGGTGGACCCCAGCTAATCACAGCTCTTCTGTTTGAGACTGTCAGCAGGGATTTCAGTTGCTGCTGCTGCTCTCCTGATTTCCCATGGTTTGGACACCTGCCTTGCTACAATAAAGTCATTAGGTTTCTTCATAAATGCTTACTATTCTAGATACAGAGACAGTGTTGTGAGGGAGCTGATCCAGGATTCCATCTGTGCTGCAAGGTGCTTGTAGCAGGAGATGCATTGAGTTACCAGAGTGGGTGGCTTTAGGGCTTCTCTATTTTATGCCAAGTCATTTCAAGTCTCAGTCTGTTGAGAGCGGGCAGAATCTTTATTTGCTCTGCTGCTGATTTGCTTTGGTCATCGAGGTGAAGGCTTTAGATCTAGGAGCAGTTGATCTAGGGCTTTTTCACCTAATCTTATGCCATCTAAAAATTATGCCGCCTAAAAACTAAATGGACTGTATTGCATTAAAGCTCTACAAATGCACTTTAAATCTTAGTTTGTTTAATGTATGAGATAGCTATGGATGGCCCAGTATGCAGGCTATGCATACAGCACCCTACAGTACAAAATATGTATGACCTTATTGGTCACTCCATGTGGCTGAAAATGAGTGTGGTGTCACAGGAGGTTATTTGAGGATGAATTGAAAATGTTCCAGGACTTGTTTCTGGGGAAGTCTCTCATTTCTAGACTGTCCTGGTGCACTGTGGACAGGCTCCTGGCCGTGTGTTGTCTGTGCAGGTGTCCAGCAGGCTCTGTGCTTCATCACGGAGTCATGTCCTGCACTGAAGTGACTCTTAGTTACTGTTGTAGCTCAAGCACAGGCCCTCACTAATGGCTGCAGTCGCTGTGAGTGCTGGTTTTCGTACATACGTTTTTTTTGCAGGAGATTGTCTCTTCTGTGAAACGCTTGTTTTGTTTTCCCCATTGCTTGCCTGTGATGACCAGGAAGGAGAAGAAGAATGCCTAACAAAGGTGGGTAAAGAAGAGAAAGGGGAAGAAGCAAGCCCAGAAAAGCAGTACGGAAGATGCCAGTGAAGAGCAGGGAGAAGAGAAGCATCTGTCTCCAGGTCAGGCAGAAACTGCCCCTCCCAGAGCAGAATCCCAGAAAAAGGAAGAAGGCAAGAAGATGGAATCTCAGGTGAGCATCCCACTGAGGAAATGGTCTTGGATTTTGGTGTCTGAGAAGTTGAATTGTGAGAAACAGTCTCTAGGTTCAGGCAGACCTTGGTCAGACACAGCAGTGAAGCAGGTATTTATTTAACGTTTGTGTGAAAACGAGTGTCCTGGCAAGTAGCCAGAACTTTGATTTGTTTTTTCCTATCCTGTCTGCATGTTCCCTCCCTTTTCCCACGTTTTCCCATTGGGTGGGGACTCCAAGGTTTACAGCGTATCTGACATGTATAACCTATGTGCTAACTGTCCCGCCTCTGGTCACACCTTCCCTTATTCTATTTTGTATGCCACTTTCTCTCCTTTTATGGTTCAATTTCATAACTCTCTGGCAGACATGTTATACCCCAAATTACTGTTTAACTACAGAACCAGTTTGCACCAGCTAAGTTTCATATGTTGTACAAAGATAGCATTCTTTTTAACCACAGAGTGTGTCTGTCACCCAAAGATGACATTGTCTTTAACCACAGAGTGTGTCTGTTTAAGTCATCGTATTTCAAACCCTTTGTTTCATTTCCTTAGTAACTTAGCCTCGGCCCCACTATTGCAAAATCTTAATATTGCAAAGCCCCATCCCCGATATTGTGAAAACATCACTGTTTCTCTCACAGAGTGTACGCAGGTGAACTCTTCTTTCCGTGTTTGTCCCCTGCCCTGAGAAAAAATCTGGAAAACCCGCAAATCTGTTCCACTGCCTGAGAATGTATTTTTTCTGTTACAGGATCCCAAAGGAAATAGAGAAAATGTGAAAGAGGAAGAACCATACAAAAATTCCAGTGACAGCACGGTTACCAGAACAAAGGAAGGGAAGAAGATCAAAGCACCCAAGAAGCAGAAACTTGTCCATGAGGTCCTCTTGGAACTGGGTGTAAATGATGTGCCCTACCTGCTGGAGGACGAAGTGAAGAGCTTGATGAAAAAGGGATGTTTGAAATGGCTCTGCTGGGTTAAAGCTCCACGTAAAGGAAGTGAATTGCTTTGGAATGGTGGTGGCTCATGTAGCGCTGCTGTCATCAGAAGCTTATGTATATGATGTGCTGCTCAGCTAAAGGCACTTGCTACTTCTGATTACTGTTCTCTTTGCATGCTAGACTCTAAGACTTGACAATCAGAGATCTAGAGAAACAAGAAAGAGAGAAATTGGCCAACAGCTTGGAGTCATTCACCTTTGAGACCCAGGTAAGAGAGGGATATCAAGAAATGAGAAGGCCAGGAGAGCAGGTAGAAGTGTCTTGTTGTCATGGTTTAAGCCCAGCCGGTAACTCAGAACCAGGCAGCCACTCGCTCACTCCACCCCCTTCTTTCTACCCCTGCTCCTAGAGGGATGGGGAGGAGAATGGAAAGAGTGTAACTCCCACGGGTTGAGATAAGAACAGTCCAGTAACTAAGGTATAACGGAAACCACTACTGCTACCACCAGTAATAATAATGATAAGGGAAGTAACAAGGGGACAGAATACAATTGCTCGCCACCCACCAACCAATACCCAGCCGAACCCAAGCAGCAATCTTGCCCTTCTGGGTAACTGCCCCCAGTTTCTGTCCTGGGCATGATGTGCTGTGGTATGGAATACCTCTTTGGCTAGTTTGGGTAAGGTGTCCTGTCTCTGCTTCCTTCTGGCTTCCCCTCCTCACTGGTAGAGCATGAGTCTGAAAAGTCCTTGATCAGAGTAAGCATTACTCAGCAAGAACGAAAAACATAGGTGACTTATCAGCACTCTTCCCAGACTGAAGTATTAGGTTATTGCCTGCTGACGACACTGCCAAACTTGTCTGGTCACTGCTGGGCTCGTCTGGTTTCATCAAAGCTCATTCTTTGTTGGGGTGATAATTGGAGGGAAGTCAGGGTCAGTTGATGGTGTTCTGAGGACATTTCTGCTGTTGCTGCTAGCTTTTTTCATGCCTTTAATCTCTGCTGATGATCATGACAGCCCATATCTTTTCTTCAAAGCCCAGAATGGCGGAGATGGGCATCTAGGTGATGGGCTATAGAAGTATTACATAGCAGGCAACAGCAGATAATTGAGTTCATTGGCTGTTTTCCCTCAGAATTAAATCCCCTTGAGGTACACACAGGACTTCCCCGTCTTCCCGCATTACCCACTGTCGTGGTTTGAACCCAACCACACAGCTCGTTCACTCACTCCCCCCCCTTTCTTGCCCTCCCCCTGCTCCTGGAGGGATGGGAAGGAGAATTGAAAGAATGTAACTCCCACGGGTTGAGATAAGAGCAGTTTAGTAACTAAGGTTAACACAAATCACTACTGCTACCACCAATAATAATAATGATAAAGGAAATAGCAAGGGATGAGAATACAACACCTCAACACCAGCCGACCGATAACTCCCCCAACCCCACCTGACCGAGCACCGACCGATACCTCGTCCAACCCCGCAGTGCCCTAGTCCTTCTGGGTAACTCTCCGTTACATCCTGGGCATGACGTGCTGTGGTATGGAATACCTCTTTGGCTAGTTTGGGTCAGGTGTCCTGTCTCTGCTTCCTCCCGGCTTTCCCTCCTCCCTGGCAGAGCATAAGGCTCAGAAAGTCCTTGGTCAGACTAAAACATTTGTGTTATCAGCAATGTTCTCAGGCTGAAAGTCAAAACACAGTGCTGCACCAGCTACTAAGAAGGAGAAAAACTGACTGCTACTGCTGAACCCAGGACACCCACCAAGTGTATCCGGGTTCCTGAGCAAAAGCAGTCCCATGGGTAGGTTTGCCTTTACCTGAAGCAGGAATAACCCAGACTGTCTTCCCCAACAGATTCTTTATGTGGACCACAGGAATGTTATGCCTCTCTACAGTACATAAAAGTTCTGATTGGGGTGGGGCAGCACTGTTGGCAGATCCCCTGGTGTGACCAACCAGGTGGCTTTTGGTAAATCTGTATGCCAGTGTTTGAAAGTCCCACCACCCATTGCTCTCAGTGTAGTTTTTAATGGCCCGTTGCACCTTTGTAACTTGTGCAGATTGGCTGATCTGAATGCAGAAGAGTTGTTTGGGCTAGGGGGAGATGATTTGAAGAGCGCAGCTTTCGTCTTTCAGTCATTTTTCTGCTACCTCTAGCCTTGCTAAGCCCACGGGGACTAGATAGAAGTGCAAGACTTTCCCCAGATATGTCTTAACACATTAAGTGTTAAGTACCTTTTCTGTGTGCCTACCCAGGCATTTTGGAATGCTTGCTCTCAGGCTATGAAGAAGGTACAGCTTCTCAAGAACCATTGCTGTGCAGTTACGTGCATGTGAAGTTACCATGGTTACAGCTTTTCCATCGTGTACCTGGTGTGCAGGTGTCTTTATACTTACTGTGTTACCATCATGCTCCTGGTAACATTGGGAGCAGGAGCTCAGATGTGGGAGGGTTGAGTGAGTATCTCCTGGCCAGTGCAGACAGCACTCCAGGAGTCTACATTCCAGCCTGGTTGCAAGGGGGTGATGGGTGGTTTTATGCTTCCATGCTCAGTGGTATTTGATGGGAGCGCTTGCTTCGTTCTTTGCAAGAGAAGCTTTACCAGGAGGAGCGTTGTTTTTTATCCTCAGGGGAGCAGAGAGAAGACATTTCCAGAAAGCTTAGCGAGGCTTCTGGCTGGATGGAGGAGGAGGGCTCTGCAGCTGGAACTAAGGTAGTGCTGTGTATGTTCAGGATACCAGGCACTGTCCCTGACATGGAAATGACCACACAGGCTGACTGAGGATTGATCCACCACAATCCTTTGTAATCTGGTTTTTGCAAATCTCTTGCTTCCCCAGCGCATTTTGCACAGAATAAAACACAAAAGTTTTTGCAGCCATGGATGAGCAGCTTCAGCAGTAACTGCTGAAGTAACTCCTTGTCTTGCAGCCTATCCTTCTCCACCTTTCTCTCATGATGCCTCTGACAGGCTTTACCCCCGTCTCTGTCCTGCTCCCTGTCTTTCCCTTTATCCTGCCTCCCTGTCGTTTTTTTATTCTCTCTGTATCGCCTTGTCCTGGTCCTTGTCTTTGTCTTTCTTTTCCTTCTGCCCTGATGCTTCTCTCCAGCTCTGTCCTACTCACTGTCTCTCTGTCCTGTTTCCTGTCCCCAGTACTTCTGTCTCTCTGCCCGCTGCCTGTCCTTGCCTCATTCCTTGCTATGCCTTTCCATCCATCCAGCCAGCTGTCTTTTTCCCTTTCTCTCCTCCTCTGTCCTGCTCCCTGGCCCCTTTTCTTTTTTCCTCTGTTTCTGTCCTCTGGCCAATTTCTGGTTTTAGATTTTTTTTCCTTCTTGGTCACTTCTTACAGATCTGACATTTCTTTATTTCTTAATCCCTTTGTTCTCTTCCCTCTTCTTTTTCTCGCTCTGTCAACATGTCCTGTGCCCCACCACTGTCCTCGTCTCTCCCTTCTTCCTCTCCTTCCCCACCCACCCTCCAGCATCTTTATGCCCTGGTCCCACACCCTCCATTTTCTTGCTCCATTTCTCTTTCACTAATTGTACCAGAGATGGTGCAAAATACTTCTTTCTTCTGCTCATTTGTAGCCTTCATAAAAAAAGGAAGCTTTAAACTGTTGTTTTTTAAGCCCAGCCAGTAACTCAGAACCACGCAACTGCTTGCTCATCCCCCCCAACTTCTTCATAGAGGGATAGGAAGGAGAATCAAAAGAATGTAACTGCCATGGCTTGAGATAAGAACAGTCTGGTAACTAAGGTATAACACAAAACCAGTACTGCTACCACCAATAATAATAATGATAAGGCAAATAACAAGGGGAGAGAATATGAAACTAAAAGAGGAAAAGGAAAAGAATAAATACAAGGGATGCACAATTCAACTGCTCAGCACCCACCAGCCAATACCCAGCCCAACCTGAGCAGCGATCTGGGCCTTCCATGTAACTCCCCGCCCTGTTTTTATCCTGGGCATGACGTGCTGTGGTTTGGAATACCCCTTTGGCTAGTTTGGATCAGGTGTCCTGTTTCCACTTCCTCCCAGCTTCCTGTGCCCCTCCTCACTGGCAGAGCATGAGACTGAAAAGTTCTTTATCAGAGTAAACATTACTTAGCAACTACTAAAACCATCGGTGTTATCAGCATTGTTCTCGGACTAAATTTGAAAACACAGCACTGCACCAGCTACTAAGAAGGAGAAAAATGACTGCTACTGCTGAACCCAGGACAGGAGCCCACCCAGCTTGATGATAAAGGTTTTGGTTTTGGGGTATGTTTTCCCTGTCCCAGATGGATGTCAACTGCCACCATGGTCACCCTTTCTTTTGCCATGGAAGGACAAAACAGAAGGAAGAATCCAAATCCATCATGGTCTGTGATGCAAGGTATGTCTATGATGCGTGTCTGCGTTTTTCCTAAGGTGCTTGTAGTATGGGATTTAAAGATGCCATAAAGAGCGTGCCCACTTTCTTTCTCTGTTTTTTTCCATGAAAGATTTAAAGACAAATGCTCGACATAAGGTCCATTGCGGAGCATGTTACGCCTATGCAAAGCTTCTTTTAGTTTTCCTGAAAGAAGTGTCTGTGTGGTTAACTGTTAAATGACAGTGAGAAAATAGTTTTGCAACAAAAGAGTTAAAAACCTGTTTGTAAGAGTTCAGCTGTTCAGAAGAAACAGACTTTATTTTTTACTGTAAAATCCTTTGTTTTGTTTCATTGGTAGGTTTTTGATTATGTGTTTTTTTTGGGTTTTTTTTTAACATGTAGAAATACAATTTGGGATTTCTGTTTTTTGAGTGACTTGTTGAAGACTTTTCATGATGCTCATCACACTGTGGTGCCCCAAAAATACTCCAGACCCTCAGATTCTGGGTCTGCAAGGCTGGGGGGGTGGAATTAGCAGAATTTTTTGGGGAGTAAAGCATGCTGTTTGGGATTTTTTTGGTAGTGCTGCTGCCATCCTGTGTCCAAACTAGTACCGTAGTACTGCAGGTAATGGTGATAGGGTGGTGCTGGGCCCGGCAGACAATGAGAGCTGGGGGGCGGGATGGGGGGGGTCTCGTGAGTGATTGACGGGAGCGGTGGCCAATGACTGCCGCGGGGCGTGGTGGCCAATGGCAGTGGCGAGGGTGTCGTCCCGGGAGGGATTGACGGCACCGCAGCCACTGGCCAGTTGGGGGTGTTGTCCTTCTAGTCTCTTTCAGGCAGAGTCCCCCCCTTCTTCTTAGAGTCTGTGTGAACGGCAGTTACGAAAGGAATGAAGTAACGAGCTGCACCTTGGGGCAAAAGGATTGTGATTTTAATCTTGCACCCCAGGACTGCTCGCTGATGCCATGCTGTGTCCCCCACAGAGACCCATAGACACACCCCTTCCCTAGTCCTATAGAGCCCTATGAACCCACAAAATGTGTCCCACAGCTTTTATTGACATGTGCCATCATGATGTCACCAGGATGGTGATGACGTCAGCATCATCCATGACATGGCTCCCATTATGGCCCCAAAGTGTCCCATAGGGCCCCCACTATCCCCCTGCAACCCATCAGTACCACACCACCAATAGATTTTTTTAATTCACTTTCATTCTTTTATTTTTACCTTTCATTTGCTTTTATTCACGTTTTATTCAGGCTTGTTCATTTTTATTCTCTTTTTATTCACTTTAGTGTGCTTTTTGTTCACTTTTTATTCACTTCAGTTTGATTTGGTCACTTTTACTAATGTATTTTTTTTTTAGATAGCCGATGGCGACCCAGGGCAACCTATGGACACCCCACAGAGCCCCATAGACCTCAGTAGATCCCCTATAGGCTCCCCCCCCCCCAGGCTCATAGACTCTCTATAAACATGCTGTAGAGTTCCAGAGCAACCCATAGACACACCATAGTGACTTATAGAGACCCATAGTCACCATATAGTGACCCGTAGACACCCCATAGCCATCCACAGCACCCCATGGAAACCCAAAGAGGCCACATGAAGCCCCATAGACTCCCCCTTAAATCCCCTGTGGGGCGCCCCCCAGCCTCATAGACACCCTATAGACATGCCATAGAGACCCACAGTAACCAATGGACACTCCATAGCGATTCATAGACACCCATAGTGACCCACAGTGACCCATAGATGCCTCATGGACATACAATAGTGACCTGTATATGCCCCGTAGAAATGCATGGCCACCCATAGACAACCCATAGAGATCCAAAGCAACTCCTAAATTCCTTACAGATGCATACATGGCCCCATGACAACCCATAGTGCCCCACAGACTCCCTCCAGTGCCACACAGCACCCAGTAGATGCCCACCCCCCACTGCCCCATAGTTCCCTGCAGACACACAACACACCCCCCACAGCTTTTATTGATTTGTGGTGGTGTGATGTCACCTGGACTGCCATGGCATCAGGAGCATCATCAACCACCATGGTGCCCCTTAGGGCCCCCACTACCCCCTTGTGCCCCATAAATGCCCAAACGCAATTTATCTGTTGACTTTAATTTTATTAACTTTTATTCACTTCTTTTTGAGTTTCGTTTAGGCTCATTCCCTTTTTTTTTTTTTCCTTTTTACATTCCCCTGTAGCCCTGCCCCCAGCGCGGACCACACCGCACTCAGGAGGTGACTCCATATCGCACATCGCCTACTGTGCTGCTTGCGGCCGATTTGCCTACCCGCCCCTATCATGGCCGTGCCCTATGCCCCACACTGGCGACTCCCACATTCCTTGCCAAGGAGATGCCGCTAAGCATGGCCCCGCCCTCTTCGGAGCATGAGCCCAGCCTGGACACCCCCCTGGCCCTTTACTAACCCCGCCCAGAGCCCTGACCACCACCCTGCCCAAGACACGCCCCCTGTCACACCCCCCGCCTCCACCCCAGGCCAACCAGGACTGAGGCCCCTGACTGAGACCACAACCCCCAGTCAGCAACCGTACCCTAACCCCGACCACACTCCTGGCCGAGCCCGCAGCCCTAGCCACAGCCTCGGCCAAGCCCCCAGCACAGTCCCCGCCCACCCCAGCACCATGACATCAGCCCCTTGTCTACACCACACCCCTACCCTGCAATAGCTCTGCCCCCAAACTTGGCCACGGCCCACCGTGCACTGGCCCCACCCACAGCGCAGATCACATCCGGAGTCCACGCCCCTTACCCCTCATTGGGCCACCCCAAAAGACGCCTCGTCCCCCTGGTACCACCCATCTCTTACTCTAGACCACGCCCACACTCTTACATTAACCCTTCCCACAGCACAGACCACACCCCCCAGCCTTTAGTAAGCCCGCACTTCACATAGCCTTTCCACAGCGCAGACTACACCCTCAACCTTTATTAACCCCTCTTTAGCCCTGCTCCCAGCCCAGACCCATCATAAAGTGATTAAAAAGGGAATTAAAAATGAATCAATATGAATAGAACTTGAGTAAAAGTGAACAAAAAAATGACAAAAAAAGATTAAAAACCAAATAAAAAGTGAATTAAACTGAAGAAAGTCAATGAAAAGTGACTAAAAGTGATTTTAAATTAAGAAAAAGTTAAAAATGAAAGTGAATAAAAAAATTAATGGTGTTGGGGCACTTACGGGGCACAGGGGGTAGTCCAAGGATAATAAAGTCCTTGGGGTGTGGTCTGTGCTGTGGGAGAGGCTAATATAGGAGTGTGGGCGTGGTCCAGGATAAGGCTGGGTGGTAGTAGGGTACGAGGCCTCTATTGGGGTGGGCCAATGAGGGACAAGGGGCGTGACCTCCAGTGAGGGTGGGCTCTATGCTGTGGGTGGGGCCAGTGCACAGGTGGGGCACAGCACGTGTCAGACACATGACACAAATGTTTCACATTGTCGCATGTGTCAGACATTACACATTACACAGATGTCACATGCGTGTCACACACATCAACCATGTCAAAAACATCTCACGTGTTATATGTCATGTCATAAATGTCACACACAAGTCACGTCTCTTGTCACACATCATGTCTCACATACATCACACGTGTCACAAACATCAGATGTGTCACACACATCACATGTGTCACACATGTCAGGTGTCACAGATGTGCCACACAAGTGTCACACATGCATGGCACATGTCATGTATGTGTCACAGATGTGCCACACATGTCACACAAACATCACACATCACACACGTGGCACACACATGAAACACAACACGTCACATCACAAACATCAGAGGTGAATCACACGTCACACATGTCATGTTACACATGTCACTCACATCATACATGTCATACCTGTCATGCAGGTAAAACATCAGACACATGATGACAAACTTTTTGCATGTGTCACACACGTCATGCATCACACATCATACAGATGTCACACTCATGTCACACATACACACGTCACAAACTTCAGACATGTCATACATATCATGTCACATGTCGTGTCATAAATGTAACATACATCACACACATCACACACATGGCACACACTTGTCACACATGTGCCGCACACATCGTACACGTGTCACACGTCACAGACATGCCTCACATCACGCATGTGTAACACACATTACACACGTGTCACAGATCTCACACGTCAGACATGTCACGTGTCACACATTACACACGTGTTATGCATGCCACACACATCACACAAGTGTCATACACATCACACACTTGTCAGCAAGATCAGAAATGTCACACACATCACACGTGTCACACATATCACATCATAAGCATCACAGAAGTGATGACACATGACACATGTCACACAAGTGTCATACAAATATCACAAATTTGTCACACACATGTCACACATCATATACACAACATACACGTCACGTGTGACACACGTCACACCTGTCATGTGTCACACATATAACCATGTCACACATGTCACACACATGTCACGTATCACATGTATCACAAATGCCAGACACGTCACACGTCACCAGTATTTCACAGATGTTATACAAGTGTCACATCACACATGTCATAAATATAAGACATGTCACACGCATCACACCTGTCACACTTGTAGCATCATAAACATCACCTGTCACACACGTGTCACACATGTCACATAATAAACATCACACAGGTCACATGTGTCACACAACACACACGTGACATATACCACATGCGTGTCACACACGTGTCACAGACACGTCATACACACATCACACATGTCATGCGCACATGCACAGACACATGCACATACACGCACATACATGCATACACACACACACACAGATGCACACAAATACACACGCAAAAGGAAAGGAGAATACAAAAGAAACCCAGTGTGCATGAATGTTTCTTTACACACACTGATGACAGAAAAAGAGGAATTTGAAGGACCACAATTCCAAATCTTATTAGGTGTCATACAGGTCAGCACACAGCACACAGTTTATGGCTTATTTCAGAACACAAATGTCAAGATACAGCATTCCAGCACTTCTCAAACAGTGCTCAAAAATATTTTTATAAGGGCTTTGTTTGTTTGGTTTTGCTTTTTCTTTTGGGCTAATATTACATAATTTCAGTCTGTTGAATCTTGAATAAGCAAGAAAGCCAGTCAATTTTGCGTCACTAAAACCACAGAATGATTATGCATTTTTCTTATGCAAGCCCAGATTGTATTCTTGTCCCTTAGCTAATTACACTAATGGAAAATTAACCTATCCAAGGGGGAAAAAAACAAAACCCAACATCATCAACAACAAAGCAGCAGCTTATTTCTCTGCTGTACTAGCTCACATAGGGGTCAGATAATAACTGTAATCAGTCTAGGACTGAAGGGTGAAATAGCCTCCATTAGTGTAAGCAAGCCGTTAGGTCAGCTCAATCTGAGCTCTGAAACCTCATCTAGAAAAAGAACCCACAAAAAAAAAAAAAAAAAAAAAAAAAAAAAAACTCCACCAAACAAAAACAAAGAAAGAAGCCCCTGAAATGAAAAAAACTATTCTTCAAAGAAAAAATGAATAAGAAAGGAAAATTTCAAAACTTTCAATTCTATCTATCATGGCCAAGGAGATTCAGATCTTCTATATTTTAACAAAACTTCCTTTACAGATCAAAAGCCCTTTTGTATCTCTTGCTGTTCTCATGGGGAAAAAAGAAATCTTCAATTTATTCAGTATGTTCCTTTCAACAATTAGTACAAAAAAATTTTAGGAAATGGATACTGGAGTTTTGTGGGTGCTTACTCAATCAACAATGAGTAATGTGTATAGATAATTTGTCCAGCCAAGTACAGCTATGCTGTGGAGGTTCCAAGTATGCACATTTACAATCTATCTACAGAAAGGGAGAGGAACTAAAAAGTAATTTCAGAAAGTTCATTTAAACAAATTTTACAGTGTGAGTCGCTGTGATACTTATTCCTCCCAAGGGGTTGGCACTTGCATTTTGTTGTGTATATGTAGTTGTTTTGTTATTGTTGTTCTGAACACTAAAAGATCTCTCAAGTCACATGCAGCTCAACTGAATGTGTCTTCTGAACAGAGAAAGGTTAATCTGGCAAATGCTCCATATCTGTTACTTCTCAAAGAGCTGCTTGCATTGGTTGAATAGAGCTTCGGAAACACAGCTTTGATAATCTAGAGGAATTTTCATCATCTTCAGTATCCTCAAAGTGAAATAATTTTTTTAGTTTCAAGTAGTAAACATCTCTATAAAGTAAGGGCCTGTGGAAATGCTATAAAGATTATATAGCTGGAGCCTGTTGCTAGATCATGGCTCAAAGTTTCTGAAATTGCATGTTTAGCTTCACAAATATTGAGCAATTGAGGTCAACATAGTATTCACTGCTCCAAAGGCACACCTCACTTTGAGAAACTGGTTTACTTTAAGCAATGTTTGGTACAACCAGATCCGTGTTACATTGCACCAATTCTATTTTATTTTTTTTTTTCCCACAGGCAGAATGTCTCATGTTGTAAGACCTTTTCCTGAGTCGTATGAGTTTCTGACTGCTTCAGATTTTATGGCAAATGTGAAATCTCCTACCGCAAGGAAATAGAATAGAAATAGAAGATATATGAAACCGTAGCATTTAAGCCGGCTAGCTTCTGGAAGTTTAAGTCAATTTCAGAACTTCAAAGTTATTTCTTCAGAGAAATTATGTGGAACTTTCACCTATTATTCTTCTGGTGTGAGTTTAATATAAACAGCAATTTAGTTATTGTAGCAATGGGAAACTAAGCAGTAACTAATGATAACTAAAGTTAGCACCACACCAAAAGGTTTACACGGTAATATGAACTGTCCTTGGTTCAGCAGTAGCAGTCATTTTTCTCCTTCTTAGTAGCTTGTGCAGTGCTGTGTTTTTGACTTTCAGCCTGGGAACAACACTAATAACACTAATGTTTTCAGCTGTTGCTAAGTAATGTTTACTCTGACCAAGGACTTTCTGAGTCTCGTGCTCTGCCAGGGAGGAGGGGAAGCTGGGAGGAAGCAGAGACAGGACACCTGACCCGAACTACCCACAGAGGTATTCCATAACACAGCATGTCATGCCCAGTATAGAAACTGGGTGCAGTTACCTGGAAGGCCTATATCTCTGCTCAGATTGGGCTGGGTATCGGTGGGTGGTGAGTGGTTGTATTCTCTTTCCTTCTTATTTCCCTTATCATTATTATTATTGGTGGTAGCAGTAATGGTTTTGTTAACCTTAGTTACTGGACTGTCATTATCTCAACCCGTGGGAGTTACATTCTTTCGGTTCTCCTCCCCATCTCTTCGGGAGCTGGGGGAGGAAGAAGAGGGGGGAGAGAACGAGCAGCTGCGTGGTTCTGGGTTGCCGGCTGGGCTTAAACCACGACATACTCCAAACTGAAAGTTTCTCTGACCGACTTTTATGGTAACAATTTGGCGCCCGAACGGGGAAACCCAGCCATGTTTCCCACGTATCTGTGGAGTGTCTGGGACCTTCATGCCAGCATGAGGGGTTTTTCCCTGAAAGGAACCACAGCTCCCCGGGCTGAGTTGGGACCTCTGTAAGACCCTGGTTTAATTTCTTTAAAATGGCATTCTTTTTGGTCCCTTTCCATGTAAGGAGCAGCGGAACACCCTGCATGTTGGGTAAAAGGTAGTTTGGTTTTGGTGGTCTGGACTTTGGTATTTGGTGGCAGTCAGGATCATGGGTACCACTGCCTCCAAAGGGAGGATTCTGAAAAGGTCCCCCACTGGGTTGCATTTTGTAACAATTTGGGTGGAGGTCAGGATCACTGCCTCCCTAGGGGGGTTTGAAGAAATACCCACTGGGTTGCATTTTGCAACACTGGAAACAAATTGGTGAACTCCTGGGTGGCTTGGTCACTTGGGAGACTTCAGAACAAAGTGGTGGACCCCTGAGGAGTTCAGTTACTCAGGTGACTCTGGTAAAATACTGTTATCAATGGTGGATGTTATTCTTGAGACGAGAAGGAAAGTGGGATGAAGTAGCTTATGCAGAAATGTTTTTCACTTTGAGATATCATCTGGAACAGCAAAAGGATTTTAGCTTTAGTTTTGCACCCCAGGACCTGTTAGTATTGTCCTTGGAGAAAGACAGTAAAATTTGCTTAAACGCTGTTGCTCTTGGTGCAGCATAGGACAGTTATGCACCAGACTTTGAGGAATGCGGAGGATCTGGACTTGATGGTAGCCGCCCAGAGAAGGAGTATTGTGAGCAATGGGGCTGAAGGTACTGACAATGAGAATTAAGCACAAGCACCAGCACAGGCACCAGAGATATTAGAGGGGGCTGAAGGATTTAGCCCTACAGCAGGGCAAACTAGAGGAAAATGAGGGGAAACTCTGATTGCGCCTTTAAGACAAGCTGTGGGCCACGATGGTCTGGTCATGATGAAGATTCCGTTCACCATTACAGATTGGAATATTTGGAAACAAGTGGCTGGTAATCATGCATCATGCTTTTGAGAGTGTTGACAGGAATATGATTATTCATATGGCTTGGACAGCGGTAATGCAACAAATAACAGAAGGCATATGGGCAGGTACAGTGAATCTTCAAATACCTACCCCCAATCCTAACTGAGACCCTAACCGGGACCAGGACAGGCAGGCTTTGAAACAATACTGGAGGTAGATTTTATTTGGTATTAGGAATGTGGTCCCCAGGGCAGTGAGCTGGTCTGAGCTATATAAAGTAAAGCAAGATACAAATGAATCACCGTCTGGATTTGTGGAAAGATTAAAAGAGGTGATGCATAAATATACTACTATTGATCCTGAATTTGAGGAAGGAAGGAAAGGACCAATATGATTTGGGAAAGATAATGAATGTGGCCTGGGAGACCTATCGCAATTAGTCCACCACTAATTTCAGTTCCCTGAAATGGTTCAAATGGTGGTGGAAAGGGGTTTGAGTCCCTGATTATTAATATACTTAATATAATAATTCATATTGTGAGGAATGTGGGTGTGATTCGTGTCAGTAACTTAGAAAGCTATTGAATTTATTTTTGCATTTAACTGTATTAACCAAGATAAACTTTAAACTAACACATGCTTATGCGAGGTTGTAACCTCAAGCACGGACGTATAGATATGCTGATGCTAAGCCTGATGCTAACTGCAGATATCCGGTAATGTAAACAAGGCTTGACACCTATTGTGTAGAAGTCACAAAACAGGAAGATTTGAGACCTTCGATTCAACAATCTTCAAGGAAGGAAGATAAAGACCTCTAGCAGCAGACTGGCGCAGACTCGGATCATACCATAAAAGGACACTTTACAATATGTGAAAGGACACGTATACCAGACACAAAAGAGTATAAAAAGACAGAATCTTTGGGAGTAGGTGTGCGTCGTAGGTGGAGCGGAGACTCCCCGGCGCACCGAGCGCTGCTTGCTTATTGCCTCTCAATACCAATCAATTGTAAATAAAATTAATCAGACAAATTCACGTCTGTGGCAAGTTTTTATAACAAAATTGGTGACCCCGACGTGATCTCTGTGTGGCTGCTTGGGACTGTAGCTCTTACGAGGGGCGCCCCCACAAATTGTGGCTCGGGAGTTGTAGTCTCGGGTAGTCTCAAGAGATCAACGAACAGAGAGGCAATAACCAAGGAAATCGAGCTCCCGGAAAACTGCAGTATAAAATACCCGTAATTCTTGTGCGCGAAGGCCCGGACGAGAACAACGGACTGTAAGTATCGTTCGGTTGGGTGGGAAGGCCGGTGTGTTCCTCTCGCCGTAATTCCAGGCATCCTTGAAGGAACTGGTTGGTGTAGAGACAGAGTGAATGTTTGTGTATGTACGTCTGAAACGCAACAAAGTTGCGTAATTGCATGATAGGTGTAACCGAGACACAGACCGAGCATCCTGGGTCTGTAAAGCACGGGCCAGGATATCGGATTTGTGAAGCGAGTGTGGACCTCTTCTAAGCGCGTTTCCAATCTCCCGCGAGGGACTTGGCCGCTGAAGGAGGGAAGCGATAGTGAAAAAGTGGTAGCGGATGATTGAAAGGAGAGACACCCGGCGGGAAGTGGGTCGTAGCTCTAACCCAGAAGGGGGCCCACGGAGAGGTCCCAGGAATAAGATAGGGAGCGAATTACCAGATATACCCCCAGACAGTCCCTTGGGGTTAATGCTTAAATACTGGGGCTCTTGGCCATCCCAGGAGGGAAAAAGTAAGGAAAAAATGGTCCACTACTGCATGGAAGTATGGACAAAAGAGGAAATCCGACCCGACCATTTGTATTGGCCGATATTTTGGTCTTTTGATGATTGGATATGGTCAGGCTTTAAATTTATATGTAAATGGGAAAGAACCTTTTAGTCAGGAAGAGAGTGAGTATGCAGCCTTATGGAAGGGATCGTCTGTAACGGTCTCATTATTTCCCCTAAAAGAAAGGAGAGTGAAAGGGGACAAACTAAACAAACCACCTTGGGAGCCGTTAGACCACTTACCACCTCCTTATCAGGGACAAAACATGGAAGGTGAACAAAGGAATACTAATCCTCCAAGTTCACCTGACCCTGTCCCGTCGGCTCCCCCATCCTCCCCCCTCTTCTGCCCATACTAGGAGCAAAGTAAGAACAAAGAAAAATGAAAAATCGGAGAAAGTAGAAGAAACAGTAACGTTGGCACCGCTCCGAGAGGTTCCGATGGGAGGAGGAGCAGGAGGAATTGGATTTGTGGCGGTGCCTTTAAACACGAATGCTGTAAGATCTTTTAAAAAGGAAATGGGCAGATTGTTAGATGACCCTTTAGGGGTTTCTAAACGCCTAGACCAATTCCTAGGTCCTAATACTTATACCTGGGAAGAAATACAGTCAATACTGGGAATACTATTTACTGCAGAGGAGAGACCTATGATCAGACAAATTGGAATGCGAAATTGGGAGAGACAACATCAGCAAGGTCCTCCCGGAGAACAAAAGTGGCCGAGTCAAAATCCTAATTGGAATAATCAGAATGGCCCTGACCGACAAAATATGATGGATTTAAGAGGAATGATTATACAAGGAATTAAGGATGCGGTCCCGAGGGGACAAAATATTAATAAAGCCTTTAGTGAATATCAGGAGAAAGATGAGTCCCCTACAGACTGGTTAGAAAGGTTAAGAAAAACATTACAAATGTATTCTGGTGTAGATCCAGCTTCCCCAGTAGGGGAAGCCCTGTTAGAAACCCAATTTGTGGCACGATCCTGGGGAGATATTAGGAGGAAGTTAGAAAAACTAGATGATTGGCAAGATCGTGGGCTCCAGGAATTGTTAAGGGAGGCTCAGAAAATGTACGTACGCAGGGATGAAGAAAAGCAGAAAGCAAAGTCAAAAATATTTGTAGCAGCAATACGAGAAACTCAAAAACGAGAAAAGTCTAAACCAAGACCCAAGGCTTCAGGATTTGGGTATCAAGAAAGAAAACAGACAAAACGAAGGGAAGAAATTAAGACTGTTTCTGGGGAAATCCCGGAATGTTATTATTGTGGTAAGAAAGGACACCTTAAGAGGAATTGTAAGAAGCGGATGCGAGATGGGAAAATGTTCAAAGAGGAAGAATAGGGGTGTCAGGGGCTATACATCCTGGGGACAAAAACATCATCCGAGCCCTTGATAAATTTAAAGATAGGCCCCCAGGGAGAAGAGATAACGTTTTTAGTTGATACCGGAGCCGAGAGATCTACAGTCCGGTGTGTCCCTACGGGATGCCAAGTAAGCAAAGAATCCACTCTAGTAGTGGGAGCAAAAGGAGAACCTTTTAGGGTGCCCATTATCAAGAATGTAGAAATCGAATCTGAAAGGAAAATTTGTTTAGGTGATTTTTTGATAGTAGAGGAAGCAGAATATAACCTATTAGGCCGAGATTTAATCATAAAATTAGGGATAAATCTGGAGGTGGGAGAAGGAGCAATAACGATAAACTTATATCAATTAACAGAAAAGGATGAGGAACGCATAAATTTGAAAGTCTGGCATAATAAAGGGGAAGTAGGAAAATTAAATATTGAACCATTAAAAGTAAAAATAACAAATCCAAGGGAACCTATTAGGGTCAGACAATACTCAATTTCCTTGGAAAGAAGAAAAGGTTTGAAACCAATAATTGAAGACCTGATACAAAAGGGGACTTTAGAACCTTGTATGTCACCACATAATACTCCAATCCTCCCGGTAAGAAAACTAGATGGGAGTTATAGGTTAGCTCAAGATTTAAGGGCAGTTAATCAGGCAGTTAACAGTCACCCGCTTCCCTGTAGCAGCAAACCCATATACTTTATTAAATCAAGTATCACCAGAACATACTTGGTATAGTGTAATTGATTTAAAAGACGCTTTCTGGACCTGCCCTTTAGCTGAAGAAAGTAGAGATTTTTTTGCCTTTGAGTGGGAAGACCCAGAAACGGGTAGAAAGCAACAATTGAGATGGGCAGTATTACCTCAGGGCTTCACTGAGTCGCCAAATTTATTTGGTCAAGCTCCAGAGAATTTATTAATGTCCTTCAAACCTGAGGGAAATGTAAAACTCTTACAATATGTAGACGATTTACTAATAGCTGGGAAACTAGAGGAAGAGGTCCGAGAAAACACAATAGGACTATTGAATTTTCTGGGAGAAAAAGGATTAAAAGTTTCAAAATCAAAGTTGCAATTCACAGAAACGGCGATAAGAACCGCGGAAAAAGGGTGGACACACGCGTCACGAGTAAAAGGACCCGTAAAAGAATGGAAAGTTGTGACTGAACCCGGAGACATCAAGCTGACCCTCAAAAGGACTTAAACAAGTAACTGAGGGAATCCATATTGACTCCTGCAAACTTGAAGAGAGACATGCAGAAATAGTTATAATTATTTAAGAGCCAAGTGTTATAGCAGTTTGAAATATATCATTATTTGAGGGAATAACCATGAATAATATTTGAAAGATCAGTAGAAGTTCCTTTGCAGTCGGTGTGAAATTACTATCTCCCTGGAACACTTAGTGTGGGTCAAACACTATTGTTGCTATAGCCGACGGGGAATATACCTTCAAGTTACCAGAGAGGGCAAGCCCGGAGGGAATCGGTGCTGCAGCTGAAAAAAGGTCTGCCGAGGGCTGCAACCCCTGGGGCTGTGACCGCTGAGCATTATGAGCCTGACCTGACCTCTTTTGGTGTTGGTTCTGATCGGAACCATACGGGAAAATGCCGCGGCTTTTGAAAGTATCCATAGCAACTGTAGTGAATGTATAACCACAACTAGAAGAGGGAGGATAACTTCAAAGACATTGGTATATCACACTGTTTATGAATGAAAAGGAACGAAAGTAGGTAGTTGTGTATATAATCAAACTAAATATGAACTTTGTAACGAAGGAAAAACTAAAACGGTATGTTTTAATCCAGAAGAACTCCCCTATCAATATTGGGTAGAAATAAGAACAAACTCGGCAGAAGGAAGACTGATAGCAGAAAGCCAAATAATAACTAATCTAAGTCACCCTGTATGGGTGACTTTTGATGCCTGTGATGCTATTGATGATGACTATTACTCCAACTGTGGAAACTTGAATTGGAGAAAATATTACAGCAGAAGTGAGAAATACATATGTCCCAAGCCTAAATCATCATTACCCTTTAATTGCTATCATAGTGATACAGACGAGATTGCCAGGAGTTATCACTATTGTGCAGGCCCAGGATGGAGTTGTGCCTGTTGGAGTAAAACTCCTACCTGGGGATGGCCCCAAAAATGTGGGGGAACCCAATTGAGAGCAGAGATTAAAAAGGGAGTAACTTTTCCCAACTGCACAGCCCATTCTTGTAACCCTGTCAATCTAACCATCTGGAATCCAGAGCAATGGAAACAAGAAGTAAAAATGGGACTATTGATTTATGGACCTGGAGAAGATTCAGTAGTGGTTTTACAAATAATAATTAAAGAAAAATTTAGAGAGTCAGTACAACATCACTTATTATTCAATTCATTTTATCATGAGATGGAAACTGGAGTCAAATATGAAATTCCCACAGTTACTAAAAATCTTTTTGTGAATCTTGCTGAAAATATAGCTAAAGCACTAAGTGCAACTAACTGCTATGTTTGTGGAGGAACTAACCAGGGAGACAGATGGCCCTGGGAGGCAATGGAAAGTAATATAGGTGATCCTGCAATTTGGAAAAATCAAAAAAGGAACAAAAGGAAACAACAATGGATCTTGCAAACAAGTATAATCGGAAAAAGTTGCTGGCAAAATTTAGAAAATGGTGGCAAACCAGTAGGGAATTTACTTTGTGAAGGAGGTTATAAATGGAACAGAATGAAGAAAGACTGGGAAAGATGGGGAAATCCTATAGAAATGAATAACCAATTCAAAAACTGGACCAATGGAACTAACATACCAAACGGTTGGCCCACTCCAGATGGACACTATTGGATCTGTGGTAAAATAGCCTTTGCATTTTTACCCCAAAATTGGACAGGATCATGTATATTAGCAATGATCAGACCTAGTTTCTTTTTATTGCCTATTAGCCGAGGAGAACGCTTGGGGGTCCAGTTATATACAGAAACTGATGAATTAAGAGAAAAAAAGCGATATAAAAGAGAGCTACAAATTGGTAACTGGAAAGATAATGAATGGCCACCCGAACGAATAATTTCTTATTATGACCCGGCAACTTGGGCCGAAGATGGGTCCTGGGGATACAAGACTCCTATATATATATGTTGAATAGGATTATAAGATTACAAGCTCTAGTAGAAATAGTAGTAAACAAAACCGGAAATGCATTAGGATTAATTGCAAAACAGAATACTAAAATGAGGACTGCTATATATGAAAATCGTTTAGCTCTTGATTATCTATTAACTCAAGAGGGAGGAGTCTGTGGAAAATCTAATCTTAGTAACTGTTGTTTAGAAATAAATGATGAAGGTAAAGCTATAAGCGAGCTAATAAAAGAAATGAAGAAGGTAGCCCATGTTCCGGTGCAAACCTGGAATGGAGTCAATTTTGGAGGATTAGGATCTTGGGGACAATTCTTCAATGGAGATTGGATTACAAAAATAGGTATAGTAATATTGGGAATATTTGGAGGCTTATTGATAATCCCTTGCATAATTCCATGCTTTACCAAATTAATACATACAATTGTACGAAAAATGCAATTCACGGCTGTACCATTAGACCCAGAGACTGCATATGACTGGAAAACTCATTCCTTAATGGTATTAAAGGCAGAGACAATACCGGTTTTGTCTGCAGCCCAAAAGGCAGTTATCAAATTAGAAAATAAAACACAAATCAATAAGTCACAGAAAGACAAATGGGGGAATTGTGAGGAATGTGGGTGTGATTCGTGTCAGTAACTTAGAAAGCTATTGAATTTATTTTTGCATTTAACTGTATTAACCAAGATAAACTTTAAACTAACACATGCTTATGCAAGGTTGTAACCTCAAGCACGGACGTATAGATATGCTGATGCTAAGCCTGATGCTAACTGCAGATATCCGGTAATGTAAACAAGGCTTGACACCTATTGTGTAGAATTCACAAAACAGGAAGATTTGAGACCTTCGATTCAACAATCTTCAAGGAAGGAAGATAAAGACCTCTAGCAGCAGACTGGCGCAGACTCGGATCATACCATAAAAGGACACTTTACAATATGTGAAAGGACACGTATACCAGACACAAAAGAGTATAAAAAGAGAGAATCTTTGGGAATAGGTGTGTGTCGTAGGTGGAGCGGAGACTCCCCGGCGCACCGAGCGCTGCTTGCTTATTGCCTCTCAATACTAATCAATTGTAAATAAAATTAATCAGACAAATTCACGTCTGTGGCAAGTTTTTAAAACAATATGATCATTAATATAATACAATATTGTGTATTGTGGGTTATAGTCTGTCAGGTTTCAACTAGGAATTTTTTAATGTATATGTGGGAGCATAAGATAAGCTCCAGAGCAAAACTGAAAAGTTTAAGGTAAAAAAAAGAGAAAAATTGTTGGCTGTAGCTATCACACAAGAAACCGGGAAAGGGGGGAGCAGCCAGGGAGGAGAGGAAAGAAGGATTACATGAAAAGATTTGTGAACAAACTCCGTATGTTGCACTGGAAGAGAGAATGCCCTCAGAATCAAAATAAACACTAGAGATTTAGTGGAACATCAGGACAGGCAGAGAGAACGATTACTTTAGATGAAGACTGAGGAGGAGTGGGGGAAGATTCTAAACTCTTCCCAGCAGAGCCCCTGGCTACAGTTAGGTTGGGGAATGAGAGGGTAAAATTCCTTGTGGGAATAGGAGCTACTTATTCTGTTATAAATACTTGTAAAGGGCAATTAAGCAAACAAACAGCTTCAGGCACTGTTGCCTGAACAGAGTGAAAAGGCTGTGGAGGCCCGAGTTTTTATGTTACAGAAACCAGCCACTGAGCCGGATATGCCAAGAGGAAGTGGGTATATCCACAAGTATGGGCTGCTGGAGCACTGGGACAATCACAAAATACAGAAGCAGTAACTTTATCTGAAACCAAACATCACACTGCTAAGACAGAAACAGTATCCTATAAAACTGGAAGCAAGAAAAGGACTAGAGCCTCTAATCGAAAAAAAAAAAAAAAGAATACTTTGGGACAAAAATGGACTGTATTTGTACTTCACATGTTAACAACCATTCTGAAACAGAAAAGCAATCACTGGCTTTCCCCAAGCAGTCTGCTAAAATATCAGGCTATGCTCTTAGAACAAGAGGATGTAGAATTGAAAGTGACTAACCTTTTGAACCAGCAGTGGTTTTGACAACCGATCCAGAAGCAAGAGAACTGACTCAGAACTGTTTACAGGACATTGAGCAGGTGTATTCCAGTCTGACCTGCAAGATACATCCCTGAAGGATGTGGACTATGAACTGTTTGTGGATGGGAGCAGCTTTATGAAAATGGAAACCGGAAAGAAGGCTACGCTGTGGTAAACAAACATAATAGAGGCTATAGCCCTGCATTCCTCTCCCCCCTCCCCCTCCCCCCCAAACCATCAGCACAGAAAGCCGAGCTGATGGTGCAACTGAGACTTACAGAATTGTCAGAAAGTCAAAATTTGCTTTTTAAGACACATCAGTTTGATAACACTCCAGTGAATATTGGTAATCACGTCCCTGAAAAAGCAGTAGAAGAAGCTGTGGGTGGGGACCTTTCATTAATATTGCCTCATAAGTATCAGTGCTTGGATAATGAAGTTCCAAGTTATCAAACAGAGGATGGGAAATTACTTAGTCTATTAGGAGCCAAGAAGCATGTTGAAGGATGGTGGTTTACACCAAACAGGCAAGTAAGAATTGCCCAGCCTCTTATGGGAAGAAAACCGCCAGGTAACTCATGGGGGAACAGAATCAATGAGTGAGGCTTTAAAACTCCAAGTTCTGAGTACGCAAATGGCTGGAATTATAAAAGTGTTATAAGGAACTGTGAACCTTGCTTGCAATGCTAACCCACCCCCCCCCCCCCAAACCTGGAACAACAAAGGCAATTGTCCAGGAGACTATTAGCAAGTAGACTTTACAGAATTGCCACAGCATAACGGGCTCAGGTATATATTCAGGTAATATCACGATATGGTGTACCAGCAGTCTTGTCCTTGGACAGAAGCCTGGATTTTCTTGCAAAAGTAATTAGGAAGGTAGGAGAGTGTTTGGGCATCAAGTGGGATCTGCATACCCTATATCGACCTCAGGCTAGTGGAAAAGTGGAATGTATGAATCAGATGCTCAAGTTACAGTTAAGTAAAATATGTCAAGAAACTTATACAACTTGGTTACAAGCCCTACCAACTGCTTTGTTAAGTATACAAATACAGCTGATTAAAGTGTAACCTTGAATCTTAAACTAATAATAGTGTGTGTGCCTTTAACATAGTAGAACAGGCCAAACACCTAAGGAGCCAGTAAATAAGACCAAGGATGCCAGCCTTCAAGATAGCAGAGTGGTGCCCAGCATGGAGTGATAACGAAATAGGACAGAAGCAAAGACATACCAGCTCCTAACTCAGAACTTGCAAGTGTGCACAATCACGGAGGTCATTCAGTAAACACAGTGAGGAAGACTACTGACAACCACCAACGACTCAGCAAGAAAGCAAATGCATAATTAAGCGCAAATATTATAATTAGCTCCCGAAGAAGCTGTGGATATGCATGAGCATGCTAAGTATACAGCTGCTGTCAGCAAGTATGAGGTGCGCTCACCTTTGTGAAACAATTCACGTGTGCACCCAGCACTGCAATAAAGAATGCTGCTTTCTGAAACTCCAAATTAAGTCTTAGAGAGTTTCTCTGACTCTTTTATGGTAACATATGTATTACTATAATAAATCATACACTCTAATAGAAATTCTTTTCAGCCTGGTGGACCCATAACACCTCAGGCCATAGAAACTGGGGGGAGTTACCCAGAAGGGATGGGTCCTTGATCGGGTCAGGCTGTGTGTTGCTCAGCGGGTGCTGAGCAATTGTATTTGGCATAACTTCTGCTGTTGGCGTTTCTTTCCCTTTTGGTTCCATAGCTCTCCCCTTGTTTACATTTGTCGTGGTTTAAACAAAGTCACCCATAAATCATAGAGTCGCTCTCTCACTTCCCCCACTTCTTGCCCTCCCCCTACTCCCAGAGGGATGGAGAGGAGAATCAAAAAGAATGCAACTCCCACGGGTTGTGATAAGAACAGTTTAGTAACTAAGGTATAACACAAATCACTACTGCTACCACCAATAATAACAATGGTAAAGGAAATAACAAGAGGAAAGAATACAACACCTCAACACCAGCCGACCAATAACTCGCCCCACTCCCCCCAGCCGAGCACCGACCGATACCTCATCCAACCCTCCAGTCCCTAGCCCTTATGGGTAACTTTCTGTTACATCCTGGGCAAGATGTGCTCTGGTATGTAATACCTCTTTGGTCAGTTTGAGTCAGGTGTCCTGTCTCTGCTTTCTCCCGGCCTCCCCTCCTCCCTGGCAGAGCATGAGGCTCAGAAAGTCCTTGGCCAGACCAAACATTTGAGCAGCAACTGAAAACATCAGCATTATCAGCGCTGTTCCCAGGCCAAAAAATGAAAACACAGCACTGCACTAGCTACTAAGAAGGAGAAAAATAACTGCTGCTGCTGAACCCAGGACAGTATTCCCCCCTTACTCCGTACCATTCACGTCATGCTCAGATCCCACATTTTCAATATACCATCACTCTTATCTCAGTGCACTCTTAGTGCATGGACCAGTCCCTATAAAGCTGCTGAGTCCATCTGATTCATGATGTCAGGCTCTATCTCTTATAACAGTCTCTCAGAGCAGGAGAGGCTGTGTGCAGTGTTCACTCTCGTGAATAACATGGTCAATAGTGTCCATTGCTAAGTCCACCCCTCACCATGAGTCCACCTCTATGTTGCATCTCTGCCCTGATGGCCTGAAGTGCCATGGGCCCACCAGGCTCAGAATAATTCACTGTCCCCTTCAGCAGTTTCTGCAGCTTGTTGCTGGGGACTCCATAGAGCTGCCTTCCATTTCTGACGCTTCCAAAGCACTGGAGGGGCCCAGAGGACCAGATACTCGCTCATACTGTCCCATACACCCTGCCACTCATGACTGTCCAGCCTTGGGGAAGATCTCTTGGTCCTCCCATATCATCGTCTAATCCCAGACAAGACCCAAACCTGACTCTGCTTAACTTTCGAGATCAGACACAATGGTAGTGGGTAGAACACACTCTGTGTGTGTGCCAACATGCTGATCCCCATCACAATCAGCAGGCAGGTCCCAAGGGTACCCAAAGCCCATTTAACACCTTCAGAACTCTCAAATGATTCTGCTGTACTTGTCCCTGGGGCTCGTGCAGCTGCTGTGCTTGCCGGCTCTCCCACCACCAGCTTCTCTTTTCCTGGGTTCAGCTCTTCCTCCTCTGCTTTGCTGGGAAATGCTGCGTGGGCTCCTGCATCCTCCTGGGGCTCGGCGGGCGGCTTCCGGGGAATGCTCTCGGCCGTCCCGGGGCTGGGCTCGGCCGCGGGTCTCGGCTCCTCCGCGGGGCTCGGCTCCTCCGCGGGGCTCGGCTCCTCGGCAGCCTCCTCCCGCTGCTCTGCAGCCGCCTTCCTCCCGGCCTCCAGCCCCGCTCCCGCCGCCGCCTGGTCCCCGGGGCAGCTCTCCCGGGCCGCTTCGGCAGCCGCCGGCTCCCGGAGCCGCTCCCCCTCGGCTCCCCGCAGCCTCACGAAGACGGAGGCGAGAACAAGGGCCAGGAGAGTGAAGAGCAGCGGGACGGCCAGGTACAAGTCCACGGCCACGTCCATCTCGCCCTGCTGCCGGAGCCCGCCCGGATTACAAGTCATTGCCATAAAGTACAGTGTGACAAGAACCTTAGCCCAAGCCCCCCATCTGATAAACACTAACACCGCGAATACCAGCCCTAAGTAATGTACTACATTCTGAAACTCTGAGATCAAGAGAAACAACTTTGAGAGCCAATAAATCAGCATTGTGACGACTATTAATCTGATCCTCTCTGTTGTTATCTCAACCCTTCGTGCCCCACGTTGGGCGCCAAAAAAGAACTGTCGTGGTTTAAACTCAACCACAAAAGCTCTTTCACTCACTCCCCCCCCTTTTCTCTGTCTCCCTCTTTCTTTCCTCCCCCCCCCCCCGACCCTTCCCATCCCTCCGGGGATTATCAACAATAATATTACATTGTACTTGATTTCAGTTCCTGAACTGTTCTCATCTCAACCTGCGGGTTTTACATTGTTCCCATTCTCCTCCCCATCCCAGCCAGCTGCTGAGCAAGCAGCTACTGCTGCTGAGTTCCAGGCTGGGTTTCAACACTGACCCTGTCCTGAACCCTTTGCTGTGGCAGCAGGGGCTGGACATTTGCACTCTTGGAGCTGGGCTCTTTGTATGATCACGGAGCTGGAAGCAGCATTCTTAGGCTCAGCATGTGCAGCTGCCAGTGTTGCTGTGTGGGGAGTGAGTGGAAGTGATAAGATTTGCAGGAAAATGAGCTTGGGAACGAGCTCTGAGGCCTTGGTGCTTGACAAGCCCTGGGGTGATGAGTTGGAACCTTGAAGGACAGGGAAGGTAAGCAAGCAAGCCTTCGGAGGATGGGCCAGGATGTAGTTGTGGCAGGAATCTCAGTTGGAGGCCAGAGGATGTGGGGGTTGTGAGAGGGTCTGCAACATTGTGATTGGACTATTTGCCTGGAGAGTTTCACAGTGGCCAGTGAGATTGAACGTTGCATGTATGTGCAGCTTGGGAAAGTACCGAACAAGGGGATAAAAGGGGCTTGGTGGTAATAAACGAGGATTTGAGTCTCTGCATCAACTTGAATCCATGTCGTGAAATGCCACATTGCTGGGGCTGGTGCAGTGCTTGTCAAGGGCAGGGAAGGCTCAGCAACAGCTCCTGTCCTGGCACTGTTGCTGTGGGAACACAAGGGCTCCCGTGGGCATTGCTGCAGTCAGGATTGTGCAGGTGTGGCCAGAGCCCATCAGCTCCTTCCCACCTTGCGCAATGGCCGGTGGAGTTCTGAGCTGTGCCTGCACCTGCCAGGGCCTTGGTCACCTTCCAGAATGCATTGCCAGAGCCCAGCAGTGCAGTGGAGTCTTCCACGATGCCTGGCACTGGCCAGGCCTTTACCAGAGCCCACCAGCATCCCTCCTGCCTTCCGCAATGACCAGTGGGCTTCTGCGGGCTCTGCCTGAGCCAGTCAGGTCCCCTTGTGCTGAGCTCCCTGTGACAGCACCAGCAGCTGAACTGCCCTGACACCTTCTCAGCACCTCTGACCAGCAGCTCCTGCACACAGAAGGCTCCTGCTTTGCCCCCAGCACCTCTGCATGCAGAGGTGAGCTCCAAGCACACGAACAAGCCCATTGCCTCCACCTCACTCTGTTCCTACTCCCTGTTCCTACAGCTGGGATGGCACCAGCACATCTACTGACAGATTCTCCTCCCTTTACAGCACACACCCACAATGTGTTTCAAGCCAACACTAAAACAGGATTAAAAAGTCAAAGAATATGTACCTGGATGTGCATGGCAGCCAGGGGAGATGCAGCCTCCCAAGGGAGGGGTCTCCTCTGCACTGGTTACTGCAGGGCTCTTGCTCGTGCTCATGGCCACTGGGCTGGGAATGGGTGAATTTTAAGGTCCCTTCTACCGCAAACCAGTCTGCGACTGTATGACTGTAAAATACGCTCTGCATTTTCATGCAGAAGGGTTCTCACCAGGATCACCCAGGATCACGTGCAGACATTTGCGCAGGAACATCCTGTCTCTGCTGGTGGCCACGGAAGAGGCCAGTGGAGACCATTCTGGACAGGTCAGGCCTGGAAAACAGCTGGGATCAAGGGCAGCGTCGCAACATACTCTAAAAGAAGACCTACGGGTAAGGCTCTGCAGCCTCTCCTTTCCCCTGCACAACCCTTGGCTTTCAGCCCCACAGCAGAGCCCTTTTGCAGCAACTTCTCAGCTGAGACAAGAAGGCACAAAAGCACAAAATGAAATATAAACCTTTGTGAAAAGTGGAATCAGTTTTAAGTAGCGTTATGTTTGTTGGCTTTGTAACTGTAGCAATGGAAAATAACTGAGGTACATGAAGATAAATATTTATAGTTGACATAATTTTAGGTCCTTATGACCTTAGTGCAAAAAGTGTAAGACAAACAGGATAGAAAAACAGAACCTAGGGATGGGAGTATCTGGGACTAACAGATGTCCAGGATGGATGCAGTTAAACTAACTGTAAGTAGAAGGAAAGGATGATTGCTATGTCTGTGGTGTTAATGAACCCATTGAACTGGTGTAAGCATCTACTGGCGAATATCCTGAACTAGCAGGTGTCCAGGACAGGTGCAGTTAAACTAACTTGTAAGTAGGACAGGATGATTGCTGTGTTGATACACACATTGACTCCACAACTCGTTAAAGTGGTAAAGTAGTACGCTTTATTCAGCGCTGAGGTGCATGGGGATAGCTCCTCCAAAGTATGCACACCCAGGGTAGTATTTCCTTTACATTTATTCTCTTAAGGTATACATATGCATTAGATTACTGATATGCCTATACACATTTAGTATCTATCCCCGCTTCTTATTATAGTGAGCTAGAAGGTCCTTTGCACCTGCTCAGTACCCCCTTCTGGTCATGGGCAGGGGTCTCAAGAAGAAGTAAATGAGTCTTCCTCCTATGGGCAGGGGTCTTCAAGATGAAGTAAATGAGTCTTCCTCTTCTTAAACTTTTCACCTTTTAATCTTCACGCATAGCCTTAGGGTTTGGTCGGTATCCCAGCCATAAACCGTCTGCTTCTCCCCGTATCAATAGACTCAGGCATCCGCTTTTCCTTGTCAATAGTTGCTTATCGGTAGAACCAGAACTCTTCTTCTCCCCTTATCAGTAGTTTGTGCCTTTGTTCTGCTTAGTAGGCATGATAGGTGTTTACAACAGACAATATTTTTGTTTAAGCAAGTATGTCGGTTAACCCCCTGCATCAGTGTCTGTAATGTTAAGCTGGTGTAAACATTTACTGCCCATGCTTCAAAGGCTGCCAGAAGTTATGAAGATTGTTGGAAGAAGTAAACGACCCTCAGAGACCACTGCCAAATTTTTGTACACATGTGGGAAACTTTCTGGAAAAATGAATATGTATGTATGCCCTGTGAATAAGGATGGCTTGTGCAGCAATACGGCAACACACGTTAGGAGGAGCTATCCCCCGTGTCTCCTGGAGCCGCAATAAAGAATACCTGCTTGTCAACTTCAACTTTGTTGGCAAGTTTGTTCCTGATGTTTTCTCCGAATCACTGGTCTTGCTGTTCGCTTGCAGCTTCCAAAAGCAGTTCTGCCTCTGCAAAGGCACTATGACACTGGGCGGCGTGGGTGGATAGAGTCAGAGTCTACGCCATTAAAGAGAGGGTGCAAAGGGGCTAGGTGCTTCACGTATGTGGTAGCAGCAGAGGGGGATTGCGGAGGGGAGAGGTTGAGGTGGAGGTGGAATGGATCCAGGTGGGAGTGGGGTCAGCGGGCCTGTAGCAGGGATTGAGTGGGAAGGGCAGGGCTGTGGGTTGGGATCGAGCTAGTTGGCAGGTCGGGAGCAGGGATGCAGTGGGGTGAGGTGGGCTGGGTTGTGCCAGGAGGGGACGGGAAGCGGGTTCTGACCCAGCAGGGAAGTGCAGGCAGGGATGGAGCCCACGCTGGGGCACTTGCTGGGCATGCCGGGGATGGCGGCAGGACTATCGTGTCCCACCAGGGATGGGCTCTCAGGAGGCTGAACCGAGGTCCTGTGCTTTTGGTCCAGGGGTGCCAAGAGCAGGCCGCTCCTTGAGGAAAGCTGCTCTATGCCCCTTCGCATCAGGTAAAGATCTGATCCACCCACCTTATGTGTCCCGTGCACACTGTGTGTGTGCAGGCCAAGAGAGAACTGCCGCACTCCTGAACCAGTTTTGGGCAACCCAGCCCCAGTTTTGGGCACAGCCCCAGAGAGAGCATGGATTAAGGAACCCCTGCTGTGCTGAATCAGCACTGTGTTGATGACCAGTGTAAGAGATGTTTCTGGAAAATTAAAGGGTTGGTTACAGAAGGAAATACTTCCTGTGCAGACGTTTCCTGCAGTTCCCAAGATCCAGAGTGTATCTTTTTATGTTACAAAATGTTATTGTATCTAACTGCAATTTGCCATTCTTGAATTGTGTGACATGATAATGACTGTGTAAATTATGTTGTAAGTCATGTTTGGCACCTGTTTTATAGGTGATATTATTAATGCATACAAAATCTGAGATAAGCTTAAGCAATGGCTGTCTTGCTTTAGCTCTTTGCAGGACATCTTGTATCTATTTAGTTGGCTGCACTGAAACAAGAGGCTGGCTCCAATGTGCCATTAGGGTGGAGAGACTTCCCTGTGACTCACTCCTACCATGGAGCACTGATGTATGATGCTAAAGCCGTTTCCCTGGAAGACGCGGGAACCAGACTTGAGCAAGGAAGGTCAAAGTGAAATGAAAGCAACTGCTCATCTCAGGCTTTGCTCACAGTTTGCTCACAACGAGGAGGAGAGTACGCTGGAATTGGGATGGTTGTTAGGACCTTGCTCCTTTCCAATGTGAAAATCTGGGAATGAGAATTAACACTTTAAATAATCTGGTGTTGTCTTTTGAAAGAGAAACAAATGAGAACAGGAATCACATTCAAAGACTGTATCTCTCAATGCATTCTTCTGTTCAGAAGCATTATCTTCTGCCTTTTTGTTTTTGTTCTTTGAAGAGCACTGTGGAGAAAGTGGCGGCTTGCTTTGTCCCAGTTCCTCAGGTGATCCCACTTGGAATCCCTTTTCCAGGGAAGGCTAACCATGAAGTAGGCACATATATGCTTCTAGAAATGAAATCAGGTCTGAATAAGAGCTTTGAATCCAGGTAAAATCTTGTTTTATGTGTTCATGTGAAACCTTGAGCCTCGACTCTTTTGTTTGTGTTTCATGGTGGTATTTATGAGGACACATTTCATTAAGGAACTTACAAAATTAACCAACATGTTTAAATACACCAACTCTACTTGCATTTAATTTTATGCATCCAAAGAATATTATTGACATATGAGTTATTTCATGCATGGCAGCAAGTCTTGATTGCTTCCAATAACAAGCTGCTGCACTTTGCTTTGACTGCAAACAAACAGTATGTGAAAGGATAGTACATCTTATTAATTTCTCATCCATGCCCTCTGTGGATCATTGGCTTTCACCCGCAGCCCAGGAGATAAACATCCGAAGCTGAGAGACCTGGGCTGGTTCAGCCTGGACAAGAGAAGGCTCCTTAAGGGGAGATCTTAGAGCAGCTCCAGTCCCTAAAGGGGCTACAAGAAACCTGGACAGGGGCTTTGAAGAAGGGCCTGTAGGGACAGGACAAGGGGAATGGTTTTAACCTTCCAGAGAGGAGATTGAGGTGAGCTCTTAGGCAGTTCTTCCCTGTGAGGATGCTGAGGTGCTGGGACAGGGTGCTCAGAGAAGCTGTGGCTGCCCCATCACTGGCAGTGTTCAAGGCCAGATTGAGCACAGAGGCTTGGAGCAAGCTGCTCTAGTGGAAGGTGTCCCTACCTGTGGCAGGGGGTTGGAGCTGGATGAGCTTTAAAGTCCCTTCCAACCAAACCAGTCTGGGATTCCATGATTATATGATTTTGTTCAATACCTTTATCATTGGATGAAATTCTTAAATGATGGGCAAAATGAACCACAGATTTCTTCAAGTGCCATATATGTTAGTAAGGGTAAGACTGGAAAAGTAAATTGAGTTTTCTTCGCCAGTGTCAGGAAACATGACCAAATTCAGGTTCCTCTTCATGCTACAACAACCACCACTTTGTCTTCAGGACCTGCATATGCATCTTGCGCCAGTGCTAACCAGTGCAGTTAGTTAGTAACCACTGTTTGTGTCATACCTGTAGGAGATCCTTCATGTCTCAAACCTCAAATGGTGATCAAAAAGCTCCTCCTGGGCTTCTTCAGCACACAGTGAGCTTACCAACTGTGAAACACATTGCTATCGCTAATCGCTTTATCTCCATTTCAATAAAAACTCTCCGGTGCCCACTCTCTGCTGAGCTGCAGCAGAGTGAGAAGAAAGGTAAAGTTTGGACTCTGCAAGCAGAGCAGAAGAGCCAGGAGGTAAAGCTTCTTCTGGGCATTTCAGCACACAATGAGCTTTGCAACTGTGACACACATTGCTGACACGCCTCACTTTCCAACAGGAAAGTCCATTTTAATCCAGCCTCTACAATGCCTGCTCTTGTTTGAGCAGCTGCAGAGTGAGTATAGCACTAACGTTTGGTGTCTGATAACACAGTCAAAGAGTAATGTCAGAAAGCTTCTGCTGGGAATCTCCAGCACACAGTCAGATTTGCAACAGTGACACACATATCGCTGTCACTCTTCACTTTATCTCACAGAACTGACCACCCCCAAGTCCTTCTCTGCAGGGCCGCTCTGAATCTCTTCTTTGCCCAATCTGTAGCTGTGTCTGGGATTGCTCCAACCCACGTGTAGGACCTTGCACTTTTCTTGGTTGAACTTCATAAGGTTGGCATCAGCCTACCTCACAAGCGTGTCAAGGTCCCTCTGGATGGAATCCCTTCCCTCCAGCTTATCAACCGGACCACACAGCTTGGTGTCATCGGCAAACTTGCTGAGGGCGCACTCAATACCGCTGTCCTTGTCAGCGATGAAGATGTTAAGACCGGTCTCAACACCGATCCCTGAGGGACACCACTCGTTACCGGTCTTCAGCTGGACATCGAGACATTGACCACAACTCTTTGTGTGCGGTCATCCAGCCAGTTCTTTATCCACTGAGTGGTCCATCCATCAAATTGATATCTCACCAATTTAGAGAGAAGGATGTTGTGTGGGACAGTGTCAAATACTTTGTACAAGTCCAAGTAGATGACATCAACTGCTTTACGCTTGTCCATCAATTCTGTAGCCCCATCATAGAAGGCCACCAAATTGGTCAGGCAGGATTTCCCCTTAGTGAAGCCATGCTGGCTGTCACCAAGCACCTTGTTGTTTTTCATGTGTCTTAGCATGCCTTCCAGAAGAATGTGCTCCAAGATTTTACCAGGCACAGAGACTGTGTGAGTGAGACTGACTGGTCTGTAATTCCCCGGGTTTTCCATTTTCCCCTTCTTGAAAATGGGGTTATATTTCCCTTTTTCCAGTCGTGGGGAACTTCACCTGACTGCCATGATTTTTCAGATATGATGGACAGTGGCTTAGCAGCTTCATTCGCCAGCTGCTTCAGGACCCGCGGATGGATTCCATCAGGCTCCATGGACTTGTGCGCATTCAGATTTTGAGATGGTCTCAAACCAGATCCTCTCCTACAGTGGGCCCAAGGTTTTCATTCTCACAGTCCCTGCGTCTACCTTCTAAGACCTGTGTGGTGCAGTCCGAGCCTTTGCCAGTGAAGACCGAGGCAAAGAAGTCATTCAGAACCTCGGCTTTCTCCAAATACTGTGTAGCCAGTTCTCCCAAGAGCTTCCTCAGGGGGCCTATGTTGTCCCTAGTCTGTTTTTTGTTTGCTATGTACCTGTAGAATCCCTTCCTGTTATCCTTAACATCTCTGGCTAGGTTTAATTCTAATTGGGCCTTAGCCTTCCTAACCTGGTCCCTAGCTTCCCCGACAACATCCCTGTACTCTACCCAGGCAGCCTGTCCTTGCCTCCATTTTTTATAAGCCTCTTTTTTCCTTTGATTTTTCCTCAGCAGCTCCTTATCCAACCAAGGAGGTCTCCTGGCCCTCCTGCTGCACTTCCTTCCTGTTGGGATGCAGCACTCCTGAGCTTGTAGCAGGTGATCCTTGAATATCAACCAAGAGTTTTGGGACCTTCTTCACTCCAGGGCTATATCCCATGGAACCTTACTAAGCAGGCTCCTGAAGAGGCCAAAGTCTGCTCTTTTGAAGTCCAGGGCAGTGAGCTTGCTACACACTCTTCTCACTGTCCTGGGGATATCAAATTCGACCCTCTTGTGATCGCTGCATCCAAGGCTGCCCTGGAGTACCACATTCTCAACAAGCCCTTCCCTGTTGGTGAGCACAAGTTCAAGCATGGCACCTCTCCTTGTTGGCTCCTCTATTACTTGCAGAAGGAAGCTGTCTTCCACACAATCGAGGAACCTCCTGGATTACTTGTACCATGCAGTACCATCGTTCCAACAGATAGCCCACAATGAGGTTTGCAACAGTGACACACACTTTGCTATAGCTAATAGCTTTATCTCTTAAAAGTCCATTTGAATCCAACCTCTCCGGTGCCCGCTCTCTGCTGAGCAGCAGCAGAGTGAGTACGGCACGGAAATTTGGACTCTGCTACCACAGTGGAAGAGCCAGGCCAGAAAGCTGCTTCTGGGCATCTTCTTTCACAGTCAGATTTGCAACTGTGACACACTCATTGCTGTCACTCCTCACTTTATTTCCTAAAACTGCATTTGAATGCAACCTCTCCGGTGCCCACTCTCTGCTGAACAGCAGCAGAGTGAGAAGAACAGTGATGTTTGGACTCTGCTACCACAGTGGAACACCCAGGCCAGAAAACTTCTGCTGGGCATCTTCAGCACGCAGTCAGATTTGCAACTGTGACACACACATTCATGTCGATAACGGTTTTATGTCCTAAAACTCCATTTTATTAAAACATCTTGTGTGCCTGTTCTCTGCTGAGCAGAAGCGGAGTGAGAAGAGCAGTTAACGTTTGGACTCTGCTAACAGAGCCGAACAGCTATGTCAAAATGCTCCTTCTGGTCTTCTTTAGCACACAGTGATCTTTGCAACTGTGACACACACATCATGACTCCTATCGCTAACTGCTTTATCTCCTGAAACTCCATTTCAATAAAACCTCTCCATTGATCGCTCTCTGCTGCGCAGCAGCAGAGTAAGCAGAACAGTGAAGTTTGAACTCTGCTACCACATTTGAAGAGCCATGCCAGAAAGCTTCTGCTGGGCATCTTCAGCACACAGTCAGATTTGCAACTGTGACACACACATTGCTGTCACTCCCCGCTTGATCTCATAAAACTGCACTTGAATACAACCTCTCTGGTTCCCACTTTCTGCTGAGCAGCAGCAGAGAGAGCAGAACACTGAAGTTTCGACTCTGTCAACAAAGCCAAGGAACCAGGCCAGAAAGCCGCTTCTGATCAGCGCACAGTGAGCTTTGCAACTGTGACACATACATAGCAATCACTAATTTCTTTACCTCCTAAAACTCCATTTCAATAAAACTCTCTGGTGCCTGCTCTCTGCTGAGCAGTAGCAGAGAGAAAGTAACGTTAGGAGTCTGCAAACAGAGCAGAAGAGCCAGGAGGGAAAGCTTCTTCTGAGCATTTTCAGCACTCAGCGAGCTTTGCAATTGTGACACATAAGTTGCTGTTGCTCCTCACTTTCCTACCTCAAAGTAAAACTGAATCCAGCAACTCCAGTGCCTGCTCTCTGTGAGCAGCAGCAGAGTGAGTAGAGCAGTGAAGCTTGGACTCTGCTAAAACAGCATAAGACCCTGGAGGGAAAGTTCCTGCTGATCATATTCAGCACACAGTGAGCTTTGCAACTGTGACGCACATTGCTGACACGCCTCACTTTCCTACAGCAATGTCCATTTTAATCCAACCTCTACAATGCCTGCTCTTGTTTGAGCAGCAGCAGAGTGAGTATAGCACTAACGTTTGGTCCCTGATAACACAGTCAAAGAGCCAGGAGTGAAAGATGTTGCTGGGCATCTTCAGCAAACAGTCAGATTTGCAACAGTGACACACACGTCGCTGTCACTCTTCACTTCATCTCACAAAACAGTGTTTGAATCTAACCTCTCAGGTTTCCGGTCTCTGTGAGCAGCAGCAGAGCGAGCAGAACAGTGAAATCTGGACTCTGCTACCACAGTTGAAGAGCCAGGCCAGAAAGCTGCTTTTGAAAAGCACACAGTGAGGTTTGCAACAGTGACGCACACACTACTATAGCTAACAGCTTTATCTCTTAAAAGTCCATTTGAATCTATCCTCTCCTGTGCCCACTCTCTGCTGAGCAGCAGAAGAGTGAGCAGAACAGTGATGTTTGGACTTTGCTACTACAGCCGAAGAGCCAGGAGGGAAAGCTTCTGTTGGTCATCTTCAGCACACAGTCAGATTTGCAACTGTGACACACACATTGCTGTCGCTCCTCACTTTCCTAACTCAAAGTCCATTTGAATCCAACATCTCCGGTGCCTTGTGTCGGCTGAGAACAGCAGAGTAGAGCTCGAACGTTTGAACTCTGGTCCCACAGGAAAAGAGCCAGGTTTGAAAGATGTTGCTGGGCATATTCACCACACCGTGAGCTTTGCTAGGGTGACACTCACATGCTGTCTCTCCTCACTTTCCTACCTCAAAGTGTATTTGAATCCAACATCTCCGGAGCCTGCTTTCGGCTGGGCACAGCAGATTGAAGCACAAACGTTTGAACTCTGCTGCCACAGGAAAAGAGCCAGGTTTGAAAGTTGTTGCTGGGCATCTTCAGCACACAGTGAGCTTAGCGAGTGTGACACATGCTGCCTCTCTTCACTTTCCTACCTCAAAGTGCATTCAAATCCAACATCTCCGGTGCCTGATCTCGGCTGAGCACAGCAGAGCAAAGCACGAATGTTTGAACTTTGCTGCCACAGGAAAAGAGTCAGGAGTGAAAGTTGTTGCTGGGCATCTTCAGCACACAGTGAGCTTTGCAGGGATGACACAGACATGCGGTCTCTCCTCATTTTGCTACCTCAAAGTGCATTTGAATCCATCTTACTCGGTGCCTGCTCTCGGCTGAGCACAGCAGAGTAGGTTACAATCTTTTAAACTCTGCTTGCACTCCTAAAGAGCCAGGAGTGAAAGATCTCCCTCGCCATCTTCAGCACACAGTGAGCTTTACAAGGGAGGCACACACATTGCTGTCTCTCCTCACGTTCTTACCTCAAAGTGCATTTTAATCCAACATCTCTGGTTCCTGGTGCTCTCTGAGCACAGCAGATTAAAGCAAGTACGTTTTAACTCTGCTCCCAGAGCTGCAGATCCAGGTGTTAATGATGTTGCTGGGCATGTTCAGCACGCGGGGAGATTTGCAAGGGTGACAGACTCATTGGTGTCTCTCCTCACTTTCTTACCTTAAAGTGCATTTGAATCCAACATCTCTGGTGCCTGGTGCTCTCTGAGCACACCAGAGTAAAGCACGAACGCTTGAACGCTGCTCCCACAGGAAAAGAGTCAGGAGTGAAGTATGCTGCTGGGCGTGTTCAGCACACAGTGCACTTTGCAAGGGTGAAACACACGGTGCTGTCACTTCTCACTTTCTACCTCAAAGTGCATTGGAATCCAACATCTCCGGTGCTTGCTGCCAGATGAGCACTGCAAGGTAAAGCACGAACGTTTGAACTCTGCTCCCAGATACAAAGGGGCAGGAGTGAAAGATGCTGCTGGGCATCCTCAGCAGAGTGTGAGATTTGCAATGGTGACAAATACATTCTTGTCTCTCCTCACTTTCCTACCTCAAAGCGCATTTGAATCCAACTTCGATGCCTGGTATGGGCTGAGAACAGCACTGTAAAGCACGAACGTTTGAACTCTGCTCCCAAAGGAAAAGTACCAGGAGTGAAAGATCTCTCTCGCCATCTCCAGCACACAGAGATCTTTGCAAGGATGACACACACGTTGCTGTCTCTCCTCTCTTTCCTACCTCAAAGTGCATTTGAATCCAACATCTCCGGTGCCTGCTCTCTGCTGAGCAAAGCAGAGTAAAGCACAAACGTTTGAACTCTGCTTCACGAGCTAAAGAGGCAGGAGTGAAATATGTTGCTGGGCATGTTCAGCACACAGTGAGCTTTGAAGGGTGACACACATATTGCTGCCGCGCCTCATTTTCCTACCTCGAAGTGCATTTGAATTCAACATCTCTGGTGCCTGGGGCCGGCTGAGCACAGCAGAGTAAAGCTCAAACTTTTGAACTCTGCTACCACAGGAAAACATCCAGCTTTGAAAGTTGTTGCTGGGCATCTTCAGCACACATTGAGCTCTGAAGGGTTACACACACATTGCTGTCTCTCCTCACTTTCCTACCCTAAAGTGCATTAGAATCCAGCATCTCTGGTGCCTGGTGCCTGCTGAGCACAGCAGGCTGAAGCTCGAACTTTTGAACTCTGCTGCCACAGGAAAAGAGCCAGGTTTGAAACTTGTTGCTGGGCATCTTCAGCACACATTTGGCTTTGAAATCAATCCCGCTGTCCTTGTCAGCGATGAAGATGTTAAGACCGGTCTCAACACCGATCCCTGAGGGACACCACTCGTTACCGCTCTCCAGCTGGACATCGAGACATTGACCACAACTCTTTGTGTGCGGTCATCCAGCCAGTTCTTTATCCACTGAGTGGTCCATCAATCAAATTGATATCTCTCCAATTTAGAGAGAAGGATGTTGTGTGGGACAGTGTCAAATGCTTTGCACAAGTCCAGGTAGATGACATCAACTGCTTTACGCTTTTCCATCAATTCTGTAGCCCCATCATAGAAGGCCACCAAATTGGTGCTTATCCAAACAAGGAGGTCTCCTGGCCCTCCTGCTGCACTTTCTTCCTGTTGGGATGCAGCACTCCTGAGCTTGTAGCAGGTGATCCTTGAATATCAACCAAGAGTCTTGGGCCCCTCTGCACTCCACGGCTATATCCCAAGGAACCTTACTAAGCAGGCTCCTGAAGAGGCCAAAGTCTGCTCTTTTGAAGTCTAGAGCAGTGAGCTTGCTACACGCTCTTCTCACTGTTCTGGGGATCTCAAATTCGACCCTCTTGTGATCGCTGCATCCAAGGCTGCCCTGGAGTACCACATTCTCAACAAGCCCTTCCCTGTTGGTGAGCACAAGTTCAAGCATGGGACCTCTCCTTGTTGGCTCCTCTATTACTTGCTGGAAGCTGTCTTCCACACAATCGAGGAACCTCCTGGATTACTTGTACCATGCAGTACCATCTTCAGCATACAGTCAGATTTGCAACTGTGACACAGATGTTGCCATCACTCCTCACTTTATCTCTTAAAACTGCACTTAAATGCAACCTCTCCGGTGCCTGCTCTCTGCTGAGCAGCAGCAGAGTAAGCAGAACAGTGAAGGTTTTACTATGCTACCACAGCAGAAGAAAAAGGCCAGAAAACTTCTGCTGGTCATCTTCAGCACACAGTCAGATTTGCAACTGTGACACACACATTGCTGTCACTCCCCGCTTGATCTCATAAAACTGCATTTGAGTACAACCTCTCTGGTTCCCACTTTTTGCTGAGGAGCAGCAGAGAGAGCAGAACAGTGAAGTTTGGACTCTGTCAACAAAGCCAAGTAACCAGGCCAGAAAGCCGCTTCTGATCAGCGCACAGTGAGCTTTGCAACTGTGACACACACATAGCAATCACTAATTGCTTTACCTCCTAAAACTACATTTCAATAAAAACTCTCTGGTGCCTGCTCTCTGCTGAGCAGAAGCAGAGTGAAAGTTAAAGTTTGGAGTCTGCAAACAGAACAGAAGAGCCAGGAGGGAAAGCTTCTTCTGAGCATTTTCAGCACTCAGCGAGCTTTGCAACAGTGACACATACGTTGCTGTTGCTCCTCACTTTCCTATCTCAAAGTAAAACTGAATCCAGCATCTTCAGCGCCTGCTCGCTGTGAGCAGCAGCAGAGTGAGAAGAGCAGTGAAGCTTGGACTCTGCTAAAACAGCAGAAGACCCTGGAGGGAAAGTTCCTGCTGATCATATTCAGCACACAGTGAACTTTGCAACTGTGACACACATTGCTGACACGCTTCACTTTCCTACAGGAAAGTCCATTTAAATCCAACCTCTACAATGCCTGCTCTTGTTTGAGCAGCAGCAGAGTGAGTATAGCACTAACGTTTGGTCTCTGATAACACAGTCAAAGAGCCAGGAGTGAAAGATATTGCTGGGCATCTTCAGCACACAGTCAGATTTGCAACTATGACACACATATTGCTATCGCTAATGGTTTTATCTCCTAAAACTCCTATCCAATCCAACGTCTCCAGTGCCCCATCTCTGCTGAGCAGCAGCAGAGTGAATAGAGCACAAAAGTTGCGATTCTGCTAACAGAGGCAAAGAGCTTCGTTAAAAAGAACCTTCAGCACACAGACAGATTTGCAACTGTGACACAAACATTGCTATTGCTAGCTAATTTATCTTCTAAAACCCCATTTAAATAAAACTGATACTGCGCCTGCTCTCTGCTAAGCAGCAGCCGAGTGAGAAGAGCAATAATGTGTGGCCTCTGCAAAAAGAGCCGAAGAACCAGGAAGGAAAGCTTCTGGGCATCTTCAGCACACAGCGAGCTTTGCAATTGTGACACATTGATGTCACTCCTCACTTCTTCTCCTAAAACTGCATTTGAATCCAATCTCTCTGGTTCCCGCTCTCTGTGAGCAGTAGCAGAGTGAGCAGAACAATGAAGATTGGACTCTGCTACCACTGTAGAAGATCAAGGCTCCAGGCCATCTTGAGCACACAGTGAGCTTTGCAACTGGGACACACACATTGCTGTCACTTCTTATATTCCTACTTCCAAGTAAAACTGAATCCAACATCTCACACAGTCAGATTTGCTACAGTGACACAAACATTGCTGTCTCTCCTCACTTTCCTAACTCTAAGGCCATTTGAATCCAACATCTCCGGTGCCTGGTGTCGGCTGAGAACAGCAGAGTACATCACGAACGTTTGAATTCTGCTCCCAGATCCGAACAGCCAGAAGTGAAAGATGGGGGGCATCTTCAGCACACAGAGAGCTTTGCAACGGTGACAAACACACTGCTGTCACTCCTCACTTTCCTACCTCAAATTCCATTTGAATCTAACATCTCTGCTTCCTGCTCTCAGCTGAGCACACTAGAGTAGAGGACGAAACTTTGAAGTCTGCTCTCAAACCTGAAGAGCCAGGAGAGAAAGATCTGGCTGGGCATCTTCAGCACACAGTGAGCTCTGCAACAGTGACACACATTCTTGTAGCTCCTCACTTTCCTACCTCAAAGTCCATTTGAATCCAACAACTCCGGTGCCTGCTCTCGGCTGACCAGAGCAGACCACGAGCATTAGATCTCTGCTCCTAGAGCCAAACAGCCATGTTTGAAAGATCTGGCTGGGCATCTGCAGCACACAATGAGCTTTGCAACGGTGGCACACACATTGTTATCTCCTCACTTTCCTTCCTCAAAGTCCATTTTAATCCAACATCTCAGGTGCCTGTCTCATTTGAGAACAGCACAGAAGTGCACGAACATTTGAACTCTACTCTCAAAGCCAAAGAGCCAGGTTTGAATGATCTGTCTGGGAACCTGCAGCACACAGTGAGCTTTGCAAGGGTAACGCTCACTTACTGTCTCTCCTCAGTTTCCTACCTCAAAGTGCATTTGAATCCAACATCTCCGGTGCCTGCTTTCGGCTGAGCACAGCAGATTAAAGCACGAACGTTTGAACTCTTCTGCCTCAGGAAAAGGGTCAGGTTTGAAAGATGTTGCTGGGCATGTTCAGCACACCGTGAGTTTTGCTAGGGTGACACTCACATGCTGTCTCTCCTCATTTTCTTACCTCAAAGTGCATTTGAATCCAACATCTCTGGTGCCTGCTCTCTGCTGAGCACAGCAAAGCACGAACTGTTGTACTCTGCTGCCACAGGAAAAGCCTGGTTTGAAAGTTCATGCTGGGCATCTTCAGCACACAGTGAGCTTTGCAAGGGTGACACACACATGCGGTCTCTCCTCAATTTGCTACCTCAAAGTGCATTTGAATCCATTTTACTCGGTGACTGCTCTCGGCTGAGCAGAGCAGGGTAGGTCACAAGCCTTTAAACTCTGCTTCCAGACCTAAAGAGCCAGGAGTGAAAAATCTCCCTCGCCATCTTCAGCACACAGTGAGCTTCGCAAGGGTGACACACACATTGCTGTCTCTCCTCACTTTCCTGCATCAAAGTGCATTTGAATACAAAATCACCGGTGCCTGCTCTCGGCTGAGCACAGCAGATTAAAGCACGAACGTTTGAACTCTGCTGCCACAGGAAAAGAGCCAGGTTTGAAAGTTGTTGCTGGGCTTCTTCAGCACACTGATTTTTGCTAGGGTGACACACACATTGCTGTCTCTCCTCACTTTCCTACTCAAAGTGCATTTGAATCCAACATCTCCGGGCCTGCTCTCGGCTCAGCACAGCACAGCAAAGCACGAACGTTTGAACTCGGTTGCCACAGGAAAAGAGTCAGGTTTGAATGTTGTTGCTGGGCATCTTCAGCACACAGTGAGCTTTGCAAGGGTAACGCTCACATGCTGTCTCTTCTCACTTTCCTACCTCAAAGTGTATTTGAATCCAACATCTCCGGAGCCTACGTTCGGCTGAGCCCAGCACAGCAAAGCACAAACGTTTGTACGTTTGTTCCTCCCACAGGAAAAGAGCCAGGTTTGAAAGTTGTTGCTGGGCATCTTCAGCACACAGTTAGCTTTGCAAAGTAACGCTCACATGCTATCTCGCCCCACTTTCCTACATCAAAGTGCATTTGCATCCAACATCTCTAGTGCCTGCTTTCGGCTGAGCACAGCAGAGCAAAGCACGAACGTTTGAACTCTGCTCCCACGGCAAATAGCCAGGTTTGAAAGTTCATGCTGGGCATCTTCAGCACACAGTGAGCTTTGCAAGGGTGACACACACATGCGGTCTCTCCTCATTTTGCTACCTCAAAGTGCATTTGAATCCATCTTATTCGGTGCCTGCACTGGGCTGAGCACAGCAGAGTATGTCACAAACTTTTGAACTCTGCTTCCACACCTAAAGCGCCAGGAGTGAAAGATCTCCCTCGCCATCTTCACCACACAGTGAGCTTTGAAAGGGTGACGCACACATTGCTGTCTCTCCTCACTTTCCTGCATCAAAGTGCATTTGAATCCAACATCTCCGGTGCCTGCTCTCGGCTGAGCACAGCAGAGCAAAGCACGAACGTTTGAACTCTGCTCCCACAGGAAAAGAGCCAGGTTTGAAAGTATATGCTGGGCATCTTCAGCACACAGTGAGATTTCAAAGTGTGACACACACATTGCTGTCTCTCCTCAGTTTCAAACCTAAAAGTGCATTTGAATCCAAAATCACCGGTGCCTGTTCTCGGCTGAGCACAGCAGATTAAAACACGAACCTTTGAACTCTGCTGCCACAGGAAAAGAGCCAGGTTTGAAAGTTCGTGCTGGGCTTGTTCAGCACACAGTGAGCTTTGCTAGGTTGACACTCACGTGCTGTCTCTCCTTACTTTCCTGCATCAAAGTGCATTTGAATCCAACATCTCCGGTGCCTGCTCTCTGCTGAGCACAGCAAAGGAAGAACGTTTGAACTCTGCTGCCACAGGAGAAGAGCCAGGTTTGAAAGTTGTTGCTGGGTATCTTCAGCACACAGTGAGCTTTGCAGGGGTGACACACACATGCGGTCTCTCCGCATTTTGCTACCTCAAAGTGCATTTGAATCCATCTTATTCGGTGCCTGTTCTGGGCTGAGCACAGCTGAGTAGGTCACAAGCTTTTGAACTCTGCTTCCACAACTATGAGCTAGGAGTGGAAAGATCTCCCTCGCCATCTTCTGGACACAGTGAACTTTGCAAGGGTGACACACACATTGCTGTCTCTCCTCACTTTCCCACCTCAAAGTGCATTTGAATCCAAAATCACCGGTGCCTGCTCTCGGCTGAGCACAGCAGATTAAAGCACGAACATTTGAACTCTGCTGCCACAGGAAAAGAGCCAGGTTTGAAAGTTGTTGCTGGGTATCTTCAGCACACAGTGAGCTTTGCGAGACATGCTGTCTCTACTCACTTTTTTTTTCCCAGAAAAAGGAAGAAGGCAAGAAGTTGGAATCTCGGGTGAGCATCCCACTGAGGAAATTGTATTGGATTTTGGTGTCTGAGAAGTTGAATTGTGAGAAACAGTCTCTGGTTCATCAGACCTTGGTCAGACACAGCAGTGAAGCAGGTATATAAAGTTTGTGTGAAAACGAGTGTCCTGGCAAGTAGCCAGAACTTTGATTTGTTTTTTCCTATCCTGTCTGCTTCCCTCCCTTTTCCCACGTTTTCCCGTTGGGTGGGGACTCCAAGGTTTACAGCGTATCTGACGTGTATAACCTATGTGCTAACTGTCCCGCCTCTGGTCACACCTTCCCTTATTCTATTTTGTATGCCTCTTTCTCTCCTTTTATGGTTCAATTTCATAACTCTCTGGCAGACATGTTGTACCCCAAATTACTGTTTAACAACAGAACCAGTTTGCACCATCTAAGTCTCATATGTTGTACAAAGATAGCATTCGTTTTAACCACAGAGTGTGTCTGTTTAAGTCATCGTATTTCAAACCCTTTGTTTCATTTCCTTAGTAACTTAGCCCCGGCCCCACTATTGCAAAGTCTTAATATTGCAAAGCCCCATCCCCGATATTGTGAAAACATCACTGTTTCTCTCACAGAGTGTACGCAGGTGAACTCTTCTTTCCGTGTTTGTCCCCTGCCCTGAGAAAAAATCTGGAAAACCCGCAAATCTGTTCCACTGCCTGAGAATGTATTTTTTCTGTTACGGGATCCCAAAGGAAATAGAGAAAATGTGAAAGAGGAAGAACCATACAAAAATTCCAGTGACAGCACGGTTACCAGAACAGAGGAAGGGAAGAAGATCAAAGCACCCAAGAAGCAGAAACTTGTCCATGAGGTCCTCTTGGAACTGGGTGTAAATGATGTGCCCTACCTGCTGGAGGACGAAGTGAAGAGCTTGATGAAAAAGGGATGTTTGAAATGGCTCTGCTGGGTTAAAGCTCCACGTAAAGGAAGTGAATTGCTTTGGAATGGTGGTGGCTCATGTAGCGCTGCTGTCATCAGAAGCTTATGTATATGATGTGCTGCTCAGCTAAAGGCACTTGCTACCTCTGATTACTGTTCTCTTTGCATGCTAGACTCTAAGACTTGACAATCAGAGATCTAGAGAAACAAGAAAGAGAGAAATTGGCCAACAGCTTGGAGTCATTCACCTTTGAGACCCAGGTAAGAGAGGGATATCAAGAAATGAGAAGGCCAGGAGAGCAGGTAGAAGTGTCTTGTTGTCATGGTTTAAGCCCAGCCGGTAACTCAGAACCAAGCAGCCACTCGCTCACTCCACCCCCTTCTTTCTACCCCTGCTCCTAGAGGGATGGGGAGGAGAATGGAAAGAGTGTAACTCCCACGGGTTGAGATAAGAACAGTCCAGTAACTAAGGTATAACGGAAACCACTACTGCTACCACCAGTAATAATAATGATAAGGGAAGTAACAAGGGGACAGAATACAATTGCTCGCCACCCACCAACCGATACCCAGCCGAACCCAAGCAGCAATCTTGCCCTTCTGGGTAACTGCCCCCAGTTTCTGTCCTGGGCATGATGTGCTGTGGTATGGAATACGTCTTTGGCTAGTTTGGGTAAGGTGTCCTGTCTCTGCTTCCTTCTGGCTTCCCCTCCTCACTGGTAGAGCAAGAGTCTGAAAAGTCCTTGATCAGAGTAAGCATTACTCAGCAAGAACGAAAAACATAGGTGACTTATCAGCACTCTTCCCAGACTGAAGTATTAGGTTATTGCCTGCTGACGACACTGCCAAACTTGTCTGGTCACTGCTGGGCTCGTCTGGTTTCATCAAAGCTCATTCTTTGTTGGGGTGATAATTGGAGGGAAGTCAGGGTCAGTTGATGGTGTTCTGAGGACATTTCTGCTGTTGCTGCTAGCTTTTTTCATGCCTTTAATCTCTGCTGATGATCATGACAGCCCATATCTTTTCTTCAAAGCCCAGAATGGCGGAGATGGGCATCTAGGTGATGGGCTATAGAAGTATTACATAGCAGGCAACAGCAGATAATTGAGTTCATTGGCTGTTTTCCCTTGAGGTACACACAGGACTTCCCGCATTACCCACTGTCGTGGTTTGAACCCAACCACACAGCTCTTTCACTCACTCCCCCCCTTTCTTGCCCTCCCCCTGCTCCTGGAGGGATGGGAAGGAGAATCGAAAGAATGTAACAACTCCCACGGGTTGAGATAAGAGCAGTTTAGTAACTAAGGTTAACACAAATCACTACTGCTACCACCAATAATAATAATGATAAAGGAAATAGCAAGGGATGAGAATACAACACCTCAACACCAGCCTACCGATAACTACCCCAACCCCACCTAACCGAGCAGCGACCGATACCTCGTCCAACCCCGCAGTGCCCTAGTCCTTCTGGGTAACGTGCTGTGGTATGGAATACCTCTTTGGCTAGTTTGGGTCAGGTGTCCTGTCTCTGCTTCCTCCTGGCTTTCCCTCCTCCCTGGCAGAGCATAAGGCTCAGAAAGTCCTTGGTCAGACTAAAACATTTGTGTTATCAGCAATGTTCTCAGGCTGAAAGTCAAAACACAGTGCTGCACCAGCTACTAAGAAGGAGAAAAACTGACTGCTACCTCTGAACCCAGGACACCCACTAAGTATATCCGGGTTCCTGAGCAAAAGCAGTCCCACGGGTAGGCTTGCCTTTACCTGAAGCAGGAATAACCCAGACTGTCTTCCCCAACAGATTCTTTATGTGGACCACAGGAATGTTATGCCTCTCTACAGTACATAAAAGTTCTGATTGGGGTGGGGCAGCACTGTTGGCAGATCCCCTGGTGTGACCAACCAGGTGGCTTTTGGTAAATCTGTATGCCAGTGTTTGAAAGTCCCACCACCCATTGCTCTCAGTGTAGTTTTTAATGGCCCGTTGCACCTTTGTAACTTGTGCAGATTGGCTGATCTGAATGCAGAAGAGTTGTTTGGGCTAGGGGGAGATGATTTGAAGAGCGCAGCTTTCGTCTTTCAGTCATTTTTCTGCTACCTCTAGCCTTGCTAAGCCCACGGGGACTTGATAGAAGTGCAAGACTTTCCCCAGATATGTCTTAACATGTTAAGTGTTAAGTACCTTTTCTGTGTGCCCACCCAGGCATTTTGGAATGCTTGCTCTCAGGCTATGAAGAAGGTACAGCTTCTCAAGAACCATTGTTGTGCAGTTACGTGCATGTGAAGTTACCATGGTTACAGCTTTTCCATCGTGTACCTGGTGTGCAGGTGTCTTTATACTTACTGTGTTACCATCATGCTCCTGGCAACATTGGGAGCAGGAGCTCAGATGTGGGAGGGTTGAGTGAGTATCTCCTGGCCAGTGCAGACAGCACTCCAGGAGTCTACATTCCAGCCTGGTTGCAAGGGGGTGATGGGTGGTTTTATGCTTCCATGCTCAGTGGTATTCGATGGGAGCGCTTGCTTCGTTCTTTGCAAGAGAAGCTTTACCAGGAGGCGCATTGTTTTTTCTCCTCAGGGAAGCAGAGAGAAGACATTTCCAGAATGCCCAGCCAGTAATTCAGAACCAGGCAACTGCTTGCTCATCCCCCCAACTTCTTCGTAGAGGGATAGGAAGGAGAATCAAAAGAATGTAACTGCCATGGCTTGAGATAAGAACAGTCTGGTAACTAAGGTATAACACAAAACCAGTACTGCTACCACCAATAATAATAATGATAAGGCAAATAACAAGGGGAGAGAATATGAAACTAAAAGAGGAAAAGGAAAAGAATAAATACAAGGGATGCACAATTCAACTGCTCAGCACCCACCAGCCAATACCCAGCCCAACCTGAGCAGCGATCTGGGCCTTCCATGTAACTCCCCCCCCCGTTTTTATCCTGGGCATGACGTGCTGTGGTTTGGAATACCCCTTTGGCTAGTTTGGATCAGGTGTCCTGTTTCCACTTCCTCCCAGCTTCCTGTGCCCCTCCTCACTGGCAGAGCATGAGAATGAAAAGTTCTTTATCAGAGTAAACATTACTTAGCAACTAATAAAACCATCGGTGTTATGAACCCTCAGATTCTGGGTCTGCAAGGCTGGGGGGGAATTTGCAGAATTTTTTGGGGAGAAAAGCATGCTGTTTGGGATTTTTTTGGTAGTGCTGCTGCCATCCTGTGTCCAAACTAGTACTCTAATTTTGATAGCTGTGAAAGCTGTGAGTAGTACTTGGAACCGCCCTTTCCACCTTGGTTCGAGATCTTTTTCCCCTGTGGGTCTGAAAGATTTTATATACACATAATCTCCAGGTTGTATATTATGTATGGGACTATCCAGTTGAGTTCCAGCCACATATTCTTCAATTTTTCTGAGTTGTTTCCTAGCTCTATTATATAGTTACTCATAGTCTCTTCTCCCACTTGGAGAGATGTTCCCTGTTGGACTCCATATGGCCTTCCATACAGAATTTCGAAAGGGCTCAGCCCTTCTCGAGTTCTTGGTTTAGTTTGAATTCTCAACAGAGCTACTTGAAGTGTTTGGGGCCAAGGTAGACTGGCCTCCTCACCCAATTTCACTATTTGTTATTTAATTAGATGGTTCATTTTCTCCACCTGACCACTTGACTGAGGATGGTAGGGAGTATGAAGTTGCCAATCAATACCTAAATGTTTGTTAATTTGTTGTACCACTTTTGAAACAAAATGTGGTCCTCTGTCTGAAGATATAGTGGCTGGAACTCCATATTGTGGTATTATTTCCTGTAACAACATCTTTGTTACCTCCCGGGCTTGTGTGCCTCTAGCTGGAAAGGCTTCTGGGCAACCTGAAAAGGTGTCTGTTAGTACTAACAAATGTCTGTACCCCCTTTTTCTTGACAGTTCTGTGAAGTCAATCTGCCATTGTTGGCCTGGTCCATTACCTCTGCCAATTTGTCCTATTTTAAGTTTGGGAGTAATCTTGGGGTTTGTTTGAAGGCAAAGATCACACTGTTGAGTTACTTGTTGGATGGTAGCATATAAAAATTAGAATTATTCTTAACAGTCACAAGCACACACATATATACAGTATATGCAAGTACAATATATACAAGTACAGTCCTTTGAGTAATGTCTGGATGGATTTCAAAATGATAAATGCCTTGTTCTGTGTCAAGGCCTATGTTCTTTGTATCAATTGCGTTTCTTCTCAGGCTTTCTGAGTTCTAGTTGGAAAGGCTTCTGGCCAATTTGAAAAGGTATCCGTTAGTGCCAACAAGTATCTATACCCCCCTTTTCTTGGCAGTTCTGTAAAGTCGATCTGCCACTGTTGTCCTGGTTCATTGCCCCTCCCAGTTTGACCTGTTTTGGGTTTAGGATTACTTTTTGGGTTTGTTTGGAGGCAGAGATCACACTGGTGAGTTACCTGTTGAATAGTAGCATACAGAGTTCTAGCCATAATTTTGCTTATCAAATATTTATACAAGGCATCCACTCCCCAGTGTGTTTTTGATATGCATTCTTTACTAAGGACCATAAGAAAGATGAGGGAACAATTATCTTCCCCTGTGGTGTACTAGCCCACCCTTCCTCATTAAATATTCCATCTTGATCTATAATCAATTTCTGATCTTCCTTATTATAGTTTGGCTTACCTTCCAGAGAAATTTTCCCATCAGGAATTAAAGCTCCTTCAATTGTAATCTCATCTTTTGCTGCTTCTTTTGCCTCTCTGTCCACCAGCTCTTTTCCTTCCTCTAATTCTGAGCTCACCTTCTGGTGTGCCTTGATGTGCATAATTGCCACCTTCTCAGGTAGTTGGACTGCTTCCAACAGTCTCAATATTTCTTGTGTGTGTTTAATGTTTTTTTCCTTGTGAATTCAACAGTCTTCTCCTTCCAAATGGCACCATGTGCATGCACAACTCTGAATGCATATCTTGAGTCTGGACAGACATTTATGTTTTTCCCTTTTGCCAGTTCCAGAGCTCTAGTCAGAGCAATCAGTTCCACCTTCTGTGCAGAGGTGCTTACGGGTAATGGTCTGGATTCTATTACTTCAGCATGCTGTTTTCTACTGATGACATCGCTGCTCCCATCAGTAAACCAGGTTTTTGCGTCATCTAAAGGGGTATCTTTCAGATCCGGACAACTGGAATATGTGGCCTCAATAGTCTGCAGGCAGTCGTGGTGTACTGGTTCTCCTTCGTTTCTGCTGAGGAAAGAATCTGGGTTGACAATGTTAGTTACCACTATCTCTACATTGTCTTGTTCCACCGTGATGGCTTGATATTTCAGAAACCTTTGTGGGGAAAGCCAGTGCCCACCTTTCGCTTTCAGCACTGCAGACACTGTATAGGATACCAGCACAGTCATTTTCTGGCCCAAGGTGAATCTTGGATGTTTAGTACAACTGCTGCAACGGCCCTGAGGTATCCAGGCCATCCTTCAGCTACAGAGTCCAATTGCTTAACTGCTCTCCTGTACAGGCCCAAGTCCTGTGCTAGTATTCCTGTTGTGGTTTAAACCGAACCACAAACCTCGTTCACTCACTCCCCCCACCCTTCTTGCCCTCCTCCCGCTCCTGGAGGGACGGAGAGGAGAATCGAAAAGAATGCAACTCCCACGGGTTGAGATAAGAACAGTTTAGTAACTAAGGTATAACACAAATCACTGCTGCTACCACCAATAATAATAATGATAAAGGAAATAACAAGAAGAAAGAATACAACACCTCAGCACCAGCCGACCAATAACTCGCCCCACTCCCCCCAGCCGAGCACCGACCGATACCTTGTCCAACCCTACCGTTCCCACCCTTCCGGGGTAACTCCCCGTTACATCCTGGGCATGACGTGCTGTGGTATGAAATACCTCTTTGGTCACTTTGGGTCAGGTGTCCTGTGTCTGCTTCCTCCCAGCCTCCCCTCCTCCCTGGCAGAGCATGAGGCTCAGAAAGTCCTTGGGCAGACCAAACATTTGAGCAGCAACTGAAAACATCGGTGTTATCAGCACTGTTCCCAGGCCAAAAAAGCAAAACATAGCACTGCACTAGCTACTAAGAAGGAGAAAAATAACTGCTGCTGCTGAACCCAGGACAGTATCCACCCCTTATTCCATACCATTCACGTCATGCTCAGATCCCACATTTTCAATATACCATCACTCTTACATATATATATACGTCTACATACACATAGAGATAAAGATCATTTCTTAGTGCATGGACCTATAAAGCTGCTGAGTCCATGTGGTCCATGATGTCAGGCTCCATCTCTTGTAACAGCCTCTCAGAGCAGGAGAGGCTGTGTGCAGTGTTCACACTCGTGAATAACCTGGTCAGTAGTGTCCATTGCTAAGTCCACCCCTCGATCATGAGTCCATCTCTGTGTCGCATCTCTGCCCTGATGGCCTGAAGTGTCATGGGCCCACCAAGCTCAAAATAATTCACTGTCCCCTTCAGCAGTTTCTGCAGCTTGTTGCTGGGGACTCCATAGAGCTGCCTTCCATCTCCGACGCTTCCAAAGCACTGGAGGGGCCCAGTGGACCAGATACTCGCTCATACTGTCCCACACACCCTGCCTCATGACTGTCCAGCCTTGGGGAAGATCTCTTGTTCCTCCCATATCGTCATTTAACCCCAGACAAGGCCCAAACCTGACTCTGCTTAACTCTTGAAATCAAACGAGATGGTTGTGGGCAAAACATACTCCGTATGCGTGCCAACATGGAAATCCCCATCACAATCAGGAAACAGGTCTCAACAATATTAAAAGGCCATTCAAGAACTTCGAAACTCTCAAATGATGCTGTAGCTGGTCTGAGAGGGGGGCTAGGAGGGTAAAAGAATGTTTCCTTCACAGGTTGACCACCCGAGAAGGAGAAAAAAGATGTGAAATTGCTAAGCACCTGTATTATATACCTCCCAAAGTATAAAGGTGGTGACCACACTGGGAACATAAGACCAATCAGTTTCATGATCAATGATTCTATTGTATTACAAGTCATTATAATAAAGTACAATGAGACAAAAACCTTAGCCCAAGCCCCACACTTGAAAAACAGTACCACAGCAAATACCGGCTGTATGTAATGTACAGAGTTCTGAACCTGTGAGACCAAGAGGAACAGCTTTGAGAGCCAATAAATCAGCATTGTGACGAGTGACTATTAATCCGGTCAGATCTGTCCTTATCTCAACCCTTCGGGCCCCACGTTGGGCGCCAAAAAGAAAAGATGTCGTAATAGATGGATGTGGCAATCCCTAATGCATATGTATTAGTTAAATGTTGTAACCTATGATGAATATGTATTAACTGTGAAACTTTTAGGATATAAATTGTGGACACGATGTGACGAGGTTGAAGCCAGATTTGGGCGAGTGCCCCTGGTTTCCCCGCGCTGCAATAAAGCACCTCATATAACCATTCCGGTGGTTATGTATTTATTCTTACGCTAACAGATTGACTCCACAACTCGTTAAAGTTGTAAAGTAGGTATGCTTTTTATTCAGCGCTGAGGTGCATGGGAATAGCTCCTCCAAAGTATGCACACACAGGGTCGTTTTTCCCTTTACATTTATTCTCTTAAGGTATATATATATGCATTAGATTACTGATACGCATATACATATTTAGTATCTATCCCCGCTTCATATTATAATGAGCTAGAAGGTCCTTTGTGCCTGTGCAGTGCCCCCTCTGGTCATGGGCAGGGGTCTTAAAGATGAAGTAAATGAGTCTTCCTCTTCTTAAACTTTTCACCTTTTAATCTTCATGCATAGCCTTGGGGTTTGGTTGGTATCCCAGCCATAAACCATCTGTTTCTCCCCCTTATCAATAGACTCAGGCATCTGCTTTTCCTTGTCTGTAGTTACTTATCAGTAGAACCAGACCTCTGCTTCTCCCCTTATCAGTAGTTTGTGCCTTGTTCTGCTTAGTAGGCATGATAGGTGTTTACAACAGACAATACTTTTGTTTAAGCAAGCGAATTCTTCTAACCCCTTTATACACTCCCCTGTATATTAGTCGGATTTCCCTGTATTATCCCCTTGTACATTGGTTAACCCTGTAATCAATGTGACTCCATTTTGGTCAAGCGTTCTGGCCATTTTCAACTTGTTGTCTAATCTTGCATCTTTAGCAAGCTTTGCGAACTGATACAATTATATCCACATGGCAACACCTATGATTTGCGAAAGCCAATACTTTTATGTGCTTATCACACTTGATCAAGGACGTTTTGGTCCTTTGTCCTCTGCCGGTGAGGAGGGGCATAAGTAGCTGGAGGGGAGCAGAAACAGCACACCGGACCTGAGCTAGCCAAAGGAGTATTCCCTACATACCACAGCACGTCGTGCTCAGTTCTGAGGGGAGTAAAGAAACTGGGGGTCACCCGGAAGGTCCTTAATTCACACTGCATCTTCATTCATAGGGAAAGTGACGAAGATGGAAATACCCGTTTAGAAACTAGCCAAGGAATTCCCTGTTTCTCACTTCCATTCTAAGATTGGAGTTATTTTGGAAATGAGACTGTTCACCATAGCTTTAAAATGCTGAAAGATCTAGAGACTGAAATTCTCTCTCCGTGAAAGCAGTGAGATCTGCAGCAGGAGCAGGGCTAGTTGCCCTCCTTTTGTTCTGCAGATAGAGCTTAACGCGTTGTGCCCTGGTGGACCCCAGCTAATCACAGCTTTTCTGTTTGAGACTGTCAGCAGGGATTTCAGTTGCTGCTGCTGCTCTCCTGATTTCCCATGGTTTGGACACCTGCCTTGCTACAATGAAGTCATTAGGTTTCTTCATAAATGCTTACTATTCTAGATACAGAGACAGTGTTGTGAGGGAGCTGATCCAGGATTCCATCTGTGCTGCAAGGTGCTTGTAGCAGGAGATGCATTGAGTTACCAGAGTGGGTGGCTTTAGGGCTTCTCTATTTTATGCCAAGTCATTTCAAGTCTCAGTCTGTTGAGAGCGGGCAGAATCTTTATTTGCTCTGCTGCTGATTTGCTTTGGTCATCGAGGTGAAGGCTTTAGATCTAGGAGCAGTTGATCTAGGGCTTTTTCACCCTCAAGGATGCTTGGAGTTACGGCGAGAGGAACACACCGGCCTTCCCACCCAACCGAAACATACTTACAGTCCGTTGTTCTCGTCCGGGCCTTCGCGCACAAGAATTACGGGTATTTTATACTACAGTTTTCCGGGAGCTCGATTTCTTTGGTTATTGCCTCTCTGTTCGTTGATCTCTTGAGACTACCCGAGACTACAACTCCCGAGCCACAATTTGTGGGGGCGTATCTCGTAAGAGCTACAGTCCCAAGCAGCCACACAGAGATCACGTCGGGGTCACCAATTTTACACTCTCATTTCCCAACCTAACTGTAGCCAGGGGCTCTCCTGGGGAGAGTTTAGCATCTTCCCCCACTCCTCCTCAGTCTTCATCTAAAGTAATAGTTCTCTCTGCCTGTCCTGATGTTCCACTAAATCTCTAGTGTTTATTTTGATTCTGAGGGCATTCTCTCTTCCAGTGCAACATACGGAGTTTGTTCACAAATCTTTTCATGTAATCCTTCTTTCCTCTCCTCCCGGGCTGCTCCCCCCTTTCCTGGTTTCTTGTGTGATAGCTACAGCCAACAATTTTTCTTTTTTTTCCCTTAAACATTTCAGTTTTGCTCTGAAGCTTATCTTATGCCCCCACATATACATTAAAAAATTCCAAGTTGAAACCTGACACACTATAACCCACAATACACAATATTGTATTATATTAATGATCATATTGTTATAAAAACTTGCCACAGACGTGAATTTGTCTGATTAATTTTATTTACAATTGATTAGTATTGAGAGGCAATAAGCAAGCAGCGCTCGGTGCGCCGGGGAGTCTCCGCTCCACCTACGACGCACACCTACTCTCAAAGATTCTCTCTTTTTATACTCTTTTGTGTCTGGTATACGTGTCCTTTCACATATTGTAAAGTGTCCTTTTATGGTATGATCCGAGTCTGCGCCAGTCTGCTGCTAGAGGTCTTTATCTTCCTTCCTTGAAGATTGTTGAATCGAAGGTCTCAAATCTTCCTGTTTTGTGACTTCTACACAATAGGTGTCAAGCCTTGTTTACATTACCGGATATCTGCAGTTAGCATCAGGCTTAGCATCAGCATATCTATACGTCCGTGCTTGAGGTTACAACCTCGCATAAGCATGTGTTAGTTTAAAGTTTATCTTGGTTAATACAGTTAAATGCAAAAATAAATTCAATAGCTTTCTAAGTTACTGACACGAATCACACCCACATTCCTCACAATATGAATTATTATATTAAGTATATTAATAATCAGGGACTCAAACCCCTTTCCACCACCATTTGAACCATTTCAGGGAACTGAAATTAGTGGTGGACTAATTGCGATAGGTCTCCCAGGCCACATTCATTATCTTTCCCAAATCATATTGGTCCTTTCCTTCCTTCCTCAAATTCAGGATCAATAGTAGTATATTTATGCATCACCTCTTTTAATCTTTCCACAAATCCAGACGGTGATTCATTTGTATCTTGCTTTACTTTATATAGCTCAGACCAGCTCACTGCCCTGGGGACCACATTCCTAATACCAAATAAAATCTACCTCCAGTATTGTTTCAAAGCCTGCCTGTCCTGGTCCCGGTTAGGGTCTCAGTTAGGATTGGGGGTAGGTATTTGAAGATTCACTGTACCTGCCCATATGCCTTCTGTTATTTGTTGCATTACCGCTGTCCAAGCCATATGAATAATCATATTCCTGTCAACACTCTCAAAAGCATGATGCATGATTACCAGCCACTTGTTTCCAAATATTCCAATCTGTAATGGTGAACGGAATCTTCATCATGACCAGACCATCGTGGCCCACAGCTTGTCTTAAAGGCGCAATCAGAGTTTCCCCTCATTTTCCTCTAGTTTGCCCTGCTGTAGGGCTAAATCCTTCAGCCCCCTCTAATATCTCTGGTGCCTGTGCTGGTGCTTGTGCTTAATTCTCATTGTCAGTACCTTCAACCCCATTGCTCACAATACTCCTTCTCTGGGCGGCTACCATCAAGTCCAGATCCTCCGCATTCCTCAAAGTCTGGTGCATAACTGTCCTATGCTGCGCCAAGAGCAACAGCGTTTAAGCAAATTTTACTGTCTTTCTCCAAGGACAATACTAACAGGTCCTGGGGTGCAAAACTAAAGCTAAAATCCTTTTGCTGTTCCAGATGATATCTCAAAGTGAAAAACATTTCTGCATAAGCTACTTCATCCCACTTTCCTTCTCGTCTCAAGAATAACATCCACCATTGATAACAGTATTTTACCAGAGTCACCTGAGTAACTGAACTCCTCAGGGGTCCACCACTTTGTTCTGAAGTCTCCCAAGTGACCAAGCCACCCAGGAGTTCACCAATTTGTTTCCAGTGTTGCAAAATGCAACCCAGTGGGTATTTCTTCAAACCCCCCTAGGGAGGTAGTGATCCTGACCTCCACCCAAATTGTTACAAAATGCAACCCAGTGGGGGACCTTTTCAGAATCCTCCCTTTGGAGGCAGTGGTACCCATGATCCTGACTGCCACCAAATACCAAAGTCCAGACCACCAAAACCAAACTACCTTTTACCCAACATGCAGGGTGTTCCGCTGCTCCTTACATGGAAAGGGACCAAAAAGAATGCCATTTTAAAGAAATTAAACCAGGGTCTTACAGAGGTCCCAACTCAGCCCGGGGAGCTGTGGTTCCTTTCAGGGAAAAACCCCTCATGCTGGCATGAAGGTCCCAGACACTCCACAGATACGTGGGAAACATGGCTGGGTTTCCCCGTTCGGGCGCCAAATTGTTACCATAAAAGTCGGTCAGAGAAACTTTCAGTTTGGAGTATGTCGTGGTTTAAGCCCAGCCGGCAACCCAGAACCACGCAGCTGCTCGTTCTCTCCCCACTCTTCTTCCTCCCCCAGCTCCCGAAGAGATGGGGAGGAGAACCGAAAGAATGTAACTCCCACGGGTTGAGATAATGACAGTCCAGTAACTAAGGTTAACAAAACCATTACTGCTACCACCAATAATAATAATGATAAGGGAAATAAGAAGGAAAGAGAATACAACCACTCACCACCCACCGATACCCAGCCCAATCCGAGCAGAGATATAGGCCTTCCAGGTAACTGCACCCAGTTTCTATACTGGGCATGACATGCTGTGTTATGGAATACCTCTGTGGGTAGTTCGGGTCAGGTGTCCTGCCTCTGCTTCCTCCCAGCTTCCCCTCCTCCCTGGCAGAGCACGAGACTCAGAAAGTCCTTGGTCAGAGTAAACATTACTTAGCAACAGCTGAAAACATTAGTGTTATTAGTGTTGTTCCCAGGCTGAAAGTCAAAAACACAGCACTGCACAAGCTACTAAGAAGGAGAAAAATGACTGCTACTGCTGAACCAAGGACAGTTCATATTACCGTGTAAACCTTTTGGTGTGGTGCTAACTTTAGTTATCATTAGTTACTGCTTAGTTTCCCATTGCTACAATAACTAAATTGCTGTTTATATTAAACTCACACCAGAAGAATAATAGGTGAAAGTTCCACATAATTTCTCTGAAGAAATAACTTTGAAGTTCTGAAATTGACTTAAACTTCCAGAAGCTAGCCGGCTTAAATGCTACAGTTTCATATATCTTCTATTTCTATTCTATTTCCTTGCGGTAGGAGATTTCACATTTGCCATAAAATCTGAAGCAGTCAGAAACTCATACGACTCAGGAAAAGGTCTTACAACATGAGACATTCTGCCTGTGGGAAAAAAAAAAATAAAATAGAATTGGTGCAATGTAACACGGATCTGGTTGTACCAAACATTGCTTAAAGTAAACCAGTTTCTCAAAGTGAGGTGTGCCTTTGGAGCAGTGAATACTATGTTGACCTCAATTGCTCAATATTTGTGAAGCTAAACATGCAATTTCAGAAACTTTGAGCCACGATCTAGCAACAGGCTCCAGCTATATAATCTTTATAGCATTTCCACAGGCCCTTACTTTATAGAGATGTTTACTACTTGAAACTAAGAAAATTATTTCACTTTGAGGATACTGAAGATGATGAAAATTCCTCTAGATTATCAAAGCTGTGTTTCCGAATCTCTATTCAACCAATGCAAGCAGCTCTTTGAGAAGTAACAGATATGGAGCATTTGCCAGATTAACCTTTCTCTGTTCAGAAGACACATTCAGTTGAGCTGCATGTGACTTGAGAGATCTTTTAGTGTTCAGAACAACAATAACAAAACAACTACATATACACAACAAAATGCAAGTGCCAACCCCTTGGGAGGAATAAGTATCACAGCGACTCACACTGTAAAATTTGTTTAAATGAACTTTCTGAAATTACTTTTTAGTTCCTCTCCCTTTCTGTAGATAGATTGTAAATGTGCATACTTGGAACCTCCACAGCATAGCTGTACTTGGCTGGACAAATTATCTATACACATTACTCATTGTTGATTGAGTAAGCACCCACAAAACTCCAGTATCCATTTCCTAAAATTTTTTTGTACTAATTGTTGAAAGGAACATACTGAATAAATTGAAGATTTCTTTTTTCCCCATGAGAACAGCAAGAGATACAAAAGGGCTTTTGATCTGTAAAGGAAGTTTTGTTAAAATATAGAAGATCTGAATCTCCTTGGCCATGATAGATAGAATTGAAAGTTTTGAAATTTTCCTTTCTTATTCATTTTTTCTTTGAAGAATAGTTTTTTTCATTTCAGGGGCTTCTTTCTTTGTTTTTGTTTGGTGGAGGTTTTTTTTGTTTTTTGTTTTTTTTTGTGGGTTCTTTTTCTAGATGAGGTTTCAGAGCTCAGATTGAGCTGACCTAACGGCTTGCTTACACTAATGGAGGCTATTTCACCCTTCAGTCCTAGACTGATTACAGTTATTATCTGATCCCTATGTGAGCTAGTACAGCAGAGAAATAAGCTGCTGCTTTGTTGTTGATGATGTTGGGTTTTGTTTTTTTCCCCCTTGGATAGGTTAATTTTCCATTAGTGTAATTAGCTAAGGGACAAGAATACAATCTGGGCTTGCATAAGAAAAATGCATAATCATTCTGTGGTTTTAGTGACGCAAAATTGACTGGCTTTCTTGCTTATTCAAGATTCAACAGACTGAAATTATGTAATATTAGCCCAAAAGAAAAAGCAAAACCAAACAAACAAAGCCCCTATAAAAATATTTCTGAGCACTGTTTGAGAAGTGCTGGAATGCTGTATCTTGACATTTGTGTTCTGAAATAAGCCATAAACTGTGTGCTGTGTGCTGACCTGTATGACACCTAATAAGATTTGGAATTGTGGTCCTTCAAATTCCTCTTTTTCTGTCATCAGTGTGTGTAAAGAAACATTCATGCACACTGGGTTTCTTTTGTATTCTCCTTTCCTTTTGCGTGTGTATTTGTGTGCATCTGTGTGTGTGTGTGTATGCATGTATGTGCGTGTATGTGCATGTGTCTGTGCATGTGCGCATGACATGTGTGATGTGTGTATGACGTGTCTGTGACACGTGTGTGACACGCATGTGGTATATGTCACGTGTGTGTTGTGTGACACATGTGACCTGTGTGATGTTTATTATGTGACATGTGTGACACGTGTGTGACAGGTGATGTTTATGATGCTACAAGTGTGACAGGTGTGATGCGTGTGACATGTCTTATATTTATGACATGTGTGATGTGACACTTGTATAACATCTGTGAAATACTGGTGACGTGTGACGTGTCTGGCATTTGTGATACATGTGATACGTGACATGTGTGTGACATGTGTGACATGGTTATATGTGTGACACATGACAGGTGTGACGTGTGTCACACGTGACGTGTATGTTGTGTATATGATGTGTGACATGTGTGTGACAAATTTGTGATATTTGTATGACACTTGTGTGACATGTGTCATGTGTCATCACTTCTGTGATGCTTATGATGTGATATGTGTGACACGTGTGATGTGTGTGACATTTCTGATCTTGCTGACAAGTGTGTGATGTGTATGACACTTGTGTGATGTGTGTGGCATGCATAACACGTGTGTAATGTGTGACACGTGACATGTCTGATGTGTGAGATCTGTGACACGTGTGTAATGTGTGTTACACATGCGTGATGTGAGGCATGTCTGTGACGTGTGACACGTGTACGATGTGTGCGGCACATGTGTGACAAGTGTGTGCCATGTGTGTGATGTGTGTGATGTATGTTACATTTATGACACGACATGGGACATGATATGTATGACATGTCTGAAGTTTGTGACGTGTGTATGTGTGACATGAGTGTGACATCTGTATGATGTGTGATGCATGACGTGTGTGACACATGGGTGGGAAGGCCGGTGTGTTCCTCTCGCCGTAATTCCAAGCATCCTTGAGGGAACTGGTTGGTGTAGAGACAGAGTGAATGTTCTTGCATGTATGTCTGAAACGCAACAAAGTTGCGTAACTGCATGATAATAGGTGTAACTGAGACACAGACCAAGCATCCTGGGTCTGTAAAGCACGGGCCAGGATATCGGATTTGTGAAGCGAGTGTGGACCTCTTCTAAGCGCGTTTCTCCCGCGAGGGACTTGGCCGCTGAAGGAGGGAAGCGATATTGAAAAAGTGGTAGCGGTTGATTGAAAGGAGATACACCCGGCGGGAAGTGGGTCAGTGTAAGAGTCGTAACTCTAACCCAGAAGGGGGCCCACGGAGAGGTCCCAGGAATAAGATAGGGAGCGAATTACCAGATATACCCCCAGACAGTCCCTTGGGGTTAATGCTTAAATACTGGGGCTCTTGGCCATCCCAGGAGGGAAAAAGTAAGGAAAAAATGGTCCACTACTGCATGGAAGTATGGACAAAAGAGGAAATCCGACCTGACCATTTGTATTGGCCGATATTTGGGTCTTTTGATGATTGGATATGGTCAGGCTTTAAATTTATATGTAAATGGAAAAGAACCTTTTAGTCAGGAAGAGAGTGAGTATGCAGCCTTATGGAAAGGATCGTCTGTAACGGTCTCATTATTTCCCCTAAAAGAAAGTAGAGTAAAGGGGACAAACTAAACAAACCACCTTGGGAGCCGTTAGACCACTTACCACCTCCTTATCAGGGACAAAACATGGAAGGTGAACAAAGGAATACTAATCCTCCAAGTTCACCTGACCCTGTCCCGTCGGCTCCCCATCCTCCCCCCTCTTCTGCCCATACTAGGAGCAAAGTAAGAACAAAGAAAAATGAAAAATCGGAGAAAGTAGAAGAAACAGTAACGTTGGGGATTGAGTGGGAAGGGCAGGGCTGTGGGTTGGGATCGAGCTAGTTGGCAGGTCGGGAGCAGGGATGCAGTGGGGTGAGGTTGGCTGGGTTGTGCCAGGAGGGGACAGGAAGCGGGTTCTGACCCAGCAGGGGAGTGCAGACAGGGATGGAGCCCACGCTGGGGCAGCTGCTGGGCATGCTGGGGATGGCGGCAGGACTATCGTGTCCCACCAGGGATGGGCTCTCAGGAGGCTGAACCGAGGTCCTGTGCTTTTGGTCCAGGGGTGCCACGAGCAGGCCGCTCCTTGAGGAAAGCTGCTCTCTGCCCCTTCGCATCAGGTAAAGATCTGATCCACCCACCTTATGTGTCCCGTGCACACTGTGTGTGTGCAGGCCAAGAGAGAACTGCCGCACTCCTGAACCAGTTTTGGGCAACCCAGCCCCAGTTTTGGGCACAGCCCCAGAGAGAGCATGGACTAAGGAACCCCTGCTGTGCTGAATCAGCACTGTGTTGATGACCAGTGTAAGAGATGTTTCTGGAAAATTAAAGGGTTGGTTACAGAAGGACATACTTCCTGTGCAGACGTTTCCTGCAGTTCCCAAGATCCAGAGTGTATCTTTTTATGTTACAAAATGTTATTGTATCTAACTGCAATTTGCCATTCTTGAATTCTGTGACATGATAATGACAGTGTAAATTATGTTGTAAGTCATGTTTGGCACCTGTTTTATAGGTGATATTCTTAATGCATACGAAATCTGAGATAAGCTTAAGCAATGGCTGTCTTGCTTTAGCTCTTTGCAGGACATCTTGTATCTATTTAGTTGGCTGCACTGAAACAAGAGGCTGGCTCCAATGTGCCATTAGGGTGGAGAGACTTCCCTGTGACTCACTCCTGCCATGGAGCACTGATGTATGATGCTAAAGCCGTTTCCCTGGAAGACGCGGGAACCAGACTTGAGCAAGGAAGGTCAAAGTGAAATGAAAGCAACTGCTCATCTCAGGCTTTGCTCAGTTTGCTCACAACGAGGAGGAGAGTACGCTGGAATTGGGATGGTTGTTAGGACCTTGCTCCTTTCCAATGTGAAAATCTGGGAATGAGAATTAACACTTTAAATAATCTGGTGTTGTCTTTTGAAAGAGAAACAAATGAGAACAGGAATCACATGCCAGCAGCATCCTCCCTCCCCATCGCCTCGGTCATAAAGAGCCTGGAGGCTGCTTGCTCCCAGAGTGGATCCAGTTTGGGGTGCTCAGACTTTGCCCTCCATGGATGTTCTGGAGGGGAGTTGAGCAGCATTGAACCAAGAGAGGCTCTGGGCTCTGTAGCCAGTGCCTGGGAGTTGGGATTTACTCTACGGTGATGAGGAGAACGGGAGGCTGTGCTCCCCAGAACCAAATTAGTTACTACTGGTCTCTTCCTGTGTTCCAGGAGAAGTGGATGTGTGTGGGGGTGTCCCCACAGACCTGCAGAGGAGTCTGCTGTGAGGTGCCAGAGTCATCCAGCGAGGGCCTGCTTGTCGGTGCCAGCTGGGAAGAAAGAGTTCGCCTTCCCAGCCATCCCAGTACCCAAGTCCTGTGCTCCACCGGAGCCGGGGCGCTCCAGGCCCCTGAGACATGGCTGCTGGGTCACCCAGCTGTGGGGAAGCCCTGGTGTTGTGCTGATCAGCATCCCTGCAGCCTTGTTCCCCTGCAGTGATGTGGAACAGCAGGACAGGGTGGATCTGACCAGGGCCCTGTGAGGAGCAGCGGCTCCCACCCGAGATCCCCAGCTACTGCCCTGAGCTGCCCGAGCCGGGGCCCTTTGGAGGGGAGCGGAGCAGCTCCTCTGCCTGGAGCCACGGTCAAGCTGCTGCGGTGACTCAAGGCTGTTGCCCTGAGCTCCGCTCTTTGGCAAAGACGACAAAGAAACACAGCAGGGCTGCTTGTGGGAGTCCTTGGCGTGTTGGGTCTTGTCCTGCTCTCAGGGCAGGGGGCGGACCCTAACTGGCTCTCTCCCACTTGCACAGGTGCAATGATGGAGCTATGCGCCAGTGACAGCGCCCAGGGCTGTGCAGATGGAGGAAGGTGAGTGCAGGTGGGGCTCAGCTCTGTGCCAGGGTTGGCACTGGTGCAGGCCAGCTGCAGGACACGAGGTAGCTCAGGTCTGCAGGTGGGATGGGCTTGAGTTGTCCCCTGGAAACTAGGAACGTGCTGGCCCTGAGGCAGTGGCGTTTTCTCCCATGTGCCCACTGTGGATAGGGTCCCGTGGCAAAGTGCGAGATGTGGCCACGTCTGGCAGTTTGTGTGGTTTGTGGTTCGGGTGGGCAGCGTGCAAGGAGTGTCTGTGGAGGTGGATGGGGCCACTGGCCTGTGAAGCCCCATTGGGCTCTTGTGACAGCTTCCCCGTGGATCTCTTGTGGCCTGGTGCTGCCCCAGGGCATCGCAGCCTTGTCCGCGGCTGAAGGCCGTCTCCCTGGCTCTGCCCTCCAAGATGGGCATCCAGAGGGGAATGAGAAGAGAGAACCCCTCGGTACAGGCCAAACGCCCTTGCTGGGAGCTGCTCCTAACTTGTCTCCCCCTGTAGCTGTCAAGAGGGTTGAGGAGAAGCTGCGGAAGTCCCCGAGCCCGCAGCCATCGCCAGGAAACGGAAGGCCACGAGGGAGGAGCATCTGCCTGCTGGTGCCTTGGGGTAATGAACCACTGGTGCTGGTAAGTCGCTGTCTTGCAGCCTCTTTTGCCCTCGTCTGGGGACAGAATGTGCCCAGTGCAATCCCTGCAGGGCTGGGAGCAGGCTTACCTGCCTGCCTTGGGGCAGGAGGACTTGTCCTTGGCTGAGTGGGAGGTGATGCTCTCCCCTGCCCCAGTATGTGGTGGGCTGTGCGTGACTGCGCTGCCCGCTACCGGAGCAGGTACTGGCTGGGCAAGGATGCTGTGCCCTCAGCCCCAAGCTGGGTATCAAAATGAACGGGGACCAGAGCTCTGCGGTGGCTGTGGCAGAACCACAGCTTCCTGGCTCTGGCGCCAGCCTGCTTCCCCACCTCCTTCATAACGGCTCTGCTGGCTTCCCTGAGAAGGAGCTAAGCTACTGCTCTGTATTGGCAGCCCCCTTGGCCTGACCCCGGCTACCCCATCACGAAGGACATCATAGAGGAGGAGAGGAAGGCAGCGCAGCAGCGGTTGTGCCAACTCCTGGGGTATAAGGCGGGTAAGGGCAGACTGGGAATATGAAGGGCACGACAAGGAGGAGACAGCCATGGCGCAGGCTGGCAGGGCTGTGGGGAGTCCGCGCAGCGCAGGCTGAGGAAGCTCCTGGGCCGGTGCTGCCTGGTGCCCGGGTCTGGAACTCCTAGAGCCTGGTGAAGGCTCGGGCAGGAGATCTTGTGCCCCGCAGTCCCCAGGGTGATGGGCAAGGTTCCCCAGGGCCGGAGCTGTGACCTGTTCATGCTGGCAGGCTCTGCTAACGGGTAGTCCCATACAGCAAGTTGTGGGTCTTGATTTCGTGCTCCCTCCCAGCAGATGAGGTTCCCAGCACCAGTGGAGAAGGTATGTCCCTGGGCACAGCCATCGCCCAGGGCTCCTCGGGCACCAGCCGCAAACGGGCAGTGTCTGCGACCGCAACATCGGTGGTTTCTGGTCTAGGCAATTCCAGCACCACCGGCCTTACTGACACCAAGCAGCCCAGAAGCGGGAGCTTGCCTGTGCTGGGAGATGAGTCGGGGCGGATGGGGCTTCTGCGGGGGTGAAGGGCAGGGTTAGATTTAGGCAGCAGCTTTCCTGCCAGACCTGGCTGAGCTTCCCAGGCTCAGCAGCCCCGAGGAGCTGGTGCTGAAGCTGTGCAGAGCCTTGTCTTGTGAAGGGAAGGTGCTTCCCTCACTCGCTGCCCCGGTCCCCAGCCCTGAGGCGGGGAGGGGAATCTGAAATGTCGCTCCTTGCCCCATCTGGATGCACAGGATGCATCGGCTCCTGCGGGTGCTGCCAGCTCCCTAAAGCCATGCTCTTCCTCCTTTGCTGACCCTGGCTCACAGTGGTGTGTTGCTTTCCAGGAACTCCTGCACCCTTCTTGGCCAGCGCCCCTCAGGCCTTGGAGAAGGCGTCGCTTCCCCTGGTAGTGAGGGAGTTGGTGCTTCAGCCTGGAGGAGCTGATGGGTCATGTTGTCCCCTTGGGCTGGGGGATGGTGGAAGGGCCAGGCTGTGCTGTAGGAGCCGGCTTGAGTGGTGGCTGCTGGGCTCTGAGGATGTAAAACCTTCCATACCCCCTGGGATAGGGATTGTGGTAGCCCCGGTGCCAGCTCGGAGTGTGGCTGCAGAGACCTGAGCAAAACTTTGTGCTTCCAGGTTCATCCACCCCTGCCTCTTTGATGCCGGCAAGATCCAGGACCCAGGGAACTTGCAAGCGGCTAAAGGCACGACCCATCATTTCCATAATAAGTAATGGCCAGTGCTGCTGGCCCCCCACCCGTGGGGCTCTGATCCAGAGCAGCCCCTACGGGGGACCAGAGTGATGGGGTCAGGCCCCTTCTTTTCTGCCAGCAAGAAACCGTGCTGGGTGGCAGCGCCCAGGGTGGCTTGGGGTGAACTGAACTCTTCCTACTGGAAGCGTTCCACCCCCAAGGCTGGATGAACGTCTCTGCATCTCTGCAGCCTTTCCTTCCTGGCTTTATTTTGCCGTGTTTCCTAAGGTGCAAACCTTTGCTCCAGTCCTGACAATCCCTGCGCTCCCTCCTTTTCCCCTCTCTGCCACTGCCCCTCCCCATGTTTGGGTGCTCTGGAGCCAGCTGGGGAGTCCAGAGCGGATGGGGATCCTCCCCACATCCAAATTGTTTTCAATCTGGCCCATCCCCACCTGTTTGGGGTTTACTATGTCCCAGGAGCTGCAGTGCTGTCTCCCCTGGGGCCGTTCAGTGGGAGAGGGGCAGAGGCTGCCAGAGCCAGGGGTTACCCGGGAGCTGCCCCCCCTGCCCGCATTGTCCCCACCACCCCCAGGAGGGCATAGCTGCCTGCTCCTTTACTCTGAACTCTGTGTGTGTGTCGGGTGGAGTCTAAATTACAGAAAACCCACAAATATTTAAATGTTCTTTAATGGAATAACACTTTGGTTTTATAGCTGAGCTGTTACAGCAGCTCCTTGCTTCTAAACCGTGATGTACGTGGATGTGACTAAACCTGTCCTGTTTGGTTTTTGTTCTTCCCCAAGGAGGAGGACCGCTCCGACGCCAAGTGGCGTTTTGGGCCATCAGCAGCAAAACGTCCACGGCTCTGAAGATGCATTGAAGATTTTATTGTTCTATGTTTGTTCTTCACCTGTTCTAATGTTCTTTTGTTGTTAAACTGTAGTTGTTTTGTTGTTAAACTGTAGTGATTTTGTTTTTAAATGGTAGTTGTTTTATCGTAGGGTTTTTTTGTTATACTTTTGTTCTACCCTCGTTGTAACAATTAAACTAACGTTTTTACCATAGTTTTGCTATCATTTTACTATTTTTTAACTGTCAATATGTAATTCCCACCCTTCACCGCACCCCCCATCCCCTTTTTAGGTCCCCACTTCAAATAAACAGTCTGTGTTCACAGCTGCCTTCCCCGTGTTTGGTTCCTGGGCCAGGGCACAGGGTGCCGCTTTCCCGCACACTCTGCTTGTGGGTACTGGCTTCTGCTGTTCCAACACAGCTGTGTGGTCGAACAACAGTTATTATTATTATTATTATTGCTCTTTATTATTTCACTGGTGTTCCTCCACTTTGCTTCTGTTTCGAGCAGTGGCAATTTCAGTGCAGGACTGCAAAAAACATGCTGGAAAGGACAATGGTGAGACAGAAACTCTGCTCTGGGTCATCCTTACAGTAATACTAAAAGCATGGTACCTCTGGAGCTCTTTGGATTCTGCTCTGTCTATGGCCAAGTAGCTGCTTCTTACGCACAACCACCAAACGCTTTGGTCATGGAAGTGAATTTCATGATCACAATTGTATTATATTAAAACTGCTTTACAGAAGTGCCCTGCTGGAAATCACTTAACTCACATGGTTCTTCCTGCCTACCCATTCCTCATCTTGTGATGTGAAAAATGAAAGAGAGCTTGTAGATCCCGCTGCCAGGGCTGGGTTAGTTCAGTGAGACCAACCTGTAAGTGGGTGTGATGCACTGCTTGGTGTTTTCACCAGCTCTGCCGTGCTTACTAAGTGTCAAGAAGCTTACTTTCAGAACAAAAGCTCAAGGAGGAGCAATGACTCATCTGATAACCAAGCTGAGCTGATGGAATTTGAGAGCTGATTCATGGCACTGGCAGCCAGTCTCCTAGAAAACTATGGGAAGTACTAGGTGCAGTTACAAACCCCCAGTTTTCCCCATTTCCCACCCTCCAGACCTGGGAATCAGCCTGGGAATCAGGTGTTGTCTTTTGAAAGAGAAACAAATGAGAACAGGAATCACATTCAAAGACTGTATCTCTCAATGCATTCTTCTGTTCAGAAGCATTATCGTCTGCCTTTTTGTTTTTGTTCTTTGAAGAGCACTGTGGAGAAAGTGGCGGCTAGCTCTTTCCCAGTTCTTCAGGTGATCCCACTTGGAATCCCTTTTCCAGGGAAGGCTAACCATGAAGTAGACACATATATGCTTCTAGAAATGAAATCAGGTCTGAATAAGAGCTTTGAATCCAGGTAAAAACTTGTTTTATATGTTCATGTGAAACCTTGAGCCTCGACGCTTTTGTTTGTGTTTCATGGTGGTATTTATGAGGACACATTTCATTAAAGAACTTACAAAATTAACCAACATGTTTAAATACACCAACTCTACTTGCATTTAATTTTATGCATCCAAAGAATATTATTGACATATGAGTTATTTCATGCATGGCAGCAAGTCTTGATTGCTTCCAATAACAAGCTGCTGCACTTTGCTTTGACTGCAAACAAACAGTATGTGAAAGGATAGTACATCTTATTAATTTCTCATCCATGCCCTCTGTGGATCATTGGCCTTCACCCACAGCCCAGGAGATAAACATCCGAAGCTGAGAGACCTGGGCTGGTTCAGCCTGGACAAGAGAAGGCTCCTTAAGGGGAGATCTTAGAGCAGCTCCAGTCCCTAAAGGGGCTACAAGAAACCTGGACAGGGGCTTTGAAGAAGGGCCTGTAGGGACAGGACAAGGGGAATGGTTTTAACCTTCCAGAGAGGAGATTGAGGTGAGCTCTTAGGCAGTTCTTCCCTGTGAGGATGCTGAGGTGCTGGGACAGGGTGCTCAGAGAAGCTGTGGCTGCCCCATCACTGGCAGTGTTCAAGGCCAGATTGAGCACAGAGGCTTGGAGCAAGCTGCTCTAGTGGAAGGTGTCCCTACCTGTGGCAGGGGGTTGGAGCTGGATGAGCTTTAAAGTCCCTTCCAACCAAACCAGTCTGGGATTCCATGATTATGTGATTTTGTTCAATACCTTTATCATTGGATGAAATTCTTAAATGATGGGCAAAATGAACCACAGATTTCTTCAAGTGCCATATATGTTAGTAAGGGTAAGACTGGAAAAGTAAATTGAGTTTTCTTCGCCAGTGTCAGGAAACATGACCAAATTCAGGTTCCTCTTCATGCTACAACAACCACCACTTTGTCTTCAGGACCTGCATATGCATCTTGCGCCAGTGCTAACCAGTGCAGTTAGTTAGTAACCACTGTTTGTGTCATACCTGTAGGAGATCCTTCATGTCTCAAACCTCAAATGGTGATCGAAAAGCTCCTCCTGGGCTTCTTCAGCACACAGTGAGCTTACCAACTGTGAAACACATTGCTATCGCTAATCGCTTTATCTCCATTTCAATAAAAACTCTCCGGTGCCCACTCTCTGCTGAGCTGCAGCAGAGTGAGAAGAAAGGTAAAGTTTGGACTCTGCAAGCAGAGCAGAAGAGCCAGGAGGTAAAGCTTCTTCTGGGCATTTCAGCACACAATGAGCTTTACAACTGTGACACACATTGCTGACACGCCTCACTTTCCAACAGGAAAGTCCATTTTAATCCAGCCTCTACAATGCCTGCTCTTGTTTGAGCAGCTGCAGAGTGAGTATAGCACTAACGTTTGGTCTCTGATAACACAGTCAAAGAGTAATGTCAGAAAGCTTCTGCTGGGAATCTCCAGCACACAGTCAGATTTGCAACAGTGACACACATATCGCTGTCACTCTTCACTTTATCTCACAGAACTGACCACCCCCAAGTCCTTCTCTGCAGGGCCGCTCTGAATCTCTTCTTTGCCCAATCTGTAGCTGTGTCTGGGATTGCTCCAACCCACGTGTAGGACCTTGCACTTTTCTTGGTTGAACTTCATAAGGTTGGCATCAGCCTACCTCACAAGCGTGTCAAGGTCCTTCTGGATGGAATCCCTTCCCTCCAGCTTATCAACCGGACCACACAGCTTGGTGTCATCGGCAAACTTGCTGAGGGCGCACTCAATACCGCTGTCCTTGTCAGCGATGAAGATGTTAAGACCGGTCTCAACACCGATCCCTGAGGGACACCACTCGTTACCGGTCTTCAGCTGGACATCGAGACATTGACCACAACTCTTTGTGTGCGGTCATCCAGCCAGTTCTTTATCCACTGAGTGGTCCATCCATCAAATTGATATCTCTCCAATTTAGAGAGAAGGATGTTGTGTGGGACAGTGTCAAATGCTTTGCACAAGTCCAGGTAGATGACATCAACTGCTTTACGCTTGTCCATCAATTCTGTAGCCCCATCATAGAAGGCCACCAAATTGGTCAGGCAGGATTTCCCCTTAGTGAAGCCATGCTGGCTGTCACCAAGCACCTTGTTGTTTTTCATGTGTCTTAGCATGCCTTCCAGAAGAATGTGCTCCAAGATTTTACCAGGCACAGAGGTGAGACTGACTGGTCTGTAATTCCCCGGGTTTTCCATTTTCCCCTTCTTGAAAATGGGGGTTATATTTCCCTTTTTCCAGTCGTGGGGAACTTCACCTGACTACCATGATTTTTCAGATATGATGGACAGTGGCTTAGCAGCTTCATTCGCCAGCTGCTTCAGGACCCGCGGATGGATTCCATCAGGCTCCATGGACTTGTGCGCATTCGGATTTTGAGATGGTCTCAAACCAGATCCTCTCCTACAGTGGGCCCAAGGTTTTCATTCTCACAGTCCCTGCGTCTACCTTCTAAGACCTGGGTGGTGCAGTCCGAGCCTTTGCCAGTGAAGACCGAGGCAAAGAAGTCATTCAGAACCTCGGCTTTCTCCAAATACTGTGTAGCCATTTCTCCCAAGAGCTTCCTCAGGGGGCCTATGTTGTCCCTAGTCTGTTTTTTGTTTGCTATGCACCTGTAGAATCCCTTCCTGTTCTGCTTAACATACTTGGCTAGGTTTAATTCTAACTGGGCCTTAGCCTTCCTAACCTGGTCCCTAGCTTCCCCGACAACATCCCTGTACTCTACCCAGGCCGCCTGTCCTTGCCTCCATTTTTTATAAGCCTCTTTTTTCCTTTGAATTTTCCTCAGCAGCTCCTTATCCAACCAAGGAGGTCTCCTGGCCCTCCTGCTGCACTTCCTTCTAGTTGGGATGCAGCACTCCTGAGCTTGTAGCAGGTGATCCTTGAATATCAACCAAGAGTTTTGGGACCCTCTTCACTCCAGGGCTATATCCCATGGAACCTTACTAAGCAGGCTCCTGAAGAGGCCAAAGTCTGCTCTTTTGAAGTCCAGGGCAGTGAGCTTGCTACACACTCTTCTCACTGTCCTGGGGATCTCAAATTCGACCCTCTTGTGATCGCTGCATCCAAGGATGCCCTGGAGTACCACATTCTCAACAAGCCCTTCCCTGTTGGTGAGCACAAGTTCAAGCATGGGACCTCTCCTTGTTGGCTCCTCTATTACTTGCAGAAGGAAGCTGTCTTCCACACAATCGAGGAACCTCCTGGATTTCTTGTACCATGCAGTACCATCGTTCCAACAGATGTCAGCCCACAATGAGGTTTGCAACAGTGACACACACGTTGCTATAGCTAATAGCTTTATCTCTTAAAAGTCCATTTGAATCCAACCTCTCCGATGCCCGCTCTCTGCTGAGCAGCAGCAGAGTGAGTACGGCACGGAAATTTGGACTCTGCTACCACAGTGGAAGAGCCAGGCCAGAAAGCTGCTTCTGGGCATCTTCTTTCACAGTCAGATTTGCAACTGTGACACACTCATTGCTGTCACTCCTCACTTTATTTCCTAAAACTGCATTTGAATGCAACCTCTCCGGTGCCCACTCTCTGCTGAACAGCAGCAGAGTGAGAAGAACAGTGATGTTTGGACTCTGCTACCACAGTGGAACACCCAGGCCAGAAAACTTCTGCTGGGCATCTTCAGCACGCAGTCAGATTTGCAACTGTGACACACACGTTCATGTCGATAACGGTTTTATGTCCTAAAACTCCATTTTATTAAAACATCTTGTGTGCCTGTTCTCTGCTGAGCAGAAGCGGAGTGAGAAGAGCAGTTAACGTTTGGACTCTGCTAACAGAGCCGAACAGCTATGTCAAAATGCTCCTTCTGGTCTTCTTTAGCACACAGTGATCTTTGCAACTGTGACACACACATCATGACTCCTATCGCTAACTGCTTTATCTCCTGAAACTCCATTTCAATAAAAACTCTCCATTGATCGCTCTCTGCTGCGCAGCAGCAGAGTAAGCAGAACAGTGAAGTTTGAACTCTGCTACCACATTTGAAGAGCCATGCCAGAAAGCTTCTGCTGGGCATCTTCAGCACACAGTCAGATTTGCAACTGTGACACACACATTGCTGTCACTCCCCGCTTGATCTCATAAAACTGCATTTGAATACAACCTCTCTGGTTCCCACTTTCTGCTGAGCAGCAGCAGAGTGACCAGAACAGTGAAGTTTGGACTCTGTCAACAAAGCCAAGGAACCAGGCCAGAAAGCCGCTTCTGATCAGCACACAGTGAGTTTTGCAACTGTGACACATACATAGCAATCACTAATTGCTTTACCTCCTAAAACTCCATTTCAATAAAACTCTCTGGTGCCTGCTCTCTGCTGAGCAGCAGCAGAGAGAAAGTAACGTTTGGAGTCTGCAAACAGAGCAGAAGAGCCAGGAGGGAAAGCTTCTTCTGAGCATTTTCAGCACTCAGCGAGCTTTGCAACTGTGACACATAAGTTGCTGTTGCTCCTCACTTTCCTACCTCAAAGTAAAACTGAATCCAGAAACTCCAGTGCCTGCTCGCTGTGAGCAGCAGCAGAGTGAGTAGAGCAGTGAAGCTTGGACTCTGCTAAAACAGCAGAAGACCCTGGAGGGAAAGTTCCTGCTGATCATATTCAGCACACAGTGAGCTTTGCAACTGCGACGCACATTGCTGACACGCCTCACTTTCCTACAGCAATGTCCATTTTAATCCAACCTCTACAATGCCTGCTCTTGTTTGAGCAGCAGCAGAGTGAGTATAGCACTAACGTTTGGTCTCTGATAACACAGTCAAAGAGCCAGGAGTGAAAGATGTTGCTGGGCATCTTCAGCACACAGTCAGATTTGCAACAGTGACACACACATCGCTGTCACTCTTCACTTCATCTCACAAAACAGTGTTTGAATCTAACCTCTCAGGTTTCCGGTCTCTGTGAGCAGCAGCAGAGCGAGCAGAACAGTGAAATCTGGACTCTGCTACCACAGTTGAAGAGCCAGGCCAGAAAGCTGCTTTTGAGAAGCACACAGTGAGGTTTGCAACAGTGACGCACACACTGCTATAGCTAACAGCTTTATCTCTTAAAAGTCCATTTGAATCTGTCCTCTCCGGTGCCCACTCTCTCCTGGGCAGCAGAAGAGTGAGCAGAACAGTGATGTTTGGACTTTGCTACTACAGCCGAAGAGCCAGGCCGGAAAGCTTCTGTTGGTCATCTTCAGCACACAGTCAGATTTGCAACTGTGACACACACATTGCTATAGCTAATCACTTTATCACCTGAAACTCCATTTGAATAAAACCTCTCTTTTGCCCGCTCTCTGCTGAGCAGCAGCAGAGTGAGAAGAAAGGTAATGTTTGGCCTCTGCAAACAGAACAGTAGAGCCAGGAGGGAAAGCTTCTTCCGGGCATCTTCAGCACACAGATTTGCAACTATGACACATATATTGCTATCTCTAATGGTTTTATGTCCTAACAGTCCAATCCAATCCAAAATCTCCAGTGCCCCATCTCTGCTGAGCAGCAGCAGAGTGAGTAGAGCAGTAAAGTTTCGATTCTGCTAACAGAGGCAAAGAGCTTGGTCAAAAAGTTCCTTCAGCACACAGACAGATTTGCAACTGTGACAAACACTTTGCTGTCGCTCCTCACTTTCCTAACTCAAAGTCCATTTGAATCCAACATCTCCGGTGCCTTGTGTCGGCTGAGAACAGCAGAGTAGAGCTCGAACGTTTGAACTCTGGTCCCACAGGAAAAGAGCCAGGTTTGAAAGATGTTGCTGGGCATATTCACCACACCGTGAGCTTTGCTAGGGTGGCACTCACATGCTGTCTCTCCTCACTTTCCTACCTCAAAGTCCATTTGAATTCAACAACTCCGATGCCTGCTCTCGGCTGAGCAGAGAAGAGTAGACCACGGGCATTTGATCTCTGCTCCTAGAGCCAAACAGCCATGAATGATCTGGCTGGGCATCTCCAGCACACAGTGAGCTTTGCAAGGGTGACACACACATTGTTATCTCTCCTCACTTTCCTTCCTCAAAGTCCATTTCAATCCAACATCTCCGGTGCCCTGTCTCATCTGAGAACAGCATAGTAGTGCGCGAACATTTTAACTCTGCTCTCAAAGCCAAAGAGCCAGGTTTGAATGATCTGTCTGGGCATCTGCAGCACACAGTGAGCTTTGCAAGCGTGACACACGCATTGCTGTCACTTCTGATTTTCCTACTGCAAAGTCCATTTGAAACCGATATCACCAGTGCCTTGATCGGCTGAGAGCAGCAGAGTAAAGCACAAACGTTTGAACTCTGCTCCCACAGGAAAAGAGCCAGGTTTGAAAGATGTTGCTGGGCATGTTCAGCACGCAGTGAGCTTTACAAGGGTGACAAACACATTGCTGTCTCTCCTCACTTTCCTGCCTCAAAGTCCATTTGAATCCAACATCTTCAATGCCTGGCGCTGACTGAGCAGAGCAGACTAGATCACGAACGATTGAATTCTGTTACCACAAGAAAAGTGCCAGGTTTGAAAGTTGTTGCTGGGCATCTTCAGCATTCAGTGAGCTTTGCAAGGGTGACACAAACATTGCTGTCTCTCCTCACTTTCCAACCTCAAACTGCATTTGAATCCAACATTTCTGGTGGCTGGTGCTCTCTGAGCACAGCAGAGTAGAGCACTACGAATCGAACTCTGCCCCAACAGCCGAAGAGCCAGGAGTTAAAGTTTTTGCAGGGCATCTTCAGCACACAGTGAGCTTTGCAAGGGTGACGCACACATGATGTGTCTCCTCACTTTCCTAACTCAAAGTGCATCTGAATCCAACATCTCCGGTGCCTGCTCTCGGCTGACCAAAGCAGAGTAGGTCACAAGCTTTTAAACGCTGTTTCCACACCTAAAGAGCCAGGAGTGAAAGATCTCCCTCGCCATCTTCAGCACACAGTGAGCTTTGCAAGGGTGACACACACATTGCTGTCTCTCCTCACTTTCCCACCTCAAAGTGCATTTGAATCCAAAATCTCCGGTAACTGCTCTCGGCTGAGCACAGCACAGCAAAGCACGAACGTATGAACTCTGCTGCCACAGGAAAAGAGCCAGGTTTGAAAGTTGTTGCTGGGCATCTTCAGCACACATTGAGCTTTGCAAGGGTAACGCTCACATGCTGTCTCTCCTCACTTTCCTAACTCAAAGTCCATTTGAATCCAACATCTCCGGTGCCTGCTTTCGGCTGGGCACAGCAGATTGAAGCACAAACGTTTGAACTCTGCTGCCACAGGAAAAGAGCCAGGTTTGAAAGTTGTTGCTGGGCATCTTCAGCACACAGTGAGCTTAGCGAGGGTGACACATGCTGTCTCTCTTCACTTTCCTACCTCAAAGTGCATTCAAATCCAACATCTCCGGTGCCTGATCTCGGCTGAGCACAGCAGAGCAAAGCACGAATGTTTGAACTTTGCTGCCACTGGAAAAGAGTCAGGAGTGAAAGTTGTTGCTGGGCATCTTCAGCACACAGTGAGCTTTGCAGGGGTGACACAGACATGCGGTCTCTCCTCATTTTGCTACCTCAAAGTGCATTTGAATCCATCTTACTCGGTGCCTGCTCTCGGCTGAGCACAGCAGAGTAGGTTACAATCTTTTAAACTCTGCTTCCACTCCTAAAGAGCCAGGAGTGAAAGATCTCCCTCGCCATCTTCAGTACACAGTGAGCTTTACAAGGGAGACACACACATTGCTGTCTCTCCTCACTTTCGTTCCTGAAAGTGTATTTGAAACCAACATCTCCTGTGCCTGCTCTCGGCTGGGCAGAGCAAAGTAAAGCACGAACGTTGGAACTTTGCTCCCACATTAAAAGTGTCAGCAGTGAAGATGTTGCTGGGCATGTTCAGCAACCAGTGAGCTTTGCAAGGGTGACACAGTCATTGCTGTCTCTCCTCACGTTCTTACCTCAAAGTGCATTTTAATCCAACATCTCTGGCGCCTGGTGCTCTCTGAGCACAGCAGATTAAAGCAAGTACGTTTTAACTCTGCTCCCAGAGCTGCAGATCCAGGTGTTAATGATGTTGCTGGGCATGTTCAGCACCCGGGGAGATTTGCAAGGGTGACAGACTCATTGGTGTCTCTCCTCACTTTCTTACCTCAAAGTGCATTTGATTCCAACATCTCTGGTGTCTGCTGCTCTCTGAGCACAGCAGAGTAAATCACGAACGTTTGTACTATGCTCCCACAGCCAAAGAACCAGGAGTGAAATATGTTGCTGGGCCTCTTCAGCACACAGGGAGCTTTGTAGATTGACACACACATTGCTGTCTGTCCTCACTTTCTTACCTCAAAGTGCATTTGAATCCAACATCTCTGGTGCCTGGTGCTCTCTGAGCACAGCAGAGTAAAGCACGAACGCTTGAACGCTGCTCCCACAGGAAAAGAGTCAGGAGTGAAATATGCTGCTGGGCATGTTCAGCACACAGTGCGCTTTGCAAGGGTGACACACACGGTGCTGTCACTTCTCACTTTCTACCTCAAAGTGCATTGGAATCCAACATCTCCGGTGCTTGCTGCCAGATGAGCACTGCAGGGTAAAGCACGAACGTTTGAACTCTGCTCCCAGATACAAAGGGGCAGGAGTGAAAGATGCTGCTGGGCATCCTCAGCAGAGTGTGAGATTTGCAATGGTGACAAATACATTCTTGTCTCTCCTCACTTTCCTACCTCAAAGCGCATATGAATCCAACTTCGATGCCTGGTATGGGCTGAGAACAGCACTGTAAAGCACGAACGTTTGAACTCTGCTCCCAAAGGAAAAGTACCAGGAGTGAAAGATCTCTCTCGCCATCTCCAGCACACAGAGATCTTTGCAAGGTTGACACACACGTTGCTGTCTCTCCTCTCTTTCCTACCTCAAAGTGCATTTGAATCCAACATCTCCGGTGCCTGCTCTCTGCTGAGCAAAGCAGAGTAAAGCACAAACGTTTGAACTCTGCTTCACGAGCTAAAGAGGCAGGAGTGAAATATGTTGCTGGGCATGTTCAGCACACAGTGAGCTTTGAAGGGTGACACACATATTGCTGCCGCGCCTCATTTTCCTACCTCGAAGTGCATTTGAATTCAACATCTCTGGTGCCTGGGGCCGGCTGAGCACAGCAGAGTAAAGCTCAAACTTTTGAACTCTGCTACCACAGGAAAACATCCAGCTTTGAAAGTTGTTGCTGGGCATATTCAGCACACATTGAGCTCTGAAGGGTTACACACACATTGCTGTCTCTCCTCACTTTCCTACCCTAAAGTGCATTTGAATCCAGCATCTCTGGTGCCTGGTGCCTGCTGAGCACAGCAGACTAAAGCTCGAACGTTTGAACTCTGCTGCCACAGGAAAAGAGCCAGGTTTGAAACTTGTTGCTGGGCATCTTCAGCACACATTTGGCTTTGCAAGGGTGACACACACATTGCTGTCACTTCTCACTTTCGTACCTCAAAGTGCATTGGAATTCAACATCTCCGGTGCCTGCTTTCGGCTGTGCACAGCAGAGTAAAGCACGATCTTTTGAACTCTGCTCCCAGAGCTAAAGAGGCAGGAGTGAAATTTGTTGCTGGGCATCTTCAGCACATGCCCAGGATGTGCTAGTCATGAGATATGGAGCTGTGACACACATTGCTGTCACTCCTCAATTTATCTCCTAAAACTGCATTTGAAAGCAACCTCTCCGGTGCCCGGTCTGTGCTGAGCAGCAGCAGAGTGAGCAGAGTGAAGTTTGGACTCTGCAACCACAGTCAAAGAGCAAGGCCAGAATGCTTCTTCTGGGCATCTTCAGCATACAGTGAGCATTGCAACTGTGACACACACATTGCTGTCGCTCCTAATTTCCTACCTCAAAGTAAAACTGAATCCAGCATCTCCTGTGCCCTCCCTCTGTGAGCAGCAGCAGAGTGAGTAGAGCAGTGAAGTTTGGGCTCTGCTAAAAGAGCAGAAGACCCAGGAAGGAAAGCTCCTGCTGACCATATTCAGCACACAGTCAGAATTGCAACTGTAACATACAAATTGCTGCAAGTCCTCCCTTTATCTCATAAAACTGCATTTGAATGCAACCTCTCTGGTTCCCACTCTCAGCTGAGCAGGATCAGTGTGAGCAGAACAGTGAAGTATGGACTCTGCTACTATAGTTGAATAGCATGACCAGTCAGCTTTTCCTGGGCATCCCTAGCAAACAGTCAGAGAGCTTTGAAACTGTTACAATTGCTATCTCTAATGGCTTTGGCCCCTAAAACTACGCTTCAATAAAACCTCTCCGAAGCCCAATCTCTGCAGAGCAGCAGCAGAGAGAGTAGAGCAGTAACGTTTCAACTCTGCTAACTGAGCCAAAGATCTAGTTCAAAAAGCTACTCCTAGGCGAAACTAACCCTAAATCTAACCCTAACCCTAAGACTAACGCTAATCATAACCCTAACCCCTAATCCTAACCCCTAACCCTAACCCTAAGAGCTAAACCTAACGCAAAACCTTACCCTAACTGTACAGCTAACACTAAGCCCCCACCATTAACCATAAACCTAACCCTAACTTCTAACCCTAACCCTAACCCTAACCCTAACCCCTCAACCTAACCCTAACCTACCCTAAACCTAATCCTAACCCCAACACTAATGCCACACTACGCAGGTACCGCCTGTGCTGAGAGCACCCAGTCCAGCCACTCCTGCCTTGAGGCAGCGCCGAGGGAGGACGGGATCGGATCCTCCCACCGCTAACAGTGGTGCTGACCGTTCTGTCCCCGCAGAGCCCCGCCGCCGACCGTGCGCCGCCAGTTCCCGCTGCCGCCAGACTGGAGCCCTAGGACTGTTTTCCCGCCGGTACGCTGGGACAGTCAGATGCCCAGGGGCTCGCCATGGGCCCGAAGCCCAGCCACGCTCCGCAGCCCAGCGCGCAGCTCTTTGCTTCTCCACACTCTGCCCTGGCCCCACTGCAGGGAGGACACATCCAGGGAAAAGGGGAAGACAAAATCTCTTTTCTGTGCTGACAGCTTTTCTGCCGGAGGCAGCAGCATGCCTGGGAGCCCTGTGTTTCCACTTGGATGCGGGTCTCCTCAGCACCTGCTGAGCTGTAATAAAACACTGCTCACATCCTGGGCTGGGCTTGCAGATGTGGGAGTGGGACGTAGTCGTGGCTAATGGAGCTCTGCAGCTGTGCAGGGAAAGGTTTTGTCCAGGGTGGGTCAGTAGGGAAGGGTTTGCTGTGTCTGGGCCAGCAGCATCCTCCCTCCCCATCGCCTCGGTCATAAAGAGCCTGGAGGCTGCTTGCTCCCAGAGTGGATCCAGTTTGGGGTGCTCAGACTTTGCCCTCCATGGATGTTCTGGAGGGGAGTTGAGCAGCATTGAACCAAGAGAGGCTCTGGGCTCTGTAGCCAGTGCCTGGGAGTTGGGATTTACTCTACGGTGATGAGGAGAACGGGAGGCTGTGCTCCCCAGAACCAAATTAGTTACTACTGGTCTCTTCCTGTGTTCCAGGAGAAGTGGATGTGTGTGGGGGTGTCCCCACAGACCTGCAGAGGAGTCTGCTGTGAGGTGCCAGAGTCATCCAGCGAGGGCCTGCTTGTCGGTGCCAGCTGGGAAGAAAGAGTTCGCCTTCCCAGCCATCCCAGTACCCAAGTCCTGTGCTCCACCGGAGCCGGGGCGCTCCAGGCCCCTGAGACATGGCTGCTGGGTCACCCAGCTGTGGGGAAGCCCTGGTGTTGTGCTGATCAGCATCCCTGCAGCCTTGTTCCCCTGCAGTGATGTGGAACAGCAGGACAGGGTGGATCTGACCAGGGCCCTGTGAGGAGCAGCGGCTCCCACCCGAGATCCCCAGCTACTGCCCTGAGCTGCCCGAGCCGGGGCCCTTTGGAGGGGAGCGGAGCAGCTCCTCTGCCTGGAGCCACGGTCAAGCTGCTGCGGTGACTCAAGGCTGTTGCCCTGAGCTCCGCTCTTTGGCAAAGACGACAAAGAAACACAGCAGGGCTGCTTGTGGGAGTCCTTGGCGTGTTGGGTCTTGTCCTGCTCTCAGGGCAGGGGGCGGACCCTAACTGGCTCTCTCCCACTTGCACAGGTGCAATGATGGAGCTATGCGCCAGTGACAGCGCCCAGGGCTGTGCAGATGGAGGAAGGTGAGTGCAGGTGGGGCTCAGCTCTGTGCCAGGGTTGGCACTGGTGCAGGCCAGCTGCAGGACACGAGGTAGCTCAGGTCTGCAGGTGGGATGGGCTTGAGTTGTCCCCTGGAAACTAGGAACGTGCTGGCCCTGAGGCAGTGGCGTTTTCTCCCATGTGCCCACTGTGGATAGGGTCCCGTGGCAAAGTGCGAGATGTGGCCACGTCTGGCAGTTTGTGTGGTTTGTGGTTCGGGTGGGCAGCGTGCAAGGAGTGTCTGTGGAGGTGGATGGGGCCACTGGCCTGTGAAGCCCCATTGGGCTCTTGTGACAGCTTCCCCGTGGATCTCTTGTGGCCTGGTGCTGCCCCAGGGCATCGCAGCCTTGTCCGCGGCTGAAGGCCGTCTCCCTGGCTCTGCCCTCCAAGATGGGCATCCAGAGGGGAATGAGAAGAGAGAACCCCTCGGTACAGGCCAAACGCCCTTGCTGGGAGCTGCTCCTAACTTGTCTCCCCCTGTAGCTGTCAAGAGGGTTGAGGAGAAGCTGCGGAAGTCCCCGAGCCCGCAGCCATCGCCAGGAAACGGAAGGCCACGAGGGAGGAGCATCTGCCTGCTGGTGCCTTGGGGTAATGAACCACTGGTGCTGGTAAGTCGCTGTCTTGCAGCCTCTTTTGCCCTCGTCTGGGGACAGAATGTGCCCAGTGCAATCCCTGCAGGGCTGGGGGCAGGCTTAGCTGCCTGCCTTGGGGCAGGAGGACTTGTCCTTGGCTGAGTGGGAGGTGATGCTCTCCCCTGCCCCAGTATGTGGTGGGCTGTGCGTGACTGCGCTGCCCGCTACCGGAGCAGGTACTGGCTGGGCAAGGATGCTGTGCCCTCAGCCCCAAGCTGGGTATCAAAATGAACGGGGACCAGAGCTCTGCGGTGGCTGTGGCAGAACCACAGCTTCCTGGCTCTGGCGCCAGCCTGCTTCCCCACCTCCTTCATAACGGCTCTGCTGGCTTCCCTGAGAAGGAGCTAAGCTACTGCTCTGTATTGGCAGCCCCCTTGGCCTGACCCCGGCTACCCCATCACGAAGGACATCATAGAGGAGGAGAGGAAGGCAGCGCAGCAGCGGTTGTGCCAACTCCTGAGGTATAAGGCGGGTAAGGGCAGACTGGGAATATGAAGGGCACGACAAGGAGGAGACAGCCATGGCGCAGGCTGGCAGGGCTGTGGGGTGTCCGCGCAGCGCAGGCTGAGGAAGCTCCTGGGCCGGTGCTGCCTGGTGCCCGGGTCTGGAACTCCTAGAGCCTGGTGAAGGCTCGGGCAGGAGATCTTGTGCCCCGCAGTCCCCAGGGTGATGGGCAAGGTTCCCCAGGGCCGGAGCTGTGACCTGTTCATGCTGGCAGGCTCTGCTAACGGGTAGTCCCATACAGCAAGTTGTGGGTCTTGATTTCGTGCTCCCTCCCAGCAGATGAGGTTCCCAGCACCAGTGGAGAAGGTATGTCCCTGGGCACAGCCATCGCCCAGGGCTCCTCGGGCACCAGCCGCAAACGGGCAGTGTCTGCGACCGCAACATCGGTGGTTTCTGGTCTAGGCAATTCCAGCACCACCGGCCTTACTGACACCAAGCAGCCCAGAAGCGGGAGCTTGCCTGTGCTGGGAGATGAGTCGGGGCGGATGGGGCTTCTGCGGGGGTGAAGGGCAGGGTTAGATTTAGGCAGCAGCTTTCCTGCCAGACCTGGCTGAGCTTCCCAGGCTCAGCAGCCCCGAGGAGCTGGTGCTGAAGCTGTGCAGAGCCTTGTCTTGTGAAGGGAAGGTGCTTCCCTCACTCGCTGCCCCGGTCCCCAGCCCTGAGGCGGGGAGGGGAATCTGAAATGTCGCTCCTTGCCCCATCTGGATGCACAGGATGCATCGGCTCCTGCGGGTGCTGCCAGCTCCCTAAAGCCATGCTCTTCCTCCTTTGCTGACCCTGGCTCACAGTGGTGTGTTGCTTTCCAGGAACTCCTGCACCCTTCTTGGCCAGCGCCCCTCAGGCCTTGGAGAAGGCGTCGCTTCCCCTGGTAGTGAGGGAGTTGGTGCTTCAGCCTGGAGGAGCTGATGGGTCATGTTGTCCCCTTGGGCTGGGGGATGGTGGAAGGGCCAGGCTGTGCTGTAGGAGCCGGCTTGAGTGGTGGCTGCTGGGCTCTGGGGATGTAAAACCTTCCATACCCCCTGGGATAGGGATTGTGGTAGCCCCGGTGCCAGCTCGGAGTGTGGCTGCAGAGACCTGAGCAAAACTTTGTGCTTCCAGGTTCATCCACCCCTGCCTCTTTGATGCCGGCAAGATCCAGGACCCAGGGAACTTGCAAGCGGCTAAAGGCACGACCCATCATTTCCATAATAAGTAATGGCCAGTGCTGCTGGCCCCCCACCCGTGGGGCTCTGATCCAGAGCAGCCCCTACGGGGGACCAGAGTGATGGGGTCAGGCCCCTTCTTTTCTGCCAGCAAGAAACCGTGCTGGGTGGCAGCGCCCAGGGTGGCTTGGGGTGAACTGAACTCTTCCTACTGGAAGCGTTCCACCCCCAAGGCTGGATGAACGTCTCTGCATCTCTGCAGCCTTTCCTTCCTGGCTTTATTTTGCCGTGTTTCCTAAGGTGCAAACCTTTGCTCCAGTCCTGACAATCCCTGCGCTCCCTCCTTTTCCCCTCTCTGCCACTGCCCCTCCCCATGTTTGGGTGCTCTGGAGCCAGCTGGGGAGTCCAGAGCGGATGGGGATCCTCCCCACATCCAAATTGTTTTCAATCTGGCCCATCCCCACCTGTTTGGGGTTTACTATGTCCCAGGAGCTGCAGTGCTGTCTCCCCTGGGGCCGTTCAGTGGGAGAGGGGCAGAGGCTGCCAGAGCCAGGGGTTACCCGGGAGCTGCCCCCCCTGCCCGCATTGTCCCCACCACCCCCAGGAGGGCATAGCTGCCTGCTCCTTTACTCTGAACTCTGTGTGTGTGTCGGGTGGAGTCTAAATTACAGAAAACCCACAAATATTTAAATGTTCTTTAATGGAATAACACTTTGGTTTTATAGCTGAGCTGTTACAGCAGCTCCTTGCTTCTAAACCGTGATGTACGTGGATGTGACTAAACCTGTCCTGTTTGGTTTTTGTTCTTCCCCAAGGAGGAGGACCGCTCCGACGCCAAGTGGCGTTTTGGGCCATCAGCAGCAAAACGTCCACGGCTCTGAAGATGCATTGAAGATTTTATTGTTCTATGTTTGTTCTTCACCTGTTCTAATGTTCTTTTGTTGTTAAACTGTAGTTGTTTTGTTGTTAAACTGTAGTGATTTTGTTTTTAAATGGTAGTTGTTTTATCGTAGGGTTTTTTTGTTATACTTTTGTTCTACCCTCGTTGTAACAATTAAACTAACGTTTTTACCATAGTTTTGCTATCATTTTACTATTTTTTAACTGTCAATATGTAATTCCCACCCTTCACCGCACCCCCCATCCCCTTTTTAGGTCCCCACTTCAAATAAACAGTCTGTGTTCACAGCTGCCTTCCCCGTGTTTGGTTCCTGGGCCAGGGCACAGGGTGCCGCTTTCCCGCACACTCTGCTTGTGGGTACTGGCTTCTGCTGTTCCAACACAGCTGTGTGGTCGAACAACAGTTATTATTATTATTATTATTGCTCTTTATTATTTCACTGGTGTTCCTCCACTTTGCTTCTGTTTCGAGCAGTGGCAATTTCAGTGCAGGACTGCAAAAAACATGCTGGAAAGGACAATGGTGAGACAGAAACTCTGCTCTGGGTCATCCTTACAGTAATACTAAAAGCATGGTACCTCTGGAGCTCTTTGGATTCTGCTCTGTCTATGGCCAAGTAGCTGCTTCTTACGCACAACCACCAAACGCTTTGGTCATGGAAGTGAATTTCATGATCACAATTGTATTATATTAAAACTGCTTTACAGAAGTGCCCTGCTGGAAATCACTTAACTCACATGGTTCTTCCTGCCTACCCATTCCTCATCTTGTGATGTGAAAAATGAAAGAGAGCTTGTAGATCCCGCTGCCAGGGCTGGGTTAGTTCAGTGAGACCAACCTGTAAGTGGGTGTGATGCACTGCTTGGTGTTTTCACCAGCTCTGCCGTGCTTACTAAGTGTCAAGAAGCTTACTTTCAGAACAAAAGCTCAAGGAGGAGCAATGACTCATCTGATAACCAAGCTGAGCTGATGGAATTTGAGAGCTGATTCATGGCACTGGCAGCCAGTCTCCTAGAAAACTATGGGAAGTACTAGGTGCAGTTACAAACCCCCAGTTTTCCCCATTTCCCACCCTCCAGACCTGGGAATCAGCCTGGGAATCAGGTGTTGTCTTTTGAAAGAGAAACAAATGAGAACAGGAATCACATTCAAAGACTGTATCTCTCAATGCATTCTTCTGTTCAGAAGCATTATCGTCTGCCTTTTTGTTTTTGTTCTTTGAAGAGCACTGTGGAGAAAGTGGCGGCTAGCTCTTTCCCAGTTCTTCAGGTGATCCCACTTGGAATCCCTTTTCCAGGGAAGGCTAACCATGAAGTAGACACATATATGCTTCTAGAAATGAAATCAGGTCTGAATAAGAGCTTTGAATCCAGGTAAAAACTTGTTTTATATGTTCATGTGAAACCTTGAGCCTCGACGCTTTTGTTTGTGTTTCATGGTGGTATTTATGAGGACACATTTCATTAAAGAACTTACAAAATTAACCAACATGTTTAAATACACCAACTCTACTTGCATTTAATTTTATGCATCCAAAGAATATTATTGACATATGAGTTATTTCATGCATGGCAGCAAGTCTTGATTGCTTCCAATAACAAGCTGCTGCACTTTGCTTTGACTGCAAACAAACAGTATGTGAAAGGATAGTACATCTTATTAATTTCTCATCCATGCCCTCTGTGGATCATTGGCCTTCACCCACAGCCCAGGAGATAAACATCCGAAGCTGAGAGACCTGGGCTGGTTCAGCCTGGACAAGAGAAGGCTCCTTAAGGGGAGATCTTAGAGCAGCTCCAGTCCCTAAAGGGGCTACAAGAAACCTGGACAGGGGCTTTGAAGAAGGGCCTGTAGGGACAGGACAAGGGGAATGGTTTTAACCTTCCAGAGAGGAGATTGAGGTGAGCTCTTAGGCAGTTCTTCCCTGTGAGGATGCTGAGGTGCTGGGACAGGGTGCTCAGAGAAGCTGTGGCTGCCCCATCACTGGCAGTGTTCAAGGCCAGATTGAGCACAGAGGCTTGGAGCAAGCTGCTCTAGTGGAAGGTGTCCCTACCTGTGGCAGGGGGTTGGAGCTGGATGAGCTTTAAAGTCCCTTCCAACCAAACCAGTCTGGGATTCCATGATTATGTGATTTTGTTCAATACCTTTATCATTGGATGAAATTCTTAAATGATGGGCAAAATGAACCACAGATTTCTTCAAGTGCCATATATGTTAGTAAGGGTAAGACTGGAAAAGTAAATTGAGTTTTCTTCGCCAGTGTCAGGAAACATGACCAAATTCAGGTTCCTCTTCATGCTACAACAACCACCACTTTGTCTTCAGGACCTGCATATGCATCTTGCGCCAGTGCTAACCAGTGCAGTTAGTTAGTAACCACTGTTTGTGTCATACCTGTAGGAGATCCTTCATGTCTCAAACCTCAAATGGTGATCGAAAAGCTCCTCCTGGGCTTCTTCAGCACACAGTGAGCTTACCAACTGTGAAACACATTGCTATCGCTAATCGCTTTATCTCCATTTCAATAAAAACTCTCCGGTGCCCACTCTCTGCTGAGCTGCAGCAGAGTGAGAAGAAAGGTAAAGTTTGGACTCTGCAAGCAGAGCAGAAGAGCCAGGAGGTAAAGCTTCTTCTGGGCATTTCAGCACACAATGAGCTTTACAACTGTGACACACATTGCTGACACGCCTCACTTTCCAACAGGAAAGTCCATTTTAATCCAGCCTCTACAATGCCTGCTCTTGTTTGAGCAGCTGCAGAGTGAGTATAGCACTAACGTTTGGTCTCTGATAACACAGTCAAAGAGTAATGTCAGAAAGCTTCTGCTGGGAATCTCCAGCACACAGTCAGATTTGCAACAGTGACACACATATCGCTGTCACTCTTCACTTTATCTCACAGAACTGACCACCCCCAAGTCCTTCTCTGCAGGGCCGCTCTGAATCTCTTCTTTGCCCAATCTGTAGCTGTGTCTGGGATTGCTCCAACCCACGTGTAGGACCTTGCACTTTTCTTGGTTGAACTTCATAAGGTTGGCATCAGCCTACCTCACAAGCGTGTCAAGGTCCTTCTGGATGGAATCCCTTCCCTCCAGCTTATCAACCGGACCACACAGCTTGGTGTCATCGGCAAACTTGCTGAGGGCGCACTCAATACCGCTGTCCTTGTCAGCGATGAAGATGTTAAGACCGGTCTCAACACCGATCCCTGAGGGACACCACTCGTTACCGGTCTTCAGCTGGACATCGAGACATTGACCACAACTCTTTGTGTGCGGTCATCCAGCCAGTTCTTTATCCACTGAGTGGTCCATCCATCAAATTGATATCTCTCCAATTTAGAGAGAAGGATGTTGTGTGGGACAGTGTCAAATGCTTTGCACAAGTCCAGGTAGATGACATCAACTGCTTTACGCTTGTCCATCAATTCTGTAGCCCCATCATAGAAGGCCACCAAATTGGTCAGGCAGGATTTCCCCTTAGTGAAGCCATGCTGGCTGTCACCAAGCACCTTGTTGTTTTTCATGTGTCTTAGCATGCCTTCCAGAAGAATGTGCTCCAAGATTTTACCAGGCACAGAGGTGAGACTGACTGGTCTGTAATTCCCCGGGTTTTCCATTTTCCCCTTCTTGAAAATGGGGGTTATATTTCCCTTTTTCCAGTCGTGGGGAACTTCACCTGACTACCATGATTTTTCAGATATGATGGACAGTGGCTTAGCAGCTTCATTCGCCAGCTGCTTCAGGACCCGCGGATGGATTCCATCAGGCTCCATGGACTTGTGCGCATTCGGATTTTGAGATGGTCTCAAACCAGATCCTCTCCTACAGTGGGCCCAAGGTTTTCATTCTCACAGTCCCTGCGTCTACCTTCTAAGACCTGGGTGGTGCAGTCCGAGCCTTTGCCAGTGAAGACCGAGGCAAAGAAGTCATTCAGAACCTCGGCTTTCTCCAAATACTGTGTAGCCATTTCTCCCAAGAGCTTCCTCAGGGGGCCTATGTTGTCCCTAGTCTGTTTTTTGTTTGCTATGCACCTGTAGAATCCCTTCCTGTTCTGCTTAACATACTTGGCTAGGTTTAATTCTAACTGGGCCTTAGCCTTCCTAACCTGGTCCCTAGCTTCCCCGACAACATCCCTGTACTCTACCCAGGCCGCCTGTCCTTGCCTCCATTTTTTATAAGCCTCTTTTTTCCTTTGAATTTTCCTCAGCAGCTCCTTATCCAACCAAGGAGGTCTCCTGGCCCTCCTGCTGCACTTCCTTCTAGTTGGGATGCAGCACTCCTGAGCTTGTAGCAGGTGATCCTTGAATATCAACCAAGAGTTTTGGGACCCTCTTCACTCCAGGGCTATATCCCATGGAACCTTACTAAGCAGGCTCCTGAAGAGGCCAAAGTCTGCTCTTTTGAAGTCCAGGGCAGTGAGCTTGCTACACACTCTTCTCACTGTCCTGGGGATCTCAAATTCGACCCTCTTGTGATCGCTGCATCCAAGGATGCCCTGGAGTACCACATTCTCAACAAGCCCTTCCCTGTTGGTGAGCACAAGTTCAAGCATGGGACCTCTCCTTGTTGGCTCCTCTATTACTTGCAGAAGGAAGCTGTCTTCCACACAATCGAGGAACCTCCTGGATTTCTTGTACCATGCAGTACCATCGTTCCAACAGATGTCAGCCCACAATGAGGTTTGCAACAGTGACACACACGTTGCTATAGCTAATAGCTTTATCTCTTAAAAGTCCATTTGAATCCAACCTCTCCGATGCCCGCTCTCTGCTGAGCAGCAGCAGAGTGAGTACGGCACGGAAATTTGGACTCTGCTACCACAGTGGAAGAGCCAGGCCAGAAAGCTGCTTCTGGGCATCTTCTTTCACAGTCAGATTTGCAACTGTGACACACTCATTGCTGTCACTCCTCACTTTATTTCCTAAAACTGCATTTGAATGCAACCTCTCCGGTGCCCACTCTCTGCTGAACAGCAGCAGAGTGAGAAGAACAGTGATGTTTGGACTCTGCTACCACAGTGGAACACCCAGGCCAGAAAACTTCTGCTGGGCATCTTCAGCACGCAGTCAGATTTGCAACTGTGACACACACGTTCATGTCGATAACGGTTTTATGTCCTAAAACTCCATTTTATTAAAACATCTTGTGTGCCTGTTCTCTGCTGAGCAGAAGCGGAGTGAGAAGAGCAGTTAACGTTTGGACTCTGCTAACAGAGCCGAACAGCTATGTCAAAATGCTCCTTCTGGTCTTCTTTAGCACACAGTGATCTTTGCAACTGTGACACACACATCATGACTCCTATCGCTAACTGCTTTATCTCCTGAAACTCCATTTCAATAAAAACTCTCCATTGATCGCTCTCTGCTGCGCAGCAGCAGAGTAAGCAGAACAGTGAAGTTTGAACTCTGCTACCACATTTGAAGAGCCATGCCAGAAAGCTTCTGCTGGGCATCTTCAGCACACAGTCAGATTTGCAACTGTGACACACACATTGCTGTCACTCCCCGCTTGATCTCATAAAACTGCATTTGAATACAACCTCTCTGGTTCCCACTTTCTGCTGAGCAGCAGCAGAGTGACCAGAACAGTGAAGTTTGGACTCTGTCAACAAAGCCAAGGAACCAGGCCAGAAAGCCGCTTCTGATCAGCACACAGTGAGTTTTGCAACTGTGACACATACATAGCAATCACTAATTGCTTTACCTCCTAAAACTCCATTTCAATAAAACTCTCTGGTGCCTGCTCTCTGCTGAGCAGCAGCAGAGAGAAAGTAACGTTTGGAGTCTGCAAACAGAGCAGAAGAGCCAGGAGGGAAAGCTTCTTCTGAGCATTTTCAGCACTCAGCGAGCTTTGCAACTGTGACACATAAGTTGCTGTTGCTCCTCACTTTCCTACCTCAAAGTAAAACTGAATCCAGAAACTCCAGTGCCTGCTCGCTGTGAGCAGCAGCAGAGTGAGTAGAGCAGTGAAGCTTGGACTCTGCTAAAACAGCAGAAGACCCTGGAGGGAAAGTTCCTGCTGATCATATTCAGCACACAGTGAGCTTTGCAACTGCGACGCACATTGCTGACACGCCTCACTTTCCTACAGCAATGTCCATTTTAATCCAACCTCTACAATGCCTGCTCTTGTTTGAGCAGCAGCAGAGTGAGTATAGCACTAACGTTTGGTCTCTGATAACACAGTCAAAGAGCCAGGAGTGAAAGATGTTGCTGGGCATCTTCAGCACACAGTCAGATTTGCAACAGTGACACACACATCGCTGTCACTCTTCACTTCATCTCACAAAACAGTGTTTGAATCTAACCTCTCAGGTTTCCGGTCTCTGTGAGCAGCAGCAGAGCGAGCAGAACAGTGAAATCTGGACTCTGCTACCACAGTTGAAGAGCCAGGCCAGAAAGCTGCTTTTGAGAAGCACACAGTGAGGTTTGCAACAGTGACGCACACACTGCTATAGCTAACAGCTTTATCTCTTAAAAGTCCATTTGAATCTGTCCTCTCCGGTGCCCACTCTCTCCTGGGCAGCAGAAGAGTGAGCAGAACAGTGATGTTTGGACTTTGCTACTACAGCCGAAGAGCCAGGCCGGAAAGCTTCTGTTGGTCATCTTCAGCACACAGTCAGATTTGCAACTGTGACACACACATTGCTATAGCTAATCACTTTATCACCTGAAACTCCATTTGAATAAAACCTCTCTTTTGCCCGCTCTCTGCTGAGCAGCAGCAGAGTGAGAAGAAAGGTAATGTTTGGCCTCTGCAAACAGAACAGTAGAGCCAGGAGGGAAAGCTTCTTCCGGGCATCTTCAGCACACAGATTTGCAACTATGACACATATATTGCTATCTCTAATGGTTTTATGTCCTAACAGTCCAATCCAATCCAAAATCTCCAGTGCCCCATCTCTGCTGAGCAGCAGCAGAGTGAGTAGAGCAGTAAAGTTTCGATTCTGCTAACAGAGGCAAAGAGCTTGGTCAAAAAGTTCCTTCAGCACACAGACAGATTTGCAACTGTGACAAACACTTTGCTGTCGCTCCTCACTTTCCTAACTCAAAGTCCATTTGAATCCAACATCTCCGGTGCCTTGTGTCGGCTGAGAACAGCAGAGTAGAGCTCGAACGTTTGAACTCTGGTCCCACAGGAAAAGAGCCAGGTTTGAAAGATGTTGCTGGGCATATTCACCACACCGTGAGCTTTGCTAGGGTGGCACTCACATGCTGTCTCTCCTCACTTTCCTACCTCAAAGTCCATTTGAATTCAACAACTCCGATGCCTGCTCTCGGCTGAGCAGAGAAGAGTAGACCACGGGCATTTGATCTCTGCTCCTAGAGCCAAACAGCCATGAATGATCTGGCTGGGCATCTCCAGCACACAGTGAGCTTTGCAAGGGTGACACACACATTGTTATCTCTCCTCACTTTCCTTCCTCAAAGTCCATTTCAATCCAACATCTCCGGTGCCCTGTCTCATCTGAGAACAGCATAGTAGTGCGCGAACATTTTAACTCTGCTCTCAAAGCCAAAGAGCCAGGTTTGAATGATCTGTCTGGGCATCTGCAGCACACAGTGAGCTTTGCAAGCGTGACACACGCATTGCTGTCACTTCTGATTTTCCTACTGCAAAGTCCATTTGAAACCGATATCACCAGTGCCTTGATCGGCTGAGAGCAGCAGAGTAAAGCACAAACGTTTGAACTCTGCTCCCACAGGAAAAGAGCCAGGTTTGAAAGATGTTGCTGGGCATGTTCAGCACGCAGTGAGCTTTACAAGGGTGACAAACACATTGCTGTCTCTCCTCACTTTCCTGCCTCAAAGTCCATTTGAATCCAACATCTTCAATGCCTGGCGCTGACTGAGCAGAGCAGACTAGATCACGAACGATTGAATTCTGTTACCACAAGAAAAGTGCCAGGTTTGAAAGTTGTTGCTGGGCATCTTCAGCATTCAGTGAGCTTTGCAAGGGTGACACAAACATTGCTGTCTCTCCTCACTTTCCAACCTCAAACTGCATTTGAATCCAACATTTCTGGTGGCTGGTGCTCTCTGAGCACAGCAGAGTAGAGCACTACGAATCGAACTCTGCCCCAACAGCCGAAGAGCCAGGAGTTAAAGTTTTTGCAGGGCATCTTCAGCACACAGTGAGCTTTGCAAGGGTGACGCACACATGATGTGTCTCCTCACTTTCCTAACTCAAAGTGCATCTGAATCCAACATCTCCGGTGCCTGCTCTCGGCTGACCAAAGCAGAGTAGGTCACAAGCTTTTAAACGCTGTTTCCACACCTAAAGAGCCAGGAGTGAAAGATCTCCCTCGCCATCTTCAGCACACAGTGAGCTTTGCAAGGGTGACACACACATTGCTGTCTCTCCTCACTTTCCCACCTCAAAGTGCATTTGAATCCAAAATCTCCGGTAACTGCTCTCGGCTGAGCACAGCACAGCAAAGCACGAACGTATGAACTCTGCTGCCACAGGAAAAGAGCCAGGTTTGAAAGTTGTTGCTGGGCATCTTCAGCACACATTGAGCTTTGCAAGGGTAACGCTCACATGCTGTCTCTCCTCACTTTCCTAACTCAAAGTCCATTTGAATCCAACATCTCCGGTGCCTGCTTTCGGCTGGGCACAGCAGATTGAAGCACAAACGTTTGAACTCTGCTGCCACAGGAAAAGAGCCAGGTTTGAAAGTTGTTGCTGGGCATCTTCAGCACACAGTGAGCTTAGCGAGGGTGACACATGCTGTCTCTCTTCACTTTCCTACCTCAAAGTGCATTCAAATCCAACATCTCCGGTGCCTGATCTCGGCTGAGCACAGCAGAGCAAAGCACGAATGTTTGAACTTTGCTGCCACTGGAAAAGAGTCAGGAGTGAAAGTTGTTGCTGGGCATCTTCAGCACACAGTGAGCTTTGCAGGGGTGACACAGACATGCGGTCTCTCCTCATTTTGCTACCTCAAAGTGCATTTGAATCCATCTTACTCGGTGCCTGCTCTCGGCTGAGCACAGCAGAGTAGGTTACAATCTTTTAAACTCTGCTTCCACTCCTAAAGAGCCAGGAGTGAAAGATCTCCCTCGCCATCTTCAGTACACAGTGAGCTTTACAAGGGAGACACACACATTGCTGTCTCTCCTCACTTTCGTTCCTGAAAGTGTATTTGAAACCAACATCTCCTGTGCCTGCTCTCGGCTGGGCAGAGCAAAGTAAAGCACGAACGTTGGAACTTTGCTCCCACATTAAAAGTGTCAGCAGTGAAGATGTTGCTGGGCATGTTCAGCAACCAGTGAGCTTTGCAAGGGTGACACAGTCATTGCTGTCTCTCCTCACGTTCTTACCTCAAAGTGCATTTTAATCCAACATCTCTGGCGCCTGGTGCTCTCTGAGCACAGCAGATTAAAGCAAGTACGTTTTAACTCTGCTCCCAGAGCTGCAGATCCAGGTGTTAATGATGTTGCTGGGCATGTTCAGCACCCGGGGAGATTTGCAAGGGTGACAGACTCATTGGTGTCTCTCCTCACTTTCTTACCTCAAAGTGCATTTGATTCCAACATCTCTGGTGTCTGCTGCTCTCTGAGCACAGCAGAGTAAATCACGAACGTTTGTACTATGCTCCCACAGCCAAAGAACCAGGAGTGAAATATGTTGCTGGGCCTCTTCAGCACACAGGGAGCTTTGTAGATTGACACACACATTGCTGTCTGTCCTCACTTTCTTACCTCAAAGTGCATTTGAATCCAACATCTCTGGTGCCTGGTGCTCTCTGAGCACAGCAGAGTAAAGCACGAACGCTTGAACGCTGCTCCCACAGGAAAAGAGTCAGGAGTGAAATATGCTGCTGGGCATGTTCAGCACACAGTGCGCTTTGCAAGGGTGACACACACGGTGCTGTCACTTCTCACTTTCTACCTCAAAGTGCATTGGAATCCAACATCTCCGGTGCTTGCTGCCAGATGAGCACTGCAGGGTAAAGCACGAACGTTTGAACTCTGCTCCCAGATACAAAGGGGCAGGAGTGAAAGATGCTGCTGGGCATCCTCAGCAGAGTGTGAGATTTGCAATGGTGACAAATACATTCTTGTCTCTCCTCACTTTCCTACCTCAAAGCGCATATGAATCCAACTTCGATGCCTGGTATGGGCTGAGAACAGCACTGTAAAGCACGAACGTTTGAACTCTGCTCCCAAAGGAAAAGTACCAGGAGTGAAAGATCTCTCTCGCCATCTCCAGCACACAGAGATCTTTGCAAGGTTGACACACACGTTGCTGTCTCTCCTCTCTTTCCTACCTCAAAGTGCATTTGAATCCAACATCTCCGGTGCCTGCTCTCTGCTGAGCAAAGCAGAGTAAAGCACAAACGTTTGAACTCTGCTTCACGAGCTAAAGAGGCAGGAGTGAAATATGTTGCTGGGCATGTTCAGCACACAGTGAGCTTTGAAGGGTGACACACATATTGCTGCCGCGCCTCATTTTCCTACCTCGAAGTGCATTTGAATTCAACATCTCTGGTGCCTGGGGCCGGCTGAGCACAGCAGAGTAAAGCTCAAACTTTTGAACTCTGCTACCACAGGAAAACATCCAGCTTTGAAAGTTGTTGCTGGGCATATTCAGCACACATTGAGCTCTGAAGGGTTACACACACATTGCTGTCTCTCCTCACTTTCCTACCCTAAAGTGCATTTGAATCCAGCATCTCTGGTGCCTGGTGCCTGCTGAGCACAGCAGACTAAAGCTCGAACGTTTGAACTCTGCTGCCACAGGAAAAGAGCCAGGTTTGAAACTTGTTGCTGGGCATCTTCAGCACACATTTGGCTTTGCAAGGGTGACACACACATTGCTGTCACTTCTCACTTTCGTACCTCAAAGTGCATTGGAATTCAACATCTCCGGTGCCTGCTTTCGGCTGTGCACAGCAGAGTAAAGCACGATCTTTTGAACTCTGCTCCCAGAGCTAAAGAGGCAGGAGTGAAATTTGTTGCTGGGCATCTTCAGCACATGCCCAGGATGTGCTAGTCATGAGATATGGAGCTGTGACACACATTGCTGTCACTCCTCAATTTATCTCCTAAAACTGCATTTGAAAGCAACCTCTCCGGTGCCCGGTCTGTGCTGAGCAGCAGCAGAGTGAGCAGAGTGAAGTTTGGACTCTGCAACCACAGTCAAAGAGCAAGGCCAGAATGCTTCTTCTGGGCATCTTCAGCATACAGTGAGCATTGCAACTGTGACACACACATTGCTGTCGCTCCTAATTTCCTACCTCAAAGTAAAACTGAATCCAGCATCTCCTGTGCCCTCCCTCTGTGAGCAGCAGCAGAGTGAGTAGAGCAGTGAAGTTTGGGCTCTGCTAAAAGAGCAGAAGACCCAGGAAGGAAAGCTCCTGCTGACCATATTCAGCACACAGTCAGAATTGCAACTGTAACATACAAATTGCTGCAAGTCCTCCCTTTATCTCATAAAACTGCATTTGAATGCAACCTCTCTGGTTCCCACTCTCAGCTGAGCAGGATCAGTGTGAGCAGAACAGTGAAGTATGGACTCTGCTACTATAGTTGAATAGCATGACCAGTCAGCTTTTCCTGGGCATCCCTAGCAAACAGTCAGAGAGCTTTGAAACTGTTACAATTGCTATCTCTAATGGCTTTGGCCCCTAAAACTACGCTTCAATAAAACCTCTCCGAAGCCCAATCTCTGCAGAGCAGCAGCAGAGAGAGTAGAGCAGTAACGTTTCAACTCTGCTAACTGAGCCAAAGATCTAGTTCAAAAAGCTACTCCTAGGCGAAACTAACCCTAAATCTAACCCTAACCCTAAGACTAACGCTAATCATAACCCTAACCCCTAATCCTAACCCCTAACCCTAACCCTAAGAGCTAAACCTAACGCAAAACCTTACCCTAACTGTACAGCTAACACTAAGCCCCCACCATTAACCATAAACCTAACCCTAACTTCTAACCCTAACCCTAACCCTAACCCTAACCCCTCAACCTAACCCTAACCTACCCTAAACCTAATCCTAACCCCAACACTAATGCCACACTACGCAGGTACCGCCTGTGCTGAGAGCACCCAGTCCAGCCACTCCTGCCTTGAGGCAGCGCCGAGGGAGGACGGGATCGGATCCTCCCACCGCTAACAGTGGTGCTGACCGTTCTGTCCCCGCAGAGCCCCGCCGCCGACCGTGCGCCGCCAGTTCCCGCTGCCGCCAGACTGGAGCCCTAGGACTGTTTTCCCGCCGGTACGCTGGGACAGTCAGATGCCCAGGGGCTCGCCATGGGCCCGAAGCCCAGCCACGCTCCGCAGCCCAGCGCGCAGCTCTTTGCTTCTCCACACTCTGCCCTGGCCCCACTGCAGGGAGGACACATCCAGGGAAAAGGGGAAGACAAAATCTCTTTTCTGTGCTGACAGCTTTTCTGCCGGAGGCAGCAGCATGCCTGGGAGCCCTGTGTTTCCACTTGGATGCGGGTCTCCTCAGCACCTGCTGAGCTGTAATAAAACACTGCTCACATCCTGGGCTGGGCTTGCAGATGTGGGAGTGGGACGTAGTCGTGGCTAATGGAGCTCTGCAGCTGTGCAGGGAAAGGTTTTGTCCAGGGTGGGTCAGTAGGGAAGGGTTTGCTGTGTCTGGGCCAGCAGCATCCTCCCTCCCCATCGCCTCGGTCATAAAGAGCCTGGAGGCTGCTTGCTCCCAGAGTGGATCCAGTTTGGGGTGCTCAGACTTTGCCCTCCATGGATGTTCTGGAGGGGAGTTGAGCAGCATTGAACCAAGAGAGGCTCTGGGCTCTGTAGCCAGTGCCTGGGAGTTGGGATTTACTCTACGGTGATGAGGAGAACGGGAGGCTGTGCTCCCCAGAACCAAATTAGTTACTACTGGTCTCTTCCTGTGTTCCAGGAGAAGTGGATGTGTGTGGGGGTGTCCCCACAGACCTGCAGAGGAGTCTGCTGTGAGGTGCCAGAGTCATCCAGCGAGGGCCTGCTTGTCGGTGCCAGCTGGGAAGAAAGAGTTCGCCTTCCCAGCCATCCCAGTACCCAAGTCCTGTGCTCCACCGGAGCCGGGGCGCTCCAGGCCCCTGAGACATGGCTGCTGGGTCACCCAGCTGTGGGGAAGCCCTGGTGTTGTGCTGATCAGCATCCCTGCAGCCTTGTTCCCCTGCAGTGATGTGGAACAGCAGGACAGGGTGGATCTGACCAGGGCCCTGTGAGGAGCAGCGGCTCCCACCCGAGATCCCCAGCTACTGCCCTGAGCTGCCCGAGCCGGGGCCCTTTGGAGGGGAGCGGAGCAGCTCCTCTGCCTGGAGCCACGGTCAAGCTGCTGCGGTGACTCAAGGCTGTTGCCCTGAGCTCCGCTCTTTGGCAAAGACGACAAAGAAACACAGCAGGGCTGCTTGTGGGAGTCCTTGGCGTGTTGGGTCTTGTCCTGCTCTCAGGGCAGGGGGCGGACCCTAACTGGCTCTCTCCCACTTGCACAGGTGCAATGATGGAGCTATGCGCCAGTGACAGCGCCCAGGGCTGTGCAGATGGAGGAAGGTGAGTGCAGGTGGGGCTCAGCTCTGTGCCAGGGTTGGCACTGGTGCAGGCCAGCTGCAGGACACGAGGTAGCTCAGGTCTGCAGGTGGGATGGGCTTGAGTTGTCCCCTGGAAACTAGGAACGTGCTGGCCCTGAGGCAGTGGCGTTTTCTCCCATGTGCCCACTGTGGATAGGGTCCCGTGGCAAAGTGCGAGATGTGGCCACGTCTGGCAGTTTGTGTGGTTTGTGGTTCGGGTGGGCAGCGTGCAAGGAGTGTCTGTGGAGGTGGATGGGGCCACTGGCCTGTGAAGCCCCATTGGGCTCTTGTGACAGCTTCCCCGTGGATCTCTTGTGGCCTGGTGCTGCCCCAGGGCATCGCAGCCTTGTCCGCGGCTGAAGGCCGTCTCCCTGGCTCTGCCCTCCAAGATGGGCATCCAGAGGGGAATGAGAAGAGAGAACCCCTCGGTACAGGCCAAACGCCCTTGCTGGGAGCTGCTCCTAACTTGTCTCCCCCTGTAGCTGTCAAGAGGGTTGAGGAGAAGCTGCGGAAGTCCCCGAGCCCGCAGCCATCGCCAGGAAACGGAAGGCCACGAGGGAGGAGCATCTGCCTGCTGGTGCCTTGGGGTAATGAACCACTGGTGCTGGTAAGTCGCTGTCTTGCAGCCTCTTTTGCCCTCGTCTGGGGACAGAATGTGCCCAGTGCAATCCCTGCAGGGCTGGGGGCAGGCTTAGCTGCCTGCCTTGGGGCAGGAGGACTTGTCCTTGGCTGAGTGGGAGGTGATGCTCTCCCCTGCCCCAGTATGTGGTGGGCTGTGCGTGACTGCGCTGCCCGCTACCGGAGCAGGTACTGGCTGGGCAAGGATGCTGTGCCCTCAGCCCCAAGCTGGGTATCAAAATGAACGGGGACCAGAGCTCTGCGGTGGCTGTGGCAGAACCACAGCTTCCTGGCTCTGGCGCCAGCCTGCTTCCCCACCTCCTTCATAACGGCTCTGCTGGCTTCCCTGAGAAGGAGCTAAGCTACTGCTCTGTATTGGCAGCCCCCTTGGCCTGACCCCGGCTACCCCATCACGAAGGACATCATAGAGGAGGAGAGGAAGGCAGCGCAGCAGCGGTTGTGCCAACTCCTGAGGTATAAGGCGGGTAAGGGCAGACTGGGAATATGAAGGGCACGACAAGGAGGAGACAGCCATGGCGCAGGCTGGCAGGGCTGTGGGGTGTCCGCGCAGCGCAGGCTGAGGAAGCTCCTGGGCCGGTGCTGCCTGGTGCCCGGGTCTGGAACTCCTAGAGCCTGGTGAAGGCTCGGGCAGGAGATCTTGTGCCCCGCAGTCCCCAGGGTGATGGGCAAGGTTCCCCAGGGCCGGAGCTGTGACCTGTTCATGCTGGCAGGCTCTGCTAACGGGTAGTCCCATACAGCAAGTTGTGGGTCTTGATTTCGTGCTCCCTCCCAGCAGATGAGGTTCCCAGCACCAGTGGAGAAGGTATGTCCCTGGGCACAGCCATCGCCCAGGGCTCCTCGGGCACCAGCCGCAAACGGGCAGTGTCTGCGACCGCAACATCGGTGGTTTCTGGTCTAGGCAATTCCAGCACCACCGGCCTTACTGACACCAAGCAGCCCAGAAGCGGGAGCTTGCCTGTGCTGGGAGATGAGTCGGGGCGGATGGGGCTTCTGCGGGGGTGAAGGGCAGGGTTAGATTTAGGCAGCAGCTTTCCTGCCAGACCTGGCTGAGCTTCCCAGGCTCAGCAGCCCCGAGGAGCTGGTGCTGAAGCTGTGCAGAGCCTTGTCTTGTGAAGGGAAGGTGCTTCCCTCACTCGCTGCCCCGGTCCCCAGCCCTGAGGCGGGGAGGGGAATCTGAAATGTCGCTCCTTGCCCCATCTGGATGCACAGGATGCATCGGCTCCTGCGGGTGCTGCCAGCTCCCTAAAGCCATGCTCTTCCTCCTTTGCTGACCCTGGCTCACAGTGGTGTGTTGCTTTCCAGGAACTCCTGCACCCTTCTTGGCCAGCGCCCCTCAGGCCTTGGAGAAGGCGTCGCTTCCCCTGGTAGTGAGGGAGTTGGTGCTTCAGCCTGGAGGAGCTGATGGGTCATGTTGTCCCCTTGGGCTGGGGGATGGTGGAAGGGCCAGGCTGTGCTGTAGGAGCCGGCTTGAGTGGTGGCTGCTGGGCTCTGGGGATGTAAAACCTTCCATACCCCCTGGGATAGGGATTGTGGTAGCCCCGGTGCCAGCTCGGAGTGTGGCTGCAGAGACCTGAGCAAAACTTTGTGCTTCCAGGTTCATCCACCCCTGCCTCTTTGATGCCGGCAAGATCCAGGACCCAGGGAACTTGCAAGCGGCTAAAGGCACGACCCATCATTTCCATAATAAGTAATGGCCAGTGCTGCTGGCCCCCCACCCGTGGGGCTCTGATCCAGAGCAGCCCCTACGGGGGACCAGAGTGATGGGGTCAGGCCCCTTCTTTTCTGCCAGCAAGAAACCGTGCTGGGTGGCAGCGCCCAGGGTGGCTTGGGGTGAACTGAACTCTTCCTACTGGAAGCGTTCCACCCCCAAGGCTGGATGAACGTCTCTGCATCTCTGCAGCCTTTCCTTCCTGGCTTTATTTTGCCGTGTTTCCTAAGGTGCAAACCTTTGCTCCAGTCCTGACAATCCCTGCGCTCCCTCCTTTTCCCCTCTCTGCCACTGCCCCTCCCCATGTTTGGGTGCTCTGGAGCCAGCTGGGGAGTCCAGAGCGGATGGGGATCCTCCCCACATCCAAATTGTTTTCAATCTGGCCCATCCCCACCTGTTTGGGGTTTACTATGTCCCAGGAGCTGCAGTGCTGTCTCCCCTGGGGCCGTTCAGTGGGAGAGGGGCAGAGGCTGCCAGAGCCAGGGGTTACCCGGGAGCTGCCCCCCCTGCCCGCATTGTCCCCACCACCCCCAGGAGGGCATAGCTGCCTGCTCCTTTACTCTGAACTCTGTGTGTGTGTCGGGTGGAGTCTAAATTACAGAAAACCCACAAATATTTAAATGTTCTTTAATGGAATAACACTTTGGTTTTATAGCTGAGCTGTTACAGCAGCTCCTTGCTTCTAAACCGTGATGTACGTGGATGTGACTAAACCTGTCCTGTTTGGTTTTTGTTCTTCCCCAAGGAGGAGGACCGCTCCGACGCCAAGTGGCGTTTTGGGCCATCAGCAGCAAAACGTCCACGGCTCTGAAGATGCATTGAAGATTTTATTGTTCTATGTTTGTTCTTCACCTGTTCTAATGTTCTTTTGTTGTTAAACTGTAGTTGTTTTGTTGTTAAACTGTAGTGATTTTGTTTTTAAATGGTAGTTGTTTTATCGTAGGGTTTTTTTGTTATACTTTTGTTCTACCCTCGTTGTAACAATTAAACTAACGTTTTTACCATAGTTTTGCTATCATTTTACTATTTTTTAACTGTCAATATGTAATTCCCACCCTTCACCGCACCCCCCATCCCCTTTTTAGGTCCCCACTTCAAATAAACAGTCTGTGTTCACAGCTGCCTTCCCCGTGTTTGGTTCCTGGGCCAGGGCACAGGGTGCCGCTTTCCCGCACACTCTGCTTGTGGGTACTGGCTTCTGCTGTTCCAACACAGCTGTGTGGTCGAACAACAGTTATTATTATTATTATTATTGCTCTTTATTATTTCACTGGTGTTCCTCCACTTTGCTTCTGTTTCGAGCAGTGGCAATTTCAGTGCAGGACTGCAAAAAACATGCTGGAAAGGACAATGGTGAGACAGAAACTCTGCTCTGGGTCATCCTTACAGTAATACTAAAAGCATGGTACCTCTGGAGCTCTTTGGATTCTGCTCTGTCTATGGCCAAGTAGCTGCTTCTTACGCACAACCACCAAACGCTTTGGTCATGGAAGTGAATTTCATGATCACAATTGTATTATATTAAAACTGCTTTACAGAAGTGCCCTGCTGGAAATCACTTAACTCACATGGTTCTTCCTGCCTACCCATTCCTCATCTTGTGATGTGAAAAATGAAAGAGAGCTTGTAGATCCCGCTGCCAGGGCTGGGTTAGTTCAGTGAGACCAACCTGTAAGTGGGTGTGATGCACTGCTTGGTGTTTTCACCAGCTCTGCCGTGCTTACTAAGTGTCAAGAAGCTTACTTTCAGAACAAAAGCTCAAGGAGGAGCAATGACTCATCTGATAACCAAGCTGAGCTGATGGAATTTGAGAGCTGATTCATGGCACTGGCAGCCAGTCTCCTAGAAAACTATGGGAAGTACTAGGTGCAGTTACAAACCCCCAGTTTTCCCCATTTCCCACCCTCCAGACCTGGGAATCAGCCTGGGAATCAGGTGTTGTCTTTTGAAAGAGAAACAAATGAGAACAGGAATCACATTCAAAGACTGTATCTCTCAATGCATTCTTCTGTTCAGAAGCATTATCGTCTGCCTTTTTGTTTTTGTTCTTTGAAGAGCACTGTGGAGAAAGTGGCGGCTAGCTCTTTCCCAGTTCTTCAGGTGATCCCACTTGGAATCCCTTTTCCAGGGAAGGCTAACCATGAAGTAGACACATATATGCTTCTAGAAATGAAATCAGGTCTGAATAAGAGCTTTGAATCCAGGTAAAAACTTGTTTTATATGTTCATGTGAAACCTTGAGCCTCGACGCTTTTGTTTGTGTTTCATGGTGGTATTTATGAGGACACATTTCATTAAAGAACTTACAAAATTAACCAACATGTTTAAATACACCAACTCTACTTGCATTTAATTTTATGCATCCAAAGAATATTATTGACATATGAGTTATTTCATGCATGGCAGCAAGTCTTGATTGCTTCCAATAACAAGCTGCTGCACTTTGCTTTGACTGCAAACAAACAGTATGTGAAAGGATAGTACATCTTATTAATTTCTCATCCATGCCCTCTGTGGATCATTGGCCTTCACCCACAGCCCAGGAGATAAACATCCGAAGCTGAGAGACCTGGGCTGGTTCAGCCTGGACAAGAGAAGGCTCCTTAAGGGGAGATCTTAGAGCAGCTCCAGTCCCTAAAGGGGCTACAAGAAACCTGGACAGGGGCTTTGAAGAAGGGCCTGTAGGGACAGGACAAGGGGAATGGTTTTAACCTTCCAGAGAGGAGATTGAGGTGAGCTCTTAGGCAGTTCTTCCCTGTGAGGATGCTGAGGTGCTGGGACAGGGTGCTCAGAGAAGCTGTGGCTGCCCCATCACTGGCAGTGTTCAAGGCCAGATTGAGCACAGAGGCTTGGAGCAAGCTGCTCTAGTGGAAGGTGTCCCTACCTGTGGCAGGGGGTTGGAGCTGGATGAGCTTTAAAGTCCCTTCCAACCAAACCAGTCTGGGATTCCATGATTATGTGATTTTGTTCAATACCTTTATCATTGGATGAAATTCTTAAATGATGGGCAAAATGAACCACAGATTTCTTCAAGTGCCATATATGTTAGTAAGGGTAAGACTGGAAAAGTAAATTGAGTTTTCTTCGCCAGTGTCAGGAAACATGACCAAATTCAGGTTCCTCTTCATGCTACAACAACCACCACTTTGTCTTCAGGACCTGCATATGCATCTTGCGCCAGTGCTAACCAGTGCAGTTAGTTAGTAACCACTGTTTGTGTCATACCTGTAGGAGATCCTTCATGTCTCAAACCTCAAATGGTGATCGAAAAGCTCCTCCTGGGCTTCTTCAGCACACAGTGAGCTTACCAACTGTGAAACACATTGCTATCGCTAATCGCTTTATCTCCATTTCAATAAAAACTCTCCGGTGCCCACTCTCTGCTGAGCTGCAGCAGAGTGAGAAGAAAGGTAAAGTTTGGACTCTGCAAGCAGAGCAGAAGAGCCAGGAGGTAAAGCTTCTTCTGGGCATTTCAGCACACAATGAGCTTTACAACTGTGACACACATTGCTGACACGCCTCACTTTCCAACAGGAAAGTCCATTTTAATCCAGCCTCTACAATGCCTGCTCTTGTTTGAGCAGCTGCAGAGTGAGTATAGCACTAACGTTTGGTCTCTGATAACACAGTCAAAGAGTAATGTCAGAAAGCTTCTGCTGGGAATCTCCAGCACACAGTCAGATTTGCAACAGTGACACACATATCGCTGTCACTCTTCACTTTATCTCACAGAACTGACCACCCCCAAGTCCTTCTCTGCAGGGCCGCTCTGAATCTCTTCTTTGCCCAATCTGTAGCTGTGTCTGGGATTGCTCCAACCCACGTGTAGGACCTTGCACTTTTCTTGGTTGAACTTCATAAGGTTGGCATCAGCCTACCTCACAAGCGTGTCAAGGTCCTTCTGGATGGAATCCCTTCCCTCCAGCTTATCAACCGGACCACACAGCTTGGTGTCATCGGCAAACTTGCTGAGGGCGCACTCAATACCGCTGTCCTTGTCAGCGATGAAGATGTTAAGACCGGTCTCAACACCGATCCCTGAGGGACACCACTCGTTACCGGTCTTCAGCTGGACATCGAGACATTGACCACAACTCTTTGTGTGCGGTCATCCAGCCAGTTCTTTATCCACTGAGTGGTCCATCCATCAAATTGATATCTCTCCAATTTAGAGAGAAGGATGTTGTGTGGGACAGTGTCAAATGCTTTGCACAAGTCCAGGTAGATGACATCAACTGCTTTACGCTTGTCCATCAATTCTGTAGCCCCATCATAGAAGGCCACCAAATTGGTCAGGCAGGATTTCCCCTTAGTGAAGCCATGCTGGCTGTCACCAAGCACCTTGTTGTTTTTCATGTGTCTTAGCATGCCTTCCAGAAGAATGTGCTCCAAGATTTTACCAGGCACAGAGGTGAGACTGACTGGTCTGTAATTCCCCGGGTTTTCCATTTTCCCCTTCTTGAAAATGGGGGTTATATTTCCCTTTTTCCAGTCGTGGGGAACTTCACCTGACTACCATGATTTTTCAGATATGATGGACAGTGGCTTAGCAGCTTCATTCGCCAGCTGCTTCAGGACCCGCGGATGGATTCCATCAGGCTCCATGGACTTGTGCGCATTCGGATTTTGAGATGGTCTCAAACCAGATCCTCTCCTACAGTGGGCCCAAGGTTTTCATTCTCACAGTCCCTGCGTCTACCTTCTAAGACCTGGGTGGTGCAGTCCGAGCCTTTGCCAGTGAAGACCGAGGCAAAGAAGTCATTCAGAACCTCGGCTTTCTCCAAATACTGTGTAGCCATTTCTCCCAAGAGCTTCCTCAGGGGGCCTATGTTGTCCCTAGTCTGTTTTTTGTTTGCTATGCACCTGTAGAATCCCTTCCTGTTCTGCTTAACATACTTGGCTAGGTTTAATTCTAACTGGGCCTTAGCCTTCCTAACCTGGTCCCTAGCTTCCCCGACAACATCCCTGTACTCTACCCAGGCCGCCTGTCCTTGCCTCCATTTTTTATAAGCCTCTTTTTTCCTTTGAATTTTCCTCAGCAGCTCCTTATCCAACCAAGGAGGTCTCCTGGCCCTCCTGCTGCACTTCCTTCTAGTTGGGATGCAGCACTCCTGAGCTTGTAGCAGGTGATCCTTGAATATCAACCAAGAGTTTTGGGACCCTCTTCACTCCAGGGCTATATCCCATGGAACCTTACTAAGCAGGCTCCTGAAGAGGCCAAAGTCTGCTCTTTTGAAGTCCAGGGCAGTGAGCTTGCTACACACTCTTCTCACTGTCCTGGGGATCTCAAATTCGACCCTCTTGTGATCGCTGCATCCAAGGATGCCCTGGAGTACCACATTCTCAACAAGCCCTTCCCTGTTGGTGAGCACAAGTTCAAGCATGGCACCTCTCCTTGTTGGCTCCTCTATTACTTGCAGAAGGAAGCTGTCTTCCACACAATCGAGGAACCTCCTGGATTACTTGTACCATGCAGTACCATCGTTCCAACAGATGTCAGCCCACAATGAGGTTTGCAACAGTGACACACACGTTGCTATAGCTAATAGCTTTATCTCTTAAAAGTCCATTTGAATCCAACCTCTCCGATGCCCGCTCTCTGCTGAGCAGCAGCAGAGTGAGTACGGCACGGAAATTTGGACTCTGCTACCACAGTGGAAGAGCCAGGCCAGAAAGCTGCTTCTGGGCATCTTCTTTCACAGTCAGATTTGCAACTGTGACACACTCATTGCTGTCACTCCTCACTTTATTTCCTAAAACTGCATTTGAATGCAACCTCTCCGGTGCCCACTCTCTGCTGAACAGCAGCAGAGTGAGAAGAACAGTGATGTTTGGACTCTGCTACCACAGTGGAACACCCAGGCCAGAAAACTTCTGCTGGGCATCTTCAGCACGCAGTCAGATTTGCAACTGTGACACACACGTTCATGTCGATAACGGTTTTATGTCCTAAAACTCCATTTTATTAAAACATCTTGTGTGCCTGTTCTCTGCTGAGCAGAAGCGGAGTGAGAAGAGCAGTTAACGTTTGGACTCTGCTAACAGAGCCGAACAGCTATGTCAAAATGCTCCTTCTGGTCTTCTTTAGCACACAGTGATCTTTGCAACTGTGACACACACATCATGACTCCTATCGCTAACTGCTTTATCTCCTGAAACTCCATTTCAATAAAAACTCTCCATTGATCGCTCTCTGCTGCGCAGCAGCAGAGTAAGCAGAACAGTGAAGTTTGAACTCTGCTACCACATTTGAAGAGCCATGCCAGAAAGCTTCTGCTGGGCATCTTCAGCACACAGTCAGATTTGCAACTGTGACACACACATTGCTGTCACTCCCCGCTTGATCTCATAAAACTGCATTTGAATACAACCTCTCTGGTTCCCACTTTCTGCTGAGCAGCAGCAGAGTGACCAGAACAGTGAAGTTTGGACTCTGTCAACAAAGCCAAGGAACCAGGCCAGAAAGCCGCTTCTGATCAGCACACAGTGAGTTTTGCAACTGTGACACATACATAGCAATCACTAATTGCTTTACCTCCTAAAACTCCATTTCAATAAAACTCTCTGGTGCCTGCTCTCTGCTGAGCAGCAGCAGAGAGAAAGTAACGTTTGGAGTCTGCAAACAGAGCAGAAGAGCCAGGAGGGAAAGCTTCTTCTGAGCATTTTCAGCACTCAGCGAGCTTTGCAACTGTGACACATAAGTTGCTGTTGCTCCTCACTTTCCTACCTCAAAGTAAAACTGAATCCAGAAACTCCAGTGCCTGCTCGCTGTGAGCAGCAGCAGAGTGAGTAGAGCAGTGAAGCTTGGACTCTGCTAAAACAGCAGAAGACCCTGGAGGGAAAGTTCCTGCTGATCATATTCAGCACACAGTGAGCTTTGCAACTGCGACGCACATTGCTGACACGCCTCACTTTCCTACAGCAATGTCCATTTTAATCCAACCTCTACAATGCCTGCTCTTGTTTGAGCAGCAGCAGAGTGAGTATAGCACTAACGTTTGGTCTCTGATAACACAGTCAAAGAGCCAGGAGTGAAAGATGTTGCTGGGCATCTTCAGCACACAGTCAGATTTGCAACAGTGACACACACATCGCTGTCACTCTTCACTTCATCTCACAAAACAGTGTTTGAATCTAACCTCTCAGGTTTCCGGTCTCTGTGAGCAGCAGCAGAGCGAGCAGAACAGTGAAATCTGGACTCTGCTACCACAGTTGAAGAGCCAGGCCAGAAAGCTGCTTTTGAGAAGCACACAGTGAGGTTTGCAACAGTGACGCACACACTGCTATAGCTAACAGCTTTATCTCTTAAAAGTCCATTTGAATCTGTCCTCTCCGGTGCCCACTCTCTCCTGGGCAGCAGAAGAGTGAGCAGAACAGTGATGTTTGGACTTTGCTACTACAGCCGAAGAGCCAGGCCGGAAAGCTTCTGTTGGTCATCTTCAGCACACAGTCAGATTTGCAACTGTGACACACACATTGCTATAGCTAATCACTTTATCACCTGAAACTCCATTTGAATAAAACCTCTCTTTTGCCCGCTCTCTGCTGAGCAGCAGCAGAGTGAGAAGAAAGGTAATGTTTGGCCTCTGCAAACAGAACAGTAGAGCCAGGAGGGAAAGCTTCTTCCGGGCATCTTCAGCACACAGATTTGCAACTATGACACATATATTGCTATCTCTAATGGTTTTATGTCCTAACAGTCCAATCCAATCCAAAATCTCCAGTGCCCCATCTCTGCTGAGCAGCAGCAGAGTGAGTAGAGCAGTAAAGTTTCGATTCTGCTAACAGAGGCAAAGAGCTTGGTCAAAAAGTTCCTTCAGCACACAGACAGATTTGCAACTGTGACAAACACTTTGCTGTCGCTCCTCACTTTCCTAACTCAAAGTCCATTTGAATCCAACATCTCCGGTGCCTTGTGTCGGCTGAGAACAGCAGAGTAGAGCTCGAACGTTTGAACTCTGGTCCCACAGGAAAAGAGCCAGGTTTGAAAGATGTTGCTGGGCATATTCACCACACCGTGAGCTTTGCTAGGGTGGCACTCACATGCTGTCTCTCCTCACTTTCCTACCTCAAAGTCCATTTGAATTCAACAACTCCGATGCCTGCTCTCGGCTGAGCAGAGAAGAGTAGACCACGGGCATTTGATCTCTGCTCCTAGAGCCAAACAGCCATGAATGATCTGGCTGGGCATCTCCAGCACACAGTGAGCTTTGCAAGGGTGACACACACATTGTTATCTCTCCTCACTTTCCTTCCTCAAAGTCCATTTCAATCCAACATCTCCGGTGCCCTGTCTCATCTGAGAACAGCATAGTAGTGCGCGAACATTTTAACTCTGCTCTCAAAGCCAAAGAGCCAGGTTTGAATGATCTGTCTGGGCATCTGCAGCACACAGTGAGCTTTGCAAGCGTGACACACGCATTGCTGTCACTTCTGATTTTCCTACTGCAAAGTCCATTTGAAACCGATATCACCAGTGCCTTGATCGGCTGAGAGCAGCAGAGTAAAGCACAAACGTTTGAACTCTGCTCCCACAGGAAAAGAGCCAGGTTTGAAAGATGTTGCTGGGCATGTTCAGCACGCAGTGAGCTTTACAAGGGTGACAAACACATTGCTGTCTCTCCTCACTTTCCTGCCTCAAAGTCCATTTGAATCCAACATCTTCAATGCCTGGCGCTGACTGAGCAGAGCAGACTAGATCACGAACGATTGAATTCTGTTACCACAAGAAAAGTGCCAGGTTTGAAAGTTGTTGCTGGGCATCTTCAGCATTCAGTGAGCTTTGCAAGGGTGACACAAACATTGCTGTCTCTCCTCACTTTCCAACCTCAAACTGCATTTGAATCCAACATTTCTGGTGGCTGGTGCTCTCTGAGCACAGCAGAGTAGAGCACTACGAATCGAACTCTGCCCCAACAGCCGAAGAGCCAGGAGTTAAAGTTTTTGCAGGGCATCTTCAGCACACAGTGAGCTTTGCAAGGGTGACGCACACATGATGTGTCTCCTCACTTTCCTAACTCAAAGTGCATCTGAATCCAACATCTCCGGTGCCTGCTCTCGGCTGACCAAAGCAGAGTAGGTCACAAGCTTTTAAACGCTGTTTCCACACCTAAAGAGCCAGGAGTGAAAGATCTCCCTCGCCATCTTCAGCACACAGTGAGCTTTGCAAGGGTGACACACACATTGCTGTCTCTCCTCACTTTCCCACCTCAAAGTTCATTTGAATCCAAAATCTCCGGTAACTGCTCTCGGCTGAGCACAGCACAGCAAAGCACGAACGTATGAACTCTGCTGCCACAGGAAAAGAGCCAGGTTTGAAAGTTGTTGCTGGGCATCTTCAGCACACATTGAGCTTTGCAAGGGTAACGCTCACATGCTGTCTCTCCTCACTTTCCTAACTCAAAGTCCATTTGAATCCAACATCTCCGGTGCCTGCTTTCGGCTGGGCACAGCAGATTGAAGCACAAACGTTTGAACTCTGCTGCCACAGGAAAAGAGCCAGGTTTGAAAGTTGTTGCTGGGCATCTTCAGCACACAGTGAGCTTAGCGAGGGTGACACATGCTGTCTCTCTTCACTTTCCTACCTCAAAGTGCATTCAAATCCAACATCTCCGGTGCCTGATCTCGGCTGAGCACAGCAGAGCAAAGCACGAATGTTTGAACTTTGCTGCCACTGGAAAAGAGTCAGGAGTGAAAGTTGTTGCTGGGCATCTTCAGCACACAGTGAGCTTTGCAGGGGTGACACAGACATGCGGTCTCTCCTCATTTTGCTACCTCAAAGTGCATTTGAATCCATCTTACTCGGTGCCTGCTCTCGGCTGAGCACAGCAGAGTAGGTTACAATCTTTTAAACTCTGCTTCCACTCCTAAAGAGCCAGGAGTGAAAGATCTCCCTCGCCATCTTCAGTACACAGTGAGCTTTACAAGGGAGACACACACATTGCTGTCTCTCCTCACTTTCGTTCCTGAAAGTGTATTTGAAACCAACATCTCCTGTGCCTGCTCTCGGCTGGGCAGAGCAAAGTAAAGCACGAACGTTGGAACTTTGCTCCCACATTAAAAGTGTCAGCAGTGAAGATGTTGCTGGGCATGTTCAGCAACCAGTGAGCTTTGCAAGGGTGACACAGTCATTGCTGTCTCTCCTCACGTTCTTACCTCAAAGTGCATTTTAATCCAACATCTCTGGCGCCTGGTGCTCTCTGAGCACAGCAGATTAAAGCAAGTACGTTTTAACTCTGCTCCCAGAGCTGCAGATCCAGGTGTTAATGATGTTGCTGGGCATGTTCAGCACCCGGGGAGATTTGCAAGGGTGACAGACTCATTGGTGTCTCTCCTCACTTTCTTACCTCAAAGTGCATTTGATTCCAACATCTCTGGTGTCTGCTGCTCTCTGAGCACAGCAGAGTAAATCACGAACGTTTGTACTATGCTCCCACAGCCAAAGAACCAGGAGTGAAATATGTTGCTGGGCCTCTTCAGCACACAGGGAGCTTTGTAGATTGACACACACATTGCTGTCTGTCCTCACTTTCTTACCTCAAAGTGCATTTGAATCCAACATCTCTGGTGCCTGGTGCTCTCTGAGCACAGCAGAGTAAAGCACGAACGCTTGAACGCTGCTCCCACAGGAAAAGAGTCAGGAGTGAAATATGCTGCTGGGCATGTTCAGCACACAGTGCGCTTTGCAAGGGTGACACACACGGTGCTGTCACTTCTCACTTTCTACCTCAAAGTGCATTGGAATCCAACATCTCCGGTGCTTGCTGCCAGATGAGCACTGCAGGGTAAAGCACGAACGTTTGAACTCTGCTCCCAGATACAAAGGGGCAGGAGTGAAAGATGCTGCTGGGCATCCTCAGCAGAGTGTGAGATTTGCAATGGTGACAAATACATTCTTGTCTCTCCTCACTTTCCTACCTCAAAGCGCATATGAATCCAACTTCGATGCCTGGTATGGGCTGAGAACAGCACTGTAAAGCACGAACGTTTGAACTCTGCTCCCAAAGGAAAAGTACCAGGAGTGAAAGATCTCTCTCGCCATCTCCAGCACACAGAGATCTTTGCAAGGTTGACACACACGTTGCTGTCTCTCCTCTCTTTCCTACCTCAAAGTGCATTTGAATCCAACATCTCCGGTGCCTGCTCTCTGCTGAGCAAAGCAGAGTAAAGCACAAACGTTTGAACTCTGCTTCACGAGCTAAAGAGGCAGGAGTGAAATATGTTGCTGGGCATGTTCAGCACACAGTGAGCTTTGAAGGGTGACACACATATTGCTGCCGCGCCTCATTTTCCTACCTCGAAGTGCATTTGAATTCAACATCTCTGGTGCCTGGGGCCGGCTGAGCACAGCAGAGTAAAGCTCAAACTTTTGAACTCTGCTACCACAGGAAAACATCCAGCTTTGAAAGTTGTTGCTGGGCATATTCAGCACACATTGAGCTCTGAAGGGTTACACACACATTGCTGTCTCTCCTCACTTTCCTACCCTAAAGTGCATTTGAATCCAGCATCTCTGGTGCCTGGTGCCTGCTGAGCACAGCAGACTAAAGCTCGAACGTTTGAACTCTGCTGCCACAGGAAAAGAGCCAGGTTTGAAACTTGTTGCTGGGCATCTTCAGCACACATTTGGCTTTGCAAGGGTGACACACACATTGCTGTCACTTCTCACTTTCGTACCTCAAAGTGCATTGGAATTCAACATCTCCGGTGCCTGCTTTCGGCTGTGCACAGCAGAGTAAAGCACGATCTTTTGAACTCTGCTCCCAGAGCTAAAGAGGCAGGAGTGAAATTTGTTGCTGGGCATCTTCAGCACATGCCCAGGATGTGCTAGTCATGAGATATGGAGCTGTGACACACATTGCTGTCACTCCTCAATTTATCTCCTAAAACTGCATTTGAAAGCAACCTCTCCGGTGCCCGGTCTGTGCTGAGCAGCAGCAGAGTGAGCAGAGTGAAGTTTGGACTCTGCAACCACAGTCAAAGAGCAAGGCCAGAATGCTTCTTCTGGGCATCTTCAGCATACAGTGAGCATTGCAACTGTGACACACACATTGCTGTCGCTCCTAATTTCCTACCTCAAAGTAAAACTGAATCCAGCATCTCCTGTGCCCTCCCTCTGTGAGCAGCAGCAGAGTGAGTAGAGCAGTGAAGTTTGGGCTCTGCTAAAAGAGCAGAAGACCCAGGAAGGAAAGCTCCTGCTGACCATATTCAGCACACAGTCAGAATTGCAACTGTAACATACAAATTGCTGCAAGTCCTCCCTTTATCTCATAAAACTGCATTTGAATGCAACCTCTCTGGTTCCCACTCTCAGCTGAGCAGGATCAGTGTGAGCAGAACAGTGAAGTATGGACTCTGCTACTATAGTTGAATAGCATGACCAGTCAGCTTTTCCTGGGCATCCCTAGCAAACAGTCAGAGAGCTTTGAAACTGTTACAATTGCTATCTCTAATGGCTTTGGCCCCTAAAACTACGCTTCAATAAAACCTCTCCGAAGCCCAATCTCTGCAGAGCAGCAGCAGAGAGAGTAGAGCAGTAACGTTTCAACTCTGCTAACTGAGCCAAAGATCTAGTTCAAAAAGCTACTCCTAGGCGAAACTAACCCTAAATCTAACCCTAACCCTAAGACTAACGCTAATCATAACCCTAACCCCTAATCCTAACCCCTAACCCTAACCCTAAGAGCTAAACCTAACGCAAAACCTTACCCTAACTGTACAGCTAACACTAAGCCCCCACCATTAACCATAAACCTAACCCTAACTTCTAACCCTAACCCTAACCCTAACCCTAACCCCTCAACCTAACCCTAACCTACCCTAAACCTAATCCTAACCCCAACACTAATGCCACACTACGCAGGTACCGCCTGTGCTGAGAGCACCCAGTCCAGCCACTCCTGCCTTGAGGCAGCGCCGAGGGAGGACGGGATCGGATCCTCCCACCGCTAACAGTGGTGCTGACCGTTCTGTCCCCGCAGAGCCCCGCCGCCGACCGTGCGCCGCCAGTTCCCGCTGCCGCCAGACTGGAGCCCTAGGACTGTTTTCCCGCCGGTACGCTGGGACAGTCAGATGCCCAGGGGCTCGCCATGGGCCCGAAGCCCAGCCACGCTCCGCAGCCCAGCGCGCAGCTCTTTGCTTCTCCACACTCTGCCCTGGCCCCACTGCAGGGAGGACACATCCAGGGAAAAGGGGAAGACAAAATCTCTTTTCTGTGCTGACAGCTTTTCTGCCGGAGGCAGCAGCATGCCTGGGAGCCCTGTGTTTCCACTTGGATGCGGGTCTCCTCAGCACCTGCTGAGCTGTAATAAAACACTGCTCACATCCTGGGCTGGGCTTGCAGATGTGGGAGTGGGACGTAGTCGTGGCTAATGGAGCTCTGCAGCTGTGCAGGGAAAGGTTTTGTCCAGGGTGGGTCAGTAGGGAAGGGTTTGCTGTGTCTGGGCCAGCAGCATCCTCCCTCCCCATCGCCTCGGTCATAAAGAGCCTGGAGGCTGCTTGCTCCCAGAGTGGATCCAGTTTGGGGTGCTCAGACTTTGCCCTCCATGGATGTTCTGGAGGGGAGTTGAGCAGCATTGAACCAAGAGAGGCTCTGGGCTCTGTAGCCAGTGCCTGGGAGTTGGGATTTACTCTACGGTGATGAGGAGAACGGGAGGCTGTGCTCCCCAGAACCAAATTAGTTACTACTGGTCTCTTCCTGTGTTCCAGGAGAAGTGGATGTGTGTGGGGGTGTCCCCACAGACCTGCAGAGGAGTCTGCTGTGAGGTGCCAGAGTCATCCAGCGAGGGCCTGCTTGTCGGTGCCAGCTGGGAAGAAAGAGTTCGCCTTCCCAGCCATCCCAGTACCCAAGTCCTGTGCTCCACCGGAGCCGGGGCGCTCCAGGCCCCTGAGACATGGCTGCTGGGTCACCCAGCTGTGGGGAAGCCCTGGTGTTGTGCTGATCAGCATCCCTGCAGCCTTGTTCCCCTGCAGTGATGTGGAACAGCAGGACAGGGTGGATCTGACCAGGGCCCTGTGAGGAGCAGCGGCTCCCACCCGAGATCCCCAGCTACTGCCCTGAGCTGCCCGAGCCGGGGCCCTTTGGAGGGGAGCGGAGCAGCTCCTCTGCCTGGAGCCACGGTCAAGCTGCTGCGGTGACTCAAGGCTGTTGCCCTGAGCTCCGCTCTTTGGCAAAGACGACAAAGAAACACAGCAGGGCTGCTTGTGGGAGTCCTTGGCGTGTTGGGTCTTGTCCTGCTCTCAGGGCAGGGGGCGGACCCTAACTGGCTCTCTCCCACTTGCACAGGTGCAATGATGGAGCTATGCGCCAGTGACAGCGCCCAGGGCTGTGCAGATGGAGGAAGGTGAGTGCAGGTGGGGCTCAGCTCTGTGCCAGGGTTGGCACTGGTGCAGGCCAGCTGCAGGACACGAGGTAGCTCAGGTCTGCAGGTGGGATGGGCTTGAGTTGTCCCCTGGAAACTAGGAACGTGCTGGCCCTGAGGCAGTGGCGTTTTCTCCCATGTGCCCACTGTGGATAGGGTCCCGTGGCAAAGTGCGAGATGTGGCCACGTCTGGCAGTTTGTGTGGTTTGTGGTTCGGGTGGGCAGCGTGCAAGGAGTGTCTGTGGAGGTGGATGGGGCCACTGGCCTGTGAAGCCCCATTGGGCTCTTGTGACAGCTTCCCCGTGGATCTCTTGTGGCCTGGTGCTGCCCCAGGGCATCGCAGCCTTGTCCGCGGCTGAAGGCCGTCTCCCTGGCTCTGCCCTCCAAGATGGGCATCCAGAGGGGAATGAGAAGAGAGAACCCCTCGGTACAGGCCAAACGCCCTTGCTGGGAGCTGCTCCTAACTTGTCTCCCCCTGTAGCTGTCAAGAGGGTTGAGGAGAAGCTGCGGAAGTCCCCGAGCCCGCAGCCATCGCCAGGAAACGGAAGGCCACGAGGGAGGAGCATCTGCCTGCTGGTGCCTTGGGGTAATGAACCACTGGTGCTGGTAAGTCGCTGTCTTGCAGCCTCTTTTGCCCTCGTCTGGGGACAGAATGTGCCCAGTGCAATCCCTGCAGGGCTGGGGGCAGGCTTACCTGCCTGCCTTGGGGCAGGAGGACTTGTCCTTGGCTGAGTGGGAGGTGATGCTCTCCCCTGCCCCAGTATGTGGTGGGCTGTGCGTGACTGCGCTGCCCGCTACCGGAGCAGGTACTGGCTGGGCAAGGATGCTGTGCCCTCAGCCCCAAGCTGGGTATCAAAATGAACGGGGACCAGAGCTCTGCGGTGGCTGTGGCAGAACCACAGCTTCCTGGCTCTGGCGCCAGCCTGCTTCCCCACCTCCTTCATAACGGCTCTGCTGGCTTCCCTGAGAAGGAGCTAAGCTACTGCTCTGTATTGGCAGCCCCCTTGGCCTGACCCCGGCTACCCCATCACGAAGGACATCATAGAGGAGGAGAGGAAGGCAGCGCAGCAGCGGTTGTGCCAACTCCTGGGGTATAAGGCGGGTAAGGGCAGACTGGGAATATGAAGGGCACGACAAGGAGGAGACAGCCATGGCGCAGGCTGGCAGGGCTGTGGGGTGTCCGCGCAGCGCAGGCTGAGGAAGCTCCTGGGCCGGTGCTGCCTGGTGCCCGGGTCTGGAACTCCTAGAGCCTGGTGAAGGCTCGGGCAGGAGATCTTGTGCCCCGCAGTCCCCAGGGTGATGGGCAAGGTTCCCCAGGGCCGGAGCTGTGACCTGTTCATGCTGGCAGGCTCTGCTAACGGGTAGTCCCATACAGCAAGTTGTGGGTCTTGATTTCGTGCTCCCTCCCAGCAGATGAGGTTCCCAGCACCAGTGGAGAAGGTATGTCCCTGGGCACAGCCATCGCCCAGGGCTCCTCGGGCACCAGCCGCAAACGGGCAGTGTCTGCGACCGCAACATCGGTGGTTTCTGGTCTAGGCAATTCCAGCACCACCGGCCTTACTGACACCAAGCAGCCCAGAAGCGGGAGCTTGCCTGTGCTGGGAGATGAGTCGGGGCGGATGGGGCTTCTGCGGGGGTGAAGGGCAGGGTTAGATTTAGGCAGCAGCTTTCCTGCCAGACCTGGCTGAGCTTCCCAGGCTCAGCAGCCCCGAGGAGCTGGTGCTGAAGCTGTGCAGAGCCTTGTCTTGTGAAGGGAAGGTGCTTCCCTCACTCGCTGCCCCGGTCCCCAGCCCTGAGGCGGGGAGGGGAATCTGAAATGTCGCTCCTTGCCCCATCTGGATGCACAGGATGCATCGGCTCCTGCGGGTGCTGCCAGCTCCCTAAAGCCATGCTCTTCCTCCTTTGCTGACCCTGGCTCACAGTGGTGTGTTGCTTTCCAGGAACTCCTGCACCCTTCTTGGCCAGCGCCCCTCAGGCCTTGGAGAAGGCGTCGCTTCCCCTGGTAGTGAGGGAGTTGGTGCTTCAGCCTGGAGGAGCTGATGGGTCATGTTGTCCCCTTGGGCTGGGGGATGGTGGAAGGGCCAGGCTGTGCTGTAGGAGCCGGCTTGAGTGGTGGCTGCTGGGCTCTGGGGATGTAAAACCTTCCATACCCCCTGGGATAGGGATTGTGGTAGCCCCGGTGCCAGCTCGGAGTGTGGCTGCAGAGACCTGAGCAAAACTTTGTGCTTCCAGGTTCATCCACCCCTGCCTCTTTGATGCCGGCAAGATCCAGGACCCAGGGAACTTGCAAGCGGCTAAAGGCACGACCCATCATTTCCATAATAAGTAATGGCCAGTGCTGCTGGCCCCCCACCCGTGGGGCTCTGATCCAGAGCAGCCCCTACGGGGGACCAGAGTGATGGGGTCAGGCCCCTTCTTTTCTGCCAGCAAGAAACCGTGCTGGGTGGCAGCGCCCAGGGTGGCTTGGGGTGAACTGAACTCTTCCTACTGGAAGCGTTCCACCCCCAAGGCTGGATGAACGTCTCTGCATCTCTGCAGCCTTTCCTTCCTGGCTTTATTTTGCCGTGTTTCCTAAGGTGCAAACCTTTGCTCCAGTCCTGACAATCCCTGCGCTCCCTCCTTTTCCCCTCTCTGCCACTGCCCCTCCCCATGTTTGGGTGCTCTGGAGCCAGCTGGGGAGTCCAGAGCGGATGGGGATCCTCCCCACATCCAAATTGTTTTCAATCTGGCCCATCCCCACCTGTTTGGGGTTTACTATGTCCCAGGAGCTGCAGTGCTGTCTCCCCTGGGGCCGTTCAGTGGGAGAGGGGCAGAGGCTGCCAGAGCCAGGGGTTACCCGGGAGCTGCCCCCCCTGCCCGCATTGTCCCCACCACCCCCAGGAGGGCATAGCTGCCTGCTCCTTTACTCTGAACTCTGTGTGTGTGTCGGGTGGAGTCTAAATTACAGAAAACCCACAAATATTTAAATGTTCTTTAATGGAATAACACTTTGGTTTTATAGCTGAGCTGTTACAGCAGCTCCTTGCTTCTAAACCGTGATGTACGTGGATGTGACTAAACCTGTCCTGTTTGGTTTTTGTTCTTCCCCAAGGAGGAGGACCGCTCCGACGCCAAGTGGCGTTTTGGGCCATCAGCAGCAAAACGTCCACGGCTCTGAAGATGCATTGAAGATTTTATTGTTCTATGTTTGTTCTTCACCTGTTCTAATGTTCTTTTGTTGTTAAACTGTAGTTGTTTTGTTGTTAAACTGTAGTGATTTTGTTTTTAAATGGTAGTTGTTTTATCGTAGGGTTTTTTTGTTATACTTTTGTTCTACCCTCGTTGTAACAATTAAACTAACGTTTTTACCATAGTTTTGCTATCATTTTACTATTTTTTAACTGTCAATATGTAATTCCCACCCTTCACCGCACCCCCCATCCCCTTTTTAGGTCCCCACTTCAAATAAACAGTCTGTGTTCACAGCTGCCTTCCCCGTGTTTGGTTCCTGGGCCAGGGCACAGGGTGCCGCTTTCCCGCACACTCTGCTTGTGGGTACTGGCTTCTGCTGTTCCAACACAGCTGTGTGGTCGAACAACAGTTATTATTATTATTATTATTGCTCTTTATTATTTCACTGGTGTTCCTCCACTTTGCTTCTGTTTCGAGCAGTGGCAATTTCAGTGCAGGACTGCAAAAAACATGCTGGAAAGGACAATGGTGAGACAGAAACTCTGCTCTGGGTCATCCTTACAGTAATACTAAAAGCATGGTACCTCTGGAGCTCTTTGGATTCTGCTCTGTCTATGGCCAAGTAGCTGCTTCTTACGCACAACCACCAAACGCTTTGGTCATGGAAGTGAATTTCATGATCACAATTGTATTATATTAAAACTGCTTTACAGAAGTGCCCTGCTGGAAATCACTTAACTCACATGGTTCTTCCTGCCTACCCATTCCTCATCTTGTGATGTGAAAAATGAAAGAGAGCTTGTAGATCCCGCTGCCAGGGCTGGGTTAGTTCAGTGAGACCAACCTGTAAGTGGGTGTGATGCACTGCTTGGTGTTTTCACCAGCTCTGCCGTGCTTACTAAGTGTCAAGAAGCTTACTTTCAGAACAAAAGCTCAAGGAGGAGCAATGACTCATCTGATAACCAAGCTGAGCTGATGGAATTTGAGAGCTGATTCATGGCATTGGCAGCCAGTCTCCTAGAAAACTATGGGAAGTACTAGGTGCAGTTACAAACCCCCAGTTTTCCCCATTTCCCACCCTCCAGACCTGGGAATCAGCCTTAAAAAGAAATTGCACTGTAAAAACCCAGCTTTGGTGAATTGGTTGGAGGGGACCCATATGTGGCACTGTGATATTGCGTGAGTCCTGCTTGGTAGGAGAAAGAAAAGGCAAAGTAGGTGTGAAGGAAAGAGGCAAAACCCCAGTGCTGCTGGTTCAGCCCCTACCCTTCCCGTGGTGAACAGTGCATCTCTATGGAGGGCTGGAATTGCACATTCTGCCCAGTTGAAACCAGACATTTTTCCAGTTTTGGTTTGTGGAGGGAAATGTGGAGTGAAATTTTGCCCATAGTGAGAGGGCTGAAGTAACCACCTCAAACATCAGCCCAGCCCCAGCTATGTGCAGGCCTTGCAGCTTGCTCAGCACTGCCTTGGAGCCTCCGGTTGTGTTACTTGCTTTCACTGTCTTCCGAGCTCCAGTAAAAACCCCAGGAATGACACGCTGCAAAGGCAGGATTTTTTCCAGGAGGTATTTTGTATCTGGGAAAAAACCATTGGAGTGTCAGAGTGGGTGTCACAGTGTTCCCCCTTCAATGGATATTCGTGTATTGCCCTGCCTTTGAAAGGTATTGGAATACAGCTTTAACAAAATTAACTGCCCAGTATAGGTCTGGATTCATCAACAGAGGCTCCTAAGTGCGCTACTGCTGGCTGGGGGAAGGATGCCAGGGAGTGGGGAAATCTCATGGAATTCTTGCTCAAATCCAGCCGGCAATCACTCCAGAAATTGCCTAGTTGAGGCACTGCATTTAGGAAACCCCATTCCCAGCTTAATTATAGACAGAGCCATGGAAGGAAAGGCAATCTCAACACACAGGCTTTATAGCTGCCACTGGAAATATTGCCTGACACTGGGAATCCTATTCCTTGTAGCCATCTGCAGTGGGAGCAGAGCTGGAAAACAGGGCATGTGCCCTGTGCCTCCATCTCCTCCCAACAGAAAAGCCTTGTCTGTATGGACCATTGCTCTTTGTATCCCCTAGCCATAACCCCTGCCTTCCTCAGAATCCTGTGCTGGTCAGGAATGTCCAGGATGTCTGCATCCATGGCACCAGCTGGACTCTGCAGAGCCAGGACTGCTGTGACTCTGTGCAAATCCACATTATCCCCTGCATCCCAGTGGGATGTATGGCATGGCTGGTGCTTCCTCAACACCTTCAGTGGCTGCATTTATGCTCTGAGCCCCCCTTTCACACACACTTCATCCTTCCTGAGGGTGCTTCAGCACAGGGCCTTTCCTTGGAAGGTGCCTCTGTTGGTACCTCAGTTCGAGACATAGCAGTTGGAAGGACTTCTGTGTCCTTTAAGAGAGGAGAAAAGAAACAAAATGAAATGTAGCTGCTCTTCTCACAGGGGAGAGGAAGCTGTGACTTGTGCAGTTGCAATCCTGTCCCAGGAAGGTTTTTCCTCCCTCTGTGACTTTCCCCACCTGGAGTTGATTTAATCAGTTCTGCCTGTCCCAAGGACTTGCAGCAGTGGTGTGATGCTGTTCCTCGGCATTTTGCAGAAGGGAGGGGAGAGCTCTGTCTGGACACTGTCCTCAAGGAAGCTGTGCCATTAGAGTATCTTCTATGTAGCCCAAGTCAGAGACCCACAAGATCAAGGCTTTTCGGGAACAAATGGCGCACAGAGGATTAACAGACTGCACTCTTGTCATGTGTTCAACCTTCCTGGGCTCAGGAAGCATCGCTGCCAGCAGCTCACAGAGCCTGGGCAGGCTGTGGGTGCCCAAGAGCCAGCAGTTTCAGGTTCCTTCCTTCCTCCTGCACAGCCTGCTCTCAGGCCCCCAGGGGCAGGCATTATGTCCCCTCCCGTGTCTGGAGAGGACTTTCAGAAGTGTCCCTATGGCCCTTCAGCTCCCCCCTGCTGTTCTAACCAGCAAGTGTCGAACAAAAAGCTCAGGAACCTGAGCCGAGCTTTGGCAGAGCCAAGCTACCCAACCGAAAAGCTGCCCCCCATAGCTTCCCTCTGCCCAGGCACACTTCCTGCCTAGGGTTTCATTGTCCCTGCTCGGGGCACCTCTGACACAGCTGGCCTCCAGGTACAGGGCCCTGGCTCTACAAGCCTGTGGGTGCTGCCCTGGCAGCTCTGTTGCCCTGGGTGCCCAGCACTGTGCTTCTTTCTCCTCTTCCCTCCTCTCCTCTCCACCCTCCACAGCAGAGCTGTGCAGCCATGGCAGGGCACACTGCCAGAGACAAGAAGGGGCAGGGACCACCAAGAGCAGGGCTGCAGCCGAGCTGCTATAGCAAAGCCTTGGGACAGGGCTGCCCTTCAGTAGGACTGAAACTCCTCTGTCCTGCAGTGGCCTTGCCCTGCCTCACCAAAGCTCACCCACCGCTGAGTGCGTATTTCACAGCCACCAAGGAAAGACCCACAGTGTCAGACACAGTGCTTTGCATAGAGGTTTTTACTGATCAGATGCAAGCACTGCTGGTAACAGCCTGGTTGGCCGGCGCTGCTGCTTGTGATCCTGGAGGAGACTTTTGCTGGACATCAATCTTGGGAGCCTCTGTGCCTCAGAGGCTTTCCTGGATCCCGCTGTTGTGCATTGGCTCTGCTCCCCAGAGCTGAGGAACTGAATAGAAAGCTCTGCAGCCTTGTGTGCAGAGAGAGGTGCAGGGCAACACTACAGTTCTAGTCAAGACACATGTGGTGAGATCTGCTTCTCGCTGGAAAGATCAGAGCCATGGTGCCTGGGATGCGATCCCAGCCTGCAGCGCTCCACACCATGAGAGCTGTCAGGAGAAGACCCCCTTGGCCCAGGGTTTGCAGGAAGTCGAAGGAAGGGCAGTGCTAGGCAAGGGATATGTTTGGAGATCCTTACATGGGGAACTCTTCCTCACCACCACAGAAATGGGCTGTTCCACTACTTTCTTGAGGAGGCGGGTCGCTGCTTCTTGCAAAGCCCACTGGGTCCCTGGGGAAAGTCTCCTACCACAACGAGGAGAAAGTCCCACATCTTGACCAAGACCCTCCTGCCTCTCCGCTCTCAGTCATGGCCACCCTATGGTCCCACTCAACCCCACAGTGCTGACTGTGCTTGGGGCTGCAGAGAGGCACCAGGCATTGGGGATTGAGCCAGGACATGAGAAAGGAATGCTATCCTTGTCCAGACCCACGGCTCTGGGATTTGCTTCACCCCACTGCCAGCTGGGCCATCAGCCCCCAGCTGGCCCAGGTCTGTCCTGAAGCTGGTCCATGCTCACCTTTGCACATATGAGTACTACGAATGGCAAAGACTCAGCTTGTGCTCCGGGCTCTTCTCATCCTCTCCTGGTGTCTTGCCACCACGTGGGAATGCCATGAATGCAGGACCCTGCACAGAGAGAAGTAAGAATAGGAGATGTCGTTGGGCAATGGGAAGGTGCATCGAGCTGGTACAGTCCCACAGAGGACAGTCAGCCCCCACGCTCCTATGCCTTAGGGACCTTCCCACCTTGGCTCCCTGGAGGACAGGAATGCTCTTTTT